>NC_040082.1:67447047-68647047 GCF_003369695.1 Bos indicus x Bos taurus
ACACGCATCCACTGACGGACATCTGTGTTGTGTGCATTCTGGATACCGTGAACGTACATGTACAAGGAGTTGCCTGAGTATATGTCCCAGTTCTCTGGGGCACATACCCACACGTGGAAGTGCTGAGTCACATGATAATTCGTTTAAGCTATTTTTTTATATTATTTATTTTTTGCTGTGCTGGGTCTTCATTGCTGTGCTCAGGCTTTCTCTAGTTGTTGGGAGCAGGGGCTATTCTCTAGCTGTGGTGCTCAGGCTTCTTCTGTTGTAGCTTGCAGGCTGTAGGCGCATGGGCTTAGTTGCCCCTTGGCATGTGGGATCCTAGTTCTCAGATCAGAGATTGAACCCATATCCCCTGCGGATTCTTCTTTTTTTTTTAATATATTTTATTAATTAATTATTTATTTATTTGACTGAACTGGGTCTTAGTTGTGGCATGTGGGATCTAGTTCCCTGACCAGGAATCGAACCCCAGGTCCTCTGCATTGGGAGCTCAGAGTCTTGGCCACTGGACCACCAGGTAAGTCCCACACATGATAACGTATACATTTTACAGATGAGGAAACTGCAGCTCAGAATAGCTGTAAACCACACAGCTAGGGCAACCCCAGACCCCCAGGCCTCTCCCTCTCCATGGCTGTGTTAATTCCTGCCTCGTCCACTAGACACTGGATACAGGGCTGGAGGGATGGTGTAGCCCGTATGAGGAGCCTGCGGGTGAGAGAAGAGACCAGGCCGGGGGACCCACAGTCAGTCAGGGGCAGAAGAGTCTTCACCAGCTCAAAGCCACCTCCTGAGCCATTTGCCTCCCCTGGTGGGCGCTTTGTTTTATAAGAAGCTCCCAGTGGAGAAATCAAACACTTGTCCATGGCAGGTGGGATGTAAAACAGTGTAGCTGCAGTGGAAGATAGTCCATAGTTCCTCAAAAAGTAAAAAAAAAATTATGATTTAGCAATTCCACTCCTAGGTATATGTCTAAAGGAAACAAAACACACACACATACACACTCACAACTACTTACGTGTTCACAGCAGCATGATTCATAACAACCAGAGTAGAAACAACCCAGATGACCATCAACAGATGATGGATATACAAATGTGGTCCCTCTACACCCAGGAGCATCTCTTAGCCATGAAAAGGGGTGAAGGAACCTTTCTACCACGTGGATGGACCCTGAGAACACGATGCTCAGTGAGAGAAGTAGACACAGAAGGACACACAGGGTGTGATTCCACTGACGGAAAACGTCCAGAACAGGCCGATCCATAGACACAGAGAGTGATTCCTGATTGTCAGGGGCTGGGGAGGAGGTGGGGTGACTGCTGATGGGGACGGGGCTTTCTTTTGGAGTGAGGGAATGTTCTGGAATTGAAGGTGGTGGTTACACAACTTTATAAATGCACTAAAAAACATTGAATTGTATCCTTTAGGATGGTCAGTGGTTAGCTTCATGTTATGTGATTTTTTACCTCAATTTTTAAACAACGGAGACAATGACAGCACTTTGCTGGTGGTTGTCTGGACCCCAAGAGCTGGGCCTTGTATCCCACAAAGCCATGCCCAGATCCCCTGAAGTCCTTCGCAAGGGCTGACTGGCATCTGCCAACATCCTGGGTGTTAACTTCAGCAGTAAAGCCCCTGGAGCCTTGGTCACACTGTTACACCAGGACCACCCACCCGCTCTCCAAAGGAGGAAACAGGCTCAGAGTGGGTGAGCTGCTGCTGCTGCTAAGTCGCTTCAGTCGTGTCCAACTCTGTGCAACCCCATAGACGGCAGCCCACTAGGCTCCCTCATCCCTGGGATTCTCCAGGCAAGAATACTGGAGTGGGTTGCCATTTCCTTCTCCAATGCATGAAAGTGAAAAGGGAAAGTGAAGTTGCTCAGTAGTGTCTGACTCTTAGCGACCCCATGGACTGCAGCCTACCAGGCTCCTCCATCCATGGGATTTTCCAGGCAAGAGTACTGGAGTGGGGTGCCATTGCCTTCTCCAGTGGGTGAGCAATGGGCCTAAAGAGACCAGCTTAGCTGGAGGGAGTCTAGGCTGAAGCTCACGCCTGGGGGTCAGGGGTCAGAGGTCAGAGTTCCTCTCTTTCCCCCCAGCTTCCAGGGCCACCCGAGTCTGTGCCTGGAACTAGCACTGGTCAACTGGACTCCGTCAGGACTGGCCCCAGGGGGCTCATGCCACTGGTCCTCCCACCGTCCAGCCTCCACCTCCCCGGCGGCCCCCGCCCCCCCCCCCAAACAGACGCTGGGGGAGACCAAGCTAGGTGGCACCTCAGGAAGCCCTCTCCTCCAGGGTTTCAGCCCGTGGGACACTTATTCAGCACCTACTTTGTGCCGGGCCCCCGGGATGGACTCTCCACCAGGTGGCTTCGTCTCGCCCCGTGAGGTCGGCGCAGGGGGCCTGAGCCCTGAGAGGGGCTCAACCCTCCCCCACCTTGGGCCAGTGACCGTCGGACACGCCCCCAGGGGCCGCGCAGGCTGACACCTAGGCTGCACGCCGGGTCCTGCCGGCTTCCCTCTGGGCCTGGGCATTCTAGCCTGTTCTCGCCTCACAGGTTGTTCAGTCAGTTCAGTCACTCAGTACTTACAGAGCAAATACCACGTGGCGGGGAGGGGCATTTGAGGACGCGCATACCTGTTGGAGGTCCCAGGGTAGGTGTGTTGGAAGAGGAGCAAGGAGATCCACGTGGGTAGAGGGTGGAGCAGGCTGTGCAGGGCCCCAGGGCGCGGAAGGCTGGACTCCCACCCCCAGGGACGCGGGAGTCCCCAGGTGGCGGGGCAGAGCAGGGACGCCCCGGCCGGCTGCTCAAGCGCCCTCTGCGGGCTACAGGGAGAACAGACCGCGGAGAGGACAGCGGGGGTCCCAGAGGGGTGGGATGGGGTGGGGTGAAGAATGATGGAGGGATGATGCGGGGTGGTGGGAGGGGTCCTGGGATCCAGCCTGGGTGGGGGTCGTAGGGGGCGAGCAAGGGTGCGTTCTGTTTCCAAGGACTATAAAGACCACGATGATTTAGAAGGGTTTCCCTAAGCACACACAAAGGTGAGCTGTTATGATTTCTTGTTGCTGGTCTGACAGCACTTGGAGGCTTGAGTGAATGAAGGAAGGAAGGACTTGGAGACTGTGCTGTCAGTGGCCTTTGGCCTCTGGCCACTGGCCACCGGGAGCCCCAGAAGGTTGTGGCGGAAGAGCAGAGTGCACGAGGTCTCCCTCCAAAGCTCCCGGCCACGCCCTACCCTGCCTCCCTCCGAATCCCACGTGACAAAGTGCCCACAGTGGGCACCTGTCCAGCGAGCCCCCCCAATATTACCTCAAGGTATCTAGAATTCTTTGGAGACACCAGAGGCTCTTTGCCAAATGGACTTTCTATCCAGACACTGCAGGTCCCCAGCAGGAAACCAAGGAAGGAAACGCAGTTTGCAGGGGCAAGACTGTGGACAAAAGCATAAATTCTGTTTAGAGTAGAAATGAAATGTATGTATTTAAGCCTAAAATAATGCCATTTTAATATACCTACCTTTCTTTCTTTCTTTTTTTTTTTTTTGGCTTTTTTTCAACTACTTTGTTCTGGGAAAAAATTAATAGATTTTTAAAATACATAAAAATACTTCTAGAAGGCAAATAGTTTCCTCTAACATCGCTCAGTGCTGCTGCCTCCACACTACCCTACTCCTTACCTTCACCAGCCTAGGGGTTTCTCTGGATTGGTGGGGGAAGAGGGACAGGGTGGGCGTGGCGGGGGGGATGCTGCACTTTCTCCAGTCTGGGCCCTCAAGGTGTTCTGGGAAAATGCCAGCCAATTTGAGGAGTAGGGAGGCAGCTTTCTCATGCTGGATGAGAACTGGTGCTGCTTGTTCAGTCGCTCAGTTGTGTCTGACCTCAATGACAGGAAGCACACCAGGCTTCCCTGTCCATCACCAACTCCCAGAGCCTGCTCAAACTCATGTCCATTGGCTCGGTGATGCCATCCAACCATCTAATTCTCTGTCACCCCCTTCTCTTCCTGCCTTCAATCTTTCCCAGCATCAGGGTCTTTTCCAATGAGTCATGGCCAAAATATTGGAACTTCTACTTGAGCATAATCAGTCCTTCCAGTGAATATTCAGGGTTCATGGCCTTTAAATGCTACTTAGTTAATGTTTTGCTGCCCTCTGGTGGCAGCATGCATTTGCTCCCTTCAGCCTCGATCCAGGAAGTTGCATCTGAGTCCCTGATTGGTGAGGATTCCTTTGTTTACTTGGTCAGTAGCAACAAGAGCCAACATTTATTTATGCAGCCCTGATTGTGTGTCAGCTGCCTGGTAACCCTCATAACCACCCACCTATGGAGGGGTCAGCGAGACTACTTCTTGAAAGCATTAGTTGCTCAGTTGTGTCCGACTCTTTGTGACCTACCAGGCTCCTTTGTCCATGGGATTCTCCAGGCAAGAATACTGGAGTGGGTTGCTATTCCCTTCTCCAGGGGATCTTCCCAACCCAGGGATCAAACCCAGGTCTCCCACATTGGCAGGCAGATTCTTTACTATCTGAGCCACCAGAGTCTCCTTACAGATGAGGAAACTGAGGCTGGCAGAGCTGGGTCTTGAATCTGGGGCTCTCAGAGGTGAAGAAGAATACCCTGTTTGGGGGCTGGAACCAGCTGAGCCTGCAGCTGTCCTACTTTGACTATTCATTTATGTGAACCAGTAAAGCCCAGTATTACCAAAGCCCATTTGAGTAGAGTTTACTTCAACCTTTTTTTTCTTGCAATCCAAAGACCCCTGACCAGTCGGACCAGTCCCCAGGTGAGGTCACATTCTGAGCTTTCATTAGACATGAATCTAGGGAAGGGGGCTTACCTAACCCACAGCAGCAACCACCTTTGAAAACCGGGGCACAGGGCCCTGCAAATAACCTCAGAGCTCTGACCCTGTTTTTATCCCCAAATTCAGTCCCACTAGAGGGCACTCCTAAAGAAAATCAGTGCTGAATACCCACTGGGAGGGCTGATGCTGAAGCTGAAGCTCCAATACTTCAGCCACTTGATGTGAACAGCCAACTCATTGGAAAACACTCTGATGCTGGGAAAGGTTGAAAGCATAAAGAGAAGGGGGAGACAGAGGATGAGATGGTTGGATTGCTCAGTGGACCTGAGTTTGAGCAAACCCCAGGAAATAGTGAAGGACAGGAAGCCTGGTGTGCCGCAGTCCTTGGGGTCGCAAAGAGTCCAAAACGATCGAGCGACTGAACAACAGAAGGCGCTGCCTGGAAATTTGCTGTTGGGTCCAGGCATCAGCCTGTCTGAGAGGCAGATGGAGGTGGGGGAGCATGGCAGGCATGGAAAGTTAAAAAAGATGCAAAGGAGGATTTATTTTTAAAGAAACTGCTCTCAGCACTGCCCTTGCTAATTTTTATCCAATTATAGTTTCCTCACTTCTCTTGCAGAAGGGAAATGTGGTGAAACCCGAGGGATGGTTCTCCCCACAGGATCTGCTGGGAGCTGCCCAGCCACAGCCATGCTGGGCTTCCTCAAGAAAAGTGAGAAATCCAGATTTTTATAAAAATTTCCTGATTTTTAAATATTAGCAAATCGTTTAAAAAAGAGAGAAAAAAAGATTTAAACATTGACGACCAAGAGAGGCCTCTGTTCTAAATCTGCCCCTCTGCCGTCAGTTTGAGACTTGAAGGGTTAAGAACTGCCAAACCCCTCGTTCATGGGCCCCCTAGGTCTGTGGGTGAATGGGTTACCTCACCTTTACTGGAAGAGAGACTAGTTTTTACTGGAAGAGGCCAGTTTACTCATGGTAACTTGATGAGGGTGAGGTTCAAACTGGGGATGAAGTTCAGACCCAACCTTTCCCACTAGATCCCACGCCCTCAACCCTACGCTAGGTCCCCCCAAAATGGCCAGAACTCTGAGTTGTCCCCATGATTCTGGCCCCTGTGTGCACACCCTGAGTAATCCCCTTGAGTGTGGTGCAACTTTTTTGGTAAAGGTGATGAGCTTCTTCAAGTATGATTAAGGTCCCCAAATCAGCTGACCTCAAGTTGATTGAAAGAGCGATCACCCTGGGTGGGCCTGGCCTAATCAGGTGAGGCTTTTGTGAAGGCCTGGGAGCAGCAAATATCCACATAATGACCTGCTGGTGGAGGGACCATGTGGCAAAGACTCGTGGGTGGCCAGCAATAAAACCGAGACCTTAGTCCTACAAATGTAAAACATTTCTGCCAGTACCCAAAAAAGAGGCCTGGAAAAAATGCCTTCAGATGAGAATGCAGCCAACACATCGACTGCAGCCTGGTGGGACCCTGAGCTGAGGACCCAGCCCCACTGAGCTGGCCTTCCAACGCTCAGAAACTGTGTAGAGATAATGGGTGTTTTTACTTTTTTAATTTCGTTTTTTAGATTTTTTTTTTAATGTGGACCATTTTTTTTTCTTGGCTGCACTAGGTCTCTGTTGCACAGGCTTTCTCTAGCTGTGGTGAGTGTGGGCTACTCTTTGTTGCGGTGTGTGGGCTTCTCACTGCGGTGGCTTCTCTTGTTGTGGAGGACAGGCTCTAGAGCACACAGGCTTCAGAAGTTGCAGCACGTGGGCTCCCCAAGCCTCACAGCTGGACCTTAAGCCACAGGGCTGGGGGTCCACACACTTTCCAGTCCAGTACATGCTGCCCATCACCTCCAAGGGGCAGGACGATGTAAGGCGCACCTGCCCTGCCAGGTGGATGAAGTGCTGGTCACCACCCAGCCTGGCAGTCCCCGTCTGTCCTGACTCAGGGCTGGTCACACCCCTAGCACCACTGGAGGGACAGCGCCCAGACTGACACGAGCACCCAAGCACCTGTGCCTTGGAACCTCTCCTGTTGTGCCCAGGACTCCTGTGAGCAAACTCCTTGGGGATGAGCCAGATGAGACCTGGCTGTGGCACCCTGTCCAGGGCCACAGATTCCACAAATACAAAGCCAGGCCATCCATACCTTCAGATAGACAGTGTGTGATTTTTTATTTAGCATATTGCTGTTGTTGTTCAGTCACTAAGTTGTGTCCGACTCTTTGCAACCTCATGATCTGCAGCACGCGGGGCTTCCCTGTCCTTCACCATATCCTGGAGTTTGCTCAAACTCATGTCCATTGAGTTGTTGATCCTATCTAATGCTTATGCTACTTAGCATAAGAATGTCCCAAATATTGTATGGAATATACTTATACTGGAAATGTCATTTACGGTTGGCTTGATTTTCAGTGGAACTGGGCATCTGAATGTTCTCTCTCCCCTCGCCACCCAGCCCAACAGATATGTGGCTGGGGGTCCCCCAGACCCGGCAGCAATCCTGCAGCTGACCACAGAATCCTGAGCTCATAGCAGCTGCTATCGGAGCACCGAGGGATGGTTGTCACACAGCACAAGCTGACGGATGTGCATAGGGAGTGATAGTGACAGAGGCACACCAGAACCCAGAGCCACAGCCCCAGCCCAGCTCCTGGTTCCTGATCCCCACGTGGTCCTGCAGGAGTTAATGGAATAAGAGCAACACCGCCAAAGGAGAAGGTGAAAAATGCTGAGAGCAAGGAAAGGTTCTGGCTTTTCAGCTGGAAACCGGGCTTATGTTTCAGCCTTTCTAATGGCCTCGGAGAAAACTCCCTTCCTCCCCAGATCACATACCTCGACCTGGGAGGAAACCAGGAAAGAGAGAGTAGAGACGTCCGGACACAGCCTTTGTCTCCACTTTGTCTTCCATCCAGACAGACCCTCCCTCCTTTGGGAATTGCACTAAGACTTCACTGAAACCTCTCACCAGAAAAAAAAACACACAAAAAACCTCTTGCCGAGCCCCTGTGGGACTAGGCAGCCTGGCAGGTGGAATAGAATTTCCCCTCCCTTCCCCGAGGGCACAGCCCAGTGAGAAGAATTAAGCAAAAGTGAATCATCAAAACGAGACCTTCCCACCCGCCTCCTGAAATGTGCCCGTGAGGGTGAATTGAGAATTTCAAGGACAGTGCACTTTTCAGCACACTCCTCAGGTTTTAAGCCAGTAAATGCATCATTCCTGGATCTTTCCCAAGGTCCTTCTGAGGCCTTCGAGAGAGACACCTATTTTTTCCTTTCTCTTTTTAAAATAACTATGGTAAAATACACATAACATAAAAGCACAGCTCAGTGGCATTAAGCACATTCACCCTGTTGTGTAACCAGCCCTACCGTCATCTCCAGTATTTTCCGGTCCTCCTAAACTGAAACTCTGTCCCCATGAAACAATGACTCCCCATCCCCTCCCCCACCCCCTGGCCCCACCATCTACTTCCTGTCTCTGCGGATTTGACTCCTCCAGGGACCTCCTGTGAGTGGAATCAGACAGTGTGTGTCCTTCTGTGTCTGGTCAGCAGAGTAACAGCCCCAAAGATGTCCCCATCCTGGTCCTGAGGCCTGTGGCCGTGTCACCTCATAGGGCAGAGGGGACTTTGCAGGAGGGATTAATTTAAGGCCCCTGAGATTCGGACGACCCTGGATTTGCAGACCCAGTGTCATCACACGGTCCTTATAAGAGGGAGGGGTAGGGTCAGAGGCAGAGAGACAGGACATGCTGAGCTGCTGGCTGCTGGCTGTAACGATAGAGGGAGGGGCCACGAGCCAGGGATGCGGCGCCTCTAGAAGCTGAAAAAGTGGGGAGACGGTGCTCCCCGGGGGCCTCCAGAGGGACCAGCTCTGCCCATGCCTGGATTCAGCCCGGTGAGGCCTGAGCCAGACTCCTGACCTCAGGACTGTCAGAAAACCTAGCTGTACTGGTCTAAGCCCTCTGTTCCTGCTAGTTCCAATCACCCCCAGAGACTGGCATCCTCAGAGAAGGGGGACCAGGGGGAGCAGCCAGTGGGCACTGGGGTGGAGGAGGAACAGATGTGGTAGGAGATGGGGGAGGAGCCGGTGAGGCCCAGGTAGTATTCAAGACCCCGAAACTGCCTTCCTAAAAGGCTAGCGGGGAGGGCGGGGGCTGGGGGGCACATTTGGTTCCTGGGGCTGGAACAGAACAGTGGGAACCACAGAGAAAAGCAGACCTTGGACCAGGCAGAAGGCATGCTGCCAGATCCAGTGCTCCCCCAGGACACAGGCCCCTCCTCCTTGAGGCTGGGGTCCCCTTGACACAGGCCCTGCCTCCTCCCTAGACTGGGGTCCCCCTGAGAACAGGTCCCCTCCTCCATTAGACTGGCGTCCCCCTGAATACAGACGCTGCCTCCTTCCTAGACTGGGGTCCCCCGGGGGACAGGGCCCCCTCCCTCTGCGGATCTGTTCTGCCCACTGTAGCCCCTCTCTACCTCACCTACCCCCTGCCCCGGGGACGCCCTCGCCCGCAGCCTCAGCTATTTCGGGTGCACCGCCTCCCCGCCCCGCGTGGGCCGCTTTCAAGAATAGCTCTCAGAATAGCTGTGGCGGCTTCCCTGTGGCCGCCTGTCGGGGAGGCGCTGGAAGGGGGCGCGGGCCGTGGTGAGGGAGTGGGGGCAGCGGGTGGGGACAGACCCTGTGGGTGGGCGTCCCCAGCTGCTCCTAGTCTAGATCCTGGGGGTGGGTCCGGATCGGAGGGGGAGGAGCCGCCGTCGGGGTCCCTCTGGGGTCCATGCACAGGTGCTGGGGTTTCACCCCTGAGGTCCGGGTTGGGAGAGCAGAAGAGGTCCCATCACCACCCCCATGCATGGAGGAAATCGAGGCAGGGTGGGCAAAGGGGCCCCCAGCCACACAAGGGTCAGGACTACCAGGTCATTCCTGGGAATAATCTCATCCGCGGGAGTGGTGCCTGTGGTATATGTGTGGAGCCTAATAACGACCCTTTTCTAACCACTGCCCCTGGAGCCAGAGGGACTGGGGACCCAGCTGGAGCTGAATAAGCGCTCTGAGAGTGACTGACGAGGCCACGTGGGAGAGCTGAACAATCACTCATGAACAAGCACTACTTGAGCACCTTCTGTATGCCTCACCTGGGGAAGTGGAATGGTGGGGGCAGTGATGTCACCTGGAGAAGTGAAGGAGGCAGAGGCTCAGGGCACGCCCACTCCAGGCAGGGACCGCATCGGCTGCTTTATTTCAGGTAGGACAGAAGCCCCTAAATCGAGCACTTTTCAATGCCCGGGGCTAGGGAGCTGTCCCCATGGGATCCCATAACGTCAGAGCTGTGCTGGGTGTTCTGCGGAGGGGGCCATGAGACCCTCGGATTGAGGTGCTCAGGCCTCCTCCCTGAGACTGGAGGCTTTCGAGGGCTGGAGCCAGGCAGGTCTCCCCTGTCAGTTTGGGACTTCCCAGAAGGAGAAGGGTTAGGATGTCTCCCCTCTCAGACCAGCCGTAATAATTATATCAGGAGGTGAGAGGACTGGTCTCTTTCCTCCCAGAACTCAAGAGTGTTTGGCAAAGTCACAGGAGCAGAAGAAGTCATCTAAAAGCACAGCAATTTCTCCAGGAAAATGAAAACGGGAAAGAAACCCCACACCCCACAAATGCATCCACCCTTGGGACCGTCAGCACGAGACGTGCAGTTCTCGGGTGTGGATTTAAACAGGGATCTAGGTCCTAAGGCAGGGACTCAGCAGTTCCCCAGTGCCAGGGCAGCGCCTGCCCAGGCTCAGTCCTCATCCTCGCTGGCGTAGATCCCGGCTTCCCAGCGCTCTGCCATGGCATTCCTGTGTCGGGTCACCCGTGTGGCCTCTAGAATCTGCAAAAAGGAGGCATGGAGTTTCCTCAGGGCTCTAAGTCCCCATACAGCTCCCTCGACCACTAACCCCTAGGAGAGGCCTGGAGAACAATTAGAGTAGGACCACCACTTCCTGTTTCAGACCCTCCACTCCCAGTAACAGTGCAAAGGAATGTGCTAACTCATGCTGAACCCCACAGGAGGGAAATGCCCGGGCCTGGCATTGTGGACTCAGATCAAAATGAAAGTGAAAGTCTTAGTTGCTCAGTTGTGTCAGACTCTTTGTGATTCCATGGTCTGTAGCCTGACAGACTCCTCTGTCTGTGGGATTTTTCAGGCAAGAACACTGGAGTGGGTTGCCATTCCCTCTCCAGAGGATGTTCCCAACCCAGGGATCAAACTCAAGTTTCCTGCATTGCATGCAGCTGCTGCTAAGTCACTTCAGTCATGTCCAACTCTGTGCGACCCCATAGACGGCAGCCCACTAGGCTCCTCTGTCCCTGGGATTCTCCAGGCAAGAATACTGGAGTGGGTTGCCATTTCCTTCTCCAATGCATGAAAGTGAAAAGTGAAAGTGAAGTCGCTCAGTCGTGTCCGACTCTTAGCGACCCCATGGACTGCAGCCTACCAGGCTTCTCTGTCCATGGGATTTTCCAGGCAAGAGTGCTGGAGTGGAGTGCCATTGCCTTCTCTGGCATTGCATGCAGAGAGGGTCACAAATGTATTCCACAAAACCACTGAGGTAGGTGACCTTCTCTCAGGTGAGGTAGGTGACACTCTCAGGTGGACCCCTCCCTCAAAGAAAATACCCCTGTCTTGGGCCAAACCTGCCCCAAAACCATCTCCTAAAAAGGCAGCAGGTGGACCCTCTTTCCACAGTCTGTGCCTGTGGCAGGCATCAAAAGCAGATCACAGAAAAGTCCACCTCAGGCAGACACTACCAATCAAGAAGATACCAGGGCAAGTACCCACACCCAGAAGAAAGGCTTCCCACGACCCTGATGCCAGGGGACAGGGGGCACTGATTCAGGGGGAAGGGAGGAAGGCCCAGGTCCTCGCCCCAGAAGCACACTCACCTCCGAGTTGACATCATCCAAGGGATTGATGCCGGCATACTACAGGAAAGGAACACATGTTAGTCCCCAGGGCCTTCTAGCCTTCCCCACTGGACTCGATGCACAGTCACATTTGGGGAAGAAGGGAAGGCCTTCCTTGCCCACTCTGGTCCCCTAAGCGTTCCTCAATCACCCCAAACTCAAAACCACCCACCATGCTGTTCCCACATGTTGTCCCCCTCATTGAAGCATTGCCCATCATTTGCAACTGTTTTCTCTTGTAAACATCATCGTAACAAAGACAATTGACATTTACAGAGCTCTTGCTGTGGCCAGCCCTGCTCTAAGGTTCGAAGGGGGACGTTCTTATTATCACACTCATTTTACAGGGGAGGAGACTGAGGGTCAGAGAAGGGCAGGGTCTTGCCCCTCACATAGTCAGCAAGCAGCAGGACTGGGACTTGAACCCAGGTCCCCAGACTCCATTCTGCCCCAAACCACTAGGCAAGACTGTGAGCACCACATGGGCAAGGCTGGATGGACAGGGTGTTATTCTTTGTAGTGTAACAGTTCCTGACCAGAGAGGAGATGGCCTCATGGTTACAAATGTAGGGTTTGGAGTCAGGCCTAGGTTCAAGTACTGGCTTGGGAACTCAGACTATATGACATTGCATGAGTGCTTAGTCACTCAGTCATGTTCAACTCTTGGTGATGCTATGGACTGTAGCCCACTAGGCTCCTCTGTCTGGGATTTTCCAGGCAAAAATATTGGAGTGGTGGAAAAGGAAATGGCAACCCATCCAGTATTCTTGCCTGGAAAAGTCCATGGACAGAGGAGCCTGGCAGGCTGCAGTCCATGGGGTTACATGACTGAGCACACATGCATGAGGGTGGAGGCAGATGGGTTGATAGTAATAAACTGAGAGAACTAAAAAAAAAAAGAAAATCGGAGTGGGTTGCCACGTCCTCCTCCAAGGGATCTTCCTAACACAGGGATCCAAACTGCATCTCTTACATCTCCTGCATTGGCAGGCGGGTTCTTTACCACTAGCGCCACCTGGGAAGCCCTGTATGACCCTGGGCACAGGCAAGTATGGCTTTCTCAACAAAAGGGAAACAAAAATCCCTCCAGATGTTAAAGGCATGGTGCTTGCAGAGCCCTGAGACATCCATCATATGATGTGGATAATAATCAGAAATGATGTTGATGGTAATAAACACATGAAAATAATAAGGCTCATTTTGATACACTGCCACTGCTCTCCTCCAAGCAGAGCTCATCCTCAGCCTTTGGCTCAGGGGGAACAACCTCATGGTGGGGACTCTGCTTATACAGCCCAGACATGAAGAGAAACTCAGTTTATCCATTGTGCACCTTGCCTGAACTTTTCCGCCCCTAATGGGGAGTCAGACCTCAGCTAGGCCTCCAGGGGGATGGCAGAACTCAAGACTCACCCACTGTTCCTTCTTCTTTTTCTGCTGGAGAGCATCCTTGGCCGGGGCCTCCACCGTCCACACCAGGTCCGAGTGCAGGTGGATGGGGGTGAAATAGTGTGACTCAGACACTGAGTAGCTGCCTGTGATGCCTGGTGGGGGTCGGGGAGGGGAGAGGAAGCAAAGGGCATCAGGGAGGGTCCCATAGTCTCCTGAGGGCATAACGTCTGTGAGAACTCAGCCCAAGAGACACAGATTCTGGTTGAGAGGCTGGACCAGTTAAGGAGATGAGTGAATGGACAGACAGACAGAGCAGACAGCTGGTTGGGAAAACTGATAGACAGAGTGATCAGAATAGCCAGTCAGGAGAAACTGGATCAACAGATGGGCTGACCATGCAAGGAGAAAAACACTAGAAAGTGACATGGGGTGGAGGCAGTTCACATTGACAAAAAGGAGCAATTGATTGAGAGGCTAGAACATCTGTAAACCTCTATGCACCTAACAACAAAGTCTCCAAATCCATAAAGCAAAAAACTCAAGGCAAAGTTAACATCTTTCTCCAAAATCTACTGCTTCAGCAGACAGACAAATGGACAGACCAGCCAACCCAGGTGGTGGATGAAGTTCCCCAGATGTTCCCCTACCCTCACCCTCTCCTGGCATCCTCATACTCCTCCTGCCACCCTCCTCTGAGACTCTGCACAAAGCAGCCTTTCCCCTGACCCGTCCTCACTAGATTTGCGGGAGGAGCTCCGAGAGTCGTGGTCACAGCACTCATCCGAGAAGACCTCAGGGTACAGAGCACTCCGCCGCTCCTCAGCCATCTCCCGCTCCCGTCGCAGGACATTCTCCACTTCTCTCTCCAGTAGCTCAGATGACTGGGACTTCTGTAGCCTCAGTGCTGGGGCCCCCGCCACCTCCCAGCCCCAAACTCGGGGGGCCTCAGCTCTCTCAGGTTCATCTGGGACTCTGAACCGCAGGGGCCGCAGATGGAAGTACTCCTGTCTCAGGACACCCCTGCTGGCATGCAGGGGTCCCCGGGGGGGCTCCTGCTTCAGGCCTGAGGGCTTTGCAGAGGATTCTGAGGGATGCCTCTGAGACCCTGCAGCCTTGGGAGAGCCCACTGGCCTGGCTTCATCTGCTGAGAGGTTGCTGGGCCTGCGGTAGGCGTGGGAGGCAGGAGACTCTCCTGGGGGCGTCCCAGGGCTCAAGTATGGTTGGTAGGCATCAGGTGGGATACGGCTCACCTTCCTCACCTCTGGGGCCAGGCTGGCCGCGTGGGCATCTGGGGTTGGGCTGAGGATGGAGTCTGAGCTGCGGACTCTTCGAAGTCTGGGCTGAGGTCCTTCGGAGGACCAGTCAGGTGTGGATGCCCGGCCCACCTGCAGCCCCTCCCGCCGGTGATCCTCCTCACGCTGTGACTCCTGAGCAATGTCCCGCTGTACGTAGAGTGATGGACGGCCCCTGTCCCGCCGTGGTGCTGCAGCCAGGCTCACCTTGCTTAGCAGGAGCCTGGCTGGGATCTCCACCAGCTCCTGGTGGCTGGTTGCCCGCTGAAGCCCCCTCTGCTCTCGGAGGTCTGCCTCCCGTTCCTGGGCCAGTCGGATCTCTCGCTCAATGGGCGTCTCCTTGAGGGGCTCTGGGGACTCTTCTCTGGACCGGGAACCGGGGTCCTCCAGGGCTTGGGCAACAGACCTGGTAGGCAAAGGGTGAACCCTCTTCTCTTCTGTGACCACCTCCTTCACCTGGGGTTTGACTGGGAGGACGTACCCATTGGCCAGAGGTGGCCTGCTAAGGGCCTTAGAGGCCTGACTGGCCCTGGGTGGGGAGTTCTGAGAGGCCACTGCATTTACATGGGCCACTTTGGGTTGGGGGCTCTGAGGAACCTCTGAATTCACGTGGGCCACCCCAAGTGGGGCGTTTCGAGAGACCCCTGTTTTTGCATGGGCTACCTTGGATTGGGGGCTCTGGAGAACCCTTGCATTGGCGTGGGCTGCTCCAGGTGGGGGGTTCGCCTGCTCCAGGTTCAGGAACTGCTGCCTGACTGCCAGGAAGTCAATCTGCTCCCTGTCTATCTCGTTCTCCTCCAGGGGCATGGACTGTGGTCGGCTGGGGCCCCTGGGCTCCCTGTGGTCAGGGGCACCATGGAACGTGGCCACCGTGCCACTCTTCCTGACAGCCTGGCCCCGAATGACTGCCTGGCGCTCCCGCTCCAGGTTCTGTGGCTGCCAGGGTGGGGTGTCCCTGGCCTCCAGGTGGTAGGCCTTCACCTCCTCATCCTCGTTATCCTGGGGGCAGGGTGGCCATGGGGCCATCCGGCCAGGGAAGACACGCAGGCTGCGGGATGTCCCAGTCCGCGTCATTTCCAGGGAGGCCTCATGGTCAGTGGGCCATGCTGGTGTCTCGTCCTGGCTCCAGAAACTGGCCGTGGGCCCCACGCCCACCAACTCAAAAGTGTAGCTGGTGTCACCATCAAAGGCCACACCGGCCATGCGGGATGAGTGAGGGATGCCGAAGATGGGATATCTGGTAACTCGGTCCATGTTCGGAAGGAGGTCTCTGCCCACCACAGGCTCCCAAGGTGGAGACGATTTGGGCTCACTGAAGGAGGAGAAGGATGTGTGGGTTACCAAGTCAGAGAACTTGGGGAGAGCTGTAGTCCCTCTCCCTCCAAGGACAAAGTCCTGGCCAAGTGGCCTCTGTGATTAGCTCAGGGATGGGTAAGTGACTCAGCCTTGCCAATCAGAGCATTCTATATTTGGACCTCTGTTATTTGTACAGGGATGGACATGTGACCCAACCTGGCCAATAACATTAAACTCTGGGACTTTGCAATTAAAGTGGAAAATTGGACCCTCTTCCCCACTGGGCTTGTGAGGCTGATAGGATGAGACAGAACTGTTGGGGGGCCATATTTGCCCTTGAGGACACACCTTGCTTAAGAGCACCCCCAACTGCAACGCAGCACCCTAAAAACATTGTTTCAGCTCCTGGATCCAGCCACACCTGAATCCCTGAGGGCCCCTGTACTGATTAACAACTCGTCCCCTGTGTGTCTAACATTTGCAGGCACCCCTCCCACCTCCTCTCCCAGACACTGCACCTGTTGGGTGCCAGCTCACTGGGTCCAGTCACAGGGGGGCTACCCCCTGACAAACTCTCTCTAAAGGCACATGCATCTTGAGGTTCTTTCTGTGATTCTTCATTTCATCTGATATTTACAGATGGCCCCACCTCTCACTGAGGGATGTCAAGTGGGGAAACTGAGGCCCAGAGAGGGGTGTGATTAGACAGAGAATCCCGTATCTGGCTCTCTCTTTGAACTTGCCCAGAGGGACACCTTGTCCCTTCCAGATGATTATGGCCTCAGCACCATAAAACTTGGCCCAGCTAAGGAGTACCTTGGGCCTTGTCCTTCAGGGCCAGGCAAAACCCTGACCCAGTGCCCCAGGGGGCCCAGCCCCACCAGGACTTGGGGCTCCCTCTGAGCACATCTCCAGGAGCCTCTGTGGAGGCCAGGCAGCTGCTCTTACACCTCCACGACTCCTGGCATCTCCAGGCTGCAGCCTTCACACCCTGCCCAGGGCACTCAAGGCCACTACCTCAACCCAAACCCACGAACTCTACAGGCACCAGACCCCAAATCTGACCCTTTCCTCCTCCCTCTGCTGGGAGGACCTTGGTTTCTGCTCTTCCACAGTCTCCTTAGCTGCAGTCCAGGGAGCTCCTCCAGGAAGCCCCTCCAGACTGTCTCCACCCTTGGAGCCTGTGGCCTGAGCATCCCATGTGTACCTGGCCCAGTACAGCTGAAGAAAGGAAGCTAAGCTGTTCTCAACTCCTCAAGCAGCCCTTGTCCCCGTCCTCAGCCCCCTGATGCCACCAAGGCTACTGGGTACATCGCTGCCTTTTTACACCAACTTGCTTGTGAAAGTGAAATGTGGTTTTAAAAGAAAACTGCAGACCCTCCCTGAGCTGGAAAAGTGACATCAAGCAACCTAAAATCAATCATGGGGATCCATGCTACAATCAACTCGTTCTTATCATGCAGTCTTTCAAATATTGAATTATAACTAGGAAAAAAATATTTAAAAAACAAGCAGGCTTAGGTGATAAGTCCTAGCCAAGAGGGCTGAGCCTCTATCCCAAAGACTTGAGAGTGGCCGGGTGTTTACACATCTTTGCAAGGAGAAGAAGATTGTTTAAGGCCTGTCACCTCCCACTGCAAGCCATCAGCTCCCTCCCAGGGGCCCAGGTGAGCATCTGTCCCAATAGCCCAGAGTCTGGTACACAGCAAGTGCTTAATAAAGGCTGGCTCACTCTCACTCCGCGTGTCCAGGGGCCAGGGTTAGAGTTCATTCAAGCAGAGAGCCGGCTGCCCCTCCAGGCTTCCCCCCTAACCCCAGCCCACCTTGGAGGGCAAGTCTGGTCCCCACGCCCTGGACCCCTGGGGAATGCAGGCGAGTGCAGGCGTGATGGGGCTGATGCAGAAATGTTTGCCTAGTGAGTGGGCAGAGGCTCACCCAGAAGGATTTATAAGCCACAGGGGACATTAACTCCAGGAAAAAGAACTGCACACCCAGAGGGTGTCGGGTCTCCTGGTGGGTGGGGCAGGGTGGGGGACACATCCCTCCTCAGCCCATTCCTTCTGGGTGATTCACTGAGGCCAGCAGGGTGGGGTCCCTCTTTGCCTGAGTCCTTGGGCAAGTCTCCCCCAGTTTCCCACTGACCCCAGTGTCCCTCTGGATGGTAGGTAGGTCCAGAGCACGCAGCTGCCACCAAGAGAGGCTTGGTTCAGCCACGCTTGGTTCAACCTCCACGCAGGTTCAGCCTGGTATGCAGTAGGCTCCAGAGAAATGCTTTTATAGCAGTGGCTGATGCTTTTAGTTTTTAAACCCTGGATCTACCACTGATCTCTTCCCTGGTGGCTCAGATGGTAAAGCGTCTGTCTGCAATGCGGGAGACCCCGATTCGATTCCTGGGTTGGGAAGATCCCTTGGAGAAGGAAATGGCAATCCACTCCAGCACTCTTGCCTGGAAAATCCTATGGACGGAGGAGCCTGATAGGCTACAGTCCATGGGGTCGCAAAGAGTTGGACATGACTGAGCGACTTCACTTTCTACCACTGATCTCAGAGTGACCCTGGGGCAGGCACTCCCTCACCAAGCCTCAGTCTGTACGATGGGACTGTGCCAACTCCACATCAGGGCCTGGGGAGGAACCAGGAGGCCCGAGCAGGTGCCTGGCACACAGAAACACTGGAGAAGAAACCGCCCTCCTGGAGGTCTCACAAACTGTACAAATGAGTTGTACTAGCAATCAGAGCCTTCCAACTCCTCGAGTGGCTCCTCCCAACTGGGCATCTCATGCCAGCACTTTGTTGGCCTCTCACAAGAGCCTGCGACCCAGGGGCCATTCTGTGCTCAACATGAAGCAGAAGAAACCAAGGCCCTGAGAGGGGTCACACAGGGCGTGACAGAGCAACAGGTTCTGAAACTGGGCAGTCACCTCCTCCTCCAGGAAGCTCCCTGGGATTGCTCCTCCCCAGTCCCAACTCTGTACCCTGTTGATACCAAAACTGAAACTGGGTTTATGGCCTCTGGGCCACATACCTGCTTCCTCATCACTGCAACTGGCCTCCTGCCCTTGGGCAAAGGCCTGCTGGAAGGGCCTGAGGCTCAGACAGGGCCAGTCACACAGCAGGGACAGGCTCTCAGGGTTCCTCTTCTGTCCCTCTGGGCTACAGTCCCCAAGACCCTGGTAGCAGGGCCCCTTAACACACCTGGATTCTGGGCCGAGTCTCTGCCCCACACCCACGGGATTCCAGCTGCCCTCCCCGAGGCTGGACACTCCCCCTCATACTGAGACCACCCCACCGCCTCCAGTGAGCCCCAATCAGACCCCAGCCCAATGGAAGGGGGTGTCATAGGCTGCTCAAGCCCTCCCCAAGCAAGCCTCTGGCTGGTGTTAAGCGTCTCCCCAGAAACCCCCGAATTCCCAGAATCAGCGGGGGTGAGCTGTGCCTCTGGCCCCAGGGGTGTGATCAGGCCCCTTCCTTAGAGGGTCAGGGTTCAAGGTCAATGGATTTGGGGTCCTGAAGCCCAGGGTAGAGACTGGGGCCCTGATAAAGCTCAGGGACCGGCCTCTGCTCCTCTTGTCAGGTGCAGCATAGGAAGGACATAAACCAGCCTCAGAGCCAGCCAGGGGGCTCAGAGCGAGGGGAGGTCCCCTACGTCTCTGGAAGCCCACTGAACCCCCCAGAGGGGGCTGGAGTGGGGATGCGGACTTCCTCCCTGTACCCGGAGGACCCCACTGGGGTCAGAAGGTGCTGCTGACACACAAACCCCCATGCCAAAAGCAGAGCTCCCCACCCAAGCAGGACCCCAACCCCCCACCCCCCACCCCCCACCCCCCACCTTGGTGTCCATCCCACCCTCCTTTGCCCCAGCCTCACCCGTGCTCTCAGCCCCACAGACTTCAAGCCTGGCTCTGGCTCCCTGGCTGGCACAGAGGCCTCCCAGCCCCGCCCTGGCCCCAGGTTGCTAGAGGACAGGGCCCCACCCCGGGAAGCAGGTGCAACCCCTCCTCCCAGGCCCCACCTGGGCTTGAGAAACAAAGTTCAGAGGAGGAAGAGAAAGACGACACCGCTGCAGAGGGAGGGCAGCTGCTGCGCCACGCTGCACTGCCCCCTGGCACCCAGGGCCCCAGCCCACAAAGCCCAAGCCAAAACTCACCCTAAACCCTCTGGGCCTCCCCACCGCCTCCCAGCATCACTCAGAGAGGGGCCATCTGTCTCCCGGGGTCACTGAGCTGGTCCACAAGCCAGCTGCTGTTCCTCAGAGGCGGGTCCAAGTCCAGAGCCCCACCCAGGCCACCTGGCTCAGCCCACACTCTGGGGCCATTTCCCCTGAGAGATCCTTACTGGGACCAGTCCAGCGTCCTAGTCTCTGGGGATTCAGCTGGGCTTAAATTCAAATCCCACTTAACCACTCTGGGCCCATTTCCTCCTCCAGGAAGCGGGGTACATCACAGGATCGGGGACGCCCCCCAGCCCACTCCCAATAAAGGGCCAAATGAGGACATAAAGGTGCCAGAAAGCTTTGGGATGGTTGGGGCCCGGGCACACTGAGGCTCAAGGTGGAGGCAGGTGCTCCCAGCACAAGGCTGTGGTGTCTGATCCTTGGCCGAGGTGCAGAGGACCTGCTCGAGCCACGGGGGCCCTGAGCCTGTGGGAGACTCAGCCCACTGGGTGCTGTGGTTGGTCCACAGGGAAGGGTACACAGTGGCTGGGCTTCCGGTCCTGGCTGGGGTGGCGGGCAGTAGGGGATGGGAATCTCTGTCCTGACCTGCCCCTTGGACAGCTGTGGGGCCCCTCTGAACCTGTCTCTTCTTCCATCTGATGTGCCTCCAGCTGCGAATCTGGCAGGGCTGCTCACAGTGCGGGGGAAGGGTGGAGACTGGATCACCCCACATGCCAGGGCTCTCCTGATCCCAGACTGGGGCGACCTCCCCCGCAGGGCTCACACAGCCACTGTACAGGTGGGCAAGCCAAGGCCCAGAATGGGTGGCCACTCCTACCCAGATTATGTAGTGAGAGAAGCAAGGCCAGCAGCTTCTGCCCCATGTCCCCATCCATTTGCCAGGAACCAGCTTCTCTGCCAAGCTTGAGGGTATCTGTCCCCCAGGGGACTGTGAGCCCAGCAAGGGGCAGCCTCACAACCAAGGTGGGGTGGGCAGGTATGGAACCTGAGGCCCCCCCAGAAAACAGAAGCCAAGTCGCACCATGGGAAGCAGCCCCCTTACCTCCAGGCCTTACCTGCCCAGGTGCCACACAGATGCAGGCAGGGACTCCACCAACACCCCTTACCCACCACACTGGCGTGAGTCTGAGGGGTGCAGAGCCGCAGACAGGAGACACCAGTTCCCCTGGGCTCTACCAGGCTCCTTTTAAGGCTGGACCGTCTTGCTTGGGCAGGGCCCCAACCTCTGGCCTGGCCGCACCCTCCCCGCCCAGGTGAAACTCAAGAAGTCCAGCCCTGGGGCTGTTCACACTGTTTATTTGCTTCTCTGGGAAAGTCAAAAACATGGGGCCTCATCACACATCGAAAGCAGAGGGGGGCAGCAAGGGCACTTTAGCGGAGGCTCACGGCTCGAGGACTTGGGTGAACTCGAGGAGGAAGGGGGGTCCCACGGCCACTGCTCAGGTCACCTCAGAGAGGACCTCTCATCCCAGCCACCCAGGGGCGGAGCTGAGACGGGGACCCAGGCTGCCATCCAGAGCAGGCCCTGCACCCACCCTGCTGAGGTGGGGAGCGTCCTGGGCCCTGGGCACCAGGCTGCAGGCCCCTAGTGGAGGGGCCAAGATGGGGCCTGGTCATCCGCAGCCCATACAATTAGAGGGCCTGTGAGCATGTGCACGAATGTGCCTCTGGGGACAAGTGTGGCTGCAACCAAGGAGATGTGTCTGTACATCTTGGTGTCAGCTACCCCCAGGAGGGGAGCCCCCCCGCCTCTCACCCCTTCCAGTGAGGGGGAGGCAGGTGCACATCAGGCTGGGCAGCAAATGGAGGTCTCCAGCTGCAATCCAGGGGAAGCTCCCTGTCCCAGGCGAGTGGGGTGCCCTCCTCCACTGCCCGGAACGCGCCAAGCCCAGCAGAGCCGGCGGTGGGCCCAAACTCTGTGGTATGTTAGGGGAGACCCAGGACCCTGGTCCAAGCAGGCTGGAGAAGGGGCCAGGGGCAGTCCCCTAGGGTCCCCAAATTAGCACCAGGAGGATGGGGGGCCCAGTGGGAGTGGGAGCTCAGGATGGGGCTTGCATGGCCCTGCCTTGTGCGGGATGCATCTCGAAGACCCCTGGCCCAGCCCGGCCAGAAGACAGCACAGGGGTCACACCCTGCCTGAGTAGGGGGCGTGGCCCCAGGGTGCCCCCTTCCCATGTTCCATCGCCCACTGGCTGCGCCCAAAGAGAGCACTGAGGGGAGGGGCGCATTGGCTGGGGGTGTCCAGAGGGGCTCATGTTCATTCCAAGACCTTGAGCCAGGGCTCCCTGGAGAGGCACAGCCTCACCTCAGTTGCCCGAGATCCTGACCAGGCGCCTTGGCCTGGGAACCCTGCCACAGAGGCTGAGCGGGGACAGGGCAGGCTCCCAGGACCCCTGGCTCCCGGGGTCCCTCTCCTGGGGGGTTATCCCCTCAGGGACCTCATTGGAGGGGGCAGGAAGGCACAGGCAGGAGGCCCAGAGGGAGGTGGGCTGGCATGGGGCCGCGTTGAGGCCCTGGGTCACACCGGCCAGGAGCTGCCGCGACATGGGGGGCCCTCGTTTGGGGAGAAGCGGGTGTGTCCGTGTCTCTCCTACCAGGCGTCGGTGCACGGCTCAGTGGTTTAGGGTGTGTGGGGGGTGGTGATGGGATGGGGGACCCCTGTCCCTCTCTTTCCAGTGAAAGAAAACTCGGAAGGAACACGCGACAACACGGCAGGTCCTGGGCCTGTGACTGCGGGTGGAGGGTGGGCAGGCGCCGGGAGGGCCGGGCTGTGGGTGTCTGGTACAGAGGGCAGGGCCAGGGTCTGGGGGGCCGGGCGGGTCACATGATGGAGCAGCATTTACAGCGCTGCTTCTTCATATCGAGGTCCTGGGGCTCGGCGGCGGGAGCCTCAGGCCCCACCTGGTTCTCTTCCCTGGAGCCCTCAGTGGCCGGGGGCTCAGCCGCACTGCCGTTGGGCGGGGCAGGCTCCTTGGGCTCGGCTGCATCCTCGATGACCACCAGCTCTGCCGTGATGGTGTCCTGCAAACCCAGCACCTTCTGGGTCTCAGCCTCATCCTCCACGTTCTGGTAGCCCATAAAGATCATGGTGACTGGGGGCTCCTGGCCGGGCTGGATGCCAGGCGGGCCCGAGGTGGCCTCCCCAGGCTGGGCCTGAACGCCAGTGATCTCCCGTCTGGAGGGCGTGGTCCGGACAGCCTCTTCTGATGGCCCCCGGGTTTCCACTGCCCCAACCACTGACCCCGCCTCGTTCAGCGTGACCTCGTCTGCCTTGTGGATGAGTTCGTCCACCTCTGAGGAACTCAGCGGGTGAATCCCATTCTCTGCCGTGCCGTCCATGGCGTGGACCACTGGCATGGGGGGAGAGAGAGAGTGTGAGCTGGTTCCCAGACCAGAGGGAGGGCTTGGTAAGGCTGAGAGCCACCTCTAGGCTAAAGGGGAATCATAAACTAAATTACACCTTTAGAACCGACTGACAAGTAAAGCCCTGATTGGGATCAGTGCGCACGGCCAAGTTGGCACACAGAGGAAAATGTGTAGACACAAGAGCATGTGTTAGAAAACAAGAATAAATGAACTCGGATTTTATTGCCCTGCAGTGTGAAGCATTTCCATACTCCCCAGCCAACTTGCTCGCAGGCCATTACTTTTCAAAGTAGGTCTATTATTTTTTCCATTGCAAAGATGGTGAAAATGGAGTTCAAAGAAGGTAAGTAACAAGTAACTGGTCCAAGGTCACACAGCTGGCTGGGGCTGACCCTGCTCTTTCTCCCAGTCTGGGTCTATTTCCCTTCATGAGGATTTGCAGGGAGTCTGATTTCATGTGGATGATCTTAAACAAAAATTTAGTCCATTCACCCATCTTTTTTGTTTTCTCATCAATGCCCTCGAAGGCTATACATTTTCCTCTGAGTTACGTTTTGGCTGCAGCTCACGGATTACGTTAGGTCATTCTGTTTGAAGTGTAAACGTCTTATTATTTCCATTTTGACTGACTGTCTCTATAAGCCAAGATTTATTTAGAAGAGTGTTTTTAAACCTGGGAAAGAGGAGAACTGTGGTCCAAGAACACAGCATGTAAGATATAACATTGTGACAAGACATAGTCACTTTCTAAAATGCTCTACCTGTGTTTGACAAGAATATGCATCCTCCATTGGGCAGAGTTTTACAAGGACAATCAAGCTTGTTAAGCATATTTTCCAGATCTCTCCAGCTTTCATCATTCGTGTCTTTCTGATGTGTCATTTTCTAACCTGTGTTACAGTCTCTAAGACCGGATATCAGCACCTGGGAGGAGTCCCCACTGTGGTCTGACGCCAGCCCTGGATCACAGCCCTTCTAGAAGCACAGCTACCCAGCTGCTTAGGGTGGAGGGAGGGACACACTGAGTGCCCTAGGAACTCTCCTCCTCTGGGGCCAAGGGTCAGGGTTGGCAGTATCTGGGCTCCAGCCAGAAGGAAAGTGCTTTCCACTCTCGGTTTCCAAACTCCTGGGGAGGGGCATCCATGATTCAAGGCCTTGCAGTGACTCTGGGCTGGAGGCCCAGAGGGTGGGGTGTGTCCAGGCCATGCAGAACCAAGCTAGGTATTTCCCACTGGCCACTGCTCCAAGGTAGGAACCCAAGCCCTTGGCTGCCATGGAAACGGATCACCTTCCCATTGCTAAGCAACCAGAGTCCAGTCTGGCGGGTCTTGAGTCCCCAGGGGCTGGGCCAGGCTGGGCTCAGTGGCCAAGGTAAGGACCTTCCATGAGCACAGACATCTCTGCCCCTTGGCCCTTTGTGGCCATCCTGGGTCCAGGAAATAGAGCAGCTGGGACATGCCCAGAACCACACAGCTGGTGAGAACTGGAGCCAGGATTCCACCTGGGTCAAAGATCCCCAAGTACAGCAGAGCTGGGTTGTGACAGGACTCCTTTAATAACATCCTGGATGTTCCAGAGGCCTGAACCTCTAAGAACACAAGGCTCTGGGAATCAAAACCACAGTGAGATACCACTTCACACCCACTTAGGATGGCAATTATAATTTAAAACAGTCGATAATAAGGGTTGTTGAGGATGTGGAGAAACTGGAACCCTAATGCACTGCTGGTGGAAAAATAAAATGGTAATGCCACTGTGGAAAACACCCCAGCAGTTCTTCAAATAGTTAGACAGAATTCCCACATGATCCAGCAATTCCACGCCTAGGTATTACCTGAAATGAAAACATACACCCACACAAAACCTTGTATAGCATAAAACCAAAGGGTGGAAACATCCTAAACGTCCATGAACTGATGCCTAGATAAACAAAATGTGGTCCATCCACACACTGAACTATTACTCAGCCATAAAACATAATCATGGATGAACCTTGAAAACATGATGCTCAGTCAGAGAAGCCAGACACAAAAGGTCACATAGTGTATCATTCCATTGATGGGAAACAGGCCAGAACAGGCCAGTCCACTGACAGAGTGGGTTCGTGGTTGCCATGGTAGGGATGGGGAGGGATGGGCTTTCTATTTGAGGAACAAGATGTTCTAGAATCAGGTACTGAGGGCATACAACATGGAGAGTTCTCACTGGGTTGTGTGTGGAATTGTACGTGTGTCCTGCATCTCTGTCTCCAAATTCCATCTTCTCCTGAGGGCAGCATTTACCAGACTCGCTAATGGACCCTGGGGCTGAGCTGTGCTAATTTATACCTAACTGAAGGGATCAGCTCTGGGGACCTCAGGTCCTGAAGAAAGCAAATGCTTACCTTGACTCCAAATGTACCGTTAATTTTTTTTCTTTTGCTGCCCACGGCTTGTGGGGAGCACCTGGATACCTGGGGATATCTGACCTGACTCACCCCACCCTCAGTACCTGGGGATCTTAGTTCCCCAACCAGGGATTGAATGCAGGCCCCCCGCAGTAAAAGCACAGAGTCCTAACCACTGAGCCACCAGGGAAGTCCCTTAAAGGTTTCTTAAAATGCTGTCTTTAGGAAAGTATGTTTTCTTCTTTTTCTGGTATCACAGCAAATGTTACCCCAAACTTCCTCTCCCCAGGCAGGACATACCAAAAATGAACAAAAGTTTAAATGCCATGACCATTATGAGACGGTTGTCTAAATACTGATGGATCTCACAGTTTAAAAGAAAGTTTTCCTTAGATTTTTAAAAAAGAAAGTGAATTTTACATTCTGTGAATTATATGGGGGTGGGAAAAGGGACTTTGGAGCTTTCGCCCAAGGCTGCCTTCCCCTCCTATTTCCAGCTGCCAGAGAGAACCCTAAAAAACCCAAACCAGGTCTCAGCTCTACAGCCCTTCCAACACCACCCCCCTCCCGGCTCCTGCCACCCCTGCCAAGGCTCCCCATCCCCCACGCCCTCACTCTGCATCGGCTCCACGGGCTGCTCCACAGCCCCAGCCTGTGAACCAAATCCCACCCCAGGGCCTTTGCACCCACACCGGGTGCCCCCTGTGCAGCTGCTTCCCTTCTCTGTCCCTCCCCACCTTGTAGGACCTTCCCTTGGCCCCCTCTGAATCTCTAAGGGGGGCGTCTGTAGCCTTTACCACAACAGTAATTATTTAAATGAATTATCCTGCGAAGATATTTAAGCAGAATTTGAGCAAACTCCAGGAGATGGTGAAGGACAGGGAAGCCTGGCGTGCTGCAGTCCATGGGTTCGCAAAGAGTCCGACACAACTGAGCGACTGAACAACATCTGTGAGGTGGGGGTTGGAGGGCTCAGACCCCTGGCGCGGGAGCACACAAGATGGAGCGCACCTCACCCAGAGTTCGGCTCCCCAGCCCATCCTGGCGCTGGCCACGCCTCCAGACAGGTTCCGGGATGGAGGAAGGACCTGCCAGGGGCGCTGGCGGGGCGGGGGAGGGGCGCGTACCTTTGGTCTCGTCCTCGTAGACCTTGATGCCCTGAGGGAGGAGCTCCCGGGGGAGCACGGTGGTGCTGGACAGCACCCGGGTCTCCCCCGTCACCTTGTCCTTCTCCACCGTGATCTCCACCGAGTACATGGCTGGCACGAGAGGCACGGGTCAAGCCGCTGCCCACCTGCCCACGTGCCCCCCGCCGGGCTGCAGCCAAGCCAGGGAGGGGAGCCGGCAGCACAGAGCCAAGCAGCGGGTACCCTCGTGTGCCCTCGACGCGGCCCTCCTCCCAGCTCAGTATCCCTCCCTGGCTCCCCAGCGCCCACGGGCGTTGGGTCTGAATTCCTGGGCCACTCCGGCCGCCCTGCCCTGACTGCAAAGCCTCGATCAGTTCCAGGGAGGTGGGGGCGTGCCTGGCCCAATCCAGAAAGGATTCAAACGCAAGTGAGCAAGCCTGTGCCCCCCAGGGTTCTGGACACTCGCCCTCCGCACTGCTCTTGTAAGGCCACTACTGACGTGTCAACATTCTCATCCCTTCAACGTGGAGAGGGGACGGTCCCCTGGAAGTGTATGGAGCTATAACCCCTGAAGATTACATCCAACGGCCAGCAGCTGCCCCTGTTCTGCAGACAGGTCGCCACAAACACCACAAGGAGACGGAGACGCCTCCTGGCAGTGAGGTCCCCAGGCCCCCTCCCTCCAGGGAGAGCCCCACATCACCACGCCCCAAACCCCTCCCCGACCTGCCCCTCCTGGGTCTTCCCATTTCTCACACGGACACCTTTGTTTTCCCTCCTCCCTCTCTTACCGACCCTACTACCTCCCCCATGCCCCAACCTGTCCATCTGCAAACTCCAGGGTGCTGCTTTCAAGACTCCCAGAACCCACCCACTGCTCGTCCTCTACGGCCCCTGCTTGGAAGAAGTTGCATCCACCCCCACTATCCCTCAACCCCCTTCACCGCATCCCCCACACCATCCCTCAGCCCGACACGCATCTCCTGAGACCCCCACAGCATCCCCTACCATGCCCCACCATATCCCCCTTCATCCCTTTCCTTCATCTCTCACCATCCCATTCATCACCCCCGCCCCCACAATACCCCTATCCTCCACCGTTTCCTCTCACCTTCCCCCCACCCACTATACCCATCATCAACCCTCCGGGACCCGCCCCCCCGCCCCCCCCCCCCCGCCCCCCCCCCCGCAATCCGCTCCGCCCACAACCTGTTCTCCGTACAGCCGCCAGTGGGCGCCTGTGAGCTGCGAGCAGGCACGCCCCTGCTCTACCCACCCCCAGCTCTCTGCACCCCGACAGGGGCATGGGCCGCCCCCGTCCCTTCCTCGCCCTCACCTCCTGCCCCTCCCCCTCGCTCATTCCACTCCGACCAGCACGCGGCCCCTGCCACCCACCGGTGCCCACAGTCCAGACTTGACCTTTGCACTGGCAGTGCCCCTCTGTCTGCATGCCTTGCTACCTCACTTCCTTTATCCTTGCTCAGATGTCACCTCCTAAGTTAGACCTCCTCTGAGCCCTGTGATTCAAATTGTGCTCCCCTCCAGCTCCCTATGTTCCACCTTGACCCGCATCAGAACACCTGCTGTAAGCCTGCAACCCTCTTGCCAGGCTCACAGCAGATGCTCAGCAAGCACTTGGAGACTGACTGACTGAATGAAGAATGCTAGGTATCACCACGTCCCTATGCAGCCTAACACCCCGCCATCAGACATAGTTGGGAAGGTTGTGCATTGCTCAAGGTCACCAGCTGGGGGCATGTAGCTTGGTAATTTCTGCCCACTTGTCTGACACTGAGGCCTTGAGGGTGTCCCCTCCTTCTCTACGCTTCCCCTGCCACCCTCTCCTTCCCTGAGTGTCATTACATCCTGGTCTTCAATCCCCTCTGTGGTTTTGTGCCTCCAAATTTACTCTAATATCAGCAGCTACAAGGTTCTGCTATTTGTCATGACTTTAGTCACTCTCAGGATTAGATTTGTGCCAGACTCTGGGCACAAGGTCACTACAATCCCCACCACCACCAGGTTCCAGCCATCAAGTGATCAAGCAGGGATTTGAACCCAACCTTATTGAGCACTGAGCACTAATCCCAATTCTGCCCTGCTTGGTTACCTCCAGGAATAGGGTGCTCACTCCCTCTCCTGAGGCAGCCCAAAGACAGTGAAGGAGGGAAAGTATGCAGCGAGCATGTGAGCCTGTGCCCACCCCCGCCAGGACCCAGAGCAAGTGGCAATGTTAGGGAGATAGAAGCCAGGAGGGGGCATCAGGTTAGAGCCGCCATGCGAGGGGGCCCGTCTTCTCGGGGAAGCTGGGCCAGCTTGTGACGGGCGTGCCAAAGCAGAGGGGGCACCCGGCCCCACCCAGGCTCAGATCTGTGGCCTTGGTCCAGCTGCTCCCCACTAAAACCACAGACCCCACCCGGTGATGCTGATGGTTGCATCTGCACCAGGCCTGGCCCGTCAACCCGGCCCCCACAGGGCCAACACTCAGCCCAGGACAGCAGCTGGACATGGACCCCAACATGGGGACAACCCACCTGCCTTCATCATGGTGGAGCCGTCGACTGTCCTCAGAGGGGTGTTGGAGATTTGCTTCTCTGCTCACGATGGTGGTGGTGGGGGGAAAAGAGTGAAGAGAGATAGATTCAGAGGGGAGATCACATAGGCCCCTCCCCCAAGATGTGGGACTTCACCCAGACACATGGACATCCTCCAGGCACCTGGACGCCCCTCACACACTTGGACTACCCTCCCACACACTCACCCAGATACCTGGACCCTCTCCCTAACGCATGCATGCACCTGGACCCATCCACACACGTGTGCATGCCCTGAATACCCAGACACACATGGAATCACTCTCCGCAAAAAGAAAACACGCTTCAGTCCCATAGTCCATGACCCATCTCTTGGTCCAAATGATTTTCACAAAATCCCTGAGTGGCCTTCATGGATTTTTTTTTTAATTATTAATTTTTAATTCCACAGAAGATGAGGACACAGACTCTCCTCATGAATAATTGACTCCTGAAAAATCAGGCCAGAGACACTTCTGACCATACCTCCAGTCCTGGCTGGTGGCGCTCCTTCCAGGCTCTACACACAAAAATAGACATGCTGAATATATATTTTAAAATATAACTTAGTGTTAAGGAAATTTTAATATAGCTAATAAACCATTATAGTTAACTGTACATATTGAAGTGTCATGAGTACACGTGAAGTATTTGTAAATGTGTACATCACATACCTGTAATAAATTTGTAGGTGGGGGCTAAAATCTCTCCCAGAATTCAAACTCTGGGCTTTTTTCTTTGTTTCCTGGATGTCAGTCTTCCACATCTCTGTGTGTGTGGGACCTTTGTCCTTTTTTTTTTTTTTTTATGGCCGTGCCACGTGGTTTGCAGGATCTTAGTTCCCTGACCACGGACTGAACCCGGGCTCCAGCAGCAGAAGCACCAAGTTCTAACCACTGGACCACCAGGGGAACTCCTCTTTGCCTTTTAAGTGGTGCACAATCTCCAGGACGGCCAGGATCTTGATTTCTCATCCTCACTGACCCCATTTCACAGATGGGAAAACTGAGGTGCCCACTTGCCCTGGAGCCCAGAGCAAGTGGGCATGGAACCAGGGCTGGGCCGACCAAGGCCAAGCACTCCAGGTGGAGAGTATGAACCCACAGTGGGGCTAAGACTTCAAGCAGATGTGCCCTTGCGAAGCCTGCTTCCTCATCTGTAATGCAGGTGCTACATCAGTCCACCCAGGGAGCTTGTGAAAATTCGATGAAATGATGTTGAGGGGCTCTGGGCCCAGCTCAGAGTCTGGGTTTGCTGAGCGCAATGACAGCGCGAGCCATTAAGCTATTTCATTATCACTTTTTAGCAACAATAACACCTTAAAGGGGCTTCCCTGGAAAGAACCCGTCTGCCAATGCAGGAGACGTGGATTCGATCCCTGGATCGGGAAGATGCCCTGGAGAAGGAAATGGCAACTCATTCCAGTATTCTTGCCTGGAAAATCCCATGGACTGAGGAGCCTAGCAGGCTCCAGTCCATGAGGCCGCAAGAGTCGCACACGACTTAAAGGCACCCTTCCCCTGTCTGCCATCTCCTATCTGGCCACCAGAGGGCGCCAGGGCCCTGCCCGCCCCTTCCCTAAGACGTACCTTTGGGCGTGCCCACCGGGGTCTGCAAGAAAGAAAGGGGAGGAGTCAGGGGTGTTGGCGCCCCCTTCCGCCGTCCAAGGTCCCACCGGCCGAGGCCCAAGCCTGAGGGGGGCGTGGTTCAGCGGTGACCCCATTGGAGGGGCCGTCTCCTTCTGGACCCATCCCCCACCCCGCCCTAGCCTGTGACAGCCAGAAACGCTCCTGCCTGCTCAGAAGCTTCCAGGGGCTCGCAATGCTCCCAGAACAAAGTCCAACCCTTCCTGATGACCCCCGGGGCCTCTTCCGCCTCTTCCCACCCCTGGCCGGCCTCCCTGGCCTCCTGGCTCTTCCGTGAGCCATGTCCCTCCACTTGGAAGGCCCTTCCCGGATTTCCGCTTGGCTGGCTGCTTGCTCAGCCCCCATGACCACCCGACCTAAAGGTGTCTCCCCACCCCCATCCCGGGTTGTCCCTCAGGTTACCATGTCATTTACCGGCCAAGAGATGGGCCAGGAGGCAGTTATACTGAGGGGAGAGGCCATGCCAGCACTCAGTCTGCGCTCAATCAACCTCACTGAAAGCCCCCTCTCAACTTGAGTCTGTTCCTAGAGAACTCTTACTCAGTCTTCAAAACCCATCTCCTCCAGGAAGCCTGCCCAGCTCTCCCATGAAACAGACACCTCACTGGGGACTCCACAGTGCCCTAAGCTTCCCCAGGATAGGTCCTTACACCTTCCTGTGTTTGCAGCTGATTGATACATGCACATCTGTCCACTTAAAAACAGCTCAAGAAGGCCAAGGTCTGGGACTACATCCTCCGGTTCTGCCCCAACCAAGCCTTGGCAAATAGTGAGGGTGGGTGTGTCAGCTCCAGACTGAAACTATCATAGGAGCAGCAGGGCACACAGCAGGGATGTTCCCTGGGCTGCAGCTCACCGGGGAGGGGGAAACAAGGATAGGTTGGGAGAGAGGAGGCGTGCCCCATTGGCCCCTCGAGTCCTAAAGACAACAAGGGTGGTCGGGAGACTCCTGAATTTGCCTTAACATGCTGCGGTAACCACGAGCTCAGGTCTGGTTTCACCTGAGCCTGGCATACACGTCACAGCCTAGAATTAACAGCTAAGCCTAGTAAAGACTACTCCACTGTGTGCCCTGAGCCAGTCTCTCAACCTCTCTGGGCCACAGTCTTTTTCATCAACTGGGGATGCGGCTCCACCTGAAAGGGCTGCATGCAGATAGACAGGTGATACCCAGTGTGTTGGTGAACCTAGGGAGGATGACAAGCAGGTGGTCTTCGGGGAAGACCCTCTACCCATGAAACGCTCGTTTTTCACTGATTTTCTAAACACCAGTGACCCCCCTGTCTGGTGGGGAAACCGAGGCCCCGGGAGGCCAAGCAAGGCGTGCAGGCGACGCAGCTGGGATGTGGCCAGGCTGGGATGTGGATGTGCACGCATTTGGGATGTAGGGCGCCCCCAGCCACAGCCCCAGAGGCGGTGGGTGCTTCTGGACCTCGGCCAGTAGGGTGGCGCCCTGGAACCTCTTACCTGCTGAGAGTTGGGCACAGCCTCGGCTCTCTGGTCTTCCGGGGCGGGGCGCAGGGCGGGGCCGGGGGCGGGGCTCGGGGCAGCCACGCTCCCCCTGGCGGTGGCAGTGGGCAGCGCATCCGTGTTCTCCAGCTCCTCGATCTCCTGCTCCAGCCTGGGGAGTGTGCACGAGGTGACCACCCTGCCGGACACTTCTGGAGCCCGGCACCGCCAGGCACGTCCAGGAGGACTTTCTTGACTCGTGTGTTTCCTAACGACCCTGCGAGGTGGTCTCCTTCGCACTCTCAGCGGGGAAATGGAGGTAAGTAAGCTGCAGACCTGAGACCCAAACCCAGGCCGGCCGGTCCCTAGACCCCTGGGCCGCCCGAGTCACTGTTTACTCCTCTGTTCACTTCCAACACACTCTTCTTTTTCCACTCAAATACATTTATGTTTACAGGAAGCTTTATCTCTCCAGGGAAACTGGAAAAACCATGTCACTTTCCAAGTTTTAGGAGATAATGGTGCTCATAAATGCAGTAAAAACAAAGCTGGCATATTCAATCCTGCCCCAGGCATCACCTGCCTACGCCTTTGGGGTGCAGGCACTCAGGACCCGGGAGATAGGAGATGTTTTCCTTGAAGACTCAGTACAGACTGGGGAGGTGGGTAGTCTGCAGCCCCCTAATAAACTGAGCCCAGCTCAGCAGACTGGACACAGCTGGGGTCAGCCTGGAGGGCTTCCCGGAGGAGGTGTCCAGATGAAGACACTGATCAGGGAAAATGCAGGTGATGGAACCACCCAAGGAACGTGCAGCCCTGAGGGGAAGAAAGCCAAGGCCCCCCGAAAGCCAGCCACACAGTTGGGCTCAAGAGATGCCCTCCTCACCACCCCCTACCCAGGGTTGCACCCAGCAGGATGGATTGAGCAGAAGCCCACCTCATCCAACCCCCAGGGACTGGTAATTCCTACTGACCATCCTTCCCACCTGCAAGTGCCTCTCAGCCCGCTCAGTCCTGAGTGGCCCTCCAGGCCACGTCTCAGCCCAGCCTCCTCTGGGCACATGCTCCCAGGTTGGGGAACTGAGGCCTGGGGAGGGGACCCCAGCCAAGCTGCCCCCACTTTCTTCCAAACTAAATGCACCCAGACAGGATCCTGAGGTCCCCACGGGCCAGCAGGCCAGGGTGCCACAGCCAGCACATGCCTTTCAGGCCTCCCCTGGCCAGTGGACATTGGAATTTTGGCTGTCACTTCCCTCTGCCTGACCCCGCTGCCCCGGGAACTGAGCCCGGGCCTCCCGCCCGGCTGCCCGCCTGCTCGGAAACTCCTCGGTGCTTTTGTCCCAGGCCAGGGGGATGGTCACTTTCCCCGGCCTGCCCCCTCCCCCAGCTTCCTGCAGGCCAGCTGTGGTGCCTCCTGCCTCCATGGCTGCAGGAGCGCTGGGAAGACCAGCTGGGCTGGCGCCAGGAAGCCTCGGGGGAGACTGCATCTCCGTCCTCAGAGACCTGTCTTCAGAGACCTCCATGGCCCAGACCACTCACCCCTCACCCCTGTGTGGCTGCGGGGTTGGGGTGAGGAGGGGTCAGGCGGGCAGCACCCACCCCCAGTCACTCCCCAGCCCTGAGGCTCGCAGCTCCCCACCTGGAGATGGACTCCTCCAGGTGCCGCGCCTTCTGCTCGTCCTCCTGCATCTGTCTCCTCATGTCCTCATCCCCCTCCGAGGCCGAAGAAGGCGTCCCCTCCAGCAGCCAGCGTTCCCGCAGCGCCTTGGACTGGGGCAGTGGGCACCAAGGTCAAAGTCAGGGTCAGGGTCAGGTGAGGGTCTGAGTTGGGACTGGAATCAGGATGGGGGTCATCTCAGCCCTCCTGCTCCCAGCCCCTAAGTCCTGGATCCGGCTGAGGCAGGGGTCCCTGGATGCTGCCCCCCTTCCGCCCCCCCACCCCAGCCTGCCCACCCCCAGCCGAGGCTCCGCCCGGACCTTCAGGTGCTGCAGCTGTCTCCGGTCGTCCTCCAGCTGCCGGCGCCTGTTCTCAATCTCTGCCTGCCTCCGCCGCTTCTCCTGCAGACCCCGCACACGGTAAGGGCAGGCTGGGGCCGCGGAGACCCCATAGCTACCGGGACTTCACCCACGCGGGTCCCGCTTGTTCTGTGAACAGCACCCACTTGGCCCACCACACCCCCACCTGCACCCAGCCTGTTCCCCCAACCTCCCCCACCTTGTCCCTTCACCAGGAAGGACTACCAGCCTCCCCCCAACTTCCCCGAGCCTTGCCACAAGTGCAAGTTCCTTGCCCTGCCCCCCCCCCACCCCACCACTGCAGGGGAGCTGCCCAGGGGCTCTGAGAAGCTTCTCAGCTGGAGTCCACATGCTGAAGACTAAGGGACGCTCAACGTTTTAATTTTGTGGGGAGATGCTAGCAGGCACTGAAGTGTCCCATACTACACCTGGGATCTGAGTCCCTGAGCCCCAAGCTGGGTGTGGGGAGCACCTGAGGCCCTGGGTCCCCCCCAATCTCCTCCCCATGCCCATCCCATCCTTGGGACCTGGAACAACTCACTGCAATGGCCTGCAGCCGCTCCTGCTGGGATGGGGTCTCTGCCACCAGGACCCTGGGAGGACAGAAAAGATCAAGTGGGGGGGTTGACCCCCAACATTGCTTTCAGAAGATCCAGTTCGAATTCCCACTCTATGCCTTCCTGCCGGGTGAGCCCGAGTTCCCTTCTGCCAAATGAGATCGTTCCACAGCCCCCTTGTCCCCATGCAAGCTTATTCCTGCATTATTCTCCCACAAACCCTCCTGCCACTCCTCAGGGCAGGGACAAGGGACAGGACAGCTGAGGCCCAGTCCAGACACCTAGGGATGGCTTGGGAAGGGGAGGGCATTGAAGCTAGGCTCTGAATGATGCATAGGAGTTCCCTGAGAATAGAAGCCTGGAGTAGAGGGTCTCTTCCAGACTGAGAGACTGACCAAGACAGCCCCTTCCTCATCCTTCTCCAGCTCTGGGAGGAACACTTGGAGGAAGAGGGACCCTCCAGCTCCATCCCCCACCCCTTGACTGCCAAGTCCTCGATGCTGTTCTGGTATTTCTGGTGTCTCCCTCACTGGCTGCCTCTGGAGTCTTCCAGAACCCCAACAGCTCAGAGAGAGCTGTGAGCCTCCCAAGAACACACAGCAAAAAAGTAGCAAAGCTTAAATCCAACCCCAGATTCTTTCTTCACCTCACCCATGTTTTGCTTGTTTCTTTCATTTTTTATTTTTGCTGCACCATGAGGTTTACAGGATCTTAGTTACCCAGCCAAGGTGAGGGTCTGGAAGGATTGAAGCCAGCCCTGGCAGTGACAGCACAGAGTCCTAACCACTGAGCTGCCAGGGAAGTCCCCCATCCATGTTTTCTGAGAGCCCACCCAGTGCAGTATTAGCCTTAAGCTGGTATGCAGTAGGAGTTAGATAAATGCCAGTGTTGCCAGATGCTCTTAAAGGGACAGGACTTCATGCTGTTGAGGATCTGGGGACTTCAGAGAGGGCACGGGACCTGGAAGATAGGTCCTCCTCCTACCCCTCCCCTTGATCCCCTGCATCCCCCTCCCCACCTGGGGTGGAGGGGGGAGGAGCTTTCAGAACCTGCCCCCTCCCTTCCAGGTCTCCTGTCTCTGGAAGCTGCACACAGTAGATGCAGAGTGAAATGGTCAGATGAATGATGCCCTGAACATCTCCTCCTCCTCAGGGTAACCTCGAGCTTCCAGGGGGTGGAGGGTCCTCAGCCTGAGTGGGGGGCTTCCAGACCATCTGCCTCAAACCCCTGATAAACCACAGGGCCACTCTGGGAGGGACTGACTGATGGGAGGCCTCATCTCATATGGGAGGGCCTGGCAGTGGGAGCCAGACCCCCCCAACCTGTTCCACTCCCCACCTCCCCACCGCCCCCTCCGTCTGCCCCGACCCCCTTATCTTCACAGGCACTGAAATTACAGACCATGCTTTGGACCCCGCCCACCCCCAGCCTTGACTCAGGGCCCAGAGCCACCCCAAGGCCTCCACACTCTCTGCCCCTCTGGCCTTCATTTCCCCATTTGCACATCCCAGCTCTGGGCCCTCCTGCTATGTCACCCCCTAAACTGTGGTTTAGAAGGGAAACACTGTGCAAGGTCTACCCCAGCCCCAGCCCCTGTGTGCGTGCACACACACACACACACACACACACACACACAGACCCTGTAGCTTCTCGGTGGACACCCATCCCGGGGCAGCAGTGACCCGGTCACCCGCCTTACTCGGGTCTAGTTTCCTGGCCATGCTGAGACCTGTGAAGTCATCTGGCTCCCATGCTCCGGCCAGGTGACCCCACCCAGCTCCTCCCTTCCTGTGAGGCAGCACCTGCCCCCCTCTGCCTCCCAGGGGCCCAGCACACCAGCCGCACCCCTGCAGCTTCCCCTTCTCCTTCCTCAGGGAGGCTGCATTCAGCTGGGTGGAGTTCAAGAAAGGTTTGGTCCAGCTGTCCAGCTCAGATGCCCTTTCTGAAGGGCCAGACCAGCAGGATTTCTGGGTCTGCCCCATCACCTTGTGTCATACAGACAGGGTAACATGCTGTGCTCCCCAACATGGGCCCATCCCCTCAGTTTTTGCAAACCCCCCACTCTCCAGCCCAGCCCAAGCCTCTACCATCACCTGCCACCTCCCTGAACCCTGACAGCCCACAACTAGAAGCTGCTGCTCAAAATGAGAATCCAAACCCATCATTCTCCTGCTCTCAAGTCTCCTGGCTCCCATCACCCCTTGAAAGCCCACCCCCTGGCATAGCCCAGCCCCCATCCTCTCCCCTGCCCTGGTGCCTGACCTCTGCTCTCCTTCCCGCTTGTGCTCACTCTGTTCCAGCCACCAGGACCTCCTGTGGTACCTGCCCTGAACCAAGTTCATTCTTAGCTCAGGGCCTTTATTCTTGATGTTCCCTCTGCCTGCTATGTTCTTCCCATAGCTGGAAACTGAGGCCCAGAGAGTGTGAGTCACCTGTCCAAAGTCACATAGCTACAAAGTGGCAGAGCTGGGATTTGAACCACAGCTGCTCAGCCCCAGGCTGTACCACAGGCCTTCCCTTTTCGCACAGCTCTAGTTCAGCCTCCAGGAGCCCACCCAGGCAAGAGGCAGAGTTGCAAGAGGGAGGCATAGCAGCTGATACCCCAGTGTAAGCAGGGCCACAGAGGGCAGGGGGACCAAGCTGCCTAACACTGGGTCCCCACCCTGGAGGGGTGGATAGGTGGCCATTGAGGCTGGATACAAGGACATAGAGATGGCTGTGAGGCCAGCTCGCCAAGCTGGAGACAAGGCGGGCAGTGTCCTTACTGGGGCGGCCAATCCCTGCAGGGCCAAGCCAGGGCAGGGGAAGTTTAGACACAGTGAGGAGAGGCGCTGGCCCAGGGAGAGAATTTCCATCTCTCTCCACCCGTCTCCAGTCTCAGCCCCAGGGGTGCAGTCTGTGTGCCCCCCCTCAGGTGCCCCTCCCCAGGCCTGGGGTCGCCTGAGCCGCCCCACCCTACCCAGCCCCTGGGCTCAGCCACCGCGGGTGATGGATGGCTGAGCCCACGGGAGGCGGTCGCCCTGGCAACCGCGCCATCCCCATGGCAACGCAGAGGCCCGCTGGCGCTCAAGGGTGGGGCCGGCGCCGAGCATCTCCCACCCCCCAGCCCGGCGCTAAGGGGCTGAGGGGCTGCCTGCCCGGGGCTTCAGGGATTGCCTGCACCGGGTGGGACCCAAATGGCAACTGGGTCTCGCCCACCCTTGCGGCAGGAGGAGGGCTTCCAGGTCTGGTGATAGGGGCGTCCACCCAGGGAAGGGCTTCTATCCGGGAAGGGTCTGAACCCGCCCTTGGCACGAGGCAGCCAAGGTCAAGCCAAGATAGGGCTCGAATCATAAATCGGAAAAACAAAACAGGAGGCTGGAACTCCCTAGCAAATCAGGAATAGAATAGGAACCATGTTCCACGGGCGGGTCTGGAGGGAGCTAAGCGTCGATCTCCCGAAGATCCTGTGAGGCACGTGGGATAATTATGGCCGTTTTATCAGTGAAGGATCTAAATGGTGAAGTGAGATCTGCACCCAGACAGGCGGGCAGGCTCCCGGGCGCAGGGAGCGCAGGGTCTCCCTGGCCTGGCTGCGGTGGGGGTGGTCAGTGGGGTGGTCAGTGGGACCCCTGAGAAGCTCACTTGGGCTCAGTGAGTAAAGCAGAGGCCAGATCACAAACTGTTTGATTTACACACTGGGCGGAGAAGCTGAGTTTGGGCGGAGGCTTTAGGGCAGCTGCCCCCCTCTGGCTGTGTGACCCGGAACAAGTTACTTGTGTCTCTGAGCCTCCACTGGCTGCGCTGGGCTACGGGCCACAGCTTGCAGCTGCTGAGGAGGGACAAGCCCTAGGCCAGGACGCCCACCGTCAGCGCGCGCAGGCGTCTGGTCCCCGCGCGATTATATTTACGGAGCTTGGAGCAGATTCTGGGCTCCAGCGGCCTTGTGGGCGGCTCAGGACTCGGGGAGGGCGTCGGCTGCAAGCGCGTGAGATAATCGTGGTCCAGGAGATGAGCTAATGAGACCCGAACCCAGCAAGCCCGGCAGACGCCTCAGCTTTGCAGGCGCTTATTTTTCAAAGGTCCAGAGAGGTTACACAACCGGCCCAAGGTCACCCAGGGGCCAGGAGGGTCCAGTGTGGGAGGTGGGAGGTGGGTGTGGGGGTTAGGGGTCACACTTGTCCTTCCAGAGCCCACGCCCAGCAGCTACAGCCAGAATGAGGGGGTCCCTGTCCAGGCAGGCGTGGAGCCCAGTGCTGGAACATTCCTGTGCTAACTGAAAGAAAACAGCTGACAACGACCTCGGCCATGGGTGGTGGTGGGGGGAGGCAGAGTCACGCGGGGCAAGGGGTGGAGAGGTGAGGGGAGCCCAGTGGCCTCTCCCCACATTGAGTGGGGGATGGAGTTGGGGAGGCTGGTTCCCAGCCCCATCCCTGGCCCCTCCTAAGCACCAACACCTTCCTCGCTACAGATCCGCCACAGTTCCATCACCCTGAATGAACGTCAGCCTCTCAGCAGCCACTCAAGCCCCTGTGTTTGCCCCTCACCTTTCCCCTTTCTCTCCTTCACCTCCAATCTCAACTCAGACATAGCTGCCTCTTTCAGGGAGCCTTCTTGGGTCTCTTGCCCTCATCAGGAAGGAATTCTTCTCGAAGCCCCTCAGCTTTCAGCACAGGTGAGCCCCTAGGACCACTGATGTCACTGGTGAGGTAGACAGCCCTTGAGGCATGGGCTTTCCAAAAGTTTCCAGGCAGAGAGACATCACCACCAAGGTGGAGACAGCAGTTGCAGCAGGCCACAGACCCAGCAAAGAAAAACTGTTGCCTATTAACCTAGGATAGGGGGCAGGGGAGCTGGACCCTGCCCGGGCCCTCACAACAGAACAGGGCAGCAGGGCATGAATGCCTGCCCACCCGCAGGGCTGCGCCTCCTCTGGCTTCCAGTAAATGCCTCTGCAGCGACCAGCCCCACAGACCTGCATCCCTCCACTTCCAGCGCCTCAAAACATTCCAGGTGCGATCCCACCTCAGGGCCTTTGCATGGACTGTGTCCAGACCTGGGCCACCCCTGCCAGGTCTTCAAGGGGCTCCTGGGGCCTGTCTTCAGATGTCACATCCTTACTCCAGCCTCCTCTGACTCTAATTAACCCCAGCACCTCCAACCCCCACCCCCCAGCCCTTATCCAGAAAATCTAGTGATTTTATTTTGTTGATTTCTCCACAAGGACAATAACTGTCTCTTTTTGTCCCTGCCATGTCCCCAGTATACAGCAGGCACTCAATAAATGTCCACTGGGTGAGCATGTGTGCTAGGGTCCTTCCATTTCCAAAGGAGGCCCCCACCTAAGGGCTCCCCACCTTTGTCGCACTCCCTCCATGCCCCCCCACCCCAGACCATCTGTCCTGTGATCATTTTTTTTTTTTTAAAGAAATTCACTGTCACATCTTGCTGCTGCTGCTGCTAATTGCTTCAGTCATGTCCGACTCTGTGTGACCCCATAGACGGCAGCCCACCAGGCTCCCCCATCCCTGGAATTCTCTAGGCAAGAATACTGGAGTGGGTTGCCATTTCCTTCTCCAATGCATGAAAGTGGAAAGTGAAAGTGAAGTCGCTCAGTTGTGTCCGACTCTTACCGACCCCATGGACTGCAGCCTACCAGGCTTCTCTGTCCATGGGATTTTCCAGGCAAGAGTACTGGAGTGGGGTGCCATTGCCTTCTCCTGTCACATCTTAAATTCATCCAAAATAGTACCTGGGCTCCCCACATTCAAGAGAGGACAAAGAACAAGCCCCAGCTGCCTCAGAAGTGACTTACAAATTAATAAAGGAACAACCTAAGTGCCCACCAACGGATGATGGATAAATACAAGGTGGTCCTTCCATACACAGGCGCTCACTCAGCCCTGAAAAGGGGTGGAGCTCTGATGCTCACTGCCAGGTGGACGGACCCTGAGAACACGGTGCTCAGTGAGAGAAGCAGACACGGAAGGACACACAGGGTGTGATTCCACTGATGGGAAACATCCAGAACAGGCCGATCCACAGACAGGGGATTAGTGGTTGTCCAGGTTTGGGGGAGGAGAAGGCAATGGCACCCCACTCCAGTACTCTTGCCTGGAAAATCCCATGGACGGAGGAGCTTGGAAGGCTGCAGTCCATGGGGTCTCGAAGAGTCGGACACGACTGAGCGACTTCACTTTCACTTTCATGCACTGGAGCAGGGAATGGCAACCCACTCCAGTGTTCTTGCCTGGAGAATCCCAGGGACGGGGGAGCCTAGTGGGCTGCTGTCTATGGGGTCGCACAGAGTCAGACACGACTGAAGCGACTTAGCAGCAGCGGCAGCAGGTTTGGGGGATGGGGTGGGCAGTGAGTCCTGGTGGGAATGAGGTTTTGGGGGGTTGACGGAATGTTCTGGAATTAGAGGTGATGGCTGTACAACTCTGCATGTACTGAAAACCACTGAGCCACTTTAAACAGGTGCATTGTGTGGTGTGTGAATGATCTCAAACAAGCTGGTAAGAATAAATATACACACAGATACAGCAGAGATGCTGATTGTTTCACCAAGGGCCATACTAGGGGGTGAGGCAGCCACCCCAGGGACATCATAAGGTCCTGCCAACCCTGCTCTGAGGCTCTTCAGGATTAGCAGGATCTGAACACAACCTGACCTGGTCATCGCCTGCCCACTCCCTGACAGCTGTTACTAGAAGCCCCTGCCAAGCCTTGCTGACCCCCCACCCGCGCCCCCACTCACCCAGACTGGGTTCCCAGGCAGGCCTGCACTCACTCTTGTCCTTACCTGTCTTCCCACCTCGGGGCCTGGGTCGGGCTTCTCCTCCCAATACCTGGCCCCGTCCAGGCTGTCCCAGGGATGGTTCTGACTTGTCCTGAGTTCCTAGTTGAAACCCACAGGCAGGAGACAGAAACCACATCCCAGATCTCCACTCCTCAACACCACAACCTCTGCTCAGCCATCTCACGCTCTACAGAAACCCTCTGAAGCATGGTCTTGATGACCCCTAGCCTCCCAGCACGCCCAGGGACTGGGCTGTCTCACCCTGACCAAGCCCCCATCTCTGTAGGCAGCTCTGACTATCACAGAGTTCTGAAGTTGGGTCCACGCCCACCCAGACATGGGGTCCTGCCACTTCTCCTCCAGATACGGCATTTCTCTGCCGGCTGTCCCCAATGGCCTGTCGAGGCTGAGTCCTGAGCTGCTTCTCCCTGCTCCCTGCTCTGGCCCCTTAGCCACTGGAGCCTTTTTCTGGTGCCTGGGTCAGCACCTCTCTCTTCTGCTCAGACACCACCCATGGCTCCCCAGATGAGCAGTGTAGGCCCAGGAGGACCTGGCCCCAAGAGCACAAACCAAAGAACGCTCTCTTCTCCCTACACTTTCCCACCTCTGGTCCTTTGCACAGACCAGTCTTTCCACCTGCTGCACCCTTCTGCCTGCCTGGGAAAACTTTTAAGTATCTTTTACAAAAAAGGTCCATAATAGAACAGAGCAGGAAACCTTTCCCAGACCTCAAAGAAGACCCTCCACAGGCTCCCCCAGACCCCTCTGATCCTGCACAGGGCTACGGTAGTCAGCAGGAAGTGTTTCTTAAATGACCAGATGAGAGACTTCCCTGGAGGTTTGGTGGTTAGAACTTGGTGCTTTCACTGCTAGGGCCCAGGTTCTATCCTTGGTAGGGAAACTATCCTGCAAGCCACATGGTGTGGCCAAAAACAAACCAACAAACAACCCCAAAAAAAGCAGATGCCAGGCTTCCTGGGTAGAGAAAGGATGGAGGCAGTAGGGTCTCAGACTAGGGGAAAGGTGAGGAGACATTTTTTCAAAAAAGTCAACTCGTTTTCCTTCATCAAAACCTGAAGTCTCTGAAGATGGGCCTCCCCATGGGGCTGAGACCTCCCAGGATGCTCCATTCACCAGATGAGAAAAGTGAGGTTCAGAGAAGGGGGCGGCCTGACCAAGACCCCATGGTGGGTGAGGAAACCCTCTCCATGCCCACAGCCACAGAGGGTTCCTGGCAGTGGGTCAAGAGTAGATGGCCCCTGGGAGACCAGACCACAACAAAGGCCACCTCTGTGCGACCCAATCGGCCAACCAGGCTGAAAAACTGATGTCTGGATACCTAGAACCACCAGTCCACAGCCCCTGGACAAGAAGGTGCAAAGGCCCTTCCTCAGCCCCCCTCCCCAGCACCAGAATGCCTAAGAGCAAATGCCAGCATCACCCTCTTCTGGCTGTGTGGCCTCGGGCGTGTCCAGTCACCTCTCCGTGCCTCAGTTTCCCCACCTCACAGGACCAAGTGTGTCCACGGGAACAAAGCATTCAGAAAGGGGCCCAGTACACAGCAAGCACTCAATAATCGTCAAGTAAATGTCACATCTGGACCTCTTAGGCCACTTTCCTGTCTTCCTGCTACCACCTCTAGGATTATCGTTATGTTCTTCCCTTCAAATCCACTCACTGTTTAAATCCAACCCCTTTGTTTTCAAAGGAAATGTTACCAAGGCTGAGAAAACCAGAAGCCAGTGCCAAAACCATCAGAGTAAAAACACTTTAAAAAAAGATACCATGAAAATAAAAACTTGTTATTAAGTTCTATTATCACTAGATACTGGTTCTGCTTCTCATTAGAGAGGGAGACCAGCACATGCAGAAGGAGCATTAAGGATGCAGTTAGCACCCAGTTGAGCTGATGATCTCTCTAAAACTGTTCAGGCCTCAGGATGAGAAGGGACCTGATGAGTCCTGACCCAACTGCTTTCCTGCCCACTACGGGGCCCGAACCTCATGCTCACCAGAGAAGATGTGGACATCTGAGACGGCTGCTTCCAGCTAAGGGGCCAGAGGAGCAGCCCCTCCCCTGGGGCCACCAGCAGACCCTCCCCATGGCAGGATGCACCCAGCTCCCTGTCCCCCAGTTCCCGGCCCCACCCTTGTTCCACCTTTAGAGCACCACCTATCGCCCCCACTGGCTGGTAAGAATTCTTACGTTCTCAAATTAGTGGAAATTTGTTTAATCCTTAAAATGATGAAAATCTGTAAAATGCTAAACGTCTTTTTAAAAGAAAGTTTCCAGCATTACCATCTCCTGTGATGGCGGAATCCATGGAAACGGAGGGAGGTAAATGACTGTGCCCTGGTGGGGGCTGTGATCCCATGAAGAAGGACAGAGGGCCCGGCAGGTGTTCATGTGGGGAGCAGATGGAGCCCCTCCCCACACATCGTCAACTCCAGCGCTGGGGACTGGCTTCCTTGCACGGCTACTCAGGCAGTTAATGCCAAGTCCCGTCCCACACCTGCACCCAGAAAAACCAGGGATCCGCCTAATGGGGAGACCCTGGCACCACATCTGACTGTGACCAAGAAGGCCTAGGGTCAGGGCGGCAAGCACCCAGGAGCCCTCTGTGTGCTCTGTGGCCCTGGGGTTAGCGGTTGCCCGTCTCTGGGCCTCCGTAAACCCGTGGAAAATGAACGGGTGGCGGGAAAGGAAACAATGGGGTCCATCCTGAATATCTCATCTCATTCCTCTGCTCTGGGTGGGCGTTTCCTCTGTCTACACGCCTCCTCCCCCAGGCAGCCCCCTCCTCAAGGCCACACCCTGCCCAGGCCAGCTGTCTGGAGGCCCAGAGGCTCCCTTGGGCCCCTGGGAGCACAGCAGATAAACAAGTGAGGGGAACATAGAAGACAGGTCTGGGCCCCTGCTCCCCTGAGCCCCTGGCTGGGCTCCCGGGCCTGGCAGGGCCTTTGTCTGGGTTTTCAAAAGCAGAGGACATAGGGTGTCGCCTTGCCGGGAGGTGGGGGCAGGAGGCAGTGGCTCCCACCCAGCTGAGGGTGTGGTGGGTCACGGGTGAATCCCCGGAGGAAAGTTGCAGGCTTGGAAAATACACCCTGTGGGAAGGGCCCAGGAGCCAGCCGGGTGGGCTGGTGGACCTCCATGTCTGGGCCCGGGGCAGGGTGGGGATATGGCCCAGAGTGGGGCAGTCGCTGGCCCCCGCATAGGGCAGGGGGGGCTGCAGGACGCCAGACATCGCCTTCCCAGCCCCTGCCCATGTAAACACACCCCACAGCCTCCCTGCGCCCACCTGTGGGAGTAGGGGCGTGGGGGATGCCCTGACGCCAGGAACAGAGGACCCGCCCCGTAAATGACCAGGCAAACACACTGGGCACCCGCTAGTGCAGGGACCGCCGCTGTCCCGCAGTCCTTCATCCAAGCCGCGGCACACAGCCCACTCATCCACTCCTACCCCGAGCCCCGGGCTAGCAGACTCTTGGCTACATCATTAGGGGCCCCACCTCAGAGACACTTTCGCCAGGAAGGGAGGGGACCGCAGCTCCGCTGTTGGAAAGCACAGGGACCCCTGGGCTCACACACATGCCAGACCCGGAAGCCTGGAGCAAAGCCCACTAGAAGCCGGGAAATCGGGCGGCTGGACCCCCGCCTTAGCAAGGGCTCCAGACAGCACTTGAGGTCCTTGGGGAGGGCAGCCAGGCTACGGAGGACCGGCCGGTGCGCGTCCAGGGCACAGGGCGCAGCGAACGCAGGCCGGGGCTGGGAAGCGAGCTCCAGGCCCGGCGGTGCAGTGAGGAGGGGTCGCTCCGCCGCCCCAGAAGCAGGAGGGCCGCAGCCCGCCCGGGGCACGAGGGCGGAGGCACAGTGCGTCCCCTCCCCACACTCTCACGCGTCCCGGCCGCCCCCAGCCGCCGCCGCCCGAGTCCTCGTGAGCCCGTGGGCCGCCGGGGCCGGGTCGAGGGGGAGGCCTGGGGCGGGCACCGCCCAGCCCGAGTCCCTCCCTGGCTGAGCGGGGGTCCCGGGAGTCCCTCGCTACCTCCCCGCCAGCGCTGTGGGGGCGAGAATCTGGGCCTCAGCCTCCAGGGCGCCCCTGGCGCGAGCGCGCTACTCACTCCATCTCCCCGCCGAGATCAGTGGGTCCGCGAGGCCGGCGGCGGGGGCGCGCGGGGGAGGGCCGGCGGGCTAAGGCCAGGCGGCCGGGGCTGCGCGGCGCGGGGGCGGCGGCACCGGCGCGGGCATCGCCCCGCGCGCGGCTGTTTATTGTCCGCGCGGTGGCGGGCGCTGGGGGTGGGCTGGGCGCGCGCGCCGCCGCCGCCGCGTTTCACTCGCGCCCCCTCCCGCCGGCTCCTCGCCTCCAGCCGCCGCCCGCCTGCGCCTCCTGCCGGCCGCCGCCGCGCCCCGGCCACCGCGCGCCCTCCCGCCCTGTCTGCCCGAAGCTCTGGCCGCCCTGACCCATTCATTCCATCTCGGCGCGGGTCTGATTCTCGTGCCGAGCCGGTCCAGGCGCCGGCCGGGGATCCAGCCTGGCCGCCATCCACGCCGCCCCTCCCCGGCTCCCCGGCCAGAGAGGCGCGAATGGGGACAAATCGCTCGGGGAGGCCCGGCAGGCGGCTCCAAGAGTTCACGGTCCCGCTGCGGACGGAAGGTCCTGCCGACCGGCCGCGGAGTGTCTGGAGAAGAGCGTCCGGGTGGCGGGCGCGGCGAGCGCGCAAGGCCGGCGATAGGACCGAGCCGGGCCCGTTCGAGGAGGAACCGATTGCTGGTCTTCTGAGCACTGGCGAGGCTTTGGGCCTGGCCCTACTTTTGGACGAGGGTTAAGGAACTTAATCTGCCCCATAGCTCTCTCGGGGCAAACAGGCCTGTGTGGTCAGAGTGAGTGAGGGGTCCGTGGAGGGAGCAGGGAGAATTCAGACTGTTTTGAGGGCACTGGGGAGCCACAACAGAGTTTAGAGGAAGAGAGGGTCACCCCGGTTTATGTTTGCAAAAGCCACTTGGCCTGCAAGGTGGGGAGCAGATAAAGGGGCGCTAAGGGGAGGGGTCTTGGAGTCCAGAAGCGGCTGAACAGGGAGGGACCTGGTGGAGGCTGGGCCAGGCTGAGAACCAGGTAGATTCTGGATGGATCTTGAAAGGTGGTGCTGCAGATGGCCACGGGATGGGATGTGGGATGACAGGCATCATTGGTCCCCTCTCCGGCCTGAGCTACTGGAAGGACATGTGACATGAACAGGGCCTGGGGAACAAAAAGGAAACACTGGCCAGACAGCTGGATCCCCAAGGGGGAGGCCTGGCCTGCACTGGAGGGGGGCACCCCAGGGGGAGCAGGTGCGGGCAGCTGAAAGAGCCAACTCTGTCCCCTGCCCTTCCCTCTGTTCCCTGTGGTCTATCTTGGGTCCTCCATTCATGTGGACCCCACGGATCAGGAGGGAGGCAGACTTGTCTTAGGACACTAGCCCTCAGGCTCTGAACACATTTACTCCGTAGGGCAGTTGCGGGGGAGCAGAGAGGGAGGTTCTTTTGAAGTACTTAGGGCTTTTGTAAAACGATTCTGCTCAGTGGTGCTCAGTAAATGGCTGTGTAAAGGAACTGTGGTGCTGGAGAAGACTCTTAAGAGTCCCTTGGACAGCAAGAAGATCAACCCAGTCAATCCTAAAGGAAATCAACCCTGAATATTCATTTGAAGTCTGATGCTGAAGCTCCAATACTTTAGCCACCTGATGCAAACAGCTGACTCATTGGAAAAGACTGAGAGCAGGAGGAGAAGGGGGCAACAGAGGTTGAGATGGTTGGATGACATCGCCAACTCAATGGATGTGAGCTGGACCAAGCTCCGGGAGATGGTGAAGGACAGCCTGGCGTGATGCAATCCATGGGGTCACAAAAAAAGAGACACAACTGAGCAACTGAATGACAAGAACAAATGAAACAGGCTTGGATGAGGTCTGGAGAAAGATGGGGCAGGATGTGCCCCAGATGGGGGCCTGTCCACCTTTACCCCCAAAGGCCTTTGCACCCCCTTTTTACAGTGAACATGCACCCATTTAGCAGGGAAAGAATGAAATAAACTACCAAACAGAACAAAGGAAAAGACTCAGAAACAGCAGGGGGCCTGGGTTCCAGTCCCAGCTCAGCTCCTCAGGTGCTGTGTGATGCCAGGTCTGCTCCTTAACCTCTCTGAGCCTCACTTCCCTACCTCCTAGGGCTGCTGAAGGACTTGGAATAGGGCCCAGCTCACACTCGTGCAGGGGTTGGCACTGTTTCTGTAAAGGGCCAGATAGTAAATATTCCCAGCATTGCGGGCTGGCCGATCTGTTGCAAGGACTCAGCTCTGCCATTGCAGCCAGAGGCGGTAGATTGCGGCATCAAGTGGCCCTGTGCCAATAAAACTTTATTTATGAAACAGGCATGCCCACCTCACAGCTCTCGCCATTACTGGACATCCTCTGGGCATCTGGATCTCAGTGGGTCTGACACTGGGCTCTGCATGGGCCCCAGTCACCACCCCTTTCCTGTTCCCGAGTCAGAGACGCTGCCCCATGTCTCCCAGCCCTGACTCTAGCTCAGGCCCTGTGCCTGCTACTCCTGCCTCCTTTCACTGCCCTCTCCCTGTCTCCCTGCCTCCTCTCTCCTCTCCACTCTCACCAGACCGTCTTCCCCAACCTGCCCCACTCAAGCACCTTCTATAGCTTCCCAGTGCCCTGCAGCCTGGCTCTGAAGGCCCAGCTGAGCCCTGGAAGCGCCCTTCCTTCCCCTGCCCCTGCCGCTCGCCCCACCGCTCACCCACTGGGCCCTCCTCCAGGTGCCCCCTCCCCACCTTCCCCGCGTTCCTGGGTCTTCTTCTTGCCCTAAAATCCTACTCTCCTCCCTCTGCTTCCTGCCAACTTCAGTCACTTTCCCCCCTGAGTTCCGCCTCTGATGATGTCACTCACTGTGGTGTCTCGCGCCCAGCTCTCTGCCAGAGCGGGGGTCTGTGTCCCCTTCCTCCCATATCCAGTGCCTGCTCACAATGGGCGCTCAGTAAACACTCATGGAGTGAAGGACTGCATGCCTCCTGCTGTCTCCTTTGATCTTCTCAGCAGGAGTGGTGGCAGTAGCATGCGGTTTACAGATGAGGGGTGCACAGGACACCCAGCCCCCTGCTGAGTTCTCGCCAACACCCTTAGAGATCCTCTCAGGTCACCTGCTCCTCAGAGGAGGAGACTGAGGCCCAGACAGCTGTGGGGGCAGCTCTAGGGACCCCAACAGTGACCCATCTTCCCCCTGCAGAAATCCTGGAGGCTGAAAAGGCAGACAAGGTGGAGAGAAGTGGTGAGTCTCTGCCTGCTGCTTCAGAGACCCATTCATTGAATGGGTTTGCTCAGGGCCCCCATGTGCCGCACACTGAGACCCACACATCCCTTTCTCTGCCAGGTCCTTGGATGCAGGTCCAGGAGAAAGTCTGGGAAGTGCAATTGTGTCTGGCACAACCCCTCACTGGCTGGGCTGGCACCCACAGGGGAGTGACTGCCATACAAGATGCTGGTGGATTGGGCTGTTTATTCTTTAAAAAAAAAAAAAAATGTTTATTTGGCTGCACTGGGGTCTTAGTTGCGGCATGGGGGATCTAGTTCCCTGACGAGGGATTGAACCCAGGCACCCCTGCATTGGGAGCACAGAGCCTTAGCCACTGGACCACCAGTGATGTCCCTGGGCTGTTTATTCTTAAGGCAGCATCACCCATTTCAAGTAATAAGAAGCAATCTCCTTGGAGTGTGAGTTAAAGGGGTTAAAAAAGTAAAGGGTAAGCGTCACCAGTTGACACCTGCATGGCCTGTACCCCAGGCCAAGCACCAACCCCATCCACAGATGAAGAAACTGAGACACATGGAGGCCAAGTCGGGGTGGGTGGGGTCCTTGGGCTTCAACACTGTGTCTGGGGGCTCACTGGGAAGATTTTGAGTTTTTCTCAAGTTCTCAGGGGCTCCTGACCAAGCTCCATTCCTCTTCTAACTGCTTGAACCTCTGCTGCTAATTTGGGCTAAGGAAGGGCCTGTTCACTTATTGAGTGCTGACTGCATGACCCGCTCAGGGCAAGGTGATAGACACCGACTGCATGTGTGCCCTACTCAGGTGCTCAGCAGCTGACTTTGAGCTAACCTCCTCAATATATAAAAAGCTCCAACAAATCAACAACAAAAGTAAGTGTTCAGGGGAGTAAAGGGAGTTTTCTCATCATTATCATCATCATCACCATCATTGCTGTGACTTAGAAAGCCACCAAATCCTCCATGCAAAGACCCTTCAAGTCTCAGAGTTCTGGTTTCAAGACCCTCTGCTGTGCAGCCCCAGACCAGCCAGGCTCCTCTCTATGGGGCTTGGTTTAGGAAATGGAAACACTGAGCCCCACACAGGAGGTTCCTTAGAATTTCAGCAAGCTTGGTTATTCGGATCCTTGAAGGACGGTTGCTGGTTTCACAACTCTCACCAGAAAAGAAGGAAATGTTCCAGGCTGTGGGCAGAGTTGGCCCCTGGCAGAGACAGCACGAGCTAGTCTGAGGCTGCAACTCTGGCGCATCGCTCCCTCGCTGTGCAAACTTGGTGAAAGCACTTGACCTTTCTGTGCCTCTGTTTACCCCATCAGTAACATGGGGACAGCAACAATTCCAACAGCCTTGGGTTTCTCTAGGACTGCATGAGTCCCACACACCCTGGGGCGTGTGGCTGGGGGAAGTGACTGACACGGGAGCACAGCTGTGACAGGCCAATCCCAGGGCCCCACAGTAGACAGGAGCCACTGAAGTCACCTAAGGAATAATCCCCTACCAGCTGCTTTGACCTCCGGGGAAGCACAGGGTCCAGCCTGGCCTAGACCCCGGAAACAACTTCCACGTGGACCCTGTTTCCCACTTTGCTCTGTGTTCAAGGCCTGATGGTTCCTGCAGCTGCTATCATATCACCACAAACTTAGTGGCCTAGAATCATGTGCCCGGGCTTCCCCAGTGTTCACTGGTTAAGAATTCACCTTGCAATGCATGAGACACTGGCTTGATCCCTGCTCTGGGAAGAGCCCACAAGCCATGGAGCAACTAAGCCCATGCACAACTACTGAGCTTGTGCTCTAGAGCCTGCTCAGCAACAAGAGAAGCCACCGCGATAAGAAGCCCCCACACTGCAATTGAAGAGTAGCCCCCACTTACCACAACAGGAGAAAGCCCACGCAGCAATGAAGACCCAGCACAGCCAAAAATTAATTAATTAAAAAAATTCACATCTGCTTGCCTGGTTGGTGAGCCTCTCTGTGATGAGATCCAGGTGCCTGAATGCCATGTTTCTTTCCAAACCAGCTGGTTCTACCCTCACCCTGCCACTTTCAAGGCTGTGCCTCAGTTTCCTTGTTAGTACCACGGGTGATAACAATCAGTCAGTTAGTTAGTTCAGTCGCTCAGTCGTGTCTGACTCTTTGCGACCCCATGAATCGCAGCACACCAGGCCTCCCTGTCTATCACCAACTCCCGGAGTTCACTCAGACTCACGTCCATCGAGTCTGTGATGCCATCCAGCCATCTCATCCTCTGTCGTCCCCTTCTTCTCCTGCTCCCAATCCCTCCCAGCATCAGGGTCTTTTCCAATGAGTCAACTCTTCGCATGAGGTGGCCAAAATACTGGAGTTTCAGCTTTAGCATCATTCCTTCCAAAGAAATCCCAGGGCTGATCTCCTTCAGAATGGACTGGTTGGATCTCCTTGCAGTCCAAGGGACTCTCAAGAGTCTTCTCCAACACCACAGTTCAAAAACATCAATTCTTCAGCACTCAGCCTTCTTCACAGTCCAACTCTCACATCCATACATGACCACAGGAAAAACCATAGCTTTGACTAGACGGACCTTTGTTGGCAAAGTAATGTCTCTGCTTTTGAATATGCTATCTAGGTTGGTCATAACTTTCCTTCCAAGGAGTAAGCGTCTTTTAATTTCATGGCTGCAGTCACCATCTGCAGTGATTTTGGAGCCCCCCCAAAAAAAGTCTGACACTGTTTCCACTGTTTCCCCATCTATTTCCCATGAGGTGATGGGACCAGATGCCATGATCTTCGTTTTCTGAATGTTGAGCTTTAAGCCAACTTTTTCACTCTCCTCTTTCACTTTCATCAAGAGGCTTTTTAGTTCCTCTTCACTTTCTGCCATAAGGGTGGTGTCATCTGCATATCTGAGGTTATTGATATTTCTCCCGGCAATCTTGATTCTAGCTTGTGCAGCATAGTAATTAACACAGGGGACTGAGGCTGGCTAAATACAGCCCCACAACAACCCGGTCCTCATTTTGGGGCCTGTGGACATGTCACCTCATGGGGCAGAGGAGACTTTGCAGGTGAGATTAAGTTAAGGCCCCTGAGATGGGAAAAAGCCATGACAAACCTAGACAGCGTATTAAAAAGCAGAGACATCACTTTGCTGACAAAGGTCTGTCTAGTCAAAGCTATGGTTTTTCCAGTAGTCATGTATGGAAGTGAGAGTTGAACCATAAAGAAAGCTGAGTGCCAAAGAATTGATGCTTTCAAACTGGAGTTGGAGAAGACTCTTGAGAGTCCCTTGGAGAGCAAGGAGATCAAACCAGTCAATCCTAAAGGAAATCAACCCTGAATATCCATTAGAAGGGCTGATACTGAAGCTGAAGCTCCAATACTTTGGCCACATGATTCGAATAGCTGACTCATTGGAAAAGTCCCTGATGCTGGGAAAGATTGAGGGCAGGAGGAGAAGGGGACGACAGAGGATGAGATGGTTAGATAGCATCACTGACTCAATGGACATGAATCTGTGCAAACTCCAGGAGATAGTGAAGGACAGAGGACGCTGGCCTGCTGCTGCAGTCTATGGGGTCACAGTCAGACATGACTGAGCCACTGAACAGCAACAACCTGAGATGGGAACGACCCTGGATTCCCCAGGGGGCCCAGTGTCATCACAGGGTCCTTATAAAAGGCAGAGGGGAGGATCAGAGGCAGAGAGACAGGAGATGCTGCGCTGCTGGCTGTGAGGATGGAGGGAGGAGCTGCAAGTCAGGGATGTGGCTCCTCTAGAAGCTGGAAAAGGGGGGAGCCAGTGCTCCCCAGGAGCCTCCAAAGGGACCAACCCTGCCCACCCCTGGATTCAGCTCCATGAGCCCATGTTGGAATTCTAACCTGCCTCCCAGACCTCTCATTGCGTCTCCACATTAGCGGGGCCTCAGCAAAGCCTCCCCAGGGCAGCACAGGGTCTCTGACCTATATGTCCATAGGCTCACCAAGGCCCTGCCACCCCCTCCCTGCTCTGAGGCCTCCTTGGCTCCCCAGTGCCCACAGGAGGAGCCCCTGCCCCTTGGCCCCACCTTTGAGGACCTGAACTAACCCGATTAGCTTGGTGTTATCTGACCGCCAGGCCCTGTGCTTCCGTTGTGAGCCCAGATCAGCGGATCTACACCGTCAACCGGGAGAAACGTCAGCACCAAGGGTGTGGGGGCCTTTGTCACATTACGCTCCACCTCTAGCACCTACTAGAGGCTGGTATACAGTAGGTGCTCAAAAATGCAGCAAAGGCAGCAGGAATCACAGGGCTTTCTGGGGCTGGGATTGCACATGGGGAGACTGAGGCCGGAGGCAGTGACCAGCAGGGCTGAGGCGGGACTGCCTCCATCTGGTGAGCTGGCCCCCAACCCAGAGGGGTGGCCAAGGCTGCAGTGCTGCCGGCTGCTTAGCATTTTCTGGTGAAGGTTACTGGTTACTTGGTTTCTGGGTGAACAACAGGGCCCTGGAGCCCTCACACCCCTCCACTGCTGGTCTCCTGGGCAATTATGATTGTCATCAACAACCCCAATGCAGGAGAATCATTGGGTTTTCTAAAGTGCTGGCTCAGAACCGGCCGTTGCTGGCGGGGCCTCCGACCACAGGCCACAGCCCCATTTCCCGTTTCCTGGACGTTGGGAGGGGTGCGGCCCACTGAGCTCTCCAGGGACACACCTGCCTGTGACAGCCATGGGGCCTGGGGTGGGGGACTGGGGCCGCCTGCTGCTGACTGTGACCGCTGTCCTGACACTGCCCATGAGGCCCCCAGGTGAGGACCCCCAAGTATTCCACCCAAGCCTGCCAGAGGCCCACAGGGACCCACCCAGGAAGCCCCAGCCCCCTGCATGGCTGCTTCTCTCGGGTCGCAGTTTGGGGGCGGGCAGGAGGCCCAGTCCCAGCCCCAGGTTTTAGGGAGTCTGGCTCCCCACTCTGCAAACTCCAGGGTCTTCTCTTTCCATCTCTGTCTCTCCTGCCTCCCCCCAGCCTGACCCCCTCCCCATCCTGCCCCACCCCTGACAGGCCACCCACCCTGCCTGCAGGCTCCTGGGGGGCACAGATCATTGGGGGCCACGAGGTGACCCCCCACTCCCGGCCCTATATGGCATCCGTGAAGTTCCAGGGCCAGCACCACTGCGGGGGCTTCCTGCTGAGGGCCCGCTGGGTTGTGTCGGCTGCCCACTGCTTCAGCGGCCGGTGAGCCTGGGATGAGGGCATGTACTGGTGTGGGCAGGGGGGTGGAGGGGGGCTTGTGCAGATGGGCCTCTCAGCTGGGCAGGGGGAGTTAACAGAGAAAAAGGGGCAGGAGAAGTAGGGAAGGACCGGCAGCCATGACCATAAGCAGAGGTTACAACCGTTGCATTCATCCTGAGTGTGTGCTTGCATGCATACTAAGTCGCTTCAGTCGTGTCTGACTCTTTGAGACTCCACGGATTGTAGCCCATCAGGCTCCTCTGTCCATGGGATTCTCCAGGCAGGAATACTGGAGCGGGTTGCCATGCCCTTCTCCAGGGGATCATCCCAACCCAGGGATCGAATCGCAGTCTTTCACGTCTCCTGCATTGGCAGGCGGGTTCTTTACCACTAGCGCCATCTGGGAAGCCCTCATTCTGAGTATATTGATACAATAATTACTAACATTAATATTGAAATTATTAGAGGCAATGCTATAATCCAGATGGGAATTAGAATAAATATAATGAGTGTTATATTCATTTGAAGTATAATGTTATAATAAGGATTCAAATTAATAGTGCAGCAGGACTCCCCTGGTGATCCGGTGGTTAGGACTCCACACTTTCACTGCAGGGGCCATGGGTTTGATCCCTGGTTGGGGGACTAAGATGCCACATCTAATATGGAGTGGTCAAAAAATATATATATATATATATATTGCAGCAATTGGAGTTAATACCATAATTGAGACGGGAGGGTGATCAACTCAACATTTATCATCACAAGCTGGCAGGAGGATGGCATGGGCTTACTTCCCAGGAGGCGAGAGACTGAGCCTGTGTGAGACAGCCCTCACCTCAGCCTTGCTCACATTCCCCGCCCATTCCCCCCACAGAGACCCCGGGACAGGCCTGGTAGTGCTGGGGGCCCATGCCTTGCGCACCAAGGAGGCCACACAGCAGGTGTTCAGCATCTCCGCTGTCATCACGCACCCAGACTACCAGCCCACCACGCACACCAGTGACATCTGTCTGCTGCAGGTGACCCATTGCGTGGGGATCGGGCCCTCGGTGCAGGTCGGACCTGTCCCTACCCCTCCCCTTACCATGGCCTGACTTGTTTAAAAACAGCTGTTAGGCGCCTGTGAGCGTCTGTGAGCACCCATGAGTCAAGTCACTCCCTCCACTGCCCTCTGGAACACCCACACAGCCCGCTTGGCCTGCTGCTTGCTGAGCAGTCAGCACCCCAACAGGCTCTGACCCCCGGGCCTTTGCGCTGGCTGTGGCCCTGCCCAGCCCATGTTCCCCAGACTCCATGTGGCTTTCAGGTCTTTGCTCAGTTGTCCCCTTCTCAGGCAGCCTCCCTTAATGACCTCCAGTTCTCGGCTGCCCCTGGCTCCCCCCTTCTCACCCCATCCCCTCTTCTGTGTCCAGCACCACCCACACCTTCTGGAAGCACCTGTACCACTGGTTCCACCTCTGCCCTTGAGGGCGGGGATTTTTATCTCGTCTGTGGTGAGTTGTGGTACACAGCAGATGCTCAACATTCACGTTGAAACAGTGAGACTGTAGGGCCATCAAAGACCCTGATCCCTGCCCCCTCAGGCCCTCCAGGGGGTTTCCTCCCTCCCCGCACATGTGCCTCTATTTGGACCTCACATGGCCCTTCCTGCTTGGGGGACCACCCTTCCCACAGCCCCCACCTGGGGGGCCCCAAATTCAACCCCAGGGACTACGGAGCTGCCATTTAAAGGGAGAATATCCCCAAACTGCCCTTGAAATGGGTGAAAATCAAACAGAGGGGACATTCAACACAACAAAAATGAAACCCTGGGAACAGGAGGGTCTAGGGTGTGGGGTTTTCTTGGCAAAATATAATGTGGGCAGCCAGTGTTGGCAGCCAAAGCTGGCATATGAATTCTGCTCCTCTGTGAAACCCCGTAGCCTGGAACCCCTGCTCTAATTCACCTAGCCCACTGTGCAGACGGGGAAACTGAGGCCAGGGGTGATCAGGGATGCACCCAAGATCAGGGAGTGAACACCCAAACCAGGGGTCCCAGTTGTTCATTCCATAACTGCTGATTGAGTGCCATCTGTGTGCCAGGAAACCATGAATACACAGCCATGAACATACAGCCCTGGCCTGGCTCCCTCTGAACTCCCAGTCTAACTAGGTGGCAGCTGAGTAAATCAGCCTTGACAGGAGCACATGGGAGCCCAGAGGAGGCACCTGTCCTAGACTGGCAGTCTGGGAGGACTTCCTGAAAGTGGTGTCTAAGCTGAGTCCTAAAAGCTGGATAGGAAAGGTGCCCCCAGCAGGGGGTACAGTGTTACAGTGTGAGCAAGTGTGCAGGTGGGAGGAGGGGAGGGCCAAACTAATGGGCCAAGAGGTTTTTTATCCCCGTGTCCTAAGGGCAATGGGCATGGAGGAGAGCTCAGAGCAGGGAAAAAGATGCTGGTTAGCAGGACCCCTGGGCAGCTGCGGGGGCGAGACTGGAAGCATGGAGGCTGGTGAGGTCTGATGAGCAGGGGCCCAAGGTGACAGAAGCAGCCGGGCCCTCTGACAGCCTAACAACAGCTGCAACTGACTTCTCTCCACAAGGACAGGAAGAGACGAGGAAAGGTAGACAGGAAGGGGTGGCAGGGGGCGGCTGCAGGCAGGCCTAACCTCCCTGCACCTCCCGCCCCTGCAGCTGAACAGCTCTGCCACCCTGGGTCCTGCAGTGGGACTACTGGGGCTGCCGCGGAGGGGCGCCAGGCCTCCCCGGGCCGGGACACGCTGCAAGGTGGCTGGCTGGGGCTCCGTGTCCGACTTCGAGGAACTGCCGCCTGGGCTGATGGAAGCTGAGGTCCGCGTGCTGGAGCTGGACGCCTGCAACAGCTCCTGGAAGGGGCAGCTGAGCCCTGCCATGCTCTGCACCCACAGTGGGGACCGCCGGCGACGTGGCTTCTGCTCGGTGAGATGTTCACTCTCAGTCCTGCCTGCTTGCTGTGTAGGGAAACTGAGGCCCTCAGAGAGGTCAGAGCTGGTCAGAGAGCTTGGGCAACTAAGTCCCTGCTCACCTTTAACCAGTTGGTGAGGCCTGGGAAGGGGAGGGAGCCCCCAGGGTCACAGGGCTGCCATGTATGGCTGCATAGGTTGTGCACTGCACAAAGGACTACAGATTTGTGTCTTTAAAAGCAGTGTCCAGATCTCAAGGAAGACGCTTCTGCTCCTAAGCCTTTGTATGGATTAATGGCAAACCTGGGCCTGATGCCCAGGGAGAAACACAGCCCAGACTGGGAGCAGGGGAGTGTCTTTTGTTCTAGCCAAAGTGCGTGGTTCAGATTCTAGAGCCCAACTGCCCGGGTCCACATCCAGATGAGCCACTTCTTACACATATGGTTTTGGAAAAGTCATCTCACTTCTCAGGAGCTCACTTTCTCCGTCTGTAAAATGGTCACACCAATAGGACATATTTCTTTGGGTCAGAGCTGATTCCAGGTGAAAATTAGGGTGATAGGTCTGGGGAGAGGAGGAAGCAGGGACTTTAGGGTGAGTATTCAGGAAGGCCTCTCTGAGGACAGTACTTTCGAGACTTGGAGGAGCCTTGAGAATGTCTGAGGGGAGACATGCCAGGCAGACAGACCAGTCACAGGGCTGCTGTGTAGTCGCGCAGGTTGTGCATTGCACAAGGAGCTATAGACTTGTGTGGTATACAAGGAGTGTCCAGCAGGGGGCAGTAATGGGTCTCAAGGATAGGCAAAAGCCTAGAGGTTGGAGCTTGGGCTTTCCAGGTGGCACTTGTGGTAAAGAACCCCCCTGCCAATGCAGGAGATATGAGACGTGGCTTCGATCCCTGAGTCAGGAAGATCCCCTGGAGGAGGGCACAGCAACCCACTTCAGTATTCTTGCCTGGAGAATCTCATGAACAGAGGAGCCTGGAGAGCTATAGTCCATAGGGTTGCAAAGAGTTGGACAAGGCTGAAGCAACTTAGCACACAGAGGTTGGAGCTCAGTTTGCTGCAGAAACAGCTGGCATGTCTGGCTGGAACCAAATGAGTTCGGGGAGAGGAGAGCAGATGAGTGATGGGGGCTGGCTTCTCTAGGCCCTAAAGGCTGAGATGATGTGTTTAGTCTTTGCTCTAAGAGCACTGGGGAGCCATGGTCCCAGCCCAAGCTCTGGGGACTGTCCATGGGACATAAAAGGGTTTTGAGGTAGAGAAGGTCCAGATCAGATCTACATATATTAGCTTCTTTAAGGAAAGTGAGGCCCAGCAAGGGACCCCTGACCTCACCTTTGCCTCCACCCTCAGGCGGACTCTGGAGGACCCCTGGTATGCAGAAATCGGGCCTATGGCCTCGTCTCCTTCTCTGGCCTCTGGTGTGGGGATCCCAAGACACCCGATGTGTACACACAGGTGTCCGCCTTCGTGACTTGGATCAGGGACGTGATTCGGCATGGCCAGCGTGGCCCCCAGCCCAGGACCACGGGGGGCCGGCAGGCGTTGTCTGAACCACAGCAGCACCGGGTACACCACCAAGATGGCAAACGATACAAATAGCTCTGGCCTGGAAAACTCTGAGGCTGGAGCAGAGGGTCCATGAGCCCTTAAACTCCAGGAAGCCTGGTGTCAGGGCAGGTAGGGGGCATCAGTTCCCAACTAAAGGGCAAAATAACAATAAAGTGTTAACTGACTCACAGATATGATGGTCTGCCCTCAAGGTCCACCCACATGCCCTTCAGCTTCTCCTTGGCCTCTGAATGGTCAAGGCTCCAGCTCTGCCACCCTCTCTCTGAGGGACCCTGAGCCACAGGACCTGGACTCCTCACCACCCTCCCTCCCGCTCCCCACACTGACCCCCCTGGAGTTTCCCATCTGCGCCTCACAGCCCAGGCTGGGGACAGCCTCCCGGCCTCCTTGGCCCCTGCCTAGAAAGCCATTCCTCTGCCCTCCGGCCAGACCCATTCACAGATGGGGAAACCAAGGCTGGGAGAGAGTGGGGTCTCAGGTTGGCCTACCTCCGTGTTAAGCCTGATCCTCGAAAAGAACTTCAGGCAAATGGTGCCTGGCTGGCAGCAAGGCTGGGTGAGCCCCAGCCCAGTGCTTTTACTAATCATGTCAGTGTCATTAGGGCACCTCCAACCCTTCCAGGCCAAACCGCCATTTCTGGACCCTAAACCAAGTGGCCTCTTGGGGCTTCCCTAAGCCACCAAGACCCCGTTCCTTTCCTCCCCTTCCCCATAAAGGCCAAGACTCTCCCACCCAACCCCATGCCACCTGCCTCAGTTCTATGCCTGCTACTGCCCACAGCTGAAGCTGGATGCTGAGGCCCAGAAGTAGGCAGCACCTGCCCCAAGAACATGCACTTGTGTCTCTTCTGGATGCTTTCAGAAACCCCCACAGCACCCCAGGCTGGTAACCCCCTCCCAAAGTGGGGGGACACAGAGGTTCAGAGAGAGGAGAGCAAAACAAGGTCTGAACACCCACAGTGGCTTTTTCAGTGTTTATTTCTTTGGCAGGTGAGGCAGGACCCCAGGGCGGGGGAGATTGCCCTGTTGGCGGGCTTGGGCGAACCCACTACTAAAGGGCACTTTTCTGGGTGTCACAGGTAAGGCACTTCCTGGAGGCAGGGAAGGACATGGATGAGCACCACCATCTTGGGGAGCTGTGCTCCTGCCCCACTGGACGCCCCTCCCCCTCTGGGTCTGCACCTCTGGCCTACAGATGGGCATGGGGAGGTGACAAAGAGCAACAGTCCAGGTGGCAGGAGGAAACCCAGCTGGCAGGCAAGGAGGGTTCAGCTGGGAACTGGGCCTAGAGGCCAGGGCAAGATACAGGGAACGCCACCTGTGGATAGGGTAGCAGGCACCGGTGTGCCCCTCAGACACACGGCTCCAGGATGCCAGGTATGCAGCAGGTCTTGGCATATACGCCCCACCCTGGGCCAGTGGGTGAGCAGGGCCTCACAGGCCCCACCGGGTCCCTCCCACCTGACATGGTGCCTGCTTTGTTCTAGCAGATGCCTCTCCACGCCCAAGGCCTGTGTCAGGAGGCACAGATGGCACCCCCATCCCCCAGGGACATGCTGGGAAATGGGTGAGGAAGGGGGAAGGTAAGTCCCTTGGTCACCCTGGGACTGGTGGCAGACAGTGGTTGCTTCCTTGATCTGTCTGCGGTCTGGGCATGTTCTGAAGCTCATCTATTCACACCCAGGCTGTGAACCCCCTCTCACCCCCTGGTCCCTGTTCTAGAAGGCCAGGGTACCTCCTCATTAATTGCTGGCAGGAAATCCCTAGACCTCTTGGTGGCAGCGACAATTAACAGAGTGATCCCCAAGGGAGCATAAGTTTGAGGTCCTCCTGGGCAATAGGGTACCTGGGGTGGGGGCTGGGGGGTCTGGGCACCCACCCACCAGCCTGCTCCCAGGCTTCTTTTCCCCAGTCCTTCCAAGATATCGTCGAGGGGCACCAGGGCTCCCACAGTGGTCCCTGTCCAGGTTCTGGGGGTGTCCGTTGGACATAAATAGACTCTGCTGTGGCAATAAATAAAAAGGGGAAGCCTTGAACGCCAGGCCCAGGCCGGTCCCGCAGGCTCACACAAAGTTCTCCTCCTCCTCGGACTCAGGATCTAACGGCTCGGGGGTGCCTGCAGAGTGGGAGGGACCAAAAGAGAAATGCGGGCGCGGAGAGGGGCTGGGGGCTAGACCCCCCCGCTGCTCCCCTCTGCGTGCCGCACCTGCACAGCTGCCCGGGTGGCGCACGCCGATGGAGCGGCCCAGGAAGCAGGTGGCCTGGCGGAGATGGCAGGAGGACAGGTAGGTGACGTTGTTGTTGCCACAGAGTTCCTGGCCGGGGCTGGATGGTGCGGGGCAGGGCGCCGCGCGACACACCACGCAGTGCGCGCTGCCGGTCTGATCCACCACACACGACTGTGGCCGCAGGCAAACCACGTGGGCGCAAGATTCTGCAGGTGGGGCGTGGGGACAGGTAAAAAGCGCGACTCCGGACAGGGCGGGGTCTTCAGGCCCCAGCCCCTTGCTGCACCAGAAGCCACACCCCTTCCAATGTCCCGCCCACTCACTGGTCCCACCTTTAGACCCGCCCCTTGGTGTACCGAAGTCACACCCCTTCCACGAACCACGCCACGCCCCAGATCTACGGTCAATCTTTCCCCACTTTGCGCCAATAAGTTCCTCTGACTCTCATACTCGTATTTCTCACCCCATAGGGGCCTCAGAAGCCCCCTTTCCAAACTTGTACCCTACTCTTCCCCATTCCCGATCCCACAAGACCTGAGCTTGTGATACTCTCTTGGGACTATAGGTCCCGCCCACGAGCTCACACCTAGGCCCCGCCTACCATGGGCCGCACCCAAATCTACGAGACCTGTAATAAGCACCCTGGATTATAGACCCCGCCCCTTCCTGCCAGTGACCCACCCCCAAGCGCTGCGGCAGCGGCCTCTAACAGGATGCTCAGGCCCGGGGGCCCCGCCCCTCCCCAAGGCTCCGCCCCAACGTACTGCGGCAGCGACCACGGTACATCACGCGCAGGTCCGGGTGGCCGCGACAGCGCGCAGCGCGCAACTCGCACTCGTCGCGGTAGGTGGCGCCGTCAGAGCCGCAGACCTGCAGGCGCGCCGGGAGCCCCGTGCAATCGGGCGCGCACTCGCAGCGCGGACGGCCCCCCAGCATGCGGCAGGCCTTGCCGGGGCCGCACTCCACGCCCTCGCACGAATCTGTGGACAGAGGACACGCACGCGTGGGCTGCGGCGCATGGCCGAGGCCGGAGGTCCTCCGAGGCCCAGCGCCCTCGCTCCCTGTTCCGACGGATAAAGGCCGGACCGGAGCGAGGGGCGGTCCGAAGAAGGGGCTCACGGGGGAGGAAACTGAATTGGGGTCTCGGGGAATTTCAGCCACTCCAGAGTGGACTAGGACTCGACGCTTTTCGCGGGACGGGCCTCTGTCGGGGTGCAGGGCTCAGTGTGGGCGGAAGCGAGGGGTCTCTGTCGGGAATCTGGGGGTCTGGGAGGAACAGGCTTCACCCCCAGTCCGGCTCTCGCTCCGCAGCTGGGCCACCCGCTCAGGCTGACGTCTGTTCCCTGATTTACGCGCGTTTCTGGGAAGGCCGGCGGGGGACCGGCTGCGTCAGCCCGGGGGGCTCCACCCCGTCCAGGCGCGGGGCTGGGGAGGATGGGCAGCGTCTGTTCCTCCCGCCTGCCAGGACCTCCCCTGAAGAGGCGTCGGGGAGGGCGGGGTGTTGGCCTGGTCTGAGGTTCATTTCCTGAGGAGGGGGCCTCGCACAGCTCGAGCCCTCGAAACAGGGTTACCGCCCCCCGCAACCCCATTTCTCAGGTAGGGAAATAAATCTCTCTCTGGCTCCTCGCCCCCACTCCGGCCCCACGAAAGCCTGATTTTCGCCTCCCAGGCCCAGTACAGCCTCCCACCTGCCCCCACAAGGTGGTGCCCTTTTGTCATCATTTTACCAAAGGGGCCTCCCAGGTGGCGCTAGTGGTAAAGAAACTGCCTGCCAACGCTGGAGACACAGGAAATGCAGGTTTGATCCCTGGGTCGGGAAGATCCCTTGGAGTAGGAAATGGTCATCCACTCCAGTATTCTTGCCTGGAGAATCCCATGTACAGAGGAGCTTGGCGGGCTACAGACCACAGGGCCGCAGAGTCCGACATAATTGAGCAACTGAACAAATATATATATATATATATATATATATATACACACACACACACACACACACACACACACACACACACCAAAGTGGGAAACTGAGGCCCCATCACAGCTGTGAATTGAGGAGAGCCAGGGCACCTAGGCGTGAGAACTCCAGGCCAGACCAGATGGACCCCCCAGCTCCATGATTTGTGGGTCTGGGTCTGTCTCTGAGCTCGAGTTGAAGTTTCAGCCTCAGTTGCCCTGAGTCTAACAGTGAGGCTAATCCGGAACTCCACCCTACAGGGTGAGCATACAGTGATGGAAGCTCCTTTAGAAGCCAGCCAGAGCCCCTCATGTCTCCCTGCCAGGGCATGTGGACTGCACCTGGGTGCCTCCTGTGCTGCCCGCCCACACGCACATCTGGAAACGCTCCCCCGGGTGGCTTCACGCATGCTAGAACAGAAGTGGCAGGGCTGAGTTCCTGTCGCCAGGGCCAGATGAGGTGGGGGGAGGGCATCCTGGACCATGTCAGGCCTGGGCCAGGCACTTTTTGAAGTCTGTCCTCCTCCTAAAACCCAGAGGGGCTTCTGGAGGGAGCCAGGGCACATGGCAGTTGAGTTCAGGACCACCCAGCCAGGCTGATCTGGTATTAATCACATCCCAGCCGGCCAGCCAGGCTCCTCGGCTTGGCCTGCAGGTCTGCAGCCCTCAGTTCCAGCTTCCATCCAGCACCTCTGTCCTGACTCCACCCACTCGGGTCTGATCCCAGGCCATGGTCTCCGTGCTCCCCCTTCCCCACCCGCCCCACCATGGTCTCTCCAGCTGGCAAACTCCTAATCATCCAACAACACCCTGGTTTCCAGAGCCCACCTCCTTCAAGTCATGTCCCCATGCGCCCTCTGGGTCCTTGCAGGTTCAGTCTTGCACAGGGGGCTGAGAGGGTCTCCAACGAGACTATGTCTTGACCTATTCATTCACTGTGCTTAAAAGAGCTCCTAGTCTCTCATGGAGGAGGCAGCATTTCACAGAACACAGTCCAGAAGGCAAATGCTTGTTAAACATACAGCTGTGGCCCTAACCACAGACCCTGGAACCTGCGAGGTTAAGGGCAGATGAGTGTTTGGGAACACTGAGTGTGGGGTCACAAACCCTAATGGCCAGTCAGGGAGAATCCACCTTTCTAGGAGCTAGGTGTGCCTGTCTATCCACCATGTGGAGTGAAGGTGGGCAAGGCTACCAGGGCAGAGGGCTCCCCCTGAGTGAGACCCTAGAGGCTGGAAACCAAACTGGGGAATCCTTTCTGCAGGAGGCTGAGGGCCTGGGAGCCCGAAGGCCCCCAAACCCTCTCTGAGTCTGGGATCCCCTTGCCAGCAGCCTCAACCTCCCGCATGCCCCCAAGACAGGAAGCTCACTCTTGCCTGTGCCGCCTCTGACCAAGAGACCACGGCCTTCTGCTGACGCACAGGGTCTCACCTTTGCAGGGGAGGCAGTGGACGAGGCCTAGGAAGCCCAGGAGGCTGATCTTGTTCCCCGGGTGGGTGAAGTTGGACCAGGCGGTGTCGATGTTGCCAGAGGCACAGCATTCAGCCTGGCTCACATCCGTCTTCAGCACCAGGCTGCAGGTGGCCTCTCGGCCCTGCTGGAGCCAGCAGACACCACCTGCGGACAGAGGGGCAGTTCCTACAGGGCCAGAGGTGCCCCCAGGTGCTCCTTTCCACACCCAAGCCTTGGCCTGCCAGGCAGCTGCTGGCCCATGGGGATGCATACAGTTGGTGCTCAGTAACTGCAAAGGGGATGATCCACCTCCCACCTGGGAGGGAGGGATAGAGAACCACACAGGTGTCCCGGCTCCGGCTGCAGATTCTTCTGGGATCCTTCCTCTGGGCTCCGGCCCCCATACGGCTCTATTGCCAACCCCCTCCCCTCCCGGCAAGCTCTCCCCATGGCTCCAGGCCCCCAGCCCAGGCCTGGCATCCTGCCCGACCAGTCAAACACCCGGAGCTGGACGTGTCAGGGTCAGTGGGCCCTAGAGCCGCCTCTCCCGCCTCTGCCCTCTGTCTAGACAGCGCCCGAGGGCATGCGGAGCCCCCTCGCCTGGCAGCCCCCCCTCGCCTGGCCCGCCTCTTACTCACTCCAACTTGGGAACATTCCCCTTGCATGAGCTCACTGTCTCCCCGGGGACGCGGCCTTCGGGGAGGGGGCTTGGCTCTCCCCTCAGTGCAGGGGTGGGGTGGGGCTGCAGGGTGGGGTGGGGGGGACAGATGGCCCTCAGTTTCTGCACCGTTAAGTGGGGGCAGGAGTGGCCGGGGCCCCCATCCCAGGAGCTCCCAGGCACTGCTGAGCTCCGAGGGACCAGCTCAGTTCGGGGAGCTCGGCATCTTTGCTCCCCTTATAAAAGGGGAAACTGAGGCCCAGAGTTGGGGTGTGACTTCCCTGGCGTCTCCACAACTGGCAGATACGAGATTCTAACAAGTCTGCCTGCGCCAGACCCAGCGAAGATCTGAGACCCGGGCTGGAGATCCTGAGTCCAACCACCCAGCCCTGCCTCTCTGGGGCACTGGGACCCGGAAAGTCCAGGTTCATATCCGCTTTGCCCCGTACAAGCTGTCTGACCCTTTGCCTCAGTTTTCCCATCTGGAAACCGGGCATAAGAGTGCTCACACTGTAGGGCTGCTGCGTGGATTCCAGGAGGGAGGCGGCAGACCCTGAGCACTCAGTAACTGTCAGCAGCCCTGGGGACTAGTTCTTGATAATAAATTGTGAGGAGTCACATCTGCTCGCCTGACCTCCTGGTGACCCTCCTTTAGGTCTTTTAGGGCTGGGGGAGGGGAGCCCCAAGCATTCCCACATTCAACCTGCAGTGGCCATGGGTCACCACGGGTCACTGCTCTCTGCCCCCAGCTGCCACCGCCGCCTCGCCCCCCGACCTATCCCCCGGCCCGCATTCCCGGCAGGCCCACGTGGGTGGCCCGCCCCGCCCGCCCCTTCCGGCCGCCCCACTCACCCGGCGCGGGGTCCCCCGAACCCAGGGAGCCCACGAAGCCCACGGCCCATGCCAGGGCCCCCCAGGGCAGCGGCCATAGTGGCCCCGGCGCCCGGGGACGCATGGCGAACGCAGACACGGCGGCGACCCCCGCGTCGGACGCGCGGGCAGCTGGCGGACGGGCGGCAGGGAGGGCGGCGGCGGCACCACTTCCAGCGCGCGGCCGGCGCGCCCTATAAAGGTCCCGCGGGCTGCGGGCGGGGCGGGGCGGGCCAGCCGGGGCGGGGCGCGGGGACGGCGGGGCTCGGGGCAGTGTCGCTCGCGATGTGGGCGGCAGCTGATGAGGGGCGGGGGCCCCACCCGGGAGCCGGGCCCGTGGCTTCGAGTTCGAGGTGTCGCCGTGCGTTTGGGGGACGAGTTGGCCAGTGACCCACGAAGAGTGCGTCTGCTGAGCCTTGCGCATCGTGGTCTGCATGTGATGGCTGGCGTGGCCCCAGTGTGCTCTGGGCTCGTAGCCTGACCTCCCCGTCCCCTCCCACACACCCGGGGACCTCAGCCCCAGCCACTCCCTAATCCAACCCTCCAGGCCACCCGCCTGGCCACCTGGCCCCTGGAGCCGGTGGGCACAGCTGGGTGTGAGCACGTGGGGGGGGGGGGAGGGGCTGTGGAGAGGAGACAGATACAGACACACCAGTGGTCCCAACAACATGCCAACAGCAATAATCATACTGCAAATCTTCCAGAGTGCCTACTGTGTGCCTGGCCTTTGCCCCTCCTCCTACCCTGAGCCTGCAACAACCCCTTAGGTGGCCTGAATAATCTGCCTGCTCCTCCTCTCCAAGGGTCAGTGCTCTCTGTCCTTTGCCACCTGGAATCCTGGTTTCCCAAAATGCACGATGGGCTGGGAAGCACGCAGCCCCCTGGGGCCTCAGTGCAGAAGGATGCTTTTCCTACTCTGGGCTGATCCTTTCAGTCCTTGGGGCCCCAGAAAATTGTCAGGGCACTTCCACATCTCATGGACCCTGTGCAGCCCCTCTACACAGTTTGTGTTTGTGTTTCTGGGGAATAATTAGTGACAGTCTCCTGGAGGCAAAGACGTTTGAGGGTACTGGGGCAACAGGTTAACTAAGGCAGACCTACTCCCATCCTCAGTGAGCTCGTGTGGTCTGTCCAGGTCATAGACAGACAAATTAATGTGTAACTTTAAGGAGTAGAAAATGCTTTTAGGAAAAACAAACGATTGAGAGCTGTTGGTTATCTCCCAGGGCCACCTATGCCTCATCGCCCCCCATTCCTGCATCTGCCCCCTCCGCAGGTGTAGAAGCAGGACCCCATAAAGCCACACCCCTCTTCTGCATGCACGAGATCTGTGGCCAACACCACACCCAGACCCTGTCCTCCACCTTAGCTGCCTGGCCTGACCCATGTCTCCCAGCCAATGCCAGGGGAGACATTACTTCAGAGCAGCACTGAGGGAGGGCACCAGCCGTCTTGACCTGGCCTTGGCCTCTGACCATCCAAGGGGGTTCTCTCCTGGTTGGGAAATGGGGCACGAATGAGACCCTGTGTTCTTAACAAGGGTGTGCGGGGGCTGCACAGGGTGACCTTGGCCGAGACCTGACCCTACCATGGCTCAGCCACCCAGTCCTGAGCTGTACAAATAAAAGGGCCATTGTTGGCCTGGCGTGGGTTCGAAACCGAGGCCAGCAGCCCGTGGCCTTCTGCTTCCCAGTCTGGCGTGTCTCCCGAACCCAGAAGCTCTGTACTGCATGACCTTAAGGAGGTCATGGCCTTCTTCGCGGAGCCCCTCTTTCCAGTATCTCCCGTTGTGCCCTCTTCTCTACCCTGACCCAGCCTGCAGCAGCTTCCTACCCTAGCCGCCTGCCCTAAGGTTTCCTGGCCCACACCCATCCTAACTCCCCATGGTCCCAACTTACTACCCCCAGCGAAACTGACAGAAACAATCCGCTAATCAGATCTGTGATGTAAGATGCCAACCTGACCCAGCCCAGGGAGACAGGGCAGACTTCTCAGAAGGAGAGAATGTTTATGTTGAATTAGATTGAACTGTATGAGGGAAGGGGGGATGGAAACTGAAGTCATGGGATGTTTGTGCTACAAGTAAAGAAAGCCTGAATACAGCCCTCTGAGACATGTGGGTTTGCAGACCCTGTGAATATGTCACCTTCCATGGCAAAAGGACTTTGCACATAGGAGTAAGTTGAGGCCCTTCAGATGGGAGATGATGATCCTGGGTTAACCAAGTGGGCCCAGTGTAATGACAGCATCCTTTAAAGTGGAGACCCTCCCCACTGTGGTCGGAGAGATGCAACATGAGGAGGACTAGACCTGCCATTTTCAGCTTTGAAGATGGAGGAAGGGGCCTCCAGCCAAGGAATGTGGGCAGCCTCCAGAAGCTGGAAAGGGCAAGGAACAGATTCTCCCCTGGAGCCTCTGGAAAGGAACACGGCTCTGCCAATACCTTGATTTCAGCTCAGAGACCTGTGTTGGACTTCTGAGCTCTGGAAATGGAAGAGAAAAAAAAATCTGTGTTGTTTTAAGCCACCAAGTTTGCGTCAATTTGTGACAGCCGCTAATACAAAGGGGTTCAGTGTTGCAATGATACGATCCCTACCTGGCTGGAGAAAAACAGGGGGGTGAACACACACATGTGAAGACAGTGGAGGACAGAGACCCCGGGAGCAGGGAGGTTGTGGGGTCTCCGAGGAGGTGACTCTAAGGCCTGGACGGAGGAGGAGGCATCTCGTGGAAGTGCAGTCCAGTCTGTGCCACCCTGGCCAGGCCACATGTGACCACTCTGTGCCTCTATGCTCTCAACTGTAAAATGGGCACAGATCCCAGTACCACAGATTCTAGTCAGGACGCCAGGCACAGTGCTTGGTGCACGGGAGAGGCATGACATGGGTGCAGAGATTATTACCTAAGGAATAGGTAAGTATTTTACCATTCAGAACGAGGAAGGCATCCACTTTACAGAGGGGTCAACTGAGGTTGGAGAAAGGAAAGTGAATTTCTGGGGGTCTCCATTCCCACAGGGTCGGGAATGGAGTCAGTACCAGGCAAACAAGATTCCAGGACCCGAACAATCAGGGTGCATCCCCAGGTTGTGGGACTCCTCAGGTCCCAGAGCCGGGTTTTCCTTTGGGGAATCACCTGCACTCCCAACTCAAAAGCCCCCAAGAGTGGCCCCAACCCAGGCCTGACCACTTAGAATCATCTGACATTTAGCAACAGGAAGAGTCAGCTCTGAGACATTAGCTTGAAAAGGACCACCCACTTCTTGCCTGAGCTGGAGGGGTGTGAGCCTGGGGCTGCAGATGGCTTCTGCCAATGTCCAGGGAGATGCCAGCTCAGTGGGACACTGAACCAAGAGAGGCAGTAGTAATGCCCTGTGGTGTTATTGGAGGTCCTTGATCCAGCTGTGCCTGAACTCCTCTTCACCATAAGATAAAGCTGATCTAAGCAGCATTTCTGTCCCTTGCAGGGAACAAAACCAGCTTACAATAATCCTGCTTATATCTTATTTAGGCAAAGGCTTTCGAATCCAGAGCAGCAGGTTCTGTAGGGGCTGTGGGAATCACACCACGCTGCTGTACCAACCACTGCCTCCAGGATGGCCTGGTAAAGAATGCTCAGGGTCATTGGATCCCATATTACTCAAGCCAGAAGAATGCTTGTGATAGACCCCACATCATCTTAGCCTGTGCAACCCTTGGACTAGACCTGAAACTCTGCAGGCTGTGGGAAGCAAGGTCTTGCTGGTTCCCTAGTGGGACATATGATGATAACCAAGGGGTTTCCTGGTGACTCAGACAGTAAAGAATCTGCCTGCAATGCAGGAGTGGCATTGATCCCTGGGTAGGAAAGATCCCCTGAAGAAGGAAATGGCAACCCACTCCAGTATTCTTGCTTGGAGAACCCCATGGGCAGAGGAGCCTGGCACGTTATAGTCCATGGGGTCACAAAGAGTTGGACACAACTGAGTGACTAATACTTCACACAAGACAACACTGAAGACTCGGCCATGGCAGATAGCATAGGAGAACTCTGAATAGAGCTGGGTATTGTAACGTCCAAACCATTTGTGTGGTCCCTGCTCCAAATGCCACCCAGGGCTCCCCATAGCCCCTGGATGGAGTCTAGGCTTGTCGGCCTAGGTTTGAAGCCCTTCCTTCAGAGACAACTCAATTCTTGCCCCTTCCCTTAGCTACTTTTCCCACGTTGCCCCCTTAATGTCCCCACGCCATCCTCTTCCCTATGAAAGAGCAACAGGATTTTACGCAGGAATCTGGCGGCCACGTTTGACCCAGAAGGCCGGACCTGCCCTCAGCTTGGAGGCGAATCCTGATTGGCTGAACAGGGTTGAAGTGATGTCAGGCACAACCATGTGATCCAGCACTTGCCAATGGCAGGAGGGATAGCCTACTGGGGCGAGACTTCAGGGAAATACGGAAATGCTCAGGCGGCCTGTGTCTGGAGGTGACCATGTAATAGCTTGACGTATGAGTTTCCTGTTTGCTGCTTTAACAAAGTGTCGTAAATTTAACTGCTTAAAATAGCACAGACTTATTATTTACTGTTCTGGAAATTAGCAGTCTGACAGGAGTCTTAATGAGCTAAAATGTCAGACGTATATGGGGGCCTTTATTCTGCACATCACAGTGCTCAATATTGTTGAGTGTCTGACTTTGCAGACATTTGTTGCCGTATCCCGGCTGTGTTCTTGCGCCTGGCACACGGTCGATACCAGCATCTGTGATTGAAGGATTGCATGGTGATCTCCATCCCTGCCAGGCTGAGAGGTGGTGCAACCCCACCTCCTTTGAGGGAGGCAGAGCAGCCTTGATAAAGCTGTGAAAGCTTAATTACCCAATTTGGTAAACGTGCTGCTTCTTCAGATGAGAGAGTGGCCTAGCTTTAGAAGTACACCTGGTCGTGCTTGGGATAAAGCGGCTGGGGGCAGCAAGTTTGCCCAAAATTCCACACAGACACATAGAGCAAAAAAAGTTCGCCACTGGTGTACCCGAGTCAAGGACGCGTGGGACCCTTTGTACTATTCTTGAAACACTTCTGGAAGTTAGAAATTGTTTAAAATAACAACTTTTGAGCAGCATTCAAGAGAGGTTGCTCAAGAGAGAGAGGATGGAGGTATCCATCTCCCCCACTGGCTTCACAGGTCCTGGTCCTGACGACTTAGTCCTGATAGATTCCTTGAGCAGGTGGAAATGAAGGAAGTTTGACCTAAGAGGATGGTGGCTTGACCCCAGGAGAATAGATTGAAGGGCATCTGAGGTTCTGGGGCTGCCAGGTCCTGGGTATGGGTGACTCAGGGGTCTAAAATTAAAAATATAACACACAAACCAACAAATACAAATAATAAAAAGGACATAAGTCAAAATATGTAAATAAAAGGTTGAAAAGCAAGCAAAAAAAAATGCTTAAGCAGATAGCAGTGTATTCATGCCGGTTGAAATAATGCCCCGTGGGGCGGTGGCCTCCCTGGGAAGTGGGTGACAGAACTGCTTTCTCCAGCTCTAGCGTTCCCAAAGCTCCCTCCCAGAGGCTGGATTTGAACCCAAGTCAGTGACTAGGGGGCGAAATAGTCCTGTGCTGAGGGGTTACTTCCTAATGCACTTTCAAAGACTATTCAAGAAAATGCTGAGAACCCATCAGGAGGCACCCCACAATCAGAGAGCCCTGGGGTGGCCAGGCCTCCCATCACACATCTGTCCCACCAGTGGCAGCAGCAAGGTGCCCACTGGTCATAAATGGATGCATGAGGCCCCAGAACATCAGCACCTCTGGATCACATGCAGATACCGGCCTGATTACCTGAATTTGGATGTCCCAGTCCCAGGGTAACCAGCAGGGCAAGGAGCCCAGACCCAGAGGTCCAATGGTTGTGTCTGCTGTGTGACCGTGTTTGAGCCTCAGTCTACTGCAATGCAGGAGACTTGGGTTCGATCCTGGGTTGGGAAGATCCCCTGGAGAAGGGAAAGGCTAACCACTCCAGTATTCTGGCTTGGAGAATTCCATGGACCATATAGTTAATGGGCTTGCCAAAAGTCAAACAGGACTGAGTGACTTTCACTTTCACTTTCACATCTGTAAAACAAGAGTCTTCATTGCTCCCACATCCTGATGCTTGTGTGAGGATTAAACATCTGGCTGGTACATCCTAAGCGCTTAGTTTTATAAGATACAAAACACCATATTCTTGTTCCCATTGCATTCCCAGCACCCTACTCTGGCCTGGAACACAGCAGGCACTCACTAATTGTTCTTTTATTCAAGAATCTATTGAGCACCTACTATATTCTGGGTATTGGCTTCACATATTAGGAGATACCACTGATAACTCCTGGATCTGGGGGTGGCTGAGCTGGGGAGAGAAGGAAGAGGGCACTGGGCTCCCCCAGGACAGGATCAGAGCACCCTTCTGAGAAGCAGCAAAAGAGAAAGGATGGTGGGAATGGGACTCCCAGCAGAGGGCATGACCAGGCAAAGGTCCTGAGGGGGGTTGCAGTTCGGCCCACTCATGGGGGCCAATAAGACTGCACTGGGCTGGGGATAGGTGCCAGAAGGGTAGATGAACTCAGGAAGGCCATATGGCCCACAGGAACCTCAAGCATAATCCAATCTCAAACCCTCAAGAGGAAGTTTCTGCCACCTGCCCAGAGAGGTTAAGTGAGTTGCCCAGGGCCACATAGCCAGTGTGACTTGGTCGGATTTGAATGCTGTGAGCCCACTGACTCCAAGGCCTCTTGGGTGGTACTTCATAAATTTTTGCAGGATGGGGAATTCCCTGGCAGTTCAGTAGTTAGAACTAGGTGGTCTCACTGCTCTGGGCCCAGGTTCAATCCCTGGTTGGGGAACTAAGATCCCATAAGTCAAAAGGAAAAGAAAAAACAAACCAAACAAAAAAAAACAAAATGAAACTTCTGTAGGATGAATGAATCAATGAATGTATGTCTGGTGTGAAACAAGTCAGGAGCTAGGCAGTAAAGGTCTGAAGCAAAGGGCCCCTCCCTATACCCCTCAGGGGAGGGTTGGGTGGAGGCAAATTGGGGAGGGGGGTGTCTTTTACCCCAGCAACAGGGCTTGTTTCCCAGCAACAGGGCTGGGGCGCTCTCTGGTGGTCAGAGCAGGAATGCCTCGGAATCACCTCTGAGCTTTGAGGGGTGCAAGATGGTGGCTGGCAGACAAGTCCCTATTCCCTGCCTCTTGACATTTAAGACCCTTTATGCACAGGTTCCAATTTGTAATTCTTTGACACTCTGGCTCCAATACTCCCAACTCTCAGCAGGAATCCCACCTCCATCTAACTCCTATTCATTACTCAAAGTCCTGGCTCTAAGGTCCTGTCCTGTGGGAAGTTCTGTCTCTCCAGGCAGAGCCAAGGGTACCCTAGGGGCTCATCCCCTGGCTCAGTCCCGTGGGGCTGGGGCGTCTGCAGCCTGCTCTGTGTCCTCCAGTCATGGAGTATTTCAGAAAACCACTTTCATTTCCTGTCTGTGGTTTCCTCTGCTATGTCCTTGCACCCCAGCAGAGTCTGGCATGCAACAGGAGTTTCATGAATGTTTGTCTAGTGGGTAAGGAAATAAGCATATAATTGTCCTGAAACTAACTTCAGAAATGATCCTGGCCTGATTAATTTTGAGAGGAGGGGTAGGTTTTTTGCCCTCTCCTCACCCTGAGGCATCATGGAAACAAGGCCACACCTCGCTCAGAGTCTTTTATGCCAAGTGTCACACTGAGGCATGGGAGAGCAGGCCTCCTTGATCCAGGAATGGGTCTTCTGTCTGCATGCATTCGAAGAATGTTTATGTAAAGCTTGTGTGCCAGGCCCTGTTGTGAGTCCAGCTGGGAACAAGATACAAAAATCCATTTTGTTGTGGAACTGACCCTACAGTTTATCATATGGACCTAAGCGCTGTTGCGGAACATGCCTCAATAGGTGGACATTTGAACAGACTTGAAAGGTGTGGGGGAAGAAAGCCATGTGGGTATCTAGGCAACGGTGCACCAGGGCAAGGTTACAGCCCGTGCAAACGCCTGGAGGTGAGAGCGCACCGGAGCATCCCAGGAGCAGTGAGGACAGAGAAGTGAGAAACAGGTAAGTCAGTCACTCGGTTCAGTCGCTCAATCGTCGCTCAGTCGTGTCCGACTTTTTGCGACCCCATGGACTGCAGCACACCAGGCTTCCCTATCCATCACCAGCTGCCGAAGCCTGCTCAAACTCATATCCATTGCGTCGTTGATGCCATTCAACCATCTCATCCTCTGTCATCCCCTTCTCCCGCCTTCAATCTTGCGTCGTTGATGCCATCCAACCATCTCATCCTCTGTCATCCCCTTTTCCTCCCGCCTTCAATCTTTCATCAGGGTCTTTTCCAACGAGTCGGTTCTTTGCATCAGGTGGCCAAAGTATTAAGAGTTTCAGCTTCAGCATCAATCCTTCCAATGAATATTCAGGACTGATTTCCAAACAGGTGGGTCTTGGCAATAGAAGAAATAATGAAGGAACTAGGGGGGTCGGGGTGGGAGCTGGTAGCAGATTTGTAGAAGAGGAGGGGCTTGGCCCCACCCCGCCCCAACCCCGCCCTCGGCCTTCCCCTTAGCCTTCGAGCCGGGCCCGCCTCCAAACCCACCTCAGGCCCTGATCCAGGTTGCTACGGCAGGCAACCGCCCAGCAAGGCCCCGCCCATGGCCCCACCCCCGCCCAGCTCCGCTCCTAGTTTGCTCCTCGGCGGCCACCGTCACCCGAGCCACCGCCCGCCTCGCGTGGTGCCTGTCCCGTTTCCGCTGCCCTTCCCCTCCTCACGCCGTGCGTGCTGTGCGTGCCGTGCGTGAGCGTGCGCGGGCTCGTCGGCCGGCGAGGGAGCAGCAAACGGCCGGCGGCGGGCGCCGCGCGGGGGGCGGGCGGCGCGGAGGAGGCGGCGGTGGCCATGGCCGAGGCGTCGCCGCAGCCCGGACGGTACTTCTGCCACTGCTGCTCAGTCGAGATCGTGCCGCGCCTGCCGGTGAGGCCCAGGCCGGGCGGGCGGGGGCCACTGCCTTGGCCCGAGGCGAGTTGGCACGGACGGGGAAACTGAGGTCCCTGCGGAGGGCCCGGAAGCGGCGGCCCTGGTGGCGCAGCGAGGCCGATGACCGGGAGGGAGCGGAGTCGGCCCCGAGCGCGGTCAGCGCTGCGGGCGCCTCGTGGGAGAGAGCCGTAGCTCTCCCGGGCCCGACGGCGGCCCGAGCCGGCGTTCTTGCGCCTTCCGGGGCCCGGGGTCTGGACCCAGGTGGGCCCTGTGCTCTCGTCCGGGTGGAGGCCACGGGACAGCTGCTCGTGAAAGGCTCGGTTTCCAGGCCCCTCAGCCCGGAAGTTCCGAGTGGGTAGGTCCGGGATGGGGTCGGTGTCCCCCGCTTGGCCGACCCTCCCCCGCCGACTGGGAGGAAGGCTAGAAGGGACGGAACCCCTGGCGGCTCCGCTCGTGGCATTTGCCGCTCGGCCAGCTCAGGAGGAGCAGGAAGAGGGCGATGTGGGGGGCCAGGGAAAGGGGCTGTGGGTGGTGACGATTGATTGAGCACCAGCTCTCCTTGGTCTTTTGGCTGATTTAAGAACCAGATTCCCATCCCTGCCTTTCTTGCTGTGGACTTCCCTGGGGGAGTTAGTAGGAGTCGTGGGCATTATCCCAGCCACAGAGGAGAGTGAGCTGGAATGGAGACGGGTGCCTGGACCCAGGAGGAGAGTGTAAGATAAGGGAAGGGTGGTGTGGCTTCCAGAGGCAAGGGGATGAGGGCCGGCAGATAAATGGAAACCTCGGTGAGCGAGCAGACTCGGGGGGCCGAGACTTGTCCGACTCCCCACTCCAGCCTCCCGGAAGACGTACTGCTTCTGCCTCTTCCGGCTTCCTGTGCGCCCCAGCTCTGGGTCTGGTTTTCTCCACTGGCAGGAACGGTCGGGTTGGTGGGACAGCCCTCTAGCCTAGGTGAACTGCAGGGAGCCCCTTGCAGCTGGTGTGAGCCCCGGACAGGCCCTGGGCCTTGGGCTTACCCCAGAGTGACCTGTCCACAGCCATCGGCAGCCCGGGGCCAAGTAGTCTGTGTAGTTAGCTGTTCTGGCCTCCCTTCCCAGGGCCAGCACGCGGCCGGATCCTGGCCATGTAGTCTCGGACCAGAAGGATCCTGATCTCTGTGGACAGTCTGTGGACACTGAGCTGGCGAGGGCCTTTCTAGTCACAGGATCCAGTGGTGACAAGGTAGCCATGACCTTTGCTCTCAGAGTTTACAGGGAGCCAATGCTGAGCAAATGATTGGCAAATATTTGATTTGTTGGAATGTTGGTAAATTCTGTTAGGAGCAAATATTGGAGGCAAGGGGACTGATTTGTGGGTTTGGGAGGGGTTTGACGGGGTCCTGTAGACAGGTGTCTGTTTATGAGTAGGGGTGCACTTGGTGTTCATGAGGGTAGGGAGGTGGGCTCTTAACCTGGTGACAGTGGGAGGCTCCCACCAGCAGCACCCCTCCCACCTCCCCCTGCCCCAGTGGGGCAGTGAGACTCGGGTGGCTGCACGCCCTCTGCTCCCGGGGTTTCTCCCTGCAGCCACGAGACTCTGCCTCATTCTCCTCGCCCATCAGATGGGTTGGCGAGGGCACCCCTGTGCTCAAGAGTGCCGGCACAAGGGGGCCAGGATGCCCCGGAAGGGCGGGTGCCTGCCTGGAATGGGCGTGTGGGAGCAGGAACCAGGCAGGCCGGCCAGCTCAGAGGCCTCTGCTCGGGCGCACAGGCCCAGACTCGATCCCCCAGGAAACAGGAGTACCGGGGATGAGGTGGATCTGGGACATCCACGGGCCAGGCTCCTGGTGGCCTGACTGGTGGCGGTCATGGTTCTGTCTGCTGTCCTATGGACACCCCTGATTCCTCTCAGAAGTGTCCCTGAGCAGGGTCGGGGGGATGGGAACAAGCTGTGTTCCATCGAACAGGCCACCTTGGAGAGCCGTCAGGGTGAAGAGAGAAGGTCCTTCCTCTACACGGAGCCCCTGGGGCGCAGTCTGGTCCCCCTGCCAGCTCAGTGTTAAGGCCAGCATCTCTCCAGCTCCCACCTCAATGTCCCCCATTCCCCGACACTCACCTGGCCAGGAACCTGGGGTCTGCATGTGGCATGAAAGGTGAGGTCTGTCTCCAAGGGCCTACTGCAGGGAGCAAGTGCTGAGTGAATGGAGTGCATGGTCTATCCTGTGGGCCGCTGTTGCCATGGTAATAATGAGGGAGTGTTCACCCTGGTCTCCTCAGGAGAGAAGCTGTCAGCTGGGGATAGGTGCACACGAGCTAGGGCCCTGCCAAGGTATATAGACTCTGTCCTGTTGGGGGTGATCATTCCATCCCAGGGTGTCCCCATTTCTGTTACGGTGAGGTAATTAAATTTCTGGGATGTGTGGCCTCTGGAGGAGGGAGCATTGAAGACCCAGGTGTGGACCTTCTGCATGTGCAGCAGAGTCTGGGGCCTCCCTGAAACCAGGTCACTGTGGCTCAGGGGCCAATTCCAGAGCCTGGGGTTGAGGCTACCCTCCATTTGCAGAGGAGATAGAGGCTTGCAGCCGGGACCCAGCTTCCGAGAGGGGGCAAGCCAGGTAGATACCAGCTCAGGCTGTGGGGACCCAGGACAGGGAGAGGCCTAGGCCCTGAGATGGCCGGTCTGGGCTGTGCTGGGGCTCGGGGAACACAGGGACCCCTGAGGATGGCATGGTGATTGGCTCTCTCAGGCCCCAGGAGCAGCAGTGAGCCTTAGGGGTGGAGGACAGACACCCTATCTCCAGTGGGCGTGTTGCTCACCCCGCCCTGGCTCTCCCAGGCTTGCCCAGGGCAGGGTGCAGGCCTGGGAAGGGTGCCCGGGAGAGAGAGTTTTCTCACGGGGGTTCCGCCAGGCTTCAGGGAGGTTCTGGGCCTTCTGTTGACCCAGGCCAGAAGGTTCCCAGCTTCCTCACCTCAGTCAGCTCAGACTCAACTGCAGCCACGTTTGCCCCTATCCATTGCCCTCCCTCTGCGGGCTCCTGGAGAGGGCAAGAACCTTGGCTACCAAGCACAGAGCCTCCAGTGACTGCGTTTCTTGGCCTATGAAATGTTGAAGTAAACAACAGGCTGAGTAACAGCCCTGGAAACCCCATGCCAGTGACAGCTATGGTGGGCACTCCCTGGGGGAGCCTCCCCTGGGCCCCACGCCCCTGCTCAGGAGGGCAGAGGGCTGCTGTCCTGCTGTTCCTGGTTCACAGTTTCAGTGCCACATGTCCCACCCACTTAAAGCTCAGGTCTTGCAGCCGGCCATCACCAGTGTCCTCGTCCAGGACATTTGGTCACTCAACAAGAAGCCCCGTCCCCATCAGCAGTCACCTTCTTGGTCCTTGACAACCAGGATCCCACTCTGTCTGTGGATCTGCCTGTTGTGGATGTTTCCCATCAGTGGAATCACGCTCTGTGTGTTCTGTGTCTACTTCTCTCAATGAGCACCGTGTTCTCAGGGTCCGTCCACATGGTAGCAAGTGTCAGGGCTTTCCTTTCCTTGTCTGAGTGATGCTCCCGGGTGTGGAGGGACATGTGGTTATGTTTGGCTGCTGTGCATGTGGGTTTCTGTGTGGACCTGTCTCTGTCACCCTGGTGGGTGCCTGGTGGGGCAATTGCAGGGTCATGGGGTGACCATGACTGTTTTCTGAGGACACTGCCCCATTTCATAGTCCACCTGCATGTGGGGGTTCCAATTTCTGCACCGCCTCCCACAGTGGTCCCTGTCAGCTCTGTGGGTCCAGCCATCTGGGTGGATGTGGAGTGTCCCCCGCTGGTTTTGGTTTGCGTTTCCCCGTTGGCAGACTACGTGTACATCCCTTCTTGGCTCATTGCCACCTGTCTGTCTTTGAAGAAATGCTGTTCTGAACTTCTGGCCATTTTCTAACTGGGACGTTTGTCTTTTGTTGTTGAATCGTAAGAGTTCATTACACATCTGGACACAGGTCCCCGGGACATGTGCAGCTCTGGCCTACCCTCCCGCCTGGCTCAGGAGGTGTCCTTTGATTCCCTAGCCCCTTTGCTCTCTGCAGTGGAGCAGGTGGGGGTCCCGCCTTCCTGACAGGTGCCTGGCCCCCAGCATCTTCAGGGCAGGCCACACCCCACACCCCTCCATATTGTTCCCTACAGAGGGTGGCCCAGCCATCGGTGCCCCAGGCTCCTGGGAACTGGGACCGTGGGCGGCCTCAGTGGAAGCACCTCACGCTTGCAGCCTTAGAACACATGTGGACCTGAGCCAGTTCCAAGCCCAACTAGTGGATTTGGTGCTCAGGCTCCCTGTCCCTGAGGGGCAGAGCCACCTCTCTGCTGACTGGAGACATCACAGTCTGCCTGCTGGCTGTCCAGCCTGGGGTCACAGGCCACACCTCAGGCAGTCCAGAATGTTCTGCAGGCCGGTTCCTCTGCCTGGGTATGCCTCCCACCCTCGGTGGCTGCCTTCCTGGGAGTTGGTCTCTGAGGCCCAGGTGGTCCTGGAGCCCCACTAGTCACTCTCCTAGTCACTCTCCTCCTTTATACTTGTATGGGTGTGGAGGTGTTAGGGAACATTCTCAGGTCCCCCAAGTTGGGAAACTTCCCTGGACCCGTGTCAGCTGGCCCTTTGCTGCAGGCTTTGTCAGAGCCTTCATCAGGCCACGTGGCTGAGTGGAGGCCCTGAAACTGTGACTTCTGTCACTGTGGGGAGCACAGGCTGATGGACTCAGGGACGTGGGAGGTTGGTGATGTAACTTCCAAGGTCACGGCCCACCATGTGGGCGAGGAAGTCAGTGTACCAGCCCTGCCTGGGGCCACACGGCTGGAGCTAGCAGGTTCCCACCTGGGCCCTTGAGATGAGTCACACACACACACACACCGCCTTGCCCTGAGATCATGCTTGCCTGCCCTGTCCTCCCCAGGATTACATCTGCCCAAGATGCGAGTCTGGGTTTATCGAGGAGCTTCCGGAAGAGACCAGGTAAGGCTACCCCCCTCATGGACCCTCAGCCCAAGGGTGCACTGGCTGGACCTGGGTCAGGGGTGGAGGGGGTCCGCCTTCATCTGACCCTCTGGCCATCTGTCTGGGGTGGGGTGCTCCTGCTGCTAATGGTGACTGTCCTCAGGAGTGCAGAGAATGGTTCAGCCCCCTCCACAGCCTCTGCGGACCAGAGCCGGCAGCAACCGTTCGAGGTGAGAGGCAGCCTCCCCGCTCCCTGTGAGGGCTGCCCACCTCCCGCCCAGCCCTGGCCCCTCTCCCATGATGATGGCCCTCCTCTCTGCAGAATGTGGACCAGCCCCTGTTCACGCTGCCGCAGGGCTATGGGCACTTTGCTTTCGGCATCTTTGACGACAGCTTCGAGATCCCCACGTTCCCCCCTGGGGCACAGGCTGATGATAGCAGGGACCCCGAGAGCCGGCGGGAGCGAGAGCAGCACTCCCGGCACCGGTATGGCGCCCGGCAGCCCCGCGCCCGCCTCACTGCGCGGCGGGCCACCGGCCGGCACGAAGGCGTCCCCACGCTGGAAGGGTGAGGGGGCCCGGGGGTGGCCGCGGGCGGGGGGCTGGGGGCGTCCAGCCCACCCCACCCGCTTGGGCAGAGCAACCAGCTGTCCTTTCAGGAAGTGCTGTGGGCACAAGGTGTGGGTGCTGGCTCAGGGGCCGTCCTCCAGGCAGGGTGGGTCCCCTTTGGGTCCAGTTTGGCTGAGAGGCCGTGTGCCCACTGTGTGCCCCTCAGCGTCCTTCAGAGAGAGGCCTCCGCCCCAGGGCACAGGCAAACGGCAGTATCCAGTGTCCTTACCCCTTCTGTGTGCAGGGTCCTGAGGACAGGATGGGAAGACCTAGAAGGCCCGTCCTAGCTCCACGGGACACAGGGCTGAGCGTCCTGTGGATCTTTGTAGATGGAGCTTGATTGCAGGCAGGCCGAGGCTAGTCCAGCTCAGGACATGGCCTGACTCACTGTGACCTCGGCTGGCATGTTTCAGGGCCGCTGTGAGGAACAGGGCTGACTCCAGAGCTCCTGGTCCCCCCCTAGGCCCCCCCATGGCACTCCTTTTTGGTTGCAAAATGGGGGTGGATGCAACTGTGTATCAACCGGCACTGTCCAGGCCTCAAGGAGACCTCTACCCCAGCACCCTTGTGTTTGGGCTTTTTCTCACCAGTTGAGAGTCCAGGCCCCCTACACTGGCCCCTCCTCATAAGGGCGCTAACCATGGGTCTGGCCACTCTGTTCCAGGATCATCCAGCAGCTGGTCAATGGCATCATCACCCCAGCCACCATCCCCAACCTGGGCCTGGGCCCCTGGTGAGTAGGGGAGGGGCCCCCTGTGCCCGGCCCACCCCTCTGCCACTTGAACCCCAGCCTTCTCTGCCCAGGGGCGTCCTGCATTCAAACCCGATGGACTACGCCTGGGGGGCCAACGGCCTGGACGCCATCATCACGCAGGTACAAGGGCCTTGCTCAGCTGGTGTGGGGACCACAACCGTACAGGCTGGGCCCAGGAGGACAGAGTGTCTCCCGTGTCTGTGTCTTGGGTGGCACTCATGAGGCGGGGCTGTAGCCACCTTGGGGCCTTCTGCTGCATATTCTGTCACCGGTGCCTGCCCCCTGGTTGTAGCCACGTGAGGACTTGGAAGCCACCCTGGCCCTAGGAAGGGGCTGTGGTGTCCCTGGGGTGGCTACCAGCCCTGGCTACAAGGTGGTGATGAGCAGAAGAGTGGGCAGAAGCCCAGGGCTGGGCCTCCTGGGGCAGCTGACCTCTGACCCCTCAGGGTCAGGCCAGGACAAACTGGGCCTCGGTGCTTTTGCAGGTAACCCCGCCTTGCATTTCATAGCCCTGTGGGGCGAGGGGCCCCACCAGCCCACCTGCTTTCTGGTCTCTTGTCTTTCAGCTCCTCAATCAGTTTGAAAACACGGGTCCCCCACCCGCAGACAAAGAGAAAATCCAGGCCCTCCCCACTGTGCCTGTGACTGAGGAGCACGTTGGTACGAGCCCCAGGGGTCAGCGGTGGGGTGGGGGGTTGGGCTTGGGCTTGGGCCAGTGACCCCTCCTCCCTGGGACACCTTGGGCAGGGCTGCAGGGGAGCTGCCCTGAGAGACGCACTCCTGCCTTGCAGGCTCGGGGCTGGAGTGCCCCGTGTGCAAGGATGACTATGGGCTGGGTGAGCATGTGCGGCAGCTGCCCTGCAACCACCTCTTCCACGATGGCTGCATCGTGCCCTGGCTGGAGCAGGTGAGTGGTGGGCCGGCGGGGACAATCCCCCTCACCCCTCACCCCCGCTGCCTCTGAACTGTTCCCTCTCCTCTCTGTCTTGCGAAGCACGACAGCTGCCCCGTCTGCCGAAAAAGCCTCACAGGACAGAACACGGCCACTGACCCCCCGGGCCTGGCTGGGGTGAGCTTCTCCTCCTCCTCCTCCTCGTCCTCCAGCTCACCTGGCAATGAGAACCCGGCCAGCAGCTCCTGAGCAAACCGGCTAACCAGCCCCCAGGGCAACAGCAGACAGCCCACGCGCCCACGGACTGCAGCGCCACCGGGCCCGCCGCGGAGGAGGCTCGGAGGACCCACCCTTCCAGGCTGCGGAGGGAGCTCGGCCTCCCCAGGGACAACCCGGCTGGGCCGGGCGCCCGCACACACTGCCCGGGCGTCCCACCTTCCCTCCCCTTTGTCTCTGACCTCACCCTCTACATGTTCAACAGCGGAAAGGTTTTTATAATTTTAAATTATTACTGCTTTGAAATAAATGGACGTTTGAGCTCACTCGCGGCCCTGCATGATCTGTGGAGAGACGGGGTGGAGCCACTCGGCTGGGGTCCTGGCTGCGTGGACAGGCCCTGCTCCCCACCCTGAACAGTGGGGCCTGGGACACCAGGATAACCAGCGAAACAAGGACAAGACTGCTCTGACAGACATTTTTTAAAGGAGAAAATATGTGTATCTTGAAAGCTATTTAAAAATACACCTACTTAGAAAGAAGCCGGTGGTCGGCGTATTCCTTGTGTGCGTCGGTGCAGCCTGGGGCCCAGTCTGTCCACAGCAGGATCACTCTGCTCCCTCTGTGGGTGAGTGTCCAGCCTGTACCCCATGGGAGTGCCCCCCAAATTGGTCTTTTAAGTGGAAATAGCCACTGGGAGGGGTGGGAGCCTCCCCCCACCTCCTGGCTCCACCCCTGTCCCCCCTGGGGGAGCTCAGCCCCCAGGAAGCTGACCTGGGACCCCCCTTGGCCTGCACACCCCAAGGGGCTGCACACCTTAAAAGGGGCTCTGAGGCCAGTGTGTGTGGGTCTGCAAGGATGGCTGTGACAAATCACCAAACTTGATGGCTTAAAACAACACGTTTATCAACTTCAGTCTTGGGGTCACAATTTGGGTCTTAGAAGGCTAAATCCAGGTGTGGGCAGGGCTAGTCCCTCCCGAGGCTCCAGGGGAGTACGGACTCCCCACTTTTCCAGTTTCTAGAGGTGCCACATCCCTGGCTCACAGCCCCTCCCTCCATCCTCACAGCCAGCAGCGCAGCATCTCCTCTGCCTCTGACCCTCCCACCTCCCTCTTATAAGGACCCTGTGATGACACTGGGCCTCCCGGAGGATCCAGGGTTGTCCCCATCTCAGGGACCTTAATCCCACCTGCAAAGTCCCCTATGCCCCATGAGGTGACATGTCCATGGGCCCTGGGACCAGGCCCTGCCAGTCCATGGCATCAGTGTACCCCAGCCCCCAGCCTCCCCACCTCCTTGCTGCCTCAAACACCCCAGTAGGTTCCCACCCTGGCATGTTTGCCTCCCCATCTCCAGCCTGACCGGTGCCTTTGTTGAAGCCTCCCTGGCCCCCAGCTTGTGGCTGGATTTCTTACGCCCCTGCTCAGCTCACTGTCCACCTCCCCTCCAACTCAGTCTCTCTGAGCGCGGGGCCACATCTGTGGAGTCTGGTGGTGTTCCCAGTGCCCAGTAGAGCAGGTGCTCAATGCAGGTGAAACCAGTGAGTAACTGGACACGGGCTCGCCCCAAACCCCGCCTTCCCCAGCCTCACGCGTCTCCCGAAATCTCGGACCAGGCGTCACTGACTCTGGGACTCAGGAGACCAGGACGGGCAGGAAGAGCGTGGACGGGTGGTGTCGCTGTGTGCGGCCCCCGAGCCTCGGGGCGCCCCGACCGTCCAGAGCCAGGAACATAGGCCGGCCTTGGTGGCGCCAGCGGACTGACGCGTAGGTGTTGTAGCCGTTCTCCTCGATTCGCTCCCGGAACCTGCAGTGCGCAGCGCAGAACCGCTGCGGGGTGGGCGGTGAGCGGCCCTGGACACGCCCCCGAACACGCCCCCGCACACTTCTGCGCGCACCCCCGACCGCCCTGTGCACTTCCACTCACCGACCCATAGAGTCTGCCAAGGCGGTTCATGGCCACGTAGAAGCCACTGTGCACCGCCTTGAGCACCACGACGCCCACACGGATGGATCGGATCTCCAGGACGCCTGCAGGGAGGGGCTCTGTCAGGGCCCGCCCCACTCCCCACTTCCCTACTCCCCCCCCACCCGCTCTCTCTGTTCATTCATTCACGTGGGAAACATTCCCCATTGGAAACATTTCCCAAGTACCTCCTGTGTGCCTGGCCCTGTGCTGGGCGTGGGGACGCACCAGGGGCCATGCAGGTCCTGAAGCTGTGGGACTGACGGGTGGGGGAAAGAGTACTCCAAGCCCGGGGGCGGGGCAGGGGAGGTGGTAGGGGTGGGAATCAGTGGGGAAGGAGTAAGGCCTTTCTCTGGAGGCCAGTGGAGATCATCCCCAAGCTTTGCAGTAGCGGGGAGCCTGTTAGTCAGGGGTGAGAAAACCAAGTCAGAGGAGGTGAGTGCCTCTGTGACAGATATAGACCCCTGGCAGTGAGCACAGGCCCCGCGGGCCTTGCCCACAGTCCCCACAGTGCTGTTACCATATCTGATGGTGACAGCTTGGCTAGCCAGGCCCATGTCTTTACAGGGGAGACACCGCCCAGCCAACGGCCTGGGGGTGGGGCACAAGGTGTTCAGATCAACACTACCTCTAACACTGCTTGAGTGTTAACTGTATGCCAGGCATTGTATCCCACCAAGCCCACACACAGCTCCAGGAGAAAGGTGCTAACTATGCCCACTTCCCAGGTGGGGAAACTGAGGCCTGAGAAGTGGCAGAGCCAGTTTCTCAGGCCCTGTTGCTGGATGGGTGACCCTAGGGCAGCCCTGCCCCATCTGAGCTGATGTTTCCTGTCCAGTGGAGCAGGGTTGGGGGACAAGCCCCAGCTCACACTCTGAGCCCCACCCAGGCACGGGGGCCTAATCTGGAGTCAAAGCCCTGCCCTCTGGTGTTCAGCCTGGACTTGGATGCCTTTGGTGATGGGGCACTCACCCCATGTCCCACAGGACATTTGCACCAGCTGTTTTTTGGGTGAGACACCCAGTTCCAGGTGGGGAAACCAAGGCTCAGAGAGAAGCAGTGACTGTCCTAAGCCATCCAGCACAGCCAGACTTCACCCCCAGCCCAGGGCCACCATGCCTGGCCATGCCCACCACTGAGCGACCGGCCCAGCCAGTGCCCCTGTCCTTGCCCTCGTCTGGTGAGACTAATGAGGGCCTTGAGAGCCCCAGATGAAAGCAACTGGGAAGGGCAAGGTGATTATCTGCCCTAATGGAGGTGATTCAGGCAGTGGCCAGCACTGCCTCAGCTCCCCCACTCCCACTCTGCCCAGTCTCAGAGCTGCAGGGAGACTGAGACAGGCCTGGGGTCATTGACCGCCCTAGCCTCCCTTTTATTGCCAATCTCCTCCTTCTCTTTCTTTGCCCCTTCATCTCCTCTTACCTCATACATTCCACAAACACTTATTGAGTGTTTCCTGGTCAGGGCAGCAGGGATGTGACACCAACTCAGTGAGGTTCTGGGCACTGTAGAGCCCCAGCTCCATACCCCCACCTCCCACCCCAGGCCCTCTCTGTGCCTTAGTTCCTCATCTGCCAAGTGGGTGTCCAGGAAGACATAGAGGGGACCCCAACTCAGAAGGGCCCTGAGTTTGGTTTTGCAGCGTGGGGAGTTCAGAGTTCAGACTCAACTCTACCCTCACCTCATTATGTGCTGGGCCCATGGAGGCTCTTCCCGGAGTCCCAGCTTCCCCTCCCCTTCCTCTTTGGAGCCCCCGTGGTCCCAACCTCAACTATCTCTCTGAGACCCTTCTGCTGCTGAGCCAGGCCTGGAGGTGGGAGCTTCCCCCGTGACCTTGACCTCAACTGTTCAACCCTCCTTCCAAGTGGGTTGGGCCCATTTTATAGTTGAGGAAACTGAGGCCCCAGACGGGAAATGACTTGGCCGCCACCACGCAGCCGAAGGAGCCTCCAGAACCTCCCTCAAGTGAGAGAAGGAACGAGAACTGTGCATAGAACCTGAGCTGGTGTCACATCCCGGCTGCCCTGCCCTGCCTTTGCTATTTGCCTTTGTCCGCCTATCTGCCCTGTCCCCCGCCCCCGGGCAGCGGCCCCGGCTACTCACTGTCAGGGTTGTCGCGCCAGCGGGTGCCTTGCACGCGGCCGCTGGGGTCCACGAGCAGGAAGAAGTGGGTGGAAGAGAAGAGACGCCGCCAACGCACGTCGCCCTCCAGGTGCGGGTAGCTGCGCGGTCTCCGCGGAGTGTTTAGTGTCCCCGCGGTGCCGGGCGCCCGTGCCAGCAATAGCCACACCAGGCCCAGCCATAGGCGGCCGCGCATGGCCACGCGCCCAACTCGCTGCCCGTTCTCGCCTCCCCGCGAGCATCCGCGGCTCTGCCATTGCGAGATCAGCGAGCCGAGCAACCGACCCGGCCGCCCCACGCAGGCCAATTGGAAGCCTCGGGGGCGGGGCCAGCTCCAGAGGGGGCGGGTCAGTATGCGGGGCGGGGCTGTGGTCCGGGGGCAGACCATCGCGGCTCCTCAGGGGCGGGGCCAGAGCCGCAGACGGCGGAACAACTACGCCTCTGGAGTTGGGAGGGTGGGCGGCCCCGGCAGATTGAGGAAAACCCTGCGGTCACTGCGCGTGTTTGTCTTGCGGGGCGGGGAGAGCGGTGCTTCTCCTTGAGTCACCAGATTGGTCTGAACGGACTGCGGGCGTGTGAGTGTTAAAGAGGTAGAGTGCAGAGACCCACAGGGAGTCAGAGACAGAGAGACATAAAGACAGAGCCAACGGTGTAGGGAACTACGTTCATTATCTTGTACTAATAAATATCCTGGAATGTGAAGTTAAGTGGGCCTTAGAAAGCATCACTACGAACAAAGCTAGTGGAGGTGATGGAATTCCAGTTGAGCTATTCCAAATCCTGAAAGATCATGCTGTGAAAGTTCTGCACTCAACATGCCAGCAAATTTGGAAAACTCAGCAGTGGCCACAGGACTGGAAAAGGTCAGTTTTCATTCCAATCCCAAAGAAAGGCAATGCCAAAGAATGCTCAAACTACCGCAGAATTGCACTCATCTCACATGCTAGTAAAGTAATGCTCAAAATTCTCCAAGACAGGCTTCAGCAATATGTGAACCGTGAACTTCCTGATGTTCAAGCTGGTTTTAGAAAAGGCAGAGGAACAGAGATCAAATTACCAACATCCGCTGGATCATGGAAAAAGCAAGAGAGTTCCAGAAAAACATCTATTTCTGCTTTATTGACTATGCCAAAGCCTTTGACTGTGTGGATCACAATAAACTGTGAAAAATTCTGAAAGAGATGGAAATACCAGAACACCTGATCTGCCTCTTGAGAAATTTGTATGCAGGTCAGGAAGCAACAGTTAGAACTGGACATGGAACAACAGACTGGTTCCAAATAGGAAAAGGAATTCATCAAGGCTGTATATTGTCACCCTGTTTATTTAACTTATATGCAGAGTACATCATGAGAAACGCTGGACTGGAAGAAACACAAGCTGGAATCAAGATTGCGGGGAGAAATATCAATAACCTCAGATATGCACATGACACCACCCTTATGGCAGAAAGTGAAGAGGAACTCAAAAGCCTCTTGATGAAGGTGAAAGTGGAAAAGTTGGCTTAAAGCTCAACATTCAGAAAACAAAGATCATGGCATCCAGTCCCACCACTTCATGGGAAATAGATGGGGAAACAATGGAAACAGTGTCAGACTTTATTTTTTGGGGCTCCAAAATCACTGCAGATGGTGACTGCAGCCATGAAATTAAAAGACGCTTACTCCTTGGAAGGAAAGTTATGACCAACCTAGATAGCATTTTCAAAAGCAGAGACATTACTTTGCTGACAAAGGTTCGTCTAGTCAAGGCTATGGTTTTTCCTGTGGTCATGTATGGATCTGAGAGTTGGACTGTGAAGAAGGCTGAGCGCTGAAGAATTGATGCCTTTGAACTGTGGTGTTGGAGAAGACTCTTGAGAGTCCCTTGGACTGCAAGGAGATCCAACCAGTCCATTCTGAAGGAGATCAGCCCTGGGATTTCTTTGGAAGGAATGATGCTAAAGCTGAAACTCCAGTATTTTGGCCATCTCATGCGAAGAGTTGACTCATTGGAAAAGACTCTGATGCTGGGAGGGATTGGGGGCAGGAGGAGAAGGGGACGACAGAGGATGAGATGGCTGGATGGCATCACTGACTCGATGGACGTGAGTCTGAGTGAACTCCGGGAGTTGGTGATGGACAGGGAGGCCTGGCGTGCTGTGATTCATGGGGTTGCAAAGAGTCGGACACGACTGAGCGACTGATCTGATCTGAATAATAACCTACCCACTCCAGTATTCTTGGACTTCCCTGGTGGCTCAGACGGTGAAGAATCCACCTGCAATGCGGGAAACCTGGGTTCGGAAGATGCCCTGGAGGAGGGCATGGCAACCCATCCAGTATTCTTGCCTGGAGAATCCCTATGAATAGAGGAGCCTGGAGGGCGCCAGGCGTCCATGGGGTCACAAAGAGTCGAACACAGAGCGACTAAGAAGGAGCAGCATAAAGGAAAATAATCTGAAAAGGAATATGTATGTATAACCAAATCACTTTGCTATACATGTGAAACTAACACAACGTTGTAAAAAAATTCATATATTTCTTTTTGGCTGTGCTGGGTCTTTGTTGCTGCACACAGACTTTCTCTAGTTGCAGCGAGTGAGGGGTACTCTGGAGTTGTGGTGAGGTGCATGGGCTTAGTTGCCCCATGGCATGTGGATTCTTCCCCTACCAGGAATTGAACTGGTGTCCTCTCTTGACTAGGGAAGTCCACAACATTGTAAATTAACTACACTTCAATTTGTCAAAAAAAAGGTTAGAAAAGAGAGAGAGAGCCAGAAACAGAGAGAGACAGACAGACAGACAGTCAGAGACATGAGACTGAGAGGGAGAGACAGAGAGACAAGAGATAAAGCTACAAGGAGAGACAGAGTCAGTTGGGATAGAAATGGGTAAGACAGAGACAGTATGAGAGAGACAGAGAGATGGAAAAATTGGGCAGAAAAACAGGAGACAGAGAGCTGCCCAGGGGCCGAAGGTTGGGATGGAAGTTCTGGCCCAAATGTCTGTCCATGTTACCCAGACCCCTGGACTGGGTGGCCATGCCCAGAAGTACAGGAGCGGGGGTCAGTCTACCCTTCCAACTGGAGCTTCCTGAGAGCCAGGCTGGTGGCTGGAGTTCCACTGAGAGGTTGGCCCTGGGAAATGTGAGGAGCAGGTGAACTATTTGAAGGATACTGTGAGCAGAGGTATTTGGGCAGGAAAGTGGCTGACAGGAGGATGGAGAGGTAGGCGTGTCCAAGGCCAGCCAATGGGAACAGGGATGCTGACCAAGGCCAGCGCCCATCCCTAGCATCTGGCTTTGCCCGTCCAAGGGGGTAGGAATGGGGCTACCTCAATTATACCCACACCTGCTTGTCATGTACAGACACACCTGGAGCCTTGGGCCCCATGAGGTGAGTGCAGTAAAGCTTCACAGACTCAGCCAAACAGCAACATTGCCAAGCAGGGAAACTGAGGCCCAAGCAGGGCAGGGCCTTCCCCCAAGCCCCACACAGGACACATGCCTGGGCTCAGAGCCCTGCCTTTCAGCTTCCGGTGCCTCATTCCTACGGCCACAGCTACAGAAGGCACATTTAAGTAGCACAAGCCTGCCCTAATGGACTTCTGGGGGGCAACCAGTCCAGCCAGATGCATGGCCAACATGCCTCCCTGGTGGCTCTGGGGCTCCCCCACTTCTCATCCTGCCTAGTAGGATCATGCGGGGGTGTGACAGACACCCAGGACTGAGATGGGGGTCCCGCTCAGCCCGTATCCTCATACTCAGAGGGATTTGCCCACGGGCATCACCCTCCCAAGTCTTGGCTCCTCCTCTGGAAGATAGGGCAGGAGAGGCAGGCCAGAAGGATGGATGAGATAGTCCATGACCTTGCTGGTCCTCCGAATGACACCTTCAGTCCCGGCCCACCAGGAGCTTGGTCTTCCCTTCCTAGACTGTCCCAACCCCAACCTGCCAGGAGGACAAGATCCAGGACTCTGTGTGACCAGGGTTGGGGGGAACATGCCTGGAAAGACAGCTGTGCTCCAGGTGCTTCTAACAACAGCATCACTGAGATAGAGTTCACACATCACCCAGGAAACTGCAATTAGTGCTTTTAGCACAGAGTTGTCAATGCTTAGCTCTAATTCCAGAACATTCCATCTCCCAAAGAGAAGCCCTGTCCTCATCAGCAGCACTCCCACCCCCTCTCGCAGCCCCTGACAACCCAATTTCTCTGTCTGTGGATCTACCTGTTCCGGACATTTCCCATGAGTGGAATCACACCCTGTGTGTCCTTCTATGTCCGCTTCTCTCACTGAGCATCATGTTCTCAAAGTCCATCCATGTGGTAGTGAGTGTCAGGGCATCTCTTCTTTTCATGACCAAGTGATGCTCCCTGTGTGAAGGGACCATATTCTGTCGATCATCTATAGATGGATTTGAGGTTGTTTCCACATTTTGGCTGTTGTGAATTGTGCTGCTGTGGACATTCATGTACAAGTTTATGTGTGAACACAAGTCTCCATTTCTCTCATGCAGGTACCCAGGAGTGGAGCTGCTGGGTCATATGGTGATTCTGTGGTTGGCTTCTTTTTTAAAAATTAAATAATTAATTTATTTGCCTACCTAGGGTCTTAGTTGTGGCAGGCAGGCTTCTCTAGTGGTGGCACACAGGCCTTGTTGCCCTGCAGCATGTGAGGTCTTAGTTCCCTAAGCAGGGATCAAACCCATATCCCCTGCATTGGAAGGCAGATTCTCAACCACTGGACCACCAACAAAGTCCCTGGTTGGCTTTTTGAGGGCCTTATTCCACAGCAGCTGCCCCATCTTACAGTCTCACCAGCTGTGCACAAGGGCTCCAGTGTCCCCACCTCTTCACTGGCAGCTGTTATGGGCCATGGTTTTGACTGCAGCCATCCCAGCAGGGTACAGTGGTGTGTTGCTGTGCTTTTCTGGAAGACGTCAAGCCTATGGACAAGTTACGAGAGCAGCACAATGAACGCCCTGTTTTGGGAGTTCTCAATTCTTTCATATTATTTATTTCCATCAGCTGGAGGATGGGTATATACACTGCAGCAAAATCACACTATGCAGCCATGAAAAAAGAGTAACGCCCTGAACACACAACAACGTGGATGACTTTCAGAACAAGAAGCAGTTGGACACAGCAGAGGTCTGTCTGTGGGACAGTCTGGAAAAGCAACCCACCCACCGTGAGAACTGTCCAAAGGGTGTCATCCTTGAGGGCAGTGATGGGGGGTGTGAGAGGATTTCAGGGGTTGGGTCTTCTCTGGAACACCCTGTGTTCTGGAAAATTAATTGAACTGTATTTTTGATGTGTGCAGTGTTCCATGCTTTACCAGGAAAAATATACACCTGTGGTCTGTTTATGTACATGGCTGTTCAAGAGGCAGCCTCCGACATTTGGCTGCTTCACCCTTAAGTCTATTGGTTCAATTGTTTTGCTTTTTTTTTTTTTCCTTTTGGTCAGGCTGCACAGCTTGTGAGATTTTAGTTCCCTGACCAGGGATTGAACCTGGGCCCTCTGCAGTGAAAGAGCCAAGTCCTAACCACTGGACCACCAGGGAATTCCCAAATGAGCCTTGAATCCTGAGGTCCTCCACAGAAGCCAGGCTGCAACGTCATCCCTCATCTATGCTCCAGTGTCCCCTCTTGTCACTGTGACATCCTCCAGCACCTTTTTTTCTCATCCCAAATCCAGGTGGGGCACATGCAGGGCCCTCCCTTCCCCTTTGTCTCTGTGACTGAATGAATAAAGATCCACAAAGACGCGTCTACATTCTAACCCCCGGAACCTGTGGATTTGACCTTATTTGGAAAGAGTCTTGGCAGCTGCCATTAAATTAAGGTCTTCAGACAAGGAAATCGTCCTCAGGGGCCCTAAATGCAGCTGCAAGTATCCTTATGAGAGACACAGACTCAGAGCAGAGGCCAGTGACAAAAAAGGCAGAGGCTGGAGGGAGGCGGCCACCAGCTCAGGATGCCTGGGGCCCCAGAAGCTGGAAGAAGCAGGAAGGACCTTCCCCGGGCACCTCCGAACAAGTCACGGCTTTGCCCACACCCTCATTTCATCCCAGTGATGCTAGTTCTGAATGTCTTGTCTTCAGAAATATGAGAAAAGACATATCTGTTGTTTGAAATACCAAGTTTGTGGTCATTTGTTACAGTGGCCCAGAGAATGTGATGCCATACCCTTCCATCTAGAGAGTTGCCCTTGCCTTTCTCAACACGTCTTCATTTTTTAATTAATTGTTTATTGAAGTGTAGTTGATTTACAATATTGTGTTAGTTTCTATTGTACAGCAAAGTGAATTGGTTATACGTATACACACATCCACTCTTTTTTACATTCTTTTCCCGTATAGGTCATTACAGAGTATTGAGTAGAGTTCCCTGAGCTATGCAGTAGGTCCTTATTAGTTATCTATTTTAGTTATTCATTATTTATTTTAAAACTATTTTACCTTTTTGGCCATGCTGTGCAGCATGTGGATCTTATTCCCCTATTGGGGATCGAACACATGCCTCCTGCAGTGGAAACTTGAAACGTTAACCTCTAAACCTCCAGAGAAGTCCCATTAGTTATCCCCCTTTTTTTTTTCTTTTTTAACTCTGCTGGCTCTTTGTTGCTGGAAGTGGAGCTACTCTGTGGTGGCGTGCGGGCTTCTCATCATGGTAGCTTCTCTTGGTGCAGAGCACAGGCTACAGAGCAGAGGCTCAATAGCCCAAAGTGGCAGATGGGCTTAGTTGCTCAAGGGATCTTCCCCAACCAGGAATCAAATCCATGTCCCCTACACTGGCAGGAAGATTTCTGGGACCACCAGGGACCTCTCAGTTATCTATTTTATATATAGCAGTGTGTATATGTCAATTCTAATCTCCCAAGTTATCCCTCTCCTTCCTTTCAACACTTCTGAAGTCTCATAGAGAGTGCCACAGCCTAAACTCATCTGAGCATCTCTTTGTTTGATCTGGGTGAGATGTTTTGGCATCTCTTTAGTATGTTCGCTGGCATACATGAACAGCTTCTGAAATGTAGTCTTGCCTAAGCCACAACATCTGGACACCACGTCCCTCTCTTAAGGGCATCTGTCTCCACCTGTCTCATGGGTTATTCATATTTTCTTGCTTCAGTTTTACAAGGAAACGTGATATCCCCATCAGGAGTGGAAAACCAGAGCCACACACTGACTCACTGACAGCTGAAGAAGAAATACAAACAGAAGAGACCACGTGACAAGGTCTCAGAGCAGCAGGACCCCAGCCTGCGAGCCATGATATGATGACACACAGGTGGCACCAAGAGAGACCACCCCACTCAGAACCTGAGTGCAACTGAGAGGCAGAAACTGAGAGAAGAGCTGGCTTGTGAGGAGACACTGCTTTAGGGCATGTGATGTCCCAGTGAACAGAAGAGAAAACTGAGGCAAAAGAATTCAGAAGTCTTGGCTTCCAGCCCAGGCTCCTTGTACTGCCAGCCTGTGGGGATGTAAGCGGCTGTCTTTAGGTCTCAGGGAGTGGGGGGGTCCAGCTGACTCAGCATACCCCGCTCAAGACCAGGAAGGCAACCCCAGGTGTGAGTCACTTCTGAGGTCACGGCCCCCCAGGGCATATTGGGGTGGAATGGGTGGGTTCCAGAGGACGCTGCCATCTGTTGAAAACATTCCCAGCCGGTGGCATCACGTCGCACAGGCCCGCGTGGGCAGCTGCGTCTGGAATGTGCTGTTGAGAGCTCCCAGACCTGGGAGTAAGGCCCCTTTAAAGTTCAGGTTCAGCCTCCACTCTCGACACTGACACTGGGGAGACTGAGGTCTGAGCATCTGGGGATAGGTGTCGGCTTGAGCTGAGGCCCCAAGGCCAGCTGTAGTGTGACCCCTGAACACCCTTCCAGGTTTGTCTCTCTCTCCCACTGATTCACAGATCACAGCCTTGTCATGGCGAAGGGGCTTACACAACTCAGTGAAGCTGTGAGCCATGCTGTGCCGTGCCACTCAAGATGGATGGGTCAGGATGGAGAGTTCTGACAAAATGCAGTCCACTGGAGGAGGAAACGGCAGCTCACTTCAGTATTCTCGAGAACCCCATCAACAAAAAAGGCAAAAAGATATGATACCAGAAGATGAGTCCCAACACCCCAGGTTGGAAGGTGTCCAATATGCTACTGGGGAAGAGGGGAGGGCAATTACTAAGCTCCAGAAAGAATGAAGCAGCTGGGCCAAACTGGAAATGATGCTTAACTGTGGATGTGTATGGTGATGAAAGTAAAGTCCAATGCTGTAAGGAACAATATTGCACAGGAACCTGGAATGTTAGTTCCCTGAATCAAGGTAAATTGGAAGTGGTCAAGCCAGAGACGGCAAGAGTGAACATCGATGTTTCAGCAATCAGTGAACTAAAATGGACGGGAATGGGTGCATTTAACTTGGATGACCATTAATCTACGACTGTGGGCAAGAATCCCTTAGAAGAAATGGATTAGCCCTCATAGTCAACAAAATAGTTCGAAATGCAGTACTTGGGTGCAATCTCAAAAATGACAGAATGATTTCAGTTTGTTTCCAAGGCAAACCATTCAACATCATGGTAACCCAAGTCTATGACCCAACTACTTATGCCACAGAGAACTATACAAAAAAGGTCTTAATGGTCTGGATAGCCACGATGGTGTGGTCACTTACCTAGAGCCAGACATCCTGGAGTGTGAAGTCAAGTGGACCTTAGGAAGCATTACTATGAACCAGCTAGTGGAGGTGATGGAACTCAGCTAAGCTATTTAAAATCCTAAAAGATGATGCCGTTAAAGTGCTGCACTCAATACATCAGCACATTTGGAAAACTCAGCAGTGGCCACAGGACTGGAAAAGGTCAGTTTTCATTCTAATCCCAAAGAAGAGCAATGCCGAAGAATGTTCAAAGTGCTGTACAATTGCACACATTTCACATGCTAGTAAGGTAATGCTTAAAATCCTTCAAGCTAGGCTTCAGCAGTATGTGAACCAAGAACTTCCAGATATACAAGTTGCTGTACAAGCTAGGTTTAGAAAAGGCAGAGAAACCAGAAATCAAATCGTCAACATTCATGGCTCATAGAGAAAGCAAGGAAATTCGAGAAAAACATCTACTTCTGCTTCATTGACTACACTAAAGCCTTTGACTGTGTGTGTGCTTAGTCGCTCAATCGTGTCCAACTCTTGTGACTCCATAGACTATAGCCTGCCAGGCTCCTCTGTCCGTGGGATTCTCCAAGCAAGAATACTGGAGTGAGTTGCCATTTCCTTCTCCAGGGGAATCTTCCCGACCCAGGGATCGAACTGGGTCTCCTGCATTGCAGGCAGACTCTTTACTGAGCTACAAGGGAAGCTTTGTGTGGATTACGAAAACTGTGGAAAATTCTTAAAGAGACAGGAATACCAGACCATCTTACTTGTCTCCTGAGAAACCTATAGGTGGATCAAGAAGCAACAGTTAGAACCAGACATGGAACAACGGACTGGGAAAGTAGTATGTCAAGGCTACATATTGTCACCCTACTTATTTAACTTCTATGTAGAGTACATCATGCAAAATGCCAGGCTGGATGAATCACAAGCTGGAATCAAGATTGTCAGGAGAAATATAAATAACCTCAGATATGCAGATGATACCCCTCTAATGGCAGAAAGCGAAGAGGAACTAAAGAGCCTCTTGATGAGGGTGAAAGAGCAGAGTGAAAAAGCTGGCTTAAAATTCAACATTAAAAAAACTAAGATTATGACATCTGGTCGCATCTCTTCATGACAAATAGGGGAAAAAGTAGAAGCAGTGACACATTTTCTTTTCTTGGGCTCCCAAATCACTGTGGACAGTGACTGCAGCCATGAAATTAAAAGACACTTGCTCCTTGGAAGGAAAGCTATGACAAGCCTAGATTATTAAAAAAGCAGGGAAATCACTTTGCCAACAAAGGTCTGTCTAGTCAAACCTTTGGTTTTTCCAGTAGTCACGTATGGATGCGAGAGTGGGACCATAAAGAAGGCTGAGTGCTGAAGAACTGATGCTTTTGCACTGTGGTGCTGAAGGAGACACCACTGAGTCTCTTGGACTGCAAGGAGATCAAACCAGTCAATTCCAAAGGGAATCAACCCTGAGTATTTATTGGAAGCACTGATGCTGAAGCTGAAGCTCCGACACCTCAGACGCCTGATGCAAAGAGGTGACATTGGAAAAGACCCTGATGCTGGGAAAGATTGGAGACAGGAGGGAGTGACAGAGAATGAGTTGGTTAGATAGCATCACAGGGGAGGCTGGTGTGATGCAGTCCATGTCAGAAAGAGTGGGACACAACACAGCAACTGAACAACCACCTCTCTCCCAAACACTGCTCCAATTCCAACAGTTTATCCACAATTGTTCTCACCTCAAGGCTTTTGCATTAGATAGGATTGCAGCTTGAAGGGAAGTTACACCACTTATTCCTATTATCATCCTTCACATACCAGCAGATCCCAGAACAGACACTCCCTCCCCTGACCTCAGTTTCTCCACCCGAATGATAAGGTGGGGCATACCTTTCAGGTCTGATTCTAAAGCTCTGGCTTGCTCACCCCTGAGTGGGATCTGTCTGGAGACTAGGGCGGAGACGTTTCAGGCTCCAGGGAGTATTTTATTCCAATTATCATTGCTCTCCCCACCCCACTCCACTTCCGGCCTTGGAAACTTGGAAACTAGTGGGTAAACAGAGGCCAGAAAGAGTGTATAAGGGTAAAGTTTAGGAAACACCTTGATGCAGCTCACCCTTGGCTTTGGGACTTGGAGTCAGATGGGCCTGGGCCTTCATTCCAGTGTCTCTGATATTCGTGATGTGTCTTTGGGCAATAGTAATAGTTACCTCCCCAAAGCTATCATTGGATCAATGAAGATGGACAGGAATTTGTAAATTGCGGAATGCTGTCCTAATTATTTGGCATGCGTGAGTGCTCAGTCATGCCTGACTCTTTGCGACTCCGTGGACTGTAAGGCCCCCAGACTCCTCTGTCCATGAAATTTTCCAGGTAAGAATACTGGAGTGGGTGGCCATTTCCTCCTCCAGGGGAACGTCCCCACCCGGGGATGGAACCCGTGTCTCCTGTGTCTCCTGCATTGGCAGGTGGAGTCTTTACTACTGAGCCACCTAAGAAGCCCAATTATTCGGGGATTATTCCTTAAACCAGGGGTCCCCAACCCCCTGGGCCACTACTCGTGCCCTTTGTGGTCTGTTGGAAACCCAGCTACACAGAAGGAGGTCAGTGGTGAGGAAAACCCAACCCATCTTCCTCCTCCCCCGCCCCAATGGAAAAAATGTCTTCGAAACCGGTCCCTGGTGCCAAAAACGTTGGAAACCACCGCTTTAAACAGAAATAAACAAAACTCAGGTTCCGGGTCCTCTCAAAGATGGCTTAGAGTGTTGCCCAAGCAACGGATCTGTCCCGCCCCTCCTGGACAGGGAACAGCCAATCAGCGGGCACTACCGGCTCATTGCCCCCCCACCCCGCCCTTTCAGGGCCCGCTGCCTCCTGGGAGTTGTGGTTCTCTTGGTGCCCTCCCGGTTCGTGGTCTCTTCGCGGCCGCCGTAGGCAGCGGAACTACGAGTCCCGGCGGGCGTAGGCGGCGCAGGCGCGTTGCCGTGGCGCGGTGGTCCCGCGTGCAGGCGGCATGTCGGCGCTGCGCTGTGGCCGCCGGGCTGCGGGGCTTCGGAGGGCCCTGTGGCCGAAGGGCCACCCCTGCTTCCTTGCCGAAGAAGGTAACGCAGGGGAGGCCCGGGGATGACGCCGGGACCGCTGCTCTGCCCCCTCACCCGCCGCCGTGACCTTTGGCTTCTCGACCCCAGGGATCCAGCTAACTTGCTTTGGCGATTCTGCCGAACCGAGTGACTGTATCCCGCTTTCAGTGGCCCCTTGGGCCACTCTACCGACCGGGGTCGTCGGTGCACTTTGACCTTTGATTCCTGGGTTCTTTTGGAGTCCCATGACCCACTATTTACGAATTAGAGTTTTTAACCTTTGAATTGTCTGTGCCTTAGTTCGCGGAACCATTTATCTTCGAACTCAGGCCCCAGTTTCCTTTTTCCCTTACCCTGTGGTGTTTCCTTTGAGACGGGTGACCACTGACAGTTGTACGGTCTTCAGGGTTCCTTTGCCCCGGATCCTGCGATTCCTGACCCTGCGACGGCCCTCCCCGCCCCAGCCCTGACATCCACCCGCCTCAGCCTCCCTGGTCTCTCCCGCAGGGACCCTTGGTGGCGTCTGGGGCCGGAAGAGGAGCTTGTCTGCCAGCGCTTGTGAGCAGGACCGCCGGAAGGGCTGCGGCCACGCGGAACTGCTGGAGGGTGAGCCTGATCCCAGGGCACTGGTCCTGATGCTCCTTTCTCACTGTCACCCCGCCGACCACACTCCTGGGAGCCACCTCCTTCGTTCCTCCAAGGTTCCTTGGTTCCACCCCATTGAGAAGGGTTGTCAGTCTGCAAGATAGGGTAACTCACTGGGTCCTGCTCTCTAGTGGTCCACGGGCCCCCTTTTTGCCACTGTGAAGTGAATGCTGTGTGCAGTGAGCTCTTATAGTTCCCTTGTCTTCCCAAACCCACCAGGGGCTCCCACTTTCCAGATGAGAGAATGAAGTGAAAGTTGCTCAGTTGGGTTGGACTCTTTGAGACCCCATGGACTATGCAGTCCATGGAATTCTCCAGGCCAGAATACTGGAGTGGGTAGCCTTTCCCTTCTCCAGGGCATCATCGAACCCAGGTCTCCCACATTGCAGGCAGATTCTTTACCAGCTGAGCCACAAGGGAAGCCCAAGAATACTGGAGTGGGTAAACTATCTCTTCTCTGAGGAATCTTCCTGACCCAGGAATCAAACCGGGGTCTCCTGCATTACAGGCAGATTCTTTACCAACTGAACTCTCAAGGAAGTCCTAATAGATGAGAGACTTGAAGCCTAAATTGTGGCTGGAGAGACTGGCCTGCTGTGTGCAGAGCTGGGTTTTGCCCTGTGACATGCCAGACTTCAGTGGTCCTGGCTCAACTTCCTGGACTTGGCACCTGATAGAGTCTGCTGGTGGTCTTTGTCACTGGGGATGGACAGCCAGGTCCTGGCATCTCCAGAGTGAGCTGGGGGCCTCCCTGTCCCCTCCCTCTCAGGTGTCCAATGCCTCCTGCTTCCCTCCTGCCCCGCATCCAGTAAGTGGCCAGCAGCCAGGAGTGGGATGGGGGAACCTTTAAAAAGAAAAGCCTGATTTCAGAAAATCCCAAACGTGCAGAAGTGAAGCCACAGGTCCTACCAGCTTTAAGAGCAACCTTCTTTGATTTCTCACCCACCTCATTATTTTAAGGCAAAGCCCAGGGTCTGAAAATGTGGTCACTTCGTGTCACTCCCTAGTCTCGACCCTCCAGCTGTATCCTTTCTGGCAGAATTCCGTCTCCACCCCCATTGAGGGCCTCAGAGCCCTGTGGCCTCTGCCAGTGTCCTTGGCTTCTGCCAGCGGGATCAATGCACCTACTTGTCCCCGGTCACCCCCCAGGGGGTTCAGATGTGGCCACCTCGTGCCCTTTGTGGCACTTTGCCACTGATCATCTGTAGGTTCAGAAAGTGTCTGCTGACTTTCCATCCACTGAGGCGGGGGCTGTGCCTTTCTTGTTGCTGTGTTTCTGCTCCAGACCAGCCCTCCTGTGTCTGGGCTGATGTTACAGTGAGAGAGGCACGGGCAGGAGACAAGTACCATTGGTCCTCACATCTGCGGATTCTGTGTTTGCAGAATCTCCTACCAGCTGAACTTTACCTGAAACCCCAGTCAGTGCACACCTTCTCAGCTGAGGTGGAGCTGGGTGACACTCTGTCAGTAGGCGTCCTTTTCAGGGTATATCTAGTGCCCTGTGTTTGCATTTTGTGCTGTGTGTTGGTGGTTTAGCAGTTTAAAATGGCCCTGGGCATGGTGCTGCAGGACCATCTTGAGCCCCTCAGCTCCAGGGGTCTGTAATGTGCCTTTTGGAGAAAATTTGTCGGATTGGCAAAGTCTGTTCAGGAGTGAGTTCCAGTATTGGCCATTGTATATGTATATATCACGAATATGTGTACGAAATAAGGTGTATCAGATGGGAAAACTCACAACAGGGTGATGCATGGATCTGCTAGTGGGAGTGTGGGCTTGGGCATTCAGGAACCCTGTGTTCCCTGGGTGAGGTCGATTCTTGTTCACCAACTCAGTGGCCCCAAACCCCATAGAGTCATGAGAGCTGGCTGTGAAGCAGCACAGGGCAGGGGTGGGCTGTGGCTGTGAATGCTTGTGCATGTGCATTACAGCTGGAGTGGCGACAGGGAAGGGAGGCAGGGATTCAAGAAGGCAGGGGCTGTGGGTAGATTTTGAAGGCAGAGCCCCAAGGAGGCGCTGACTGGCTGGACCTGGAGGGAGAGAGCCCTGGGAAGGACAGAGCTGCTGGGGCGGGAGGATGTCGAGGAGCAGGTGGTGGGCAACTCCAGGAGCTCCTTCGGGGCTGGGTTTGAGCAGCCCAGGCAGACCTGTGCGTTTGGTGGTAAGCAGACACACACCCAGGACTGATCCCCACTCCTGACAGCGGGGTCCCCTGACATCTCTCTCCCCACAGTGCTCGAGGCACGGGTGCGGCAACTGCAGGCTGAGGGCATGGCAGAGGAGGTGATGGTGAAGAGGGTGGCCATGGCTCAGGCCCCGGAGGCTGGTGGCATCTGGCCCCCCAGGCAGGCCCCAGTGGGGGCTGAAGGGGCTGCCCCCGTGCTCAGCAGCCACTGGGTACAGAAGCTGGACAAGGATCAGCAGCTGATAGAGAAGCGCTTGCAGCAGCTGGAGGGGAAGCTGCCGAAGATCGTGGAGAAGTCGACCTGGGAGAAGCGTCTGCGCATGGAGCCTCGGCTGCTGAGCAGGAAGCTGGCGGGCCAGCTGCAGCAGTGGGAGCGCAAGAGGCCGCAGAGCCCCTGGGAGGAGCAGCTGGCCCGGCTGCTGCAGGAGGCCCCGAAGAAGCTGAGCCGGGAGGCAGATGAGGGCTCCGAATCCCGGCTGGAGGGCCAGCGCCAGAAGCTCCTGGCCTTCCTGGAGTGCTGCCTGCTCACAGGCCACCTGCCCCTGGCCCACCACGTGCTGGTTGCACAGCACAGCCGGGCCCCACAGCAGCAGCTGCTCACACTCCCCATGTACAACACCGTCATGCTTGGCTGGGCTCGCCAGGTGAGGGGCTGGGGTCGGAGGCGGGAGCCAACCCGGGGCACCTAGATCCCAACTCTGGTCTCTCAGCCCCAGGAGTCAGGCCTTCAGTTTTTATTATTCTGACAGCTTTTTTTTTTTTTTTAGATTTTTTTTTAAATTTATTGGAGTATAGTTGATTTACAGTGTTGTGTTAGGTAGCACAGCAAATCAGTTATATCTACTCTTTTTGTTGTTGTTTAGTCACTAAGTCCTATCCGATTCTTTGTGACCTCGTGGACTGTAGCCCATTGACTCCTCTGTCCATGGGATTTTCCAGGCAAGAATACTAAAGTGGGTTGTCATTTCTTTCTTCATTGATTTATTTTTTAATTGGAGGGAAATTGCTTTACAATGCTGTCTTGGTTTCTTTTGTACAACAACACAAATCAGCTATAATTATACAAATACCCCTCGCTTGTGAACCTCCCCCTCCCTCCACCCCTCTCAGTCATCACAGAGCGCACAGTTCGGCTGCTTGCATCACATAGCAACTTATTGCCAGTGTCTGTTTCACACACGATCGTGTATATATGTCACTGCTGCTTTCTCCCTTCGTCCAGCCCTTACCTTCCCCCAACCCCGTGTCCGCAAGTCTGTTCTCTGTATCTGCGTCTTCATTCGTTCCCCACAGTTAGGTTCATGAGCACCATTTTTCTAGATTCCATATGTATGCATTAATATCGATATTTGTTTTTCACTTTCTGACTCACTTCACTCTGTATAACAGGCTCTAGGTTCATTCACCTCATTTGGACTTACATTTCAAAGTTTGTTCTTTTTTTAAGACTGAGTCAAATTCCATTGTATATATGTACTACATCTTGGGTGCTTCCCAGGTGGCACTAGTGGTAAAGAACCCGCCTGCCAGTGCAGGAGACATAAGAGACGTGGGTTCGATCACTGGGTCAGGAAGATTCCCTGGAGGAGGAAATGGCAACCCACTCCAGTATTCTTTGCTCCCATGGCGGGCTACAGTCTGTGGGGTCTCAAAGTGTCTGACACAACTGAAGTGACTTAGAATGCAGCGAACATTGAGTTACATGTGTCTTTTAGAATTGTGGCTTTCTTGGGGTATATGCCCCGTAGTGGGATTGTTGGGTTATATGGTAGTTTATTCCTAGTTTTTTAAGGAATCTCCATACCATTCTCCACAGTGGCTGTATCAATTTTCATTTTCACCAACAGGTTGAGAGGGTTCCCTTTTCTCCACATTCTTGCCAGCATTTATTATTTGTAGAGAGTTTTTGATGATGGCATTCTGACTGGTGTGAGGTGATACCTCCTTGTAGTTTTGATTTGCATTCTTTAATAGTGATGTTGAGCATCTTTTCTTAAGTGGCCATTTAACAATTCTTGAGACTTGTTAATTATAAGTCACACGTGGCCCTCGATGGAAAATGTGAAAATGACAAAACGGCCAGAAGACAGCATTCCTGTGTGGTTACTCAGCCAGGGCTCTGGTGCACGGGGCACTGTAGGCCCTTCTCAGGGCAGCCTCCTCGATGCTCCTGTCTGGGACGAGAACCTTATGGTGTAGCCATCCCCAGCTGTAAATTTCCCGCTGGGTGCAGCTTTAGCCACTTCCCTCAAGGGAAGTGCTCTTTTCACTTGTGACTTTTCTGACCTGTGACTGCTGAGGAGAGTTGCCTAAGCACCCTTGTGGAGACAACTTCCCCAGCACCCTCCCTGTTGTGCGTCTGCACCCTCATCTGAGGAGCATCGGAGAAAGTCTTAGCGCGGTGAAGGAGGGAGGCGAGTGCGGGTGCAGCTCTGGGGAGGCAGGTTCTCAACAGGGCCTCAGCTGTGCTGACTCACCATAGAATGGGGCCCAGAGCAGCCTGGCAGCACTGGGAGGCACCAGGTCTCCACGGCAACAGTCACAGGGGGTTTCCTGCGTTGTCTTTGTGGGAGGCCTGCTCAGTTCCAGGCGTCAGTCTCCTTTCCTGCGGTGCCGGCCCTCTGGCATCTGCCTGCGGAGAGTTCTGTCAGGGCAGCAGGTTTCTGATTAGACGAGCTTCCTGGGGCCCCAGAACACCTGAACCATCTGGGAGGCTTCCAGCAGTAGATGCTAGTTTTCTGTTAGTCCCAGAGGCCTGACGTTCAAGGTCAGGGCGAGGCAGGCCCCCCTCCCCGCATCCCATCCTTCCTTCCTGCCTCTGCCGGCTCCTGGGCAGCGATGTCCCTCAGGCGTGTCTGTGTCCCCCTGACCTCTGCCTTGAGTGCCATACAGCGTCCAGCGTGTATACAGTACCTGTTCCAGACAAGGCCCTTTGCTCAGGCTCCAGGTGGATGTGTCAGGTGGCCCTCCTGTTTCTGCCACGAGCTCCCCTCGATCCACACCCTTCCCCCCTCCCCTCTGGGCCTTGGCTTTCCTATCTGCAGAACGGGGAGCCCTGCTGGGTTTTGGGAGCCGTGAAGGCTGTTGCCCAGGGCTTTGGCACTGGGGGTGGGGGGATGCTGTGCAAGGTCTGTGCTTGTTTTCCTGGTGGTGGTGACGGTCCTGTGAGTTTAGAAAGGCAGGAGAGATGGGCTGCTTCTAGACCAGTGTGTCTAATGGAGCTCTCTGTGACCTTGCCAATCTCCTTCAGCTGCACCAGCCTCCTGCTGCTGCCAAACTGGGTATGAAACTGAGCTCTGGTCAGCGTGCCCAGTGACCACCACACTGGGCAGCCCCCGGCCCATCTGTCCTGGGTGTAGACCCAGCTCTCAGACAGTGAGCAGGCCCCAGGGCAGGGCACAGGCAATGCCCATCTCTGTGGCACTTCTCCTAGATCCTCAGGGCCAAGGGGAAGGTGCTGGCTGAGTTGTCTGGGAAGCCTGTGGTGGGGTAATTGGGGGAAGGAGCAGGCGTGCCCCCCCACCCCCACCCCCTTACCCCCCTTGCAGGCTCTCACCCGGCTTGGTCCCCCCAGGGCTCCTTCAAAGAGCTGATGTATGTGTTCTTCATGCTGAAAGATGCCGGCCTGGCCCCGGACCTGCTGTCCTACGCAGCCGCCCTGCAGTGCATGGGGCGCCTGGACCAGGATGCCGGCACCATCCGAAGGTGGGCGGGGGGCGGTGGTGGAGCTGGGGTGGGACCCCAGGGGCTCCCCGCTGGTGCTAACAGCTGGGTGCGCGTGCTCTCAGGTGCCTGAAGCAGATGGAGCAGGACGGGCTGTCGCTGCAGGGGCTCTTCTCAGCCGTGCCCCTGAGCACGGAGGAGCGGGAAGAGCTCCTGCGTGCTGTGCGCAAGGCCAGACCTGCCTTCAGCCCCCAGCCGCCACCCCCGCCCCCACCCCAGGTCAACACCTCGCCACTGCTCCAGGAGATCTACGCCAAGGTGAGCTGGCCTGCATCTGGGAACCTGAAGGGGGCGGGTGGTCACTGGGCGCCTCGACCCCTCCCCTTGTCTCTCCTGGCAGCACTGGCCCCCCAACCCCATGCTGGTGGATGGGAGGCTGCTCTGTCCTGGGGGGCCCACACCCTGCCATATTTGGTTTCCACATGGAGGCGCACCCTAGGCACAGCATGGGGGTATTGCAGGGCCAGAGTACCCACCTGAAACTGCACAGCTAATGCTGCAGGCGGCACAGGGCGCATGAGGTAAAGCCACCTCCCAGGGTGGAGGAGAGCGTAACACCCAGATCCCTGGGGCGACGCAAGGAGTTTTCTTTTTTTACTGGGACAGACTTCTCCTGACCTGCAGTTCACCTTTTAAAGTATAATCCAGTGGGTTGTTTTTAGTACATTGATCTCTACCTCCAGAACATTCCATAACCCTGAAAGGAAGCCCATCCCCATCAGTGGTCACCTCCTACCTTCTCCCCTGCCAACATGGAACCCACTCCCTGTGTGGATCGGCCTGTTCTGAACGTTTCCCATCTGTGGAATCACACCCCGTGTGTCCTGTGTCTGTTTCTCTCACTGAGCATCATGTTCTCAGCGTCAGGTGGTAGCGAGTGTCTGAGCTTCTTTTTTCACAGCTGAGGGATGCCCATGTGTGGAGGGACCACGTGGTGTTTATCCATCATCCCTTGGTGGACACTCGACCACCATAAACCAGGCTCCTGTGGCTGTCTGTGGACCAGTCTTTGTGTGGATGTATATTTTGGGTTTTCTATAGTGTACCTATCTTTAGAAGGGTCACACAGTTGCAAGTTGGAAGAGAAAACAGCAGCATTCGGGGCCTCGCACTGTCTCTAGCACCTCCCCCACCCCCACCCCAGGCCAGGGAGACGCTGCGCTACTCTGGTGGGTGGAGAGGTCAGCAGCGGGGCCTCACTGGCAGCCTGTTGCCCCAGCAGGACCCCTCTGTGTCCTACCCGAAGCTGCACTTGCCCCTGAAGGAGCTGCAGGGCCTCTTCCGACAGCAGCTTGGCGTGGAGATGGCCACCACTGTCACCGTGGAGTCCGTGGAGAAGGCCCCGCTCCTGACCGAGGAGGTCCTGCAGGCGGTAAGGGGCTGGCGGTGCTTCTGCCTGCTGAGCTGGGTGTCCGCTGGGCAGGGTTCATCCCAGCACCCGTCCCACTAGGTCCTCTCTCTGAGCCAGGACCTCTACCACCAGGCTGGGCCAGGTTGCCTGGGCACAGTAGTGACTCCTTGTGCAACCCTGCCCTGTCCCCTCCAATTGCCAGCGGAAGACCCTGGCGGCCTTGCGTGCCGAATGGGAGTCGGTGCTGTCCCTGGAGCTGCAGGAGACCAAGGAGAGTGAGGCCCGCGCTGCTGCAGAAGGCCGCCCATCCCTCTTCCCCTACCTGTGCCTGCTCAGTGAGAAGGAATTAGTGGGCTTGCTGCTGCAGGTGTGCACACCAGGAGGGGGCGGGGCCACTGCTGTAGGCTGGGGGGCTGTGGGAGGAGTGCTGCTTCGCGGGCCAGGGGGTGGGTCAGGTGGTCCCGATGGAGCATGGGGCTTACGGTGCTGTCCTCTGGGGCTGCCCCGCAGACCCTGCAGGCGCTGCCCTCACATGGCGAGTCGCTCTTCTTCCTGGCGCACGAGCTGGGCGTGCGTGTGTTGAAGAGGAAGCGGCTCAGGAACCAGGTAGAAGAGCTGGAGCAGCGCTACTTCGAGTACCTGCACCTGCTGGCCTCGGACACCCAGGTGAGGCCAGGGAGCCTGAACAGGGGGAGCCCGGGCGAGGAGCTCTGGGGAGCCCAGGCCGGGTGCCCCAGGCCTCAAGCAGAGGTCCCCTCCCCCTCCCCCTCCGTGCCTGGGGTGGCCAGATTGGCCCCCAGACTCCTCCTCAGTTTCCTCACCTAACCCTGCTCATTGCCAGGGGCTGAGCCGGGGTCTTCAGGTCTACACCTGGACTCTCAGGTCTCTGAACCACCCTCCCACCCGCAGGTAGCAGAGCCCTGCCTGCCTCGCCAGCACTGGGAAGCGCTGGGCGTGCCTGAGGCCCCCCCGGAGCAGCCCTGGCCTGTGTCTGTGCTAGTGCAGCTGGGCAAGCAGCTGGCAGAGGTGCTGGTGCGAGCCGTGCAGATGCCCAGCAGCCTGGCAGCGCCCCGGGGCCCCAGCACACTCATCCCTGTGCTCTACCACGTGTATTCTTTCCGCAGTTTCCGCCAGGTGCTTCTCTGATGGTGCTCCTCTGCGCTGGAAGGGGGAGGGGGCACCCTAGGGGCTGTGGGGCTCTGGGATCCTGCTGTGGCTCCAGACCCTGAGGACCTGGACTCAGGGTCCTGGCGTCTGAGGGGACCCTGGTGTCTTCCTCCGCTGCCTCACAGTGTACCCTGACCTCTTGGCCTGTCCTGCCTCCAGATCGGGATCCTGAAGCCGCACCCAGCCTTCACGCAGCTGCAGGAGACAGCGGCGGAGCGCACGCTGATCTTCGAGTCCACGGAGGTGCCCATGCTGTGCCCGCCCCTCCCCTGGACGTCACCACACTCGGGCGCCTTCCTGCTGAGCCCCACCAAGATGATGCGGTCCTTGGAGGGCACCCAGCAGCACCAGCTCCTGTTGGAGCGCTGCCCACCCGCTGAGCTGCATGGCGCTCTGGATGCCCTCACTCAGCTGGGCAACTGTGCTTGGCGCGTCAATGGGCGCGTGCTTGACCTGGTGCTTGACCTCTTCAGGGACAAGGGCTGCCCCCGCCTGGGCGTGCCCGCCCCACCCACTGAGGCCCCCCGGCCCCCCGAGGGCCGCCAGACCCCCAAGGGCTGCCTGCTGCCCGAGGCCTCACCCGCTGACAAGGCGGAGATGCGGCGGGAGCTGGCACGGCGGCTGAAGGTGGCACGGGAGATGCAGAGCCTGCGCGCAGATGCACTCTACCGCCTGTCGCTGGCCCAGCATCTGCGGAACCACGTCTTCTGGCTGCCGCATAACATGGACTTCCGAGGCCGTACCTACCCCTGTTCACCACACTTCAACCACCTCGGCAGTGACCTGGCCCGCGCGCTGCTGGAGTTTGCCCAGGGCCGCCCACTTGGCCCCCATGGCCTCGACTGGCTCAAGATCCACCTGATCAACCTCACAGGGCTCAAGAAGCGCGAGTCACTACAGACGCGCCGCGACTACGCAGACGCGGTGATGGAGGACATCCTGGACTCAGCTGAACGACCTATGACGGTGGGCTCTGACCCCTCACCATCGGGCGTGCCCCGCCGCCCCCGCACCCACCTCAGAACCCTGCAGGCAACCCCCAGCCCTGCTGCTTTCCTGGCACTCTCCTGCTGGCCTTTTCTCTGTCTCGGGCTGTGGACAGCACTGTCACCTCTCATACCACTGTGGCCCTCTCTCCAGGCCGGTCCCCTCCCTGGTCCATTGCTCTGGTCCTCTCCATGCCTCCAGGGCCTCCTTATGTCTTCTACCACCTGGGCCCAACCAGCTGCTGCTTGTGCCCAGGAAGTACTCCCAGGCTGGCTCTGACCCCACTAGGTGGGGCCTGGAGACCGTGGGTCTGGCCTCACCCTGCCCACTGCCTCCCACAGGGCCGGAAGTGGTGGATGGAGGCAGATGAGCCCTGGCAAACCCTGGCCTGCTGCATGGAGATTGCCCAGGTGGTGCATTCCCCCGACCCTACCACCTACATCTCCCACTTTCCGGTTCACCAGGTGAGCTGGGGGACCCTGCTGTGGAGCATGCCCAGCCCTCATGGGCTCAGCCAAAGTTTCCTCAGGCTAAGGAGCTGAGGGATGGCATGGTGTCCACTCTGCACTGGCTGGTGTTCCCGGGTAGGGCTTCTCTGTGCCTCAGTTCCCTGTTGCAGAGGTTCCTGGCTGCCTGTCAGTGTGCGGGTCCAGGGCGGTCTTGCCTAAGCAGAGCTGGGGAAACAGGAGCCCCAGCCCCCCACCGCGGACATTGGCCCACCTCACCCAGTCCGTCACTGTCCACCCCCTGCCCAGGACGGCTCCTGTAACGGCCTCCAGCACTATGCCGCCCTGGGCCGGGACAGCACGGGGGCCACCTCTGTCAACCTGTCGCCCTCTGACCTGCCGCAGGACGTGTACAGTGAGGTAGCTGCACAGGTAGGCACCATGGCCCCCCCCACCCCCGTGTGCCCTGATCCCCCAAACCCACCAGGGTCTGGATGCTGGACCCCATGGCCACCAGCTGTCACCATACCAGGCCGTGAGCAGGGTTCCCGGGAGGCAGAGGGGGTAACCCACAAGAGGAGAGGAAACTTCCACCTCTGGGTGGGTGGCCCCGCCCACTGCCTCTGCAGGTGGAGGTATTCCGCAGGCAGGATGCCAAGCAGGGAGTGCGGGTGGCCCAGGTGCTGGAGGGCTTCATTAGCCGCAAGGTGGTCAAGCAGACAGTGATGACCGTGGTGTACGGCGTCACCCGCTACGGCGGCCGCCTGCAGATCGAGAAGCGCCTCCGGGAGCTCGAGGACTTCCCCCAGGTGCGCATCCGGCAGTAGGTAGTCCTGACGGAGGGGCTTGGCTCTGCCACTTGCGGGGTCCCCAGAGCAAGCCCACCCCCTGCGTGCGGGGGGACTTCCTGCGAGGGACCCTGAACCCTATCCACCCTACTCTTCTCCAGGAGTTCGTGTGGGAGGCATCTCACTACCTTGTGCGCCAGGTGTTCAACAGCCTCCAGGAGATGTTCTCTGGCACCCGGTCCATCCAGGTGAGGCCTCATCCTCCCCCTGCCCCGGGCTGTGGCCCCAGACCCAGCCCTGCTGACCTGGTGCTCATCCCCGCAGCGCTGGCTGACTGAGAGTGCCCGGCTCATCTCACTCACGGGCTCGGCTGTGGAGTGGATCACGCCCCTGGGTGTCCCCATCATCCAGCCCTACCACCGAGACTCCAAGGTCATGGTACGTGCCGTCCCCCATGCCCACCTCCACTGAGCAGGGCAGGACTCACTTCTGTGTCCCCCATGCCCACCCTGCAGATAAAAGGCGGGCTCCAGAGCCTCACGTTCAGCAGCAGCGTGGACACCAACCAGTGAGTGTGGGCACGGGCAGACATGCAGGAGGCCACCCGGGTAGGGATGGGCGGGGCCCAGGCTGTGGCCAGGCTCTGAGTCCTGACTGTGTACCCTGCTCGCCCCCAGGAAGCCCAACACACTGAAGCAGAAGAACGGCTTCCCACCCAACTTCATCCACTCACTGGACTCCACACACATGATGCTCACCGCCCTGTACTGTTACAGGTGTGCTGGTCAGGGTCCTCGTGTGGGGGTGTAGGGGAGGGGCTCTGAGTATGAAGCTGGCCCTCTGAGGGTACCCCAACGTGCATGGACATTCTAGGTTTGGGCAAAGGTGTCTGGTTTATCCTGAGCTCCTCGGACCTGGTGGGAAGTATTGATGGTTGTTAGGAACAGCTGCTCACATGGTGGGGGGTGGTGTGTGTGGCTGTTCTGAGCCTGCTGTTCACTGGAGTTTTGTGTTACTGACCTCCCCTCCCCTTGGGTGGCTACCCTGGGATGGAGCCCTGTGGTGGACCAGGGCCCAGCATCAGCAGCCCCCTACAGGGAGCTGAGAATCAGGCAGCAGCTGGGGGTTGGTGGCAAAGAGGCATCTTCCTGAGTGAACTCGTCACCTACCCGCTGAGCGGGGCGTGCACACAGACAGCCGCTGGAGCGCGCAGGGGTGCAGGCAGGAGGAGGGTGGGCATCACTGAGTGGCGGGAAGGGGCTTGAGGTGAGAACTGGGTCAATGGTGGGGGTTGGGGGAGGTGTGGATTGTGAGGAGGGGACCTCGAGGTGCAGTGCCTCTATAGGAACCCCTCATTCTGGCTGCAGGAAGGGCCTGACCTTCGTCTCGGTGCATGACTGCTTCTGGACGCATGCGGCTGATGTCGGGGTCATGAACCAGGTGCGGCCCTGCGCCCACTAGCGGCTTTGCATCCCCAGCCTCCTCCCCACCCTGCCTAACCAGGGACCCCACTCTCCACGCTGCTTGGGTCTGGTTTCTGGCTGCTGATGCCCTCTGCCCCTGCTTCCGGTCCCCAGGTCTGCCGGGAGCAATTCGTCCGACTGCATAGCCAGCCCATCCTCCATGACCTGTCCAGGTTCCTCATCAAGCGGTTCTGCTCTGATTCTAGGTAAGGGCCCCCCTCCCACCCGCACTGCTACTGTCCTCTCTCCAGGCTGCCCTGGCCTCACCCCCACCCTGTCTTTGCCTTCAGAACCTCCAAGAGCATGTGGGTCTCCAGACTAAAGGACACTCTGCTGTCTGTGCCTCCGACAGGTGGGACCCCCGGCGGGGTGGCCACCCCTGTGGGCTGGGGGCAGGGCCCCCAGAGCCCACCCACAGTCTCCCTCCGCTCTGCAGGGACCTTTGACCTGGACCAGGTGAAGCGTTCCACGTTCTTTTTCAGCTGACTGCCGGGCCGCCCTGTACTCTAGTGTGAATAAAGGTCTGTCGCCACATGGGGGCTGCTGCCTGGGGAGGGGGGGCTACGTTCTGTGTCCCCACCGAGCAATCAGACGCGGCAGGCTGGGCGCCAATGCTGTCGTTTATTGCGCGGAATGGGGGTGTGGGAGTTAGTGGGGCGTGGGGGGTGCGGTGGGCGCTGCTGCCTCAGCTCGTCAGTACATTCATCACGACGGCGGGGACCCCCGGCCTCACCCCCACGCCGGGGCGCTGGAGGGAGAAGGGTGTGCCCGCTCCGGGGAGGTCACCGTGGATGCGCCTGGACAGGGACTAGGCTGGTTATTGCATGAGCGCAACGGAGGCAGCGGGAAGCCGGCAGGTCAAGTATTGCACTTAAAAACCAATCCTCGTCAGAGGGCGGGCGCGGGCAGCCTCCCCGGCCCTCTCCCCTCGGCCGCGGCCAGCCCGTCCCCCCTTAACAGTTGGGGGAACTGAGGCACCGAGGTGAAGGGAGCCCCCTCGCCCGTGCGCGGCTGCCGGGGGCAGGGGCGATGTGGGTGGGCGCAGGGCGATGGGGGGGTGGGGCACGGCGGGGGCTGTTCCCACCTGCCCGGGCCGCCCGTCCGACTACAACTACCTACATCTCCTCTATGGCTTCTGGGGCAGGCGGCCCGGGCTGCGCAATGGCATGGCTTTGGTTTGGGTGACGGCCCCGCCCCATTTCGGGGCGGCGCGCGAGGGTCACAAGTTGGACGAAAGGCGTGAGCGCGCGGAGTCCAGCGGGTCGGGTCCGCCGGCGGTGCCCGGTGAGGGCGAGGCTGAGTCCCTACGGTCCGGGCTGGGCGCCGCGACCCGGGTGGCGGGCGTGGGCCCCAGGCGCGGCGTGGAGCTGCTGGCCGGTCGCGCCGTGGCCGCAGGGCCGGGTGCGCCGTGGGGCAGCGAGGGCTGCGAGGCAGACAGCGGGCGCGAGGCGCGGCTTAGGCGCCGCGCAGGTAGCGCAGGCCCAGCGCGGGGCGCAGCAGGGGAGCCGGGTGCGCCACCGAAGGGCGAGGTCCGCGGTGCCCTGGGGCTGGCAGGCGCGCCAGGGGGACTGGCTGCAGGGGCGGGTCCGGGTGAGGCGGCAGCAGTGGCGACAGTGGGCGCAGGCCCCGGGGGCAGGCGGCGCACGAGGCGCGGCGAGCCGAGTGCCAGGGGCCCAACAAGCGGGCGTGCGACTTGTGGACAGAAGCTCATGGCCACGGCCTGCTGCAGCGTGGCAATGGCTGAGGTGCCCTGTGGAGGTGGCGGTGGTGGCGGGAAGAGGCCGACACGCTGGCCCAGCTCAGCCTGCTGCACCATCTCGCGGTCATACTTGACAATCTCCTGGATGATGGCGTTCTCCTGGTTGTTAAACACGCCAGAGTTGAGGTCGTGCTGCACCTTGTGTAGCAGGATCGAGTTCTTCTTGCCTGGGGGCGAGGCGGGGGGAAGTGTCAGAGGTGCCAGCCTCTGCACAGCAGGCATGCCTGGGCGCCTCGTCCAACCAATAGGCCAGTGTCCCAGTGCCTGGTGTGCACAGCAAGCAGGTATTGGACCCTGATTGCACAGCCAGCGTGAACAGATTCCAGTATCTGCTGCATATAGAAAGCTGAAATTGTGCACCTACTGTATACAGAAAGCAGGAAGCAGGCACCTTTATGTGTAGCTAACATGTGGAATTCCTGCTTGTACACAGTCAGGAATTCCCGTGGCGTGCCTTGTGCGCTGCCTTCAGCATGCTGAAGGTCTATGGTATATGTAGCAAGCTGCTGTTGAGCACTTACTGTACATAGTACATATGTTAAGCACCTATTGTATAGAGCTACATTGTATGTGCTTGTTGTCTATAAACATACTGAGTGTTTTTTCTGTATCCTGGGAAGTCCTCTTTCTGTTGGCTCTCCTCCCCCCACACCCTCTCTCCGTCCTGCAGCCATTCATTGTGTCTGTTCCCACACACGGTATCAAGGGCCTCCCTGACTCCTGCATCTAGTCTTCAGCTAGTGCTCAGCCATTTCTGAGATTACCCCTTCCACTGCCTCTCCCCGGTTCCCCAGGACACCCCCCAACACACACACAGGCAGGCTCCCAGAGTCCTCCTGTATATACACAGCCTCATAGGATACACATCTGATCAGCTCCTCCCCTGCCTGGAATCATCCATAGCTCCCTATTGCTTCTGAGTCCAAATGCCTTCTACCACTAGCTAGGGCTCTTGTGCCTGCCCACCCCTCTCAAGCCTCCCTCCTCCCAGCTTCCCTGACTCCCGGTAATCCAGGCCCCTTTCCCACCTCAGGGCCTTGGCACATGCTGTGTCCACTTCCAGGTCATGCCCTCTGTCTTTCTACTGGTAACACCTACTCATCTGGGTCTCTGCTTGGAATCACATGGAAGCTCCCTGCCCCCACACCTCTCCTCCGTGACAAGCCTGAGGGTGGCTGCCACATCCTCCTCAGGGGCCACATTGTCACCTCCTGGCACACAGCAGGTTCTCAAATACTTGCCTGCTGAGCAGAAATTTCCTCTTCCTTGGGAAACCCAGGCTGTATTTAGTCAAGGGAGAAAATGGGTTGGGGAATCTGGTCCCAAGACCAGAGAAGAGGCCCTGAGGGTCAGCTAGGCCATAGCACCACCACCCCCCAGACTGTCCCTGCTGGGCGGCCACTAAGGCTGACCGCTGTGTTGACTCACCAATGCGATCCAGGCGGTCAATGGCGACTGTCTCAAAGGCCCGCCTCATCATGGGGTACTCCTCCAGCACCTCATTGAAGTTGTCCACACTCAGCGAGTAGAGGCGGCAGTAGGTGTCGGCCCGCACGCTCGCCGTGCGCCGGCCCCGCGTCAGCAGGCAGATCTCTGCGTGTGGCCAGGGGCGGCGGCCTCACTGCTGGGCCATCCCCCAGGGCCCTTCCAGCCAGCGGAGCACCCCAGCTCCCCTCACCCAATCTGGGGTCCTTCCTGCTGCACCTGTGCCCCTAAGCTCGCCACCCTGGCCTCTGGCTCCCCACCAACACTCACCCCCAAAGTAGGAGCCATCAGACAACTTCATCTCCTTGTTGCCCTTGGTAAGCACACTGACCACGCCGTGTTGGATGAAGTACATCTTCTTGCCAATGGTGCCCTCACGGATGATGTAGTCGCCTGGCTGGAAGACCTCAAACTTGAGCTTGGTCAGCATGGCCGTGACGAAGTTGGGGTCAGCATTGGCGAACAGTGGCATGGAGGCCACCAGCTTCCGGCAGTTGAAGTTGACGATCTCCTGTGGGGGTGGGAGGGGGACAGTGTCAGGCTTCCCCATCTTATCCTCCTTTTGGAGGTTGCACCTCAAACTCTCCGAGGTCTGTGAAAGCAGTTGTACACTTCAGCCCAAAGACCAGTCTTAATAGGCAGTCACTGGAGGTTTTGCCAAGGACAGGATCAGGGAAAGATTCCCTACTGTTTAACTCTGTGTTGGCAACACTGGTCGATGCTGTTAGACATGGGAAAGCATTCCAGCATTATAAGAACTGGAAAGGAAAAAGTAAAATTATCTCTTTACTCTTTCTATTAATAGGACTGCCTGAAAAACCCAAAAGAGTCAATGGAAAACTATAACAAGGGAAGTTAGTCAAAATAGCAAGTGATTTTTAAAAAACAACATGAAAACCAAGAGCCTTAAAGTAAACGCATGGTGTAGAAGACAGGGTACCATTTATCTTTGGTGGAGAAGCTTCAGGGGATGGGAAGATTCCATGTTTGATCTGTGTAGGGATTACGTGCAGATTTTACTTGATAGAATGTCCATCAGGTGAGCCCTGATGACAGGAGGGGTACTTTTCTCTAAGGTACATTTCAGTAAGAAGGAGTGCTTAGCATAAAGAGAAAAACCCAGCTTTATGTACAAACAAAGCCACTCCAAAGAAGATGCAATGCGTGAGAAGACCCTGTATCCACCCAGATAAAGAGCTATATGAGGTGGCGTGGCATGAGTTTAACAAGACACGTCCAACCCTACATGAAGATGCACTGAAACCCCCCAAAGGCACAGAAGAGCCATGAACACGTGCCACTTACCATCTTTGACACAGGAGACACCCTTTCTCCCTGGGTAGGGCCACAGTGCACAGCCTGTGGAAATGCTGCCTGGCTCGCTTCTTAACAACCGGGGCTGTTCACTCAGAATACACAAGCAGAAACATCAGGAAACCCATGACAAAGAAGAGGAGGGGGCTTTCCTGGTGACTCAGTTGGTAAAGAATCCGCCTGCCAATGCAGGAGCCACAGCTTGGATCCCTGATGGGGAAGATCCCACATGCCATGGAGCAGCTAAGCCAGTGCACCGCAACTGCTGAGCCTGTGCTCTAGAGCTCGGGAACCACAGCTACTGAGCCTGTGTGCCGCAACTACTGAAGCCCGCACACTCTAGATCCTGTGTCCAGGAAACAAGACACTGCAATGAGAAGCCTACACACCGTAGAGCCTGTGCTCTGAAACAAGAGAAGCTACCACAATGAGAAGCCTGCACACCGCAACTAGAGAAAAGCCTGTGTAGCAACAAAGACCCAGCTTAGCCCAAAATAAGAAAGAGCAGAGGACTCAGCCTCCAAGGCACCAAAACACACTGAAAACTTGCGACACAAACAGTGTGGGTTTGGTGCACACAAAGCAGACAGGCCTGTGGGCCAGATGAAAAGTCCAGAAACAGACCAGGCACGAGGGCGGTTCACCCAGAGCCTGAGGGTGCAGCCCCACAGCAGGAGAGCCTGGACCCTTCCTCACACCAGTTCCAGGACAGGTTCCAAAGGCATCGGGTCCACATGCAAAACAGGGGACCACACATATCGGAAGAAGACACAGGAGAATTTCTCTAAAACCTAGGTGTAGAGCAGGCAGGTGGTAGGTACCTGCTTTGTAGAGTGAGCATGTACTGCATGCCTGCTATACACAGAGAGGACATATTGAAGACTTGTGTGCAGCAGTCAGGTTTGAGCACCTGCAGTATGCAGCAAGCGTACATGGAATACCTGCTGTACACAGCAAGCATACACAAAGCACCTGATGTATACAGCATAAAAATTCCACATGGGGGAGAAACCACAATCAGCAAGGTTTAAAGACAAATGGTGGGACTTCCCTGGCAGTCCAGTGGTTAAGATTTCACCTTCTGATGCAGGGCTGCAGCAGATTCAATCCCTGGTTAGGAAGCCAAGATCCCACACACCTTTTGGCCAGAAAACCAAAACGTAACACAGAAGCAATAGTGTAATAAATTCAAGGATGACTAAAAATGGTCCATGTCAGAAAAAAATCTCAAAAAAGACAAATGGTCACGGGGTGGAAATCTACATCACCAAGAGGTAAAGTCCTCCAGGTTTTTAGGGAATTCCCTGGCAGGTCCAGTGACTAGGACTCGATGCTGTCACTGCCAAGGGCCCAGATTTGGGTTGATTCTTAGTTGAGGAACCATCTGGCAGCCTCATGGTTTGGCCAAAAACAAAACAGTTACCAGAGGGGAAAGGGGTAGGTAATTGCAGAGTTTGGGATTAGCAGATATTATATGTAAAATAGATAAGGTCCTACTATGTAGCACAGAAAGCTCTTAACCTGTAATAAACCATAATGGAAAAGAATCTATAAGAGTGTGTATAGATAGATGAGTCATTGCTGTACACCAGAAACTGACACAGCATTATAAATCAACTGTGTGCTGTGCTAAGTTGCTTCAGTAGTGTCTGACTCTTTGCAGCCCCATGGACTGTAGCCCACCAGGCTCCTCTGTGGATTCTCTAGGCAGGTATACTGGAGTGGGTTGCTGTGACCTCCTCCAGGGGATCTTCCCAGAGGATCAACTATACTTCAATTAAAAATAAAATTTTCTAAAAAAGGCCAAAAGTTCGGAAGGAAAACAAGTTACGGACAATTCACAGAAACACAAGCCCTTGATCACAGGGAAACTCTCCCAAAAGAAGAGAATGCACCTGAGTGTAGCTCCTTGGGGCTCACCTCTCACTGAGCATTTGGGAACCAGCTCCCAGGGCATCCCTTGTGTCACCCTCAGAGGGATCGAAGGGTGTGCCCCTCCCTCGCCTCTCTGGGCGCCACGAGCTCCTCCCTCAATGCGAAGGATGGGCTCAGAGAGGGGGCGCTGGGAGTGCCGACACCTGCAGGCCCACAGGCGTCCATGGTTTTGTAAGAAAACGGATGGAGAGCCGGAGGAACCCGGTGGAGGGACAGGACAGAAGATGGCTATCTTCTGCCTATATCCAGTTTTGCCAGTTTAACTTGATGTAAATGTCTAAGTAAAGATCAAATACAGATCACCAGGAGCTCACTTCTCTCAGAACCCCCTACCTCCCGCAGGGGCCCGTTGAGCTCGCCGAGGATGCTGTCCTCGTCAAACATCTTGCCCTGGTAGCGGTGCTCGTAGTAGTCGTGGATCTTCTGGCGGAAGTCGGCTGGCAGCTTGTGGAAGGACATGTACTGCTCCACTTGCTTGTACTGTAACAGGATGGGGGGGCCTGGGTCAGCAGTGTCTGCTCCAGAGCCCCAGCCTGAGCGGGCCTCAGCTTATGACCACGACAACATGGGACACTCAGGGAATCTGAATTTCAGATGAATGGCTAAAATGCCCCTGATAATTTTAACCCTGGCAGTAAAAGTTAACTCCTGTGTCCTGAATATCTTCTGGCAACCCCTCCCACCACCCCTGATCCTTTGGTGGCCCCCTCCTCGATGATCTTTTTAGAAATCGCCAGCCCAGCCCCTCCTGAACAGGGCTGGGGGCAAGGGCACCAGTCAGGGGTGCCAGGCCCTACTGTCCCCAGGGTGGCACCCCTAGGGAAGCTCGGGCCCCGCTTCCGCCCTAGCCCCGCCCAGCCACAGCTGTCCTGAGCTCAGCGGAACCCGTGACGGCGGGCGGGTGGCGGCACCAGCTCGTGTTTGGGTGGGAGGCTGGTGGCTTCCGGACAGCCGGGGCGCCTGGCACCAGGCCCAGCTGACCCGGCCGACCTGACTGCTGGGCCACTGCTGGGGGTGCGGCAGCTGCTGGGCCAAGGCCAGCCCTGGGGTAGCAGTACAGGGACAGGTGGGGCAGGGTTTGGGGAACTGGGCCATCCTTGGCCCGAGGGAGGGGAAACTGAGGCAGAAGACTGATGCTGACCTCCAGGAAGTGCTGGTCTATGGGGCCACATTGGCCTCGCCCCAGGGAGGCCAAGTTCCAGGACATCCTTGCTTCCCAGAGGCCTCCCTTGTGTCCTTGAGCAACCCTAGCACCCCCACCCTTCCTGGGACAGCCCAGAGACACCCCTCACCAAGGGGTCTCCTGGCCCTGTCCTTTCCCCGTCATTGGCCCCTGTGTCCCCTCTAGACTTCTTCCTCAGGGCTCTGAGCTTTCTCACTGTCCTTCTGTGAGCTGCTCCCCCCACCAAGGAGTTGGGGGGGATGTTCAGTCCTGATCACAGCCACAGACCCTTTTTAGGTCCCCATCCCCTCTACCCCTCTGGCCTCCATCCTGAGCACAATGCATGGAGCTGGAGGGACATGGGGTGGACCCCAGACCCTCGGGGGTTCCTCCCCCCTCAGACCTTCTCCTGGTACTGGCGCCTTGAGGAGTCCAGCGACTGGATGAGGGCGGTGGCGTGGCCAATGAACATGGCGTAGCAGGTGGCACCCACGATCATGCTCAGCATGGTCAGCCAGATGTCCGTCATGCTTTCTGGCGCCTGCCGCCCGTACCCGATGCACAGCATGTGGCTCATGGCCTTGAACAGCGCGAAGGAGTAGAGCTCGCTCCATGAGTGGTTCTGCAAGTCCAAGGGTGGGTGGTGGGCAGGGGCTCGAAGTCCCCAGGGAGCCTCTCGACAACCACCCCCCGCAGGGCCCTGCCTGCCCACCCTTCCCCAGGCATCCAGCTCCCTGTGTCCAGAGTCAACCAAGGGAAACTAGATTCAGGCAGCCAACGTGATGTGTACACATGTTACAGCAACTCAGCAGAGGGCCGGCATGAAGCCACCTCCCCACTTCATTCCTGGGGAAACAGGCTCCGAGCAGCTAGAGTCCAGCTCTGGGTGTTCAAGAGCCCTCACCACTTTACAACTTCTGATGAGTGTCTTTGAGGCCAAAGAATGGGGAAGTCCTGGGGACAGTGAGCTGAGGACACTGAACTGATCAGAGGGGCAGGGAGGAAGAGGCATCAGACAGGACCAGGAAGAAACCCACCACCCCCTGCCAGTCCTCAGTTGAACCAGCTAGGGGAGGGGCAGCAGGCCCCGTTCAGGAAATAGGACCACATGCCCGGGTGTCCGGCCAGACAATGAGCTGCCTCAGCCAGGCAGCTGTGCCAGGCGCTGGGCTGGGCGCCCAAGGGTTTTCCCTCCACTGCTCCCGCCCATCAATGCCCACCTGCCCTGTGCCCCAAATGCACCCCAGCGGGAGAAAGGCTTGTTAACAGTCTCAGCCAGAAAGCAATAGGTGCTCCTGAATCTCCCAATTTATTACTTCTCAAGACCGATGATACCACTTTCCCATTTGAGGACTATGATAAAATTGTCATTTAAACACATGGGTGCAAATAAAATGGGCTTCCCAGGTGGTTCAGTGGGAAAGAGTCCGCCTGCCAATGCAGGAGATGCGGGTTCGATCCTTGGGTTTGGAAAATCCCCTTGAGGAAATGGCAACCCATTCCAGTATTCTTGCCTGGAGAATCTCACAGACAGAGAAGCCTGGTGGGCTGCACTCCAGGGGGTCGAAAAGAGACATAACTAAGCAACAGCATGCACACACATGCGTGCAAATAAAAGAGTGGAATGGATCACAAAACACAATAAGCAGATGACGTGATTTCTAGAGGGGAGAGGGGGACAAAAGCAGCTCTACTGCCCTCAAACGGCGAAGGATCTCCATAGTTCCGGACCTGCAAGGCTCCAACTGGGACAGCAGCCCAGAGGAGCGCTCACCACCAGAGGGGGTTTCAGGTGCCCTGTGCTCCAGGCACGCAGGAGGGACACGAGCGCCGGGCTCACCACCATGCCGTTGATGGAGACCCAGCAGTTGCGTGGGAAGTCCTGAAGCATGGGCACCAGGAACTGCAGGCAGCCATCCCAGTGGCAGAGGAGCAGCATCATGCTGATGAGGTTGCAGATGCGCATGACGGCGCTCGCCAGGTCGTAGGTCATGTGGAAGATCTAGGGGCGAGGCAGGGCAGCTCACGTGAGTGTCCGGCAGACCCATGGTTACTCATGCTCCAGCAGTGGGAAGACGCAGTCCCCAACGAGGGGCAGCCCTTGCCTCCTTGTAGCCCCCACTCCCCATAGGCCTCTCAAGGTAATGAAGTGCCCTAGACTAGAGAACATGGCCCCTTACCAGCCTGCCACCCAGGCACCAAATCTCTGCCTGGCCAGCCACCCAGTGTCCTCTCTGAGGACCACTGCCTCTTCCAGTGACCCAGTCCCCACCCACACCCCCCCGGCAGCCTGTCGCCGTCCTGGCAAGTGCTGGTGACTGAGTCCGTATGGTGGCCGAGGGTTGCAGAAGTCAGGTCACACTGAGTCCAGAAGTGGGTCTGAACTTGGGAGAGAGGGTCATGACTTCACTTCTTGGGGCCTCAGTTTCCCCATTGCCAACAGGGCTGTGAAGTCTGCCTCTCACAGGGCAGAACGAAGGAAGGGCTGCAGATGTGTCAAGGATTCATGCAGTGCTTTCTGTGAACCCACTCCCCAGCAGGTAGGGGCTCCTGTGACCACGCCCCTAGCTCCCCGCCCCCAATCCGCCCAGGTTCCACCCGTGTTTCCCAGGCCCGTCTCGGCAGCTCCTGTAACTCCGCTCGGTGTACTCAATGACACCGCTACTCTTGTGTGTCTAATCCCGCCTGTCTTCTCATTGTAGTACGCCCCTGGACCCTGCAGCACCCCCCGCCAAGGGTCTCCCATCATGGCCCGGCCTTTTTGTTGCCGGTGCCTCCTGTAGCCATCGCCTGGTCCCATCACAACGGCATCCTCACCCATCACCACCCCCTCGCCCATCACAACCCTGCCCCTACATCCCAGCCCAGTTCCAGCCCATTACGACCCCACTGACCCCACCCTTGCCTCTGTGCCCCAGCCCCACAGCCCCTGCCCACCAGCCCCGCAAAACCCCGCCCATGGCCTTGGCCCCACCCCTGAGCCCACGCAGAGCCACTCACCTCCTCCCACTGATGGATGTAGCGGATGAGGCGCGACAAGCGGAGCAGGCGCAGCAGGCTGAGGATCTTGGTGAAGCGCACGATGCGCAGGGCGCGGGCCGTCTTGTAGACCTCAGAGTCGATGCCTTTCTCCACGATGAGGAAGATGTAGTCCACGGGGATGGAGGATACGAAGTCCACCACGAACCACGTGCGCAGGTACTTCTTCTTGATCTTCTCGGGGTCCAGGATGATCTCCGTGTTGTCCTCGATCACAATGCCCGTGCGGAAGTTCAGCACCAGGTCCATGAGGAAGAATGTGTCCGAGACAACATTGAACACAATCCATGGGGCCGTGGTCTCGTCCTTGAAGAAGGTGATGCCCACGGGGATGATGATGAGGTTTCCCACCATGAAGAGCAGCATGGTGAAGTCCCAGTAGAACCTGGGGGCGAGGTGCAGTGGGTCATGACTCTGCCTTTGTGTGGGGCCCTCCTCTGAGCGCTTCTGCCTGCCCCATTGTGCACGCAGGTACCATTGAAGACCAGCCCAGAACTCGCATACTCCAGCGAAGCTGACAATTTGCCCCCACCCCGGGTCATAGTTGGTGAGGGCTTCCCAGATGGCGCTAGTGGTAAAGAACCTTCCTGCCAATGCAGGGGATGTAAGAGACACAGGTTCGATCCCTAGATTCGGAAGATCCCCTGGAGGAGGGCAGTATTCTTGCCTGGAGAATCTCATGGACCGAGGAGCCTGGAGGGTTATAGTCCGTGGGGTTGCAAAGAGTCGGAAATGGCTAAAGTGACTTAGCACGCAGGGCTAGTGTGGACCTTGCCTCCAGGAAGCCCTCCCACGTCCCAGATTGCACTCTACTGCTGCCTGGACTCCTCCAGCCCAGTTCCTCTCACAGGCCCAGCCTGACCGTCTTTCTTTGAAGAAGTCAGAGACCTAGAATAGCCACTCAAAAATTGACTAAATGTTTCCTGGGACCAAAAAGGTCCGATGTGCCTGGCATAAGGTTGGCATGCCAAAGGAAGTAAGGCTGAGCAGGGAGGGAGGAGACAAGGGAGAAGCTGGAGGGGTGGGGTGGGGATTGGCTCCAGGAGTGTTGGGTGGCTGGGTGGTGGCTGCAGGTATGGGATGGGTGCCAGACAGAGTGCAGGACCCCCACCCCCACTGGGTTTCCCTGTAGGGCACCGGAAGGTTGAGCAGGGGTCACTGGCTATCCCTCCATTTCTGAAAGCGCTCAGGGTACAGGGTGGGGGGCGGGGGGGGGAGGCGCTGGAGACAGGGAAGAGGCTGGGGTGCCCCAGGGGCAGGGAGAAAGGAAGAGGAAGGCCTGGCAGGCAGAGCATAGGGCCAGGCGACAGAGGAACCTGAGTGACCCAACTTGGCCAGGCTTGGATGTTTCATGTGATAAATATGCCTAAAAGTGGGATGACTGGTTGCTTCTGCTGCCAGACCCACACACCCAGGACTGATAATGTGTGCCTGAGGTCAATTCCAGAATTCCACCTGGGAATGCTATGCTCTTTCGAAACGGCTTGTCATTTGAGGAATAAATCTATCAACAGCCGGGCACCGTGTCCTGAGTTCAACATTCACCCGTGAGGACAGATGGACGCAGCAAAGGCCACATGGAAAGATGCCCAGCCCTGCAACAAACAGGAATCAAAACTACTCAAGGCAAAACTGTCCGGCGCTGCAGAAAGTTAAAGTTACCATGTGGCCTGGCAATTCCACATGGGTCCTGGACCTACACCCAAGGATGGAAAGCAGGTATTCAAACAGACTGTTGTACACCAGTGTCCACCATGGCACGACTTACAGTGGCCAGAATTGGAAACAATCCATGCATCCATCAGTGGATGAACACATAAACATAATGTGTTCCCTCCACACATGGGAGCATCACTCGGCCACAAAAAGGGGAGAAGCCCTGATACTCGCTACCACGTGGATGGACCCTGAGAACATGGTACTCAGTGAGAGAAGCAGACACAGGAGGACACGTGGGGTGTGATTCCACTGATGGGAAACGTCCAGAACAGGCAGATACACAGACACAGAGAGTGGGTTCCTGGTTGTCAGAGGCTAGGGAGTTTCTGTTTGGGAAGATGAAAATGTTCTGGCAAGGATGAAAGGTGGTGATTGAGCAACATTGTGAATGTACTTAATGTCACTTGACTGTATGCTTTTAAATGGTTAAAGGCCAAATGCTATGTTGTATTTATGTTAACACATGTATACAAGAGAACACCGAGGACCAGGATCTTAGCGATGAAGGGATGCCCCAGATCGGGGTCTGAGGCCACATTCCCTGTCAAGATTCAGACAAAGGATGGTCTAAAATTCAGAACAGAGTCCTTTGTTTGATTTTGCCTCTCACAGTGCAGGGAGAGACGCCCACCCTGAGGTGGGTGTCCTGGGCCATCTGGTAGGCCAGGCGCCCTCCCCATGATGGCCAGAGTCCCCAAGTCCTCTTGGAGAAGATTCTAGTGTATGCAGGCAGGACAGGGCTAGGGAACCCTCAAAGCCTGCCACTTCCTGGACCTCCCTCAGACAGAAAGAGACTGAGGTTCCCAGGGGCTGGAGGGACTCCCCCAAATTAGCAAAAACTAACAGAAAGGTATAAACAGCAGTGCTGACCTGACTACAGTGAGCACCCTGATTTGGGAGACACTGTGGGTTGGTTCTCTCGGGAGCAGCCCTGTTAGGGAAGAGGAAGCCTGGCGGGCTGCCGTCTATGGGGTCGCACAGAGTTGGACACGACTGAAGCGACTTAGCAGCAGCAGCAGCAGCATAGCACCTCACCTGCCCAGTAACCCAGGCCTTCCACTTCGGGGAACTGATCCCAAGGAAATCATCCAAGAGGAAGAGAAAAAAATTAAAAAGTGATTTGTAACAAGATGTTCACAGCAGCCTGGTCTGTGAGAGCCAAGCCTGGAAAGGACCCAAAGTCCAAGACGGTGGTGACAACAGCCAGGTCTGGGCTTCTGCCCACTGGCAAGTGTGACCTTGGCAAGTCCCTCCAGCCCCTGGGAACCTCAGTCTCTTCTTCTATCTGTTTGGGAGGAGCCCAGGGAAAGGCAGGCTTTGAGGGTCCCCTGGCCCTGTCCACCCACACGTGCTGAGGGCTTCTCCCAGTGGCCATGGGGACTCCAGCTGGGAAACCCACCTTGGGGTGGAGATAGATGGAGACCTTTAGAGATGAAAGTGTCAACATGATCTGGGGTGAGTGATAAGGGCAGAACAAAGGACTGCTCCAAGTTCAAAGCCTTCTTTACATAAATCTAGAGCAGATGTAGGGCTCAGACCTCTGATCTGCATCATCTACTCAGCCTTGAGACCCCCAGGACCCAAGACCCAACCTGACCGAGGGGCCTCACCTGCCTGCTCCCTACCTCCACCCCCAGCACGTCCACAGCAAAGCTCCTAACCCCCCCACTTTCTGAATTGAGACCTTCTCCCCCAGCCCCAGTTTTGGGGTTGAAGGGCTTATGCCTGAGGACAAAGCAAGTAGGAAAGAGTAACTAAAGGCCAGTGAAGAAGAAACCTCCAGAGAGCCCAGAAACTCATGAGAGGGGGTTAGAAACAGTCTAAATTGGGGGGCCTAGAAATCCCCAGGGTGGGGCAGAAAGTCTAAATGGCCAGAAGCAGAAGTGCTTCTCCTCCCCAGGTGACACATCACAGACATTCTCTCCTTTTGTTCTGCGGTCAGGGTGTGGGTAGGGGGGCAGGTGTGGGCAGACACCACACTTCCCTACTGACAGACCAGAGAGGTGGCCCAGGCTTGGGATGCGGGGCCAGAGACCTGAGAGCCAGCCTGCCACCCCTGGGCCTGTCCTGTCTACTGCCCACACTGCCAGGAACTCCACCTTCAGGCCTGAGCCCTGGCCAGTGCCCCTTGGTCACTGAGAACTATCCCTGGCTGCCCAGGGTCTCAGCCTCATCCCTTTCAGCCAACGCGGTCCTCCTGGAGGTGGGCAGGAGGAGGGGACTGAGGCCTGGGGTATAGGTTCCAGGCCCCCCTCCCCTGTACCTCCACGTCTCCTGGGCCTGCCTGCCCCCTTGGGCTGTGCAGCCCCAGGGCTGATCACTCTCTTCTGAGCCTCCATGCCTTATCTGCCCAATCCCAGCAGCCCCTCCTACAGTAGGCCATCTCAGAGACCTCCAAAGACCCAGAGATGCCCTCCCATGACCCAGAGGTGTCCTCCCCAGAACTCATGGACCCCCCCTGGGACCCAGAGACTCCTCAGGACTCAGAGACCTCCCCCAGGACCCAGATACCTCCCAGTATCCCCAGGACTCAGAGACCCCTGAGACCCAGAGACATCCCCCAGGACCTAGAGACTCCCCGGGACCCAGGGACCCTTGGGACCCAGAGACCCCTCCCACCAGGACCCAGGGAACCCCCCAGGACCCCAAGAGCTTCCAGGACAAGGTCAGGGCTTCAGGGTCTGGGGTCACAGCTACCTCAGTTACCCAGGGTCTTTGGGGATGGTAATTAAACCCTGTACGGAGAAGTCCTCCCGAACAAACAGACCCCATGAGAAAACACTCAGACCCTGGTTCCCACCTGTGCCCAGATAGGAACTGGGCCCTGAAAGACAGCAAGGCCAGGGCTCCTGGGCAGGAAGTGGGGGGCTCAGCACAATGACCCCAACACTCTGTGAACAGGAGCACTCAGAACCCTCTCCCAGGTGGTTCTGATGTCAGTGGGGCCCACCGGGAGCCCAGCACCTGCTCCAGCAGCTCTCCGGCCTTTCTTTGTGCAGATGGAGAAACCGAGGCTGGAAACGGTTAAGTGACAGAAGCCAGGCAGTCAGACCTCAGGACCAGAGCTGGGGACCACGTGATCACCCTCCTATCTCCAGTGCTCCAGGCCCCTCCCTTCAACTCTGGAAACTGGACAAGCAGCCTGTGCTTCCAGGACCGGGCAGGCAGGACCAGGAGAGGGGCCGGTAGGGGCATCCCAGGAGCCTGAAGCTGCTGGCCATGGACACGGTGAACAAGGGCAGCAGCTCCCTCCGTTCCAGGTTGGAGAACCAAGAACTGGGCAGGAGGCAGTCTAGGAATTATGGATCAGATCAGGCAAATCCCAGGGGATTAGGGGCTGGAGGTCTGCAATTAAGGATGAGCCTGGAGGGGTGGAGGGTGGGGTGGTGGAGGATTAGGGCCTGAGCCCTTGGACATGAGTTACAGATCCCAGGCAGGTGTCAGTGATCTGGAAAGGGAGACTCCCCGGGGGAGGATTCCTGGGTGATCCCAAGACAGGGCAGACTGTGGGGCCAACTGGGTGCCAGGCCAGGGGGACACGTGGGGACCAGACAAACCTGTCAGTCCCTCGGGGCCCCAGCCCAGGTGGGGAGCTGGATGTTCCACACAGACAGAAAAATGACTGGGATGCTTCAGGGGGGCTGCTTTAGCCAGGATGAATCAGGAGGGCTTCTCAGAGGAAGTGGCATGTGGGCAGAAGATGGAGAAGGGCCGCTAGGCAAAGTACAGGGCACTGCACCCTGGGCCCAGGGAACAGCCAGCAAAGAGTTTGCCTTTTGGGCAGCTGGAAGGTCTGGGGCTGGAGCAGGGGCATAAAGGGAGGTGAAAAGCGATGAGAGGTGTGGGAGCCGGGCTCTGTGGGGCTGTGGGGGCCATGGCCAGAGTGAGTTTAAAGTAAGAAGGACAAACATCCCTGCCAGGAAGGGGTGGAGGGTAGTGTTCAGGCAGAGGTGGGGTGGCCTGTGCTCACTGTGTTTGGGGGAAGTGAAGCAGGGTTTTTCCTGAGCAAGTGAGTAGCAGAGGAAGCTAGCTTATATAAAGTGAACTCTCCCAGCATTCCCCCTGAGCCCCCAGGTCATGCCCAGGCCCTGGATGTGGACACAGGGCATAGGTGTGTGACAATCTAAAGCAGGGAATTCAAGGACCAGAAGCTCCAACTTCAGGCAGGAACCCCGTAGAGTGACAAGGGGCCCCGACCCCCTATAGGGACAGTGAAGCTCCCTTCCTCCCTGCTGGGTGGGCCTGGGCCACAGGTCTTCCACCTGGGAAATGGGTATGTCCACTGCCCCCAACTCTGAGTGCTGGATTCAGAACCAGGGAAGCTCTGAGCCCCGTTCCTGTCTTGCCTCCCCTCCCCACCCCACCCCACCACCCCTGGGATAATTCAGGGCTTATTCTCATGAGCTGACGCATCCTGATCTCCCGCTGATCCATAGGGCCATCTGGGGCAGGAGAAGGCCTCTAGTCCTATTGGATCTTCAGGCCAGTCCTCTACCACCCCAGGCTCTTGGGGTCCCCTAGGGTGTCACAGATACAGGCCAGCATCCACAGGACCTGGCTTTGTCTGAACTCTGCTGAGGGCCAGGAAAGGGACCCACTTCTCTTTTCCCTGCAAAATCAGGCCTTCTGGTGGCACACAATTTGGGAACATTGAGCAGCAGGAGAGACTCAGGTCAGAACTCAGAGGAGCTTACAGACTTGGAAACAGGATGAAAGGCCCTGGGAAGCCACCGCCCATACTCTTTCTGGGGAGATAAGGCCACTGGCCCCCCATCCCAGACATGCCCAGGCCCCCACTCAACCACAGCTGCCTTGATCCCCAAGTGATCACCATCCGAGGAGGTGAAGAAAGTGGCAGAAGGAGTGGATGGTCCAGAGTGGGAGAGCTTCCTGTTGTTCCTGGAACATGCTTTTCCCCTCCCCAACCCCACAGACGCTCGTAGACTGTATCCAGGCGCCAGCTCTAGGGTTACCCACAGCCCCATGAAAAAGTGAAGACATGCCAGAAAGGGTTGGGGCTGGTCCTAAGCTGCCAGGAAATGGGGCTCATGACCTGACTCTCGGCCTCACCTGGCACCCACATGGGCCCCTCAATGGGCTCCCCAAATCATCCTGGGCCCCCCTGCATGCCAGGCCCCAGGAAACCATGGTGGGGGAGTGTGTGAAAGGCCGGTAAGCGTATCAAGGGGGAAAAGGCCACTTCCAAGTGCACAGGTGGTGCAGACACAAATCGGATCAAGAGAAGTGGGGTACACCTTGAATTTGGGGAAACTGAGGCAGGGAAGCCTGGGAAGGGCTCCAGGCTATACACAGGGACTTCAGGCCTCACTGCAGACTTCCCCAGCCCCTCCGCAGCCTGTTCCAGACTTTGTACTCCTCTCTCCAAGCCTTGGTCTGGTCACCTGCCTCAAGAGCCCTCCTCCCCGAGGCCTCTGCAGACACTCCCTCTCCCTGGAAGCCCTCGTGGTCCTTGGAGTGAGGCATGGCTGTAGCTGTTCCAGCTCATCAAACGTGAATTGTCCTGTCGTCCGTGCCAGACAGGTGCCAGGTCAACCTGAACAAAGTTGTTGCTCAAGGAAGTGGTCCTGGGGCTGGTGTGGGAGCCTTGGCCTCTTGGCCTCATTTCCCTTCTCAGTCGTGTCCAGGGCTCACCTGGGCACCAGCGTGGACAGTGTCTGCACCATCAGGTCATCAGCACAGACAGAGCCAAGTGTGGACAAGCAGATCCAAGGACCCTCCCTGCTGCTCTATGAATGGTTCTTAAAACTAACACACACCCATGAACACAGGATGCCTTTGTTCCTCTTGTTTCTTCTTGGCCTGGACAGGACATGGCCAGAAACCAGCGTGCCTGACAATCCAAAGTGTGGATTCAGAGGCTAGCCTCCCTAAGCGTGAATCCCCATTCTACCTGGCTTGGGACTAGCTGCGTGGCTTTGGGCAAGTGAATTTACCTCTTTGTGCCCCTCTCCTGGTGTGTAAATTTGGGGTAGCTGCACTCCAACTTGGCAGGATCTTAGGGTTTTTACCTTGACTGGCTTACCTTGTTCCAGCTACAGGCCACACATGCCCCTTCCCTCGCCCCCACCCCATTGATCACCCCCAGTTTACAATGTATCTGCCCAGGGACACACGAATGACTGTGTGGGACAGGCAGAAGGATGGGGACATCCAGCTCCTTCTCCCAGCACCACCATCCCTTCTGCAGCTGAGAGGAAGCTTGGGCTACCCACTGCCCTGGGGAAGCTGCAAACAGACGTGCTGGAGGGGACAGGGGAATGACTACTTTCTGCAGCTACCTCCCGGTGCCCACGTCCCCCATATCGCTTTCCAGCCAGCTGGTGTTAGCCCCCGGTTCACAGGGGGACCAGGTGGGCCAGAGAGCCCTGGAAGTCAAGTCCATCCCCATTTCACAGACCAGAACCATCTACAGAAGGATGCAAAGCCCCCAGGCAGGTCAGGACCATCCAGAGGCCCCCCCGCCGCCCCCCGCCACCCCATCAGGACGTGACCCTGAGACCTCTGCCCCTGGCCTCTCCCCAAACCCAAACCTCTAGTCAAGGCTGCACTCACCTCCCAGGAGGGTCTGAAGGGTGAGGAGCTGGAATCATGGACTTTCCTCCAGTCTCTACCCCTGACTTGTGTCCCTGGGCCTCCGTTTCCCCAGCCGTCCAGAGAAAGGGAGAGTCCCGCAGCCCCCTTTCCCAGCTCTGGGGGTCCAGGAGCAAAAGACCTCCGACTCCAGAAGAGGGGAGACCCGAGACCCGCGGAAGGAGAGGACCCGCAGGCCTCCGGACTGCTGTCCGTGGTGCTGAAACCGCATCCTCCCTGGGAGCCACAGCCAGTAGGCGAGCGGAGTGGGGCACACAGACCCTGTGCACCCTAGCTCACGCACTCCAGTCAGGGACACATCATCTCACACACACACACACACACACACACACACACACACACACCATCTCTCCCCAACATACAGCCGCGATCTGCCGTGCAGACACACCCCCCAGAGCGCTCGGCCCGCGCCCCCAGGACCCCCGTCCCCCGCAGTCACATGCTCTTGATCACACACACGGACTGCAGTGACAGGCATCGTTCTCACTCGCAGGCCACACAGCGCACGCCCAGGAACGGAACTGCAAACAAACGCGGCATGACCCTGCTCCAGCCTCGCTCTGAGCCTTTCCACGCACCAGCCGGCTCCACATCGACAACCCAACCACCGACACCTGGGCACGCCACCCGGCCTCCAGAGCTGATAAGGCTGAGAAGACACGGCCGTGGGATACCAGCACGCTCAGCATCTACTCCTCGCGCAACACCCAGGCCCAGGGACCCGGGGCGCGCCTCTCTGCGGCGTGGGGCGCAGGTGGAGACCGTGGGATCCGGCGTGTCCGCTTAACCCTTTCTCCGCCAGCCTCTACGGGGCGCGTCCTTCCTGGGCGCCCTTCCTTCCTCCTTCCTTCCGCTCCTCCGCCTCCCTGGCGCCCACGTTCCCCTCTATTCGTCCTCTCCGCCCCTCTGCGCTCAGACCCTGGTCCTGCGGCCCGTGACGTGCGCCCACTCGAAGGGCGGAGAATGTCAGGTTGCGTGGGAGGGGGCGCGCCAGGGTCATGGCACGAGCCTGCGTGCAACTCCCAGCGCCCCTCCAAGGGCGGCGCCTTTGACGCCCAGGTCCTTCTGGGGCGGGTCCCGGACTCTCCCGAGGTCACTGAGGGGGGCCCGAGGTCACCCGTGGGGCGCACCGCCCCGCCCTTCCAAAGCGCTCCCAGGACGGCCTCCGCGCGCGTCCGCTCGTTGTGCCCCTCCGCGCAGGCCAGCTGGCCCTCCGAGCGACAGTACCTGAAGTCGCTGTAAGGGTGGATGATCCAGGCCCCCGCTGACTTAACGCGCTCCTGCTCGCGCTCCACGGCCTTCTGACTGCCGAACATCCGCAACGAGAACTTGTTGACGCCCGGCTGCAGGAGCGCGCCGAACTGGCGCTGCATGAAGCTGGCCTGGCTGCCGCGCGACTCCCCCGCCGGGCCCGCCTCCTCGCTGCCCGCCTCGTCCGCCGGCCCGGGCCCGGCGCCCGAGCCCGGCCCGGGCCCCGGGGCTGCCCCGCGGCACGAGAACGACACCTTGGGACCCCGCGCCGGGCCCTCGGACCCCGCGGGGCTGCACTGCGGCTCGCCGCGCCCGCACTCGCCGTTCGGGCTGCCCTTGGCCGTGCTCGCGGCGCCCGGGGTGCCCGGGCGGCCGCAAGAGCTGTCTCGGCTGCGGAGCCGGGCCCGCGGGCCGCTCTCATCTGCTGCCTCCGGGGGCGCCGCCTCGGTCCGGGGCGCCTGCTGAGGGGGCGCCGGTCCGAGCCCCGGAGGGGGCGCGGGTGGCGGCGGCGGCGGCGGCTGCTGCTGGGGGGCCGCGGGCGGCGGCGGCGGCGGCGGCGGCCCCGGCGCGGGGGTCGCGCCCGGGCTCTCCCCGGGCCGCCCGCCGCCCCCGCGCGCGTCCATGGCGAGGCGGCGCCGGGCAGTGCGGAGCGGAGCCGCCGCCGCCGCCGCCGGCCGGAGCCCAAGGGAGGGGGGAAGGCGGGGGTAGGGCGGGGCGGAGCCGCGGGGGGCGGAGCCGCGGTCGCGGGGGAGGGGCGGGGGTGGGAGCCCCTCCTCTGCCCGCGCCCACTCCCGGCGCGCCCCGCCCCGTCCTGCGCCCGGGAAACTGAGGCCGCCGGGTCGGGGACAGTCCAAGGTCACGTGGCTCAAGACCTCGGAGACCCGATCAAGCTGAGTCCCAGAAGGGGAAACTGAGGCCCGCGAAACGGAAGGACGCGTCCAAGGTCACCGAGCCCAGCCGCGGAGCTGGGGCCTTGGCGCGCGACCTTGGCGAGGGGCCTTCTCCTGGCGCTTCGGTTCTCCTCTCTCCAGAGGGCAGAGCGGGGCGGGAACCACTGACGCTGGGGCTCGGAGAAATGGAGCCGCCCCCCCACCCGCCCCCGCGACAGCCTCCCTCCTTTCTGTAGGTTTGAGAATTTCCGTAATAAAAGGCCACAAGAGCCCTTCCTTGCCTTGTCACTTGAGCCCCTCCACAAGGACCCTTAAAAATCTGTGGAGGGGGAGGGGCAAAGAGCGGTCAGGCCAGGAGTCTCCGGGTTCCACGGTGGCCGCCCTGCCTCACCACCACCTCCCGCATATGAGGAAACTGAGGCTGAACTGGGCAGGATGAGGCCAAGAGGAAGAACCACCCAAGGATGCTGTGGATCCCACTTTCAAACAGTGAGAAGTGGGATCTCCCAAAAGGCAGGTGGACTTTAAAGTGGGAAGTTACCCAGAATCACAGGGGAACCCAGGGTCTGCCACCCTTTCTCACCAGATGGTCGCATGTGATCCCCACTGGGCTGCCTCCTTTCTCTGCCTCTTGGGCTCAGGCCCCAGCCGGCCCCTCAACTCTGGGTCCCCAGATCTGGGAAAACACCTGAGGCTCTGCTTTGGGGGCTGTAGCCAGGCTGGGGGTGGGGGTGACTCCTGGCATTAGGTAACATAGGCCACAACCCTGGGGCTCCTCCTGGCCTCCAGTCCACACCCCAGCTCAACCAGAGCTTTCTGATGGACAGAGAGCAGAGATTAGGAAGGGCCTGGAGAAGTGGGGGAGGGTGGGGGACCTCAGCCTCCAAAGACCATCGGGCCTTCTGAGTGCTTTCAGACTTGATATCATATTGGGAGCCTCCATCCACCTGGATGTCAGGACCAGGATGGTGAGGTTGGAGAGGGCCCTGACAGTGCACACAGTAGGTGGTACTCAACATTGATTGAGGGATGGGCCCATGTGGACAGTGGGTGGGCTGAACTGGGCCATCTCAGGCACCCTCTAGACTGTTCTGGGCCCCAAGGGGCCTCCCAGGGGGCCATCTCTGCTGTGCCCTCAGCCAGACCTGCAGCTAGATGGGCGGAAAGGCTGGGCTGCCATCTGTCCTGAGTCTGTGAGAGAGGGGCTGGGCTGCCGTTGTCCTGAGTCTGTGAGAGAGGGGCTGGGCAGCCATGGAGTTGCAGTGCCAGGCTGCCGCCCGCCCTGGGCAGATGTGTGTTCTGGCTGAAGGGGGATCTTTCATGCTCACCCTGGGAAGATGTCAGTCTGGGCAGACCGCCAGAGCCCTGGGGCTCTGGGCTGAGAGCAGGGAGGAGGCAGGCCCACAGCTCAGCCCAAGGACCCACTGGACATTGGAGGGGCACAACGGCACCCTGCCACCAGGGACCTGTGAGTCACAGAGGAACAGGGTCCCAACCCCTCTCCTACAGACCCCTCCCCAACCCACGGGCTCCACCCTGAGCCAGGCCACCATCCGGCTCCCTGTCCCTCCCTCCCACTCTTACCACTTGCCCAAGCCAGAGTGTTCTTAGCATCATTCATTCCTTCATTCAATGAATACTTATTAGGCACTTGATCAGGGGCTGGGATTCAGAAGTGAACCTAACAGGCCATCCCTACCCTGGTAGGTGACAGTCGAGCGGAGGCTACAGTCAGCATGGCAGGTGTGATGTTAGCAGACATGGTTGTATCCTTCAGAGCTCAGCCTGAGCCAGGACAGGGGATGAGGAGATGTTAGGGGTGGTGTCCGAAGCCAAGCCAGGACCCGACAGAAGGGATGGGGCCTTGTGGATGTCTGTGGGAAGAGGGTCCAGCAGACAGCACCGCCTATGCAAAGGTCCTTGGGCAACGTGATGCCTGGCTGGTGGAGGAGAAGGGACACTGAGGCCCTAGGGGGTGGGAGGTGTAGATGAGCACACAGAGATGGTGGGGGTGGAGACCAGACAGTGCAGATGGAATAAAACTCTTAATAGTCTGTTGTCCTAACTGCTGGACCCCCACTGTGTGGAAGGAAAGCCCAGTTCTTGCCACCCTGTGTCTCTGCCTCTTCCTCACCGGCATCGCGTTCTGGGCCCGGGGGCCTCCAGCAGGCGGGGCCTGGAGCCTTTGTCCTGAAATCTGGCTGTCCAGCCCCCTGCCACAGATTCTCAGCACCTCCTCAGCACACCACCCACACTTCCTGCTCAGTCGGGCCAGAGCCAGGTTTGAAGTCATGGAGCCTACAGTCTGGGGACCCTCTGAGTGAAAAACAGCTTTAGGCCAAGGAGCTGAGACTAGGCCAGGGTCTTGGCAGGCCGGGGACCAGCGAGAGAGGGGCCCAGAGTTTAAGTTCAAGGGAAATACCAAACAACTCCTCAGCCTTGCATGGCGGCCTAGCGCCCACATGCACCGCTGACTTTGGAGGAGGAGGAAGACTCTTGGTCGGGGGTGCCCGCATGAATGCCATTGTCAGGCCCTGCCTGGCCCATGGCCTTAGTTAAGCAGAATGCCCCTTGCCCAGGTCTGAGTCCTGGCACCTGCACAGCGAGGGCGGGTCCTCTGTTGGCCTGGAATTTCCTTTCCCTACAGAGCCCCAGAACTGCCTGGTGAGGGCACAAGGACACAGGGGGACCGGGGTCTGAGGACCCCCACACCTTGGGCTGTTCCTTCTCAGCTCTTCCCTTTGCTGCTGGGAGAGACCCCTCAGTCCGTCTTTTACTGCCCACTGCCGTGGTACATTGGGGTGCCTCCAGGGGCGGTGGGCCCAGGGATGGGGTGGGCAGCTGGGGCTGTGGCCCAGAGGGAAGGCACACCCAGTCCTGCCCCTGCCTCAGCCACTGGACCTCAAGACAGACCCAGGTCGTGAGCCTCCAGGCGTTTGCCGCAGACAGTCTCCCTTTATCTTGGGACATGGTTGTGACATCCCCTTGGGGGGAACTGAGGAAGCCCCTGTGGCACAGGAGCCGCAGACTGCCACACTCACCAAACACGTGCTCCAGGAACAGCCAGGAACACTTGGTGAAGGAGACACGCGGAGCCGTGTGTCTGTGCCCCACGGCCCGGCCCTGCGAGCAGTGGCCTATCTTGGAGCTGGTCCCCTCCCCACACCACATGGACCACCACTCTGTCCCCCAAGGTGCTGCCTGGGGAAAGATGCACACTTTGGATGAAGAAACCAGCACTGCCTCCTGAACCCCAAGCTGCTGTGCGGGTGCCCGAGGCACAACAAAAAAGGGGTTTGGCAGAATGGGTGGAGCCCCAGGGGTCTGGGGTTACAGGCCCCAAGCAAGGGAACCTCTACCCATGCCCCCTCCATACCAATATTGAGCCCCAGCCTCGGCAGCACCCCCAGAAGGTCCAGCCTTGTCATCACTTCCTCTGTGCTGGAGGAACACCCAGCCTCAGGTGCATCAGTGCTGACCACACTGCCCAGTAGGGATGTCCAGAGAAGTTGAAGTGGTGGGTGCTCGGGGCCCAGAGCCCAGTGTGTCCAGCAAGGGGGCACTTGGGTCCAGGTAGGGCAACCGAAAGCCTCTAGACACGATTCTCTGACTTCCCGGGAACCAGTACCCTCAGGGGTGTGCACTAGGTGCCCTCTGGTGGTGGCTGGAGGGAATGGTTGGCCAGCAGCAGCCCTTCTGCCCCAGCCCCTTGGTTTTCTGGGACCAGTGGCCTCAGTTGCTGTGAATGAGGGCATCTTCTCTAGGCTGTGGGGTGCAAAGTACCTGTAAAGTGCCCCTACTCACCCCATGGGCGCTCAGAGGAACCAGAGCAGCAGGTGACTTTGTGACACACCTGGTCAGCAGCCTGGTGCAGTGGGATCTGCTGAGCAGAGGCATGTCCATTCTACCTCAGAACCTACCAGGCCTCAAACTGGTGGCCAGCGGGCCTAATTTATCCACATGGTATGTAGGGAATTTTTGCCAGTGTTGAAAAATGCTTCCCTTGTAGCTCAGTTGGTAAACAGTCTACCTGCAATGCAGGAGACCTGGGTTCAATCCCTGGGTCAGGAAGATCCCCTGGAGGAAATGGCAACCCACTCCAGTATTCTTGCCTGGAGAATCCCATTGACAGATGAGCCTGGCAGGCTAGTCTGTGGGGTCGCAAGAGTTGGACACGACTTAGCGACTAAACCACTACCACCAGATCTCTGGCTTCTCTGGAAATATGGGAAAAGCCAGCCCAACACTGAGACCCCTGCCTCTCCGGAAAAGCAGGGGTCCGGGCCCCTCATCCAGACCTGAAGGTCTGCAGGCCTCCAGAGGGCACCTAGGGGACCACACAACCCTGGGGCTTAGGCTCCCCAAGACCAGGGTTTGGCCCCATCCCCATTTGGTCCAGCTATTGGGGTACAGGATGGGCAAGCAGGCAACTCTCTTCTCCCTTGGAGGGTCTCAGGGCATTGGCCCTGCCCTTCCTTGAGTCCCCCACCCCTACCCGCTATGCCTCCTGGACAGACTTCCAGCTTGAGTGAGGCCCACCCAAGACACAGGAACTGCTTTGCCCAGGAGGGGGGTACCTGGCAGCTGGTGTGAGAGCTGCCCGACCTGGGGGCCCTATGGGAAGGATGCCTTGGTTTTGCCCAGGTTCCCTTCGAAGGACATAAACAGGCTTATTAGAAGGGCTGCTGCCTGAAGAGCCAGCGGGTGTCTTCAGTTCTGCTGCAGGGCTCCTCCTATCCCTTCCCACCTTTCCCCCTCACCTGGCCCCCAGCATTCCTGCCATGCTCTAGTCTCAGCCTCACCAGCTAAACCTCCCCATCTCCCGAGCTCTCCTGGTGAGTCCCAGGCCCAGCAAAGACACACAACAGAGGACAGAGGACGAGGGTCAGACTTTATTGTGAGCAGGATGGTAGGGAGTGGGGCTCAGGCCCAGCACAGCGGCTCTGAGACTGTCGGCCAGACTACCTTCCTCCTGTGTGTGCAGATGGGGCATTGGTGAGGGGGATGTGCTTAAGGCCTCCATGTGGTCAGACCTGCAGTGACCTGACAACACTGGCTCCACACGGCAGGACGCTTGGCACGGCACACAGCCTGGGACCTTCCTGTGACCTTCCACAAAGGGCAGGGACCTGGCTCCAGCCCAGCCCAGCCCAGCAGCCTCAGAGATGGACCTGGGGCAGGAGCCTTCACCCCTGCCCTGTGAATACATGACACCAACAGCCCAGGGGACCAGTGGGGTAGGAGGTGCAGCAGGAGCCTTACACAAACCTCATGAGGCCTGGGGTGCTCACGAGATGTTTAAACAAGAAAAGCAAAGCTCCTAAGGAACAGAATTCTACACAGAGAAAATCCTACTTCAGTTTTTAAAAAAGGAGACAAAATGTGTAGTCTGAATGTACAACACGGTCTGCTTTCGCTGGGGGGTTTTCAGAGAGGGAAGAGCGTGGGGCTGTTCTCTGCGCTGCCTGTAGACTCATCCTGGTCCTGCGGGAAGAGGGGACTCAGACCAGCCCGGGAAGTGGGGACTCAGACAAGCCCGGGAGCAGCCCCCCGCCGCCCCCTGCCATGCCCTCCCCTCCCCTTCACCTCTCAGCTGGAGTTCCTCTGGCGAACATTCTTGTCTTTGTCTTTGTCATTCAAGGGGTTCCCACTGCTTTTCCTAGGGGCAGAGGAGTCCTCAGGAAGACGAGACTGGGAGTCCCCACTCCTTCACCCCTGCACCCCCTCCCGGTGGATCGGGGTCCCAGCCCCTCCCCCACCCACCCACTCCCCAGCAGGGGACTTACAATGGAGCAGAGCCTATGTCTTCATCTGAGCAGAGCAGAGGCAGCCACATGCAAGAGAAGGGGCAGGCGTCAGGGGTTCCCCACACCAGACCCCTCACTGGGTGGCCCTGACCTACAGCACTCTGCCCTCAGCCGCCCCTGGGACAGGCACCCTCACATGGGCTGTCTAGGGTCTTGGTGGGTCTGGTACCCTGGAGCACCCCTGCAGGCAGGTGCCTGGCCCCGGATGCCCCACCAGGCAGCCCAGTGAGGAGGAGAGGAGAGGTCAGGTCTCATGGGCTGGAAGACTCCCTGCCAGGGAAGGGAGCGCATCCCCGCCGAGAGGCCCAGGGTCCCCCACCCAGGAGGGAGTGGAAGACTGTGGCACCGGCTCACCATCCAGGACCTCGTCTGGCTTCCGCCTCTTCTCGTAGATGAAGATGATGGTGACCAGCACAAGCACCTCGGCCACGATGCCCAGGAAGGGCCAGAGGGCAGCAAAGCGGTTGCGCACGCGCAACGTGATGGCTGCCTGGCTGGTGCCCTCCAAGTTGGTGCCGTTGCACACGTACTTGCCGGGGTCCTCCTTCAGGTCCACGTTGGGGATGTGCAGCTCTGTGCGGCTCTCTGAGGAGACCACGAAGAACTTGCTCTGGGTGCTGTTGGTGATGACCCGGTCCCCAGATTCGCTTTCCTTGTACCACAGCCAGTTGGTGACTGGCGGGAAGGAGTCCGATTTGCAGACCAGGATCACAGTCTCCCCCTCCGTGGCGTGCTCCGACTTCTTCACGGCCTTGATGCTGGGGGGTCCTGCGGGGAAGAGGGCAGTCTGGAGCCTGACCCCCAGCCAGAGATGGTGGTGGGGCTGCCTTGCCCCAGCCCCCAAGGTGGGATCTGCGCCTGCCCCCACTCCCCTTGGAGCCTACCCTTCACTTCCAGATCGGTGCGGCCCGCGTGCTCCGGAAGGAAGATGCAGGAGTACTGGCCTGAGCGGTCTTCTGAGTCCACCCTGCAAGCGGATGCAGGGAGCAGGGTGAAGTGGGCAGGTTCCCGGGGAGGAGGGACCACACCCAGGAGCCCCGGCCTGGCTGCAGTCCAAGCCCATGGCAGCTTCTGGAGCTGCTCCCTGTGGGTCGCAGGGCCCAGCGAGCCAGGAGTGGGGTAACCCAATCCACAGGAAGCAGGAAGGTTCTTGAAGGTGGTGGAGTCTGGCAGCCCGGGAACTTCCCTGGATCCTGGGCCTCAGCCATCTCCACACCCATCTGTATGGTGGCCCCACTTACTCATACTCTGTCTTCAGGTCAGGCAGGGCGTCCTCCTTCAGCACCTTGCCCCCCTTCACCCAGCGGTGGCCCACAATCTCAGTGGCACTGTGATTCAAGGCACAGGTGAGTCGTGTTTTGGAGCCATCATTGTCTATGTTCGTCCAGATCCTGCTCCCTAGGGAGCCAAGGAGAGATGTGAAAGGCATCAGGAAAATCCATCCGTCAGGAGAACCCATGGTGTCAGTCTGCCATGGGCCCCAGCCCCCTCCACAGGGGAAGGGAGGCCAGGGCTAGTCCCCAGAGTCCAGAAGCCCAAGGGCTTTGGAAGGTCCTCCCCTGGGATCTGGGGCGGGACTCTGGGAGAATGGTCTTCACTGGCCGGGCCGCAGGTCTGGGGGGAGCAGCAGCACCCACCTCATGCCAGAATAAGGACCAGGACAGTGAGTGCTGGGTCTGCCCCCTCTGGGCGGCCTGGTATACTCCCCCCTCCCCCAACCAAGGCAAGGCCACCATAAGGGTCAGGTGTGCTCAGGCCATGGTGCTGCAGCAGCCCAGCTGGATGTGCCTGCCTTCCAGGAGGCCACACCTGCCACCAAGCCTCCATGCAGAGTGTCCTGCCTGGACACTGGGGCGATGCCCAGCAGCCATTCCACTTCGTTTCCAGCCAGGCAAACCTCCCCATTTGTTACGACCTTCTCTTTAGGAACCAAAATGCGAAGCCACTTAGAACCAGATGGTCAGAAGCAGGTGGATGGTTCTGGAGAGGGGAACTGGGCTTGAGCTAGGGAAGGTCCCTCTGCAGTGACCAAGGCAGGACACTCCAGACCTCCAGGCATTCAGGGAGGAGCCAGGAGGCAGACCAGAAGAGAACCCCTCTTGGGGGTCGGGCTGTGCCTCCAGGTGCTGACCTTCAGCCATGTCCACACCACAGCCCTTTCCCAGCACTGGGAGCAGGCGTCCCGGGGACACTCCCGTCAGCCCCCTGGGATCCGTGGCTGAACAGGGCTCTCACTGTGCCTGGGGACAGTGGACTTTGTAATAAAGCTGGCTGCCAGGTCATCCACCAGGAGGTCTGTTTCTCTGGAACCATCACCCACACACACACCCCCGAGGTGTCCCTTGGGGAAGGCCATACTCCCAGGGTGGATGCGCAGAATAAGCCAGCCCAGGGGTCTCTGGCATAAAGCACAGCCCAGGGCTGCACTGGGACAGCTCAGCCAGCCAGAAAGCAGCCCAGGCCGCCATCCGGACTCCTGCTTCCTCAATGGGGTCACAGTGCCATCTGACAGCGCAGACAAAGCATTAGAAGCTGGTGGAGTGATTTGAGATGGTGAAAACTCCAACTGATGCCCAATACCCCAACCAGGGGCCATCCTAAGAGCACAACCTGCTCAGCCCCCCACTCCCCACTTCTGTCAACACTGACTCCCAGCCACCCAGGAGACTGGGTGGAACGAAGTGGAATGGCTGCTGGGCATCGCCCCAGTGTCCAGGCTTGAGGCTTGAATCCCAGGACAGACTTCACAGCTGGGCTGCCTTCGGCTTTAGGTCCTGGGTGGGCTGGCTGCAGGCTGATCCAGACCCCAGCTCTAGTTCTGGTTCGGGGGACACCAGCTTCCTTCAGGTGGAGGAGGGAGACCCAAGGGAGCCCGTGGACAAGACACTGGACGGCCCGGTGGGGTCTCTTTCTGAGCACCAGTCCTCACTGCCCCACCTCCAACCACCTGCTGGCTTTCTTTAAAAGAGGACAGGGTGTTTCAGAACACAGGCCAGCAGGGCTTGAAGCAAAGGAGGCCCCTTGGCAGCTCTGGGTGCCCTTGCCCCGGGACTCTCCCACAGCAGCACCTGCACATGTGCGCACACAGGTTGTGTAGGAGAATGCGCCTGGAAGGCCACAAGGCCCAGGGACAGGCCCACCTTCAAGTCTAACCACCCAGGGCAGCCCACAGGCAACTCAGCCCCCAGGCTAGGTGGTGACAGGAACAGGGGTGTGAGGCTGGATACCACCTCTGCGCCACTTTCGAAGGCTTGCCTCCAGTCACCCGTTTCTCTGTCAAGATTTCCCAAGATTGCAAAACCAGCAGCTCTGTGCAGAGCTGGGAGGTGAGTCAGGGCAGGAAGTGAGGCTGGCAGTCCCCATTCTCCCAGAGAAGGCCCTCGGACTCAAGGGTGCTAGGAAGGAGCTCAGGCAGGTATTATACAGGCCCCACCCTGCCTCCTGAGTGAGAAAAGAAGTGCCCTAGGCCACCTCCAGGTGGCAGCAAGGTGAGGCCTCAGCTTTCAGAGGGGCAGAGGCAGGGCCCCAGCCTCACCCAGGGCGTCTACAGGAGCCAGTGGGGCCAGAATCAACCAGGAGGGTCTCCCCAGCTGAGGCCCTGCAGGCCAACACCCCAAGCTTGGTCAGAGGGCTGCACACAGCAAGGGAGTCATCCTACCCCGAGTGATCTGCCCCATCCCGGTTGCCCATCAGCAGGGCTGGGTCCCTCCTGTGCGTGTGTGTGTGGGGTGCAGTGGATGCAGCCACCCAAGGCCACCACGAAGGATGTGACACCTGCGACACTGACAGTCACCAGGACAGGGCCACGAGGAAGGACGCCTCCCAGTGCCCCTCAGGAAGCACTGACGGGAAAAGCAAGCCTGACCCCCAGCCAGCCCAGCACCAGGAGGCCCGGGCAGCACCCCCAGGACTCACAGGGACCCCGGCAAGAAGCAGCAGAGCCCAGGAAGGGAGGGCGCCTGACCCTCCTCCTTTCCTGGCCATGTGACTGCAACCCACGTTCTCAAGTAAAGTCACCTTCATCTAAAAACAGCCACCCCTCCTCCGTGCCCACTCAGCAGCCGGGCCGGGCGCAGGGCCAGGCAGGCCTTGGTACACAGCCCAGAGGGAGCTCCTGGGACGAGGCAGACAGGAGACCACCTCTGGAAGGCCAGCCCGGGCTGCTCACCCCTCCACTGTGCTGGCGAGGGGCCAGTCCTTCGCTCAAGACCCAGACAGGGACCAGCGAGCAAGCCCCTGCCTGCCCACCAGCTGTGCCAGGACCAGGGGACCCTGCACATCTGGACGGCAGGTCCCTCCCAGCAGGAACACTGTCCTGGGGCCTCAGGTGACAGAAGGGCCGAAGAGGCCCCTGAGGCAAGTTTCTGGCTGACCTGGCCAGGAGAGGCAAAGACTTCCACGAACGCCCTCACCCCGGGCAGAAAAAGGACATGGGACCCAGACTTTTCGGTCTCTGCCAGAGTCCCTGGAAAAGGTGGAAAGTGAAAACGGAGGATGAGGCAGACACTGCCCCAGGACTGACCAGTCCTGACCACCCCACCCCTCACCCAGTACACGTGTGTGTGTGTGTGTGTGTGTGTGTGTGTGTGTGCGCGCACGCGCGCGCACGAGCGCACGAGCAGTCCACAGGGAAGGGTGATGGACTGCCGGAGGAATGGCCCTCTACAGAGGGCCACAAAGGGCCTCCTGCCCCACTGGCCAGTGAGGCCTGCACCTGGAGGGCGCTAGCTGCCAGGGCCTCACCCAGAGGTGGTCAATAAAGGGCCACTTTGATTATAAGGAAGAGGAAAGAGGTGGACTGAGATCTTGGATCTTAAAGTGGGTCAGGAGCAACCAGGGGAAGCTTCCCCAAAATGCAGGCCCTTCCACACCCTAAGGCAGCTGGCGCCCTGCTCAGAGCCCACCTGTTCCCGCCTCCCCTGGGGAAGAGACCCAGACCCTGTTGGTTTGCACTTTGTTCTCCGTGTGCCGGTCAGTATAAATCGTTAACCCAGAACCAACTGTGAAGCCTCGATCCACACAAGAAAAAAAAAAAAATCTGTCTTTCAGGCAAAGAGTCTGTGGGGCTTTCTCCAGGAAAGGCATGCCTTAATGTATTTTCAGGCGAGCATTCTCTAAATCCGACCTGCCCACCAAACAGGCTGCCTCTACCTTAAGGAAGCTTGGCAAACAGAGCCTCGTGTTGAAGAGTCTGTAAAAAACAGACGTCTGGGCCCCCCACACTTCCTGCTCTGAGTCGGGTGGCTCACGGTGACCTTGGAACACCTCCCCTCCCGGCCGGTGCCTCCACTCCTATCCCGGTAAAAATAGGAGGGTGGACCATCGCCACCTCCTCCTGGGCCCTGAAATCGGACAAAACTGGAGGAGGTGGAGTGTCGGCCTCCTCACAAAGGTTTAAGTGTTTCGGCGACCCCAGGGGTTGAGCGCACGATCAGAGTGAGACATGGGACCTAAATCCTGGCAAGAATGCGACAATCCCTCCGGCCGAAAAGCCGGCCCGCCTCAGGGGCCGTCACGTGCCGGGGAGCCGCGGGTCCCCTTGGGGACAAAAGCCCACCCACCTCCCGGATGACAGCCAGTGTCTGGGCGCCAGGGGTTCCCCTGAGCCCTACGCTCCAGCTCTCCGAGCTGGGAAGGCTCTTCATAAGATGCCTCGCGCAGATCTGCTTCAGCCCGGAGTCTCCCTCCCCACCCCTCCTCCCCGGGCCTGGGTCTCCCTCCACAAGCCGGGTTCTACTCCCCTGGGGTCTCCCACCCTCCCCCAAGCGGGGTCTCCCTCCCGGGTCCGAGGTTCCTCTCCCGCCCGGGCCGGGGTCTCCCTCGCCAGGCCGTGGATCCCCCTCTCGCAGAGGCCAGGATCTCCCCTTGAGCTGAAGGCGAGCTGCTCCCTGCCAGCTCGGACCACCGACAGGCTTCGCGCCCCCACCCCAAGGTCCTGACCTGCCCCGAAGCCACCCTGGGCACTCAGCAGCACGAGCCCCAACACCGCGATCTGACCGGCCGCCATATCCCGCCGTCCAGCCGTCCCCGCGCAACCGCTGCCCGCGGCACTATAAGAACCCGACAGTCGCCGGGCGCGCGCACGCAGGCAGCGTTGCGGGCGGGGCGCGTGCACGGTGAGTCGCCTACCACCTGCGCACGCGCACGGACGCATGTACGCACACTCCAGCCCCGGCCGACTCATTCGTTCTACGGAAGCCGAGTAGGCGGAGCCGTGTAATCACCCGGGTGAGCTACGCCCTGTGTCCAGGGGCGTGGTTACGTTGCTAAGAAACGGGGCGGGGCCTGGCAGGCTGGGCCGGGAGTCTCACCTCTTTCTGGCTTGATTTACGCTCCAAGTAGTTAAAATGCTCAATTTCTGTGTACTTTGCCCCAGTGCAAAAAACTAAAAAAAGCAGCGACGGAGGCGATGAGGATCACTGTGAACAGGTAGGCTATGTCCCCTGGGGTGAGATTGCCAGATTTAGCAAATACAAATAGCCCGACAGCAGTTACATTTGAATTCCAGGTGAAGGATGAGTAATTTCGTAGTGTAGGTGTTCAGTGCAGTGTATGCACACTGCTTTGCAAGGAAAGTATCATCATTTGTCCGAATTGAACGTAACTAGTCGTCCTGTATTTGGCTGGACTGCATACCCTGAGATGCCCGTGTTTTACAACAAATACTTTGCAAAATGACACACACACAAAACAGGGTATATAGTATATAGTCTTTGTGGCCTTGGATTAGGTAATTTCTTATGAATGTCACCAAAAGCACGAGCAAAAACAACAAAAAATTAGATATATTGGAATTCATCAAAATTAAAAACTTTGGGGGACTTTCCTGGTGGTCCAGTGGTTAAGACTCCGTGCATGGGCTCTAGGGCACGCTGGCTTCAGTATTTGCAGCTCTTGGGCTCTAGAGCACAGGCTCAGTGGTTGTGGTGCATGGGTTTTGTTGCCCTGAGACATGTGGGATTTTCCTGGATAAGGGATCAGGGATCAAACCCATTTCTCCTGCACCCGTAGGTAGATTCTTTACCACTGAGCCACATCAGGAAAGCCCTTAAAAACTTTTCTGTTTCAAAGTAGAAAGTGAAAAGACAATCCACCTGATGGAAGGAAATACTGGTAAAGCATATATGTGATAAGGGATTTGTACCTAGAATATATAAAGAACACTTACAACTCAACTTTTTTTTAACTCAACTTTTTTTAACTCAACTTTTTAAAAAGTTTAAATGAAGACAGATAACCCAATTACAAAATAGAGGATCTGAAAACACAGCTTTCAAAAAAAGACACCTAAATAGACAACATAAACACATGAGAAGGTGCTCAGGGGCGGGCAAGTGGAAACCACAGTGAGACACCACTTCACAGCCACTATAAGGTCAGGAAATAATGAGATAGGGAAAGTGGAGACCTGTGCAGGGCTGATGAGGAGGTGGAACGAACTGTGCTTCCATTCCTCAAAAGGAGATGAAGTGATAACTTAACCCAGCAATGCCAGTCCTAGGTGTGTGCCCAGGAGAACTGAAAACTCGCTACCACGTGGAGGGACCCTGAGAACACGATGCTCAGTAAGAGAAGCAGACACAGAAGGACACACAGGGTGTGATACCACTGAAGGGAAACGTCCAGAACAGGCCGATCCACAGACAGGGAGCAGGTTCCTGGTTGTCAGGGGCTAGGGGAGGAGATGGGAAGTGACTGCTGGAGGGGACGGGGCTTCCTTGTGGAGTGATGGATAGTTCTGGAATTAATTGCGGTAAAGTGTGCTCAACTCTGAATGTACCAAAACCCTTTATGCTCGAATGGGTGAATTGTATGGTAAGTGAATCATCTCAATTAAAAAATGGGGTGATGTGGATCAGGAGGCCTCTTGGAGGTGATGATGTTGGAGGTGACCCATGAATGAGGAGGGGGCAGCAGCCAGGGAAGGACTGAGCTGTGAGTCTCGGGGCAGCCTTGTGCGGGGGAGTGATGGTGGGTAGCTGGCTGGGGCCGAAGGAGGTGGGGGTGGTCAGCTGACAGAGCCTGGGCTGGAAGGGCGTGGTAGAGGAGCCTGGACTTGCTGATATGGAGGCGGTGAGGGAGGGGAGCCGAGGACCCTTCCTGCGGCCAGCAGGGCTGGGGCCTGGGACTGGCAGGCTCAGCGAGCCCGCAGGGAGCAGTATGGAGATGGACGTGCTGGATGAAGGAGGCAGGCTGCCAGCTGGCCTCAAAACACCTCCAGGCCCCTACAGAACTCTGGGCCCCCTGCCCACCCGGAGTGGGGCTGAGGAGATCTCCGGGCTGCCAGGAAGGCTCTGTGTTAATCGAACAAAGCAGCGGCTCCCTGCAGACCTGGCTGTCCTGCACCCACCGGACCCCCTCTTTGCCAGTTCAGGATGGTGGTCTCTGTCCCCTTTTGCTTCCAAGAAGAGTTTTTTCAGGATCACCCCGGAAAAGGTGGCCAGATTTAGCAAATAAAAACAGAGGACTCCGAGTTACACTGGAATTTCAGATCTTCCAAAAATCACGAATTATTCAGTATAAGTATATCCCACGCACTGTCTGGTTTATACTTATATTAAAAATGATCTGTTGTCTGTCAGAAGTTCAGATTTCACTGCAGCCCTGTATTCCATGGGCCCTTTGTGATGCCGGACCTCGGAAGCTGTAAGGGCAGAGAGCAGTAGCTGGAGACCTAACCGCTGGACCACAGGGGCCAGCAGTGCGGGGCTGGGTTCTGAGTCCTTGCCTGCCTGACCAGGACGCAAAAGGTAAAGAGTAAAGTCCAAAGTTTATTGAAAATAAAAGTCCCTGTGGAAAGATGCAGGGGCAAATTCAGAGAGAGAGTCATTCCTTTGGGAAGTATTTAATTCCTTTATGAGTAGTGTTAATCTCTCAGTCATGTCCAACTCTTTGCGACCCTAAAGAATGTAGCCCACCAGGCTCCTCTATCCGTGGGATTTCCCTGGGAAGAATACTGGAGTGGGTTGCTATTTCCTCCTCCACGGAATCTTCCTGACCCAGGGATTGAACCTGGGTCTCCTGCATTGCAGGCAGATTCTTTACTGACTGAGTCAGGGAAGGGTGCAGTTTTCCAGATCTTTGTCTTCTTTTTGGCCAATTGTATTGTTTTGACCCCCTGGCTAATTTGCCTCTGGACCCTCCCCTGGGTGCACAGGCACCCCTCAGTTAAGATGGATCTCATAGCAGAGGCTCATGGGAGGGGGTAACAGGACTCCAATACTTTGGCCACCTGATGAGAAGAGATGACCAATTGGAAAAGACCCTGAAGCTGGGAAAGATTGAGGGCAAAAGGAGTACAGGACAGCAGAGGATGAGATGGTTAGATAGCATCACCGACTCAATGGACATGAACTTGAGCACTCCAGAAGACAGTAAAGAACGGGAAGCCTGGTGTGCTGCATGGGGTTGCATGGGGTTGCAAAGAGTTGGACACGACTTAGCGACTGAACAACAAACTACTCATTATGGGCTGGCGTCCCCTACCTTTCTGACCCCATGAAGGTTTCGCCCATGTCTAGTGTCTTCTTTGCTCCAAGAATGGGAAGTGTGTGACCTCCTGACCCTTTATTAATAACAGCCTAGTCCCAATCTGTTCCTGCCATAAAAATGCCCGCTATCTGGTTATTTACCCCATCCCTGTTGCTGTGTGTATGTTTTTTAATTTTCATTTATTACTTTTGGCTTCACTGGGTCGTCATCGCTGCTTGGGCTTTCTCTAGTTGTGTGGAGTGGCGGCTACTCTCAAGTTGTGCTGCACGAGCTTCTCATTGCAGTTGCTTTTATTGTGGAGCATGGGCTCCAGAGCACATGGGCTTCAATAGTTACGGTGCATGGGCTTAGTCACTCTGAGGTATGTGGGATCTTCCCAGACCAGGGATTGAACCCCTGTCTCCTGCACCGGCAGACAGATTCTTTACCACTGAGTCACCAGGGAAGCCCTCCATTAGTTGGTTTTTATGGAAAGGAGTCAGTCATGAATATGTTGTCCTGGAGCCCGTTTGTCTCCTGCTTCAGGAAATGTAATCAGGGGGCTGGTGATGCATGGACTCCTGGAGCTCATCTCCTTACCCCGGGATGTGTGAACAGAAGGCCAGCTGTAAATACCTAGCTTGGGGCCCATCTGTCTCCTGACTCACTCTGACCCCATCTGTCAAAGCAGCCGGTCTGGTCACCCTCTGTAACTAACTCCCCTGGCCCCCTGGTCACTCTCTGCCCTCGTGGGCACCTCGTGCTCCACGCTGGCCGTGCGTGCAGGCAGGGCCAGGCAGCCTGGCCTGGGCTTGCTGCCATGCTCTGGTCGGCACTCAGCCGGTGCCCCTAACTGGCCATGGGAGGGTTAGATCCTCCCTGGATCCCCATTCTTCCCTGGCCTCTGGAGGCCTGAGGGCTCACTGGGAGGGGCCCAGAGACCCACAAACAGAAGGACAAGGGGAGCAGCCCCCCACCTCTGCAGTGTGCACAGACAGGCCTCCGCTACCTTCAGCCAGATAGAGAGAAGCTAGCGCCAAACCCCGCCCTGGGGCCTGGCCGTACTGACCCTCGGGCCTTGTAGCCCTCACCTCCCCCACGGCTTGGCTCCAGCCTCGCTGGCCCTGCTCCCGCCCTGAGTTCTGCCTGGGCAGTGTCTGCTGCCGCCAGGCATGCCTTCCCAGGTCACTGCCTCGCTCCTTCCCACGTCGCCCTGGCCGCTCCCAGAGTTCTGGCCCTGGGCCCCCCGACTTGGGACCCCAGCCTCTGTCCAGTTTGCTTTGTTTGCAGTTTGGTTTGTTTGCTTTCTACTTTTTCCTACAAAACCTTTCAAACTCACAGATAAGGGGAGAGAAAGCAGGATGAGTTATCATTTATCACACCCATCTCTCTGTCCAGCTTAAGGATTTATGTGCATTTTTCTGTGAGGGTGGGGTTTGAAATCCAACCCTCCCTCTGCTGGGGTGTGGATTTTATCCTCAGGGCACTCAGGAGCCCTGGGAGGGATCTGAGTGAAGGAGGGACTCTCCTGCTGTTAGACTGATCTGGGTCTCTGGTACGGGGGCTGGGTATGGGCAGGTTAGGAGTGGAATTTAGGGAGGACAGGATGGTACAGTGGGTTCAGTGGTTGCTTCCAGACCTGAGAATGGGGCCTTATTTGAAAAACATCTTTGCGGATGTAACTGTTAATTAAAGGTCTTCACATAAGGTCATTTTGGGTTAGAGTGGCCCTGCATCCAATGACCAGTGTCCTTGAGGAGACAGAAGAAGAAGGGCTTCCCTGGGGGTCCAGTGGATAAGAGTCCGCCTGCCAATGAGGAGATACAGGTTCAATCCCTGGTCCGGGAATATTCCACATGCCTCAGAGCAACTAAGCCCATGCGCGTAGAGCCTGTGTTCTGCAGCAAGAGAATCCACCTCAACCAGAGAGTAGCCCCTACTCGATGCAACTAGAGAAAGCCTATGTAAAGCAGTGAAGACCCAGTAAGGCCAAAAATAAAAGTAAATAAATAAATCTTAAAAAAAAAAAAAAGGAAAGGCCATGTGAAGATGGAGGGACAGACTGGGGTGATGTGGCCACAAGCCCAGGATGCCTGGAGCCCCCAGGAGCTAGAAGAGGCAGAAAGGACCCTCCCAAGAGCATGGTTTCTGCTGTGTGAAAGGCCTAATTGGTCATGCTTTGTCTGAGCAGCTCCAGGAGCTGGTACAGGGGGTCCGGTGGTTGATCCCTCTAGCGCTGGGGTTGACTAAAGTGTGCAGTGGGCTGCCCAGTTTGGGGGAACACCAGGCTGGGAGCCTGGGAGGCTCCCTGCAGGAGTGAGTCCTGGCCCTGGACACGCCCCACAAGCCAGCCTGGCTCTGGCTTTAAGGTCGGTGTGTGTGGGAGGAGGGGGACACATGAAGGGGAGGTTTATAGGCACCGCCGTCCTCTCACCTCTGTCGTCCCTGGAAAAGTGACAGAGGACAACCCCAAATGAACCCGGGGTTGTGATGGGGTGGCCCGGGGCTAGTGATCTTTCCTAGGGGGCAAGTCCCATGGGTGAAGCAGGACAAAGCAAAAATGAAAGCTTCTGAGAGTGAGAGTGGGTCCAGCCTCCCCAGCCAAGATTGCAGGTAATTCAGACTCTTGTCCTACACAGTCATGGCTTGCCCTGTCCTGACCACCTGGGAGGCTGTTGTCAACGAAAGACCTCCCCGGGCCGCAAGGGGGCCGAGCTTCAAGGTGTGCTGGTGTTTCCAGGTTTCCTCGGCCTGTTTGCTGATATGTCATCCTGAAATAAGGAGAGGGGTCTTTGTTTCTCAGGTTTGTTTTGCGACGTCCTCAAAAGGCAGAGGAGTCTGGGGACAGCAACCCCTGCACCCCGCACCGCCCAGCTACCTGGATTCCCAGTCAAGACTTTGGCCACGTTTGCCTCCCCCACCCCTGCTTCTGTCTCTCCCTCCCTGTCTCTCTATCTGTCTCTCCATCTCTCCCTGTCTCTCTGTCTCTTTATCTTTCTTTGTCTATCTCTCCATCTCTGTGTCTCTATTTCTGTCTCTCCCTCCCTGTCTGCTGTCTCTTCACTCTCTTTTTTCTGTCTGTGCCCCATCTCTCTGTCTCTGTGTCTCTCACATTTTCCCTGCAGAACCATTTTGGAGTAAGGACAGGCACCAGCTTCACCCTAGGAACAAAGCAGGGGCCTGGGGTCCATAGGCCCCTCTGAGGTCCGTGTGGGATCCTCCCTGCAGTCTAGTACCCCAAAGACTGACCTCAGCCTTCCTTCATGGCAGTTGTTCCCAGCTCCAGGGCCAGCCGGGGCCTGACTGTGTCGAGCTGCCCTGTTGCCATCTGGGCCCAGGTTCTGGGACAGATACAGCTGCTGCTCCAAGGGCTGGGTGTGGGGCTTGTTTGTGGGGCTTGTTTCAGGAAAGTCTTTCTCTGCAGGGTCCCTCCCCCCACCCCAGCTGTCCAGCTGAGAACAGAGCCCCTGGTCTAGCCCTCTGCCCACCTGGCAGTGGTGCCTCAGTCCCCCAGCGCCTCCTGCTGCAGCTGCCTCACCCCCTCTCCCAACCCTTGAAACCCCTGGGCTCCCATCACTGGGGGTGGGGTAGGGCCTAGCTGCACGGGAAGGAACCTCTGTGGAGACAGATAAGCTTCCTCCCACCAGGGTGCTGGGCTTCCAAACACTACCCACCTCCACTGATCTCCGTCCTGCTGGAGTCACTCCAAGTCCCTGCCCAGGACAATGGAGATCCCTAAAACCACAGCTCCCGTGGCCCTGGTGGGGGTGCAGTGCTGAAATTCCTCTGTCAACTACAAAATGTAGTCACCACCTGAAAATAGAGAGTTGTGTTATTTTATTTGGTGCAAATGTTAGGACTTCAAGCCAGGGAGGTAGCGTCTCAGGTAGCATGGAGGAGGCCAGGGAAGGAGTCAGGATTATAGGAGTTTGCCACAATGGGGGCAGGCAGTCAGCACCTCAAAGGATTACTGTTAATTAAGGAAAATCAGATACCTCAAGGAATTTAATGCTCGCTCTTCTCCATATGAGAAGATGCAAGAGTCTGGGATTATTGACATCATTCCTTTCATGCATCTCAGCTACCTGGGGGCAGCATCCTGTCCTTTTGATTTCTCACATGCCCCCTCCTGCAGCTCCTCAGCAGTCACCAAAGGGGCTGGCGGCATCTCCTGGATCTGAGTCGCAGGCCTTGTTTCCCTTTTGGGAACCTCGTTCACATTTGGAGGTCCGAAATCACTGAGGGATATTACATCCTTGGTTGTTGATGCCTCAGGCCAACTGCAGGATAGTGGTGGCCAGACGGAGCAGCCATGGACCCACAGCAGCCAAGGGTACAGGGACAGCCCATGTGTCCATGGATGGATAAATGGGACAGATAGCACGTGGTCCCTCCACACCCCGGAGCATCCCTCAGCCCTGAAAGAGAAGCCCTGACACTTGCTACCACGTGGACGGACCCTGAGAACATGATGCTCAGTGAGAGAAGCAGACACAGAAGGGCATGCAGGGTGTGATTCCACTGATGGGAAACATCTAGAACAGGCAGGGACCATGCACAGGGCCATTCGTGTCGGCCCAGGAGGTGGGAATGTCGCTATTCTCTGCGGGGGCTTCAGCTTTTCTGCAGGCTAGAGAATGCACACAGGAAAGGCTGGTGCGTCCTATGGGCTCAGGCTCTTGGCCCTCTCCCTCTACAGGTGGGCAAGCATGGCATTCATCTTGCAAAGTCCCAAACCTTTGAAGACAATCGACATCCATCCATCCATATTGGGGCTCCCCCACCCTGGACTGCTGATATGGGGGGGGGTCACCCTCTGTGGGATGTCCTGGGTATTGCAGGGTGTGGAGCCACACCACCTGCTCAATGCCAGATTTCCAAGTCCTGGGGACCACAGATGTCTCTGGGGCAGAATCACCCCCAGTGAGACCCCCTGGTCTATGGGAGAGAATAGATGTGAGGGGGTGCGTGATGGAACCCCCATGGAATGGCATGGATGGCCCACTTCTCCCTCCGCCCCACACTTGGCCAGGTGGGAGCACTGCCACACTCAGTGTTGAGGGGAGGACTAGACACAGCCCAGAAACCTTGGGGGGTACAGCAGACAGGACCCACTTCAGGAATGGGAACCTGGAGGTAGGAACCTTGCTGGGGTGGAGGCTTGGGGGATCCTGTTGTGTTGACCTGGGCACTGAGTACAGTGGTGTTTTGTTTGCCTGGGGTATTTGTCAAGCATCCAGCGATCCTCCAATGCCCAGAGGACACCATCATGCAGTTTTAATTCAGTTCTGACCCTCTCTGCCTGGAGTCAGTGCAGAACCCACAGCTTAAGGGCTCAGTCCACAACCCTGTCCCCTTCTCATACCAGTCCCGAGTCCTCTGTGACCCCTGAACTTCTTACCGTCCAACTAGCTGTGTGTCATGGTTCCTGCCACCCCTCTCCCTGGGTCTGACCAATTTGTTACAGCAAACAAATGGGACCTAATTTAACTTAAAAGCTTTTGCACAGCAAAGGAAACTACCAACAAAACAAAAAGAGAGCCCACAGGATGGGAGAAAATATTTGCAGATGAAGTGACCCACAGGGATTAATCTCCAAAATATACAAACAGCTCATGAAGCTCAGTATCAAAAAAAAAAAAAAAACTAATCAAAAAAACAAGAAGACCTAAACAGACATTTCTCCAAAGAAGACAGACAGATGGTCAATAGGTACATGAAAAGATGCTCAACATTACTAATTATCAGAGAAATGTAAATCAAAACTACAGTGAAATATCACCTCACACCAGTCAGAATGACCATTGTTCAAACATCTAAGAATTACAAATGCTGGAGAGGGTGTGGAGAAAAGGGAACCCTTTGTCCCAGAGTTTTAGGTACAAAGGGCTTCTAGCCTGGTCCCTCCTGTCCTGGATGTGAACTCAGGTGGTTGAAAGAGGCTCATTAGGAGGGTTTTAGGAGCCGTGTGCCAGGACAGGATTCAGCAGTTTGGTTTGTGGAAAATCACCAGCTGTTGTGACCTGGGTGCGTTCTGTATATAGGTGACACCTCCATAAACAGTTAAAGGTTAACAAGGCACTTGCCCCTGCAGACCCATCAATCTTGGGTTGGGTTATCCAGTCCTGAGAGAACATCAGAGAAAAAATAGCTCCGTGGAAGGATGCTCTCCAAAACCCCTGACCTGTGCCCCCACCCCCGACTTCCCAGGCCATTGAAAGAGGCACAGCCCAGGGGGATCCCAGAGAGGCCTGAATATCACAGGGGACCCTGAAAAGTCCTGGGGCTGAGAGGATGTCAGGGAACCCAAGGAGAGGTGAATATGGGCTTCGGTTGATAATAACATATCAAGATTAGTTCATTGATTGTGACAGCTTCCCTGGTGGCTCAGATTGTAAAGAATCTGCCTGCCAGTGCGGGAGACATGAGTTTGATCTGATCCCTGTGTTTCAGGAAGGGGGACCCCTTCCAGGGCCCGAAACTGGACTCTTGTCTAACATGTGGAAATGAATTGTCTGAGGAGACACATGTGCTGACAAAGCAAGAGATTTTATTGGGAAAGGCACCCGAATGGAGAGCAGTAGGGTAAGGGAACCCAGAACAGCTCTGACATGTGGCTTGCAGTCTCGGGTTTTATGGTGATGGGATTATTTTCCGGGTTGTCTTTAGCCAATCATTCTGAGTCAGAGCCCTTCCTGGTGGTGCACGCCTTGTTCAACTAAGATGGATGCCAGATAGAAGGATTCTGGGAGGTGGTCGGACATGTGGTGTCTCGTTTTGACCTTTCCCAAACTCTTCTGGTTGGTGGAGACTTATTAGTTCCATGTTCCTTACCAGGACCTCCTGTTGTAAAACAACTCAGATGGAAATGGTTACTATGGTGCCTGGCCAGGCTGGGCAGTTTCAATCAGTGTGCTTCCCCTAACACCTGGATTGGGAAGATCCCCTGGAGGAGAAAATGGTAACCCACTCCAGTATTCTTGCCTGGGAAATTCCATGGATGGAGGAACCTGGTGGGCTACAGTCCATGGGGTCATAAAGAGTCAGACACGACAGAGCACCAGGCGCATCATAATAAGAATCTCGTCAACTGAAGGGGAAGGAACACTTGGAGACTTGGTACTCTCTTCATTGTTTTCTGTAAATATAAAACTGTTCTAGGGACTTCTCTGGTTGTCTAGTGGCTAGACTGCACGCTCCCAATGCAGGGAACACGGGTTTGATCCCTGATGGGAGAACTGAAATCCTGCATGCTGCATGGCACGCCCCCCCAAAAAAGACAGATAAAAGAACCTTTAGCAATTTAAAAAAGAAAAATGAGTTGAGTAGATTCCTTCTCCTTTTTGTCCTTCCTTTTCTCTGGCTCTGAAATAAAGACATAAGCGTTTCCCAAAGCGTCTTACCACCTTGCAGGAGGCCTGGGACTCACAGTGCTCAGAAGACAGGAAATTCTGCCGCATCACCAGAAGAGAAAAGCTATTGCCTTGTGATGGGCAAACTCACCTTCTGGGCTGCCTGACCAGCGGCCTTTCCTGCTCAGAACACCCTTGGATGAGCACAGAAGGTGCTGCCAGAGACCGTTGCTTCCTGGGAAAAATGTTTCGATGGAGGAGGAGAGATGATTTTCTCTCCTGAGCGAGACAAGCCTGCAAGAAGTGAGGGATCTTCTGGGGTCGGTGGTGCAGATTCCACAGGGCTTGGGTTGCTCATGTGCATGTCTTGCTGTCAGAGCAGCAAACCCTTGATCGAGATATGTGCATTTCCTTGTGTGGGAGGGAGGGAGGGAGAGATGGGCCTGAGTAAGTCCTGCGACCCAGCCTTGGCCCCCCAGGGCAGTCTGAGGGCTCCTCGGGGAGGCTGCCACCTCCATGAGATGCACCAGCAACAAAGCCAAATGGACAGATGGACAGATGGACAGTGGAGGAAGAAGCAAGCACTTCAGCTGCTCCTGGGAGAAACCTGCGTGGCGGGAGTTGGGTAGGGGTAGGGGTGGGGGGCTGGGGGGGGCAGGCACCTAGGTGTCTGGTGTGCGGTTATTTCAGTGTGGCTGTTTGAGCGTTTTCATAATAAAAGCAGAAGATTCTACCAGAAAATATGGGTTTTCTCACACTGTTCCACACAGAGTCTGTCACCACATGGTCCAGCAATTTCTCTCTGCCTCATCAGAGCACACTCAGGAGAACTAAAAACACATCCACATATGCCTTGGCACCCGTGGCCACAGTAGCCATGGTGGAAGCAAGCTAGGTGTCCATGGAGCAGACATACACACACGTGTCCCCCACACATGGGGCATCCCTCAGCTCTGAAGAAGAGAGAAGCCCTGACGCTCGCTACCACGTGGAGGGACCCTGAGAACACGAGCTTAGTGAGAGAAGCAGACACAGAAGGACACGAAGGGTGTGATTCCACTGATGGGAAACGTCCAGAACAGGCTGATCTACAGACACAGAGAGTGGGTTCCTGGTTGTCAGGGGCCGGGGAGGAGGTGGTGTTGCTTTTGGGGTGCTGAAAAGTTCTGGAACTAGATAGAGGTGCTGGATGCACAACCCTGGGAATGCACTGAAAACCCCTGAATTACACACTGTTTAAAAGGGTGAATTGCATGGCATGTGAATTATATCTCAATAAAGACAAACTAAGATCATGGCATCCGGTCCCATCACTTCCTGGCAAATAGATGGGGAAACAATGGAAACAGTGACAGACTATTTTCTTGGGCTCCAAAATCACTGCAGATGGTGACTGCAGTCATGAAATTAAAAGATGCTTGCTTCTTGGAAGAAAAGCTATGACCAACCTAGACAGCCTATTCAAAAGCAGAGACATTACTTCGCTGACAAACGTCTGTATAGTCAAAGCTGTGGTTTTTCCAGTAGTCATGTATGGATGTGAGAGTTGGACCATAAAGGAAGCTGAGTGCTGAAGTATTGATGCTTTTGAACTGTGCTGTTGGAGAAGACTCTTGAGAGTCCCTTGGACTGCAAGGAGATCAAAGCAGTCAATCCTAAAGGAAATCAGTCCTGAATATTCATTGGAAGGACTGATGCCAGAGCTAAAGCTCTGACACTTTGGCCACCTGATGCAAAGAACTGACTCATTGCAAAAGACCCTGATGCTAGGAAAGAGGGAGAAGGCAATGGCACCCCACTCCGGTACTCTTGCCTGGAGAATCCTATGGGTGGAGGAGCCTGGTAGGCTGGAGTCCATGGGGTCGCTAAGAGTCAGACACAACTGAGCGACTTCACTTTCACTTTTCACTTTTGTGCATTGGAGAAGGAAATGGCAACCCACTCCAGTATTCTTGCCTGGAGAATCCCAGGGACGGCGGAGCCTGGTGGGCTGCCGTCTATGGGGTCGCACAGAGTCGGACACGACTGAAGTGACTTAGCAGCAGCAGCAGCAGCAGCAGCTAGGAAAGACTGAAGGCAGGAGGAGATGGGGATGACAAAGGATGAGATGGTAGGGTTGTATCACTGACTCGATGGACATGAGTTTGAGCAAGCTCCAGGAGTTGGTGATGGACAGGGAAGCCTGGTGTGCTACAGTGCATGGGGTTGCAAAGAGTTGGACACAACTGAGTGACTGAACTGAAAGATGGTGGTGGTTGATGGTTTAGCTGCTAAGGCATGACTGACTCTTGTGACACCATTGATTGTAGCCCACCAGGCTTTTCTGTCCATGGGATTCTCCCAGCAAGAATACTGGAGTGGGTTATCATGCCCTCCTCCAGGGGACCTTCCCAGCCCAGGAATGGAACCCGGGTCTCCTACATTGCAGGCAAATTCTGAGCCAGCAGAGAAGCCCACTAAACACAGAACCAAAGTCAAAAAGATAAGGAAGGAGATTCGGGGGCCTTTTCTCCATTTCTCCCTTTGGCCCCCAGTGCCCACGGGCCTTGGCCGCGGCTGGCCCTCCCATGCAGCCTGAAAAGTGCAACCCATTCTGTAGGTGGCAAACCCGAGGCCCAAGGCCTGCAGGAGGCTCAAGCAGTTTTATTATTATGGTGTATTGGTCCCCTGATACATCCTGGCCCCTGGCTGCCCTGCTGCAGGATGCCCCTTGGAACACAGAATCAGGGCCACCTCTGGAGGGTCAAGGTGAGGGAGGTGAGCCATTGTGGCGGAGGACCTTCTTGATCCAGGGCATGTAGGGGGCCACAGCGACAGCCACGGGGGGTTTGAAGATGTCGGTGCAATTCTCAGAGCTGAAGGACAGGATTCCAGCCACTTGGCCTCTTTTGCACACCACCGGCCCGCCTGAGTCCCCCTGTGGAGGCAATGGAGCACCAGTCACCTCCTGATGAAGGGGGCCGCTTATCCAGTGGGAGGGGATGGAAGGCTGATTCCAGGGCAGAGACCCCCATCTATCCCCTTCCCCCACCTCCTTTAGTCCCTTCTCAGTTCCTTTCTTGCCTGGTAACTCTCTCTGTGCCCTCTTCCCGCCCCAGGGCCTTTGCACATGCTCCGTCTATGCCCTGATGTTTCTAGGTGCTGGAGTTCAAAGCCTAGCTCTGCCACCCGCTGTGTAACCATGGGCAAACTGCTTAGTCTCTCCGTGCCTCAGTTTCTGCACTTGAGAAGTGGGCGCCTGCTCCTTCCCAGCTTCAGGACCTCCAGGGAAGGGAGGGAGCCAGGCTCACCTGGGCGCCCCCACCCCCAGCACCCGCACCTTGCAGGGGGCCTGGTTCTTGGAGTCAGCTGCCAGGCAGATCATGTGGGAGCTGATGTTGCCGTGCCAGAACCGACTGTTGTTGCACATCCTGGTGTCCAACACATGCACGTCCAGCTCCTGCAGCACCCTGGCCAGGTTCCCAGGCTGGTGGGTCAGGCCCCAGCCGGCCAGGCTGCACCGGGTGCCTGTGGCCACCATCTGGCGCCCTCGGGGCAATGCCAGGGGCTGGATGGTCCTGCTGGGCTTCACCTTCCCGTCCAGCTATAGGGACAGGAAGAGGCAGGTGAGTAGGTGAGGGGATGCTGGGGGAGGAGAACACAGCGGGAGGGGCAGTGGGAAGGTGAGTCTGGGGAAGGGGACAGTAGGGGAGGGGAGCCAGGGGGAGGGGACCTGGAACTACCATTCCTCCCACTGGCAGCACCTTTAGCAGCGCGAGGTCATTCTCCAGATGAGGGACTGGCTTGTATTCGGGGTGCCGGACCACCTTCCTGATGCGGTAGATAGGGCTGATCTCTCCCAGCACATGAAGCCCCAGCACAAGCCTCAGCTGCTGCGTCCTGGGGGCGGCAGGGTTGGGGTGTGGGGGTGCTGCAGGATTTGTGGGGGGCGGCAGGCCTGGGTATGAGCCCCAGCCCTCCCAGGCTCTGGCCCAGGGGCACTCTCAGTACTGCACCCCCTCACCCGGCTTCTTTCTGCAGTCCTTCCCCTGCCCAGTCTGGTCTTCTCCCTGCCTCCTCCAGGAAGCCTTCCCTGCTCCCGCCTCACCCCAGACTCCTGTCCAGCCATGCCTGAAGGCTGTCTCTTTTCCATGTTTTCAGTTACTTGAATAAACAGACCCCCTTTGATTACTTCTCTGGGTTTGATCTGCGGTCTTTGTTACTGGCCAGTCCAGAGGTAGGACAGCTCTGGGATGGCTTTACCTGGTGGTTTCACAATGGCGTCATGCACCCAGGTTCCTCTCTGTGTTGGCCCTGCCACCCTCATAGGCCAGCTCTGTCCCTGTGGCCACAGGTGGGAGACACACTCCTGGGTGTCACAAGAGACCCACCTCTGTCCATTTGGAAGGTTCTTTTTTATAGCAAATAAGCTGCCCCCAGGAATCCTCGCAGCCTAATGTCACATACACAAATAAGGTTGCTGTGATGTACTATTGCCTCAGCAATCACTGCAGAGGGGAAGGGGACCCCCTCACAACACTACAGTTGACTTAAATCTCTCCAGACCCACCTCCTGGTGGGAATGGGGAAACCAGGATAGGTCTGGGGACATCTGGTGTGATGGGGTGGGGCTGGGTCACTCACGGCTGGGTCAGGCAGTGGGCAGCTGTCAACACCCAATTTTGGTGCAGGAGCACCCCACCACATTGGTGTGAGCCAGACGACTTCTGCAGCGAGACCATGTATGGGCGTGAGTGGGGGACAGCGTCTCGACCCCCGATGATGTGGGTCTCGAAGGTGTTGCCTCCTGGGGAGAGGGAGAGAAAAGGCCAGGTTAGGACTGGGTGCCCCACCCCTGCCTTGACACTCTGACTCCAGCTCCAAGGCCCTGGATGGAATGTTCTGGAATTAGACTATGGTGATAGTTGCACAACTCCAAATGCGCTAAAATTCTCTGACTTGTACCCTTTAACTGGGTAAATTGCATAGTATGTGAATGACATCTCAATAAAGCTGCCATAAAAATTGTTTTAAAACCAATCATGGGGACTTACCAGTTTTCCAATGCAGGGACAAGGATTGGATCCCACATGCCCTGGGATGTGGCCAGAAATTTTTTGGAAAATTGTGAATTAAAAATGATTGATAAAAAGCATTTTAATGTAAATTAGCTTAAAAAAATCTACCTGTGATTCCCCATCATGCTTTAATTTTTTAAATCTGTTTTTAAAAATTTTGGCCGTGCTGCATGGCATGTGGGATCTTAGCTCCCTGGCTAGGGGTCAAACCCATGCCCCCTGCAGTGGAAACATGACTCCTAACTCCTGGGCCACCAGGGAAGTCCCTCCTTCATGCGTTAAACATCCAAACTCATGACTCACAAGACACACCTCAGCTGACCCTGCTTCCTTCACACTTGCCCCCATCCCCTCCAGCACTCCGGTCTCCCTGCTGTTGATGGATGGATGATGGATGAGGATGGATGGATAACAGATGGATGGATGGATGCATGGAATGGAAGAAAGGAAAGAAGGAAGGGAGAAAGGATGATGGGTGGGTGGTGGGAACCCCTATCCTGCTGGGTCACCAGTTGATCACAGTGAACCTGGCTGGATAACAATCCAGCCAGGCCAGCATGGTGGGATGCCCACCATCCCACCCAGTCTGCATCTCATGCTCCCAGGTGCCATTTATGAACAAGTGTATACAATCTGGGGAGGTAGCCAGCTGGGGCTGAAATTCCAGCTCCGTCCCTCCTAGCGGGGCGGTCCTGTGAAGGCTGCCTCGCTCGTGGGGCTGTGGTTTCCTTCTCTGCACTTCCTGGGTGCTGCTGGGGAGCAAACAGCCTGCACCTGTCCCACATGCTGCGAATCCAGCTCCACCAGAGCCCCACGGCCGCCTCTCAAGACAACAACCAGGCGCACATGCGCGACCTCACCCTGGAGAGGCCTGGTGGGATCCACCATGAAGGGGCGAATACAGCGCCCCTCCGTGGTTCCTCCGGAAAATGCATCATCCGAGCCCAGCCTGGGGACGCAGCCCAGGGCCGCGGTCGGAGGACTTGGGGGAGATGGAGATGCTACCAGAGCACAGGGGACCGAGAACAGCAGGACGACTAGATCCTGCTCACTGAGGACACCGTGTGGACAACTGGAGTGAGGTCTGTAGGTGAGCTGAGGGGAAGGATGCTGAGAATCCATCCTGTGACAGGATGGCCTGTTCCCAGCACACACACATAACCCGCCCCCCACCCCCGACACACACACATAAGCACACGGACACACATACGCACACGCACACATATGCACATGCACACACACACATACATGCCAAAGCATTTAGGGGTGAGGGGCAGTGCATCTAAATCTCATTCTCAAATGGTTCAGGAAAATAATGATAAACACATATTTGTATTTTGTATACACACCAAGGGGTGGGGTAGGTTGGGGGGGATGATAAAGCAATGGAGGCAAAATGTTTACCACCGAGGGATTAGGAGAAAAGGAAAGTTGTCTGCAGGACTCTCCTGATTTCTCTGTGAAAGTGGAAAGAAGTCAGAAGGAAAAAAATCGGGGGGCTTCCCTGGTGGTCCCGAGGCTAGGACTCTGTACCTCCAGTGCAGGGGGCGTGGGTTTGGTCCCTGGTGAGGGAACTAGATCCCACATGCAGCGACTAAGAATTCACATGTCAAAACTAAAGATCCTGCTTGCTGCAACAAAGATTGATGATCTTGCGTGCCACCAAAGATTCGGTGCAGCCAAAATAAACACATTTTTCTTTTTAATTCAAGAAAGGAAAAGAACCTCACATCTGCCAAGCCTTGCCCTCACCCTCAGGCCTCACTCAGAAGAAGTCATGACAGCCATATGGAGATGAAACTGACAGACCCTCGGTCACCCAAGCTGTGAAACCAAAATCTTCCCCAACAGCAAGTCCCATCACCCCAGGAAGAAGCCCCGAACTGTTAGCAACCCACTTCACACCTTTTTTTTTCTTTAGTGGTTGCTTTTTCTTTTTTTCACTTTTTAAAAAACTGATGTATAGTTGATTTACCATGTGTTAGTTTCAGGTGTATAGCAAATATATATATATATATAATATATATATATTATTCAGTTATATACATATACATGTATATTATATATATATTCATCCCTGGGTCTGGAAGATCCCCTGAAGGAGGGCGTGGCAGTCCACTCCAGGATTCTTGCCTGGAGAATCTCATGGACAGAAGAGCCTGGCGGGCTACAGTCTACGGGGTTGTGAAGAGCTGGACATGACTGAGCGACTAACACTCACATTTATATTCTTTTTCAGGTTCTTTTTCAATTTTAGGTTATTACAGGATATTTGGTATAGTTCCCTGTGCCAAACAGTAGAACCTTGCTGTATGTTTTATATATACTTGTAGTTATTTAGTCACTAAGTCACGTCTGACTCTTTGTGACCCCATGAACTATATAGCCCCCGAGGCTCCTCTGTCCATGGGATTTCTCAGGCAAGAATACTGGAGTGGATTGCCAGTTTTTCTCAGGGGGATCTTCCCGACTCAAGGATCAAACCCTCATCTCTTGTGTCTCCTGCATTGGGAGGCAAATTCTTTACTGCTGAGCCACCTGGGAAGCCCTTTATGTATCTGTTAATTCGAAACTTCTAATTTATTCCTTTTTTTTTTAATTTAAAAATTTTGGCCATCCTGAATGATAGCTTTCAGGATCTTATTTCTCTGACCAGGGATCAAACCCATGTCCCCTGCAATGGAAGCTTAGAGTCCCAACTAGGGGACCAACAGAGAAGTCCCCCACTCCACTTTAAATTAAAAAAAAAATATTGTTGGAGGAAAGTGAAGCTCCCTCCCTGCCGCCCCGCTTCCTGCTCTGGAGCCTCCTTCCAGAAATATTTCATCTGGGGAAGGGGAACGGGCTCAGAAGAGAAACCCTCAGGACGACGGGCGTCCTCCGCCCTTTGCTCTTTGCTTTCCCCACAAGCTCTTTTCGAGGCTGTTTCATGGACAGCCATCTCGTGCTCTGGGGGCCACTGACGTTTTTTCAGTGAGTCCTGTCTGGGGACAGGGAAATTGTATCCAGTCTGTTTCTTCACCCCCCTGCCCTGCCCCTCGCCATGGACCCTGGGTGCCGCAGCTCCAGCCTCAGTGTCCCCACCTCGCTCACCTGCCCACAGGGCTTCCAGGACCACCAGCAGGAGCAGCATCTTGGATCTGGGGGCCTCCACGGTTCTGGCCCCGAGCCCCAGCACAGTTCACACCCACCCTTCCTGTGGGGGAGGGAGGTGACATTCACAGCTGCGGATGATTCCACATCACCCCCAGGTGTTTCTGAAAGATATGCACTCTTTGGAGACAAAACCCCGTCACCATGATCACATCTGAAAAATTTACAGGAATCCCTATTGAGCATCTAATACCCCGTCATGTTCCACCTCCCAGCTCAGCCGTGGTGTTGTGTGGTTTCAGCTCCATCATTTCCTTGCCCTGTTGTCTCATTGTGGCAAAATACGCACACCATAAATGCAGCATCCTAACTGTATTTAAATGCACAGCTTATGGCATTAGGTACGTTCACATTGTCATGGGATCACCCTCACCATCATCTCCAGAACGTCATCTTCCCAAACTGAAGCTCAGTCCTCATGAACACTGACTCCCCAGCCCCACCCCCAGCCCGTGGCCCCACCAAATACTTCCTGTCTCTGGATCTGACTCTTCTAGGGACCTCCTGTGAGTGGAATCAGTGTGTGTCCTTCTGGATCTGGTTTCTCTGAGTATTATGTTCTCAAGGTTCATACATGGTGTAGCAGGTGTCAGAATCTTTCTTTCTAAAGGCAGAATAATATTCCAGCTTGTGGAGGGACCACATTGTATTTATCCATCATCTGTGTGTTTATCCCTCCATCTGTCCATGGATATCTGGGGTCTTTTAGATTTTGGCTGTTATGAATAAAGATGGTATGAAACTCATTTGTTATGAGCACCCTGGGGCTCCTGCAAGTCTAAGGGTCCTAGCCAGGCTCATCTGGGTCCTCCCTCCTTCAGTTCACCCTTCTCCTTGCAGCCCTCAACACCATGGGACCCAGACCAGCCAATCAGAGCATTCCCTATACCCTCTGGCCATAGAGATTGGTTGTGGGCAGAGGACCAATTTAAACCCTGCACCAGCTCAGTGAAGACGAGGGCCCATTTTTCTTCTGGAACTTTCCAGAAACAGCCTTCATGTTGCTGGACTTGGAAAGATACCAGCCTGGTATCACCCTGGTGGGACCAGGGTGAGAGGCTTCTGCCTGAAAATGAGGAAGCTGACCACATACTCAGTGCCTGAAACCACATGCATTTACTCTCTCGTGGGGCAAACATCCACATGTGGGTTCCTCTGGGGCTCCAGAGAATCATTTCCTGCCCTTCCAGTCTAAAGACACAGATGCCGGGGGTCGGGGAATGGACATTTTTGGAGCTGCTCTTCTGCTGCCCACAGGTTGGGGAGTGACAAGAGTCTGGGCTGGAGCCAGTGCTATGCCTGAAACCCCTGCCCGCCAGTCATGGAAGTCACACTTGAGTCGGTGTGAATTGGGTTTTCCTCTCCTGTGATACTGAAAGGGTCGTGATAAATAAGTATGACTTGGCTGAAAAATGGGTCAGAGAGGCAGACAGGCTCATCCCAGTACTGGCTCTGCAGCAGGGGCCTACTGTCCACCTCTCCTTCAGTGGCGTCTGGCACACAAGGCTCTGGAGCCATTTCCGCATAGGAGGGTGTGAGGCCAGAGTTAGGTTTAAGAGAAATGGGTATTTATAGTGTGTTCTTATGTCCAACCTTGTTTAATCCTAATGACCCCAGGAAGCAGGTTTCGTTAGTGTTTGGGGCTGGGAGAGGGGGTTGTTCATCAGATTTACCAGGTAAAAAAAACTGGGCAACAGCTTATATTTGAGTTTCAGATACACAAGTAACTTTTTGGTACAATGAAGTCCCAGACATTACATGGGATTACACTTATTCCATGTATCCCATTACATGTTTACCTGAAGTCCACAAGGCAGACCCAAGCTTGAGATGAGACCCCGGTTAGAAGGATAGGACTCCTAGGCCTTGGTCAGTTGTGTGGATCCAAGCCACAAGCCTCACTCTCTGGAGGGCAGCCCATGTCCCTTCCCTTTGCTTCCGGGCTCATACCTGCCCCTGCTTGTCCTGTGCAGAGGTGGCAGTGCCAGGTCACTCAGGTGGCAGAAACTGTTCTGACGCTGGGCTCTTATTCTCCAGGCCCCAAGGCTCTGGTCACCTCAGTGGTGGAGGGTGAACCCCCAACCTACACAAGCCAAGTGTGAAGCAGGGTGAATGCTGAGTCTGGGCCCGTCATTACATGGCAGCGAAAGCCTAGGGGCAGGGGGAACGGGTCCCAGGAGCAGAAGGGCTGGACCCCCAGGCCTGAGGGTTATGGCAGGTTGCAGACGCGCCTATAAACGACCAGGAAGTGTTTCTGACTTCTGACACAGAGACTGTGTTACCATCACTCAAGCTTTAAAGCTGCAGCTCAAAAGCAGCTAAATGTGGGTGAAGAAATGAGTATGTCTTTGTTCCAATAAAACTTTTATTTACAAAATGGGCAGTGACAAAGCCTGGCTGGAGGCCTTGGCTGCGGGCTCTGGGGTCTCCACACTGGCTGGTGGCTCCTACGGCCTGGGCACCAGCGCCTACTGGGTTCAAAGGACACACAGCCCTGGACACCACCAGCACGGAGGACACTGCCCGGGAGCTGGAGCTCAGTACCCCCAGGGCCTCTCAGCCCCAAGTGTGCCCCCGGGCCCTTCCTGCCCAGAGCCCAGGTCCCTGTGGCCCCTCCCCCTAGTCAGACGACCCAACAGGAGGCCCCGGGAGCTTCCAGGCTCAGAGGGGCGGCTGAAGTCTCCCGTTGTGGATCACATGCCCGTCACTAGAGCCTGTGCCCTTGCCTGGGTCCCACCGACCTTGGGGCCAAGGAGAGGTTGGTCCTTGGGCTTCTCATAAAGTTGCTTTATTTAAATTCCAAACAAACCAAAGCAAAGAGAAGAGGTGACCCCAAGTCAATCCGTCCACTCACAAGCCGGGACCCTGAGTCTCTGGCCTGCAGGCGGGGCAGGCAGGCTAGGGTCCCTGAGCAGCGTCTGGCCCACGTGGTGCCCAGGGACGCGAGCCCGGCGGCCTCCCTGGAGGCGGAGATGGGGTGGACGGCGCCGGGCCATGCGGCGCCCGGAGGTAGTGGCGGCGGCAGACAGTCGGGCGGCTGAGGTAAAATTTGTAAGTTTATTCGCAGGGATGTAGTGTCAGGACTCTTCGGTGCCTGAGTCATCCTCATCGTCCCCGAAGCAGCTGTCAGCCTCAGCCTCGCCATCCTCGTAGTAGTCGTCATAGAAGAGGTCGGAGCCCTCGTCCGGCACTGGGGCCTTGGTCTTCACACAGTACTCAGCCAGTGTGGTGGGTACCTTCACGCCATCCCGCTCTGCATCCACCTTGGTCCCCAGGACCTGCTTTCTGCGGAGAGACACAGGTCAGCCTTGCTGTGGTCGGTGGCCCCAGACCCGCGCAGGCGCTCCCGTGGAACAGTGCAGGGCACCCAGGGGTGACACCAGCACCAGAGGGCGCCCAGAGCAGATGGAGCCAGATCCCTCAAGGGACAGCCCATGTGTGCCCCAGAAACCCAGGGGTTTCTGCTCACACACAGGTGCACACGCACACACATGTGCACAGAATGGGGTGACCATGGGCTAAGGAAGAGGCGGAGCGTGGGTTCTGAACCAGGAAGGTGTCAGCTCATCAGGAAGAGAAACACAGATCCCAGCTGCTGAGGAAAAAGCTGGGTGAAGTGGGAGCAGCCAGGGTGCTGGGCCGGCTCTGTAGGCGGGGGAATTGCTCAGCACCGCAGGGGAAGGCCGGCCACAGGGCGGTGCCCCCGGCAGATGCTCAGCACACTGCCGCCAGGCCGGGTCCCAAGTCCTCCCCTCTCTTCACTTGAGTATCTTGCCATGACTGGCATCACGTCTTCTGCATGTGCTTCCCCACTGGGGCTCTGACTGCACCTGCTGCCCTTGGGGTCCCACCTTCCGATGGTGCCGCTGGGCTCTCTTGAGCTCTCGCCGTGAGGTCGCGAGGCTGGCCCACAGGCACAGGTCTCTACAGCTCCGCAGGCACAGCGACACAGCAGGTGAGTGTGGGTGCTGGTGAGAACAAGGACTCATTTCTCAGGGTAAATGCTGGGGGTGGGGGAAGAGACTAGGTCGTCATGGAAACACGCGTCTGACCTACTTGCTTTTCTAAGACACAAAGAACAGACCAAAAACCTCCTCAGAAGAGACTTATGAAAGAGTTAAGTTTGTCGTGACATAAGTCACAAGTCCCAGGAGAACAAGTGAGAAAGAGCAGTGATCACAGACCAGCTCACAGGACACAGCAGACACAACCAGGCGGAATGTGCAGGCCCAGGGGCGCTGTTGGCACGGCCGGCACTCAGGGGAGTTTTGTATAGACTCTCCCGCCAGGTCATGTACCCTGCTCACAGGGGAGAGAACAGGAGGCCAGGGTAATGAGAGCGCTCCCCTGGCCAACTCCTGACAGATGCACTGCTTTCATAGCCAGGAAAAAATGACTTTCCTTAAATGAAGACCTTTCCTAAACACGCTGATCCCACCCGGCTTTGCTGCCTTTAGAAAATGATTCCAAGTCTCAGAACTGCAGCGCCAGTGAAACTCACTTTCATGAGGTGAGAAAACAGACCACCTTGCACAGCTTGGGCCTGGTCACACATGGAGAACCCACTCCTGAGGAGACCCGTGGGGAAAAGCCAAGGGCCAAGCACACATGATCACGCCCCAGTGTGCAGGGTCTTCACACAGGGCAGAGCAGGGGTCGGGAATCACTGCCCTTCTAGTTACAAAACCAGGGAAGGTGGCAAGACCCTGCTGAATCCTGGCAGACAGCAGGGTGTGTTAACTCCATGTGAGGTACATGCCCTCACACCACACACACGAGACACACACACATGCCCCACAACACACACAGCATGTCCACATGTGACGGTACATACGTGGACCACACGCTTCATGAGAGAAAAATCCTGGCCTTTCTGGCAGGAGGAGGAGGGCCCAGACCCCTGGGCCGCTCACCGGATGATGTCCGTGTACTCGCGGTCCTTGCCTTTGCTCTCTTTCCACTTCCTGTACATCACAGAGGCGTCCACGTTGGCTGGCGAGAAGGTGTTGGGTTCGTTGAGGAGGGAGATGACACTCAGGAGGATGGTCCTGGAGGAGCAGGAGTTGGCGTGGGGGAATCCACGGCCCAGAGTACTGCCTGGGAGCCTCCCACCCTGACCCTCATCCTCTGCCGCATGCCTAGCTCCTGGGATAGGACGTGGGGTGGGCAGCCAAGGCCAGGACCACCTTTGCTCAGGTGAAGCAGGCTTGTCCCCTCCCCAGGGTGTTCCTCCTGCAAAATGGTTTCCCCAGGCCACCCACGCTCAGACCTGGGCTGAATGAAGGGCGCTGGGTGTAAGGCAGGGTGAGCGTAGCCCGCAGGACAAAGGGGACTGTGTTCTCTGGGGCTCAAGGAAGGAGGGGGGACCCCTGGGGTAGGCAGACAGGATTCCCCGAAAAGTGAAAGTCGCCGTGTCTGACTCTTCGCAACCCCATGGACTATACAGTCCATGGAATTCTCCAGATCAGAATACTGGAGTGGGTAGCCTTTCCGGTCTCCAGGGGATCTTCCCAACCCAGGGACTGAACCCAGGTCTCCCGCACTGCAGGCGGATTCTTTACAGCTGAGCCACAAGGGAAGTCCAGGATTCCCTGAGAATGTTACCAAAGGTGGGTGGGGTAGTGGGTGGCAAAAGATGGGGGAAAGGCTGGCAGAGACAGGGCGTGTGTGTGCAAGGACAGGAAGTTGCGCTCGCCCCGTGTCCACCCCCTAGGGCGGGCCTGTCTGATGCCCTCACCTGACATTCTGCGTGGGGTTCCACCGCTCCGAGGGCAGCTCCCCGCTCTGGGGGTCATCCACCGGAGGGTGGAGAATAGAGATGCAAACGTCCCCAGTCTGTGAGATATGGGGGGGCAGGGAAGGGTCAGCACCCACATGGCTCCTGTCCCCATGCCCCCCTATCCTCACATGGCCTAAGGGCATGCTCACCTCGTAGATGTTGGGGTGCCACATCTTGGTCAGGAACCGAAAGGCGGGAGGGGAGTAAGGGTAGTCGATGGGGAACTTGAGGCGTGCCTGGTGGGGGGAGAGCAGGGGGCTCAGTGAGTCAGGCCACCCACAGCAGTTGGCCTGGGACCCGCCTGCCTCTGGCGCCCCTCACGGGCCTGGGGTGTTCATGGAGTCACCTGAGTCAAGCCGACCCTGGTTCCTGCCTTGTTGCCAGGTGTGGGCAGCCCTGGGGAGCAGCCCCAAGGCCTGTGGTGGGACCAGAGCCCGGGGCTGGCTACCTGAGCACCATGCTGGGCGCCCAGCCTCAGTCTCCAGCTCGTGGGGAGGATTAAAATAGATGCGTGTTCACTAGGCAGGCACTGGGGGTGGAGATGAGTCAGCGCCGGGCCCTCTGCCTGCAGGTGTCAGCCCTGGGGTGTCAGAAGGTAGCCGGGAAGGTCATGGGAAGACAGAGGAGGGCCCCTGGGGGAGATCTGTGTCCCGGACTCAGCCTGTTCATGCCCCAGTCCAGGGACCCTGTCAGTGCTTCCGGCTCTCGGGGCCCCATGGGGCACCTCTGCTATGTCCCCTCTCCTCCTATCATTGGAGAATCACCCTCTAGGATAGGAGACACTGGGGTCAAGGGGGAGGCTCTCTGTTCTGGAGTGAGCCAACTCTGAACTCAGGTCTCAGACCCTGCCCCATTGTCTCCTGCAAGCCCAGGGCTGGGTTTCTAAGTGATAGCCCGAGCCCAGCTGAGGCCTCTTCTGCCCCAGGCACCCACCAGGTCCCAGAGGTGCCTTCACCACTGTGTCAACTGAGGCTCGGTGCAAAGTAACATGCCCAGGGGCGCACAGCATGCAGCTGTGGAGGGACTCCCCGACCTGGTCTCTGGGGCACCCCTCAGCACAGCACACGCTTCCTGGGGCCCCTGCAGCTCATAAGGGGGAACGGGTGAGGCTGGGCAGCTGAGAGGGAGGCACTGAGAAACCATGGTGACCCCCAGGCACTTCTAGCATCCATGTCCTCTCCCCACTGAGCACCCAACCACAGTGTGACAGGAGGATCCAAGGGTGGCAGAACCACCGTGGGTCCCTTGCTGCCTTCCTTAAGGCCAGCCGACAGCAGACAGGATCAGGTGCGCCCCCTCTCCAGGCCATCCTTCTCTAGAAAACCAGGCTTATACCAAAACTGCCCGGGAGGCCCTACCCACAATCCCTTGCAAACAGTAGGCAACAGCCAGGAACCCAGGTTCGTTCTTTTCAGGCCAGAGTCCTGGCCTGGCCTTAGGTAGGACTCCCTATTCCTGCTCTGAGCAGGGCTCTTATCCTCACAGTCAGCTGCTCCCAGAAGCAGACAAAAGGGGCTTGTGGGAGGGGGGGCTGGTCAAACCATTTGGTGATCAGCCCCAAACGCAGGCCCTGTGTGGAGAAGATGGACTCCAGATCAGATCTCAGCCTAGGGCTGTCGACTTGCAATCCCCCATCCAACTCTGGCAACCAGAGAACCTCAACCAGGGATCACCCAGTAGTTCAGCTTGCTCCCTTAAGGCCAACAGCAGGCTTGGCTAAAATGCTAGCCAAGAGTGCAAACACAGACATCTGCCAGGGCAGCACCAGCCTGCCCTGCTCCCGCCCAGGCCTCCCAGCCAGGCCCACTGGGACCTTGGCAGGCAGTGACCGTGTTCCAGCCGTGAGTCCAGGACCCACCTCCCTCGCAAGGCAACCCCCTGCCTTATCCCCCTTGCTTAAGGAGCAAAGTCCTTTGATCTGGGAGATATCCTCCCAAGGCCACATCTGGACTCACAGCCTGTTCAGGTTTTGGCCTGAGTTCTAGTCCACACTGGACTGAGACACAGCCAGTCCCAGGGACAGCCCATGCCTCACTGCTCCCAACAATGGTTATTAACAGGGAACTGCTCAGAACTCAGTCACCACAAAGGGCCTAGGAGCGGCCCAGAGCAAGCAATTCAGGCCCAAAAAGCTGCTTGATCAGCAGGACAGGAGAAACGCCAGCTAGGCCACAGAGGAGCCAGAGCTTCTGAGGCCGGGCCTGTGTGGGTTCTGCAGTGTGGCTCCCAGGAACAGGACAAAATGTGGGCACGAGGATCGAACGGAACAGGTTATGTAAAGATCATGGTGAAGCCCAGAGGACCTGGCCCACTGCTACTTGCCAGGGTGGCCGCTTTCCAAGCCAATCCTGGCCGCCAAGCCCATCCAGGCCTTTGTTGGAACCCGAGCAAGCGGCCGAGCCAGCCCCCAGGCAGCAGGCCTCCATTCCCTTTCCCAAGGCCAGGGCTCTTCACAACAGTGCTGGCCGGTCCTGGGGAGGCCTCTTTGTCTGCTCTGGGCAGCAAGTACAGGCGGGAGGAGGGGGGCGGGCACCAGGGCCTGGGGGAAGCAAAGGCCATGCACCCAAAGGGACAGGATGGTCCCGGGTCTCCCCACTGGAGGCTTGAAGTGGCCTTAGGGGACCTGGCGCTTCTCAAGGACTCTTGGGGCTGGAGAGGAAGAGGGGGTGACCGAGGGCCCTCAACACACCAGAGGAGACCAGGCAGAGGAGCAAGGGGAGGGGGCCCCGCGAGAAGGAGGAGGAAGAAAGGAACCCCACGAGGAGCAGGGACAGTGGGAGTGGGCCCTGCCAGGGGAGTGGGTAGGGGACAGAGGTGGGGGAGGGAGCCCGAAGAGCTGGAGAAGGGGTCGCCACCCCTCCCACCCCGCCGCTCACCTTGAAGTAGCCGCCCTCGTAGTAGGTGTTGGGGGGTCCGAAGATGGCCACCTCCCAGTTGTACAGGTCGCCCTCGTCCACCAGGGTCACCCGGAAGCCCTCCACCGGCTCCTCTTGCAGCCCCTTGAGCTCCAGCAACAACGCCTTCTGCGAGCTGGGCACCAGCGGCCGGGCCATGGCGGCGGCGGAAGGGCCCGGGGCCCGGGGCGCGTGGGCCGGGGGGCCGCGGGGCCGCGGGACGGGCCGGGGCCGGCTTCCTCCTCTGCGCCGCCGCCGCCGCCGCCTCCGCCGCCGCCGCCCGGAGCCCCCGGGCGCTCCACTCGCTCTGCGCCGCCGCCTGGTGCTTGCCTCCGCTGCCGCGCCCCGCCCCCGCCGAGGGCGCCTGCGCGCCGCCCGCCCCGATCGCGCCTGCGCGCCCGCCCGCGGGGCACGCCGGGAAGCGACCCCTCCCCCGGCCGCCGAGCGCGCCGCCGGGAGCCGGGGGCCGCGCGCGCAGGCGCTTTGGCGCTTCCGATCCCCTGGAAGGCCGCCGCCGCCCCGGCTCGGACTAGCTCCCCGGACGCCTGTGCGTGGGGCCGCGGGCAGGGCAGCGCTGCGCCGCTCTGCCCGGCCCGCCGCGCTTTGGGGGCCTTTTTGTGACGTCCCGGCGCGGGGCGGGGCCGGGCCGGGGCGGTGCCGGCGCGAGCCTCAGTTTCCCCACCCGGGACCCGGTCCGGCCGCCCCAGACGCTCGAGCGGGGAGGGTTCTGTCGCTCGCAGCCCTCTCCCCACTCGGCGCGCCTTCTGCAGCCTTGACTCGGCACCCGTCCCACCGGAACCCCAGATCAGAGTCCTGATTCTAGCTGCTCCCTGGGCCCGGACGCCCACTCAGATCTGGATGGGAGTGTAGGGGTAGGGCGTGGCTTCCATCCCTGCACGTCCGCAGGTGACAGCTCTCCATGAAGGTGGGCTTGGCACCCTTGGCCCTTGGTGGCCTCGTGGCGGGGGACCCGGACTGCCAACAGCTGCACCAACACCTGGGGCAGGGCTGAGCCTCTTTCTTCTCCCAGGTGCCCTGACATCTGGCCCTGGGCCGGTCACCACTGAGGACAGGCAGGTAGACCTGTCTGGGGGAGGAAAACAAAATGTCATCTGTGGGGACGAATGGAGGACTCTGAGAACCCTGGGCAGAGTAGCAGCTTCATCAGTACAGAGAGCTCTGCCCTGCACCCTGTGGGACGTGGAGGGGACCCTCGTCTATAAACCGGGCTGCACACCCTGCTTTGTCTAGTGTTCTAAGTGTTTTCTGTTCCTCCTTCTCTGCCCATAGCATCAACATCATATCATTGGCTGCACCAGTTTGTTGATCAGTAGTAATTAGAATGAATTATGATTCTTCTAGAGAAGTTTGCCAACATACACCCCACATCACAGGAATTTTGGGGTGGGTGGGGGCTCAGCTGGAAAATGTAAAGGGTAAAGGGAGGTGCCAGGTTTATGGACCCTCCAGCCAGTCCCCCCCACATAAGGCTGTGTCGCTCCAGGAAAGCCCACACCTTGGACTCTGAAACATCCTGGGGTGGTGGCCACCTGGGGTTTCTACTTGCCTGTTTTCCAGCCATAGCACCTCCATTTTCCTGTGGAGGTACCCATTTTTAGCCTGCAAGGTTTGAATTGGACTGACCCCCAGCCCTGGCTGCAGAGCTGGGTCATCCAACCAATGTCCTAGGGCCCCTGGCTGGAGTGGTTCATTTGGGGACAGCATGTGACTTGGTCTTTTTCTGGGGACACGATGCTGGTGTGGCTGAGCTGGGAGAACTTGGGCCTGCAGCTAAAGGACCATCTCATCACCACGAGGCCTGTGAAAAAAGTTGGCCCTCAGGAAGGCTGAGCTACCTGATGGGAACGTGCTGATGATCCTGTTTGTGCTCTGGATCCAGCCATGCCTGACCTCCCCTTGCAGTAATGCAAGTAATTAAATTATTTCTTTTTTTGTTAAGCCAGTTTGAGTTGAGCCTTCCATCACATGCCATAGAAGAGCCCTGAATTCAAATCTAGGTTCTGCCATAAACTTGGAAATGATCCTCAAATGCTAAACCTTCCAGAACTGTGAGATAATGAACTTGTGTTGTTGTGGGGTTTTTCTGGGGTTTTGTTTTTCAAGTGGTTTGTTACTGCAGCCACAGGAAATGAATACCCTGGCTTCTGTGAGTGTAGATTCTTCCTCTGGAAAAGTGATTAATTCATGGCCTTCCATAGACATATTCAGGTACAGCAGTGAATAAAATTTATAAAAACCCCTGCTTTTGGGGAGACAAGAAGAAAGGACAGAAGCAAATTGTTAAGCAACTTCTGGTAGCAGTAATTGTTATGAAGAAATATAGAGCAGAGTGAGGCATTAGCAATAGGAGTGGAGCAGACAGGTTATTTTGGATGGGGATCGTTGGGGGAGGCGCCTCTCCGGAAGTGGCATTTGAGCAGAGACCAGAAAGGAGTGAGCCACGTGGGTCTGGAGGAATAGTGTCACAGAAAAAGGAACAGTATGTGCAAAGGCCTAAAGCAGGGACAAGCCAGACCAGCTGGATACCATGTGCCTGGCCCAGTGAGGGGACAGAGGCAAGAATAGACACTGAGGAGTCTCCCTGCCCAGCCTTCCTGAGTGCTCACTTTGTTCACAGGCCATGTGGTGACCAGATGGCTCCAGGATCCAGGCCCAGGTCTTCTCAGCACAGCAGCTCCAGGAAAAGTCCCAGGGCTGTGTGTCTTATTGGCCAGCTGGGAGTCACATGCTGTTCCTGAACCACTCACTGAGGCCAGGGTGCCTGGAGCACTGCTGGGCTGGTGGGGATGTGGACTGGACCAGGGTCGGGAGGACCAGGCAGGATGAAGCTATAATGTGCAAGCAACATGATGCAGAGAAGCGCCCGCTGACGACAGGGGAGGCACCCAGGCCAAGCCCCAGTCCTGGGCGGGGAGGCTTCCTCAGAGACCACAAACTCTAGAGGAGCCTCAGGACCAGGGAGGCTGTCCGGAGGCTCCATCCTGGATGTGACAGGCCTGGGATGATCTTGGGATGTCCCTGAGGAGATGCCCAGCAGGTGGTTGGTTCTCTAGGGCTGGAGTAGAGCAGAGCTGGGCTCGAGATGTGAATTTGAGACTCCTTGGTGACCAGGCAGTAATTGAAGCTGCGGCCCCAGTGAGATGCCAAGTGAGGAGGAAGCATGAGTAGAGGAGAGGCCCCTAACAGAGCTCAAGGACACCTGCCTTCCCCTGGGAAGCTGGGGGAGAGGAGGAGACTTCTGGGGCCTGTGGAGTGTGGAAGGCAGGGAGGCCAGTGCCCATGCTGCTGCAAGGCCAGGTAAGCAAGATGTCTCAGCTTCCCTAGGTCATGCCTGTAAAGGTCAAGCCAGGACTTCTGGACCCAAGACCAGGCGTGATGGTGACTCAGGGGAGGCAGTGAGGGAAGGTGGATGGGACAGGGGACATGACCCCAGCTGGTGTCAGCCTCAGCCCGACCAGGTGGGACGGGGGGAGTTGGAGGTTGGCCCTGAAGTGTGAGCTGCCCCCAGAGGTAGCTTCCCCTGAGGCAAGCAGGCCAGCTTAGACCTCTGGCCAGTCCTTCACTGGCCACGCCCCCGGCAGTCCCCCATTGGTTATCCCCTGGTGGTCACTGGCCACTCCTGTCCCAGAGGGGGTGAAGGTGTCTCCTGGGCCATGTGGCTCCTTCTCTGCAGTGGGGCAGCAGTGAGCCTCCTTAGCTGGGAAGAGAATCTGGTGGCACCAGTGACGGCTTCTACATACTGTCCAGCCCTGTTTCTGATGGCTGGCGACAGTTTCTGTCGCCCCGGGGGAACCACAGGTTACTGGCGGCTCCTGGGGCCCAAGAGTAATCTGTACGCTGTAACAGCTAATGCTTACTGACTGAAGCACCTGTGTGAACCTTCTGGTTATGGAACAAATGACCCCACAACTTTGAGACTTGAAACAATAACACTCATTCATTTACCCCAAAGCAGGAGCTTCCAGTCAGGTACCTCCAGGTGGCTTGTGCCTCCTCACAGCATGGCCACTGCATACCATGCCAGCACCCACAGGGGTACCTGTCACCTTTCATGATGACAGGTACATACAGCCAAGTACTGTCACAAAAGCCACCAAGCGCAAGGAGGGGGGGACTCAGTTTCCATTTCTTTCCTGCCCCTGGAGGGGGTTGGGAGATTTTGGAAGAGCCAGTGGGAAAAGAAAGGAAGGTGGGGCTGTTACTGGTTTATCAGTTACCGGCCAAGGGCAGGTGCTGGGAAACTGGAGGAGGCAAGCTGGTTCCTGCCAAAGGTAGCTGGAGAAAGGCTTTAGATTCCCTCCTTGTGTGTGGTCTCCCTCAGTCAACAGGGGTGGCCTGGATCCCATTTGACAGAGGAGGAAGCTGAGGCTGGACCTGCCTGCACCTCATCTGGGCTAGCAGTGTGTTTCCTGCAGAGTCCTGGGTCCAGGAAGTGATCCCACTGGTGGGAGGGGGACACTCAGGTACTTGGTGACTGTCTGGTGTGCCTAGATCCTGGATGGGTTCCCTGCCCACCCCCCCAATCCCATGGTGTTGGAGGTGGTGTGGGTGTGGGTGACTGGGGCTTGGGCCCTGTTGGCCCCTTGCTGGTGGTGTGACCTCTGCTCCTCTGGGCTTGGGTTTCACCATCTGCCAGATGTGGGCAGTGGTTTACCTTCTGCATAAGACAGTGGTGAGGCAAGACACTGCAGGCCTTGGACTTGTTGGCTGTTTCCGTCATCACCATCATGACTACCGGCCCAGCTGACCTCTTCCCTTGGCGGCTGGGGTAAATCGAGGACCAGAGAGGACCTGCTCTGGCAGGGGGTTCGGGGAGGGACGGCTGGGGGCCGTGGGTCCAGATCTTGGGGCTGTGGGTCCAAGGCATCTCACTGGGTGTGCCAGTGCCCTCCGCTCCCATGAAGCCGAGTGCAGGGGCACCCTGGTTTCTGGGCAGCGGTGGGACTCGCTGGGGCTGGCTGGCGTTTCCCCGAATGGAGAGCGTTTCTGGGGACGTGTACTGGGAGTGGTCACAGGCGCTTGCACACACATCAGGTCTGCCTGGGGAACAGACTTTATTTCTGCTCAGGAGAGGCGAACCTTGGTGAATGTGCGGGGAGGGACCCTTGCCCCCTCCCCCGCTGAAGGGGACTGAGGCACCATTCCAGGTGGGAAGCTGGCATGCAGGGACACCCCAGTCCTGGCCCCCAGAAGTGCTCCGCCCAGAAGCAGGTGAACAGGACCTGAGGGCCCTGTATGTCCAGGCGGAGGAGGAGGCGGCGGCGGAGGGCGGGGCTCAGCCCACGGGCTTGACCTTAGCGATGAAGAGGGCCGCGGCCTTCTCCAGGAACTCCTCCCGGGTCATGGGGGCGCTGGGTCGTCGGGCCACCAGTGCGCGGTCCATAGCCAGCGCCAGGCTGTCGGGCCCCAGGCGCGAGCCCGCCTCCAGGTAGCGCGCGGGCGCGGTATCGTCGCTGGCCTGCAGAGCCCCCTCCAGCGTGTCCAGCACGGCCTGGCCCAAGCGGCGGTCAGCCATGGCCAGGCCCGGGTCCTCCAGCAGCCGGTAGAGGGCGCCGGCGCGTGCCACGAACTCCAGCAGCACGAAGCAGGTGAGCATCCCCGCGCGGAACACGGCCAGCGGCACTGCCTCGTGGTCCCGGCACTGGATCTTGCGCAGCAGTGGCGCCACCACCTCCTCGGGGGCCTCTCCGTCGCGGCAGATGCGCTTCAGCAGCTCGCTATACGTGCGCCCATCCAGCCCCGGCTTCTTCTTGCGCCCGCTGGCGCTCAGGCACTCGTAGGCCACACCAACGTTGTTGTTGAAGGCCGTCCTGAGGGCGGAGGGGGCGTCGGCTCGCACTAGAGGCCTGCTCCGGCCCCCCAACCTCAACACACCGGCCCCTCCTGCCTCAGGTCCGTTCCACCAGCTGTGCCCTGACCTGGAGCGCCCTCCCCCAGATCTCCCCACGGCTCCACCGAGTCTGTGCTCAGCCGTCTGTGTTCAGCATCATGTCTAGGGCAGTACCCTCCCCGACCGCCTAACCCCTTCCTATACTTATCTTCACGGAGTCCTCCTGAGTTCCCTCCTTCCCATCACATCAGCTCAGGAGCCTATCAGGGAGTTCATCTGTCCGGTCACTCATTACAGTCCTAGGGCCCACACCACCACCTAGGAGCTCGAGAAACGGCTGCCAACGGGCTCCTGCCCACGGACTTTCCACCTTAGAGGTGTCACTGGGCAGGACTGTCCCTACCTCTTAACTGAGTTAACTCATTTCACCTGTGCAGGCCCTGAGCCTGTAACCCAGGGTGTGGCTCAAGCCTGCTGCTGCTGCTTTGTAAGTTTATCTGAAAGTGGTCACATCAACCCGGACACACTGCTTCCTGCCTCCACAGGTCACATCAGGAATGGCCCCAGTGCCGACACTACTTACTGCTTGCCTCACGAAGCCATGAGGTCCCCCTCTGCTGTGACCTGGCCATGCCAGGAGTTTCCCAGGTGGTCGTGTGTGGGCTTGGGTCAACCTGGGTGCCCACTCCAACCCCTCCCTTGGCAGCCAGCACCCTGCCGCAGCTCTAAAGCAAAGAAGTGAGGCCTGAGGCAGCTGATGGCCGGGCCAGGGGTCCCACAGAGGAAGGGGAACCCCACGGCTCACACTCACCCTTTCTCAGAGCCTGGCTCCACTCTTATCTGTGAGACACGGCATGCCACCTGCCTGTACTGGACAGCATGGGTGGGAACCTGGTCTACACTGGGCTGGAGCAGGGCGGGGTCCAGGAACAGCCATGCTCACCCAGTGAGCTCCAGGGGTCAAGGCCCCTTACAGAGGAGGAGCCGAGGTGCAGAGGGGAGAGGGTAGGACCTGGGGTCTTGCCCAGCTGGGATTCACTTCTCAGTTCTAGGACAATGTGCTGGGGCTTTGGGGTTAGTGAGAGCACCCTGTGAAGTGTGGGGGTGCCAGACCTTCCCTTTGCACAACTGGCACTGCGTTAACTGCTGCCACCTCGAAACAAGCCCTTGTAGGAACTTCTGTTGTCAGCTCCTTTCCCCAGGACAAGGGTCTCTGGTGGGAGCAAGCCTGGTGGTGATGATGCTGGGGCCAGCTTGGTGGCCGTGTAGCAATTAAGCCCACACCTAGATCGTGTCCCAGACTGAGTCAGGAACTGGGAGCGGCTTGGCTGGGTGGTCCTAGCTCAGTGTGCAGCCAGGACCCTGGTGGAGCCCCCTCCCCTGAAGGCTCCCTGTGGAAGCCCCTCCCCAGGGGCAGCATGAACACGCTCAGGTTATGGTGCTGGCCCCCTGAGTGGGTGACAGGCAAGGTGGTGATGCAGGCTGGTCTGGTTTGATGTGTGAGGCAGCTGCCTGAGGTTGTGAATACAGGAGGCTCTTGGGGGTATCTTGGCAGCAGGCTGTCCCACCCCCGAGGGCATGGCCCACTTCCCATGGAGGGTCCACTCCTGCAACCCTGGGTGAGCAGTGCCCTGTTGATTCTGCAGCAGCTGTGAGGCCACTGAGGTTTCAGGTTCCTGTCCCTGTGGCCTGACAGCTCATCCATCAACCACTCAGCTCTGCCTGAAGTCTCCCCCAGGAACCTGGTCAACCAGCCAGTTGTTCTGAGTGACTCAATCGCCCTGGAGTTGGTCAGTGCTGTTCCTGGCCGGCCTAGACCTGTGCCGGTTCTATCCACTGTGCCATTTTTCTCATCTGGAAAATAAGGGTTCTAACCTGTGTCTCAGGATTCTTGGGAGGACAGAGATTAGTTTTTGTGCCTGGTGTGAGGCTGGGGTCCCACGTGTGCTTGTCACTTGCTGCCATGCAGCCCTGTCCAGGTGCTGTTTACCATGGGCTCCCAGCCTTGTGGGCAGGAAGATGCATAGCAGGCAGTGATGGCCCAGGGAGGTGAGATCATCAGGGGAGAAGACAGAGGAAGGCCACACCCCACCTTGAGGCCGTTCTGGGGGCTCCAGTTGAGAGGGCGCACCCACGCGGTCTGCCATCCTGGGCTCTGGTCCTCAGGCTCCCCCATGTCAGCTCCCACACGGAGGAGTTTACAGAGCATGTTGGGCATTTGTTAAAAAGAACCAATTTATGGGTCATGTCACAGAGACAGGGAGACTTTTCCGCTGTAGACAGGGGGCTCTCGACAGGGTGACTCTGTCCCCAGGGGACACTAGTAATGATGTCTGGGGGCAGTTTTGTTTGTCACCATTCGGTGGGTGGAGGCCCAAGAGGCTGCTCAACACCTGCAGGACCCTCTACAGAGTGACCTCCCCCACCCACACAATGTCAGAGAGCCAAGGGGGAGGGGCTCTGGTTCAGTGTTTGAAGAGATGGGGTCCTCTCCTTGCTCACAGCCTTTTCCTTCATACTTGCCCCTCTGAGTCACGCGGTGTAAACCAGGGTGGCCCCCAGCATCACCAAATACCAAGTCGACCAGAATTACCAGCGCCAGCACTCAGCTGGGTGGCCTCGCCGGGACCCTGGACCCCCGCGCGGTCCGCGCCCCTCCTGCGCCAGACGCAGCCGTCTACAGTTCCCAGCACGCCCCGCGCTCGTGCACCGGCGCCGAGGGTGGGGAGCCGCGCGGAGCCCGCTGGGAGTTGAAGTCCGGCTGCAGCCCCTACCCGTCCAGGCCCGGCCCAGCCCCGCACCTCTGGGAGTGGTGAGCCAGGCGAAGATGCCACAGTGCGCGGCCCAGGCGCTGCTGCTGCAGCAGGAGCTGGCCCGGAGGCTCCCCGGCGCCGCCGTTTGCAGGAGACCGCAGGCCCATGTTCTCGAAGTAGTGCGCCAGAAAGGCGATGGGCTCCTCCGGTCGCGCCTCCAGCACCTTTAGCAGGGCCGCGCGTAGCATCTCCGTCACGCCGACCTGTCGCAGGAAGTCCTCTTCACTCTCGGCCGTCGCCGCCGTTCGGGGCACCCCCGGCCGGCCGCTGTCTGTGAAACTGGTTGCCTGTGCCACCGCCTGCCGCCGCTTCTCCACTGCCGCCATCTTCGCTGAGGGCAGAGGGACCGGAAGCGCTGCCATATCTCACAGTGCGCTGCCGCTTCAGAGCGGCCATCTTGGTTAAGGGCAGAGGGCACCAGAATCTCGCTGAGAGACTCTTAAGAAATGATCACAACAGGGCATCCTTTTCCCTAGGTTCTAATAGGCACTGTCTCCAGGTTTCCTCTTTATGTGTGCTGCTTGGCTTTCCTGGCTTAGACGTGGAGCTTAAATTTTGCCAGACTCCAAAATGGACCCCAGGAAGGGCTTGGTTTCAGGTATGAAGCCGATTGCTTGCCATCCTGGTAATGGGAGGGTCCTTTCTTAGCCTGGTCCCCTAGCAACAGGTCTCCTTGGTTACCAGGAAGCCCTGACAAGCTTGGGCGGGTGGCTCCACCCCCACGCCGGGACTAAGCGCCGCTCTCACCCGCTTTTTTGAGGGCAAACTCGGAGGCTTTGTGCTCAGCCTGGTCTTCAGCCTAACCCAATCTCTGTGTGAGTTTCTAGCTCACCTCGTGCGGAAAGGCTCCCTCTCCCCACCAGGCTGGGTTAAGGCTCTCCTCTGCGCTTTCGCTGCCCTTATTCACGTGTACGCGTTCGTAGAGTGAAAGACTATGGTGCCCAGTTCCCTGTCCCAGCCTGCTACCTTTCGTCACCACCAGAGGGCGCTTTCTCATGGCGCATCTTCTATAGCTCTGAAAGTGTTAGTCACTTAGTTGTGTTCGACTCTGCGACCCCATGAATTGTTTTGTAGTCTGCCAGGCTCCTCTGTCCATATGATTATCCAGGCAAGAATACTAGAGTGGGTTGCCATTCCATTCTCCAGGGGATCTTATCGACCCAGGGATTGAACCCAGGTCTCCTGCATTGCAGGCAGATTCTTTACGGTCTGAGCCACCAGGGAAGCAAGCCCTAAGCCCTTTAGCTCTAAACTCTTACAAAGGTCCCCAGTTCCAGAAGGTCGAAACCCGTGGCATCTACAGCCCTTCACCTCCCGGTATCATGTCCAGCCTCTGTCTCAACCCCTGCCGCCACTTCCCCCGCCACTTAATCCCCAGCCACCCTAAAAGAGTACATACAGTTTCCCTTATCAAGCACCCTTCTGTTTCTTTGCCTGTGCGGTCCTCCAACAAGTACTTTTCTCCTCTTCTTTTGAGGACTCCTAGTTACTCTTGCCTGGAAAATCCTATGGACGGAGGAGCCTGGTAGGCTGCAGTCCATGGGGTCGCGAAGAGTCGGACACGACTGAGCGACTTCACTTTGACTTTTCACTTTAATGCATTGGAAAGGGAAATGGCAACCCACTTCAGTGTTCTTGCCTGGAGAATCCCAGGGACGGGGGAGCCTGGTGGGCTGCCGTCTATGGGGTCGCACAGAGTTGGACACGACTGAAGCAACTTAGCAGCAGCAGCAGTTACTCTTTAAGCTTCAGCGTTCCCACATGCAGGGAGGGGCCCCAGGCAGAGTACACGCCTCCTTCCCCCAGCCCTGGCCACGTGGGACTGCGGTGGTGTCTGTCCTTCCTTGCCTCTCTGGGAGAGTCACCTAGAGCAGAGGATGGTTGGAGCTGTGCAGAGGATTCCCAAGTCGTGGGACCAGGACAGAAACCACTAAGGTCAGACTAGATGCTCTTTATTTTCCAGCTCTGCACCATGGAGGGTCGGCTCCCCAGGGGCCCACGGAAGGGACACCCAGCCAGCTGGGGAGTCTGGATGTGCCGGCCATCAGGGCAGGGAGCCCATGGTCACTGCCTGATGTCCAGAACGCTGCCCATGTCCTCTAGTCACAACCGAGTAGAAGGAAAGTCTCCCTTCATATGGTCTACGCAGGGTGGGGGTGTGAGGCCCAGGTCATCGGCTTGTGGGCTGGCAGCGTTTCCACAGGTGGTAGGCGAGGAACACCAGGAGAAGGAGCCCCAGCGCCAAGCTGCTGGTCCACAGGGCAGCTGACATCGTCGGGGAGCCTGGAGAGAGAGGCATCTGGAATCCTGCAGCCCTCTTCAGGCTTGGGGAGCAGTCCGGCAGAGCCTGCTAAGGGCTCACAGATTGACCAGGTTCCCTGAAACTGTACAAAGGACTTAACAGTTTAAAACACCTTTGTGAAATGTACAGAAATCCCTGGACTAGCCAAAGGCCTTGTGTGTTTAGTCACTCAGTCGTGTCTGACTCTGTGACTCCACGGACTGTAGCCCACCAGGCTCCTCTGTCCATGGAATTCTTCAGGCAAGAATGCTGGAGTGGGTTGCCATTCCCTTCTCCAGGGGATCTTCTGACCCAGAGATCGAACCCGGGTCTCCTGCATTGCAGGCCAATTCTTTACCATCTGAGCCAACAGGAAAGCCCCCAAAGGCCTTTAGAGCAACTCTTTGGAAAGGTACCTAGGACCTTGTAGTTAGAAGTGAGCAATCCAGGAACTTCCTGATGGTCCAGTGGCTAAGCCTCAGCACCCAGTGTAGGGGACCCAGGTTCCATACCTGGTCAGGGAACTAGATCCCACATGCCACAACTAAAGATACTACAAGCTGCAACTAAGACCAGATGCAGCCAAGTAAATAATAAATCGCCATATAAAAATTTTTTTAAAAAGTGGGCAGTCCAGTGAGGGGCCCCTCACCACAGCTGCATTTGAAGTGTGACCAGTCTGGGTGGACAGCACTGTCCATGTAAAACACACATTGCATTTTGAAGACTTAGTCTGAAAACAAACTTCAGTCATGCTTCTTAATAGACTGCATGTTGAAATGATAACATTCGAAATATATTGGGTTTGATGATATATCGTCAAACTTATTTTTTTTTTTCCCTCCTGAATGTGGCTTTCAGAAAAACTGGAATTACTGATGTGTCTGTGTCTTGTTTCTATTCCACAGGCTGTCTCAGTCCGTCGAGTTTACAGGGTTTACAAAATGCTGTGACAGCTGCAGGGTCCCTGAAACTTAGTTATCGCCATGCAGGCAGCTGTGACTTGTGACCCTTAAAGGGTCAGGGAAGCCCTCTAGACAGCTGAGGATACAGGCTGACTAGCAGGGCACTCCTTGTCTAAGGCCTGGACACTAGGCTCCCCTCCCTCCCAGGCCCCTGCAGTCCCCAAACTCACAGATTTCCGGGACCACATACAGGTTGGCCATGTGGCCCCCAGGGTCCAGGCGACACTGGAACCAGCCCTCAGGATGGCACCCGGACCACAGCGTGCTCCTGCTGCTCAGCCAAGCTTGGGCCCCCGCCTCCCACGTCTCGTAGGCCTCCAGCCCGCCAGGGGCCTGGGTCCAGCGCACGGCCATGCTGGGACCACAGGGCACCTCGCACAGCAGCTCTAAAGCCCCTGATGCTGACGACTGGTGGATCTCCGGGAGGCACGGCCTGGTGGAGCTGTTGCTGGACGTGGCGCCAGGACTTGCGGGGCCAGGACTCGCGGGGCTGTAGGTGGAGGCCAGCTCGGGGGAGGTAGTGATGGGAGGCTTCGGGGGCTTCATGACAAAGGACTCTGGGGTGGTTGTATCAGTGGGCTCCGGGGACGCTGTGATGCTGGGCTTTGCAGGGGTCATGGTGGGCAGCTCTGAGGAGGTGATGCTGGGGGGCTCCGGGGAGGTCAGGCCCTGCAGGACTGGGAAAGGCAGCAGCCATTTGTTTTCTACCTGCTGCCCAGGCCCCTCTCCTACCTCCCTCTCTCCGCCTGAAACACATGGTTGGACCTGATCTGCTCCAGGTCCTGTCCTTCACTTGGATGAATTGCAGGGTATCCCAGTGGGTAGGAACAGGATCGGGGTCTGACATGCCCCCTCCCCCCAACACACGCCAGCGAGTGTATAAATCTGTTAAGAGGCATGAGAGACCCCCATCTAGGGGCTGGGCTGCAGAGTGATGCGGGCATTGGACTTTATTATTATGGGGCTAAGGGGGGAGGAAGGGGGGAGGAGGGCCCACCTAAGGAACAAGGACGTGCCTAAGTTTTCTTTCTGTACCACCTTGTGGTGCAGATGAGAGACTGAGGGTCTTCCCACCCCACCCTACTTCCCTTACCTCAGTAAGGGAAGGCCAAACCTTCCAGGCCCCCAGGCCCCCAGTCATTAATGTGAGTTTTGGGGTGCCCTGTCAGAGACCCAGTCTGTGCTTGCTTGGTGAGAGGCTGCCACAGGCTTGGTGATATGGGCGGGGTTTGTCCCAGAAGAGAGCAAAGTAAACAGTAACCTCTGACGTGAACTGACCACCTACTGTGTGCCAGCCCCCACATTAAATGTTTTCATTCATTCAGCAAGCATTTATTGTGCACCTACTATGGGCCAGGCCCCCAGGATAACAGTTATTCATTCATTCATTCAGGATGTATCTACTGAAAACCTACATGCACTGGGCCCTGTTTTAGCCTCTGGGGACACAGCCATGAACACATTCCTGTCTTAGTGAAACCATCAGCAGGGGAGACAGACGATGGAAAAAGCGAGCACACAAGTCGGATGTTGATAAAAGGTGTCAAGAAATATTCAACAGGGGAAGAGAAGAGGCCTGTGTGTGTGTGTGTGGCGGGGGTGGTGGGACCTCTTGGGCAGGAAGATCAGGGCAAGCCTCACTGGGAAGGAGACCTCACTGGGAAGGAGGGGGGTGCGGGAGCTGTAGGGAAGAGCATTCCCATGGAGGGCACAGAGATGCAAAGGCCCTGGGGCAGCAATGCCCCTGAAGTGTGGGAGGAACTGCAGTGTGAGTGAAGGGGAAGAAGGGAGGGGGATAGGGCAGGTGTGCAGGGCCCTGTAGGTGGGTGCAGCCAGCTTGGACTTTCACCTGAAGGGAGGTGGGAGCCCCAGAGGGCTGTGGGCAGAGGAGGAGCAGCACCTTGGTGGGCTTGGCTCAGGGTAGGTGCGCTGCAAATCTGTTGAATGAATGAACCAGTGAGAAGTAGCCCCCTGGCTGCCACTGGAGGCCAGGTGAAGGATGGAAAGTGACTTTCCCTCCAGCTGGTGGTGCGAGACCTGTCCAGGTGGAGACCCAGCGGGTGCAGGGAGGAGCCAGGACTCCCAACGAGTGGCCAGGCAGCCACCCAGGGCTCACCAGAGACTCAGGTGCTGGGCGGTGTGACCTTGTCCACTTCCCCACGGGCGCAGGCTCACCTGGAATGGTCCGGTGGCGGGTCAGCTCCCGGCCGGGCAGCCTCATGGTCACCTGGCAGTGGAGGGTGCGCAGGCTGGAGGTCTCTGAGGTGGGCAGCAGCCAGCGCTGGGTCACTTGGAACAGCGAGTCCTCGCCTTCCTGGGGCTCCTCAGTCACGTTCGGGAGGGCTTCCACTCCCTCCAGTTCCCGATCCCCCAGGAGCAGGGACATGGAGAGGGTGTCAGGGCCAGGAGGTGTGACATTGTGGGCCGTGCAGGCCACCTCCTGGTCCCTCCCTGGCACAACGGCCTCAGGGGATACAGTCAGCTGGTCAGGGAAGGCTGTGGGGGAGGGGAGGAGCGGGTGAGCTGAACCAGGAGGTTTAGGGCTGCGCCTGGAAGAGGTGGCGTGGAGGTGGGGCCTGGGGTTCCTGGAGACTGCTGGGGCACCGGGACAGGCGAGACCCGCTACGACAGCCTGTGTAGCTAGAGTATAAGGTGTCAGAGCGAGTCCAGAGCGGAAAGGGCAGGGGGTGAGGTCCTGGAGGATCGGGCGTGGATGGGGAAGAGGGATGCGCGGAGAACGGGGACTGCAGGGGGACTGCAGAGCGACTCTGGAGGACCTGCGAGGCGGGCTAGGAGCTGGGACGTGGTGGGCAATCCGGGAAGCGTTCCAGGCGGAGGTGGCCAAGGGACGGAGGGAAAGCAGGGCTGCCGGCCGGGGCCCCGAGGGCGCAGAGGCGGGGGGAGGGGCGGGGGCTCACCAAACAGCAGGAGCCGCACCCGGTGCTGGAGGTTCACGTCCCCACAGGAGCCCACGCACACGCGGGTCCCCGCCGCAGACAGCGAGGCGTTGAGCACGTACAGGATGCTGAGGCCCGCGCTGGACTGTACGGCGCCCAGACTGGTGTCCAGGCCCCGCCACACCACCGAGGCCGCCCTGCCGTCTGCGCAGGTCATGCGGCAGGTGAAGTTTCGCGACTCGCCCACGGCCATCGCCACCTGGCTCTCAGGTGGATCCACTTCCAGCAGCCCACCTGCGGGCGACCGCGGTCTCAGCTCCGCCCTCCTCCTCCCAGGTCCCTACGTGGGGTTCCCCATCACCTCCCCAACCTCCGCACGCGCGTCTGCGGCCCCTCCCCGCTCACCGCGGCCAGGCTGGAGCAGCCCCAGAAGGAGGGGAAGCAGGAGGGCGCGGCCCCGTTCCATGCTCGGCCAGGCTCTGTCCCTTGCCCGTGGGGGCGGTGGCTTAAATAGTGGCGTCCCGGGCTCCTTCCCGCCGCCCCGCGACCCCGCGACCCCGCTTCCTCTCTTCCAGCTGCTCCCCGGGGGTTTCCCGAGGGGGTTTCCCACTCTGACCCCCGATGACCCTGGAGGCGACAGAGGGGAAGGGGCTGGGGGCGAGAGGTGCGGGGGCACGGTAGGGGAGCGGCCGAAGTCGGAACAGGAGGGCAGAAGGCCTGGGCCGGTTCCAGGCCTCGCTTTTAGAAACGCAACCTCGGAAGATGGAGGCAGGAGAGGGTTGACGGTGGAGGGGCCAGGCCCGGGGTTGGCGCCCGGTTCGCGCCGTCGCGGGACTCTCGGTCTTTACTACCCGGAGCGGCCGCACGGGGGCGATGGAGAGCAGTCTCCTGGGAGCTGGGGCGGCCGCGCTGGGGTTCTCCTGCGGTGGATCTCCCGGAGAAGTGTCCTGACGGAGCGGGGGAGGTCCCCCAGGGGTGAGGATGTTGTGGGGTGGTGGGGTCTCTTGGGGGTGATGGGGCTGCGGCCCACGATGCCTAGGACACCGCACTACCCGCCCCTGAGCTTGTCTCCCGTGCGCCTAATGGGCAGGCAGGATGGGAGCCCGGGGCCACGGAGCGTCTTCCGAGGAGACGCCTGGGAGGGGACCCACAGCAATCATCAGCCAGGCCCGAGATCCTCGTGTCCCCAACGCCTGAATCCGTCTGCCCTTTCCGTTGTGTAGACCACCCTCAGCCTGGTCCTGGGTTCCCTCAAGGCCATTCACCACCGGGCACCAGAGTGGATTTAGAAACACCCTCTGAGCATGCAGACACTCCACGGCTGCCCCGTGGCAGAGGGAAAAACCCAAACTTCAGGCCACGGCCGGAGCCTGGGCATTTGGCAGCCTCCGGACCTAGCACATGCCTTCTCTGCTGGGCTGTGTCCAGACGCAGCCTCCTGAGTGGGAAGGGCCCCAGCTAGCTTCCCCTCCCCCCACTTCCTCCAAGTCCTTAGAGAGGTCAAATGGCTGATGTCATATCCCCCCTGTACTGGGAATAGCCGGGGCGGGGGGTGGGGGGGTGGGTTGTCTGCTGTGGCCTGTCCTGTGACCCCAGACTCTGAGCACAGCAGGCACGCAGAAGGAAAAGGGTGGAGGGTCCTGGTTGCCTCCTACCCCCGCCTGACTTTAGGTGTGACTTGTGCCTCAGTTTCCCTGACTTCAGAGTGAGAGGACCTGCTGGGAGATGCCAGTTTCTAAGCACTACCAGCTCTGCCCATCTGTGTTCTCAGCATCTTTTTTTTTTTTTTTAACTTATTTGACTGTGTGGGGGTCTTTTGTTGTGGCTCTCAGCATCTTCCATCTTCCTTGCAGCTGCTGGATCTTTGGTTGCAGCAGATGGATCTAGTTCCCTGATGGGGGTCTAGTTCTAGACCACCAGGGAATGCCCTCTTTTCAACCTCTTAATTGTCAGAGGCAGAACGTGGGGCCCAAGATCAGGGACTGGAGGCAGAGAGGGGGAGCTGAGGCTGAGGGGCTGGGGACAGAGGAGGGGCTGAGGCTGGGGGGACTGGGGGCTGGGGTGAGCTGAGGAGGTGGCTGTAGAGGGCTGGGGACAGAAGAAGGAGGCTGAGGCTTGGTGGTCCAAGGGTTGGAGGGTGAGGCTGGGGGGCTGGGGATGGGAGTCAGGCTGGGGGGGGCCTGGCATCAGAGGATGGAAGCTGAGATTCGGGGGGCCCAGGTGTGTGAACCCAGAGTCTGGCTTCTTTGGCCCCATCCCCCTACCCCTGGTGCCGGGAAAGGCAGCACAGGAAGGAGGCTCCAAGGTGCGGTCCCTCCCCAGGCCGGAGGTTTGGGCCCTTCTCGGGAAGCTGGGCCCTTAACCCGGGTGGGGGGCAGCTGGCCTGGTGAATGGGTCTCTTCCCAGCCCCTGACCTGGCTTCCTGCTGCCCTGGCAGCCAAGGTCCTTGCAAGGCGTGGGCCTGCTGCCCCCACCCCCCCACTGCCTGGCCCCTCCAGCTCCAAGCCTCTGCCTGCGTGAACGAAGAACCATTGGGTTAAAGATGCCTGCAGTGATCAGAGGGCAGTGCTAAGGGGGACACGATGACCAGGGCATCAATGGAGGGCACCATGAGGAAGGGACAGGTGGGCTCAACAGAGGAAGAAGGTTCCGGGCAGAGGTGGGGGACAGGAAAGGGCGGAGACACGGAGACTGAGTAGGGATGGGGGAGGAAAGGGTTGGGCAGGTGCCTGGAGGAGCAGAGCCAGCACCAGGGGGAGGGGGTGGAAGACTGAACCCTACTCCTAGGCTGCTCCAGGGACATCTGCTTCTGCCCCTGGGTGACTGAGCCCATGGGAGCTGCTGCCAGGGGGGCTGATGGTCTGGCTGTACCCCCTACCCTGGGCTTCCTGCTCTTGGTCCCCATTTCCCAGCATTGCCCCCTGCACAGAGGAAGTCCTCAGTGACCTCTGCTGGAAGCCTCCTTTCCATGGAGGGTCCTGTCACCACCGGAGGTCGGACACTCTAGCCCCCTCCTTGCTCCCCAGGATGATCTCAGGGCTCTGCGGGGGACTGGGCTGAGCAGGGTGTCCAGAGGCCAGTGCCCTGGCCCTGGGAGACACCTGTTCCCCCAGGACCCCTGTACTCTGCCTAGCCAGCTCCCCTTGCTAGCATCGCTGGTCAGTTGGGGGCCTCATGGATTTTCTTTGGTGTGAGCTAGAGCCCTGGGGCAGGGCTGAGTCATTGGAGAGCACTGCCCCCCCGCTCCCCCCACGTCAGATGCCCCACTCAACTCTGGTGCTGGAGGACCCTGGATGTCACCCTCAGCCCCCTCCCTGGATGGCTTCCTGCCTGGGTGGTCTCAGGGAGGTTAAGGGAGGAGATGGAGGCTGTGAGGGTCAAAGATGGCCTGTTACATAGCCCCACAGAAGGTTCTAGAGCCTGACAGGGCTATTCAATCGGTTCTTCAATGTCCCTGATGGTCCCTGAAGTTCCCTGGCCAAGCTGGGCTGAGGCGGCGAGGAGGGCACAGGGGCAGGACAGGCCCCGACTGACCTTAGCAGGTGTGGGCAGACTTGGGCAGAGATAACTCAGGTCTGCCCGCCCAGCACCTGCCCGTCTGGCCATCCACAATTATGCACCCACTCTGTCCCTTAGGCCACCAGCCTCCAACCTCCACTATCCATTCATCTACCTAGCCTTCTGTCCACTTGGCATCCAGCTGTTCATCCACCCATGCATCCATCCGCCTGCAACTGAACAAGCTCCCCCATCTACCAACCCACACGTCCACTTTGGCAGCCTCAGTGTGGTGTGGTGACTGGCTGTGTTTGAGAGGGAAAGCACTGCTCCGCTGCTCCAGGCTGTGATGAAGGGGGAGGTTTACAAGGTTGCAAACTCAGATTACTACTGAGTTTGTAGCAGGCAGGGCTGCCAGCCAGGTGTCACTCGGTTCAGTTCAGTCGCTCAGTCGTGTCCGACTCTTTGCGACCCCATGAACCGTAGCATGCCAGGCCTCCCTGTCCATCACCAACTCCCAGAGTCCACCCAAACCCATGTCCATTGTGTCGGTGATGCCATCCAACCATCTCATCCTCTGTCGTACCCTTCTCCTCCGGCCTTCAATCTTTCCCAGCATCAGGGTCTTTTCAAATGAGTCAGCTCTCTGCATCAGGTGGCCAAAGTATTGGAGTTTCAGCTTCAGCATCAGTCCCTCCAATGAACACCCAGGACTGATCTCCTTTAGGATGGACTGGTTGGATCTCCTTACAGTCCAAGGGACTCTCGAGAGTCTGCAACATCACAGTTCAAAAGCATCAATTCTTCGGCACTCAGCTTTCTTTATAGTCCAACTCTCACATCCATACATGACCACTGGAAAAATCATAGCCTTGACTAGATGGACCTTTGTTGGCAAAGTAATGTCTCTGCTTTTTAATATGCTGTTTAGGTTGGTCATAACTTTCCTTCCAAGGAGTAAGCGTCTTTTAATTTCATGGCTGCAATCACCATCTGAAGTGATTTTGGAACCTAGAAAAATAAAGTCAGCCACTGTTTCCACTGTTTCCCCATCTATTTGCCATGGAGTGATGGGGCGAGATGCCATGATCTTAGTTTTCTGAATGTGAGCCTTAAGCCAACTTTTTCACTCTCCTCTTTCACTTTCATCAAGAGGTTCTTTAGTTCTTCTTCACTTTCTGCCATAAGGGTGGTGTCATCTGCATATCTGAGGTTATTGATATTTCTCCTGGCAGTCTTGATTCCAGCTTGTGCTTCCTCCAGCCCAGCGTTTCTCATGATGTACTCTGCATATAAGTTAAATAAGCAGGGTGACAATATACAGCCTTGACATACTCCTTTTCCTATTTGGAACCAGTCTGTTGTTCCATGTCCAGTTCTAACTGTTGCTTCCTGACCTGCATACAAATTTCTCAAGAGGCAGGCCAGGTGGTCTGGTATTCCCATCTCTTTCAGAATTTTCCACAGTTTATTGTGATCCACACAGTCAAAGGCTTTGGCATAGTCAATAAAGCAGAAATAGATGTTTTTCTGGAACTCTCTTGCTTTTTCTGTGATCCAGAGGATGTTGGCAAATTGATCTCTGGTTCCTCTGCCTTTTCTAAAACCAGCTTGAACATCAGGAAGTTCACAGCTCATGTATTGCTGAAGCCTGGCTTGGAGAATTTTGAGCATTACTTTATTAGCGTGTGAGATGAGTGCAATTGTGCAGTAGTTTGAGCATTCTTTGGCATTGCCTTTTTTGGGGATTGGAATGAAAACTGACCTTTTCCAGTCCTGTGGCCACTGCTGAGTTTTCCAAATGTGCTGGCATATTGAGTGCAGCACTTTCACAGCATCATCTTTTAGGATTTGAAATAGCTCAACTGGAATTCCATCACCTCCACTAGCTTTGTTCCTAGTGATGCTTCTTAAGGCCCACCTGACTTCACATTCCAGGATGTCTGGCTCTAGGTGAGTGTGAGTGATCACACCTCATGATTATCTGGGTCGTGAAGATTTTTTTTGTCCAGTTCTTCTGTGTATTCTTGCCACCTCTTCTTAATATCTTCTGCTTCTGTTAGGTCCATACCATTTCTGTCCTTTATTGAGCCTATCTTTGCATGAAATGTTCCCTTGGCATCTCTAATTTTCTTGAAGAGATCTCTAGTCTTTTCCATTCTATTGTTTTCCTCTATTTCTTTGCATTGATCACTGAGGAAGGCTTTCTTATCTCTCCTTGCTATTCTTTGGAACTCTGCATTCAAATGGGTATATCTTTCCTTTTCTCCTTTGCTTTTCGCTTCTCTTCTTTTCACAGCTATTTGTAAGGCCTCCTCAGACAGCCATTTTGGTTTTTTGCATTTCTTTTTCTTGGGGATGGTCTTGCTCCTTGTCTCCTGTACAATGTCACGAACCTCCATACTCACCACTTAAAATGTGATTTTTAATTTAAATATTAACCTAAAAACAGATGTTTGACCTGCTTATCAGAAAACTTTAAGTGTGCTTAAAGCAACTTGGGTTTATGAATCTACTTTCTCATCTACAGTCTCATTTTAAAATTTTATTTATTTAGTTATTTTTGGCCATTCCATGCAGCATGCAGGATCTTAGTTCCCTGATGAGATATTGAACATGTGCCCCCTGTGGTAGAAGTGTGGAATATTAACCACTGGACTGGCAGGGAAGTCCCTTATTTATTTATTTTTTGGCCTCACTGGGGGCTGGGGGTAGGGGAACCGGCTCCCTGGCCTTGCAATGGATCTGGGTCCCTGAGCACAGAATGGAAATGTCCTCCATCAGACCCTTGCCTGAGCCCTGGGATGCCCACTGTGCTAAGGGTTTAGGATGGTGGTTTTCACCAGGTGGACTTTTTTGGTGGCTCAGCTGATAAAGGATCCGCCTGCAATGTGGGAGACCTAGGTTTGATCCCTGGGTTGGGAAGATCCCCTGGAGAAGGAAACAGCCACCCACTCCAGTATTCTGGCCTGGAGAATTCCATGGACTGTATAGTCCATGGGGTCACAGAGTAGGACACGACTGAGTGACTTTCACTCTCACCAGGTAGGGGCACTAGGTGACTCCTGAAATGGAGAGGATGGGGCCGGGTGCCAATCAGTGCTGGGAACATCAGAGGTTGGGAAATCCTGGGTGGGAGGTGGCTGGTGGAGGACTTGGGAGCCTCTGGGCGCCCTGCCTGTAGACGCGGAGGGGTTGGGTTGGGGGTCACCCAGGGCCGACCCCTCGGGGAAGTTCTCTGCTTCAGGAGCCTGTTTGAAGCCCAGGCTCTCTACCCCTGACATGAATGGACCAAGAGGATGCGGGCCTGGTAGCAAGGTCTGGGTGATGGGGGGAGGGGGCTGCAAATTCAGAGCCCAATCAAGGTGCGATTGGGGTCGTTCTGCAGGGAGTGTGGGAAACTGGGGTCGCAGGGCTGTGACCAGACACCTGGGTCAAGGCGTCTGGAGGGACCAGGATGGGCTTGGGGGTGCTAGGTAAGGAATGGGGCCAACGTCTAGCGTCAAGGCAGACCAGCAGGGGAAAGTCAGGATGGGCAACTGAGGTCAGAGTCCTGCTGGAGCCGAGGGTCGGTGGTCAGGTCACTTTCGGGCGGGATTGAGGGTCAGGGTCGGGCCTGTAGCTCGTACTCGCCGCGCTGCGTCTTTGGTGACGAGCTTCTCAACCAACAGGACGCGGCGGTCCAGCTCGGCTTGGCCCCAGAAGGCGCCCGCAACCTACAGCGAGGATTTCAGGAACACGCCGGCGCGCGTTCAGGTCTCCCCGGAGAACCACGGTCCCCCCGCCCGGACTACAACTCCCGACATGCCGCAGGGGCCGGGGTGGCGGCCGGGGGCGCGTTTCCCACAAGGCCGAAAGGAGCGCAGCGTCTCTCTAGCCCCGCACTGGCCGGCGAGGTCGCACGGCCCTCGGTTCTGAGCGTAGGGAGCTCCTGTCCGCGCGTAATTTAGCACCAATGACGGCAGCGTTGTGCGTCTTTAAGGTCACGCTCCCGGGGCTCCTGCTGCACTGGCACCGCTTGGGACTCCGGCTGGAGCTCCTGAGGCAGGGGATATGCGGCGAGGCCGGGGGTCCTGCATCCCGAACCGAAAGGTCCGGGTCGCGAGAGACTGCACCACTAGGTCTGGACCGCGGCCTCGAGGCTTCGGGGGCGTCTCAGGGGCTGGGGTGGGGTCGTGACAAGGGTCGTGTAATTGGACTGGGTCCGTGCTAGGCGGTCAGTGTCCGGTCTCCCGGCCCAGGGTCACAGTGCTGGGGCCCTGAGTGTGTTCTCTAGCGCTGGAGGATGACCAGGTTCATGCTGAGGCTGGATTTGTCTCACGGGTCTGGATGAAGATCATTCATTAAGTCACCGAGTAGTTATTGAGCGCCCGTGTGGCCATGCTCAGTCGTGTCCACGTCTGTGGGACTCCTCTGTCCATAGGGTTCTCCAGGCAAGAATACTGGAGTCGGTCGCCATCTCCTGCTCCCAGGATCTTCTGGACCCGAGGATGCCACCCGCGTCTCGTGTCACCTGCTGACGGGTGGATTCTTTACCACTGCACCACCTGGGAAGCCGCTAGTCGCTGAGCCTTGTTCTAAGTGCTGAGAGACAGCAGGGAGCAAAGTGAGCAGGCCCTGCCCAGAGGGCCTTCCATTCTAACCGGGGTGGGAGGGGCCAGAAGGCGTAAACATTAAGCATAATAAACAGGTAGCAATGTGCTCATGGGACTTCCCATGTGGCTCTGGTGGTAAAGAACCTGGTTGCTGCCAATACAGGTAAGAGACTCGGTTCGACCCCTGGGTATGGAAGATCCCTTGGAGAAGGGCATGGCAACCCACTCCAGTATTCTTGCCTGGAGAATCCCATGGACAGAGGAGCCTTGGGGGCTACAGTCCATGGGGTCACAAAGAGTCAGACACGACTGAAGCGACTTAGCACTGGAGCACTAGAGTGTGCTTATAAATGTTGAACAGCTGGCACTTTTAAGGCAAAAAGCCCTGCTCTATGGCACATACTAATTCGTGGGGTGTAAATACTCCTCATGGGTGCTTTCAAGCTTCCATCGTGACATCAGCTTGCACATAAAACTTCTGCAAATTTAAGCCAGCTCTCACAAGCCCCAGCCCAGCACTGCGCTGGGGGTCAATGCTATACTATATTTGTGGGAGATAAATGCAGTGGGAAGGGCTTCCCACATGGCTCAGCAGAAAAGAATCCACCTTTGGAGAAGGCAGTGGCACCCCACTCCAGTACTCTCGCCTGGAAAATCCCATGGATGGAGGAGCCTGGTGGGCTGCAGTCCATGGGGTCGCTAAGTCGGACACGACTGAGCGACTTCACTTTCACTTTTCACTTTCATGCATTGAAGAAGGAAATGGCAACCCACTCCAGTGTTCTTGCCTGGAGAATCCCAGGGATGGGGGAGCCTGGTGGGCTGCCATCTATGGGGTCGCACAGAGTCAGACACGACTGAAGCGACTTAGCAGCAGCGGCACCCAGTGCAGGAGCTGCAGAAGACCTGGGTTTGATCCTTGGGTGGGGAAGCCTGGAGGAGGAAATGGCAATCCACTCCAGTATTCTTGCTGGGATAATCGCATGGACAGAGAAGCTTGATGGGCTATGTCCATGGAGACTGGGACACATCTGAGTGACTGAGCACACGCACAAAGGCAGTGAGAAAAAGGGGAATTGGCAGTGTGGAGGTTGGGCATACATAGGGTGACATTGGGTGGCCACATGGGGAGGTTTGAGCAAAGACTTGGGGGAAGGGATGAGAATTAGGAAGCATCTGTGTGGGAAGGGGTGTACCAGGTGGAAGATACAGTATATGCAAAGGCCTTGTAGCTGGAGCTGCCTGGTGAGCTCCGGGAAAGCAAGGAGGCCAGAGGGCACCCCTAGGGATGGGGAAGGCCATCGAGGGGAGATAGGACCTGGTTGTGGTCAGGTCAGACTTGGTGGGCCTCAGGAAAGCCTGCTAGACCCTCTCAGCTCCCCAGTTTGAATCCTTTCCCCTGAACCTTTTGTCTTTGTCTTCATAACAGGGACTAGGCAGGCGTGCAGCCAGGGACCCAGCGGAACAGGAGAGCCACTCCCTCCCCACCTGGCAGGGTCCTTGGTGGTCTGAGTGGGGAGCCGGCTCTTTCCTGAATGGAGGCATGAGGGGAGTTGGCAGGTTCGCTGGGTCCTTCCGGAATGGAGGCAGGAGGGAGCTGGCAGGTTCGCTGGGTCCTTGTCCGTCTGAGAAGAACAAGGCTTCCTTGTTAGCATCCCTGCCTCCCTGGAACAAAGGGGCAGGCAGCCACCAAGGCGCGTGAGTCTGAGTCAGGCCCTGCTGAGGGACAATTGTGAGCACCCTGGGGAGGTGGGAGGTGAGAGATCGCAGGCCAGAGGGCAGAGGGAGAGTTGACACTGCATGGGGCAGCGTCCTGAGAATACCTGCCCCCCGGCCCGCCCCACCCACCGTGCCAGGGACAGAACAGCAGGCTGGCCTATAATCCAGCTTCTCACTTTCAGCCCCAGACAGCTTTAGAGATGGTGAGGGACCTCAGCTCAGCTATGTCAATAGCCCCCACCCCTTTCTTCTGTGGCTGTCTGTGCACCGGGTCTGGGCCAGCGATGTGCTGACCCCAGGACAGGACATGCACAGCTTTGCCTCTTGTGTGTGTGTGCGTGTGTGTGTGTGTGTGTGTGTGTGAGAGAGAGAGAGAGAGAGATGGGAAGGAGTGGGGAGAAAGGACAGTAAACTGCTGAAGAAAGCAGCTGGTCTGAGCTCAGGTACTTCAGAGATTCCACTCTTGACGTCTCTCTCCTAATGCTGACCGCTCCTCTCTTCTGCTCCAAAGTCTCCAGGGCTCCCACCTCCTCAAGTTCACAGCCAAGGTGTACCTGCACCCACAGAACCCATGGATGACCAGCAGCCCACCCTGTACAGCTGGCCCACCGTGTGTCCGTGTGCCTCTCCTGCTGGAGCCCCAAGCCCTCAACCCCAAGAGTGAACTCATGATCATTTAAAGGCTGCCCTGGGACTCCCCAGTGGTCCAGTGGTTAAGACACGCTGCTTCCACTGCAGGGGGCAGTGGGTTCAATCCCTAGTTGGGGAACTAACTGACCAAAAAAAAAGTAATGCCCCATAAATATTTATACAAAATGGAATAAAATAAGAAAAGCCTGCCCCTCCCACCTCTGCTCCCTCCCAGGTACCTGCAGCTCCATCCTTTGAGGTGAGCCAACCAAAGCCCTGGGGCTCTGTAGCTCCCTCCCTCCCTCAAATCCGCTTGCAGACCTTGTTGTTTCTAGTTTTAAAGTAGACCCAGAATCCCTGCTTCTCGCCCACTCTTCCGTTCCTGCTCAGCTGGCCCCACCATCCCCCGGCCCCCAATTCCCCCTCCCATCTTCACTCCCCACATTCCTACTCACCATCGCCCTATCATCTCCCTATCATCCATCACCCCTCCCTCACCCCTCCAAGACACCCCCATCTCCACCCCTTAATTCCCCTTTCCCAGCGTCCCAGTGCTGCCCATGGCCTGTTCTTCCCGAAACCGCCAGAGGGCGCTTGTGAGCAGAGAGCGAGGCGCGTCCCGGCTCTGCCCCCTCCACCCCGCCCTCCACACCTTCCCCTGCCGTGGCAATCGAGCCTTCCGCGTCCCCGGGCCCTCACCTCCTGCCCCAGTCCCTCGCTCATCCTCCCTGCGGCCCCTCCCACCTGCCAGGCGCAGGGCTGTCTGTCCCAGGGCCTTTGCACAGGTGGTGCTCCCTCTCACCAGGTCTCCCTGCTCTCTCCGTGACTCCTCCCCACTGAGGCCTCCTAGGCTGCACACCCACAGCTCTGGCCCCTTCTGACTACCCCCTCCCACCCCGTTCTTCTCCAGGGCACTACTTGCCTGCCTAAGTGGAAAGAAGAGGCGGGGAGGTTGTGTGTTTCGTTCACCCCTGTTTCCCCTGTACCGGAAACTGCCTGGTGCGCAGCTCTGTCCTGGTGGAATTAGTAGTTCTGATGAGGGCTGTTATCAGAGGAGCACTGGCCGTATTTAGGCCTCGGCTTAGCCGGGCAGCCTCACTGGTTTCTGCCCGCGCCGGGGCCTCGCGGCTGGGCCTGAGTCCCGCTCTCACACCCAGCTGAGCTTCCGTTTTCAAGTTCTCTGACTTGCCCTCTGCTGCCCATGTCAATTTGGATTAAAATGCGGCTTGTTCCCATGTAGACTTTGACTGGTTCACATCTCAGCCCGCCTGCTGGAGTGAAGATTTCTGGGCTTACCAGAAGAGAGAATCCGGCCAGGAGTGGTGGCCAGGCAGGCTAGTGGGGGATGAACTCTATTGAGGAGGGGCGTGGGCCTGGGGGTCCCCCAAACACCCTGCACAGGCTCAGGCTGCCTGTCCTTCCTATTCACTGCCCCTGCCCCCCAACTCTGTGTTAGCTCTTGGCTTCTCATAGTCAGAAAGGGGAACGGAGCCCTGGATGGATTCTGAATGTAGGGTCTCATCCCAGAGGGGCTGGGTCACTGAGAGGAAATGGAGGTGGTGGGAGCCGAGTCCAGTGTCTCCAGCTCTCTTCACTCCAGGGCTGACCGAGGGAGCCTGGGCTGGGGGCCCAGAAATGGGGAGGGCTGGATCCTTCCACCCCCTGTCCTGGGCCCCAAGGCTGACCAGTTCCTGGGCTCCTGCACATCTAGCCAGTGTGGGTCCCTGAGAGGCGCCCATGGACAGGAGGAGAAGGAGGTGGGTATTCATCCCCCATCTCCCACTTCTGTCCATGACTCTGCTAAGGAGCACATAGCTCACTGAGTGTCGGGGCGACCGGTGCCTGAGGATCGAGCTGGCTGTGGGCTGATGGGCAGAAGTGAGCATCTCTGGGGAGGGGAGCAGGTGAAGGCCCTGAGGTTCCCATTCAAGGGGCAGGAAGCCGGCTGATGTGGCCACAAGGTCGTGGATGAGGGCTGAAGGCTAGGAGTGCAGGGCAGAGGGGAGCAGGGATGAGACAGGGAGGACTTGGGTTTTATCCTCAGGATGAGGGAAATCCAGAGATTCAGCATACCCGGAAAACTGAGCAGGAATTAGAACCCCGGGAGAAGCCCTTGATGCCAAGCTTTGCTCTAAAACCTGAGTCAGAATTCCGTGCAATCCCCCACCCCCACCGCCCCCTTCCCCTGACTCGCCCTCCCTCCCTCCCCACTGTCTCCCCTCCTGTGACCAGAGGAGGTCAGAATCCACACCTCTCATGCGATGCTAGGATAATTAAACACTGCGATGCTGGGCCAGGATGCCTGAGTCCCAAGCTAGTAACCTGGTGACTGGGATACGGTAAATACCTCTGGCTTCATACAGACTCGTTTCCCCCAGAGCCTGCAAGTCTGCAGTGCTGCCGGCCTCCTGTCCCAATGTTGTCATTCATTCACCGCGCTGGTTTCTTGTTGATCTTTTTAAAGAATCAGCTTTTGGGTGGTGGTGGTGGGGCTTTGTTAATTCTTTCTGCAGTTTTCTGTTTCATGCATTCTACTTTGTTTTTTAAATCTCCCTCCATCTACCCACTAGTACTCTTACATTTTTCTAGTTTTTAAAGGTGAAACCTTAGGTCGTTGATTTTAAGATCTTCTTTTCTATATTTTTATTTATTTACTTGTCTGTGCCAGGTTTTAGTTGCAGCACGTGGAACCTAGTTTCCCGACCAGGGGTCAACCCGGGCCCCCTGCATTAGGAGTGGGGAGGCTTAGCCACTGGACCACCAGGAAGTCCCAAGATCTTTTCTAACATAGCATTTAAGACTTGTTTTATGACCTTTGACACAGACTATAACATTTTGAATAAAAAGGTTCGAAAATTATAGAATGCCTAAAAATTACATTGTGGAATGAATTGTATGATATGCAAATGGTCACTCAGAACACCTGTTAACACGTTGCACTGCAAAAGGGCGTGACCACACAGCAGCAAACAAGGATGCTCTGAAGACAAGGAATGTGAATTTTGCTTGGCTAGGCTTACCTGAGCCCGGTCTCAGATCCCGACATGGGTTGGGGTGGGGGGAGCCTTCCTGTGTCAGGGACAGAGACGCTCTGTGTCACTGGCTTCTGGGAGGAGGGGGCTTCCTGGACAACCGCAGCCACCCCTTGGCCCACGTGACTCCTGTCCTGGACTCAGCTCGGCCCCCTCCTATCCTGAAATGCTGCCTTCTCATCGTCTCACCACAGTGACTTGTCCTGCCCTGCTCTCTGTTCGCAGAACATGTAACACCTTTTAAGGTATGAAGTGCTCCTTTATACATTTACTGCTTATTTCCTCTTGCCTCCTGACATCAGCTCCGGTCTGTCTCTTCCTGTCGTGTCCCCCAGCCCAAGCAGAAACTAGTACAGAGTTGGTGTTCAGTGAGAAGTTCCTAGATGAGGGAAGGAGGGGAGGAAGGAATGCTTCTTGGCTCAGAGTGGCAATCTTGGACCATGCCTCAGCCTCCCCAGCTGTAGAAACAGGGCCATGCTGCCCATGACCTCGCCCATCCCTCCTGCCACCAGGCTGTGGGTGTCCTGTTTGTGGCTCCAGCTCCCGGGAGCCTGCTCTGGCCTGGGCTGCCTAGCTCAGCTGGCTCCTGGGGGACTGGCTCTGCTGACATTGGACTCTTTCCTGGACTGTCCGGCCGCCTGGCCGACACTCGATCCTGGCCCCACTTCCAGGCCAGCGACCGCCGGCCAGCCTGATCAGGCCAGGGCCCCAGACTCCCTGCCGCGGGACAAGGGGCCGTCTATGCCGTTCCGGATGGTGTGGTTGGCCAGGGCTCTGCCAACCCCACAGGAGCTGCCAGCATCAGGGACAGTGCCGGCACCTGTGGCCCAGAGCTGCACGGCCAAGGAGCAGACACCAGGAGCCAGGGGCATCCGCCCACCATGGGGACTCTCACCTGCGACCCAGCTCCACGGCTGACCCCAGCGCCTCTGGGCCGGCGTGCCACTGACTGTCAGATCCCAGAGACCAGCCTGAGGAGGACCTGCGGGGTGGCCACCTTGGAGCACGGTAGGTAGGTGGGCGAGGGGCCCTGTGGAGGTGGGACACTTCCCTGCTCTCATCCCCCCCACCCAGATGGGGTTTGGAACGTGTGGGAACCCAGCTGGAGGCAGGAGCTTCCGGCAAGCCCCTGAATTTCCCAGGAACTCAATTTTCCTTCCTGCAGGATGGGTGTGAACCTGGCATTCTTGTGGGCCCGAGTCCAGTATCGTAAAGTCAGACACCTTTCCTGGTGCTGACTATACAGTGGGCAACAGAGCAGCAAAGGTCCTGAGATGGGGATGGACGTTAGCAATGACAGCCGAGAAGCCTTTGCAGTGTGTTCACTGCTGATAGCAACCTTGGAGAAAAGGCAGCAAAGAGGCTGGGAGCCTGTGCAGGGGCAGGAAACGAAGAGATCTGTGGGCAGCTGAGTCTCCTGACTCTGCCGTGGACTCTGGGATCTTAGGGCCTGTTCAAGCCACAGTTCTCCATCCCTAACAAGGCAGCTGGAGTCAGACTGTGGGACTGACATTCTTGTGGAGGCCACCAAACACTGCAGCTGTGACAGTGTGTCTCCATGTCTGGGGTCAGTTTCCCTACAGGTGGCCATGTGTCTCTGAGTCTGGGGTCAGTTTCTCCACTGGTGACATTGTGTCTCTGAGTCTGGGGTCAGAATTTCCAAGGTGCCCTGGCCCTGCAGCCCCTCCCTCCTATGACTCACAAAGCTTCTGTCATTCCCCACTCCCCCCGGCAGGGGAAGGCAGCCCCTCCTCCCCTACCCCTGTCATGGAGGTTTGCTAGAAGGAGGGTGGGGGCTCTGGGGCTGGTCCCTGGGTTCCCCCTCCATCAATCAGGGTGAGCAACCCAAGGCCGTGACCCAAGGATTCTGGTCACAGGCTCTGGGCCAGGCTTGTATGCCCTGCCTTCCACTGTTGGCTACATCAACCACGACTGCACCAGGGTAGCCGGTCCTGCCTACTCACTCTTCCGGAGGCCCATTGAGGGTAAGGCCGGTGGGGGTGGGAGGGGTGGACCTCCAATCTCCCACTGGAGCACTTCCTACCCCCTTAGATCCAGGCGCTCACTGATCAGGAAGGAAGCTGGGAGGGTGCATGGTGTCACCCCTACTGTGTGACCTCAGAGAAGCTGCTGTGCCTCTCTGGTCCATTTCCTTATGGAAGGGGAGTAGTGGGCGGTGTTCTCCTTGACTCGGAAAAGCTGTGTCTCAGTTTCCCATGCTGTGAACAATGAGGGCACAGTCCTTACCAAGTTGTACTCAAGACCAAATACACCTCAGAAGCATGGAGAGGTTCATGGAGTGAAAATTAGGTGGTTTCAAAGTGGCTACCACAGCGCCTGGCCTCTATCAGTAAAGAAGGGCCCTGAGCGTAGGGGTGACCTCCAGGCCTCCATCAGTGGGATGGTGGCTCCCGGGCCATGCTGTCCCACAGGACACAGGGAGGTGGGAGGTGACCTTTCATGTTTGGACAGGAAAGGCTGGCGAGGCCACAGGCTGTGGACAGTGCCACTGCTGCCTGCGCCTTCACAGCGATGCCTACAGGTGACTTCACCCCGCGTTCTAGAGCACTTGGGGTCCTGAGTGGGCTGGGCTGGGGGCTGGGAGGGTTTTTACTCTGTGGGGACTTGATTCGTGTGGACAGAGGCTCCTTTGGAGGGGTGGGGCTCACAACCTCTTCCCAGCCTTCAGAATCAGCATCCACCTCAAACCCAGGAGCCTGTGAGGGGTGCCAGAGGCACATAAGGGAGTTAGCACTGCATCTGTCACTAGGAAGGACTGAAAACTGGGTCTGTGGCCCAGAGCAACCTGGACTTCCAGGCTCTCTTCCCAGTCATAGGAGCCCATCCTGGGACAGAGGGACAGAATGGGGAGTTGGGTTACTGATGGTTAGTGTAGACTCTGCTGAGTGCCCAGAGCAGACTCTTAGAGGTGGGGGCATGGGAGCTGGGCTTTGTAGGATGAATAGGAATTCGGCCCCGCTTGAGAAGAAGGGGACTCCAGGCAGATCTTGCAGCACAGGCAATGGCCTTGAGGTGGGAAATGACATGAGCGGGGCTGTGCCTATTTGTTAAGACCATGCTTCATGTGTACGCACCATGTCACATATGCACATGTACACACGGTACTTAAACCCATGAATCCGTGTCACACCTACTACTCTTAGATTCACATGCATTGATACCAGAGTGGGCTTATAAACAGTGGCAGTGGCCATCACAGTAAGGGTCACGAGTATTAAGTGCAGGCACCAATTCACCCTATGCCGAGGATCATCTCCCCTTCTATCTTTGCATCCTGCTGGTGTGAGGAGGAGACTGGCTGGTTGGGCCAAGAGCTTCCTCAGGACCAGCTGTCAGAGACCCGACTCAAGCCCTGCTCCCCAGGCTGGTCTCATGCTAGCATACCCCAGCTCTGCAGGGCTCTCCTCTGACTGATGCTTACTCAGGGCCGGGTTACTTTAACTCTACACACAATTCTAAGTGTCTCATAGCGGGTCCCTCAAGCCGCTGACAGGTTGGAGGTTGGGGGTGGGGCAGCTCTGATTTCAAGCACATAGATGGTCAACATGATCCCATGCCCCAGGTCTGGGCAGTCACTCCTCCATAGGTTGTCCTTCAGGACGTGGCAGGGGCCTCAGGGTTAATGAGGGCATCGACTGGGGGCAAGGTCACAGGAGCTGCCCTCGAGACCCTGGACTCTCCCCCGCAGCATCTCCGCAGGAGACCAGCCCTGGGCCAGTCTACTTCCTGGACTCGAAAGTCACCCGCTTTGGCCGCAGCTGCACCCCTGCCTACTCCATGCAGGGCCGGGGCAAGTCTCCCGGTGAGTATCTAATTTGAGCTGATCCCGCCCACAGGACCCTGCCCCTTCAGGGTCTCAGTCAATCTTGCACCTCCCTCCCTTTCTGCCCTACCCCCACCAATTTCTTAGATCCTCAGTGTCTTTGGAATGACAAAATCCAGTGGACTTAGAGGAGGGGTCAGGGACCCTAAGAGAACCTGAGCGGGTAAAGTGGGCCAGGCTAATGTGACCCAGTACACATGTGGGCACATGTCTACTCAGCCATCCATCCATCTACTCACCCACCCATCCATCCACTCACCCACCATCCATCCACTCACCCATCCATCTGTCCATCCATTCATCCACACTTTCATCCACCCTTCCATCCACCCACCCACCCACCCACTCACTTACCCATCCATCCATGTACCCACTCACCCATCCAACCATCCTTCCATCTACCCATCCATCCATCCACCCATCCATCCATCCATCTGTCCACCCACTCACCCATCCATCCACAGTCTGTCTATTGATTACTCTACAACTCCCTGAATCCATCATCTGCTCATTCACTCATCACCTCTCCACTCACTACTCATCCTTCTGTTGACCCATCCACTCAAACACGCACTAAGCCAACTGCTGAGCATTGAAGTAGATTTGACTCATTCTCACTTTTTGTAAGACCCCAGCCCAGGGTGGTTAGATCCAGGTGGGGACTTCTCACCTCAGTGTGGCCATGTCTGGAGAGGTGGAGAGACCCACATCAGGGGGAACCTGGAAGGGCTGTGAGGGCTCTCTGTAGGAGCATGTGGAGAAGACATGGGGAGAAGGGGATCTTGGGGCTGTCTTGAGATGGAGAAGCAGCTCCTGGGAGGTTGGAATGGGAAACAGGAGGTATGCCCAGCAGAGGGCTGAACTTGGACAAAGGCTGGAGGCTTGAAAGAGAAAGAGGGCAGCCAGGCTGCTGTGAACTCCACGATGCATATGGCAGGGGAGCCACGCCAGGTCTTAGAGGAGGTGAGGACTCTGTCCACTGCCCATTCTTACAGGTCTGGAGGTGACGCCCGGCCCTGGGGCTTACAGCCCAGAGAAGGTGGCCCCCATGCGCCAGCGGACGCCTCCAGCTTTCACCCTGGGCTCCCGCCTCCGCCCACGGCCCCTGAACACCTCAGCCCCTGCCCCCAACACCTACACCCTGCCCTCCCTCTGGGGCTCGCAGGTCTTTACCAAGCCCAGCAGCCCCAGCTACACCGTGGCTGGCCGCACACCCCCCGCCCGCCCCCTGCAGGACCCCGCGGAGATACCTGGCCCTGGCCAGTATGACAGCCCGGACCCCAATGCCTACCGTCAGCGCCGGCCGGCCTTCACCATGCTGGGGCGGCCCCGAGCCCCACGGCCCCCAGATGAGACACCCGGTCCCTGGCAGCCACAGCCCTGAGCAGGTCACTGTGACCAAGGCCAGGGCCCCAGCATTCACCATGGGTATCCGCCACTCCAAGCGGGCTACCACCATGGCTGCAGACACTGCACCCTGATGCCCTCATGACAGGAGGTGACAGGACGTCTGGCTCACTCCTGGGTTGAGCCTCAGTCTCCTGTGCTGTGAAGTGGGGGGGTAGGCAGGTGGTTGGAGGGGGGAGCCTAGGAGAAGCCAGGGTGAGCGGAAGGCACCTCCTTCCTTCCTGTCTTCTGAAAGGTCCAAGGTCCTTCTAGGCCACTGCTTTCTCCAGTCCCGGGGGCTGAGATCCTGTGGTCCCCACAGGGTGAGTCTCCTTCCAGCGTCCCAGTTTCTTCTGTCCAGGTAACACCAGGCTGGGCCAGTCCAGGTGGAAAAAGGGACACTCTGGCCTTCCTCAGCCGCTGGCCAGAGACACGGCTTCCTGTGTCCTAGAACTCAGTGTCCGCCCTCGAGAGCCTGGGTCCCCATCATGGCTTGGGTTTCTGCCTCACTTGGGCTCATCCCTGCTACTCATGGAAGGGTTGTTTGGGCCCAGATCCTGCTGGAGGCAGCCCTTGCCGCCCTCTCTACCTGCTCCACCCTCTAGCTGCCTGCCAATAAAATTCTGGGGCATCGGCAGCTGTCAGCATCATGGTTCCATCTGTTCACGCCACAGGAAAGAAACCTGAACACTGCTTTCAGATGCCAACCCCTAACTCTGCAGCCCCCTGGGCACCTGGATGGGACTGAAGAAGGGGTCTAGGACTGAAGGAGACAAGCTGTGGGGCAGGGGCTTTGAGTGGAGGGAGCCAGACTGGTAGGCTTCTTGAAAGAAGGGACACCAAACCTGGGCTTTGAAGGATGTATAGGAACTTGATGAAGTTGAACATTTGCCACAGTAGGCACCTACCGTGTTCCAGGCATTGATAAGGTTGTTTTGCAGCAACTCCAGAGGCAAGTCACGTTTACGGACATTTGTCAGAGGGCATAATGGATGCTGGTGTCCTTCCGAGGCCTGGATATGAATCCTGCCCCATGGGCTCTGTTCCTGCCACTCTTTTCCACGGACAGAAAAGAAATAACGTGGATGAAGCATGTAACCAAGCCCTTGGGACCATGACACCTTATTAACTACAGCCCAGAAAGACCCTAACCCAGGATCTTGGGAGGGACAGACTGCACTTTGACTTCCTGGAGGAGATGACCCCCATGGCAGCGCAGCAGGAAGAGCCTAGGCCTTGGAGTTGGGAGTCAGCTCTCTCCTACTTGGCCCCTCTTCCCCAGCCTGGGTGCCAAACCTCAACACACACCCTTCACCAGACTAGGTGGACACATGCCAGGACCACCTCTACACACACCTGTGTACACATCAGGACCCCCGACACACACACCTCTGTACACATCAGGACCCAGGACTCCTGACACACACACCTGTGTACACACTTGGACCCCTACACACACAATGGTAAACATACCAGGACCCCACAACACACACCTGGGTGGGGACCCAGACTCCCTCCTCTCTCACACACACAGACACACACACACACTCACATCCGCACAGAATATACACACAATCCAACTCTCACATAGTCCACAAGTCTGTAGCCCGCAACAGAGACACAGCACAGAGCCCAGGTGAGAGCTGCAGACCACGACAAACGTCCTCCGACCCCCTCACTGACCCGGGGCCACGCCCCTCCCGGGCCGCAGGAGCACAATAGCTCTCGGGGCTGGAGGCTCAGGCCTCCCGCCGCATCCCCGCCCCCGCCCCGCCCGCCGGCCAATCACGGCCGCGCGCGCGCCTCCAGCCCGCATCCCAGCCGCCTCCCCCGGCCTGCGGGTGGCGGCCGAGCGGTGATCTCACCACTCTAATTTATCGATCCGGTCTCGCGCGGCCTCGCCACTCCTTTGCTTCCATCCCCACCGGCCCGGCTCCGGCCTCCTCCCTTTGTTTCCCGGCAGCCGGCCCTGCCCGGGGCGGGGCTGGAGAGGCTGGGGGGAACCGGCCAGCCCCCGTCCGGGAGGCTGGGTCCTGGGATTCTGTTGGGTGGACGCTGGAAGCGGCTCCCCAGAAACGCAGCAGGAGGAGTCCGTGACCCTCTGGTCCACTCCCCCGGCTTATAGCCGGGGAAACTGAGGCCCAGGGCGAGGCCGCGTAGCGGGGACTCGGCTCGCTCCGGACGCAGGCAGCCGGACTGGTTCCAAGTGTGCGCTGTGTGCCCCAGAGCACACCCCTGCCCCTCGCTGATCTCAGGTTCCCAGTTAGAAAATCTAGCAGGGCCTGATTTTCAAGTACCTCCTCCGTCAGGAGCGGTGGGAAGGGAGGGAGACGACCTGGGGGTCTGGGGCGCTCTCCTGCCTTGACTGAGCTTCATTCCTCTCCAGACCTCAGTTTCCTCCTTTCGAAAAGGGAAGAAAGGAGATTTCTGTTTCTCCCACCTCCGTCCTTCTAGGAACTTGGGGGACGTGTGGAGTGCTAAGTAAGGGGTCACCGCCCGGGTGCTGGGTTCGAAACCTCGCTCCCTCCCTGTTTGCAGACCCCGAATCAGCCCCGTGTCCTCGGCGGGCCTCAGTTTCTCGTCTCCCCGCCGGGCACCGGGGCGCCGAGGGCCGGTGGTCCCAGGGGCGCAGCCCCCCGCGGCTGCGCGCTGGGCCGGACGGATGACATCACCGGGCCGGGGGCGGGGAGCGAGCGCGCGGGAGCTGGAGGGCCTCCTCCGCACCAGGCGCAGCGCCCGGTCGGGCTCGGTCCGGCGGCCGCGGCCATGACGCAGGGTCCGGGCGGGCGCGCGCCCCCCGCGCCCCCCGCACCCCCGGAACCGGAGGCGCCCACCACCTTCTGCGCGCTGCTGCCTCGCATGCCGCAGTGGAAGTTCGCGGCCCCCGCTGGTTTCCTGAGCCGCGGCCCCGCGGCGGCGCGGGCGGCGGGGGGCGCGGGGGCCGCCGACCCTGAGCCCGAGCCGGCCAGCCCGGCCGGCGTCCCGGCGCTGGCGGCCGCGGTCCTGGGCTCCTGCGAGCCGCGCTGCGCCGCGCCCTGCCCGCTGCCTGCGCTCAGCCGCTGCCGGGCCTCCGGGGTGCGGGGACCGCGGGGCGCGCGGGGGGCAACCGGGCCCCCGGATGCCCCCGCTGACGAGTGGATCCGCAAAGGCAGCTTCATCCACAAGCCAGCGCACGGTTGGCTACACCCGGACTCCAGGGTTCTGGGGCCCGGGGTCTCCTACGTCGTTAGGGTGAGTCCGTCGGCGGGACCCTGGGACCGCGTCCTCCCCCGAGCCTCCGTCTGGACATGGGGGTTCCCATCCCCCACTTCTCTCTCTTGGACACTCTGGACCCGGGAAGCCAGGTGTCTGTCCATCTCTCCTCTCCCCATCACCCTAGACCCCAACTGCCAAGCCGTGCTCTGCTGGCCACCCCCACCCAGGAGGCGCTGGGGTCCAGGTTCCCACGGAGTCACGTGGGGAGGGGCGGGGAGAGGGCGGCTGGTGGGAGGGGGGCACGCATGCGCAGGTTAGGCGTAGCCCCCCATTTCTTGGGTGAGACTGGGGCCGGAAGACGCGGGTGGGGGCGGCCGGCTACCCAGATCCCCACTGAAAACTCCCTCTAGACAGGAGGGTCGGAGACCGTGGGCAACGTGGGGTGCAGAAGGGCCGAGCCCTGCTAGGTCCCTGATTCCAAGTGAGAGATCGCGGGGCCTCGGAAGGCGCTGCAGAGAAGCAGGTCTTTATTTGTTCTGGTTTTATATGAACCTCTGACTCTGTGGGTAGTTCTGATGAACCATCAGGAAGCGGTGAGCGGCCCGTGGGATGCCTCGCCGTGAAATGCTTCCTCACGCCCCAGGCTATCGGCCACTCCGCCCACCCACAGTTCATTGTCACATCAGAATCCAATGTATATTCACAGCGTTTCAGTCTGGGGTGGGGACCAGGATCCTGGAGTTCTGTGTCTTTGCGTGTGGTGGTTTGTCTTCGCTTCTTTTACAGTCTCCCTCCACCCACCCCATACTAGGTTGACTAGTATTCCTCAGATTGCTGACCTTCTGAGCCTGAGAATATGGTTTTATGTGGAAATGGAGTCTTTGTCGATATAATCGAGTTAAGATGACGTCACACTGGATTACCGCGGCTCTAATGCGATCTCTGGTATCCTCCTAAGAAAAGGGAGATTCGGACACAAACGCTCAGGGAGGGGCCCCGTGACAACAAAGGGAGAAATGGAGTGATGCGTCCACAAATCAAGGGACATCCACGGTGGCCGCGTACCACTGCCAGACTCTGGAAGAGGCTGGAAGTACCCTTACCTCAGGGAGCAGGGCCCCCACCACACCTCGATCCCTGGCTTCCAGCCTCCAGAACTGTGGGGCCAGGCTTACATTTCTGTTGTTTTAAGTCCCCAGTTGGTGGCGGCTCGCAGTGGCCTTGACTTTCTGCATGTCCAGGTGTGGTCCAGGCAGGCCCGCAGCTTCCCTGGGAGTGGGTTAGAAAGGAAGAGCTTTGGACGGGCCAGCGGGTCTTAGGCTGCCTCACATTCTGGACCTGCTCTTCGCTCTTGGAGTCTTCTGACTTGGTCATGGCCCCTTCTTTTGCTGAATCTCAGCTTCGCTGGATTCAACACTGATTTTGTAGCGAGATGTTTCCCCGGCAATGCCTTGGGCTTCGCACTACATGCCCTCGGGGCCATGGCTGTGGGGATTAGAAGTGCTCAGAATTCAGATGCTCATGTTGTTGGGGTGCAGGCTTTTGGACTGTTCCAGTGGTCTGGACGTTGCCATCGATGCTGCAGACATTTATTAATAATGCGTGCCAGAGCCTGCCAGGTGCTGATGGCATGCTAGGAAATGCGGCCCATCTGATCCCTGCTCTTACGGGCTCAGCTTTCTAGAGGGAGAGACTGATGGTAAATAAACAAGAGACAGACAAACAGGAAAGTGGCAGATATTGGCAGGTGCTGTGCAGAAATTACAATCAAGTGATGTCAGAGACTGCTGGCTGCTCTTAGCAGGGCTGGTGGATGGGGTGCCCCTCAGAGATGACATTAAGGCTGAGCCCTAAAACCACAGAGGCCCTAGGCATGAAACAACTGGGGAAAGAGAATCCGAGGCAGGGGCTCAGCTGGCAGGTTTGGGGACTGGCCGGAGACCCATGTGGTGGGGCTGGTGCAGAGAGAGGAGCATAGGAGTAAGATTTGGGGGCTGTGCGGGCTAGCTTGGCTTTGGATGGTTCTAGGCAGGGTTGCAGAGCAGCGTTGGTGCTGAAAGGAGCTTTCCTGTGGAAGTGGGCTGGGGTGAGGCTGGCAGGGCAGCAAAGAGAGCCAGGGGAGGCTGGGGCACTGTTGAGGGAGCAGAGATGCCCTGGAGCAGGGCAGTGTGGGGGTGGGGAGAAGGGGGCTACAGCGTCCGTGTTGGAGATGAGCCCTGGTATGGCTGCCCCGAAGGGGGGATGGGCAGGGAGTCTGACTCAGCCCCACTGTCCAGCTCTGTTCCCCTGGAAGCCTCAGTCTCTGCACCCACACCCCTGAGGTGTTCTGAGAGCCATGAGTCCTCTCCAGGTTGGTTCACAGAGAAGTGTGAGGTCAAGGCAGGAGCAGCTGTGCCCCAAATCATGCAGGGGCCGACGGGGGTGACCCAGGTCCTCCAGAGAGAATGTGCTGTCCCCACTTATGTAAGCTGGGGACACCAAGGCCCAGAGAGGCAGAGTTGTCACCCCGTGAGAATCCAGCACCAGACCCAGAACGGAAGCCACTCTCCAGCCCGAACTGGCTGCCACCTGAGTGGCAGAGTACCAGACCAGCAGCCTCGGAGACACCCCTGTCCTGGTCCCAGGACCTGTGGACATGTCACTTCACAGGGCAGAGGGGACTTTGCAGGAGGGATTAAGTTAAAGCCCTATGATAGGGACGACCCTGCATTCTCAGGGGGCCCAGTGTCATCAAAGGGTCCCTAGAAGAGGGAGGGGGAGGGCTCAGAGGCAGAGAGACAGGAGATGCTGCTCTGCTGGCTGTGAGGATGGAGGGAGGGGCCGTAAAAAAAAGCTGGAAAATCAGGGAGCCTCTGGAGGGACCAGCCTTGACCACACTGGGATTTAGCCCCGTGAGATCCAAGCTGGACTCCAGACCTTCAGGACTCTAAGGGGATACATTTATGTTAAATTTGTGTTAATTTGTTATAGCAGCAAGAGGAAGCTAAAACAGCAGCTGACTCACCTAGCTGATATCATAGAACCCTCACGAAACCCTGTAACGGTCCCTGTTTCAAAACAAGAAAACGGAGGCTCGGCGAGCAGTAATGCCGTCAGGGCATCTGGTCTAGACATGAGTGTGGAGTCAAGCCCCCGGTTGAATTCTCCCCCATCCTGAGGTTTATCTACTCAGTTTCTAAGTGAGGACCCGGAGGCGCAGCCATGTCAAGGAACCTGGTGAGGGTCATGGCCGCTGTGGCACCATCAGCAGCCTTACCACAGGCACAACTCAGAGTGGCTTAGAACCAGAAGGACGTGGATCCTCTCGTGGGAGCAGAGGCCCTGGTGGTTGGGGCCTGGGGCTGGTTAATTTCCCAGCTCGGTGACCTCATCATGAGTTTCTCATTCCCGACCTCACTTGGGAACTGGGTCTTCACAGGTGTTGTTAGGTAGGATGGGGTCATCCTGGATCCAGAGACTGGTGGCCATGAGAGAAGGCCCTGTGGAGACATGTGGAGGAGGGAGAGGTAGGCACCGGCCATGCAGCCCTGGGGCAGGGCAGGCAGGAGGGTGGCTCCACCAGAGGCTGGAGGAGGCAGGGAGGACCCACCCCTGTCTCACCTGGGCAAGAGGCGTCTGGCCTTGGTGCGCCTTTTCTGTCCCAGATTAGACCCTCTGCCCCCTCACCCTGCAGAAGAGAGGCCCCTCCTGACTGCTGGGTCCTTCTGTGAGTAGGACGCCTCTCCTGGAAAGCCCCAGACTATGTCCTGTGATGTTCCCTAAACTGCCCGTTTGACTGGCACCGACCAGTGCTGCCCAGAGGGTCTCCACAGTGTGGAATGTTCTGGCTCCATGCTGTCCCATTGGTGGCCACATGTGGCCACGTATACTTGAATGGGCAGGTGCAGCTGAAGAACTCACCTTTAATTTTGCTCCATTTTAAGCTGAGGTCACGTGGTTGCCTGGCATGTGGTACTCTTACATGTTCACGAAAATTCCAACAACAAGCCCTTTCTGCTCTTTGGGGTGCTGTCATCATGCCCTCTCCAGAGTTCTTTTCAAAGAAAGTTTTCAGTGGGGCCCAGAGAGACTGAGGACTGCCTCAGGGCCCCAGACTGGCTGCCTCTGGGCCACCCGGTGTTTCCTGAAGGCAGATTTTTGTAAGTGGGTGTGTACTGAGAATGTGGGAGGTTAACTTGTCTCAGGTGTTTTAGCTACAAATACAGCTGATTCCTTGCAGGCAAGGAGTAGGATGGCTCCAGGGTGGATTACAGAGAAGGCAATGGCACCCCACTCCAGTATTCTTGCCTGGAAAATCCCATGGATGGAGGAGCCTGATGGGCGCAGTCCATTGGGTCGCTAAGAGTTGGACACGACTGAGCGACTTCACTTTCACTTTTCACTTTCATGCATTGGAGGAGGAAATGGCAACCCACTCCAGTGTTCTTGCCTGGAGAATCCCAGGGATGAGGGAGCCATGTGGGTTGCTGTCTTGGGGTCGCACAGAGTTGGACACAACTGAAGTGACTTAGCAGCAGCAGCGGCAGGGTGGATTAATTCAATGACTTGACCATATCCCTGCAGACCCAGGTCTTTTGTCTTTTCACACTGCCATCTTCAGCTTGCTGGCTTAGCTGTCCTCATGGTCACAAAAGAGCAGCCACAGCACCAGGTATCATATGCAGATGCAACCATGTCCACTGGGAGAAGAGAAAGCATTCCTTCCATTCTCTCCATACCTCACCTGCCGGAGTGTTAAACTCCATTCATGGCAAGGGAGATGGGCCCAAATTGGCTTGAACCAATGCTGAGCAGAGTGGGGTACCCAGACATCTGAGAAATTATTATAAATGCACATTCTCAGGCAGAGTCAGAAACTCTGGGGTGGGCCTGGTGATCAGTGTTTTACAAGACTTCCAGGTGATTCCGACACCCACTCATGTTTGAGAACCACCAGCTTAAGCCAACTGCTTGCAATCCTGTCAGATTAGCCACAGCTCATTTATCATCAGTGTTTTTAACCCTCCGTCCTCCCTGATGGCTCAAGTGGTAAAAGAACCTGCCTGCAATGCAGGAGATGTGGGTTTGATCGCTGGTTCGGGAAGATCCCCTGGAGAAGGAAATGGCAACCCACTCCAGTATCCTTGCCTGAAAAATCCCATGGACAGAGGAGCCTGGTGGGCTACAGTCCATGCGGTTGAAAAGAATTGGATACAACTGAATGATTAAACACACTGAAATGAACATCAAATATAAATATAACATCTACCTGCAGATTTATTTCCCCCCAAACCACCATGATGTAATAAAACAACAATAAAAAGGAGAAACAGAGGGACAGCAATTCATAATACAGAGTATATTTCAATGTATAGGGTGTGGGCTTCTCTCCCCTTGACACACAGGGCACGGAACTGCCCTCACGCAACAGCTAGAGACTGATCCCAGGCATTACTCCGGCAGCTCCAGTGTCACTGCGGGCGATATGGTCTTCCACAACAGTGGACAACCCCAGAAGAGCCTGAATATCAGCAAATGAAGCCTTCTGTCAGCATATGAGATAGTTTCATTAAATTCAGTGTGTATTAAAACCATACCAAGGGAATTTCCTGGTGGTCCAGTGGTTAGGACTCTGCTCAGAGCCCAAGTTCAGTCTCTGGTCAGGGAACTAAGATCCCACAAGCCATGCAGTGAAGCCAAAAAATAAAAATAAAAGCACTATATCAAAAAGTTAAGCATAGAATTATTACATGATCTAGAAATTATATTGGTTGGTAAATACCCCAAAAAGCAGGAGGCCTAAACATGTATGGCTGGATACATGAGTAAGGTTGAGTGTGTGTGTACATCTAGGATAGAAAATAACTATTTTCTTGTTATGAGACTTGAGAAAGAACTCAAACAGATATTTGCACACCCATAGTTATAACAACATGATTCACAACAGCCAAAAGATAGAAACAACCCAAGTGTTCATTGATGGATGAATAGATACACGTGGTCCATCCACACAGTGGAATATTACTCAGCCTTAAAAAGGAAGGAGGTTCTGACATCTGCCACAACCTGGATGAACCTTGAGGATGTGATGCTCAGTGAGAGAAGCCAGACACAGAAGGACACACACTGTCTGGTTCCACTCACAGGAAGTTCTAGAGGCATCAGATCCACAGAGACAGGAAGCAGATGGTGGGGCCAGGGACTGGGGAAGGGGACAGGGAGTCAGTGTTTCATGGGGTCAGAGTTTCAGTTTGGGAAGGTGATAAAGTTCTGGAGATGATGGGATGGTTGCACGACAATGTGAATGTGCTTAATGCCATCAAGCTGTGCACTCAAAAATGATTAAAATGATAAATTTAATGTTACTTATATTTTGCACTGAAAAATCCCATGGACATAGGAGCCTGGTGGGCTACAGTCCATGGGGTTGCGAAGAGTTGGACACAACTGAATGATTAAACACACTGAAATGAACATCAAATATAAATATAACATCTACCTGCAGATTTATTTCCCCCAAACCACCATGATGTAATAAAACAACAATAAAAAGGAGAAACACAGGGACAGCAAGGCTTCACTTTCGGATATTCAGGCTCTCCTGGGGTTGTCCACTGTTGTGGAAGATCATGTCGCCCGCAATGGCACTGGAGCTGCCGGAGTAATGCCTGGGATCAGTCTCTAGCTGTTGCGTGAGGGCAGTTCTCTGCCCTGTGTGTCAAGGGGAGAGAAGCCCACACCCTATACACTGAAATATACTCTAAGTTATTATTTAGAAGATATTAAAAAGATATAAAAAGATATTATCTTTTTCGTGAAAAAGATCTTCACAACCCTGATAATCACGATGGTGTGATCACTGACCTAGAGCCAGACATCCTGGAATGTGAAGTCAAGTGGGCCTTAGAAAGCATGATTACGAACAAACCTAGTGGAGGTGACGGATTCCAGTTGAGCTATTTCAAATCCTGAAAGATGATGCTGTGAAAGTGCTGCACTCAATATGTCAGCACATTTGGAAAACTCAGCAGTGGCCACAGGACTGGAAAAGGTCCGTTTTCATTCCAATTCCAAAGAAAGGCAATGCCAAAGAATGCTCAAACTACCGCAGAATTGCACTCATCTCACACGCTAGCAAAGTAATGCTCAAAATTCTCCAAGCCAGGCTTCAGCAATACGTGAGTTGTGAATTTCCTGATGTTCAAGCTGGTTTTAGAAAAGGCAGAGGAACCAGAGATCAAATTGCCAACATCCGCTGGATCATGGAAAAAGCAAGAGAGTTCCAGAAAAACATCTATTTCTGCTTTATTGACTATGCCAAAGCCTTTGACTGTGTGGATCACAATAAACTGTGGAAAATTCTGAAAGAGATGGGAATACCAGACCACCTGACCTACCTCTTGAGAAATCTGTATGCAGGTCAGGAAGCAACAGTTAGAACTGGACATGGAACAACAGACTGGTTCCAAATAGGGAAAAGAGTATGTCAAGGCTGTATATTGTCACCCTGCTTATTTAACTTATATGCAGAGTACATCATGAGAAACGCTGGACTGGAAGAAACACAAGCTGGAATCAAGATTGCCGGGAGAAATATCAATAACCTCAAATATGCAGATGACACCACCCTTATGGCAGAAAGTGAAGAGGAATTAAAAAGCCTCTTGATGAAAGTGAAAGTGGAGAGTGAAAAAGTTGGCTTAAAGCTCAATATTCAGAAAACAAAGATCATGGCATCCGGCCCCATCGCTTCATGGGAAATAGATGGGGAAACAGTGGAAACAGTGTCAGACTTTATTTTTTGGGGCTCCAAAATCACTGCAGATGGTGACTGCAGCCATGAAATTAAAAAACGCTTACTCCTTGGAAGGAAAGTTATGACCAACCTAGATAGCATATTCAAAAGCAGAGACGTTACTTTGCCAACAAAGGTCCGTCTAGTCAAGGCTATGGTTTTTCCTGTGGTCATGTATGGATGTGAGAGTTGGACTGTGAAGAAAGCTGAGCTCCGAAGAATTGATGCTTTTGAACTGTGGTGTTGGAGAAGACTCTTGAGAGTCCCTTGGACTGTAAGGAGATCCAACCAGTCCATTCTGAAGGAGATCCAACCAGTCCATTCTGAAGGAGATCAGCCCTGGGATTTCTTTGGAAGGAATGATGCTAAAGCTGAAACTCCAGTACTTTGGCCACCTCATGTGAAGAGTTGACTCATTGGAAAAGACCCTGATGCTGGGAAAGATTGGGGGCAGGAGGAATAGGGGACGACAGAGGATTAGATGGCTGGATGGCATCACTAAGTCGATGGACGTGAGTCTGAGTGAACTCCGGGAGTTGGTGATGGACAGGGAGGCCTGGCGTGCTGCGATTCATGGGGTCGCAAAGAGTCAGACACGACAGAGTAACTGAACTGAACTGAACTGATATTTTGCCCACAGTAGAAAAGTAAACAAACAAAAATGCCCTAAATGCTTCGAGTTCTGTGTAAAAAGGAGTTAGGTTGGAGTGGTGACTGGAAAGGGCTTTTCACAGACATGAGACAGGATGCTCTGTGGGGACCCACAATGAGTGTGAGTGCAGGGTGTCCCAGTGCTCAACGCCAGGGGCTCCCCAGATTTTGGAGCACACCCCAGCTATGTTGCAGGCTGCCCCTCAGTTTGTGTCGGCCCTCAATGGGGCTCATGATGCTCGTGGGCCAGCTCAGCTTGTGCCTTTTCATCAGGGGGCTTGGAGGCGCACTCTGTCACCGATGCAGCTGCTGGGAACGGGATCGCTTGGTGTACAGGCGAGGATGGCGTCCCCAGGTTCATGTCCGCCGGGCCCCAGAATATGACTTCATTGGGAAATGGGGTCTTTGCAGATGTAATCAGGTCAAGAGGAGGTCGTTCTAGGTCAGGAGAGGCCCAGGACCTTCTGTGACAGGGGTCCTTATAAGAGGAGGGACAATTGGACAGACACATAGAGAAGGGCTGTGTGACCACAGAGGACGAGACCAGAGAGACATGTCTGTGAGACCAGGCCAGCTGCTGCCAGAAGCTAGAGAAGGCAGGAGGGACCCTCCCCTGGGGCCTCCCCTGGACATTGGATACCAGATCCCCCCGACTGGGAGATGCCAGACCTCTTGCTGTTCTGAGCCCCCCAGGGTGCGGTGCTCCACTCGGCTGCCCCCGGAGACTAACACACTAAGTTAAGGGGACGTTTCTCCCTGGTAAAGGCCTCATTTGTTTCTGTTAAAATTAACACATACCTGTGGGCTTCCCAGGTGGCGCAAGTGGTAAATAACCCACTTGCCAATGCAGGAGATGCAGGAGACTCGGATTTAATCTCTGGGAGGGGAAGATTCCCCTGGAGGAGGGCATGGCAACCCACTCCAATATTCTCCCCTGGGAAATTTCATGGACAGAGGAGCCTGGCGGGCTACAATCCGTGGGGTCACAAAGAGTTGGACATGACTGACCTACTGAGCATGCACACACGCACACAGGGATGTCCTTTCCTGGGGACAGACTTCAAATGGAAGAATAACATAGATGTGCTCAAGTTTGCAAGGTGGTCCTGTGCACAGTCCTGGGGCTCCCTTGCTGGCATCCCTCCAGCCCCTCTCACCAGAGTCCAGTTTTTCTGTCCTTCAACCTGCTCTAGGAGCGGGGAGACTCTGAGACTCTGCAAATGGCCTGGAGCCCAACGAACTTCCACTAACTTGCTTAGCAAAAATGGGCAATTCATCCTGAATGGGTCTTTTCATTTTGATAATTATATGTTTATTTTAATGGTTATTAGGAAGCACTGCTAGGCATCAAACCCGAGGTTTATGGTAACAATATGCAGTTTCCTTTTTACCTCATGCACATTTCCTTTTCTTTCTTCTTTCTCCTTTTGTTTCCTCATGCATATTTAAAAAAACATATTTTAGTATCATAAAACTCACTCATTCAAGCTGTACAATTCAGAGGTTCTTGGTACACTCGTAGATTTGTGAAACACTCATTAGAATCTAGTTCCAGAACATTCCAGCACCCCAAAGGAAGCCCCATCAACAGTCACCCTCATCCCTTCCCCTGACCACCAGGAACCCACTCTCTGTGTCTGTGATCTGCCTGTTCTGGACGTTTCCCATCAGTGGAATCACACCCTGCGTGTCCTTCTGTGTCTACTTCTCTCACTCAGCACTATGCTCTCAGGGTCCATCCACATGGTAGCGAGTGTCAGGGCTTCCCTCCTTTTCAGGGCTGAGTAATATTCCAGTATCCTGGGAGGTGACATTTTACTTATCCCTTCACCCGTGTAAAGACTTTGGGGTGGTTTCCTACAGTGGCCTTTAGAAATAAACTCAGTTCTGTTTACAAATGAAGTTTATTTAGAAGGAAGACACTGAGTAATAATGGTGTGGGGCTGATGGCACCATGAGCCATGGAGGGTCTTTTGGGCAGAGTGGCAAGCTGGGTGCTTGTACTGTGTCTGCCCTGCTTTGTTGTGTGAGCTTGCCTAGGTCCCTTCCCCTCTCTGGGCCTCAGTTTTCCCAGTTTAACTTGATTTCTCCCCTTACATCCTTGGGTGGGCTCTGGGTTCCCTCCACTTCTACATTTGCAGAGGGGAAGGTTGGTCTGCCTCCAGACTTTCTCTGTCGGCCTCCTGGGGCAACTGTAACAAATGACCACAAACTGGGCAATGAAAACCACAGGAATGTTTTCTCTCCTGGTTCTGGAGGTCCAAAGTCAAGGTGCTGGCGGGCTGCTTCCTTCTGGAGCTCTGGGCAGAACCTCTCTCCAAGTTTCTGGGGGCCGCAGGCCCCAGCCCTATCCCCCCACATCTGTGTCTCAGGCCCCCCTCCCTCTGCCATCCTCCTGTAAGGACATCGGTCACTGGGTTAAGGACCAGTCCTGAATCCAGGACTGTCTCATCTTGATGTCCTGAGCCTGGCTTTATCTGCAGAGATCCTGTTCCACTAAGGCTCTGCTCACAGGTTCTGGGGGTGGGGGCGTGGGCAAGCCCTCCTGTGGGTCGCTGTCCATATTCCACAGCTGGCCTCCCACGAGTGTGGGATTCTGGATCAGAGGTCATGCCACCTGGCAGCCTCAAGGCTGAATTTGACCTCTGCCTTCTTTTTCTCTCTTCTATTTAAAAATAAGGATTTCTTTAAAAAGAGATAAAGAAGAAAATAAAAAAAGTTCTTTAAACTTAAAAATATTTATGGCTGTGCTGGGTCTTTGTTGCTGCACGTGAGCTTTCTCTAGTTGCGGTGAGAGGAGGCTACTTGCTGGTTGCGGTCCATAGGCTTCTCATTGCAGTGGCTTCTCTTGATGCAGAGCATGGGCTCTGGAGTGCGGTCTCAGCAGTTGTGGCTCTCTGGCTTAGTTACTCCCTGTCATGTGGGATCTTCCTGGACCAGGGATGGAACCTGTATCTTCTGCACTGGCAGGCGGATTCTTACCCACTGGACCATCAGGGAAGTCCTAAGAATAAAAATTTCTTGTCATCATTTACAAATTGGGGCATTTCAGGCAGGAGCCCTGGATCCCAAGGGGTCTGGCCCCAAGCGTGTAGTCTGCTGCAGCCTCACCACTTCCTCCCAGCACCATAATTCAAAAGCATCAGTTATGTCTTTGGACTGAAAGGAGATCAAACCAATCCATCCTAAAGGAAATCAATCCTCAATATTCATTGGAAGGACTGATGCTGAAGCTCCAATACTTTGGCCTCCTGATGCGAAGAGCCAGCTCACTGGAAAAGACCCTGATGCTGGGAAAGATTGAAGGCAGGAGGAGAAGGGGATGACAGAGGATGAGACAGTTGGATGGCATCACCGACTCGATGGACATGAGTTTGAGCAAACTCTGGGAGATGGTGAAGGATAAGGAAGCCTGGAGTGCTGCAGTTCGTGGGGTTGCAAAGAGTCAGACACAACTTACTGACTGAACAACAAAACTGCCTGCATGGCTGGTGACACTCTGTGTAACACTGCAGGTGACACTGCAGGTGACACTCTGTGTAACACACCAGGTGACACTCTGGGTGACACTGCAGGTGATCCTGGAGCCCAGAATGTGGGCTCATTTTGTGCCCTTGCAGCCTATAAGTAGTGACTGAGCAGGTTGCCTCATGTCCTTGGGGCTCTGTCTCCGGGGGGTGGTTTGTCACTGTATCACAGGGGTTCAGGTGAAGTGAGCTTCGATCAGGCCTGCATGTGACAAGTGACTTACCAATGTCATCACTGCCTGATGCTCCCTTAGCCTCCTCCTCACTTTCTGTGCCCTTGTGGTCTGCTCTCCGTCCTCCAGGATAGGACCCCTAGCCCATCTCCTCTCCTGCACAGCTGAGTTGTGTCCCCACTTCATCCAAGGAGGGGCTGGGGCACGGGAGGATTTCAGCCACATTTCAGCTGCAGAGCCAGGGTGGGTTGCACACTAGTTGGGGGGTGGTGGTTAGACCCCTCACACTGGGGCCCTGCTGCACTGACACCCCCTCAGAACGGGCTCCATGTCAGCTGGGGCCACCTTGTCTCGTCACCAGGCAGGCCAGCCTGACAGGGTTGCGGGGCCCCAGAAGCAGTGGGGGAGCAAGCGACAGGTGCCTTTCCAGCCTCTGCTTCCGTCTAGGCCAGCTCAGGACCTGGATGGGGGAGGGCAGGAGCTGGTGGCTGTTTTTACACTTGTGCGCTCTTTCCTGGCCCCCTTGTCCACACAAAAGGCACTCACTGAGCTCTAATAGCCACATTGCTCCTGTCGCTTAATGCCATATTGTAGAGATATTTGCATATAAATATATTAAAATTTTGTTTCCTTTTACAACTGTAAGCTCTTTCATTCCCAGCACCATGGTTTGTTTAGTTTAGCAAAAATGCAAGCTGCCCGGTTAAATGTAAAGTTCTCATAAGCACGGATAATGGCCTAAGCACATCTCATGCATTATTTAGGACATATTACACTAAGAAAATATTTGTTGTTTATTGGAAATACCAACCTTGGCCTCCTGGGTTGGACCTTGCAACCCTAAATGTGTCAAGTTTTGGGGTGTCTGCAACTCCTTACTCACTCCTTCAGTGCTGTAGCTCTCATGGGAAGGGAGGGGCAGGCTGGGGCTGGCGGGACTTCAGAGCAGCATCAGGTGTCGGGACCAGACAGGTGGCTGGCACCCTGGGACCAGCCCAGGAGGGCAAAGCGAATCAGTGGGCCCTCTGGCCACCCTGCACTGGGCTGCAGAGTTAAGAGTGACTGGGGGTAAATACCAGACCACTGGAGCCCTGGGGAGATGGGTGGTCTGTGTGCTCCCACACAGCAGCTTGTACCCACACCTGGAGCCCAGGGGCTGGTGCTTCTGTGAGATAAAGTCCTAGAAATGGAGTTTCAAGGTCAAAATGTGTGTGTGAGTCATTTTTTAAAAGCTGAGGTACAGTCACGTAACTAACTTAACCATGAGTCATTTTGGAGCACAGTTCAGTGCTACTTAGTACCTTCACAAGGTTGTACAATCAGCACCGCTATCTGTTCTGGAACATTCCATCACCCCAAAGGAAGTCCGTCCCCATTATCAGTAATCCTACCCCTTCGCTCCCCAACCCCTGACAACCAGGAACCCAGTCTTTGTCCCTGCGGGCCCACCTGTCCTGGACGTTTTCCCATCCATGACAGTGATCATGTGACGGTCGCTGCATGTGGCCGGCCCAGGTCCCTCCTGCAGCGCAGACACCATGTTGGGGGCACTGGTGGCCCTCATCTCTGGTACCCCTGCACCAGCTTCCCCTGAGCAACATCTCTTGGAGATTGAGTTCCCTTGCATGGAAAGGGTGGTCCAGGCAGGAGTCAGCATTCTCCCCCTGCAAAGGGCCAGATGGCTTCCACCCACCATCTGCTCTCAGGCCCTGCCCTGGGCCCTGGGATGTAGAAGTGAGCAGGGTTACCCCCACACGGTCCTCCTGGGCTGGCATTCTAGTGGAGCAGAAAGAGAATGAGCAGGAGAGACTGAGTTGAAGGAATCTACCAGTTTCCAGGAACAACTCACAGTCAAGAGGGTGGCTCTGAGGAGGCAACCAGCAGCCTGGAGCTGGGGAAGGAGCCAGGCTGCAAATGACAGACAGGAAGGTGTGGGGCGGCCAGGTTGGGCATCGTCCTAAGGATGGAGGTGGGGGCTATAGCTCGGGTGGCGGGAGGGGAGGGCTGCGGGCTCACTGGAGGGGGTCTTTGGTCCACAGTGGGCCCCCAGCTCCAGGTGGCAGGAGGGGAGGCTGACGGGGGTGCTCGCTGGAAGGGGCTTGGGTCCATGGTGGCCCCCAGCTGGGCTCTGCAGGGCTGCTGCTGACCTGTGCTCTCTCCCCTCAGTACATGGGCTGCATCGAGGTGCTCCGTTCCATGCGCTCCCTGGACTTCAGCACACGCACCCAGGTCACCAGGTGAGGCTGGCTGGGGCAGGTTCTGGCGCCACTCAGTGCCGGGAGTGGAGGCGGTGGTGCTGTGTACTATGTGCTCCATCGTTCAGTCATGTCTGACTCTTTGAGACCCCATGGACTGTAGCCTGCCAGGCTCCTCTGTCCACCTGATCCTTCAGGCAAGGATACTGGAATGGGTTGTCATGCCCTCCTCCAGGAGATCTTCCCGACCCAAGGATTGAACTCAGGTCTCTTGCGTCTCCTGCATTGGTAGTGCCACTAGTGCCATTGCTTTACCACTGGTACCACCCCAGAAGCCCTGTGCAACCATGACCATGGTCTAATGCAGAACATTCCATCACCCTGAAAGGAAACCCTGCCCCTATGAGCAGCCATCTCCAACCCCCTCCCCCAACCCCTGACAACCAGGAACCCACCCTCTCTGTGTGTGGATTTGCCTGTTCTGGATCTTTCCCATCGATGGTATCACACATTGTATGTCCTTCTGTGTCTGCTTCTCTCACTGAGCATCTTGTTTTCAGGATCCATCCACATGGTAGGGAGTGTTAGGGCTTCTCTCCTTTTCAGGGCTGCATGATGGTCCCATGTGTAGGAGGGACCATGGGCTGTTTATCCATCTTCAACTGATGGGTGTTTGGGTGGTTTCTACCTTTTGGGCTCTTGTGAGTTGTGCTCTGTGGCTATGTATGCAGGTTTTGTGTGCGCCTGTGTTTTCAGTTCTTCGGGGTGTGCACCTGGGGATGTGACTGCCTTACCCATTTTGAGGAGCTACTGCTCCATTTGACCTTCCCACCTGTCAGGCTGAGGGCTTGGTTTCCCCTTGCAGCACCAACATTGTTAAGAACTTGTGTGTCCGCCTGACCTTCAGGATTCTATAAAAGTTCCAGTCCCTCCCCAGGGATGAGCCGTTTCACAAAGTCTCTCCCATTCGGTTTGGGGGGTCAGTATCAGCCCCTGTCTTGGGGGGCCCAGAGCAGAGGGCATCCTCTCATGCCTCAGGTGGGAATCTTGGCCAGCCTGTGGTCACACAGAACTTGGGGTCCAGGCTCAAGGTTTGTGCCAGCATCCCCAAATCTGACCCCAGTGCCTTCAAGTGGGCTATGGCTCAGGGGTCCGCTGGTCTCTGAGAAAGAAACGGCAGGAAGGGGAGAGCTGAGGGCAAGGGCACCTGCTGGGGACATGGCGTGGGCTTCTGGCAGCCTGGGAGTCCCCGTCTAGGCCACCAGTTGCCCCAGCATCCCTCTGTCCTCTGAGCCCCTCCCCCCTCAGGATGCACCGCACCCCTTCCTTAGCCCATTGCCTTCTCTGAGCCTTTACCCTCCTCTGAGCTCCTGCCCGCTCTCCTCCAAGCTCTCTAAGCCCCCTCCCCCTCCGCCCACACAGGGAAGCCATCAACCGGCTCCATGAGGCGGTGCCTGGCGTCCGGGGCTCCTGGAAGAAGAAGGTGGGTGAGGGGCCTGTGGTTCCCGGGTGGAAGTGAGGGGGGAGACGCCTGACCATCCCAGGACCTGCCCCAGCTGGAGTTCCACTGTGGTCCCACCTTCTTGAAGGCCAGGCTGCCCTCTTCAACCCCTGTGCCGTCTGCCCCCCCAGGCCCCCAACAAGGCCCTGGCCTCAATCTTGGGCAAGAGCAACCTGCGCTTCGCGGGCATGAGCATTGCGGTCAGCATCTCCATCGACGGCCTCAACCTCTCCGTGCCCGCCACGCGCCAGGTGAGCGCTGCCTGCCCCGCCCTCGGCCTTCTCTAGCCCCGCCCTCAGCCTCCTCCAGCCCCGCCCTCAGGCCCCCCCAGCCCCAAGTAGGGCCTGGCTGAGGGTCTGTGGTGACACCAGGGCGACGAGTGGGCGGGGCCAGGGGAGCTGCTCCTCACTCCACAGCTCCTAGGACGGCCTCCCAAAGAAGGTCTCGGCCCCATTGTCTGCATTGCTGAGGAGGCGAGACCGAGGCTTGGAATCTTCTGGTGGAAACAAGCAACCAAAATAAAATTGCAGAAAGGAGGGAATAACTATGAATTCTGAGGAGGATTGTGATGCTGGGCATGGGTTGTGAGCATGCACAGGGCACTGTGACCTAGCAGGGGCATCACGGAGGGCTTCTTGGAGGTGGTGATGCTGGCGCTGAGTGGAGAGGTGAGAGGACATTGAGCAGAGGTCACCTGATGAGATAGAGCCTGAGAGGTTAGCAAGGATCCTGGTGAGGGACTGGGATTTTTCCAGACAGCACTGCTATCCTCCTCAGAAGTGTGGAGCAGGAAGTGCTGTGATTTGTGGTCTGGTGTGAGAGTGGGAAGCGTGGAGGAGATGAGCTGAAGCCAGGGCCCCAGGGAGGGGGCTCAGACTGCCCCTGGGGAGGAAGCCGTGGGGCGGGGAGCTGCCAGCACGTTCACCTCCCTGTCCACCTCTGCATGGACTCTATCTGGAACACACTGGGCTAACCCTGAGCAGGATGCCAGTGGGGGCCTCCCTGGGCAGGGGCTGGTTAGGGGGAGCCCTGAGTATCCCCGAGGGGTGACAGGTTGAGTGAATCATGGGGGACCCTGAGAGAACCCTGCTTGGGTGTCTCTGGTGCTTATTGGGTCTTGGATGGACATGACCACTTAGGGCAGCAGTGGGTGGTGGCGAATAGATGCTAATTGAGCACGCAAGTGAGCACATCAACACAAACAAACATGCAAATACGCAACCCAGCACACTCATGCAAATGAGCACACTGATTCGCAGATGTTGCAAATGAAGTTGCAAATGGATGCAAGTGAGCACACAGGTGAGGCTGCCTGGGTTGACAGTGCAGAGTCAGGAGCCTCCAGTGGGTCCTGCTTTTGTCTCCTCAGTGCCTCCATGGTGGCATGGGGCATGTGTCTGAATGTGAGAGTGGTGAGTGTCTGGGTGTGCATATGCTGTGCCTGGGTGTCTGTGTGGGAGGGTGTGAGGGCCAACGTGTGATGCATCAAGGTGTGAAGGTGGGCTGGAGTGTGTGTGAGTGTGTGAGTGGTTGTGTCTCTGAACAGCTGGAGTGGGGAATTTGTGTGTGTGTGTCTGTAAATGAAGGTGTGTGTGTGTGTGTGCAGGGTGTGGTTTGTGTGAGGCTTTTAGCCCATGTACCTTTGTGTGTATCTGTATTGGATGTCTGTGCCCGTGTGTGCACATGTCCACCAGTTGGGGCAGGTTTGTCTTCCCATGTATGTGGGCGTGTGACTGTGGGTCTCTGCATCCTGCCCTGGCTTCAGGGCTCCCCATCCAGCAGGGCTTTCGGTCATCCTGGCATTCCGTCGAGGGGACGTCTCCACTTCCATGCCCTTGTCCTTCTGGTCCCCACTGTGGCCCTGTTCTAGTGACTGGCCCAAGCCCCTCTCTCCTCCCCCAACTGAAACGGCAGCTCCATGACTGGTGGTCTCTCTCTGGCCAGATCATCGCCAATCATCACATGCAGTCCATCTCCTTCGCGTCCGGTGGTGACACGGTAAGGTCCCAGATGGGTGGTGGTGGACTTCCAGCCTCTGTCACCAAAAGCCCTGAGATGCCCTGCCCATGCACATCAGTCCCACCCCCACGTTGCTGGGACTTCTGTGTCTGCTGCCCTCTCTCCCCAGGACATGGCGGATTATGTGGCCTACGTGGCCAAGGACCCCATCAACCAGAGAGGTGAGGCCAGTGGGGGCGGGTGGGGCCGCGGGCTGGATCCGCAGCCAGTCGAGACCCCGCTGATGCTGCCTGACGACCCCCAGCCTGTCACATCCTGGAGTGCTGTGAGGGCCTTGCCCAGAGCGTCATCAGCACCGTGGGCCAAGCCTTCGAGCTGCGCTTCAAACAGTACCTGCACAGCCCCCCCAGGGTCGTCGTCCCCCCGGAAAGGTACTGGCCTGTCCCTCTATCCCCATTCCCCAGCACCCCTGCTGGTCCTGCCCCTCCCCTTCCCTGGGGTTGGATCCTTGCCCCCTCCCTGCTCTGTGCCCGCCAACCTCCATGGCCTACTGCTCAACCATGAGGATGCCAGGATAACAACATCTCCAGTCCTAGCAGAGGAGAGGACTCAGGGAGCCGATCGGCAGGCAGTGACTGTCATTGCTGTCATCCTTAGTCTGCATGGGGGCGGCCGGCACTTCTGCAAAGGGCCAGGCTGCCTGCCTGCCTCTGCCATGGTAGCGGGAAGGCAGCCAAGAAGGACGTGTGAGCAGTCGGTGGGCCGCCTGCCAGCCAATCTTTATTTATGGACACAAACATCTGAATTCCATCTGACTTTCACGTGTCAGATGCAGTTCTTCTGATGTTCTCTTAACCATCTGACAGTTCTGTGGCTTAACAGGGTAGAAGCCATCCTGAGCTCCTGGCTGGCAAATTCAGGCAGTGGCCTGTGATAGGCTATTTAAATATCTAAACAGATGGGAACTGGTCAGAGTAGCGAGTGAATGAATGGACATGTTAACAGAGTCCCATATGCACAGATGAGAGCCAGCAGTGTACAGCTGAGCTTGCCCCTTGGCCTTCACACAGGATCATGTGCCCCTAGTACATGAATGAGCGCTGGTTTTTACCTGGGGCCACCTCAACACCCTCCCCTCTCCTGGCTGCAAAGCCCTCCTCTGGGAGCCCCCCTGAGACCTGCTGTCCACCCCTGACTGAGGGACAGGCTGTGGCTTCCCCCGTTTGCTCTTAGGAGCCAACTTGCCTGGATAAGCATCTGTAGCACACATTTCGAAGGCACCATCCATGGCCAGTGGGTGAGGGCATTTTAAACGCTGATGGTATCATCACCCTAAGGCTTCCGGGTTCAGGGTGCAAGCCTGATGTCATGCCCTGACTGCGCGGTGGGGCTGAGGTGGCTGGGATGGGTGGAGGCCCCTCTCAGTTTAGCCAAACCGTTGAGACGTGTGTAGAGCCCCTGTTGGTGGACAGAAAGGGACACCTAGTTCCTCCATCAGCAATGGCTCCTGGCGCCACTGCCCTCCCAGAAGATAGAGGAGGGGTCAGGATCCCTGGGTCAGGCTTGTCCCCTATGGTGCACAACTCAGTCTGGGGGCCTCGGCGCCGTCTGTCCCCCCACAACTTGTGCTGGGGCCCGTGCTCTTGCTGGCTATGTGTCTGCAGGCTGACCGGGATGGAGGACTCGGCCTGGGGGGATGAAGAGGAGGTGGAACACAACTACTACAACAGCCTCCCCGGGAAGGAGCCGCCCCCAGGAGGGCTGGTGGACTCCAGGCTCGCCCTCACACAGCCCTGTGCCCTGGGGGTCCTCGGTGCCCTTGGCCAGGTCAGCTTCAGCACACCTCTGGGGAGGGGGGCCCAAGAGCTGGGGCTCAACCCCTAGCTCTTCCTTCTGCTCCCCGCCTCCGTGATCCTAGAGGAGGGTCTCTCCTGCTCCCTGCTCCTTCCTCCCTAAACTGTCCAGGTCTGCTGAGCCAGACACACCAGACAAGGTTCCCATCTCAGACACGATACGATGACCACAGCCGTGACTGAATCAGGGCTTCTGAGGAGGGTGACCAGAATGTCCATGGGGGACTGACTGTCCCTGTCAGGAGGATGTCCCCAAGGCAGAACTTGGGCTGGGCCCTAATGGGTCAATAGGAGTTGCCCCAGAGAGCAGTGTAGGGAAGGGCCTCCAGGTGTACGGAACAGCATGTGCTGGGGGCAGGCCTTCCAAGTTGGGCTGGGGGATGCAGCTACAGCAGAAGCAGGTGGGGACTTGTGGGTAGATTGAGGCCCAGGAGGGAGGGATGGGTACAGAGCTGAGCTTGGAATCTGACTTACAGGAGTGTTGGTGTGGGCGATTGGGGGTCTGGGCCTGCACACTGCAGGGGGACCCTTGCTCTCTTTTTCAGGGAGCCTCTCCTGCTCGAAGAGACACCCGCGGCCTGCAGTGGGATGTAGGCCCCTCAGGTACCGTCCAGCACACTCTGCTCCAGTGTCCCTGAGTCCCCACTGTCCCTCACATCGCTTCCCCTCTTTGGGTCACTCCATCTGGCCTGTGAGATCGTGTCACTCCCTGGGCTCTTAGAGATTTGACAGCATCTGCTTTTTGTCTGTGTGACCAGTTTTCTTGCATGTTGGACAGAGACACTGCAGTTAGTGGTTCAAAGCACCAACATATAAAAAGGCATCCACCGAGAAGTCAGTCTCCTGCCCCTATTTGCTTTATCCACCTCCCTGATCAGGTAACCACTGGTAGTAGTTTCCCTTGTTTTTCTAGATTTTTCATGCATGTTCAAGTCAGTTCAGACATACGTCACTTTCACAGTTTTGGACAGTAGTGTGCTCTCTATCCCTCTACCTGGCTTTCCCAGGTAAAAGCCCATCTTGGACTCACCCCTGCACCAGTGCTAGGCAGCTGCCCCCCTCCTTTTTCACCACAGTGTAGTCCCCACCACGTGAAGGACCCCCCTCACCCACAGACATCCGGGTACTTTCTAGGGCTCTGCCAGGACAGCAGTGCCCCAGTTGTCCACCACTCAGCTGTGTTCAGGGTCTCAGTAGAGTCTGTGCCCAGGACAGCAGCCACTGATCCATGTGATGGAAATCACAGAGCTGCCCACCAGGTACCATGAGGTTTTAACAAAATGGTTGAGTTTTCAGCCCGTGAGCATTTTATCCTGTTATACGACATTTAAAAAGACAGAGGAGGCTAAAATACCCTTAGCCCCCAGCTCGGAGGTCTTGAGCTTACCCCCTGGCACCTGTGTGTCTCTTTTCAGCACTTATATGAATGGACCCCCCAAAGAAATAAGGACAGGCTGTGAGTACCCACAGTCTCTCAGGGGCTCTGGCTGCTTCAGTGGGATCTTCTGAATGGCCATGTGCCAGTCCCCTGTCCCTGCAGTTGCTTGTCCACGTGGTCCCCTCTTGATCAGCGGCAGATGCCCCCTTGGCTCCCCTCATGTGTCCCTCCCACAGATGCTGAGCTGTAGACAGCATGCACACCTCTGTCACAGTAGGGGAAGCTGCCAGATGGCTCCCTGACGTGGTTTGGCAGTTTGTTTGCCCACCAGCCCTGCCGTGGCTGCCTGTTTCCTTACAGCCATGCTGACATCTGTGTTGGGCTTTTTTTTTTAAAAAGATTTTCCCAAACAATCTGGGCATTTCACTGATGAGCATCAGAACCCTACTACTCCCAGCACCTGTGGTTAAAGAACACATGTGGCACTGGGTGCCAAGTAGATGCCCAGCCATCATCTGGCTGTGGTCAGCTATTTCTCTGGGACACGGGCTACTCACACCTGACCCCCAAGCTCATTAGCATTTCCTACCCCTGAGCTTTTGCACACGAAGTTATTGCTTCATATCACATTTTCCCAAGTCTCTGACCAAGAACTCCTACCAATACATCAGTGCCCCAACTCCAATGTCCAGGAATTTTCACTCTCTGGACCCCTGCAACTGAGATTTCTTTTTTCTCATCCCACCGTGACTGTACAAAGCTGGGAGAATCTGCACCTCCTCTGTGCAGACTGGGAAGGCTGGGCCAAGGCCCCTTTGCCCCCATCAACCACCCAGGGATGTAATGGTGTTAGCAATTTTATTGAATCATAACTTCTGCCAGAGGTTTTGGTCTTCACCCCTACTTGTGAAGAAGCTACTCCTGTTCTCCCCATTCAGCAGAGGAGGAGACTGAAGCACTGAAAGGTTACTCACCTGTCATGCCCACAGAGGGTAGAGCTGTATGTGAGCCCAGTTGCCTATGAGGGTTAAGGATTTAACTGGTACAAAGCAGAGATTGTAGCTTCAGGCCCTTGGGTTGGATTTGGCCACAGTGTACTAAAAGATCATCATTTCCCTGCCAAGGATTAAAAATGGAGATGTTTAGAAATGGACGGATAGATCTAGGGGAAAATATACAAATGTCCATGGAACCTAGGAAAAGATGCTCAACCTTGCTCAAAATAAAAGAAATGGAAATTAAAGTCCCCCTGGATGCCATTTTTCACCTATCAGGTCAGCACGAGTCCAACAGTCTGATAACACACCATGGGTGAGGCCTTGAAGCTGGGCAGAGGCCAACTGGGGAGGACCCAGTAGAATCCGCACAGAACACTGAGGGACCCCAGAAGAGACTCACCCAATGATACCAGTTTCATGAAATTGCAGCTTTTGAACCATTTAAATGCTTCACACATTCAAAACAAAATTAGAAAAGAACAGAAAGGAAACTCTAAAATAGAAACAAGCAAATGAATGACCCGACTGTGCCTCACTTGATAACATAATTACAGGGAGAGCAGAGTCTTATTGCTGTTACTTTTTAAATGTGGAGATTTAACATAAACATCGGGGTTTCTGCCTTCTCTTGAAACTGGGAAGCTCTGGTCCCTGGGCCACCTTCCTGCCTGGTAGACTAGCGGGCCTGGCTGTGTGTGTGTGTAGGGGGCTCTGGTAGACCTCTGCGCCTCTCACAGCCCCAAAGCTGGGCTCTCATGGGGTTTTTCACTCCTGACCTTGCTGCGTTAAAGGGCAGGCTTCCTGGAGGGACACAGGCGTGGGCGGGGCGCCCCTCTTGGACCTCTCCCCAGAGCTTCCCCGCGTGACCTTGTGCTCCTCTGAACTCACACCCTTCTGACTCCCCAGTCCCAGCCCAGCCCGGGGATGGCTATGTGCAGGCGGACGCCCGGGGCCCCCGAGACTACGAGGACCATCTGTATGTCAACACGCAGGGTCTGGACGGCCCTGAGTCCCTTCAGCCCGAGGACAGCCCCAAGAAGGATCTGTTCGACATGCGTAAGTGGGGGCAGGCCGGCTTGTGGGGTGGGGCCACGCCCGAGCAACCTGTGGTCTGGTGGGGGATGGGCTGTGTGCTATGCTTCCCTTGGGACTCCCTCCTCCGTGAGACCTTACGGTCTCCTGAGGGTAACCCAGATTCCCCTCCATGGGGTCCCCAGTTTGACGGGAGGGGCTAGTTCGTATCCTGGAAGAATGTGATGGGGAAGCCGTGGGACTCAGTCTGCAGGGTGGACGTGCCTAGCTCCCTGTTTCTGGGTCTCAGTCTGATGAGTGAGTTTAAGCTCCCTCTTCATGTGATCCATGATCTGAGAGAGGAGGCTCAAGCCCCTTCTGGCTTGTTGCCAGAAATCCCGCCTGAAAAGGGAGGCCTGATCCACATCTAGCAGATGGTGAAGCCCCTCCCCCCAGCCTGAGGGAGGGCTTGATCGGATGGAGGAGGTTTGTGTCCAGAACACCCTCCTTTCCCACAACATCAAACTCCATCCTTTTGCATGAGCACTTTGGACGTGTTGGCTCCGTGCTGGCCCAGGCAGGGTCGTCTCCTACTCCCAGCACACCTCCCCAGGTGAGGTCTTTGAGGAACTCCCAAGCCAGCCGGAAATCCCTTCTTTCACAAAGTTTGCAAAGCTCCGCTCCCCCACCGCCTGATGACATGCTAGGCAGTGACATGAACCCCTGCTGTGGCCCCACTGGCTCCTCAGAGAAGTCTCAGATGGGAAAGGAGGTGTACCAGGTGTGAGCTCCTGAGGCAGGCTGTCCGCTTGGGCGCCCAGCCAGGTGGTCCAGCAACCCTAGTACGAAAAGGGATGCTTGTTGCCAGGCTCCCATTAGAAGTCCTGGGGCTGCCTCCGATTTGCCCTCCTTGGGTCATGGTCTCACCTCCCGCAGCCAATCACTAGGCTAGGAGTGTGAGAGGCGTATGTTGATTGGCCAGGACTAGTCACATGTCTTAGGAGCTGGAGGCTGGGTCAACATCGCTGGAGAAGTTAGGGAGGAGGGATTCCCAAGGGACCAGAAGTGAAGAAAGGCGGGTTGCAAAGCAAGCGCAGACACACCAGGGCAGGGATCAGGGCTGTCACTGCGCACTCCAGGGTGTCTGAGCTACGTGGTACCGTCTCAGGGAGGGCGACACTGGTGCCTGCTGGGATCCACAGGGAACTTGTACAAACCATCAGGAGCTTTTCCATTAGAGTTTGGAAAAGAAAGGGACACCTGTTGCCTACCAAAGAGGTGGCACGTGTAGTGGAGGTCCTGGCCAGTGCAGTCAGAACGAGATGATGAAACAAGAGGCATAATAAACATGGGGAAGGAAGCCAGTGTAACAAGACAAGAAAAAAGAAATAGGTGTGCACATTGGAAAAAAAAGAAATATCTTTGGATATGCTTAGAAAATCCAAGAGAATATACTGAGTTACTAACAGGACCAGTAAGGGGTGAAGGAGCAGGTCCCCGTAGCCCAGGCCCCTCCCGCCCACACTGTCCCCACCCCCGCCCCCGCAGGACCCTTTGAGGATGCCCTGAGGCTGCATGAGTGCTCTGTGGCGGCTGGCTCGGTGGCAGCCCCCCTTCCCGTGGAGGATCAGTGGCCCAGCCCCCCGACCCGCCGGGCCCCCATCGCCCCCACGGAGGAGCAGCTGCGTCAGGAGCCCTGGTACCATGGCCAGATGAGCCGTCGGGCGGCGGAAAAACTGCTTCGGGCAGACGGGGACTTCCTCGTGCGGGACAGCGTCACCAATCCTGGGCAGTACGTCCTCACCGGCATGCACGGGGGGCAGCCCAAGCACCTGCTGCTGGTGGACCCTGAGGGCGTGGTAAGGTGGGCGCTGGGGGCGGGGTGGGGGCAGGTGCTGAGGGTGCGGGGGAAAGAGTGCAGAGATAGACCCGCAGGGGCCTGGTGTGGGGCGGGGCTGGAGGCTGCGTGTGGTAGGGGTAGGGAGGGGACTTAACGGGGTGTCGCGTCTGCCGGAAGGGCCGGGCCTCTCTCCTCTGTCCAAGATCCGGGGCACCCACATTCTAAACACCCTTTAGGTTTAATAAAGCATTTTTCAGATTACAGAGCCCTTTATATTTACAGATCCTGTTTCCCTTTACTACATACTTCAAAATTACAAAGTATTTTCCAGTTTTAGAGGAATTTTAGCTTTCACAAAGGATTTCCCAGTCTATAAAGCATTTGGAGGGATTAGAGAACCTTTTCCAATCTCAAGGCCTTTCAGGGCTTACAAAGTACCATATTTCATCAACTGTAAGATGTACTTTTCCCCCACATTCTATCATCACTAATGCATCTTACAAACAGTGATGTCTTTGAGTGATAAATACAAGGCTGACTCACTGGAAAAGATCCTGATGCTGGGAAAGATTGAGGACAAGAGGAGGAAGGGACGATAGAGGATGAGATGGTTGGATGGCATCACTGACTCAATGGACATAAGTTTGAGCTAGCTTTGGGAGATAGTGAAGGACAGGAGTGCTGCAGTCCATGGGGTCACAAAGAGTCCGACATTACTTAGAGACTGAACAACAGCAACAATTTATGTCATCTAGCTGAATCCTCCGCACCACCCTGGGGGCTGTGTGTGCTCTGTGCCCTGAACAGGGCACACTCCAGTGGCTACTGTGCAGCCTGGCCCAGGTGGGACCACGGCTCCAGGCCCCAGGTGGCTCCAGGCTCCAGTGTTCTGTCAGTTCCCTTCTCCACCTCCTCCTTCATACCTAATCACACTGCTCACTGCTGTGTCCCCTGTCTGAAGTGGCGTTAGCCTCCCAGGGGGGTCTGTGTTGCATCCGGGTCTGCTGAGATTTTCTCAGCATTCTAAGATGCAGGTGGTGTTTAGATTTGGTGGTTCTGAGTTTTGGATCTGTGTCCACAAGATTTCTGAGGTGTGTTTGTTTCCTAGGGCTGCCTTCCCAGTGACCACCAGCAGCTGGGCAGCTTCAAACTACAGAGATTTGTTCTGTCCCAGTTCTGGAGGCTGGACTTCTGACATCCAGGTGCTGGCTGGGCTGGTTCCTTCTGTGGCTCTGAGGAAGGATCTGGTTCAGGGCCCCCCACCAGCTTCTCCTCGTTGCTGGAAATTCTTGTTCTCTGGCTTGTGGACCCATCACCCCAGTGCCTTTGGCTTCTCAGGGCTTCTCTTGGCTTCTCTCTGTGTCTCTGTGTTGTCCCAGTCCTTCTTTTCTTATAAGGACATAGGTCACTGGATTTGAGGTCACCTGAGTAATTCAAGATGAACTCATCCTTTTTTACTCTTTTTCTAAAATTAATTTTTAACTGAAGTATAGTGGATTTACAATGTTCTGTTAATTTCTGCTGACCAGAAAAGTGACTCTGCTGCTGCTAAGTCGCTTCAGTCGTGTCCGACTCTGTGCGACCCCAGAGATGGCAGCCCACCTGTCTCTGGGATTCTCCAGGCAAGAACACTGGAGTGGGTTGCCATTTCCTTCTCCAATGCATGAAAGTGAAAAGTGAAAGTGAAGTCGCGCAGTCGTGTCCGACTCTTAGTGACCCCATGGACTGCAGCCTACCAGGCTCCTCCATCCATGGGATTTTCCAGGCAGGAGTACTGGAGTGGGGTGCCACTGCCTTCTCCAGAAAAGTGACTCAGTTATACACATATATGCATTTTTTCTTTCCGGAATTTCTTTTCTTTCTTTTTCACCGCTCTGGGTCTGCACTGTGTGTGCAGGCTTTCTCTCTCTAGTTGTGGCGAGTAGGCCTCTCCTTGTGGTGGCTTCTCTTGTTGTGGAGCATGGAGTCTAGGGTGTCTGGGCTTCAGTAGTTGTGGGACACAGCCTTAGATGTTCTGCAGCATATGGGATCTTAGTTCCTGGACCAGGGATTGAACCCATGTCTCCTGAATATTGGCAGGCAGGTTCTTAGCCAGGGAAGTTTCCATATATACATTTTAAAAAATATTCTTTTCCATTATGGTTTATCCTAGGACATTGAGTACAGTTGCCTGTGCTCTATCTACAGTAGAACCTTGTTTATCCATCCTGTATATGATAGTTTGCATCTGCTAATGCCAGACTCCTAATCTGTGTCTCCCCCAACCTGATCCCCCTTGGCAACCACAAGTCTGTGCTATACATCTGTAACTCTGTTTCTGCTTTGTAAATAAGTTCATTTGTGTCATATTTTGATTTCACATATAAATGACATGTGGTATTTGTCTCATTCCACGTAGTGTGATGATCCATGTTTCCACAATTGGCACTATTTCATTCTTTATCATGATTGAGTAGTATTCCATTTGTATATATATACCACATTTTCTTTATCCTTCAGGATGAACTCATCTTAATCATATCTGCATAGAGGCTTTTCCCAAATAAGGGCCCTTTCACAGGTTTTGGGGGTTAAGATGTGTACATATCTTTTTTTGGTGAGGGGGAACCATTCAATCCACTATAGGAAGCCACGGCCCCTGGGTGCTGGAGCTTTGAAGCACGTGTCTACCTGTAGTTCTGTGGCTGCAGTCTTTGACCCAGTGGTTTTCAGACTTGTGCATGAGCTACAGGAGGCATTGTGAAAACTCAGTGCCCTGTCAGCAGGTCTAGGGTGGCCCAAGAGTTTGCCTCTCCGACCGGCTCTCCCAGTGGTGCTGATGCTGTGGCCTCTGGCCCCGCAGGTGCGGACGAAGGACGTGCTCTTTGAGAGCATCAGCCACCTGATCGACTACCACCTGCAGAATGGGCAGCCCATTGTAGCCGCTGAGAGTGAGCTGCACTTGCGAGGCGTCGTCAAGCGGGAGCCCTGAGCCAGGTGCGTCTGGCCCCAATGTGCCAGATTTTTCGCATCTTGAAAAATTGACATGGGTGCACATGCTGCACACTTCACCCATTTACAGGGCACAACTCAGTGGGTCTCTTCACAGAACTGTGCCCCCTTCCCCATCTAATTCCAGAACACTCCATCACCCCAAAAGGAAACCCTGTCCCCATCAGCACTCACTTCCTGAATTCTTATGGCAACTCTGTGTTTAACTGGTGGTAAAAATCCCTCAGAGAGGCAGTGTTTGGCCACCTGGGAGGTGGGCCCAGTAGGGCTGGGTCCAGCAGGGCTGGCATTTGAGGCAAGGCAGGTGGGTGAGAAGGTCCACCTGGGTCATCAGTTCTGGAGCCTCAGACGTCTTGAGTGGGGGAGGGACAGACAGGTCCCATGGTTCTAGGGCCTCTGGTGGGGGGTCTGGGGTGAGATGGGAGCCTGTCTAGGCTGGGAAGAGGCAGCTGAACTGCAGAGGGGTCGAGGTACCAGGGCAGTCTGTGGGAGGAGGCAGAGGCAGGCTCTGGAGCGGGGGTAGGGGGCAGGAAGCTGGGAGCTGGGGGCTCAGCTCGTGGAGGGAAACAGGCCGTGGAATTTCCCCAAAGGCTGAGAGGCCTTCTGGGCCAGGTTGGGCTGCTCTCTCGTCCCCATGACAACAGTCTCTTCCTGCCTCCTCCCTCTGTTAGCGCTGGCCTGCTCCCTGCCCCCAGCCAGGCCCAGCTGTAGGCAGAGACAGGGTTCCCAGCCTGGGGAAGGGCTCCAGGGATGGAGGTGGTCCTGCGGATCACCTGAAATGATGCAGTGCCATGGACTGTGTATGTGCACGTGCCAGGGTCTGACCTGTTTGCCTTCTACACCCTGAGTTGTTTGTGACCCGAGAAATAACACCGATGGCAGTAATAATCACTGCCTATGCAGAAGTTGCTGTGTCCTGGCCCTATGCTCAGACCCTCCCACATCTGTACTAACTCCCACGCAACTCCCAACAGGCACTGTTAACAATGTTCTCATTTTGTGGAAGAAGCAGTGGCACAGAGAGGTTACCGGGCAAGACCATGGAGGAGCTGGGACTTGAACCCTGGCCCTCCACCTGAGGCTTGTCACTGGGTCACTTTGCTACCTTGTAACTGAGGTCTGTGACACCTGAATCCAGGTCTCCTGTTGCTGTCTCTGCTGACCCTTGACCTCTGCTTCACTTTCTTCCCCAGGTGATGGTTCTCAGCCTATGGCTTCTGTCCCTGCTCCCCAGATGCTCCTGTTGTGGCCTTAGGGGCCCCTCAGCCTTTCTCTGGACCCTGGTCAGGCCGGAACCGCCGCTGTCTCTCCTTCTTCACCTGGGTCTCAGGAGTCTTCCTTCTCTAGCTGGTCCTGGGGCTGGGATGGGTTACCCTGGCCAGGACACGGGGTGCATGATCCCTCTCTCTCACCCCTGCCTGCTGCCACCTTCACCTGGAGTGAAGATGTATGTACCAAAGACAGAACCTTTTCTCGCCTTTAAAGAAAATATATCGAAAAGCAGCCATCCGCCTTGGAGCCTGGCCCAGGTCCCCGATGAGGCCAGGGGGCACCATTTTCCTTCCTGGAGGGTCATCAGCTCACCTCCTGGGGAATGAAGGCTCCCAGCTCCCTGGCATGCAGACGGGCTCCCGTCTCCGCTGGGCTCAGATCTTCCACCTGAAAAATCGGAGCATAGTTGTCTTTTGAGGGTAGAATTGAAGCGCTGTGGGTCCTCAGGCCGGGGCAGATGAGGGTGTTGAAGTGGGTGAAAGCCTTGGGCTGATGGGGTCATCTGTCAGCTCCATGACCACTGACCCGGGAGGGGGTTGTTGTGAGGCCCCTCCCTCCCAGCTGTCAGCCTGGACTGGATGCTTGGAATCTGTTTGTAATTAAACGTGGGAATGACCATGTGGTGCGTGAAACCTCCTGTGATCTACAAGGCCTCTCGGGGTGGGGACCCTCTCTGGGTAGATGTCATCTTGGGGCGGGGGTCCTCTAGAGGCAGGGGTCCTCTTGGGGCTGGGGTCCTCTCGGGGTAGGGGTCCTCTCTGTGTGGGTGTCATCTCAGAGCAGGGGTCCTCTCAGGGTTGGGGTCCTCTTGGGGTGGGGGCCCTTTTGGGGTCAGGGTCTCCTCAGGGTGGGGACCCTCCCTGGGTGGGTGTCATCTCATGGTGGGGGCCCTCTTGAGGTGGGGGTCCTCTTGGGGTGGGGGTCCTCTAGAAGTGGGGGTCTGGGGTCCAGGGAAGCCAGGGCAGCACCAGATTTGGCCCCCCAGGGCTGGGGAGGAGAGAGCCAGGCCCTGGTGTGCCCCTGCTATGGGGAGAGAGTTGGGGGCAGAGTCCCCTGACATTTTGGGACCCTCGATTTTATCCCAAGAGAAAGCACACACCAACTTCTCTGTTAAATATCCACCCTTCTCTTTGGAAACACCTGAATTTATCTCCCGAATGCTACAAACCTGTGGACTCGAGATACTCCAGGTATCTGGCAAAACACTGCTTGTTTTCTTCTCCAAATTGTTCCTGACTTGTCCTGAAGGATGGTCTGGCTTCTCAGTCTCCCAATGGTTCTCATCCTCATTTCTTGAGAAGCACCCAGTTCTCACTCTAGCCCCTTTATCCACCTGAAAGCACCTACTTCTACCACATGCCCAGCTTCCTGCGCTCACTCCGACTCTCTGCTCCTGACCTTTCCTCACATGATGTCTCCTGTCCAGGGAGACCCCCATCTCTCCCCAGGACCCTCCTCACAACCCTCCCACAAACATGGAACCTTCCCTCCCAAGGGGGTACCAGTCTCACCACTGGTTGGTGTTACATCTCTGCCCAGGTTCTGGGGAGGGGCTTTGCTTTCTTTGCTGTCAGCAGGCCTGCTCCAGGCCTGGGGGGATCTGGTAAGGGTGTGGGGAAGTAAAAGTCACTCTGATCTGCCTGTAAGTAGGGTGGAAGCGATCATAAGGCAGAGCAAGATAGGGGACTCTGATGCCCTGTTTCTTACTTCAGAGATCTGGAGACAGAGCTACCAGTCTATCTGTCCATCCATCCACTCACCCATCCATCCGTTCATCCTCCCATTCATCCATCCATCCATCCATCCATCATTCACACTCCCATTCATCCATCCATCCACCCATCATCCATTCATTCACTCTTCCATTCATCCATCATCCATTCACTCTCCCATTCATTCATCCATCATCCATTTTTCCATCCATCCATTCACCCTCCCATCCATCCATCCATCCATCATCCATTCACCCATCCATCATCCATCTACTCATTCATCCGTCTATCCATCTGTTCACTCACCCACTTTTCCATCCATCGTTTATCAGTCCGTCCACCTAACCATCACATCCATCCCTCTAACCGCCCATTCATCATTCATTCCACTGATTGGTCCATGCACCCACACCCCCATCCTCTTATCTTTTAATCTTCCTTCATGACTTCCTCTTATTGACCAAGACCCCTGGTGGATATCCCCTGGTGGATAATGGAGATGCAACATTACCAAGATAGACCCACTCTTGTGGAGTTTGCCAAAACCCATTCATCAGCAGGTCACCACTAAGTGTATGATGACAGCTGTGGGAAGGAATGCACCTCGGAACTTGGGGGTCCCTAGAAATCCAAGTGGGTTTTTTTGTGGGGTTTCTGGAGGATGAGCAGGGAGGCCCAGAATGAGGAGGAGAGATCTGGGCCGAAGGCATGGCGTGTCAAAGGCCCCAGGTGTGTGGAATACAGCTTTTTTGAGGGACAGAAGGATGGCCAGAGGTTGGAAGGGAGGTCAGACGGCAGTGGAGTCGGGGACACAGCTGGGTGCAGCCTGGTGCCAGGGAGAGCTGCCTGGGGCCTTTTAAGCAGAGGTGGTAAGAGTCCCAAGTAGGAGTTGTGCTATGGGGACAAGATGGGGCCAAGAGACGGCTGGGAGAAGGCACTGGGTGGGGGGTGGGGGCTACTGAATAAACTCACTGCCTCCTCCCCAACCCAGCTGGGAGGACAGACCCTACCCCAGCGTGGCAAGGACATGTGGAGAGTGAAACCACAGTACCAGGTCAGCCTGTCAGCAGGACACCTGAGCCGGTCAGCTTGCTGTCCTGGGCCCCTGTGCTGGCGCGGACAGTGGAGGAAGGTGCCTCACTGTACTCGGCATTGCTCTTCCCACTGTAGCACTCACTCATTCTGGGCCACCACTTTCCTCCTGGGCTCCAGGCCCAGCAGGGGCGATGTACATGAATGGAATAACTTCTCAGAGTAACCGCGCTCCTCATGAAAGCTGAAGCTGGGGTTCCGTGAGCTCTGTCTGGCTGTGATGTGGGGCAGGCAGGGCAGGCTTCCTGGAGGTGGCAGTGAGGTGATGCATTCATTGGTACCTGCCTACTTTGTCAGCCTATGTGGCCACACCAGCGCTGCCCCTAGAACAAACGGTAGCGGGCTGGATGTTTGTTAGGTGAGCAAAGTTGAGAAAAGCCTCTTGAGGGAGCCTCACTTCCCCCATCTGGACAATGGGACTCTGAGCCCCACCTCACTCCAAGGTCAGATGGAAGAGCTGGAGGGGCTCCACCCAACTCAAGCTCAGCCTGCCCCTGTCCCCCTCGTGCTGTTGAACCAGTGGCCACTCCAGACCAACCCTCATCCAGCTCCAGCGATGATGATCGGGACGTGTCTGGAACATGGGTGGCTCCTGGGATATCAAAATTTAATAAGGTCCAGGCATTCCCTGCTGTGTGTCGGTCCTGATAGGTTATCTTGCTGGACTGGGAACTGGTCAGTTGGCCTTGTGTTGCAGAGGGGAAACTGAGACTGGGAGCGAGGAAGCTGTGAGCAAGCAGGGGAGCTGGGGCTGGCAGATCACAGGGTGGCCTGTGGGATCCTGAGGGATGCCCGTGGTTTTGGGGCTGGCATGCCTGGGTCTCCTGGTCTTGCCCTTGACAGTTTCCCCACCTGCGAAATGCATGGGGGACTATCCTCTCATCCCAGGGGACTATCCTCTCATCCCAAATCACATTTTTCCTGTTACATTTTGTCACGGGAACCATCAAGCCTACAGTTACTATTTACCTGTGTATTTCTGTACTGGTGTCCTCTTGTCCTCCTCCTTCCCCCTGGGACACATCACAAAGTTGACAGCTGCATCCAAGCCACAGCACTCTCCCCAGCGTCCAGTAGGTGCTTAACAAACCTCTCTCCATGAAATAAAGGAGGAGCACCCTGGCCGGCTCCTTGGATGGCTGCACTGAGAGGACCGAGCGTCAGAGGCTAGTTCCGTATTTCTAGAAGGACAGCTTCACCTTCTTCATCTGCAAACTGGAGACGGTCATGGACATATCCACTGGTGCTTGTGACAGTGAGTTGGGGCGAGAATGTTAAGAGCCTGGCACTGAGAAAGTGCCCAGTAATAAATTCAACTGCGGTTATTATTACTGCTATTCTTTTACTCGTCATCGTAAGTCTGGAAAGATGCTCACCAGGGAAAAGGCCCGCAGACGACCTGCGGCAGGAGCCTGGGGTTTCCAGGGGCGCCAGCCAAACGACCACCTGCCTCTCTCCCCGCTCAGTCCCCCGAGTCGCGGCGAGGCTCCCCTGTGTGGAGCCGCGGGGGGCGGGGGGCGCTGCGCAGACGGCGCAGACGGTCCCCGGGCGGGCGAGGCGGGGGCGGAAGGCGGCCGTACTAGGAGGAATACGGCGGCGCGGCGGCCAGCTGGGCGGTTTCCCGCCGGTGAATGAGTCCGACTGCGCTGCCGCCGCCGCCGCCCGACCGAGGCTGCGCCCGCGTCCCCGCGCCCCCAGCCCTCGCGCCGAGACCCCGGCGTGTCCGCGGGCCAGCCAGCTTCGGCCCCCGCCCCCGGGCAGGTGAGTTCGGGTCTCGCCACGCTCCGCGGGGGCTGCTAGGACCCCCTACGCGCACCCCAACCCCCGCCCCCGGCCGAGTCCCGCGGGGCGGGGGGGAGGGTGGAGAGGAGGGGAGGGGTCGGCTCGCCGCGCCTTCAGCCCCCAGACTCACCTCCTCTCCCTTCCCCCACCCCGGATACCCGGACCCTCAACCTGGGAGAAGCCACAGGTGGGTGGGAGCTTGAGGGGGGGCGGAGCTGGGACACCCAGGGGTGTCTTCTTTGTGCACTAAGAGCGGACCCCTTTAGAAAGCGCTTTTGAGATCCTCAATACAGGGGTCGGGGCAAGAGTGGAGCCGCTGTCCCCTGGGGGCTTCCCTGGAGACAGCGCCGCCCCCACCTCCCAGGCCCGGCTTCGGTGCTTGGAAGTTAAGCGCGATTCCTTCCGGGAGGGTAGACGAGGGGCGAGCCCACCCCGCCCCCGTGCTGGGCCGCAGCGCCTCGTCACCTCGCTGGCCCCCACAGGGCTCCCTAGGCAGGTGCCGCAAGCCCTGCTTCCAGCCCCCGGGTGCCGGGGGGCCTGCCGCTCCCGACCCCCGCTTCTCTTCCCAGGCTTCGCAGATCCCTTCTGGCTCCTGACTGCGCCCCAATGAAGAAAACCAACATGTGGTTCTTGGAGAGGTTTCGGGGATCGGGGGAGAATGGAGCTGCGGGGGGCGAGGGTGGGGACAAGGCCGCCAAGGGGCCCCTGTACAGCAACGTGCTCACGCCAGACAAGATCCCGGACTTCTTCATACCCCCCAAGCTGCCCGCCGGCCCCGCCGAGCCCGAAGCGCAGGCCGAGCTGGGGCCCTCGACCTCGGAGCAGAACCTGGCCTCCGCCGCGCCCCGCCGCGCCCCCCGGAGCCCCCGGCTGCCCGCCAAGCTGGCCGCCGAGAGCAAGAGCCTACTGAAGGCGGCCACCCGGCACGTGATCCAGATCGAGAGTGCGGAGGACTGGCCGGCCGAGGAGACTGCCACCAACGCCGACCCCCAGGCCCAGGGGGCGATGTCGCTGCCCTCGGTGCCCAAGGCCCAGACGTCCTACGGCTTTGCCACGCTGGCCGAGAGCCCCCACACGCGGCGCAAGGAGTCCCTGTTCCACAGCGAGCACGGGGCTCTGGCCCAGGTGGGCTCCCCAGGCACCCGGCGCCGTCGGGGGGGCGTCAAGGCCAACGGGGGGGACGGGGGGCCCAGGGAGGCCGGCGGCACCCTCATGAGTCCCGGCCGCTGCGTCAGCGGCGGGGAGAGCGACACGGGGTCCTCGGCCGAGTCCTCACCCTTCGGCTCCCCCCTGCTCTCGCGCTCCGTGTCGCTGCTCAAAGGCTTCGCCCAGGACAGCCAGGCCAAGGTGAGCCAGCTCAAGCACTCTGTGGGCCGCCATGGCTCCCTGTCGGCCGATGACAGCACGCCGGACACCAGCCCCGGGGCCCGGCGCCGCCTGCACCGCAGGGCCACCCCGGAGCCCGGCCCGGAGTCTGGTCCGGCTTCCCGCGCGGAGCACGCCGTGCGCATGGGCCCGCGGGGCAGCGTGCACCTGCTGGCCGAGTACGAGGCGGCCCAGGCCCGCCTGCGCGTGCGCCTGCTGGCAGCCGAGGGCCTTTATGACCGGATGTGCGACGCCCGCAGCATCAACTGCTGTGTGGGCCTGTGCCTCGTGCCGGGCAAGCTGCAAAAGCAGCGCAGCACCATCGTCAAGAACAGCCGCCACCCAGTGTTCAACGAGGACTTCTTCTTCGATGGCCTGGGTCCGGCCAGCGTGCGGAAGCTGGCTCTCAGGATCAAGGTGGTGAACAAGGGCAGCAGCCTCAAGCGGGACACGCTGCTCGGGGAAAAGGAGCTGCCCCTGACCTCCCTGCTGCCCTTCTTGTAGAGACCCCCTGCCTCCCTCGGGCCGCGGAGACCCCGCTCCCTCCCGGGTCCTGCAGGGGAGGCCACGGCCACGCCCCCTTCCGGACCCTGCAAGTGAGCCCTGTTGCTGCGGCCCCTTTTGGGGGTGTCCTGAGTCATGTTCTTTTCCAGGGGTTACTTGAGAGAGGGCTGCTGGGGAAAAGAAAGGGCCAGCTTGCCGAGCTGAGTCCCTCTATACCCCAAGTTTCATGCCCCCACCGCAGCCAGTCACTGATTCTGGAGTTCTGGAACCTGGGCTGGGAAGTAGCAGAGGCTGACCACAGACCCAGAGACTGCGGGTCCTGAGGACCAGGCAGGTCTTCTCTGCCGCACGAGTGTCCTCCTGCCCCAGGCCCGACGGACGCCCCCTAGAGAGGGGTGCCAGGCAGTGTGGGGCCCTATGGGGCTGTGGGAGGACCCCCTCCTGCCTTAGGCTGTCTCTGGGCAGCCCTCAGTCCTCCCAGGCTCCGGAGGTGAGAGCCGGTCAGAGGATGCCACCCGGTCTGAGAGCCACTTCCGGGCAAAGACAGGCAGCTGAGGAGGAAGTCCCAGAAGAAGAGGAGAATGATGGCTCTGCCCCTCAAGTGGGACAGCCCTCCATCACCTTCTCTTATCCGGCCCTGCAGCCCTGCTGGACGTCCAGAGCCTTCAACCTCTGGAAGGCTAGCTCAGATCGTGCCCAGAGAGCAGCACCAGCTGGTGGCCCCTACTCCTTTCTGTCTTCGACCCCTCCTGAGCATGGTCCTCAGCAGCCCAGGAAGTGCTGTTTAGGAACAGACGGCTTCCGCTTTTACTCCACTGGTGTACATAGGTTCTGGCTAGGGTGGGTGGGACAAGGGGCGGCTGGGGAGACCTTGCTTGTGGCTTTTCATGCTGCTAACACAGCTGCATGGGCTTAACTGTCCTGTCAGTATGTGTATCCTCAACTGATTTTTGTGGCTCAGCCAAACAGAAATGACACACTCTTAAACAGGGCCTCCTGGGCTGCCTGCTGGGTGACGATGGACCAGGCTGGTTTGTGGGGATCCTGGAGTCCCCCTCCCAGTCCAGAAGTTGTTCCCCCCCTCCAGCTCTGGGTTTCCAAATTACCCTGGGGGAGGGGTGAAGGAGCCGGGGCTGGAGGGGAAGCACACATTCCCTTCTGCACACCTGGTGAGACATACTCATGCCCTTGAGCCTGAGACTGAAGGCCCCTGGCGCTGGGGTCCCTAGCTGCGCACCCTCTGGCCTCTGTCCTCCGCCTGCCCCTCAGGCTTTCTGGTCCTGGGGACCACCCAGGCCAGGCCTGTGGGCAGAGAAGGTGGACAGAAAGCCCCGCATGGACTTAGATGCTCAGACTTGCCGCCCCCTTCTCTGACCCCAACCGCTCCCACCCCCTGCTTTATCCCTGGGGACCCTCATTTTCTAGGCCCCCGCACTGTTTGATATCTCTGTGTTTGAAGTTGACTGTGGGTACATCTTGAAGACATCCTCCCCCAAGTGTTTGTTTATAAATGCTGTTTTTAGTGCAATAAAGGTGTTTTGGGGATGTGGGGGTGGAACTCTGCTGGCTTTGGTGTTTAATAACAAGAGAGGAATTTTGCCTTGAATTCCAGGGAGGGTGGCAGAAACCTTCAAGATCCGTAAAGGCCTCCCCACCCTTTCATACCCAATGGGGCTCTCCTGCTCCTGGGGGCGGCACAGAAGCAGGACTGCAGCAGGGCAATGTTCCCAGGGACCCTCATGCCCTGTTATAAGGACACCTGCATGCAGGCAGCGCTCTCACCCCCTGAGGCCATGAACGTCCCCCTCACAGGTGCAGAGACTAGCCGTCTGGTTGCCCACCCGAGACAGTCTGGCCACACCCTCAGCCTAGACGTGAACCCGTACCCTCCCTGCAACCACAGGCAAGAGAGATGCCAGGGCTGCCCCTTCTGTGCTCTGTCCACTTGGGGACAGGGCAGCTAGGGAGGCTCCAAGCCATTCACGTCTGTGCCTTCCCACATCTTGTTCTCTCTGCCTGGAATGCCTCCTACCCCCACGCCCCACCCCCACTCACCTGCTTTCAGACTCTAGTTGACGTGGCACCTCCTCCAGGAAGCCTCTCTCTGCTGTGTTTCCCTTCCCATCTCAGCTCATAGGCCATTTGAGGTCCTGTCTGTCCCCAACTCCAGGGCCTGCAGATTTATCTCCCTGAAAGGCCATCTCCAGTCCCAGGGAACCTACTGACAGCATGTGGAAAGCTGTGGCCTGGCCTGGTCTCTGGACTCCTGCAAGGTTGCTGGAGAACCAGGGAGCTAACAGTGAAGGCCCTAGTGTCCCAGCCCTTCCCCCTGCTTTCCCTTGAAGAACCGCCAGCTTTTCCCACTTGTGTTGACCTCACCTTCCCCCACCCCCTTGGGAAGTGGTGTCCTTGACCTGGGAGGCGCAGCAGTGCTTGAGGACCCAGCAGTGCTTGCCCTGGGGGGCAGGCAGTGCTTGAGGACCAGAGCAGGTCTGCAGCCCAGGACTGCTCAGCCTTCAGGAGTGTCGGAGCTGTGGCTGGCATGGGTTGCATTTGCTCCATTTGACAGATGGGAAACTGAGGCCCAGGGCTTGGAAGCAGGCCAGCTGTGCCTTCATTGATTCATTTTGCAGGGCTGGGTGCTTCCTGCACAGCGACTGCTCTGGGGGTGAGGGGTGGGCAGCTGTGCCCAAGCAAGGACCACACTGGGTTTTTATGATGGGATGCCAGGGCTCAGGGAACCAGGACAGAGTCCTTTCATCATGCTGGGGACAGAGTTGGGAAGGACAGGGCGTCTGAGCCACAGACCAGAGGATACATAGTGTTAGTGAGGCTGCTCCAGAATGGGGCCCCAGCCCAGCCCTGGGGTGGCCCTGTGCTGCTCTGTGTCCTTGTCACCCCTTCCTCTTCAGAGCCTGTACCAGCATCCATCCTGGCCCCCCTGCTCTGGTCATGGCACCCAGTTGGGACTGGGTGGCCCTACCAGGTAGAGTGGGTTACAGGGAAAACAGGCGCCTTGGAGCCTCCAATCCCTGGGCTGAGAGGGATATGTTGACTGCCTGTTGTATACTGCCAACAATGCAAACCTTGCAAAAGCCCTGCCAGGATGCCTCTCTCCCCATCACAGGGGAAGAAACCAGAACAGAGCAGGAGGAGGGGACACGACAGCCCCCAGGACTGAGTTGTGTCTCCCCCTACACTGGTCCCTGGCATAGATCTCCAGTATAGGGTGCTGTCTCCTGCCCTGATCCCCAGCCCTTTCCTCTTGTCTTATCCTGGTGGGGCCCAGAGCTTCAGGGCCTCACCATCACCAGGAGGCTTTGTGCAGGCTGGGGTCCTGAGCACCCCCACCTGCTGACAGCCCACCAGATGAGCTGCGCTCACCAGGCCTGGTTGGGTTCCAGGATGTGTTGCCAGGGCAACCGGGCACCGTCTTGCCTCTTCCCCACCAGCCACTTCATGGGTGGGCAGCTGGTGTGTGAGTGTGTGTGTCATGTATGCGTCCATGCACATAGCTATGGGCGCCCTGGGCACATGTGTAACTGTGTGCTGTTGCCTCTGTGCATACTGTGTGAATGTTAGTGTAGCCACGTGCACATGAGAGTGTAGCTGTGTGTGCACACGTGTCACAGCGTGGGCATAAACATGTGAGTGCGTATGTGTTAGCATGCATGTACTTGCACATCTGTGTGTACTGTGTGTGTTTGTCTCCATGTGTGCACCCTGTGCATGTGTGTAACTGTGTGAGTACAAGTGTTGTCGTGTAACATGTGTGGCTGTGCACATGTGTATTGTGTGTTCATGAGTGTGCACTGTGGCCACTGTGCCTCAGGCTGCCCCTAAAGATAAAACAAGATTCAAGAGGACCCCCTTCTTCCCCACCTCTCTCCACGCTGGCTCCCCACTGGAAATGCCCTCTGCCACGTTCATTCCATCTTCCTTGAGGTCTCAAACCACTGTCTCTTCCCCAGGGCAGCCTCCACCACAATGAGGTCATTGTTGTTCAGTCGCTCAGTCATCTTCGACTCTTTGCGACCCCATGGACTGCAGCACACCAGGCTTCCCTGTCCTTCACCATCTCCCGGAGCTTGCTCGAATTCATGTCCATTGAGTCAGTGATGCCATCCATCCATCTCATCCTCTGTCATCTCCTTCTCCTCCTGCCTTCAATCTTTCTCAGCATCAGGGTCTTTTCTAATGAATCTGCTCTTCATGTCAGGTGGCTAAAGAATTGGAGCTTCAGCATTATTCCTTCCAATGAATATTCAGGGTTGATATCCTTTAGGATTGACTGGTTTGATCTCTTTGAAGTCCAAGGGAATCTCAAGAGTTTTCTCAACACCACAGTTCAAAAGCATCAATTCTTCGGCATTCAGCCTTCTTTCGGTCCAACTCTCACTTCCATACATGACTACTGGGAAAACCATAGCTTAGATTAGATGGACTAATCAAAGTAGGATTGCCTACTTTGTAGGCAAAGTAATTTCTCTGCTTTTTAATAGGCTGTCTAGGTTTGTTATAGTTTTTCTTCCAAGGAGCAAGCATCTTTTAATTTCATGGAGCCCAAGAAAATAGTCTGTCACTGTTTCCATTGTTTTCCCATCTACTCACCATGAAATGATGGACCAGTGATAAGATGCCATTATCTGAGTTTTAAGTCAGCTTTTTCACTCTCCTCTTTTACCTTCATCAAAAGGGTCTTTAGTTCCTCTTTACTTTCTGCCATAAGGGTGGTGTCATCTGCATATCTGAGGTTATTGATATTTTTCCCAGTAATCTTGATTCCAGCTTGTGCTTCATCCAGTCTGGCATTTCCCATGATATACTCTGCATATAATTTAAGCAGAGTGACAACATACAGCCTTGATTTACTCCTTTCCCAATTTTGAACCAGCCCCTCCTTTGAATCAGAGCCCCCCTTTAGTATTCCTTGTTAGTGTCATATACAACTTTGTGACATTGATTTGATCAGAATGGTCTGTTGTTTGCACCTGGAGCATCCCAGTGCTCAGTTCAGTTCAGTTCAGTCGCTCAGTCACGTCTGACTCTTTGTGACCCCATGGACTGCAGCACACCCTCTTCCCTGTCCACAACCAACTCAGACCAGGATACAAATGAAGGTGCATCAACACTCTCTCCTTCCATCCTGGAAAGTCCAACACTTTCCTACTCTCAGGAGGGTGGTGGGCATCAGGGGCCACCACTGGCACCAGGCACCTGATCTGGTGCAGATCACAGAACCTTGCCCCTTTCTCAGAATGGAGCAAAGGAGGAGGAATCAAATGCGGGGCAACGTGGTGGGCACCTGGATCCAGCTATGCCTGAAGTCCATAACTGCACACCATTTCAGGTCAGAGGGCCAATAATGTCCCTTCTTTGCTTAAGCCACTTTTCTTTGTCATTTTCAGCCAAAGAATGCTGATACAGTCTCCAGCCCCAGGAAGGAGGCTCCCCGGGACCTGGGATGCCCCAATCTGATGTAGGAAAGAGAAGCAGAGAAGGAAGGCATCATGGGAAGGCCTGGGATTTGTACCTCCCAAAGAGCTAGAGAAGGCGGCCCTGGAAGGAGGGATGAGCTTCCATCAGGGCATTTGCCAAGGAAGGCTTTGCAGAAGGAGCAGAATCTGAACCAGGGAAAGAGCACTGGGGGAGCAGAGGCATTCGGGGGGTGGGGGTGGGGAAGGGGTTCCGGAATCCAGCACCTGACGGTCGCCATCCCACCCCACCACAGCCCTGCGGCACTGCCCATCTCGTCTGCCCCCTGCCTTCACCTGCTGTTCCTGCTCTGAATAACCTTTCATGGTTCCACACACTTTGGCACTGGAGACCTCCCCGGGGCGCCTCGCCCGGCCACCCCCGCACCTTCCCAGCCGCGCACGTTGTGTGCGCCTCCTTGGGCCTAGCGCGCCCCCCTCACCCGCACCCCACATCTGGAGGAGGGGCTGGGATTCTGAACCCCGACCCTCGCGGGGAGCGTCCACGGCGAAATTCAAGCCCCCGGTTTTCCACTCGCCCTGTGTTTGTCTACAAGTCACGCGGCTTGTCTGGTTCTCAGGCTCCCCACGCGCAACTGTGCTGAGACCCAGGGTCGCATGTGAAAAGAGCCGAGCGCACAGGCGCGTCCGCGACTGCAGGCGCAGCACAGCGACCATGTGAGTCTAACCACATCTGAGTGGTAATTCCAGGCCCGCCAGACCCTCCGAGGTGCGGGCTCGGCTGGCCTCTCGGTGCCGTGGGCCTCTCTCTGGAGCCGCACCTCCTCTTCTCCCGCCCCCGACTCCCCCAGTGAGGGATTCAATTAAGCCTTTGTTTTCTTCCCGGCTCCTCCGCAGGTCGGAGGGAGGGCCTGCCCGCAGCCGGCTCCTCTGACATTGGGGGAGGGAGGGCGGGGAATGACTTCAATTAAAAACCCGCAGCGTGGGACGAGGAAGGGACGCGCATCGCGCCCCCCGTCCCCGGTCCTGGCTGCCCTGAGCACCCGCTGGCCTGACTCTGGGGCCTCAGTTAACACCCTGCATCCCCGTGCAATGGGGACATTTGACGCAGGACCCCTAAGGTAAGCACAAAACACCGTGGAGGGGCCTTTTAAGAATCCCGTGCTGGGTGAGAGGGGGGACCCTCCGAATCCTCTGCAGAACGCTGCCGCCCCCCCACCCCCCAAAAGAGGGGAACAGAGGCCCGGGAAGGAGGTGGGGGCTTCCCAAAGCTGCCCAGTTCCCTGGGGCGGGGGTGGGGGAGGCGAGGGGGGAATGGACAGGATGCAGTACGAAGCAGCGATGGCAGCAGATCCCAAGCCCTCCATCCCGCCTGGTCTGCCTTCCCACATGCCGGAAGGCTCCTCCTTCCCATAGGAGCACTCCAGGCTCCTCCTGGGCCGCACGCCTGGGTTTGAATCCTGACAAGTCATCCTCCTCTCTGTGACTCGAGTTCCCCTCCAGCACCCTGTCTCCCGCCCCGTGGTGGTGGGGGCTGGAGGTGCGGATCCAGACAGACAAGGTGCCCGACCTGGCCCTGCGAGGCTCCTGGGAGGGTGAAGTCTGCCTTATATAGCTTTGCCCCAGTCCAGCCTGACAGGACAGGCCACTCCAGGAAGACCAGCCTCCTGGTTTAGGGTGGCCTGGGGGGTGGAGTTAGTGGACCTGGAGCCTGAGGTGGGCTGCCGAGGATGCCTGCACACACCTGCGCTGGACCCCCGCACTCCCCGCCCCGTGTGGGACCCGTGATGCCAGCCGTGTGTGTGTTGAGGGGGAGGGTGTGGGGAGGGTGGCAAGTGTGGACCGCTAGGATGGAGAGGCTGCTGTGACTTTCCCCCCACTCTCCCTACATGTGCTCCTCCTTCTGTAACCTGTGGCCCCCTCAGGTGCCTTCAGTGGGTTCTGTGAATCCTCTCCATAGAATCAGCAAACCCAAGGGTGGTTGGGGGACCCCAAACTTGCTGTTGGTGTCAGAAGTGGAGACTGTGCCCTCTGACCTTTCCAACTTGGCTACCTCCCCACTCCCACCCCATGCCCTTCCTAGGAGCTCACTACCTGGGTTGCTATGGTGATGCAGAACTGCCCCCCCTCTCCCCACTGCCACCTGAGTCATTCTCAGTCACCCCTCCTCACCTCCCTAATCCCCAAGACCTGAGTAAGGCCATCCGGAGGTGCCCAGCCCCCCATATCCCACTCTGCCTCCTCCATGTCCTCCACTCCCATGCCAAGTAGCAGAAATTCCCTCCTTGCTCCTTGAAGTCAGGGAGGCACCCTGGGATCATGGTGGCTCGCTGGCTCCCACACTCCTTAAGGAGACCCTTGGGCAAGCCCCTCTCCTCCAGAGCCTCCATTTCCCTTTGTGTAAGAGGGGGTGCTGAACTTGGGCTCAACTCTAGAGGCTGGGCTGATGGCACAGTGGAATGTTCAAGTCATCACCTGGCTTGCCAGCCTCCAGCCCCTGACCTCTGCTCCACTGTAGCCGCCTAGTTCCTGACCTGTGGAATCCACAAGCCGAAGGGTCCAAGTCATGGCAACTCTGCCCTGGGCGGGGGGCTTCCTGGAGGAGGAGGCCCAGGGAAGGGATAGGGAGGAGAAGAGCTGTGTGGATCCGAGGTCAGGAACATCCAGGAGGCTGGTTGTTGGAGAAGTAGACCCTGCAGGGAGGGTGGACTTTATCTTGGGATGGGGTGGGGAGCCTCGGGGAACAGGGGCTCTGGTTCATGTTTTAGTCTCTCCAGCGTCTGGGAGGAAGGGACACTGTGGGGGTCACGGAGACTGGGCTGGGGCTGTTGCTGGGTCCAGAGGAGGGGGGTGCATTGGACTGGGCTGGGCAGAGGTAGATGGGACACATGTGACATGTACTGTCTGGGCTTGGCTGGGCTTGGACATGAGGGTTGTGGGGTGGGCAATCTGCTGGAACATCTCTCTCAGCTCCACTCAGTCCCGCCACCAGCCAACCCAGCGCTGCCTTCTAACACCCAGAAACCTCACTGCAGAGAGGGGACTGCTGCATGCGGTAGCCAGGGGTGTCTCGGTGGGAATGGCGTCATGTGAAGGACACTGTGCTATTCTGTGGGTAAGAAAGAAGGTCAAGAACAGGCCATAACGGTCTGCAGAGACAGAAGTCAAGGTGATGGCCACCTGGGGGGTAGTGACCAGCAGGGGTGATGATGGCCTCTGGGGAGCTGTCACTCCCACTGACATTCCCACTGGGTGACAGTTGCTCAGTGAGTTTATAAATGTTCACTGGGCTTTTAAGGGTCAACTATCCAGAAGACATTTAAAATTTTACAACAACAGGAGGACACATGACCCAGCTAAAAATGGGCAAGCCCACTGAGGCTTCTTTGTGGGCACCCACAAAGACACTTCTCCAGAGAGGAGAATGGTCCAACTCACATTGGTCCATGACAACTGGAAAAACCATAGCTTTGACTGTATAGAACTTTTTCATCAGAGTGATATCTCTGCTTTTTAATATGCTCTCTAGGTTTGTTAGAGCTTTCCTAAAGAAGGCTGAGCACCAAAGAACTGATGCTTTCGAATTGTGGTGCTATAGAAGACTCTGAATTCAGAGTCCTTTGGACAGCTGGGAGATCAAACCAGTCAATCCTAAAGGAAATCAGTCCCGAATATTCATTGCAAGGACTGATGCTGAAGCTGAAACTGAAGTTCCAATACTTTGGCCACCTGATGTGAAGAGCTGATGCACTGGAAAAGACCCTGATGCTGGGAAAGATCGAAGACAGGAGGAGAAGGGGAAAACAGAGGATGAGATGGTTGGATGGCATCACCGACTCAATGGCCATGAGTTTGAGCAAACTCTGGGAGATAGTGAAGGACAGGGAAGCCTGGCATGCTGCAGTCCATGGGGTAGAAAAGAGTTGGACATGACTTCATGACTGAACAACAACCAAAGAGGATACACAAATGGCTAATACTCCATGAAACGATGCTCGACATGATTAGTCATCAGGAAAATGAAAATCAAAAGCACAGGTGATACTACTTCACACATACGATGGCTGTGATCAGGAAAATGGAAGCTAAAAACAGGGTGGTGAGAATGTGGAGAAATTGGAAACTTCCATGCTGCCTGGAGAATGTGAGATTATGCAGCTGCTCCAGAAAACAGACTGCCATTTCCTCAAAAATGTCCACATGAAATTACCATATGACCCTCAATTCCATGTCTAGATATATTCAGAAGACTTGAAAACTGTTCCTCAAACCCAAACTTGGACATTAGTGTTCATAACAGCATTGTTCACAGCAGCCAAAAGGTGGAAGCAGCCAGTGTGTCCATCAACAGATGGTGGATACACACAGCATGTCCCTCCACACACTAGAATATTCTTCAGTCATAAAAGAGAGAGAAGCTCTGACACTCACTACCATGTGGACAGACCCTGAGAACCTGATGCTCAGTGAGAGAGGCAGACACAAAAGGACACACAGGGTGTGATTCCACTGATGGGAAACGTTCAGAACAGGCAGATCCACAGACACAGGGGGTGGTTCCTGGTTGTCAGGGGCTGGGCAGGGGATGGGATAACTGCTGATGGGGATGAGGCTTTCTTTTGAAGTGATGGAATGTTCTGGAATTAGAGGTAGTGGTTGCAAATTGTGTCTGTACTAAATGACACTGAATTATTCATGTTAAAATGATTGTGTTTTTAAATATTCATTTATTTGACTTTGCTGGGCCTTAGTTGCAGCATGTGGGATCTAGTTCCTCAAACAGGGATTGAACCCCGGCTCCTTGCATTGGGAGCAGGAGTCTTAACCACTGGACTACCAGGAAATTCCCCAAATGATTGTATTTTGTGTAACTTATACTTTAATTTTTTAAGAAGTTCATTGAGGGCTTTCTTGGCAGCTCAGTGGTGAAGAATCCACCTTCCAAAGCAAGAGATATGAATTCAGTCCCTGGTCCAGGAAGATCCCATGTGCTGTGGAGCAACTAGGTCCAGTGTGCCAGGACTACTGAGCCTCTAGAGCCGGGGAGCCACAGCTACTGAACCCACGTGCTGTGCCTTAACTACTGAAGTCCTTGGCCGCCTGGAGCCCGTGCTTTGCAAGAGGAGCCACTGCTGTGAGAAACCTGTGCACCACAACTCAGAGTACCCCCCACTAGAGGCAACTAGAGAAAGCCTGCCCAACAATGAAGACCCAACACAGCCAAAAATAGATGAATTTTAATAAAATCAAATAACAAGAAGCTGACAGAGCTTGATGTACTTAACAATTTGTGCATTATGTATATAAGCTATATTACAAAAGGACACGAAAAAAATCATTTCCCAGAACCTGCCCATTTCTTGCTCTCTCTTTGGCCCCTACCCAAGTCCCACTATCCACCTCCACCCTCCCTGCCAGGTCCCCCACCATCCAACCACCATGCCACCATCGTACCCCCCATACCTCCCCGACGGACGACGGACGACGGACGTACTCCCAACCGCTGCCCCCACATCCACCCCATCAGCCCTTTCCATCATCCTTCCCCCTCGTCACCCCAACACCCATCATCTTCCATTATCCCCACCTCCCACCCCATTCCCCACCATTCCTGCACCGTACCTTCCCATCCTCCGTTTCCATCATCCCTCTCCCCCCACCCCCACCCATCCGGGACCCCCGCAGTCCCCTCGCCTGTGTCCCAGTGCCGCCCACGGCCTGTTCTCCCCGAAGCCGCCAGAGGGCGCCAGTGAGCAACGAGCGGGTCGCGTCCCTCCTTTGCCCCCTTCCCTGGCCCACGGGCCTCCGTGTCTCTCTGGTGGGAGTCGAGCCCTCCGCGCCCCCGGGCTTTACAAGCCCTGCTCCTTCCCGTCCTGTCCTCGCTCTCACCTCCTGCACCCGTCCCCCGCTGATTCCACTCCGGCCCGCACGGGCGGGCCTCCCCCGCGGCCTCTCCCACCCGCCGGGCGCAGGGCTGTCCCAGTAGCACCCCCTAAACTCTCCACTGGTCTCTTCACGGCTCTCACCGCAGAAAGGGCGTCGCTGGTGCACATTCATGAAAGATGCACCCCCGCCCCCTTTCCCCTCTTTATTTTCTCCCCCAGGAGGGCCAGGCTGCTGGTCCCCCGTCGCTGGTGCACATTCATGAAAGATGCACCCCCGCCCACTTTCCCCTCTTTATTTTCTCCCCCAGGAGGGCCAGGCTGCTGGTCCCCCGCCTTCGGAACCACCGAGAGGCCCCGTTCTCGGACTTTGTGGGGAAGTCGCCAGCAGGGGCGGGGCAGGCCTCCTCCTTCCCGCGAGGCGGCTGCAGGCGGCTCCCGCCACCTCTCCCCGCTCTGGCTGACGGGGACGGGCTATTTTCTACCGCCTGATCCGCTGCCTCCTGTGCTATAATTGCACAATAATAGTGGCGGGCCTTGGGCGAGGAAACCTAAAATTACATCAGCACGCGCAGCCCATGTGCGGGGGCAGTCCGGCCCTCGTGGTCCTTCACGTGTCCACGCTCGCGGCCTGCAGGGGAAACCTTCCCAGACACGTGCTCCAGGAGCCTGGAGCGGGGACGGCTGCTTGTGGAGGGGCGGACTGCCTGGGGCGGGGTAATATTCCATTGTATATGCGTACCAAACCTCTTTCTAAAATTTATTTTTTAATGAAGTATAGTTGAATAGCAATGCTGTGTTCATTACGGCTATACGGCAAAGTGACAGTTTTACATATATATGGGCTTCCCCGGTGGCTCAGATGGTAAAGAATTCGCCTGCAATGCGGGAAACCTGGGTGGCATCCCCGGGTTGGGAAGATCCCCTGGAGAAGGGCGTGGCAACCAACTCCAGTATTCTTGCCTGGAGAATTCCCATGGAAGAGGAGCCCGGTGGGCTACAGTCCATGGGATCACAAACAGTCGAACATGACTGAGCAACCAAGCATATATTTTCATATTCTTTTCCAGTATGATTTATCACAGGATATTGAATGTAATTCCCTGGGCTCTACAGTAGGACTTTGTTGTTTACCTGTTGTCTGTACAATTGTTTGTCTCTGCTGATTGCAAATTCCCAATCCAACCCTCTCCCACCCCCTCCTCCATGGCATCCATCATTCTATTCTCCATGTCCCTGATTCTGTTTCATAGATATGTTCATTTGTGTCATATTTTAGATCCCACGTATAAGTGATATCATATGGTATTCGTTTGCATCTGACTTACTTCACTTAGTATGATAATATCTAGTTACATCTATGTTGCTGCGCTGACTTTATTTCATTCTTTTTATGCCTGAGTATTGTTCCATTGTGTGTATGCACCACATCTTCTTTATCCTTTCATCTGTTAATGGACATTCAGGTTGTTTCCGTGTCTTGGCTATTGTAAACAGTGCTACTATGAACATTGGGGTGCATGTGTCTTTTTGAATTATGGTTTTGTTGGAATATATGCCCAGGAATGGGATTGCTGGATCATATGGCAATTCTATTTTTAGTTTTTTAAAAGTTAATTAGGGGGTACTGGGTCTTAGCTGCAGCACGCAGGACCTTTCGTTTTGGCACGTGGACTCTCCTGTTGTGTGCAGGCTCTGGAGCACGCCTGCTCGGTATTTGCAGTGCCTGAGCTCGGTTGCCCCACACATGTGGGATCTTAGTTCCCAGACCAGAGCTCAAACTTGTGACCCCTTCATTGCAAGGTGGCTTCTTAACTACTAGACCACAGCGAAGTCCCTATTTTTAGTTTTTAAGGAACATCCATACTGTTTTCCATAGTAGCTGCACCAGTTTGGGTTCCCACTTACAGTGTAGGAGAGTTTTCTCCACATCTTCTCCAGGATTTATTATTTTAGAGTTTTTAATGATGGCCATTCTGATGGGTGTGAGGTGGTACCTCATTGTAGTTTTGATTTGCATCTCTCCAGTAATTAGTGGGAGAAAGCGATGGCAGCCCACTCCAGTACTCTTGCCTGGAAAATCCTGTGGATGGAGGAGCCTGGTAGGCTGCAGTCCATGGGGTTGCTAAGAGTCAGACACGACTGAGCGACTTCACTTTCACTTTTCACTTTCATGCATTGGAGAAGGAAATGGCAACCCACTCCAGTGTTCTTGCCTGGAGAACCCCAGGGACGGGGGAGCCTGGTGGGCTGCCGTCTATGGGGTTGCACAGAGTCGGTCACGACTGAAGCGACTTAGCAGCAGCAGCAGCAGCAGCAGTAATTAGTGATGTTGAGCATCTTTTCATGTCCTATTGGCCATCTGTCTGTCCTTTTTGGAGAAGTATTCATTTAGGTCTTCTGCCCAATTTTTGATTAGGCTATTTGTTTTTTTGTTATTGAATTGTATGGACTGTTTGTGTTTTAGAAATTAAGCTCTTGTTGGTCATATCATTTGCAAATATTTTTCCCAGTTCATAGGTTGTCTTTTTGTTCTGTTTATGGTCAAACTCCCTATTTTCAAATAAGGTCCCATTCACAGGAGCTGGGAGCTAGGACTCGAACCTGTCTGTTTGGGGACACAATTCACCCACGAACTCTCCTGGTCCTTGGTTGCTGGTTAAGTCGGATTCTGAGCCCACCTTGACCAGCAGAGTCAAGTCTCTGGGGGTCTAGAATGCTGCACTCTGGATACTGTTTTCATAACATTTAATTCTGGTATAATTTCAAGCTTAGAGAAAATTTCAAGATTAATGCCAGAAACTCCTATAGAGTCTGCCCAGATTCACCAATTGGTTGCATTTTGCCCAGTTATCTTTGCCACATTCTGTGTCCATTACTACCTGTACCTGTGTCTATATCTGTGCTCTATACGCATATACAGATATTTATATACATTTTCAGAACTGTTTACAACTGTGTTAGAAGTGTGGTGCGCCTTCATCCATAACCACATCACTCTGTATTTTCTAAAAACCAGGATTCTCCTTTATAATCTGGTGCAGTTCTCAAGATGGGGAAATCTCACATTGATACGGTACTCATATCCAGCCCATGTCCATATTCAAAATGTCACCAGCTGCTCCAGTGATGCCCCACAGGGAGGGGGGGCTTGGTACCCGAGCAGGTTGCCATGGCAGTGGATACTGGGCAGCCAGGTCACCAGGCACCAGCTCTGAGGAGCCAGCCTTGGTGGGAGGAAGGGAAAGCACCCCTCCCCAAGCCTGGAGATGGTGCTGGTCTTGGGAGAGAGTTTATAGAGCTTTGGAGGGGGAGAGAGCTTCCAAACCTCATTGCTTCAGCCCACCTTGGTGTGCCAGGTGTGACCACGTGACTAAGTTCCAATACTGAGCTTTTATAGAGCGAGGCTCCTCTTGGTCTTCTCAGATCATAGGGTGGTGCTAGGACCTGAGCATGTCTTTCTGGGGAGATAGCACAAGTGGAGCCTAAGTTCCTGGGGGATGGGTTTTAGAGGTTAGGCATGGCTGGGCAAGGCTATGGGTGGGCATCTACGCTGGGCATCTCCAAGCTGTCCCTGGCCTGGTAGCCCCCACTATGCCCCTTGCACACCATGTTGCCCCCCTGGCGCCAACCCTTGTGCTTTCGGAGCAGACATGCCTGCTGGCCTTTCTTCCTGTGGAGGAGCCTGGCGACTGTCTGGCACCCACTCCCCACCCTGCCTGGGTGCTGGCATGAATCCCTGTAGGTGTCCTACTCCTTTGCGGGAGACTGTTTTGTGAGTGGATGTGCGCCCCGCTCTGGCCAGCGAGATGTGAGGGCAGTGGGAGGGGGCTCCTTGGTTCTTGACCCCTCACCACCCCGAGATATGGACTGATCCTTCCAGCTGCAGTTTCTGGGTCTCTCTCCTCTGCTTCCTGTGTCCACTTACAAGAGTCCTGTGATCACGCTGAACCACACAGATGATTCAGGATAATCTCCCCACCTCAAAGGCGCTGATTAGAAGTCTGCTTCCATCCGCCCCTCCCCCACCTCCACCCCTCGGTGGAGCAACATGACATATTCACAGGCTCTGGGGATTCCCACGTAGATATTTTGGAGGCTGTAAGTCTGCTGGCCACAGAACATTTCCTTGCTCCTAAGGTTGGGGGGGGGGGCGGGCAGGAAAGTGGTCCCTTCTGCCTGTGGCCACTGCAGCTTTATGATGAGATGTCTGGAGCATCTGCAGCCCTGATGACCATCTGAGGATGAATAAATGTGAAAGGAGGCAGAGTCAAGGCAGAAGCAGAGCCAGGAGGCTCTGAAGAGGGAGTCCTGCTGGGAGGAGTCCAGGAGCCTCTTTTTGGAGGAGAGAGCTTCCAAACCTCATTGCTTCAGCCCACCTTGGTGTGCCAGGTGTGGCCACATGACTAAGTTCCAATACTGAGATGTGTGTGGAGGGCAAGGAGGGGAGTAGGAAAGAGGGAGGAGATGGAGAGGGCTCGAGGGGGTCCTGTGAGCTGGGTGTGGTCTGCTGTGAAAGTTCTTTGTGCTCCACACTTAGAAGAGATGATCTTCAATCCTTCTAAAAAGTAGAAAAGTACCAAGGGGGCAGGGCACAGCCACAGCTCAAGCTGGGGATGGGCTGCTCGTTCCCAGACGTCTGTGGGAAGAAGCAGGCTGCTATTTTAATAAGCCAGCACCTTCTGGGTCTTGGTTGCTCCCGGGAACCAGACTCTACATGCTGTCTGCTGAGGCCCGACTTTCTCTCTGCTCACACCAGTGCCCTTTCCAGTCAGGCAGGAAGCATGCGTGTCACCCATCACCAGCGGCTGCAGGGGGCCTGCTGTGATCTCTCAGCCACACCTCCCACCAGAGTTTTTCACCGTGGGAAGAAGTCAGATGCTCCTCCTCAGGGCTGAGAAGTCAAGCCAAGAGCAGCGTCCTTTTCAGGAAGGACTAAGTTTCTTAAGCACGAGTGGAGGATGTTTGCTATTTGAGGCACAAGCAGATGGCAGGATCCTGCCACGAGGACACCACTCACCGGGCCTCACTGTCATGAGTCATTTCCTCTTGGGGACAGTCTTGCCCCAGGCGATGCAGGGTCATGTCTGGGGACATTTGTGGTTGTCACAACTGGGAGCTTCTGGTATGGAGGAGGTGGGGCCAGGGATGTGTTCAAGACCCACAGAGTCAGGACAGCCCCACAGAGGGTGACCCAATGTCCACGGTGCCCAGGAGACCCTGCTATGTACAAATGAAACACACAGCAGATGCAAGGCCCCACGCCACCTCCTCAGGCTTTTCTCAGATGCTGGTCACCATCTGCGTCCCACCTCGCAGACGATGACTGCAGCCATGAAATTAAAAGACACTTGCTCCTTGGAAGAAAAGCTATGACAAAACCTAGACCCTTCTAGACTATCTCTGACAGGGTCAGGTGGAAGGGGCGGTGTGTTTCCTTCACCATCACCATGGAAATGTGTCTGGAGGATGAGATGTGGACCACGGGCAGGCAGGCAGCCAGCCAGGCCCAGGCACGTGGGCCAGCCCAGGTCAGGCCAGGCCAGTCAATGGTCACTGAGTTGTCTATTAAAAAGTAGAGACATTACGTTGTTGACAAAGGTCCATATAGTCAAAACTATGGTTTTTCCAGTAGTCACGTATGGTTGTGAGATTTGGACCATAAAGAAGGCTAAATGCTGAAGAACTGATGCTTTTGAACTGTGGTGCTGGAGGAAACTCTTGAGAGTCCCTTGGACCGCAAGGATATCAAACCAGTCAATCCTAAAGGAAATAAACCCTGAATATTCATTGGAAGGATTGATGCTGAAACTGAAGCTCCAATACTTTGGCCACCTGATGCGAAGAGCTGACTCATTGGAAAAGATCCTGATGCTGGGAAAGATTGAAGGCAGGAGGAGAAGGGGACAACAGAAGATGAGATGGTTGTATGGCATCACCCACCCAATGGACACGAGATTGAGCAAACTCTGGGAGACAGTGAAGGACAGGGAAGCCAGCTGTGCTGCAGCCCATGGGGTCACAAAGAGTCGGACATGACTGAGCAACCGAACAACAACAACACACCCCTAGCCTTACAGGGTCCGCGCCCCCATCATCTCCCCCACACCAGTGCAGGTAGGAGGACTGGACTGCCTTTCCCAGGACCCCCAGGGTGGACTCTCACCAGACTTGTTGACCCTCTAACTCACGAGAAACTAATTTAGTCTCGGTGGTAGTGGGTGGAGTTCAGGGAGCTTTGCTGGTCATATGTTTCCTTTCCTGCATCTCTGTAGGAACTGGACTGCACTTTGAAATCATGATGTGGAGGGCTTGGGACCCTGAAACCTCAGTTCTGCCTCCTCTGGGACACCCCTTTCCCGAGGAGATGGACACTGCACAGTCCAGCCCCCCAGAAGCAGGAAGGGCAGTGGGTCCCTCAGCTTCTGTCACTAAACTGTGCGAGGCAAGCCATCTGCCTCCCTGGGGTGCTGCTACCTTCAGAACAGGCACCTGCAACTCAGTGACCATTGACTGGCCTGGCCTGACCTGGGCTGGCCCACGTGCCTGGGCCTGGCCTGCTGCCTGCCTGCCCGTGGTCCGTGTCTCATTCTCCAGACACGTTTCTATGGCGATGGCGAAGGAAACACACCACCCCTTCCACCTGACCCTGCCAGAGCTAGTCCAGAGGGGAGAACTGTATTCTGCTTTAGGGAGAGAGCCCCAAGGTCCCATGACAGAGGGTGTGGGTGCAGGGGAGGGTGAGCACTGGGCCTTTGTGCAGGCCATGTTCCGCGGGCATAAAGGTCTGTAAAAGATGCCGTGGGGCAGGACAAGTTTAATTATTTCAGCAAAATGCAATCGTGCCACAGGCAAAAACGTTGAGGATTTTTTACTGTAGCTCAGATTTTCCCTCAAGGTCTCCGTCTCCCTTTCTCCTTGCTTTAGACAGCATCACCCCTGTGGTTCCAGCTCCCGGGAGCGGCCGGCCAAGGTCCTAGCTCCCACCAGGTGGCCTCTGCTCCCACGCTTCCAACACCACTCCTGGTGGTCATATCTCCTGGATGGAGCTAATCTCTGAGTTGTCTCCTCACCTCATTTTCCTTCTCAGATCTGTGTGGGGGAAGCTGTGCCACCATACCTTATCTTTAGCTCCGTGAGACCCAGTTGGACTTCTGACCCCAGACCTGTAAAAACAATGAACATGTCTGTTTTGAAGCCACTGCATTTGGGGTGATTTCTTACAGCAACTGCAGGAGACGCATGCAATGTCACCAGGTGCCGGGTTCCATGGTGACCCATCACCCTTTCTTGCAGTACGGAACTGCCCCAGGGATGCCTGCAGTCTGGGAATGATGTGGCCACTGAGCAGGAGGAGCCTTGGGAGGGGAGCACACAGTCTTTGAATTCTGAATCCCTGTTTTGGCCGTGTTCACCTGTATCTCATGGCCTGATGCATTGCGTTTGAATTCTGACTTCCTGTCATGATTTTGGCCATGTCCACTTGTATACCTATGGCCTGTTATATGTCCTCAAATCTTTCACCTCAATAAATATGTGCAAAAAGGAGTGTATTGTCTACATAAATGGAAAACCAGTACCACTTGCCATAAAGAAATAGAAGATATTTTTAAAAAGAAGAAATCAGATCAGATCAGATCAGTCGCTCAGTCGTGTCCGACTCTTTGTGACCCCATGAATCGCAGCACGCCAGGCCTCCCTGTCCATCACCAACTCCCAAGGTGTCAAAACTAGTGGAGGAAACTTGATGAGGTGGCTCTGTAAGGATGGCATTAATTTCAAGGGGAAGCACTTACTTGACTGTGGAGAAGCCCGGGATGACCACCTAACTCAGAGGATGAAGTCACCCTTCCAGTGAGGGGACCCGGTGTTCTGGACAGCATCCTCCCGGGAGGGCACAGTACACACAACACCTCTCACTGATCGCGAGGTGACAAGAAAGAAGCCCAGGTGGAAGGATCTCCTTTAAAATAACTGCCCAGGGAGCCTTCCCTGATGGTCCAGTGGCTAAGACTCCACGCCCAAATGCAGGGGGCCCAGGTTCAATCCCTGGTCAGAGAACTAGATACCATAGGCTACCACTAAAGATGCTGCATGCTGCAACAATCTTGCTACAACGAAGACCCAGGGCAGTAAAATAACAGACCAGAACTCCTCAAAATGGTTCAGATCATGAAAGATGGAGTGAAGCGCTGTTCAATTTGGGGAGACCAAGGAGACAGAAACATCTTGTCACACCAGGCCTGGCTCCCGGGCCAGGACACAAAAAATGAAATAGCTGTAAAGGACGTTACTGGACAACCTGTGAAATCTGAATAAGAACGTATCAGTGCTACTTTCTTCTGATTTTGGTCATCATGCTGAGGTGACAGCAGTCACCATCTGCAGTGATTTTGGAGCCCAAGAAAATAAAGTCTGTCACTATTTCCATTGTTTCCCCATCTATTTGCCATGAAGTGATGGGACCTGATGCCATTATCTTAGTTTTTTGAATGTTGAGTTTTAAGCCAGCTTTTTCACTCTCCTCTTTCACCTTTATCAAGAGGCTCTTTAGTTCCTCTTTGCTTTCTGCCATAAGGCTGGTTTCATCTGCATATCTGAGGTTATTGATATTTCTCCTGGGAATCTTGATTCTAGCTTTTGCTTCCTCCATCCCGGCATGTCCCGTGATGTACTCTGCATATAAGTTAAATAAGCAAGGTGACAATATACAGCCTCGATGTACTCCTTTCCCAATTTTGAACCAGTCCATTGTTCCATGTCTGGTTCTAACTGTTGCTTCTTGTCCTACATACAGGTTTCACAGGAGCAGATAAGGTGGTCTGGTATTCGCATCTCTTGAAGAAGGAGGGACTGTATCCCACTCAGTGGCACCTTGAAGACACTAAGCCCCCTGTCATTGCTTTGGGAAACATTCTTGTAGAAGGTGGGAGCTAGGGCAGGTTACTGAGCAAGGGAAGAGTGTGGCTGGTCTCCAGGGAGATTAACTTAGCCTCAGGAAGGCCCATACATCTTTGATCTTTGGTCAAGGGCATTTCGCACCACCCATGAAGTTTGCAAATGCGGCCCCAGCTGGAGGCACCACCGGAAGTAGCTTAGCTCTGAATGCTGGGGGTTCAAGTCCCTGTGCCATCTTAGGTAATGACTTTGCCTCTCTGATCCTGTTTCTCTCTGGGTGAAAGCGAAATGGGGATGATGATGATAAAGCGTACCTTGCAAGGACTGTGTGCGTGTGTGTGTGTGTGTGTGTGTGCGCATGGGAGGTGGTGGGGGGGTGGCTGGTGGGCCTTCAAGGAGATGCTACTGGGAAGTCCATGAGGTCCAATGTTAACGCCCGGGTGGAGGGACCAACGTGCCCTTGAGAGCAGCGACATCTTGTGTCCATCACATCATACTGCAGCCTCTTCCCTGCGCTCACGGAGCTCTGTTTCTGCTGCGGGGAGTCCAGGCAGCATCTGGCTCCAGTGGAACCTCAATCCTAATGGGCTAACAAGACAACAGTTGTGTTAAAAATGCACTATGTGAGGTCATGGTAAATGCCGTTCAACAACAGCAACAAATTTAGGTAGGAAAACAAGGAAGCTGTACTTCAGATGGGTGACCAGGAAGGCTTCTTGGAGGAGGTGATATCTAAGGTGCCTTTTGGGGAACTCATTCACATGAAAACCAAGGGAAGGATGAGTGCACAGGTTGGTGGAATAGGGGAGAAACTTCATATTCTATTACAAGCTAATCACTGCAGGATGTTGCCTCTAAACTTAAATTACACACAATGGTCCATCTCTGGGAGCGCAGCATCCCAGGTAATGAGAATTAAGCCAAAATACCTCCGTTTAGCTCACAGAAAACTGCCTGACCAGGCCCAGCTATGAACAGCTGCAAGAGGAAGAAGTCGGAGGCTGCCAGGGAACCAGGAAATGCTTGCTGTTACTCCCTCCCCTTTAGTAGAAAAGAAGCTTGAATCCTAACTCAGGTAAGATGGTTCTTGGGGCACAGTCCACTGTCTTCTCTAGCTTTCCAGATACAGTCGCTACTCCTTGCCCCAACCCTTCATATTTTCCTGTTGTGCTGTGAGTAGTAGGAGCTTGGCCTTGGGCCGCAAAAAGTTGGATGAGGGGCACAGAGGGGGCCCCTGCAGGGTGATGGGGGCAGGGTGGCGGGTGGCAGGGACCCTGCAGACCTTCCTGAGCCACTTCGGCAAACTCCCTCAGGACCCAGGACTGGATGGGGAGGGTGAGCTTCAGTGATGCCTTGTCGGGTGCAGACAGCCCCAAGTTGCCACTTGAACTCACAGTCTGTTACTTCCTGTTTGTCTGGCCCCTGGGCCGCTCTCAGCGGGACTGCTGTCTGTCTGGACACACCATATCTGCTGGGGCTGGAGTGTTGGATGTGGCTTCTCCCCTCACTGTTGGGCTCCGAGCTGGGAGGAGGGAGTCTCACTGGGCACTGACCCACACCTTCCAGATCCAGACCTCGGTGTGCTGCTTGGACTTCCGCCCAGCGTGGTGGATGCAGGGTAGTCAGCCTTCCTCCCTGGTGACCCTTACAGTGGGCAGAGGCAGGAGTCAGGCCCAGGGCCTCACTTCGGCTCCATCCTGCTGGTCAAAGCACCCCCACTTGGATTGGGAGTGGGGGCAGGGAGCTGCCAGATGGCCACATGTCAGGCAGCATCCCTCGATTCTGGTCCATATTCTGCTTCCGGTCCATATTCTGCCTCCCGACGCCTGGCTTCCCTATTTTGAAATGAGTGATGTATTCAGTGCTCCCCAAATCAGGGGTGCCTTTCTCTGCTTGTGCTGTGCTAAGTCGCTTCAGCTGTGTTGGACTCTTTGTGACCCTATGGACCCCTATGGACGCTATGGACCCTATGGGACCCAGAGGAGCCCATGCCAGGCTCCTCTGTCTGTGGGATTCTCTGGGGCAAGAGCACTGAAGCGGATTGCCATGCCATTCTCCAGGGGCCCTTTGTCTGTGGTTCCTGCTTAATGTGGAGTGGTTTCAAAATAAACTGGGTGGAGGGAGTTGGAGAGACAGGAGAGTGGTCACCCAACTGCTTGCCTCTCTCCTCTTCTCTCCTTCCCCTCCCCTTATGTGACCCTCATTTTTTTTTTTTGAGAGGGATTTCAAGCAATTGCTCATTTTTAAAATTTTATTTTATTAAAGTATAATTGATTTATAATGTTGTGTTAATTTCTGCTGTACAGCAAAGTGACTCAGCTATTCATGTATATTCTCTTTCATATTCTTTCCCATTACACTTTTTCACAGAATATTGAATATAGTTCCCTGTGCTATATAGTAAGGCCTTGTTGTTTATCCATCATGTGTATGATAGTTTGCATCTTCTAATCCCAAACTCTCAGTCTATCCCTCCCCCACCCCCTCTTGGCAACCACATGCCTGTGAGTCCATTTCTGTTTCATAGACAAGTTCATTTGTGTATATGTGACCCTCTCTTATCTATTCACCCATCCATCCCACCATCCACTCATTCATACTGTAAAGAACACCCACAAACGAGAACATTACCAGTAATGTCCCCATCTATAATCCCCACCCTGAATCCTTCACACCATCACTGTCCTCTTCCTCTTTTTTTTTTCTTATAATGAAAAGAATTTTTATGTTTTTTAAGAAATGTACTTCCAAGGAGGAATACAAGCTCTTTAAAACAATTTTTGACTGTGCTGGTCTTCATTGCTGCACTGGCTTTTCTCTAGTTGTGGTGAGCGGGGGCTCCTCTTGGTTTCAGTGCTTGGGCTTCTCATTGCAGTGACTTCTCTTGTGGACGGTGGGCTCCAGGGTGCGCTGGCTTTGGTAGTTGAGGCATGTGGGCTCAGTGGTTGCAGCTCCTGGGCTCTAGAGCATAGGCTCAGTAATTGTGGCACACGGGCTTAGCTGCTCTGTGGCACGGGGATCTTCCCGGACCAGGGATCGACTCCCCTGTCCCCTGAGAAGGCAGGCAGATTTCCAACCACTGGACCACCAAGAGAGTCCCCCCCAAGTTCCCAAGAGAATTAATGTGTCAAGTAACGGGAAGCCCAGACAGAGGGCTCCAGGGTTGCCAGGTTCGGAGGCTCAACAACATTTCAGGCTCAAATCCTGCTGGTCTCAGGGTTACAGTGTGACAGGGAAAAACAAATCTAACTCCACATTACATCTGCTTCTTTGTTTAACCCCATGCTCTGCGGCCTGTGCCAGCAAGTCTGCAACAACAACCACACCCCTCCCTTACCTGGCCTTAAAAAGGTTTTACTGAATCCCTCTGGGGAGTTCAGGGTGCTGGGGTGGAAGCCACCCCTCTCCTTGTATGGCCTGTGATAAACATTTCTCTGCTTCAGGCTCTAACGTTATGGTTTGTTTGGCCTCACCGTGCATCAGGCACATGGACTTGTGACCGGGAACAAGATGGCTGCCTGAGCTCCAGACATCACACATAGTCCCAGAAACAACCAAGAAGAGAGAGAGTCTCTTCTTCCTGTCCCCTTTCAAGACAGAGGATGCCATCCCTCAAAGCCCCTGCAGACACCCTCTCCAGTCCCATTTCTGAGCCTGTCCCAGGGAGGGTGTGGGACCCCTGTTGAACTGTTACCACCAGCGGCAACTCCCCCATCTGAGCACAAATAGGCCTGACTAAGAGGAAGTGTAGGGTGGGCTGGGTGTGCTCCCGCAGAAGCCCTTCCCCAAGACGCACCCCAGGCCCCAGTGAATGGGGTGCTCTCAGCCCCTGGCCTGGGAAGGCCACTTTCTATGAGGCAGACATAGACACTGAAGAAGAAAGGAGTAAGTGAGTGACATCATCTCAGGCCATGCCAAACACCACAGAAAAGTCATGCCAGATGCCAAGATGCAGAGAGACCCAGGGATCGGTCTGCCTTCCCGAGGAGGCGCCCCCCAGGATGAGTGTGGGCAGAGGAGTGCGCACACGTTTAGGGGACAGTACGGCAGAGCAGCAGAAAGGGACCAGCAGGTGAGGCTGGAGGGCTGGGTGGCCCCGGGAGCCCCAGTTACATCTGGGGGGGGAGGCACCTGCAGACAGGCGTGCTGGGGGTGGAATGTGGGCCGAGAATGTGGGCAGGCCATTCTCCGGTTGCTGGGTGACCACAGACACATTTGGGTGTTGCGGGAGCAAGGCTGGGGAGGGCCTGGCACATGGGGGACCACCAGCAAAACTCGTTCTATAACCACCACACATCGGAGGCCGAGGACCAGCCAGAGAGGGGCAGGATGATGTCTCATTGGGCCTCCAGGGCACAATATATGAGAATGTAGGGTCCAAGGACCCCAAGTTCCAGGGTCTGGATGATAGGGACCTGAAACTGGAAGACCAAGAAGAGGAGATTCCCCCAGAGGAGGTGGCTGGGGAAGAATCTGTGGATGCCCAGAACCCAGAAGAGGCCCTCTTGGAGCTTGAGAGGGTTCTGGAGAAAGACGTGGAGGAGGGCGTGCCTGAGATGAGGTGGGCTGGGGAGCGGGCGCCCAGGCTGGGGTGTGGCAGCGGTGTCCCTGGGGGTGGCTGCACTGGCCTGGGGGCTCTGGACCTGTGCCCTCACTCTTAAGTGTGAAGGGGTCAGCTCCTTGCTGCCCTGAGGAGGATGTTGGCAAACCGCCCCTGTCCATGTGGCAGGAGACTTGGAGCGGGCAGAAGTCAGATGGCAGAGTTGAGAGGTTGTGAGCAGCCATCCACAGACAGAAAATGAAGCTCTAAAGCTGAAATCTTTCCAAGTACCACAAATCACCAGAAATGTTTTTGGGTGAGAGGAGGACACCGGAAAATGAGTGGGTGCTCCCTCCTACCTGTGGGACCCTGTGCCCTGGGATATGCCTGGGTTCCTTGGCTGGAAGCCCTCAGCCCCTACTCCTGGGTCAGCACACATCTCCTTGGACACAGACGGGGCCTTTGCCCTCCAGGCACATTGATTTCCAGCTCCCACAGAGCTGGTGTGACGAGTACACAGATGGCATGTGATGTGGCTGGTCAGGCAGGGGAATGGGGGCGTGGGTGGGGCTTGGGGAGTTCGTCTGAGCCAGGAGGGGAGACGGGATGTCTGGGGCTCTTGGGGGCTTCCTGGGGGCACTCGCTCTGGCTCAGCGTCGCCTTTGGGGCCCAGCAGTGGGGAATTGAGGGACTGGCTGGTGGCAGAGCTACAATTTCAGACCAGGTCTTGGTGGTGCAGGGTTCTCCTCTAGAGGACGGGGCAGGAGCAGAAGGGTGGGGCTGCCGGCTCGGGGAGCAAGGGCTCGACCTCACCATCCACCTCCCCCCAGGCGGCTCTCCATCTCCCAGAGGATCCCTCGCACCTCAACGAGCCCAGAGAGAAAGAAGAGGAGGCGGCTCTTTGAGCTGGCGAAGCCCAAGACCAACTGGCAAATCTTAAAAGACAGGTGAGGCAACGGGCCGGCGGGCAGCTGGCCTGGTGGGTGTGGTGGTGGTGGGGGGCAGTCTGAGAGGGGATGTGCAGCAGCCCCAGACCGACCTGGTCCAGCAGAGCCCAGTGCGGAGGCTGGCAGGCCTGTCTCCCGCAGGATGGGGTGCTGCTGCAGGGGCCATGCCTGGGTGTCCCCGCGCATGCGGAGCCTGCAGTTCTGTATCTACTGGTGAGTCTGGGGCCCCCTCCTCTCCTGGGTGGGGGATCGCTGAGGGCTCTGCACTGGGCCCTACCCCAGGATTCTCAGTTCCACCCGGAGCTCTGGACCCCAGCCCCTGCCTGAGGTGGGTCTATGCCAGTACCGCCTGGGCTCCCTTCTCAGTTATGCCTCTTTTTTCCCAGCTCCCTCTTTCTCTGAATACCAGCCTTGCTAAATAGTTTATGCTCTCCCGTGCCCCTAAGGCCTCCCTGTCTTGTTCCTCTCTGACCGGCCTCTGCTGCCATCCACTTGCTATCTCCCTTTCTCCCCCTCTAGTTGCACTCCTCCCACTGTTTGTGTTCATGGGGTGCCCTGAGCTCTGCTTCTGAGTGGGGTACACCCGCTGGGGCTGGCTCCCCTCATGACCCTGCTGGCTATGTTCCAGGCCATCCGTGTACTGGACAGAGAGATTTCTCGAGGACACCACCCTCACCATCACAGTGCCCGGTAGGTCCACCTGTCCTTTGCCTGTGCTTCTTTGTGGGGGTGCTGGAGTGGGGACTGGGGCTGGCCTGGTGCCTATGGCCCGGTTGCCCCTATCTCACCCTGACCTGTGCCTGGCTCTGATAGGGTAGACTTTGGGGCCTCCCAGGCCCAAGCCTCTCAGGGCCCCTGTGGGACTGCCCCTCCCCTGTCTTTCAGGAGTGTCCCCCCAGTCTTCCAAGGAGGGTGTCTCCTCTCCTAGCTGGAGGTTGGTCCTGGGGGAGGGGTGGGAGCAAACTCTCCAGGGGAAATCGCAGTTTGCATCTCAGCCAAAGTGGTGTCAGTATGAACCTCACAAAAGACCCCTTCCTTTCCAGAGCTTGTATCTGGAGAGACACTCAGAGCCTCAGGGCAAGTTCTCACTCAGGTTTAGAATTCTCCCCACCCCCAGTTAGCACGGAGGCCCCTTCAAGCCCAGGCCCATCCTGACTTCAGGCCCAAATCCACAGTAGGGCCAAGGAGCCGAGGGGCCTGAGCAACCCCCCTCATGTGTCCTGTGGTCCCCAGTGGGGGTGTCTGGTATGAGCTGTCACCTGGTATGAAGCCAGGTCAGGAGGAAGAGAGCCCTAGGTGGGAGGGGAGGGCAGCTTTCTAGGGCAGCTGCTTCTCCTTTTGTGCAGAGGTGTCCCGCCGGGTGGAGGAGCTGGCCCGACCCAAGAGGTTCTACTCGGAGTATTACAACAACAACAGGTAGGGGGTTATGGGCAGAGACCTCTCTCCATCGGGGTGTTGTAGCAGGGGAGGGCCCAGGTCTGGGGGCCAGGTGACCATCCGCGCGGCCTGGGCCTTGGGCACCAAGCCTTTGAGGCCCAGTGGCCCAGACGGGATGGGATGCTGGTGGGTCTCAAGGCAGGTGCTCGAGTCCCCTAGGCAGCGGGTGGCTGTGAGATTTACAGTTTTAGGTGCCTGCCTCCTGGTGCGACTCTGTCTTAGCACATGGGGCTTCCATGATGGCCAATGTGGGGTCTGAAGTTATTCCACACAGACTCTGCTTTTATCTCTCACTCACACATGGAAAGATAAGTGACTGAGGGGAGTCCCACTTACGGGTGTTAACTGGTTCCAGCCACTGGCTCTGTGCCGGTCTTGTGACAACAGCTTTTCCCCTTAATGCTGGTCAGAGCATAGTATGGAGGTACCTCTGAGGGACCAGTAATCCAGGGTGACCTCTGTGGGACCTGTGATCTGGAGTGACCTCCATACAAACAGTTTTGTCGTGCTCGCCCCGGAGGGGAGGGCACTGGGCCTTCTGTTGGGCTGACAGCATTTATCTGCTTCATTCCAGCCTCACCCTAGATTACAGGTCACACAGAGGTCACCCCAGATTACAGAACTGCATGCCAGGCTCACAGAGGTGAAAATAAAAGAGGAATTGGCCTCGGATCAATGAAATAAGGCTGTTTCTGGGGCAGAGGCAGAGTTGAGACATGAGTTTGAGGGGCAGGCAGGGCTCACTTCATCCCTTTGGTCCACCTCCTGACCCCATCCTGATGGCGGGGGCTGTGGGGGTGGCAGGGAGGGTATGACCCAGGAGAGCATTGCTCCATCCTTGAAAGGAAGGTGGGGCTCTGTTAGGGGTCTTTTAAGGACTCATCTTGGAGGGATTAGAAAACCCTCTTCTGCACCAGGCTCCCCTGAACCCCAGAATCAGAGAGGAGTCGCATATGTGTGCACAGACACATCTTCCTGCAGGGCCAGGGTCTCAGCTACACACAGACACGGCCCCCGGGTTGGCTGGGGTCTCAGACTTAGGCTCTCCCTTAGGACCACTTCTATCTGGCCCATTCCGCGGTCTACCTTGGAGTATCGAGCGTCCAACCGCCTACGGGAACTGGCCACCCCTAAGGTCCGAAACAACATCTGGAGCATAAACATGTCCGAGGTGGGTGCCCTTCCGTCCCTGGAGCTCCCTGGCTCCCTCTAGGGGGCCCGCCTGCCCCCCACCCCCACCCAGGGGCTCAGAGGACACACAAGGACAAGAGGGAACAGGCGTGTGGCTGCTTCTCTTAGCCATGGGGAGTCCCAGTGTAGGTTCAAGAAGCCCGCCCCTCCACTTTCCCCGCCCCTCCACTTCCCCCACTCCCTTTACTCCCCCTCCACGCCCACCCCCTACCCTTTACTTTCCTCCCACCCCTTGAAGGCGGGCTGGGACCACGCTCCGCTGCCGGTCAGGTCAGCACGGAGGGGAGCCCCAAGCCATCTGCTTGAATGAGTGCATGACAACCGGTTCAGAGGTGACACCAGAGTTCAGTCCATCTTGAATCTGGCCCTTATCTCTCCCCATGTCATGTGGGACCTTAGTTCCCCGACCAGGGATCGAACCTGGGCCTCCTGCATTGGGAAAAGTGAAAGTAAGAGTCTTAGTTGCTCAGTTGTGTCCGACCATTTGTGACCCCCCATGAATTGTAGCCTACTGAGCGACTGATCTGATCTGATCTGAGGCTCCTTTGTCCTTAGAATTCTCCAGGCGAGAATACTGGAGTTGGTTGCCATTTCCTTTTCCAGGGGATCTTCTCGACCCAAGGATCGAAGCCAGGTCTCCTGCATTGTAGGCAGATTCTTTTACCATCTGAGCCACCTGCATTAGAAGGGGGAGTCTTAACCCCTGGACCACCTGGGAAGTCCTGGGCCATGTGGTTTAACATACATTGAAGAGCTTGTCCCTGGGTGTTTTTGTGTGGTTGTTTGATAGACCAACCCTCCCCGCCCGCTCCTAACTTGAAGAATTTTACAACTGAATTCAGACATCACACGGTTTGTGATGGTTTAAAACCATACCAACAATGGGGAGCAGTTTTTCAGAGCTATCCTTTGGGCTGCAGTCCTCATTTTGCCCCAAATAAAGCTAACTCACAACTCTCAAAAAGATAAAAAAATAAAAATAAAGTAATAAACATACCAACAATGGTCCAACTAGAAGAATTTAACAATAATACCTTAGTGTTCAAATCCCCAATCCATGTTCCATTTCCCCGGTTGTCTCAAAGAAGGCTTCACAGTCAGTTGGATTGGACAAGGATCCAGAGGAGAGTCTGGCCTCAGCTTTTCCCAGCAGGTGTACCTGCTGTTTTCCCGACCCCCCGCCCTGCCTCTGCTGGTTCAGCCTTTAAGCCCTTTTATGCTCCAGCACCCTCTGTGGCTCCCCAGTGCCTGAGAAAGCTGGCAAGATAGGCCCTTCTCCACCCTTACTCTCCCTTGTGCCTCCTGGGGGACTAAATGAAGGTCCCTCAACAGGTCTCCGGCCCTGGCATGCACAGGGCATGGAGTGGTCATCAATATTATTTGAATGTGTGGATGAATGAATTTTCCCTGCCTGTCACCCCTCCAGGCTGGCGGTCCCCTGAGGGTAGGACTGCAGGCTGATTTATCCACCTCAGCTGGTGACTGGAGCTGTGTGGACCATTGATGGGGGAGAGAAGGAGGGGAAGAAAGGAGTGGGGATGGAATGGGTGGTTGAGAGGGACATAAAATTGTAAACACCAGGATGTCTTTGGTACGAGTAGTATATGTAATTTCTAAGCAGCACAAGTTCAGGAGGAAAGAGACACACATTTTAATGATGGCCCTAAGGATCATTTCAGCCAATCCTCTGCCTCTGGGCAGTACCCAGCAGGGTGCACCCAGTGGAGAGCTTCTGTAAAATGTTAAATGTTTCACACAAAGTGCTTGCGCAATTTACCCTCCTACCAGCCATTCATCGGGTCTCTGTCCTCCCACCTTCCTGCCAGGGCTGGATAAAGCCAGACTTGGTCACTTTTGTCAAATTTGTTGGCATGGAGTGATATTTTGCTGTTTTAATTTACATTTCCCTGGTGCACAGAAAGGATTATTGATCCTTTGGGCTTACTTTCCTTCATGATTAGCTATTTCCTACTGATTTTTCATGTTATTGGCTTAGAGAACGTCTTTATATGTGATGGCTACTAATCCTTTGCCATGAAATTAAAAGATGCTTACTCCTTGGAAGGAAAGTTATGACCAACCTAGATAGCATATTCGAAAGCAGAGACATTACTTTGCCAACAAAGATCCGTCTAGTCAAGGCTATGGTTTTTCCTGTGGTCATGTATGGATGTGAGAGTTGGACTGTGAGGAGGCTGAGCACCGAAGAATTGATGCTTTTGAACTGTGGTGTTGGAGAAGACTCTTGAGAATCCTTTGGACTGCAAGGAGATCCAACCAGTCCATTCTGAAGGAGATCAGCCCTGGGATTTCTTTGGAAGGAATGATGCTAAAGCTGAAACTCCAGTGCTTTGGCCACCTCATGCGAAGAGTTGACTCATTGGAAAAGACTCTGATGCTGGGAGGGATTGGTGGCAGGAGGAGAAGGGGATGACAGAGGATGAAATGGCTGGATGGCATCACTGACTCAATGGACGTGAGTCTGGGTGAACTCTGGGAGTTGGTGATGGACAGGGAGGCCTGGCGTGCTGCGATTCATGGGGTCGCAAAGAGTCGGACACGACTGAGCGACTGATCTGATCTGAATCCTTTGCTGAACACACTGCAGTCTAACTTCCTAGCCAGTCTTTTGTCTTTCAGCGTTGCTTATGGGATCTTTTGACCCAGGGGTGTGTGAAACAGCTCAGGCTGCTTTACTCTTTCCCTCTAACTCTGTTTCTAGGTGTCCCAAGTGTCCAGGGCAGCCCAGAGGGCCATTCCCAGTTCGAGGATCATCCGACTGGCAAAGCCCAAGGCTCCAGCCACCCTGCTGGAAGAGTGGGACCCCGTGCCAAAACCCAAGCCACATGTGTCAGACTATAACCGCCTTCTTCACCTGGCCAGTAAGTGGGTCCCGGGAGGTGCCCGATGTCTCATGAAGCACCCTTCCACACTGGATGCAGTTGGGAGCAGCTGGTCCACTTGGAGCTGGTTCTACAAGATTCGTGTTCCCCTGACTCCCACTAACCTGCAGACCCACTGTCTGAATCCCTGTGGGCAGTTCATACTGCATCTGCTTGCATTCCCTGGGGGCTGGCAGAGGGTATCACTCCCCCTGGGATGGAGGTTGTGGGCCTGAGCCGAGTGCGTCATCTGAGTGGGTCTTCCAGCATGGCACGTAGGCACAAAAGGGAAACCTGGGATGCAGGCCAGTGCCTGGAGAGCCAAGCTGGGACCTAAGGGTGCTGGCCAGAGTCTCTGCCTGTCCTTGAAAACAAAGGAAGACCTGGCTCCCCCACAACAGAAGTAATATGCAGTAATTGTAGGGAATCTGAAAAATGTAGCAAGGCATGAAGAAAGGGATCTCACCACCTAAAGGTGGTCAGGGGCTTTGGGAAACTCAAGTGTGCCCCAGCTCCTGGTACAGGATCACCAGGGAGCTTGACTGGCCATTTCGGTTTACTCTGCTGTGTCTTTTTCTCAGTTTCCTATTTCCTGTTTTTATTGGGGGATTGGGGGAGGGAATTAATTTGCAGCAGCTCTTTATGTAAGATGATCACTAACCCTTTGTCGAGCACTTTGCAAAGTAACTTCTTCCCATTCATTTTTCTTTCGAGCTTGCTTATAGTTTCTTTTGTTTGTTGATTCATTCATCTGTTCCCTTGGTGGTGGTTTAGTCGCTCAGTTGCGTCCTCAACTCTTTGTGCCCCCATGGACTGTAGCCAGGCTCCTCTGTCCATGGGATTCTCCAGGCAAGAGCACTGGAGTGGGTTGCCATTTCCTCCTCCAGGTGATCTTCCCGACCCAAGGATTGAACCCGCATTGCAGGCAGATTCTTTACCACTGAGCCACCAGGGAAGCCCCTTAATATTCGTTAAAGTATTCGTTGAATTTGTTAAAAATTGTTTAAATGAACAGAGACACAAGCACACACGCACTTCTGCCTCTCTCTCTCACACACACACATGCATGGACACACACATCTGGAACATAAGCACACGTACATTTGTACATACACATGTGTGTGTATTCATCCAGGCTTCACAGGAGCATGTTATCAACGCACATCCCTCTGTGTGTGTGTATGTATGGATAAGACTGGCGTAGGGCTGTGTATTTCCAACTGCAGACTCCCACCCACTGATGGTTCTGACCAGCATTTAAAAAGTGAAGAGAGGAAACACACAGTGCAGGGTCCCTGGGCAACACTGGTCCATGCAGTACGGGTTCTGTGTGGCTGTGGACAGGTTGCACTGTTAACTTGTGACCGATAGATTTTCAGAGCCCAGATGTTACAACAGGGGGAGCCCCTGAGTCTCCCTGAGGACTCCAGGAAGGTGGGCTCTGGCAGGTCCTCCCAAGGCCCCCCAAGTACCCTCTTTGGGGCCTCAGCACAGGCTCCCATTGTTTTCACTGAGTGCCTCTCCCCGGAGCTGCAGCTCCTCTGCTGAGTGGAGACGGCCTTTTTGCATTTGCAGAGTCTTGGGGCAAAGAGGGGTTTGGAAAGGAAACCCTCAAAACTGAAGGGCCTAGAGACAGGAGTGCTCACCAGTAGTCACCAGCGGTTACTCGCTCCTGGCCCTCATGTGGGCCAAGCCCTGAGGCTCCCACTGTGGGGGAAGGGGTGGTGAAGAGGTAGGGGGTCCAAACAGGAGCAGGGCCAGGGGTCCTGGCCAGTGAGCGGTGGGCCAGGCTAAGCTACGGGTCTATTCTGAGACCCGTCTGTCCATGACTGAAATGGACTGAATGTCAATCAACCTATTGATTTAATTCAATTAATGGATTTTATTAAAATTAAATAAGATAAAATCCCAGTCCATATGGGGTGCTGGTCATGTGTAGCTGGTGGACCCTATGGGGAGGACCCAGCTGGGGCCACAGGTGCATGGGCAGTGGGGCTGATGGAGCCCCTGCCTCACCCCCAGCCACCAGGGCACCTATGTCTGCCCCTCCAGTCCCTGTCTGGGCCTGTGACCATTTAAGACATTGTTCTTTATGCTCACCCTTCAAAACGCACAGTTCAGTACTTCCCAGTACACTCACAGACAGCCATGGGCACATTACTACAACCCATTTTATTTATTAAAAAAAATTATATATTATTTTATTTATTAAAAAAATTTTATTGAAGTGTAGTTGAATTACAATATTGTGTTAATTTCTGCTGAACAGCAAAGTGACTCAGTTATACACATTCTTTTTCATATTTTTTTCCATTATTTTTTATCACAGGAATTTTCAACTCTTAATTTTGTATTGGGATATAACTGATTAACAATTCTGTGACAGTTTCAGGTGAACAGTGAAGGGACTCAGGCATACACATACATGTATCTGTTCTCTCCCAAACTCCCTCCCATCCTGGCTGCCACATACCATTGACTTATAGAACATAACAGCAGAACTCCAGGTATCACTGGATATTGACTATAGTCCCCTGTGCTCTACAGTGCGACCTTGTCGTTTGTCCATCCTGTGTATAATATAGTTTGCATCTGCTTACCCCAAGCCCCCAATCCTTCCCTTCCCTCCCACCTCCCCACTGGCACCCACCAGTCTGTTCCCTATGTCCCACAAAATCAAGTCCAGAACATTCCACCACTCCACAGTGACGCCCCATCTCCATCGGCTGGCCCCCTCAGCCCCTCCCCAGCCCCTGACCACCAGGAACCCACTCACTTTGTGGGTCAGCCTGTTCTGGATGTTTCCCACCAGTGGAATCACACCCCATGTGTCCTTCTGTGTCTGCTTCTCTCACAGAGCATCGTGTTCTCAGGGTCTGTCCATGTGGTAGCGAGTGTCAGGGCTTCTCTTCACGGCTGAGTGATGCTCGTGTGTATGGAGAGACACGTGTGTTTATCCATCATCTGCCGAGGGACAGGACACTGAACTTGGGAGCTCTGACTCAGAAGATCGCTCTCCGTGGGGAGGGGGGCTCGGGCTGCTGACACTGCGCCCTCTCTCCCGCCCCCTCCAGTGCCCAAGGTCCAGTCGGAGAAGTGTGTTCCTGACCGCGACCCGCGCTGGGAGGTGCTGGAGGTCACCAAGAAGGCAGTGGCTAGTCCCCGCATCCTGTCTCTGGCAAAACCCCGAGTGCGGAAGGACCTGAATGAGGGCTACGACCCCTCCCACGTGTCCCCTGCCGCCCTGGTGGCGCAGGCGTCCCCTCGCCTGTACGAGCTCGCTACCCCCAAGACCATCACCAAGAAAGCATGAGCCTCAGGCCTGGCCCCTGAGCCCGTTCCCAGTAAACACCCAAGTGCAACCTGACCCTGTGTGTGGCTCTGAGCGCCTTGGCCTGGAGGCGGGAGGACAGTGGCTGAAAAAGGAGAAAATAATAATAATGATGTTTATGTTTGCATCCAGCCTGCAATCCTGCAGCCTTTTTTCCCACTCATGTTCCCCTGCCATCGCCAGCCCCTCGGACAGCACACCTCCCACTCCCCATGTCAGAAATTCCCCTCCAAGTCCTTCTGGCCTGATTTGCTGATCTATAGTGTCCACAGCACCTCGAGCTCTGTGATGAGCCAGCAAATGCCTGCTGCACAATTTACTGATCTTTGCAGGGGGAACCTGTTGGGGACCATCAGTGTCTGAAGTCCCCATGTGAGGACCACTGTGCTGAGGTGGAGACTCAGGGTCACAGAGTTGGTGAAAGACTCACAGTCCTCATCCCCATGTGAGCTTCCTACAGCAGCTGGAATAAGTCACCTCAAACAGGGGGCTAGAAATCACACAGATTCATTCGCTGACAATCCTGAGGTCAGGAGTCTAGCTCAGGCCTCATGGGGCTGAATCCAGGCTTGGGCAGGGCTGGTCCTTCTGGAGGCTCCCAGGGAGCATGGGCTTTTCCAGCTTCTAGAGGCACTGCATCCCTGGCTTGTGGCCCCTCCCTCCATCCTCACAGCCAACAGCACAGCATCTCCTGTCTCTCTGCCTCTCACAGCCACTCCCTCTCATAAGGATCCTGTGATGATACTGGGACCCCTGGGGAATCCAGGGTAGTCCTCATCTTAGGGGTCTTAGCTTAATCCCACGTGCAAAGTCCCTTCTGCCTCATGACATGTTTATAGGCCCAGGGACCAGGAGCGGGGTGTCTCTGGGGCTGTTCTTCTGCTGAGCACAGTGGGAGAATCTCTTGTCTGCATCTGCAGTCCTAGACAGTCTTGTTTGCCTCTGGCTCCTGCTCATTCACTTGGGGACCAATTGCTGGGTCCTGAAGGGGTGGCATGCTGAGTGCTCTCACGTCTTCTCTCAAGCCCACCATGCATCAGGTCCCAAGCCATGATTTCCAGACGCTTTGAGGACACTACTTCACTCAGTAACATAAAGGACAGTTGTTGAGTATTATAGGTGCAGACCTGGACGGAGGTTCAGAAGAAAAAGGTTAAAAAGAAACCCACCCTCATCTTCTCTGAATTACCTGGCAGCACAGATGGATGGATGGATGGATGCCTCGCTGAGCCTGTGGGTGCCACTGAGTGCAGGTTTCTCATGGGCTGGAAGGGTGATGGCCATGCACGCTCGTCTGGTGATGATGTGACCCCTGCTCTCTCCCTGTTGCTCTGGTGGGTACCACTGTCATGATGAAGACCAGAAGCATATCTACGCAGACTCACACCCTTAGTGAGTCAGGAGTCCCGCCTGGAATCCGGGTGGCCTGCATCCAGCAGGGTGGACTATGGGGTCAGCTGATTACCGCCCCAAAGACGTCTGGGTCCCAAGCCCTGAGCCTGGGAACATGGCATGCTGGACGGCAGAGGGGCTCCACAGACAGGGCCCAGGGAGGTTGTCGTGGGTTCCCTGGGTGGGTCCAATACTGTTGCGTGTCCTAAGAGAGAAGCTGAGGAGACAGGGTGACACCAAAGCCATGCATTGTGCCCTGGCCTGAGGCAGGAGGGATGCAGCCCTGAAAGGCCCCATGGCCTCCCCTCGGGCCTTGGGAGGGAAGGAGGAGGCCCTGCAGACACTCCCGACCCCCAGGGGATTAGGGTCTGTTGTTTCAGCTACTGATGTGTGGTGAGTAGGAAACCAGTGCAGGTTAGAAATCTTAGACCCTTGGTACCTGCTGTGCTGGCAAAGAGTGCAGCTCCACCAACAGGGGTGGTCAACCTTAGGGACCTCGTGACACAACTCAAAACAAGGCTTTAAACCAGCCGAGTGTCCGAAACGGCACACTCATTCTCTTGTCAAAGACCCCTCGTGTTTTAGCGTTCCTCTTCAAGCTGAGAAAAAAGCAACCTGCACACTGACATGTCCCGAAGAAATAACATGTGACCTTAACTGCCCACATGTCAACCATTATATCGTGATTTAGTGAGCGGATAAAGAGGCGTGTATACTTCGTGAGTCCAGTGTGATCTGTGGTCTCCTTTGTTGAGAACAGAAAGGAAAATCTATCCGTCTGGGTTTTACCATCACTGACGCAGGTGAGCATAGCCACCCCTGCAGTCAGCTTCCACAAGTTTAAGCCCCGCCTGAAGCTGCTCAGAGTCCAGGCTGTTCTCCTGGACCGGCAGCTGCTCGCTGAACCTGCAGGCTGAAGTGTCCAGGACTCAGTAAACCGGAAAGTGTTTGGGCGGAGGAGACTCTGTGTGACCCTCACTCTCAGGGTTGATGCTGGCTCACTGCAAAAGAGCCATCGGTTCTTGCCCTCTACTCTTCCCCAGTAGCATATTGGACACCTTCTGTGCTATTGGCTCGTCTTCTGGCGTCATATCTTTTTGCCTTTTCATACTGTCCATGGGATTTTCCAGGCAGGAATACTGGAGGGGGCTGCCATTTCCTTCTCCAGTGGGTCATGTTTTGTCAGAAGCCTTCACTCGGAACTGTCCGTCTCATGTGGGCTTGTGCGGCACAGCTCAGAGCTTCATCGAGTTACAATACTTTGGCCACCTGATGTGAAGAGCCGACTCATTGGAGAAGACCCTGATGCTGGGAAAGATTTGAAGGCCAAAGGAGAAGCGGGTGGCAGAGGATGAGATGGTTAGAGAGCATCACTGACTCAATGGACGTGAATTTGAGCAAACTCTGGGAGATAGTGAAGGACAGAGGGGCCTGACGCACTGCAGTCCATGGGGTCGCAAACAGTTGAACATGACTGAGTGAACAACAACAACATGTCTGCTTAGGGTCAGGACCTGCCCTGTGATTCATCTGGATAGTGCAGAAATGCGCTTGTTCACGTTTCCTGACAGGACCAGCGTCAGGCTCAGTTCTTCCCCTTTACCTTACCACTTTCAACCTGTGTTACTTCTTTTATGCTTTTTTAAATGTTTCAAAATATGACTCAAGCTCTGTGTCAGGGGCTATAGTTTCCCAGGAACCAGACCATGAGACAGAGGCTGAGATGGGGAAGCATTGGGGGTCGGCCCTCGGGTCACCACTGGCAGCACTCTGAGCAGAGGCGACAGAGTCCCCACAGGTCCGGCGGGAGCTCTGGAGCCTCATGCTGTCCCCGTTGGCCTCTGTGCATTCCCAGTAGTGGGGAAACTTCTTGTGTGTGTGATGTGGGGGTGGGGGTGGGGTATGGGGGGTGTGTGCTGGGGGCACAGATCTACCCACAGTACCCACCTCCCCGGAGCTGCTCAGGTCAGGGTGATGTCTGCTGGAAATGGTTCCTCCAGGGCTTCTTTTTCTGGGTGGGGGGCGGGGGAACTTGCAACAGAAAGATTAGGGGGCTTCCCTGGTGGTTCAGTGGTCAAGAATCTGCCTGTCAACGCAGGAGACACGAGTTCAATCCCTGGTCTGGGAACATCCCACATGCTGCAGATCAACTAAGCCTGTGACGATAACTACTGAGCCTGTGCTCTAGAGCCTGGGAGCTGCCACTGTTGAAGGCCTAGCCCCCTAGAGCCCGTGCTCTGCAACAAGAGAAGTCACCCCAATAAGAAGCCCACATAGCACAACTAGAGAGTAGCCCCTTTTGCTGCAACTAGAGAAAAGCCCACACAGCAGTGAAGACCCAGCACAGCCAAAAATGAATAAATAACACTAAAAAATAAGAAAGGTTAGTGGATGCACCGCTGCCCCCGAGCTGCGAGCACCCAGCACCCCTCCCCTCTGCCAGCTCTCCCTCCGCTGGGCTTAGCTGTGGGGGTAGCCCAGACCTTAGCCCACTGCTCAACTGTCAGGCCAGGCACAGTAGTGCCAGGAGAAGGGACTCGGAGGCCCTGCCCATCGCCCTGCTGGACGGTGCATCCTTTGTGCTGCTCCCAAGGCCGGGAACACCCTCTGCAGCTCTCTTTTCCCTCTCTGACGTCTCTGCTGAAGACACTGCTTTTTATTTTCCTAGTTTCCTTTCCTGTCCTCTTTATTTGAAATCATTCCGGTTTACAGAATAATTGCAAGAAAAAGCATAGTAAGAAAACCCCTGCAAACCTTGCCCCCAGACTCAGCCATGCACTTTGCCTACCTGCTCTGTCATTTGCTCTCCCTTCCATGTCTGTGTTTTGTAGACAGAAAACACGTCGTTCTGAAGATCTTGAGAGTGAGCTGCATATGTCATGGCCCTTGACCCCGTCATCATCCACTGGGGCGACTCTAACAAAAAGGCCACGGACCAGGGGCTTATGAATAACAGCGATTGTGTTTCTCATCTGCAGATTGGAGTCCAGAATTGGGGTGCCAGCAGATGTGTGGTCTGGTGAGGATTTGCTTCCTGGTTCAAAGGCCATCTTCTGGCTGTGTCCTCATAGGGCAGAAGGGCTGAGGGAGCATTCTGGGGTCTCTCTCATCAGGGCAGTAATCCCTTCATGGGGGCTCTGCCTTTCTGATATAATCACATGCCAAGGGCCCACCTCCTCTAACACCAGCACACTGGGGATTGTGTTTTAATATACCAATTTTTAGGACACACAGATATTTTGCCTACAACTGCCCCTAAAGCCTTCAGTGTGAATTTTGTAAGAAGTACATCCTCTTACAGAACCACAGAGTAGCTACTGATTCCAAGAAGCTTAATACTGATACAGTGTATTATTTCACCTACATCTGAGTTTCAGCTTTGTCAGTTGACCTAGTGATTTCCCTCCAGCCCAGCATCAGGCAATGTGTTTAGTTCTCACATCTGGAACATTTCCACAGATCAGTCTTTTATGGTGTTGATATTTTTGAAGAATACTGTCCTTTTCCCCGTTTATGTTGTTGTTCAGTCACTAACTTGTGTCCGACTCTTTGTGACCCGTGGACTGCAGCACACCAGGCTCTTCTGTCCTTCACTATCTCCCGAGTTTGCTCAAATTTATATCCATTGAGTCAGTGATGCCCTTTAACCATCTCATTCTCTGCTGCCTTCTCCTTTTGCCTTCAACCTTTCCCAGCATCAGGGTCTTTTCCAATGAGTGAGCTCTTCACATCAGGTGGCCAAAGTATTGGATTGATTTCCTTTAGGATTGACTGGTTTGATCTCCTTGCAGTCCAAGGGACTCTCAAGAGTCTTCTCTAGCACCACAATTCAGAAGCATCAGTTCTTTGGCATTTAGCCTTCTTTATGGTCCAACTCTATATCTGTACATGATTACTAGAAAAACCATAGCTTTGACTATATGGATCTTTGTTGGCAAAGTGATGTCTACTTTTTTTTTTTTTTGATGTATACTTTTTTATATGCTATCTAGGTTTGTCATAGGTTTTCTTTCCAGGAGCAAGTGTCTTAATTTCATCGCTGCAGTCACTGTCTTCAGTGACTTTGGAGCCCAGGAAAATAAAATCTGCCACTGCTTCCACTTTTCCCATTCTATTTGCTGTGAAGTGATGGGCTTGGATGCCACAATCTTAGTTTTTTTTGAATGTTGAGCTTTAAGCCAGCTTTTCCACTCTCCTCTTTCACACTCATCAAAAGGCTCTTTAGTTCCTCTTCACTTTCTGCCGTGTGTGTGTGTGCTTAGTCACTCAGTTGTGTCCAATTCTTTGCGACCCTTGGGACTGTAGCCTGCCATGCTCCTCTGTCCATGGGATTTCCCAGGCTAGAATACTGGGGTGGGTTGCCGTTTCCTCCTCCCGGGGATCTTCTGGACCCAGGGATTGAACCCGTGTCTCCTGCACTGCAGGCATATTCTTTACTTGCTGAGCCATCGGCGAAGCCCATATTGAAGTGGTATCATCTGCGTATCTGAGGTTGTTGATATTTCTCCTGGCAATCTTGATTCCAGCTTGTGATTCATCCAGTCTGGCATTTCGCATGATGCACTCTGCATATAAGTGAAACAAGCAGGGTGATAATATACAGCCTTGTCCTACCCCTTTCCCAATGTTGAACCAGTCAGTTATTCCATGTGTCTGGTTCTAACTGTTGTTAATAGAATGTTCCTTATTTGAGGTTTGTGTGAAGCCCCTCAAATATAGACACAGATTATGCATTCCTGGGCACAAGTGATGGTCTTTCTCAGGGCACACTTCCTCCCCTCACTTGTGGGGTTAATGTTTCTCACCTGGTGGGATGATTGCCTCATTTCTCTAATCTGCGGGAAGAGATTTTCACATTTTTATTTTTAAACTTTATTTTACTGAGGTATTGTTGATTTACAATGTTGTGTTTAATTTCTGCTATACAGCAACGTGATTCAGTTATGCATAGATATACATTCTGTTCACACTTTCCCATTATGGTTTACCACAGGATATTAAATGTAGTTCTCTGTGCTCTACAGAAGGACCTTGTTGTTTACCCATCCTGTAGAGAACAGTTTGCGTCTGCTAAGCCGGGACTCCCAGTACAGCCCTCCCTCAGCCCCTCCCCCTTGGCAATCACAAGTCTGTTCTCTAAGTTTGTGAGTCTGTTTCTGTTTTGTAGATGCTCATTTGTGTCATATTTTAGAGCCCACATATAAGTGATATCATATGGTATTTGTCTTTTTCTGGCTTACTTCTTTCTCTGACTTTCATATTTAGTATGAAAACCTTTAGGTCCATCCTTGTTGCTGCAAATGGCATCATTTCATTGTTTATGGCTGAATAATATTCCATTGTATATATGTACCAAGTCTTCTATATCCATTCATCTGTTGATGGACATTTAGGTTTTTTCTGTGTCTTGGCTATTGTGTATAGTGCTGCTATGAACATTGGGGTGCATGTGTCTTTTTGAATTATAGTTTTGTTTGGACATATGCTCAGGATTGGGATTGCTGGATCATATGGAAACTCTATTTTACATTTTCTGAGGAAACTCCATACTGTTTTCTATAGTGGCTGCACCAATTTACAGTCCCACCAACAGTGTAGGAGAGTTCCATTTTCTCCACACCCTCTCCAGCATTTGTAATTTGTAAATGTTTTAATGATGGCTTTAATGATTGGTGTGAGGTGGTACCTCATTGTAGTTTTGATTTGCATTTCTCCATTAATTAGTGATGCTGAGCATCTTTTCATGTGCTTACTGACCATCTGTCTGTCTTCTTTAGAGAAATGTCTAGTTAGGTCTTCTGCCCATTTTTCCATTGGATTATTTGTTTTTTTGTTATTAGTTGTTGTGTTGTATGAGCTGTTCATATATTTTGCAAATCAAGCCCTTGATTAATTAGCTTAATCATTTGCAAATATTTTTCTCCGAGTCTGTAGGTTGATGGTTTCCTTTGCTCTTGAAAAGCTTGTGAGTTTGGTTAGTTTCCATTTGTTGGTTGTTGTTCAGTCCCTAGGTGGTGTCTGACTCTTTGTGACCCCATGGACTGCAGCATGCCAGGCTTCCCTGTCCTTCACTATCTCTCAGAGTTTGCTCAAACTCATGTCGAGTCCATGATGCCATTCAACCATCTCATCCTCTGTCACCCCCTTCTCCTCCTGCCTTCAATCTTTTCCAGCATCAGGGTCTTTTCCAATGAGTTGGCTCTTCAAATCAGGAAGCCAAAGTATTGGAGCTTCAGCTTCAGCATCAGTCCTTCCAATGAATATTTAAGGCTGGTTTCCTTTACCACTGACTGCTTTGATCTCTGCAGTCCAAGGGACTCTCAAGAATCTTCTCCAGTACCACAATTTGAAAGCATCAATTCTTTGGCGCTCAGCCTTTTTTATGGTCCAACTCTCACATCCATACATGACTGCTGGAAAAACTATAGCTTTGACTATACAAACCTTTGTCAGCAAAATAATGTTTCTGCTTTTTAATACACTATCTAGGTTTGTCATAGCTTTTCTTTCAAGGAGCAAGTGTCTTTTAATTTCATGGTTGCAATCACCATCCACAGTGATTTTGGAGCCCAAGAAAATAAAATCTGCCACTGTTTCCATTTTTTTTCTTATCTATTTGCCATAAAGTGATGGAACCGAATGTAATGATCTTAGTTTTTGAATGTTGAGCTTTAAGCTAGACTTTTCACTCTCTTCTTTCACCTTCATCAGGAGACTCTGGTTCTTCTTCACTTTATTTTTGCTTTTCTTTCTGTTGCATTGGGAGACTGACTTAAGAAAACATTGGTAAGATTTATGTCAGAGGATGTTTTGCCTATGTTCTCTTTTAGCAGTATTTTCATGACATGTCTTATATTTAAGCCAACCTGAGTTTATTTTTGTGCATGTGTATGGGAGTGTGCTAACTTCATTGATTTACACATGGCTGTTCAGTTTTCCCAATGCCACTTGCTGAAGAGACTTTCAGTTCAGTTCAGTTCAGTTCAGTTGCTCAGTTGTATCCGACTCTTTGTGACCCCATGAATCGTAGCACGCAGGCCTCCCTGTCCATCACCAACTCCCAGACTTCACTCAAACTTACATCCATCGAGTCGGTGATGCCATCCAGCCATCTCATCTTCCATCATCCCCTTCTCCTCCTGCCCCCAATCCCTCCCAGCATCAGAGTCTTTTCCAATGAGTCAGCTCTTCTCACGAGGTGGCCAAAGTACTGGAGTTTCAGCTTTAGCATCAGTCCTTCCAAAGAAATCCCAGGGCTGATCTCCTTTAGAATGGACTGGTTGGATCTTGCAGTCCAAGGGACTCTCAAGAGTCTTCTCCAACACCATAGCTCAAAAGCATCAATTCTCCGGTGCTCAGTTTCTTCACAGTCCAACTCTCACATCCATACATGACCACTGGAAAAACCATAGCCTTGACTAGACGGACCTTTGTTGGCAAAATAATGTCTCTGCTTTTGACTATGCTATCTAGGTTGGTCATAACTTTCCTTCCAAGGAGTAAGCGTCTTTTAATTTCATGACTTTCTTCCATTCTTGCTTCCTCTAAGATTAACTGACCGTAGGTGGGGGTGTAATTCTGGGCTCTCTATTCTGTTCCATTGATTCATGCCTGTTTTGTGCCGATACCATGCTGCTTTGATGACTGCAGCTTATACTACTGGGGAAGAAACTTTCAGACCTGGAACACATCCCTCTCTCCATCCCTCCGTCTGCTGCTGTTGTTCAGTTGCCAAGTCATGTCAGACTCTTTACGACCCCAAGAACTGCAGCACACCAGGCTTCCCTGTCCCTCATTTTTGATGATTCTTGTTAAAGCTCCCTCCAAGGAGTCTCCTCTGGTCCCCTAGGCTTACTCAAGCCCTTTCCCTCTGTTGCTGCCACGTGTGATTATACAGAGCCTCACTGTCACTGTGTCTTGTTGGTTTACCTTCCTACTTCACTGGACCTCTGGTTGCCCAGTACCCAGTTGAGGGCTGCAGGGGACACTGAGTGACTGATTAACCAAGCTGATCCCTTATCAGTGAAGACCCTCTCTCCAAGGGCCTGAACCCTCAATCTGGATGATGTACATCAATGTGAGTGGGGAGCTCATGACTCATGCAACTTGTGACTCATGCAGAGAAGAGAGCAGGGCAGGCCTTCTAAGACCGGTTATCTCCTGGCTGGTAGGCTCCCCCAGGGCTGGACTAGCGCTTTCACGTCAAGCATCCAGCACCCAGTTGACACTGGTGTCAAAATCAGATTGAAAAGGACCAGGGCTGAGTCCTAGGTCTCCCCCGCATCCATTCTTCCTGGTTTGTGTGAGCCTGAAACCTGTGTGCCTCCTCTCTACTTTGCCCATATTCCCCAGCCATCCACCTCTGCTCTAGCCACCATCCTAGTCTCTGCTTTGCCCCCTCTGTCTACACCTTCCACCCTGATGCCCTCAGCACACCTCTGAGACGCAAAGTATGGGGAGTCCTTGTCTGGACCCTCTTGTTCACGCACTTCACCGCCAGCGCAGGCCCACAATGTTTCATCGATTAGATACAACTCATGAAAACAACAGGTCCAGAGCCAGTGAACCGGCTGGGCTCCACCTCCCCTGCTGACACTGGGCACTCGGGTTCCAAGCCCCCAGTGAGATCCGTCGTCACTGGTGCAAACGTGCGGAAAGTTCTAGAACCACGCTGCCCAGATTTAAGTCCTTTTAAGGGGTGGGGGTTGTCTCTCCGGGGCTCGGGATCCTCAGCTGTAACACTGGGGGGGGCACTATGGCTTGGAAGGAGGACTGGGGACCCGCGCTTAAGCTCTGCTTATCAGGAATCGGCACTTCCATCCAGGGTGCCCCCACCTTCCAAGCCGAGGCCAAGGTCTATGGAAACCCGCGCATCCCAGACCGCGCACCTACTACGCGCCGGCTCGCGCCCCGCCCCGGCCCCGCCCCCGACCCCGCCCAGGCGCCCCCCCGCCGGCCCCGGCGCTTCAGCCAATGAGCGCGTGGCCCCGCATCCGGGGATCCCGGCGCGGCCGCCGCCTCCCGCGCACACACGGCCATGGCGGAGGTGAGTGAGCGGGCCGGGGGAGCCGGCCCCCGCCCCGGCCCGCGCCCCCGCTTCCTGGCCGGGCCGCGTGGGGGCCCCGGGCGCCAAGGCCCCGGGCCGCGGCGCGGAGCCGGGACACAATACGGCTCCCGTCGGAGCCCGAGGGGCGCGGGGCTCCATCGGCAGTCGCCCCCGGCCCGGGTCCCCCCCTCCCGGGTGCCACATCGCGGGCGGCAGTGCGCATGTGCGGCGCGGGGGTCCGGGGCGCGGGGTGGAGCGGGGGTGGCGGGGAGGGGGCGCGCGCCCACAGTTTCCCGCCCCCCGCCCCCCGCCCCCGGCGCCCGCCCCGCGTCTGCCAACTTCGCGGAGCGCGCTTTCCCACCGGACCCTGCCTCACCGGACCTCCGCCCGCTGACCCCACCAGCGGCGCTGAAGCCCCTCCCCGCGGCGCTCTCCCTGCAGAGTCGTGCCCCATCCGGCCCTCAGCCCCCTGACCCTACCCACCCCCGATCCCGCGGCTCTCCCCGTGCAGAGTCGTGCCCCCTCCGGCCCCCAGCCCCCTGACCCTACCCAGCCCCCACCCACCGGCGCTGACCTCGCGGAATCTTGCTCCCTCTAACCCTACCCACTCCCCACCACCCCCCGGCGCTGGTCCCGCGGAGTCGCGCTCCCGCCGGATCCCGGGACCCCGCGCAGGACTCGAGCTCCTACCTGGGGCTAGCCCGGCCCGGAGGGCTGCTTTTTCCCGCGGCTTGAAGTTGCTTCGCGGAGCCTCCTCTCTCTGTCCGCAAAGCGGGCCCAAGACCCCGAATCCTTGGGGCCGGACCGATGTTGGAGTTCAGAGTGTTTCGGATTTGAGGATCTGTGGGGTTCCGGGCTATGATGCTTGAGCAAACTCAGCTGGGATCGTCGAGATCCAGACACCCGGTAGCTTCGTGGCAGGTCGAACCAGGGATCAAAAACTTTCACTTTGAGGGCTTTTTGGGATGTTGGATAAAGCAGTGCGAACCTGCTCTCACCTTTTAGGGCTCTAGAGAGGATGAAATGAATAACGCATCTGCTAGGGACTCAGCAGACTTGACTCTTAGCGCAGACGGTCAGTGTGGGGACTCTAGGCAGGTCCCTGGACTCAGCAAGTGATTCTCACGCAGTGGGTGAGGCTGCCCAGGCCCAGAGAGGAGCAGACACTCGCCCGGGTCCTGGGATGCTCGGCCTGATCCGGGAGCCACGTTGGGCTGTATGTCTTGGCGCTGAGTGGATGGGTGTTGTGGAGGGTGGAACTGGCCATTCTCTCCCACCATTGACTTTCGCAGGGACAGCAAGAGGCCCTGCGTTTGTGCCAAAGAGGGTGTGGGCATACCAGTGTAAGGCCAGACCTCCCCAGCCCATTCCTGTCTTATATGCGGGTGGCTGGACCCAAAGGGCCCTTCCAGAGTAGTTCTCTTTCCTTAGAGGGCATTTGGGGAAACAAGCCTCCTGGGCAGTGGCTGTACTTATGGGATGGAGGTAGAAGTCAGGTCTCCTGACAGCCCAGCAGGGGCGTGGCTGTCCATGTGTGGGTCTGCCTCAGGGGCCAGCAGTCTTGGCCAGGCAGATAGCCCTGTGTGACAGGTGGGTGGGACAGACTCCCCAGCCAACCTGCCCTGAGTGGTGCGTGGTTTGGCTGTTGACTCTGCCCTGTCAGGGCTGCCAGGTGTCCAGTTTGGGGTGAATTGAAACTGGTTTCTTAAAAAGAAAGCCAGTGGGAGGCCCTGAGGGCCTGGCAATGAGGGACAGCGGGTATGCAAATGCCAGTGGTGGTGGGCACGGCTGGCCTTTGCCCGGGAGGCTGCCCCTGTCTCTGGAGCCTTTCACTCTGCGCTGCCTTGGGCCAGTCTCTGAGTTGAGGACCCACAAGATCTTGGCTCCGTGCTTGCACAGAGAGGCTGAGCCTTGTGCAGTTCCTGTCTTGATCCAATACGAATGGTAATTTCTGACCAAGCAGTGAGTGCTGATTTTTCTCATCACCAAGGTAGCCATCAGCACCCTGAGAGAAGGTGGGGTGCTTCTTATTTTTTGCTTGCGGATCCCAACTTAATCTTTAAAAAGCTGAGTCTGCTGTCCGTATCTTGTGCTTAAAACATGGCTTTTTGTTGTCCTTAGGGTAAAGTGTGTCTTTTCCCTGTGATCCTCAGCCAGTGGCCTTGTTCTCCGAGGACCCCCTGCACCTTCTCCACCCCGGGTTCCTGTCTCCCTGTGGCATCTGCACCCGTGGGGGCATGGCTGTGCAGTGGTGTCTGCTGCCCTGCAGGCCTCTGTGGAGTCAAACACGCAGGCCTCCTTCACCCCTGCTGCGGGGCCTCCACCCTGTTTTCCCCCCTCAGTACCCTGCACCTCTGCTGTTGGCTAGTGTCCCCAACTAGGCGGGTGACTTGCCGAGACTGGCAGGCAGAACCTGTTTGCTGATTGCTGTGCCCCTGGGGCCTCCTACGGCCCCAGCCCAGAGCAGGTGCTGCATGGGCTGTCAGTCAGCAGTGAGGTGCTGGGCGGCCCAGTGGGACCACACACCTGCTGGGGGCCGGGGGTTCTGGCTAACTGCTGCTGTGTGATGAGCCACCTCTCCAGTCAGTTTCTCAAAGCAGCCAGTGCTGCTTAACTACCTGTCCCAGCTTGGAGGTCTGGCTGGTCCCGCCCATGGCTGTGGCTGGTTGGTGGCTGGGCTGAGCTGCCCATGTGTGGCTGCAACGCTAGCGTGGCCTGCCCTTGTGGCTTGTGCTTCCTCACAGCATGGCGGCTGGTGGAAATTACACTGTTTTTCACAGCCTAGACTTGGGGGTCATGTGGATCCCTCCCACAAGAGTCCCAGGCCCGGCCATTGCACAGGGAGGGGGTGGAGGACTCCCCTCTGGAAGGAAGGCATGTGGGTGTCCCATGCTTGGAGGAAGAGCCTGTGGGTGGGGTGCCTGGTTCGCCAAGTGGAGGATGACCCCGATGTTTCTGTGGGTGAGCTGGACCCAGACACTGCTCTGACCCTTCCAGCTATGCCTCTGTCCTGTCTGAGCCTCCACCGAAGGCAGGGCAGAGCCCCTCCTCCCTCCTGACTGAGCCCCCCGCCCCCCCAATCTGGGCCCCAGGCCAAGGCAGGGCAAGGCAGCTCCCCACCCTGGGCTTGTTCTTTATCCCCACAGTGCTGTCTTTCCTTCTTTCTAACCCTGATTCTCCCCCCTTTTTTCTCCTTTATAAACATTTTTAACTCGGAATGCCCTTAGCCAGCTCCTCATCTGTTTCCTTTTCCCACCTTTGCAAAACAGGGGCCATGGGCTCCAGAGTGCTCTGAATGGGGTGGGGGGAGGGTAAGGTGGACAGGATGCTGGGAACCCACTGCTGCACATGGGCCTGGCTTGAAAGTCGGTGTTGGGGCAACTGTGATGCTCTCAGAGCTGCCTGAGGTGAGCCTGGGGATCTAGGCCTGGGGGGAGGCTGAGCAGACCCAGCCTTCCCCCTGTCCTCTGGCCCCTGCTCCCCCTGCTGCTGTCTGGGCTCCCCTGCCAGCGCCCCAGGGCAGACCCCAAGGTGGAGGGGGCACGGGGCCAAGCCCTTCTCCGACTGTCTGCTGCTGTCCTCATGCTCAGGCCTTGCCCAGAAGGAACATCTCTGGGCTGGCACCTGCAGGTGGCCTGTGACCTGTGGCCTGCAGGCTACTGGCCCCTTCCTGGAGCGGGGCAAGGGTGTCACTCTGGTGCTGTGTCCAGGCTGCTCCCTCGCTCCCTGTGTTGTTACCTCCTGCCCCAGGTTGGGGGGCTAACCTTCTTAAAGCGGCCTGTGTGGGAGGACTCCCTCTTAGAACTCGGGGTGCTCCTGGCAGAGCACTTGGGGTGCCCCTGGGCACCTCCTCCCTCTTAGAACTTGAGGTACTCCCACCGAACACTTGGGGTGCCTGGTATACTTCCTCATAGAACTTGGTATGCTCCTGAGAGAGCGCTTGGGGTATTCCCCCGTATACTTCCTCTTAGAACTTGGGGTGTTCCCGGCCAAGCTCTTGGGGGCTCCCCTATACTTCCTCCCAAAGAACTGGGCCGGTCTCCTGACAAGCTTCAGACTTCTCCTCACCTTGGTGTTTCCAGGGCTCCGGCTTGCTCTGCCTCCTGGCTCTCTGTGGCTTTACTGACCATTTGTGTACTTTTGTTCATGCTCCCAAGAAGAGTGACAGTTCTGTTAAGCGTTTCTGAGTTCCAGAGCTGGAGTTTGCGCTTGTAGTTGTACCATTTACATGCTGTGTAAGCTTTACTGAGTGACTTGACCTTTCAGAGATTTCAGTCCCATATTTCTCTAATGAAGAAAATGATTACGCAACCTCTTGACTCAGGAAATCAGCATGGAAATTCTTACTAAACTTTTTTCTAAAATTTAAAGTTTAGTTTATTAACTATTTTAATCTTTTTTTTTTTTGTAAACAGCTTTACCGAGGTATATGTAGTTCATTTACTTTACAGTTCACTCATTTTAATGTGTCCAATTCAGTGGTTCTTCATATAGTCAATTGTGCAGGCATCACAAAAATTTTAGAATCTAAAAATTTTAGAACATTTTTACCAGCCCAGAAGAAACCGTGTACTCCTTAGTCATCTTTCTTCTCCCCGCCAGCCCCAGACAACCAGGAACCCACTCCCTGTGTCTGTGGATCGTCCTATTCTGGACGTTTCCCATCAATGGAATCACACCCTGTGTGTCCTTATGTGTCTGCTTCCCTCACTGACCATCATGTTCTCAGGGTCCATCCATGTAGTAAGAGTGTCAGGGCTTCTCTACTTTTCAGGGCTGAGTGATATTCCACCTGATGTCTCCCTGGGTTCTTTCCTCCTTTGGCTATTGTGAGTCAGACTGCTGAGAACACTTGTGAACAGGTCTTAGAGTGGATGAACATTTCCGCTTCTCGTGGGTGTTGTCAGGGAGGAGAGGCTTGACTTTTCCCTCTGCCCCCCTGGGTCCCGGCTGCGGCCCCGTGGTTCAGGCTGACAGGGGCAGGTTCACAAGAGAGAAACAGCAGCTTGTTAGGCAGGTGGTGTGTGTCACGCGGGAGAACCCTGTGAGGAGTCCCCTGGAGGGTGTGAACAGCAGGGTGGTCAGTGCAGAGGGAAGGCCTTGACCTTCAGAGGCGGTGCCTCCTGGGTAGAGGGCTGAAGGGCTGGTCATTAGGCTGTGTGTGCTCCGGCCCTGCACACAGGTGGTCGGTCTGCTTTCCTGCTGGCTTCCACGCTTGACACTGCGCCAGGGCAGTGTGTCGGGGTTCCCCCAACCCCCGGTGTGCTCCTTGCGCTGTCCACTGCAGGTCCCCTCCCAGGGGCCACGTCCCCACACTTGGTGTCATGTGTTCTCCTGATCTCAGTGTGCTCACTTGTCCTCCTGACATCGAGCCTTGTTTCCATGTACCGATTGGCTGTGTGTGTAGCTCTTTGGAGGCTTTGCCTGTTTAAAAATCCGATTTCCTTTTTCTTGATGACCTGTAAGAATTCTTTACATATTCTAGATACAAGTCCAGTTTTAGAGCTGCGTGATTTGCACATATCTTTTACTGATCTGTGGGTCACCTTTGCACTTTGATGATGCTGCTGTTTGAAGCACAGAGAGTTTTAATTTTGATGAAATACAATTTATCTGTTTTTTCTTTTGTTGTTGTTGTTTTTTATGTCTTACCTAAGAAACCGTTGTCTGGTGAGAAAGACTCATTGCCTTGGTTTCTTCTAAGAGTTTGATAGTGTTAGCTCTTATGTTTAAGGTCTTTGATCCATTTTGAGTGAATTTTTGTGTGGTGTGGGAGAGGACTTGAACTTTATTATTCTGTGTGTGGATAGCCAGGTATCCCAGCACAATTTGTTGAAAAGACTGTTTATTACATGTTGAATTTTTCTGTCACCCTTTAAAAAATTTGCTTGCCTGTAAATATGTGGTTTACTTCTGAATCCTCAGTTAATTTGGTCTGAATATCTCACCTTATGTCAACACCACACTGTTTACATTACTGTAGCTTTGCAGTACTTTTGAGGTCAGGAAACATTCTTTCCCCTCAAGATTGTTCTGGCTGTTCAGGGTCCCTGAGTTTTCTTGTGATTTTTGGGACAGTTTCTGCGTGGAGGCCAGTTGGGGTTCTCGTAGGCCTGTCATTGAACCTCTAGATGAGTTGAGGAACGTCAACATCTTGGCAGTTGTAAGTCTTGAGCTAGGAATATAGTGTTTTTCCATTTTATGTAGATCTTTAGTTTCTTTCAACATTCTTTGCACTTTTCAGAGTATTAGTTTTGAACTTCTTTTGCTCCTTTTATCTCTAAGTATTTTATTCTTTCTGGTGCTGTTGTAAATGGAATTGTCTTCCTTGTTTTCTTTTTAGATTGTTTGTTGCTACTGCATGTGAGTAAAGTTTCTGTGGCTTATCTTATGTCCTGCAGCCTTGCTGAACTCCTGTACTGGTTCCAGTCTCTTCAGTGGATTCTTCAGTATCTTCTGCGTCCCAGGTCATGATGTGTTTTTCCAACTTGGATTCCTTTCATTTCACTTTCCTGCCTTCTGGAACCTCCAGGACGGCATTGTGTAGGCAGTGCCCTGGTCTCGGGGAGGTGGCAGTGGCTGGGGTTGGGTGGAAGTTCCCTCGCAAACCTCGTGTATTCAGCGTTTCCATCATGAAAGGGTGCTGGACTTCAGGTGCTGTGTCTGTGCGTCTGCTGAGACGATGCCGTGGGTGTGTGTCTTGTCTGTGCTGTGGGCAGTTGTTGCGTTGGGTGTCACCTGTGTGTTGCGTCCGTGTGCTGAGCCACTCCTTGTCACTGTGTAGTGTTCTCTGCATGTTGCTGAATTCAATTTGCTTGTGTTTTGTTGGGGGAATACTGTGGTTCTGTTTATAAAAGTTATTGGTCTAGTTTTCTTGTTCTTAATAAGCTTTTGAATGTCGTGATAATGGTAGCTGTTGTACAGTTTTTTTTTTTTTAAATGTAGTTCTAAAAATTTGAGGTATAATTTATGTCCTTCATAATATCCCCATCTAAAGTATTGAATTCGGTGGTTTTTAGTATGTTAACAAAGTTTTGAAACCTTCACCCTTACCACCCCAATAGAAGCCCACCCCCATCAACAGATACTCCTTCCCCAGCCCCTGACCACCAGGAACCCACTCTGTGTCTGTGGATCAGACTGTTCTGGACGTTTGTCGTTAGTGGAATCACATCCTGTGTGTCCTTCTGTGTCTGCTTCTCTCCCTGAGCATCTTGTTCTCAGGATCTGTCCACGTGGTAGCGAGTGTCAGGGTTTCTCTCCTTTTCATGGCCGAGGAATATTTCATCATAGGATGGACCATGTCTTCTTTATTCATTCACCTGTTGTTGGGCATTAGGGTGTTTACACCTTTGGGCTGTTGTGAGTCACACTTCTGTGAGCACATGTATATACCTTCTAGTATGGACATATGTTTTTGGTTTTTTGGGGTGTGTACCTAGCAGTAGAGTTAATTGCTGGGTCATTTGGTAACTGTTTATGTTTGGAGGAATTTCCCGATTTCTCCGTGGTGGCTCTTTGCGTTTTGAACATGACGTTTCGAAGGCTGGGCCCTTTTTGTGGCTGTGGTGTCAGCACCTGGCTGCAGGTGTTGGCTGGGCTGTGTGTGGGCCTGGCTCACCTGACACTGTGTCCTAGCCATGATCAGCCGCTGGTGGCTGGCTGATCCAGGCTCCTCATGGTGCCCACAGGTGCTATTCCCACCTGGAGGAGGGTCTGAACTTGGTGGTGGCAGCCCTGTGCCCTCTGAGGATCTCTGCCTGGGCACTTGGACTCCAACCGTGACTGAAAGTCTGGCCCACTGTGCCCCCACTGCCAGCCAGTGGAGGTTGCTCCTGTGGCCCTGATATACCCTGGGGGTCAGCTCTGACCATGGCCAGGCCATCTGGCTACCTGCGGGCCTTAACCCTGCTCCTCTCCTCCACAGGCCTCCTCACTGGAGAGGCAGAGCCCTGGTGCGGCCTCCTGCCTGCCTCACAGTCTGTGCCCTGGAGAGCCCAACTTGCAGACCACAGCAGGTACCTAACCCCCCACCCCTCCCTGGATCGCCAGGGCCTCAATGGGGGCAAGGGCAAGCCAACTGGTGGTCAGGACCTCCCTCTTGGCCAGGTCCCCCCTCCAGCTGGGGGCGGGGGCTGCAGGAGGGAGGGTGCTGGGTAGGCACCGTCTGGGGGCCCTGTGCCTCCCCAAACTGGCCACCGGCCCCTCCTGTCCGGCTTCCGGAGGCTCCAGCCCCTCCTGTTACTCTTGGGACCCACATGGAGACCTTCACTATTTATTTCCTGCTGGGGTGGAGTGAGACCTGGCTGTGTCCTTTCTTGTTTCTTTACAAGTCACTGTACTGAGGCGCAGCATGGAGATACAGCAGTGAGCACATCCTGGGTCTTTGGGGAAGGCTCCAGATCTGGTCAAGTCCCCCAGCTACTGGGCTGGGACCAGAGGAGGGTGGGGCATTTGTTGGGCGGCTGTGTGGACATACACGTACGTGCATACACCCACACAGCCCCAGGGCCCGTGGGCTTCTCTACCCCATGGTCTCAGTCGTAGCACGAGGTTTGGGACAGGCGCAGAGCTCACCGGGTTGCTGTCCCCCACAGTGGTGTCCATGGGCTCTGCGGACCATCAGTTCCACTTGGCGGAGATCCTGTCGCAGAACTACGGTGTCCGGGAGGAGCACGAGGGTGCAGCGCGGGGCCCAGAGAAGCCGGAGGAGGAGCTGGAGAAGGACTTCGTCTCCCAGGTACCCAGCAATGCAGTCAGGGCATCAGTGACCTTGCAGCTGCTTCATGTGTCTGCTCGGTCTCCGAGCCCACCTGGCTCTGTCAGCAGAGGCCTGGCCACACCAGCCGGTCCTGCCTTCTTGGGGTGCTGGGCTCCAGACCAGCCAGCCTGGAGAGTGAGCCCACTGTTCTCCAGCTTTTTGACTCCAGACCCCCCCTTTTGTGTTCTTAACAATTATCGATGATCTCAAGGAGCTTTGTTTATGTAGGTGATGCAGCAAACCCATTGTAAGTAGAAAGAACACATTTTTGAGAAAATATAACTGTTTTCCAAACCAAAAAAAATAAGGGAAAAGAGTGAAATAGTTTTACATTTCTGTAAATCTCTGTGAAATGCTGTCTTTAGGCAGAGGTCAGTCTGTTGCGGTCTGTCTCTTAGGTTAGAGAGTGAGTCTTGCCTCTTACAGATCCGTTCATGGAAAAGGCAGGAGTATTTACCAGTCTGTTGACATAGTTGTGGATGCTTTCTGATGCTGCAGCAGAGTGCGGCAGGTGGCAGCCTCATGGGCTGGACCCTGTGGCCATATCTGATGAACTCTGTCCTTGTGTTAGGGTCCACTGGTCTTGACCTTGGAGTAGTCCTGACCCTGGGGTGGCCCTGACCCTGGCAGCCCTGACCCCAGAGTGGTCCTGACTCATGTGTGATCTTGTCACCTTCTGTGTGGATGAGATGCTGGCTGGGTGCTGGTTCCATGATGTGTAAGTCCTGTGTGTGTGCACAGAGTCCGCCATGTAAAATCTAGAGAGCACACGTGTGTCAGCCCCACAGAATGGGATGCTTTAAACAGCAGGTTTATTTTTGTGCTGTTTGGGGCCTGGAAGCCCCAGACAAAGGCTGGCCTGGCATGTCTGCAGGGCGCTGCTCAGCTGCAGATGCGGCTTCTTGTGCGGCGTCTCCAGGGTGAGAGCAAGCTCTCTTGGTCTCTTGTGAGAACACTGGCCTCCTGGGTCAGGGCCCTGTCCTGTAGCCTTAATTAATTAATTAATTTTTGGCTGTGTTGGGTCTTTGTTGCTGTGCACGGGCTTTCTCTAGTTGCAGCAAGCGGGTGCTACTCTCTAGTTGAGGTGTGTGTACTTCTCCAGTCATAATGGGGCTTCATCATGTCAGCTTGGAGGTGGGGCACACAGACCTCAGTTTGTTAAAGGTCAACACTGACCTCACCAGATGTATTTCAAGTACTGGGACCAAAGAGTAGTCACTGGACATTTATTTAGCTTGGTGCCGTGTACCACTTAGTACTGCTGCTACTGCTGCTAAGTCACTTCAGTCGTGTCCAACTCTGTGCGACCCCATAGATGGCAGCCCACCAGGCTCCCCCGTCCCTGGGATTCTCCAGGCAAGAACACTGGAGTGGGTTGCCATGTCCTTCTCCAATGCATGACAGTGAAAAGTGAAAGTGAAGTCCCTCAGTTGTGTCTGACCCTCAGCGGCCCCATGGACTGCAGCCTTCCAGGCTCCTCCTTCCATGGGATTTTCCAGGCAAGAGTACTGGAGTGGGGTGCCATTGCCTTCTCCGCCACTTAGTACTAACTTGGTCTTAAAACCAAAACATGTCTTCGGTTCAAAAAGGAGAGAACAGTTTTAAAGAGTTCAACTTGAATTCAAAACCTCTCAAAAGTAACCGAAAAAAAAGTCAGCTATTCTTTAGCTGAATACCTTATCTAATTTCCTCAGGGGAGCTCCCTGGTGGTCGGGTCATCAGGACTCTATGTTCTCACTGGAGGGCTGGGCAGTCAGGACTCCGTGTTCTCACTGAAACACAGGGTTCAGTCCTTGATTGGGGAAGTGAGATTTGCAAGGCACATGGTGCAGCCAAAAACATCTTTTTCTTCAGATACAATTTTCATTCACTGATTAAGGAAAAGAAAGAACGTATAATAATATTCAAAGCAAAAGCTGAAACGCCTGCATTTTATATTCTCTTTCTAGCCTTACAGTGGGCATTGGGGTTTATTATTTTCATGCTGTCCGATCCAAGTTTTCCAAAATTGGGATATTCTGCTTGAAAGCATTTATGCTGAGGTTTACTCTGGCGACAAGCAGTCAGTGGTTTCTCTTGAAGGAGATGCCCTCTGGGGGGCTGAAAGGAGTTGGTAGACGAGGGCTGGACTTGGGGTCTGTTTGGAGTGAACCACTGGGACTGGTCATGGGGCTGATGGGCTCAAGGGCAGGGGGGGCAGAGCCCCCAGCACAGTGCCCCTGACCTTGCCCTGCCCCCACAGAGCAGCGACATGCCCCTTGACGAGCTGTTGGCCTTGTACGGCTATGAGACCTCGGACCCCATCTCGGAACGGGAGAGCGAGGGCAGCGATACCGCAGCCCACCTGCCCGACATGACCCTAGACAAGGTGAGAGGAGGCTTCCAGGCTGGGCAGGAGGGCCCTGGACAGGTAGGGGTGTGGTCAGGAAGTGCGGGCCACCCACCCAGGGTCTGTGTGGCCAAGGGAAGGGTCCTGGGAGGGAGAGACACCGGGTCCCGAGCAGGTCTTGGTGGGGTCAGAGGGGAGGGGTTCTGACTGTCCTAGTTCTCAGGCAGAGGCACATCCCCTCCCCGGCTGGCAGCCCCGGGGATTGGGGAGAGCCGTCCCAGGTGCTCCTACAGGGTGGCTCATCCACACTGGCACCACCATGCTATTATCATTAGTGTTATTTGAGATTGTAAAAAAAAAAGTACAAAAATGTTCTTTACTTTCTTGTTAAAAGGACCAAATAGCGAAGGATTTGCTTTCAGGGGAAGAAGAGGAAGAAACACAGTCCTCGGCCGATGATCTCACCCCATCTGTGACCTCTCACGAGGCCTCCGACCTTTTCCCTAGTCAGAGTGGATGTAGGTGACCCCCGCTTCTGCCCCTGAGCTGCTGGGGGCTCAGACCTCGGGGCCCCTGGGGTGCCTGCTCTTCCTGGAGCCACTCTGGGCACCATCCCTGTGCGGAGGCTGGTGACCTGGGTTTATGCGAGGGGGGAGCATGTTGGTTCTTGTGGCTGAATGTCTGTTAAGTCCAGGGGATCTCGGGCCCTGACCCGGCCGATGGTGCGCTGTAGCAGGAGGTGTCGAGTTCCCGGCTCCCAGTGGGCTTAGGACCGCAGCAGAGCCCCTAGTGGACCCTGCTTCTGTGCCCTCTCGCCTCATCCCCTGGCTGGGGCCTGGGACCACCGCCTCTCAGTAGGGGCACGCCTGGGGGTCAGGTGGCTGGAGAACGGGGTGGGGGCCTGGGGTCTGCCAGGGTCTGTTGGCAGAGGGCACGTGCCTCACTGCTCCTCTTTTTCTGAAGCCTGCTTCCTGGCTGATGCAGACAAGGAGCCTGGCTCATCCAGCTCATCAGATGCTGAGGAGGACCCGCTTCCTGCCAACAAGTGTAAGAAGGTGAGCAGCTCTGACGCTGGAGTGGACTCGAGCCTGAGTTCTGTGGCCCTGGTCCTGTCCGGGGGCTCCCCCACTCCCTCCACCCCACCAGAGGACTGGCTATGCCGGACACACTGTTGCTCACATACCTGCACACTCCTAGGCTTAGCCTCAGAGCAGACAGGCAGATTCAGCCAGTACTGGCTCTGGGCAGTGGCCTGCAGCCCCCATCAGCACCGCTGTCCACCCTGACCCTCCTGGGTCTTTGCCTTTGCAGGAAATCATGGTTGGGCCTCAGTTCCAAGCTGACCTCAGCAACCTGCACTCGAACCGGCATGGTGAGAAGAGTAAGTGGGCTTCGGAGCTGGGGGGCAGGGAGCAGGTGAAACGTCATCCAGTCCTTCAGGAAAGACTTTGGTGTCCAGCCAGAATTGGTTCCCAGGTCCTCTGAGCAAGCCTGAGAGTCCCGGCCCAGCTCGGGTGCCCACCTAGGACAGCTGACCTTCAGGGTGCTCTGGGAGGTAGCTGCCCCTCCCTGCTGGCTGGCTGTGGGCCCTGAAGTTACCCCGAGTCCTTGCCCAGGGCTGCTGCACTTGTTCTCTTGGGTGTGTGGGCTCTCCCCACGTTGCCCACAGGTCAGTCCCTCATCTCATCCGGGGCTCTTCCCGCACGCCTGCCAGAGACCTGTGTTTTTCTGCTCTGCCCTGTTCCTGAGGGCACTTGCCATCTGACTTGATGTCTGTCTGTCTGTTGATCCCACTGGAATGTGGAGCTGGGCCTCCATTCTTTGAGGTAGAAATCATCGCTTCTGTGTACAGGTGCTGAGGTCGGGACATGAAGGCAGGTACCTGTTGACTAGGATCTGTTTTTCTTTGCCCCAGGGCTCCCGCATGCCCTGGGCCGGCACTCTGAGCTCAGAGGCTTTTTTGAGACAATTCGGCAGCTGGGATTGGGGGATGGGATAGACGAGGGAGTTGGGGACCCTTGGTAAAGAGGGGAATGCCTTCCAGGGCCCGAATTTGGATGTGGGCTGGTGGGATGTGCTTGTTCCTCATAGGCAGTTTGGGTGAAGGATGGGAGACAGGAGGCTGTGGCTGAGCCGGGTCCCAGGATGTGCTGGCACACGGCCTCTCCCCAGAGGAGGCCGAGAGCTGAGCCTGTGCTGTCCTACAGGTCTGCCCTTGATCCCTGGGCCGGGAGCTGGCCTCTCCCTGCAGGGAGCCCTCCACACTGTGTGCACTGTGGGCGCTGTGGCATCAGGTCCCCTGTGTGCACGCCTATGTTGACTCCTCCTCTAGCCAGTCGGTGTTCTGGTGGTTTGTGGTGTGGCCGTCTTGGTGGACACTCACGCTCATTTCTGGGGCATCATCCGTGGGCACCATGGGCCCTGCCAGTTGTGTAGGAGTTCCAGTTGCTCTGTGCCCTCCTCAGCCCTGGGTGGTCTGTCTTGGTGGGTATGGAGTGGGCCCTGCTGTGGCTTTAAGTGCTTTTTCCTCCCACTCGGTGTCTCCTGCAGGTTCCTGCCCAGGCCTTTCCCCTTTGAATGGAGTGCCTTCCTCTCCTGCTTTGCAGTGTCCTGGGTGTGTCCGTGGCTGGCTGTGTGCACTGCAGGCGTGTTCTCCCATCAGTGGGGTCTGATTTCAGTGAAGTCTAGCTTGTCTTTATTTTAGCCACAATTCGCTTGTGTGCTAAGAAGTCTCCAGACCCTCTTCTATGTTGGCGTCTGTGATCTAATTTAATTTTAACGTGTTGTGGGTTGGAGGTATGGGTCAGGGTTGACTGCCCCCCCCACCCATCCCGCGGCAAGTCCTGCACATGGACATGTCCATCGTTCCCCCACTGAATTACAGGGGTGCCTCTATCAGAGATCAGTGTCTGCAAGGTCCCTCTGCTTTGGGGGTTTCTCTTGTTTTCTTTTTTCTGACCCAGGATTCTGACCACTCTGTTTTAATTGTTGCAGCTCTGAAGTAAGTCTGAGATACTGTGAAACCTCCAACATTGTAACTTTTGTCTGACCACTCTGTCTTAATTGTTGCAGTTCTGAAGTAAGTCTGAGATGCCCTGAAACCTCCAGCTTTGTAACTTGTTTGTGCATGCACAGAAGTTTTCAGATTAGCTTGTCCTTTGGTCTAGAAGTGCCTGCTGGGATTGATTAGGGTTGCATTGGCTCTTAAGGTTAATTTGGGGAAGAGCAACATGTTAATGATACTGACACTTCAAGTTTGTGAGTGTGGCTGACCTCTCTGTTTAGGTGTTCTTTAATTTCATCAGTTTCAGAGTTTTAAGGGTAGCAGTCTTGTGATTCTTGCTGGCAGAAATGCAGTTTGGATTCTTTTAGTTTAAACTTGTACACAGCGACTTAGCTAAATTCGCTTACTAATTTTAATGGCTTGTAGATTCTTTTGCATTTTTAAATGTAACCAGTCATATCATTTGTGTATGAAAACCTTTTTTCTTTGTGATCTTTGTATGTTTTATTTCTTTTTCTTGCCTCATTTCACTGACTCCAGAACATAAGAAAAAAGAAGTGGTGACTGAGGACATCTGTGTCTTGTTCCCAGATTTGGGGAGATGTTCAGTCATTCCCCACTTGGTGTAACCATAGAATTACATTTATTAGATGAGAAGGGTTCTTTCTGATTTTAGTAGCAGGCAATTTTTGCTGTGAATTGTCAGATACTTTTTCTGCCTCTACATCTGTGGTCATTTTTTTGTTGTTCTGTCGATGTAGTGAATTGGTAGATTTTGGGACATTAAACCAGCCTTGGATTCTGGAGTAAACTGTACCAAGTCACGAAATACTGTCTTTTATGATAATGATACATGTGTGTACAGTCGATCCTTTTTATTTGTAGATTCTGTATTTGTGCATTTACCCCATGGCTAAAGTTAACGTGTGGGCCCAGAATGAACACCTGTAGTGCTTTCAGGGTCATTTTTGGGTACGCACGTGTGCAGAGGGTAGAAACATCGAGTTGTCCAGGACACATGTTCCCGGGAAGGTTGACCCAGGGAAGCTTCCTTCTCTGTTCAGCTCTCAGCTGTCATCACAAGCCTCACTCGCGTCCGCTGAACCCTGTGGTTTTCGCATTTTGCTGTTTAAAGCGGCCCCAGGTGTGGTGCTGGCTGCTCTTGGGGATCTTGAGCACATGAGGGCTGAGGCGTGCCTGTCAGAGAAAACGCATGTGAGGTGAGCTTTGTCCAGGTATGAGCTCTTGCTGTGAACTCGGTGTTAGTGAGCCCACAACATGTATGAAATGAGGTGTCTTTAAACAGAAGCTCATGTGAACAGTTTGAGCTGTGTGCATGAGCTGAGCCCGTGCTTTGATCAGAGGCATGTGAGACCCTGACAACTGCGGGACCCTGACCTGTCCTCCCTGGAGCCTTGGTCTGTGCTCCCCACACTGTGCTGGCCACCGCCGAGCACTGCTGCCCCCAAGACGGGCTGGTGCGTGTTGTCAGCCCCTTCCTTATACAGGGTTTTGCACGCATGTCCGTGGAGACACTGGCTTGTCATTTCTGTTCATTTTGTCCTCTTGGGGCTCTGGTTTCAGGGTTACCCGTCTTTGGGAAATGTTTGGGAAGTGCCTTTTTCTAGTGCCTGGAGGAATCTGTGTAAGACGGTTACTGCTGCTGCTTTAGATGTTGGAAGGGTTCTGTGGTGATGCTCTGTGGGCTTGGGGTTCAGTTTAGATTTTTTTGTGTGTGGAAGAGTCTGAATGATTAATTCAGTTTATATAAGTTGTATAAGTTGTGTCAACTTATATAAGTTGTATAAGTTGTATCAACTTATATAAGTTGATAAGTTATATTTCTGAGAAGTTTACCACTTTCACCTAAATTGTTCACTTTTCAGCAGAAAGTTCATAAAATTCTCTTATTCTTTTCTTAATGTGTATAGGACCTGTAGTAATGTCTCTTTTTTGGGGTTCTGATAGTGGTAATTTGCATTTTTTGTTTTGTATTCTCTCTTGATCAGAGTTTTTGGAGTTTATATTAATTTTATTGCCCTTCACAAGGGACAGCTAATTTTTGGTTTGTTGCTGTCTCTCTGTCATCTGATTTCTGTGTAGCTGACTTTTATTTCCATCTTTACCTCCTTCCTTCTCTTTAGCTTCATCCTGTTGTTCTCTAGTTTCCCTTGTGGTACCTTCTCTGACTCTGGTTGTTTAGAAGCATGAGCACTGTAGATTCTCTGGTTCCCCTCCTGTTGCTCATGTTGAGCTGGAGTTCTCTGAGGCCCAAGGCTGTGCTCTGTTTTCTGTCCTCTGGGGTCAGGGGGCTGGGCTCTGTGGCCGGTGTTGTGAATGTTCCTTTGATGTCTGTCTGTCTGGTATTCGCACAGTACATTCCTTTCTGCCTTCTTATGCACAAAGTGTAGTTTTGTAAATGGAGTATATTGGGATCTGATTTTTGTCTGTTCACATGTTGAGTCCAGTCCTATGTCCTCCAACCCCTGCAAGTAGGGGGTCATGTCTGCCATCGTGCTGTGTGTTTTCTGCCTCTTCCATCTATTCTTTGTTCCTTTATTTTGTCCTGTGTTTGATTCATCAGGTAATTTATTCTGTTGTTTTGTCCTCTTTGGACTCTGGTCTTAATGTCTGTGTCACTTTCACAGTGGTTACCCTGGTTCGCTCTGCATGGATGTCCCCCTTTTCCCCTTTACTTCAGGGGCTTCAGACAAAGTGACTCGTCCCACCTCTTCCCCAGCCTCGCTCGCACCAGCAGTTCGCAGCTGCGAGCATCTCTGCCCACGGCACCCACATGCTGCGATCCATCTCTCCAGCCTCCGTGGCCGGGAGGTGGAGAACTTTCTCTTCAGTGCTCCTTGTGCCGTTTTGCTGTGGATGAATTTTGAAAAATATTAATTTCACTTTCATTTTTGAAGACTATTTTCATGGGTGCAGAAGTCTAGGTTTTCAGGCTTTATCCTTTCAACACTTGACCAGCTTTACTCCACTGTCTTTTTGTGTCTGTTTCCATTGAGATTGTTTACTTCCCTTCTGCCTTCTCCTGTTTCTTGGGGTTCAGACTGTGGCGTGCCCTGAGCTCCTGGCTCTGTGGGTCAGAGTTGCCGTGGGCTTCCTGCCCTCCTCTCTCCACAGCTGGCCCAGGGCCTTGTCCTTGTGATTTGTGGCTCAGTTACCTGCATCTCAGGTGCTTGTCCATCTCACTCACTTCTCGAACTGTGTTCTCCTAAAGCTTCAGTTTGATACATTTGAACAAAATTCTTTGTGATGTCACTGATCATGTCATCTGCTGCTGTTGAAGCTCCCTGGTGATTCATAACTCACACACTGTGTTTTCCAGTCCTCGGATGCTTGTGTGATTCTTTTGAATGGCTTTCAGTTCTCTGCTGAAATTTTGCAGTTTTCTATTTGTTTTGTTCTTCTCTGCTGTCATCTTACCTCATGGATCATGGTTATTTTGAAATCCTGCATGTCAGCTCTGATGTCTCACTGTCCGTGGACTTATGTGTGGTTGCATGGTTCCTCTCACCCTGCTGTGACAGGTCAACACACAGCCTAGGTGGCAGGTGTCACTTTTTCTCTGGAGCGGCCTGCTCTCCCCTCTGGCTGACCCCCCTGGTCCAGCCTGGGACTTGGGTTGACTTTGGAGGTGGAGAGAAGTGGCTGCAGGTCCCTGGGCATCAACCGTGGAGTTGCTGGTCCCCCACAGGAGAGAGTCCAGCCTGGAGTGGGTTCCATCTTCAGCCCCTGTGCTGGGTGTTGGGCTTGTGTGTGTGGTTTAGTTTTTGGTCCCAGGGGCTCTTCCCTGGATAACTGAGAGGTCCTGGCACTGGAGTCTCCCTCTGCCTCTTCTCTGCTATGTGCTTTGCCCAGCTAGGGGCTGCCCACTGGATGCAGACTGCAGCCTGAGGGGAAGTCTGGCTTGGTGTGTGGTGCTGACTTGAGGGCTTTGGCGGCTGGGTGGCTCTGGCTTGAGCAAGGCTTTCACCCAGGTCTCACCGAACTTGCGTCTGGGCTCCACGTGTTCCTCCCTTGGTCCTGCCTTTCCCCTCCCTGAGCTCGCTCTGCACCTGCCTTCTCAGGGCTGGGGTCAGAAGTCCCCCTTCCAGCCCCGGTTAGTTGCTACCTCCTCTGGGAAGCTGGCCTTGATTTCTGGCCACTCGGTCCCCTCTGGCCTCTCCCTGTTCCCACCTTGGTGCCCAGAGCTGGTCCTGAGGGGCACAGAGGTGGAGGCCCTGCCCAGGCCACCAGTCAGGCCCTTGTCCTCTGGAGGGGCAAAGTTGGCCTCCCCTGCTCAGCTTCCTGGGAAGTGGTCAGAGGAGGTGACTTGCGTGCCTACACGTGACCTTGCCCCTTCTGCACAGTCTACGAGAACGAAGACCAGCTGCTCTGGGACCCCAACATCCTTCCCGAGAGGGAAGTGGAGGAGTTCCTGTACCGGGCAGTGAAGCGGAGGTGGCACGAGATGGCCGGGTCTCAGCTTCCGGAGGGAGAGGCCGTGAAGGACAGTGAGCAGGTGGGCTGCCTGTGGGGCAGAGGGACTGCCAGGCCAGAGGGGCGGGAGCCAACATGGTCCTGTGCTTGGGACGAATTCATTTGGAAACTGCTAGTGACGGGAAATGGTAGAGTGGACGCCCCCACCCCATCCATCTTCCCGTCCTTGTGGCAGTGTGAACCACCCCGTTGCCCCCTGAGGTGAGCGGGCAGAGGTCTCAGTGGCTGCCACCCTCCATCTCCCAGGCCCTGTACGAGCTGGTGAAGTGCAATTTCAATGCGGAGGAGGCCCTGCGGAGGCTGCGGTTCAACGTGAAGGTGATCCGAGGTGAGCGCTGGTCTGCCTGGGGGCCCCCTAACCCCTGCTCCGCTGCTGACTGCCCCACACCCCTGCAGACGGGTTGTGCGCCTGGAGTGAGGAGGAGCGCCGCAACTTCGAGCATGGCTTCCGCGTGCATGGCAAGAACTTCCACCTGATCCAGGCCAACAAGGTGAGTCCTGCCTGCTGCTCACGGCTCCCAGCCAGGGAGCTCCACCCGCAGCAGGAGGTCAAGACGAACCCCGCCCCCCCCAAGCTCCTGGCAGCTCTAGCTTCCTCCCGCCTGCTCCCCCGGAAAGGCTCCAGTCTGGGGATGGATCCGTGCTCACTGCCGATTCCCCAACTCCAACCCTACCTGCACTCCCCCTCAACTCCCTTGTCTGGGGACTAAGGGTTTCCACTTTCACTCTACCCAAGGACAAGGTTCTTCTGCCATGACACCCACGGGGTGTGGCCAGAGTGGCTGTCAGGTCCCAGGTCCACGTGCCCTTCCCCACACCTGTGTCATCCTCCTCCCCAAGTCCATATCCCTCTCATCCAGACCTGGGCCACTGCTGGTCTCCCTGTGTTCTGCACAGATGCTGCCCACCTGTGGCTCCCTGGCCTATGGCACAACCCCAGCCTTCCCCACACACAGCCCCAGACATCTGCCTGGCTGGGTGCCTGTGGCTTGTCTAGGGGCCTGACTCTCCCCCTTGTTCTCACGTGACTCCTCCTCCAGCCCATCATCCCTGACAGTTACCTTGCTCCCCTAGGGCTGGCAGGCCTGGTCCTCCCCGCCCTATGGGATGCTCACAGCTGGGGATTCAGTGTCTCCCCTACAGGGTTGGAGTAGGTGTGGGGCCCATGTGGGGCTGTTGTGGACAGGGATGGGCCCGAAACCAGGCCCAGCATGCCCAGGCCCACTGGTCTTCCCATGGGGGCTGCTTCTGCTCCTGAAGCTCCCAGTGTGGGCCCACTCCTACCCCACCTCCCCCAAACCCGCCCTCCCCCCCAGCCCCCAGCCCTCTCCCTGAGCACTTGGCTTAGGGTTCATGGTCTTCCTCCCACACGAGTCTCTAGTCAGCCATGATGGTGGCCTCCAGGAAGCCAGTCAGTCTTGCTTCTGGGGGTCGGGGGTGTTCTGTATGTCTCATCCCAGGCCCTCCTGGGCATGGGTGTCAGGTCCCGTGTTCTGGGCACAGCAGTGGGTTCTCCCATCAGCAGCTGGGCCACCATCTGCGGCATCTGCTCTGGGGTCTGCTCCTCCCCGCTGTCTGGGCAGTGGGGGAGGTAGGGCTGGGCTGAGTTGACTGGCACTCCCTGCAGGTGCGCACGCGGTCAGTGGGCGAGTGCGTGGAGTACTATTACCTGTGGAAGAAGTCCGAGCGCTACGACTACTTCTCTCAGCAGACACGGCTAGGCCGCCGGAAGTACGGCCCGTCAGGAAACACGTGTGTGCCAGGTGCCCACGGGTGCTGGGAGGGCACTGGGCCTGAGGCAGCCCCAGCCCTCACCCCTTCTCCCCGCAGGGATGCCGACCAGGACCTGGAGGGCAGTGACCCTGACGGCCCTGGCCGCCCCCGCTCATCGCCACCCCTGCCCTTGCCTGCCGCTGCCCATGGCCCAGGCCCTGAGCATGACCGCTTGGCCCAGATGCACACGGGTGAGTAGGGGGCAGGCCCTGTCCTCAGGGCCCCTCCTCCCTGATCTCCAACCTGGGCCAGTGGACACTGAAGAGCAGGGGTCTGGGGCCCCTGTCCTTCCACTCATATGGTCTCATAGGGCATCTCACACACGAGGCGCCCTTGGAGTCTGAGTCCACATGTAGGGGGAGCCCCATGTGGTCTGTGGCCCTGGGTGGGAGCCCAGGGGGCTGTTGTGCCCCCTCTGGCATCCAGGCCCAGGGCTGTGTGGGAGCAGGATGAGGCCCAGGTGGTTAGTGCAGTTGTGAAGGGACCACAGGGGATAAGGACCCTGGTCTCTGGGTCTGCAGGGCTTCCGTCGTCCTGGCTCCAGAGTGTGGTCGGGTCCCTGGTGTGCCCGGTGAGGCGCCTGCGTTCCCCTCACCTTCTCTGAATCTGCTGTGTCCTAGCCCACCCTGAGGAACAGGGTCATGTCCTTCCCACAAGTCAGGCCCCTCGTGTCCTCGTGTGTCTTACACGTTTGTGTGAGCGTTCTGTGAGGAGGGTCCTTGGCTTTGCTGGGCCCAGCAGGCTGGAGCCCACACAGGTTACCGCCTGAGGTGATCACGACCTCTGGGCCTGCGGACTATGGCTGCGTTGCCCTTGACTTGACGAGGCTGGGTGTGGGCACCGTGGGGGCCTGGCCACAGCTGCGTTCTCCCCCCTCAGAGCCCCTGAGCATGGGCAGCAGCATGTCCCGGAGTCTTGGCGAGCCTGGGGAGGCCCTTGACGTACCCCCATCCTCGGAGCCAGGGCCTCGTTCGTTCCCGCCACTGGATGAGCCCTCAGCGCTGCCGTCGTCTCGGCGGCCCCCAGCCCTCGCTGAGCCGGCCTTCTTCCCGCCCGCCACGGCTGCTCCAGAGCCCGGTGCCAGCCCAAGGCTGGCTGTGGACTTGACCCTGCCTGAGGAGCTGCCGCTCGTCTCCAGCCACGAGGACACAGATGGAGAGCCTGAGGAGACCGTGGGCCCTCCGCAAGTGGCCTTGTCGGTGGCCGAGTTTGGACTCATCGGCATCGGGGACGTGAACCCCTTCCTGGCCTCCCACCCTGCATGCCCGGCCTCTGGGCTGCACTCGGAGCCCCTGTCACAGTGAGTGTGGCCCCCCAGACCCCCCATCTGCTGTGCCCCCACCTCAGGCCATGCTGAGGCCAGCGGGAGGGGCTGCCCCAGGGCCCGAGGGAGGCGTGGCCCCCGAGCAGGCTGTTGGTTTCTTTAGCTTTATTCTCTACTTTAAATTTGGCTTATTTATCTTTCTGACTAGGTAATACATTCGTACGGTTCAAAATCCAAAAAGGTACACACGGGGCCAGTGCCAGGCTGCTCCTGGCCCTGCGAGCCGCCAGCCCTCCCCGGGTGCCAGGCCTTGCTGCCTTGGGAGGGGCTGTCGGCAGTGGGGGTGGGTCTCCGGGAGGTAGGGTGGGCCCAGTGCTTGGGGGCTGCACTGATGTCTCCCATCTCTCCCGCTCTCCCCTGCAGCTGTAATGTGATGACCTGTTGATCCCTGGCCACAGGCGGGCGTGTAGCTGGACTGGACTTGGGGCCACTGCGAGGCCTGCCTGTCAGTCTTCCTGACCCCTCCTTTTTTTGTGGGCCTTGGGTGACGTCTTTTCTGCTCAGAACTCTTCGAGGACCAGGGTGAGCGGGGCCCTCCCATGCCACACACCACGTGACCCAGGCTCCACGCCCACCCTGGGATCCATCAGCCGGCCGGGCCTGGAGGGCCGGCCTGTCCAGCAGCAGAGGCCCTGCCAGGGACAGGGGAGACAGGCCGGATGCCGCACCACCAGCAGCCTCCGCCGGGCACCCTCAGCACTCTGCTCACTCGTCTCTTGCGCCCGGCTGGACTATGGGCCGCCCTGGCCCAGGCTTGGGGCAGCTGCTACTCGGTGCCAAACCCCGTGGGGCGCAGAGCCATATACCTCGACGCTGGCCCTGCCCTGCTGTCCGCCCGCTCTCCACTTCAGGAAAAGCTGCACTTTACGCACCCCACCCCCACCCCCTGGGTCCTTGGCTGCCTCGGGTGTGGGTCTGAGGACACGGGACTCACACCCCTCGGCACTGAGGCCCTTTCCGAGCTGCACCGGGGGCCCGGCTCCAGCCTATTTCCCTGACCAAGGAGGTTGTGTTTTTGTTGAGGTCCCAGCGGGACTGCTGGGGTCCTGGACCTTCTTCTCTCTAGCCGCCTTGTTTTATTTATGTTTCTGTTTACAAATGGGAGTGGGGTCCTCCAGGGGCAGGGCAGCGCTCCCACCCCGTGTCACCAGGGGGGCTTTGGCTCGAGCCATCCACAGGGCTGGACTCGACCTTCCCTTGCCCCACCAAGGACCACACTGTGAAGTGACACTGCCTTGACCCCCTTGCTGTTTTATTTATTAAACTTGGTTTGAAGCCCTGTGGGTGCCTTGTGGTGGATCAGGCGGGTGGGTGGCAGGAGGTGCCAGTCATTTGGTGGACCCCATGCTGGTCTGGCTTCAGGGACCTGGAGGCCTGGGGGTTGTGGGGAGCAAGCTCTGTGTCTCGATGATGGTGCAAGGGAGGCTGTCAGGTAAGTGGAGGCAATTCTGAGCTGGCACCTGATGGGGATGGACCTGCCTGTGGGAGCGGGTGAGAGGTGGGGGTGCCAGGCGGCAGACGGGCTGGGAGACTGCAGATGGATGGGCTGGACAGGGAGACTGCACCGGTTTCTCTTGGCTTTTGATGGCTGAGAGTCCTCACCCTGCCTTTGTTTCTCAAGCACTTATTTTTTTTTAACTTGGTATAAGAGTTGGAAATGACTTTGTGCCGGAACAATGGTAACATTTCAGGTTGGCTTTTTCTTCTCATGGCATCCTTGATGTCCCATTTATTCCTGGCTCGTCTTGTTATGAGAAGTTTGTCATTCTCACTTGTGTTTCCCAAACACGACATCTTTTTCTTTCCGACTGTGATTTTCTCTTTACGTTTGGATGTGGTGTGCCTGGTGTCTATCCTCTGTGGAGCTCCTAGGACCTGAGGGTCCGTGCATTTCAACCCTGATGGGGAGGTGGAGGGTGGGGATGGGGCTTCCCGGCTGGCTTGTCAGTCATTTTTGCTGCCCCTTCTGGGCTCTGCTTCTGGGTCCCCACTTACTTGGCAGAGCCCAGGTTGTCCTCAGACTGTGCATTGTCCTGTCCTCCCTGTGCTGCTTGCTCCCTCGCCCTCCTGCTGCTGCCACCGGCCACTGCCTGGCCCACCTTTGACACACACGTTGTATATTTCTTACTGGTTAATCAGTTTTTGGCTGTGTTGCGTCTTCGTTGCTGCACGGGCTTTCTCTAGCACATGGGCTTCAATAGTGTCCCCTGCATTGGCAGGCAGATTCTTTACCACTGAGCCACCAGGGAAGCCCCTGCTTTAGGCATCTTGATGTTGAGCTGGCCCTGCCTGCCCATCTGCAGGTCCACTGGTGTCTATCCCAGACCCGCAGGCAGAATCACTGCCTGCACCCAGGTTCCCTGCTCTGTCCCAGTGCTAGGAGATGCCTGCACTGGCCTCTAGGATGGGCTTCTCACAGACAGAAGTGCCACTGTACCTTTGCTGCTACGGTTCTCCAGTTCATGCAGCGTTTTCTCCTCACAGCTGGAATGGAGCTCTTTTGTGACCTACTTTCTAACCACACAAGGGGAGGTGGGTGCTCAGTCTGGGGGAGCCTTTCCCAGAGCACATGCCAGGAGGCGACCCTGGTCCCAGCCACTCTGTTGAAGGAGCCAGCCATCAGTTAGGCCACACTAGAGGCTGGGCGCACAAGCAGCTCCCGGAGTGGGGGTGGGATGGACGAGGTGGCTACACATGGACAGTTCTGGGCTAGGGCCTTGTCCTCCTTGGCCCAGGACCCTGGGCTCTAGAATGGGACTGGGCTGTCCCCACAGCTCATATTTTCCTGGTTTGTGGTTCTGAGATGACATACAGAACTCCCACTTAGATTTGAATCAGGTAAACAAATCTTTGAGGGTAAGTATAGCCCATACAGTGTTTGGGACATACTTATATTAAAAGTGACTTGTTCACCTGGGATTCAGATTCACCCGAGTCCTGTGCACGCACTTGTTAGACCCAGCAGCCCTCATCCTGGGCTGCTGTGAGGACAGGAAGCCCAGGTTCCTGGTACCGCAGATGCCCCGGTGTTACCCTGAGGTTGTGCTGGGCTGTCACTTTGCCTCAGCATCTGGCAGAGCCCACTCCTGTACCACCAGCCAGGAGGTTCTGGAGCCTGTGTCTCCCCTCCATCTTGGGGGTCCAGTGGGTGGGTCCCTGGGCAGTAAAGTTGGGAGGGTGGGCAGTGGTGGCTGGAGTATGGAGATGTCTGGGGGGGTACTGCCTGTGCACGCTGCCCCCAGTCCCTCCTGTGGTGTTGGGCTCAGATCCAGGCCTGTGTGAGCTCCTGGGAAGTGCACTCAGGTCTGTTCCCATGGGCTGTCCCCAGGGGGTGAGACCCAGGATGGTAGTGGGATCTTTGAAAGGGGGTTCTTAGTCTCCTTTGCTGCCCGTGCCACTTTCCTTCACCAGTCACCACCTGCCTGGAGGAGCCAGGGTTGGTGGCTTTCCAGTGCTTCCAGGTCTGCACTGTGTGCTTCTTGGTGGGGGGTGAGGGTCCCGGAGGGGTGCCATGGGAGCGTGTGACTGCCCTGCTTTCTCTCACTCTCTGAGGAGCAGGTGGAGACAGTTCTCTGGGCCTGTGTTGATCCTGTGGAGCTCTCGCTCTGGCTGCTGGGCCAGTCGTTGCTCATGGACTCATCTGGGTTCTGAAGCAGCAGTGGAGCGCCAGGTCAGTCCGTCCTGCCTCCTAAAGCTCCAGGCTGGGGACCAGCAGAAGCAGACTGAGTGTACAGCAGGGGAGGGAGGGGGCCTGCATGAGGGGCGATGTCACCGGGACCTGAGCTCCTGGATGTGGACTTGGGGCTGAACTGGAGGTCACCCAGTTCCTGACTGGGTGGTCGTGCTGAGTCCTGGGAGCAACAGTGCTGCAGTGCTAAGTCACTTTAGTCGTGTCCTACTCTTTGCGACTTTTCCAGGCATGAATACAGGAGTGGGTTGCCGTTTCCTTCTCCAGGGGATCTTCCTGACCCAGGGATCGAACCCGGGTCTCTTATGTCTAAGCCCCAAGGGAAGTGCAGAGGGGCAGGGCTGGAGGTGCACTGGGTGGGGGGCACCTGCTTTATGCCAGCCTCTCCACTCACCCCCAGGCACCTCTTCCTGCATCGTTATAACACTGGAGCCAACCCCTAGTCCCTCAGGTGCAGCAAAGCAGCCAACTGCCAGGCAAGAGGGGAGGTGAGGTCTCTAGGGGCTCAGTTACATAAGTGCCTCCCAGTTTGGGCTCTGTCCTCAGGGTCAGCCTCGGCCCAAGGCGGATTTCCCAGCTAGCCCTAATTCCAGCCCTGACCCGAATCTGTGCTGCTCTCACCATGTGATCCCATCCCTGCCCATGTCAGCAGGGAAGGGAGGGCAGCCCTCTGTCCAGCCACCTGGCCTCTTGCTCCTTCCCACTCTTGGGCCCAACCCCATAGCCCCACCCCCAGGCTGCCCCTTCCAGCACACAGTAGGTGCTCATTTCATCCATGCCAGTACCGTGCTGCACCTCCCTACCCTTGACTGAAAGTGTCAAGACCACGGGAGAGGGGTGGTCAGTCACCCGATCGCAGCCAGGCTGATGTGGAAAGTGACCAATAAAGATGCCGGAAATCATCCGTGTGACGTGTGACTCAGGCACCTACACAGGTATTTTGTCAGGTAGTTCCGCCGCTTGAATGAGTGAACTGACGAATGAATGAATGAATGACGGACGGACGGGGCCGCCCCTCCCTGTCTGAGTGCAGCCGGAGGAGCCAATGGGCAGAGGCAGAGACTGGGGCAGGAGCGCGTCAGCCGGAGTCCAGGACTTCGAGAGCTCCCCCACCTCCCAACCTGAACCAGATCCTGGCGACAGCCCCTCCCCCGCCCAGACCGAGGGAAGCCCTGCGGGCGAGTAATCTGATTCCTCGGGACGCCTGGGAGGAAGTCAGGGGTGAGGGAGGGAGCTGTGTTTTGAGGATGTGCCTTCTCCAGCTCCTGGGTGTGCGGTTGAAAGCGGGGGTTGCTGGGACGTGCCTCCCACTGTCTGCCACACTGCAGACGGAAAATCCAGGTCTAGTTTCCATGCAGAACCTGCTCATGTCCTGGGGGTGGGCCGAGTTATTCTGAGTGTGTGTAGGGGCTGGGTGGTGGTGGTGCTGGAGTCTGCTGAACTGCTTAAGGAAAGTCGTTCCCGGGTTCCGGGGACTCGGCCCAGAGGCACCATGTCAACCCCACCGTCTGTCCAGGGGTGGAGGAGCCATAGATGAACTGGTCACTGTCACCCCCACCTCAACACCTTGCCTCTCTGTCGACCCCCGCTCCGTCAGGAAGGGGGCACTGAGTCCACCTCTCAGCTGCTTGACCTTGGAGGATGCTCCTCTCTGGACCTGGCTCCCTTCATCTCTAAAAAAAAACAGTCCAGAACATCTGTTTTCAGATTGTTGGCGGGGGTGGGGCTAGGGCCAGAGTGCTTGGGTTCAAACCCCAGCCCTGCCTATTCTCCCTGTGTGACTTTGAGAGAGTGGCAGAACCTCGCGTGTCCTCTTGTGTCCAGGGCTCTCCCGGAGGTGATGACACTCCTCAACGCCTCTCATATGGTTGCGGCCCAAAGAATCCAGTGCGGGTGTGTCGAACCCCGGCACGTCCCAGCTTAGTCCTTGGGACCTGGAGGGGACGTAGGACACGACCCTAAGTTTACCCTTTGCAGTGTGTGAGCAAGTCCTCTGGGCAAGACTTGCTCCCTGTAAACGGGGGTGGGAAGTGTGCCACATGGGAGCAGGGCCTGGCACAAACCGGGTGGGCGTTGAGGAAATGACTTTCAAATGCCGGGGATGTATAAGGGCCACCAGGATTTTAAGCACCAAGAGGAAAGAAAAAAACCCTACAGTTAAGCCACGACGCCCCATCGGTTTGTAGACACTTCCTGGTTCAGAAGTATTCAGACGCGCACACAGGGGCTCGAGTGCCCCAAAGAGGAAACCGAGGCGCGCCGAGGGGCCCGCAGGGACGGTCCTGGGGTACACGAGCTCCGTCCTCCACGCCCCGTCCTGCCGGCCTGTCCGGCTGCCCCTCACACATTCCTTCGTTTGTTCGTTCTTTCTCCCGACCAGACTCAGACGATCCAATGTGTGGGTGCCCGGGGCGTGCGGCCGGACGCGAACGCTGCGGGGTGACCCCGGACTGGCGATCCCCCGGCCTCAGCTTCCCGTTGGGGGCGGGGGGCGTGCTGGGCGCCGGCGACCCTGCCAGCTCCTAGACCCGCAACCCTCCTCCAGTCGCGGGCGGGTACCTACCCGGTTACCCACGCCCCGCCCCACCCCCGCGGGCCGCGGGCGGGGCGGGGGCAGAGTCCGCCCCCTCCCCAGGCGGCCCCGCCCCGTCCGCCCCTCCCGGGCCCTGCCCCCCCTCATTCCGCCCCCCCCCCCCCACCCCCTGGCTGGGCCGGGCTCCGAGGCCATGTGACCCTGCGGCCCAGCCGGTACGCGACGGGACGCGGTGGGACGGGCGCCGGGGGTCGCGGGCGCGGCCCGGGCGGGGGCGGCATGGAGCGGAGGTGGGTCTTCGTACTGCTCGACGTGCTGTGCGTGCTGGTCGGTAAGAGCCTCAGGAGCCTGGGGGCGTGGGGGGACCCCTTCCCGGGCGGCCCTGTCCCCGATCCCCCCGAACTTTTGTAGGACCGGGGGCCCCCACCCCTTGGAGACCTCCGGAGGTGGGCGGAGCCTTGGGTCACCTCCTCGCCCCCTCCACCGGCCCCGACGTCTGCTCGCGCCCTCCCGGGCCTTGGTTTCCCCCGCGGGCCTCCGGTCGGAGGGGTCGGTGCCCCTTGCCCCTCCGCAGCAGCAGGAAGTCGCCTCCGGGGCCGCTCGCCACCCCCACCCCCTCCACCGCCCGCCTCGCCTGGCCAGGCCGGGCTGGTGATTCACGCGGGCGGCGGCCGGGTGGGGCCGTCAGGGCGGGGGGCGCGGCCGCGGGGCGCCCCTGTAGGCCCTCCGCCGCGCGCCAGGCTCGGGTCGGCTGGTTTTGGGAGGGCGGAGCCCCGGCCGGGGGCGCCCGGGCGGTGGTGGGATTCGAACACTCGCCCTCCGGTCTCGGGCCTGGGAGAGCTGGGAGAGAGTCCGGGAGAGAAACCGGGCCCCCGGCTGTTGTCGAACGGGGGGCCTCGGGGTGGCGCGAATCAAACCTGTCGGGCGGGTTTGCGGGCCAGTTTGGGGGAAGGGGCAGCCCCAGCCCCCTCTGCCCCACCCCACCCCCCCCAGGGGCTCGGAAACAAAGGCTGAGTGTTTGCTCCGGGGCTGTGCGGACAATGGCCCCGGAATTCTACCCCTGCGCTGGGAGGGGCCCCTCCAGCCTCAACTGCCCTCCCCCCAGTCTGGTTCCTGCGCCTCCGCTGGGACGGGAGGGGTCTGCCCTGGCTGCAGGCCGAGGCAGTGCCTGCCCCCAAATTCCAGAAGTGACCCCTTTTGGGAAGGGCCAGGTGGCAGCTGGAAGTCCTGGGAGAGGGGGTTGTGTGTGTCTGCCCACCTTGGGCATCCTTTCCTGAGCACGTCTTTAATCATTTTTGTGGCACTTACTGTATACCAGACACTATGACGCCTGTGATAATTAAACCTTTTCCTCCAGTCAGCCTGTGAGGGGGTGCTGCTGTGTCCCCCAGTTTCCACCCAGGGATGTTTGGCTTCCCTCTGGAGGTCACACAGCCAGGGGTGACTGAGTAGAGATTAGGTTGGGTGGGGTTGCCCGTGTGCCAGGGACTGGGGCCCAGGCGGACCCAGCTCCCAGTCTAGAAGCTTCAGTGCAGCAGCAGTTCAGTTTTAGATGGTGACAGGGCCCCGAGGGAAACACGGGGGTCGACACCAGGTCAGGAAGGCTCTGGCGTGTCTGCCGTGGGGACACCTGAGCCGGAGCGGCTCAGGCAGAGGGAGGCAGCGGACTCCTGAATCCCAGGAGAGCCTGGTCCCAGTTCTGACCCTGGAGATTAGGATCTCCAGGGGAAAGGGCTGGGCCTGGGGGACGGGAGTTGGAGGTTGACTCACTGCCCCCCTGCTATGGGAGCCCCTGCTCTGCTCAGGCCCTGCGAGTGGGGTTCGACTTGGTTTCTCAGCCTCTTCTAGCCCCCTTCCCCACCCCTGCAGGGCTCTGCTCCTCAGCCTCTCTGTCTCCAGCCTGCTCCCTCTGCTCACCCCACCTTGCTCCCCCCAGCACTCGGCTTTCCAGACTCTCCAGCCTTTGTTCTGGCCGCCCCTCTGGGGGTGCTCTTCCCCAGATGTCCTCTGAATTTCGAAGCCACCTTCCCCATGTGTCCTGCCCAACACTCCACTGACAGCCACGGTCACCTCCCAGTCTTGCCATGCCTGTTATTTTTATTCCCAGCCCCTCAGCTCCATGAGCCAGACCTCTGTGTTCTTCATCGAGCCTTTCCCAGCACCAGCACCATCATGGGTGGTCCCCAGGGCCCTGAACTTGACCTTTGGAAGGGGGTGTGGCCCTGCCCTCCCCTTGCTCTGGTCACACCCTTTTTCACGTCACCTGCCCTGCCAGGGCCAAAGGGCACCCTGCTTGGGTTTGTCTCTGTGCTCCCACCCTGGGGTGGCGGGGAGCCCTGTGCCCCAGGCCGCCCTTGGCTCCTGGGGCCTCTGGACTCCGGGGCTGCGGCTGTGCCAGGCAGGGTCTGGTCATGACTTGTGACTCCTGAATGTACCTTTGGACTGAGCTCCCTGGCCTGGGCCGGGGCTGTCCGGTCCCTGTGTGGCTGGCTCAGGGACAGCATGTGGATACAGATGTCTCACCAGGTGTTCCTGGTCTGTGGCCAACCCTAGAACAACAAGCAGGGCATTCTCATTTTGTGTGTATGTGTGCTAAGTCACTTAAGTAGTGTCCGATTCTTTGCAACCCTATGGACGGTAGCCTGCCAGGCTCCTCTGTCCATGGGATTCTCCAGGCAGGAATACTGGAGTGGGTTGCCATGCCCTCCTCCAAGGGATCTTCCCAACCCAGGGATCGATCCGAAGTCTCTATATCTCCTGCATTGGCAGGTGAGTTTTTTACCACTAGCACCACCTGGGAAGACACTTACCTCTGCCAGGCCCCACCTGAGAAGGCTCCAGAGATAGTCCTTGATGATGGCAGGCCCTCCAGGTGCTCACTGTGGGGAGCAGTGTCTGGGGAGTCATTCAGGGATCACAGGGTGATTGCAGATTACACAAAGTGAGGACCCTGGAGAAAGGCTGTGAGAGGGGCCCCAGGAGTGGGGCGGTCAATGGGGCAGACGGGAGTCAGTCAGAACTGTTCTGGGCAGCCAGTGCGCTGTGAGCAGAGGCCCGGCTGGCTGCCTGCTGGCTTTGGGTGAAGGGCAGAGTGGAGGAGGCTGGAGAGAAGCAAGGGGTGGGAGAGGGTGGGCGGTGTGCAGAGGGTGGATGCTTGGCCTGGGCAGGACCTGAGTGTTGATCTGATGATGAAGGGGAATCACAAGGGGTTTTAACCAGGGTGGCGACCTCTCATTTACCATGAGGAAAGCTCCTCCTGACTGTCGGGTGGGCAGGGAGGTGAGGAGACCCGGAGGGAGGCCGAGGCCGGGTCCAGGTGCCGGATGAAGGCACAGCTGAGTGTGGGGCTCAGCTGGGGAGCAGCTGTGGGGAGCACCTCATGGCTACAGGCTTCCTCTCCTCCCACGCCCCCAGCCGCTCTGCCCTGCGCCATCCTGACGTTCGTCAACACTCCGTACAAGCGAGGTTTCTACTGTGGAGATGACTCCATCCGATACCCCTACCGTCCAGACACCATCACCCATGGGCTCATGGCCGGGGTCATCATCACAGCCACTGTCATCCTTGTAAGGCAGGAGGGTGTGCGGGGTGGCAGCTGGGGCGTTGGCAGGTCCAGTCCTGCTTGGGGTGGCGTTTGTGCAGAAGAGAGCCCTCTTGGGTCCCCAGTTCCCCAGTGACCTCAGAGAGGCTGGGAACCCTGAAGACCCTGGCTGCTGCCTGCAGGTGTCGGCTGGGGAAGCCTACCTGGTGTACACGGACCGCCTCTACTCCCGCTCTGATTTCAACAACTACCTGGCCGCCCTCTACAAGGTGGTGGGGACGTTCCTGTTTGGGGCAGCAGTGAGCCAGTCCCTGACAGACCTGGCCAAGTACATGACCGGCCGCCTGCGGCCCAACTTCCTGGCTGTGTGTGACCCTGACTGGAGCCGCGTCAACTGCTCGGCGTATGTGCAGGTGGAGGTGTGCAGGGGGAGCTCTGCTAACGTCACGGAGTCCAGGTGGGCAGTGCTTGGACCACAGATGCCCCGCCCGGGGAGGAGGGTGGGGGTTGCAGAAGGGCCCTCAGGAGCTGTGTATTGCAGGGTGAGCTGCCAGGTTGAGAAGGTGGAGAGAATGGGCAGGAGCAAGGCCTGGAGGTGCCTGTACTTGCATCATACCAGCAAGGAGCTTAGCTGGGGCTGGGGTATCTGGCCCTGGGGCAGAGCAGGAGGTGTCAGGAGGGGTGACCCACCTCCCCGAAATGTCAGGTCCCCACCCTCACGTTCTGCTCTGTCCTCTCACCATCTCTATTGGTGAACTTTTCATTTGATTGATGTCTATTTTCCTTCTTTAAAAAATTTAATAAAATTCCCCAAACATAAAATCCACCAATTTAACCATCTTGATATGCACAATTTGTTGGTTTCTAGTGCATTCCCAGGTGCGCATCCGTCTCCCTCTAATATTCTAGAATATTTTCATCACACACACACAAAGCCCATGAGCTGTCACCCCCACCCCAGCCCCTGACAACCAGGAACCCACTCTGTGTCTTTGGCTCAGCTTGTTTTGAACATTTCCTATCTGTGGAATCACGCCCTCTGTCCTTTCAGATCTGGATTCTGCAGTGTTTCCAAGTTAAGGTGCTTGCATCTTTGTTGTTATATCTCTGAATGGATTGATCCTTTTCTCACAGTGAATGTCCTTTGTCTTGTTATTTGTTTTCTATATATTGTATCTTTTAAAAAGAATTTCTCCATTCCTGCTTTTTTCCCCATTACTGCTTTTTCTGTTCATAGGTGCTTACTGTGCAAAACGTTTGCAGCCATGTGTCTCCACCCCCTTATGAGGTTATTGTCACAGATTTTATCTTTATACATCATGTTCTCATCAACATAGATTCATAATAAATGTTTTATATGGTTTTAAAAAAATGAAGCTATATTTGCCATGTTAAGTCACCTCAGTTTTGTCTGACTCTTTGCGACCCAATGGGCTGGTAGCCCACCAGGCTCCTCTGTCCATGGGATTTCCCAGGCAAGAATACTGGAGTGTGTTCCCATGTCCTTCTCCAAGGGATCTTCCCGACCAAGGGATTGAACCCAGTCTCCTGCATTGCAGGCAGATTCTTATACCCACTGAGCCACCAAGGAAACCCTGTCCTCCAGGGGATCTACCCAACTCAGGGATCGAACCCGCGTCTCTTATGTCTCCTGCATTGGCAGGTGGGTTCTTTACCACTAGTGCCACCTGGGAAGCCCATAGTTGCCACATTGTATTACTTTCAGATGGATAGCGTAATAATGTGATATCTACTGTGGAATCATCCAGTTAGTCTAGTTTTTTTTCTTTAGCTGATTTTTTCTTTTCTAAATCATGTAGGGAAATATAGGATTATACACCAGAATACATTCACGCTGCTGTTTATGTTTTGTAATTACTTTTACTGGTGTCTTTGTGTCTTTTTTGTAGATTTGAGTTACTGATTAGTATCCTTCATTCCTCCATGGAAGACTCCTTTTAGCATTTCTCATAGAGCTTGTAGGCATATCAGCTATGGATTTTATTGGTTCTTGTTTGTTTGGAAATGTCTAAACTTCTTTTTATTTTTACAGGATCATTTTGCCACATGTAGAATTCATGATTCACAGGGTTTTCTCTTTCAGTACTTGAAATCCTTCTGGCCTCCATGGTTTCTGATGGGAAATTAGCTGTTCATCTTATTGAGGATTTCTTGTACACAACGAATGCCTTCCCTTGCAGCTCTTGAGATCTTTACCATCTTTTGGTAGCTTGACTGTGCTGTGCTGTCTTAGAGTTTATCCTGTTTGGAGTTCATTGAGCCTTTGGGGTGTGTGGATGGATGTTTGTCATCAAACGTGGGAAGTTATTAGGCATTTCCTCTTGAAATATTCTTTCTGCCCCTTTCTCTGTTCTCCTTTTGGGACTACTATTGTACATATGTTGGTACATTGGATGGTGTTCCACAAGACTGAAGTTCATTGAACTGTCTCCATTCCTTTCATTTTTTGTTCCTTAGACCAAAAGTCTTAATTGACCTGTCTCCGTGTTCACATGCTCTTCTGTCTGCACAGTCTGCTTTTGAGCCCCTCTGGTGATTTCATCTTCCACATACTATAGTTTTGAACTCCAGAATTTCTATTTGATTCCTTCTTAAAACTTCTGTTTCTTTTTGGTACTCTTCTATTAGGTCAGACATCATTCTCACTTTAGCTCTCTGAACATATTTTAAATGGCAGATTAAAAGTCTTTATCTACCAAACTTAAAAAAAAAAGCCTTTATCTAGTAAGTCTGATATCTGAGTCTCTTAGCGACTGCTTCTAGTAAAAGACTTTTTCCCCCTGGGCATTTCGCACATTTCTTTGTGCATCTATTATAAATATTTATTGTTATTGAAAACTTGGCGCTTTTTTTTTTGGTTTGTTTTACATAAATATATTTAAACTGTTTATTTATTTACTTATTTTGCTGCACCAGGTCTATCTTAGTTGTAGCATGTGGGATCTAGATCCCTGACCAAGGATGGAACTGGGCTGCCTGCATTGGGAGTCGGGAGGCTTAGCCACTGGATCACCAGGGAAGTCCCTGGGCAGTTTTCTTTAAATTAATTAATTAATTTTAATTGGAGGATAATTATAATATTGTGATGGTTTTTGCCATACATCAACATGAATTGGCTACAGGTATACATGTGTCCCCTTTCCCTGAGCATTTTTAATGTTATAATGCAGCATACATGCATATAATGTAGCATACATCTGGAAACCAGATTCTTCTGTTGTTTTTGTTGTTTGTTGTCATTGGTTGTTTGCTAGGTAAGTGTTCTGAACTAATTTTGTAAAGTCTTTGTTCTTTGTCATGAGTGGCCGTGAAGTTGTGCTGTTAGCTGAGTGATAAGCTAGTGAGTAGACAGATATGTCCTTAAATACCTGGATCCACGTAAGACAAGTTTTCATTTTACAGATGGGCTTTGTGCGCTGTGTGGGGTACGTGAATGTTGAGGTATGTGTGTATTGGGGTACATGTGCCATGTGAGGTACATCTGCCATGTTGGGGTCTGTGTACTGGGGTGTGTGTATGTTGGAGTAGGTGTGCTGTGGGGGGTACTTGTGCCATGTTGTTTTATGTATGCTGAGTTGTGGTAGTGTGTGTTGGAGTAAGTGTGCTGTGTGGGGTATGTGTGTGTTGGGGTGAGTTGCTGTGTTGGGGTACATTGCTGTGTTGGGGTATGTATGCCGTGTGGGGTACGTGTGTGTTGGGGTTTGTGTGCTGTGTTGGGGTACGTGTGCCCTATGGATATGTGTGTTTTGAGGTATGTGTGCTGTGTGGGTACATGTATATGTTAGGGTACATGTGCCATGTGGGCTGTGTCAATTGACACATCTGCGAGTTGGCCAGAGTGGAGAGAGGAGCACCTTGGCAGGTCTTTGCTGATGGGCCCAGCCTGGCCCCTGGATTCCCAGCCTCATTCTGCAGAGCAGCTCACCCTGGCCTTTCCTCTCGGCGTCTTGGCTAGCCTTCCTGTCCTGCATTTACTGCCCCAGGCAGTGGTGACTGTTGCCTTTGCTGTCAGTGTTTATGGCCAGTGCTCCAGGGAGGCACTGGTCAGGACCATACAGTGTCAGGCATTGGGAGGTAGGTCTGCTCCTTTCTCTGGTTCACATGCCACCGCCAGTCTGGCTCTGACCATTGTCAGTTTTCCAGTCTCTTTCATGGGGTGGGGTCTCTCAATATGCCATTTTCTTTCTTGTCCATTGATGTCCTTTGTTGCTGTTCAGTTGCTCAGTTGTGTCTGACTCCTCATGACCCCATGGACTGCACCATACCAGGCTTCCCTGTCCTTCACCATCTCCTGGAGCTTGCTCAAACTCATGTCCACTGAGTCGGCGATGTCATCCGGCAGTCTCATTTTCTGTCGTCCCCTTCTCCTCTTGCCTTCAATCTTTTCCAGAATCAGGGTCTTTTCTAGTGAGTTGGCTCTTTGCATCAGGTGGCCAAAGAACTGCAGCTTCAGCTTCAACATCAGTCCTTCCAGTGAATATTCAGGGTTGATTTCCTTTAGGATTGACTGGTTTGATCTCCTTGCGGTCCACAGGACTCTCAAGAGTCTTCTCTAGCACCACAGTTCAAAAGCATCAATTTTTCGGTGCCCAGCCTTCTTAATGGTCCAACTCACATCCATACTTGACTACTGGAAAAACCATAGCTTTTACTGTGCAGACATTTGTTGGCACAGTGATGTCTCTGCTTTTTAATATGTGTAGGTGTTTTAATATGTGTAGGTTTGTCATAGCTTTTCTTCCAAGGAGCAAGTGTCTTTTAATTTCATGGCTGCAGTCACCGTCCTCAGTGATTTTAGAGCCCAAGAAAATAAAGTCTGTCACTGTTTCCATTTTTCCCCCATCTATTTGTCATGAAGTGATGGGACCAGATGCCATGATCTTTGTATTTTGAGTGTTGAGTTTTAAGCCAGCCTTTTCACTCTCCTCTTTCACCTTCATCAAGAGGCTCTTTAGTTCCTCTTCACTTTCTGCCATGAGGGTGGTGTCATCTGCTTATCTGAGGTTATTGATATTTCTCCTGGCAGTCTTGATTCCAGCTTGAGCTTCTTCCAGCCTGTCATTTCGCATGTTGTACTCTGCATATAAGTTAAATAAGCAAGGAGACAATATGCAGCCTTGACTTACTCCTTTGATGTCCTTTGTTAAAACTTGAAATTCTATAAAAAGAAAATGCAAACCTTATATCAGTGAGCACAGGTGGAAAATAATCTTGAGAAGAAACACAGTGAAAGTGGAGCTGCTGTCTGGACCCAGTTGTGGGTCCTGGGTTCTGCCTTCAGGGCCTGAAGCAGCTTCGTGGTGATGCCTTAAAGCCCATGAGACTTGACCACATGATCAGAAAATTGGAAAGGGAAGGACTGAGGGCATCCAGCACTCTCCGTGTTTTTACATAAAGTCCTGGACCCTGGGGGGCGAGGCGGGGGCCGGGTGTCTGGAGGCTGAGGACAGAGTAAATCCTCTGGCTGCCCTCTCCACACCACTCCATGACCCCACCACCCTCTGTCTCTCAGGTTGTCCTTCTACTCCGGACACTCCTCCTTTGGCATGTACTGCATGGTATTCTTGGCGGTGAGTCTGCTGTATGTGACTGGTGTGTTGTGGCTGTGGCCAGCCCTTCCCTGGGCCTTGGGAGAGCCAGGGCGGAGGTGGAGGTTCTGGCATGTTGATAAAAACTGGGGGCCCCGTGTCTGGGGATTCTAGGCTTGTGGCCCCAGGGTTGCCGTCCACGTGGCGGGCAAGGTGGGCCTGGTGGGTGCCCGACTGACTCTGCTCTCGGACCGCAGCTCTACGTGCAGGCCCGGCTCTGCTGGAAGTGGGCACGGCTGCTGCGGCCCACCGTTCAGTTCTTCCTGGTAGCCTTCGCCCTGTACGTGGGCTACACCCGCGTTTCTGACCACAAACACCACTGGAGTGACGTTCTCGTCGGCCTCCTGCAGGGGGCGCTGGTGGCCAGCTTCACTGTGAGCTCCCAGGCCCTGAACCCCTGCCCTGACCAGAGACCCCACTCTGGGACCCCTGCCCTCTCTGGGCTGCCTCTCCAAGACCCTTGCCCTGTGCTCCCATCTTCCCTTAAGACCCCAACTCTGCTCTCTCATTGATCCCCCCAGAGGCCCTTCAACTCCTGGGCTCCCCTGCCCCACTGTGCCCAGCCTGCCTGGCCTGTCTTGTTCCCACCCAAGCAGCTCCTGCCTCCCTCTTCTCTGCCAGGTCCGGTACATCTCCGACTTCTTCAAAGCTCGGCCCCCGCAGCACTGCCCAGAAGAGGAGGACCTGGAACGGAAGCCCAGCCTGTCGCTGACGCTGGCCCTGGGCGAGACTGACTGCAACCACTACGGGTACCCTGTGTCTTCCTCCTGAGGCCGGAGCTGCATCCAGCTGGGGCTCTGGTGGGGGCAGCGTGTCCATGGTCCCGGCAGGCCCCTCACTTAGCATGGTGGTGAGAGCCCTGCACAGGCCCCAGGCTGGATCCTGGCAGGGGCTCCACTAACTCCACCTTCTGTGCACTGGACCAGGGGTCTGAGGATGCCTGGGGCAGCCCTAGCATTTGGAGGGGAACGCTTCCTCGGAGCCCCCATCTTTTGTTGGCTTAGGGAAGGGACTGAGAGATCCTGACGGATGCTGTTTTTGTAAAATGTAATGTATACGTGGATTTTTAGTAAAATAGGGCATTTGCTTGATGAATGTTATCAGTACCTGTTTCTTGTGGCCGTTCTGAGGACTCTGTTCCTACAGCAGGGGTAGGGGGGGGTGCTTGCTGGTCGGGGGCTCAGCTGAGCCCAGGTGTGGGCATAGCTGGGTGGGTCAGCCATGCCTGGGTTGCTACTCTGGTCTTATGGGAGGGAGGTAAGTGGAAGGAAAGCTGACTGCCAGACTGGTCCAGTCTTCTGCAGGCCCATGCTAAGGTTGGGGTCACCCTGCAGAGGGAGGGAGCCCTGAACAAAAGGTACCTGCTCTTGTTTGGCCCCCAAGGCCTGAGAGGCTAGGAGAGTCCTGAGTCCTGGTTGGGCGGAGAAGTGTCTCCACAGTAAGGATGTGTCTGCTGGGGGACCTGGAGCAGGCCAGAGACTTGGATGTGGGTAGGAGAATTGATGCTTTTGAACTGTGGTGTTGGAGAAAACTTTTGAGAGTCCCTTGGACTGCAAGGAGATCCAACCAGTCCATTCTAAAGGAGATCAGTCCTGGGTGTTCTTTGGAAGGACTGATGGTAAAGCTGAAACTCCAATACTTTGGCCACCTCATGCGAAGAGTTGACTCTTTGGAAAAGACTCTGATGCTGGGAGGGATTGAGGGCAAGAGGAGAAGGGGATGACAGAGAATGAGATGGCTGGGTGGCATCACCAAGTCAATGGACATGAGTTTGAGTGAACTCCGGGAGTTGGTGATGGACAGGGAGGCCTGGTGTGCTGCAATTCATGGAGTCACAAAGAGTCAGACATGGCTGAGTGACTGAACTGAACTGAGGAGCATGGCCAGCACCCCAGAGATGACTGTGTGCAGGGCTATGCCCAGGTCCAGTGAGGGGGCAGTACCCCATTCTGCCAGGGTTGTTATGTGGAAGATGACATGTGCTGTTTGGGCCTGGAGCAGGCTCCTTGTCCCGTTTCTGCTCAGGGATATATGCACCCCCTTCCCACCCAGGCCTCAGAGTCACTCCCCTTTAGTGACCGGGACCCCTGCTCCCCAATTGTCCCATCTCAGCAGTGCCCACCTGCAGCTGAGCCCCTGAAGTTCCCAGTCCCCCAACTCCCTCAGTCAAGCTGACTCCGCCCCTCCTGCTACATGGACCCTGTGTACGTAGCCCCTGCGCCCTCTGCCTTGGAATGGGAACCCCTCCCTCACCGTCCACATCAGTGAATGTCAGGGAAGCAGCACAGATATGGCCACAAACACACCTCAAAAAGGGAAAATGGGTTTGAAAGCTCTGTGGGGGAGACTTCATAATTGGGAAAAATTTAGAGAATGGGCAGTAGAGGGAAGTGTGGGCCCGAGTGGGAGTCGGGAAGTGAAGCAGACAGCGAGGGACTCCCGGCGCCAGGAAGGTGTCCTAGGTGACACTGGAGCTTCTGGGCCTGGCCGCCGATGGGCCAGTGTCCCTGAAACTTTCTGAGCAGACAGAGCTCATCTGTGCAGTCACAGTGTAAGTAGGAAGTTTAATCTTCATCAAAGGTCTGAGCAAAATGGGTGGTTTCTTTCTAAGTGTCTGTTTCCATTTTATCTGCACCTAGAACCCATCTTATTCTGAAGCCCTTGCAGGACTGAGCAGGATAATTTAATGCTTGGAGGCAGACATGGAGCCTAGCAGCCCTCCCTGGAGATGAAGAACTCCATTGCCCCGATGACCTTGAGGAGCAGAAGCGCAGGAGGAGGGAGATGAGAGTATGCTTCTTGGCCTTGACTCTGGGAGGGTCTCGGGCTCAACAAAGACCCTAAGGAACCACAGTGTGAGAGCAGAGGAGAGTCCATCCCCAAAGGGTCTTCAGACAGCTCACAGCCCTTGGGAGGTGGTGCATGCACTGGCTGCATCTTATTGAGAAGAGCAGAGATGCTCTGTCTCAGGTTCACTGTTTCTTACAAATCCAGGCATCCGTATATGATCACACTGAAACACTGGGACATATTGCTACACCCAGACAGAGCTGTGGGAAGCTCTTATGTGTAATCTGAGGTTTATGCTCCTTATGGTTCTACAGCAAAAATTGTACTTTTCTTTTTTCCTCTCTATACAGTGGGGGATGGTGGTGGTGGTATTTAGTTGATTCTCATGGGCAGCTCCTAGATTCTTAGCCAGGTAAATATCATTTCTCATGGTATGCTCTCCATGTTCAATATCCCCCTAACCATCAGTTGTTAATAGGCTTTGGAAAACCCCTCCTAGCTTGAGTATTGAACCATATGCAGGAATTTCTGTTGTTTGTGAAGTGTGGCACAGTGCTGTGGTTTTGTGGGAAGTCATCCTTGCTATTTTATAGGTGCATACTGAAGAGTATTTGGAGGAGGAAATGGCAACTCACTCCAGTATTCCTGCCTGGAAAATCTCATGGACAGAGGAGCCTCGCGGGCTATAGTCCATGTGATTGCAAAGAATCAGGCATGACTGAGCATGCATGTGCATGCGTGTGTGAGTGTGCACGCACACACACACTGAAGAGTACAGGAATGAAACTTTCAAGGGCTGTGCCCGGCAGTATTTCACAAGACAAAAATGGAATGAAGATGTGGCAACATTTAGTAATTTAGTAATTGCGTATAGGTATCCATTGTGTCACTCTCTGTACTGTATTTTGAAAAATTTTTCCATTAGTTCAAAACAGGAAAACTCTACCTAAGTAAATCTTCCTTAGTTGAAAAATCATGTATTTGTTTTCTCATTCACTGTTTAAGTTGTAACAACATAAAATCCTAATTGAAGCTCTTTGTAATGTTGGTGACTGTCGAAGTTTCAGCTCTTGATAACCAAAAGCAGTGGATGTGGTGTCTTCATGTCTCACCATGTTCATGTCTGTCTGAGCGAGGACAGGCTATTCGTAGGGGGTCTCCATGTGGGCGTCACCCCCTGAGGCCATGGAACTTAGTAGCCTCAAGCCTGCCTGTCTAGCCCCCTGAATACTGTCAGCCGTCGAGCGCCTCTTATGGGGGAGCAGTTGGTACTGCAACTTTTAAAACTGGTGATTTTTCTTAAGCCTCTTTCAGCAATTTTCAGCAGCTGGACAGCTCCAGGGTCTCCTGTCAGCCTGCTGACTTCCCATGTCCGACATAAACTTAGAATTTAAAGTTTTTTCTGTTGGCCTCATTTTTCTCAGTATGACTTTTGGGGAACCAAGCGGCCCAGTTTGTACAATTGAAAAAGCCTCATTGTTGGGTGAATCTAGGGCACTAAGAATTTCCAATTGGAAGAAGGCTGGAATCGCTTGACCACAGGCTTCTACCCTATAAAGGTACACGGGTCCCCACCATGCACATCTCTTCTTGGCCTCTGGAGAAAATACTGACCTCTCACATCAACTCCAGGGTACCAGGTGGGGCTTTGTCCAAATATGCAAGCCACTGATGACACGAGGCTTTTAAAATTCAATTTAAATTAACAAAAATCCAGTTTATCAGTCACTGAAGGCAGAGGAGAAGATAAAGGATATTTCTGTCATCAGAGGAATACTATTGAGATATTCTTATTTAGAGAAATTAAAAAAAATTTTTGACCCCTCCCCCACTATTTAGAGAATTAAAATTAAGAATTTAATTAGGGTTAAGGTTCTGAGGTAAAGTGAAGGGTAGGGGTTAATTTTGTTTGTTCAATTGCTCAGTGTGTCTGACTCTTTACGACCCCGTGGACTGCAGGACGCCTGACTTCCCTGTCCTTCACCATCTCCCGGAGCTTGCTCAAACTCACGTACATTGAGGTGGTGATGCCATCCAGGCATCTTGTCCTTTGTTGTCCCCTTTTCCTCCTGCCTTCAGTCTTTCCCAGCATCAGGGTCTTTTCTAGTGAATCAGTTTTTTTCATCAGGTGATCAAAGTATTGGAGCTTCAGTCTCAGCATTATTCCCTCCAATGAGTATTCAGGACTGATTTCCTTTAGGGGTTAAGGTTAGGGTCAGAAGTTAGGGTTAGGATGGGATTAAGGTCAAAGTCTTAAGGAGAGGATGATAGCACCACATGCTTGGTAGCTGAGTATCTATATCCATTAACTGGAGTTTTCTGCATATACTAAACTGAAAGGAGAAATAACCATACAACTATAGTGGAGACTATACTATCCACTTTCGATAATGGATAGATCTAACAGAACTAATGATCCCCCACCCCCCAAAAAAAATCAGTGGACTTGTATAACAACACCATAGACCAAATGGACCTAACCAACGTATGTAGAACTTTTAGCCCAACAGCAGGGTGTACATTCTTCACAAGTATGTATGGCACATTCTCAAGTCACAAGTCTTAAGACTGATATTTCAAGAATCTTTTCTGACCACAGTGAAAGAAAACTAGAAATCAACAGTAGAAGGAAAACTGGAAAATTCACAAATAGGTGAAAATCAAACAACACACTTTGAATAATCAGTGGGCCAAAGAAGAAATAAAAAGTGAATTTAAAAGTATCTTGAGACAAAAATGAAAACAAATTACCAAAATTTGTGAGATGCAGTAAAAGTAGTACTAGGAGGGAGTTTATCTAGTTTTATCACTAGAAGTTTATAGTGATAAATGCCTGCATTAAGAAGGGAAAAAAATCTCCAATAAGCATGCTTAGATTTCAAGGAACTATTGAAAAACTTGAACCAAAATTAGAAGGAGAAAATAAAGTTTAGAAGAGAAATAAATACAATAGAGAACAGGAAAACTATAAAAGATTAAAGCTAAGAGTTGGGTTTTTAATGATGAAAAAACTTAAAAAAAGTAATTTTTATTGGAGTGTAGTTGCTTATCAATGTTTCTGCTGTACAGCAAAGTGAATCAGCTATACGTATATGTGTATCTCTTTTGATTTCCTTCCCATTTAGGTCATCATAAAGCACTGAGTAGGGTTCCCTGTTGCTATTCAGTAGGTTCTTATTAGTTCTCTATTTTATAGATAGTATCCATTCTAAAGGAGATTAGTCCTGGGTGTTCATTGGAAGGACTGATGCTGAGGCTGAAACTCTAGTACTTTGGCCACCTCATGCGAAGAGTTGACTCATTGGAAAAGACCCTGATGCTGGGAGGGATTGGGGGCAGGAGGAGAAGGGGACGACAGAGGATGAGGTGGCTGGATGGCATCACTGATTTGATGGACATGAGTTTGGGTAAACTCCGGGAGTTGGTGATGGACAGGGAGGCCTGGCGTGCTGCGATTCATGGGGTTGCAAAGAGTCAGACACGACTGAGCGACTGAACTGAATTGAACTGATCCGTGCATATATGTTAATCTTCTGCCAAGTTTTAAATTGCATTTTCAGTCTTTGGAGTTTGAATTGTGTGAATTCTTGGTCTATTTTGAATATGAACTCTTTTTTTTTGCATGTATGGTTTGCAAGTATTGTCTCACATGCAGTAGGCTGCCTTTTCATTTTGTGGAGGGTTTCCTTTGTCACCACTGAAAAGCTTTTCAGTTGGATAGAGTCCCATTGGTTTACTCTGCTTTTGTTACCCTTGCTGATAAGACAGATCCAGAAAATATTGCCAAGATTGAAGTCAAAGAACGTGGTGCCAGACTTCCCTGGTGGTCCAGTGGCTGAGCATTCGCCTGCCAGTGCAAGGGATATGGGTTCAATCCCTGTGTGGGATTGAAGATCCCACATACCATGGAACAGATAAGCCCATTTACCACAACTACTGAAGCCCACGTGCTCTAGAGCCTGAGCTCTGCAACAAGAGAAGCCAGTGCAATGAGAAGCTCGTGCACCTCAACTAGAGAGTAGCCCCCTGCTTGTTGCAAGAGAAAAAGCCATTGCCGCAATGAAGACCCAGACCTGCCCACCCCCCCCTTCCTCCATGTCTAGTAGATGGGAGACCCGCTTCTCCTTGCCACTCCAGGAGCAGTTCTGGAGCTGATCTGGGGGTGGTTCTGGGGTTTGCAGGCGGAGCCCCTGTTGCTGTGTCCCTCTTCCCCACATGAACATCCAGAGCAAGCTGTCTTCCCTGCTGCCTGAATACCCCCTCCCCACCCAGTGTCTTCCAGAGAAGTCAGGTTCTGCAGCAGGGTCTGCAGGCAGTGAGCATCTGGACCCACGTTCACATCTCTGTAAACACAGAACCTCCCTTGACTGCCTGCCCCCTGCTCACTGCCTCCCCATCTGGCCTTAGCCTCGTGCAGGTGTCAGATCGATTGCCCATCTCAGCCTCGGCTTGTTATCAGAGCTGCTCCAGGCCCTTGCTGAAAACCCGTGAACCCACCTTTAAAAGGGATGTCCTTGCTCACAACCCTCCAACCCCTACCTTTAGCAGGGGTTAACAGAAGTCTTTAAAGGAGTCCAGAGACAAGAGAAGAAGCTACCAAGAAAGAAAACCAGATGGAACCAGCTGGGACCAAGATGGCCACGAATCTGACCTCCAACAGACCTCGAGTCTCATTGTATGTTGATTTTACTGTATTATCATACTAGGTGACACACCTACCTTGCCCTGACCAGACAGGTAGAACCAAAAAATGATAAAAAAGGAGGTGGCATCTCACTCCCTTGGAAAAGCCCTGCCCCTCCCCCTAATGCACCTGGTTCCCCATCATTAGCCTCACTACCCCTTCTTTGCCCTTACCCTTTATAATCAAGCCACTCTCTCCAGGTGGGTGAGAAGTTGACCTGAGAACTTAGTTCTCACTAATGCATTCTTTGGCCTCTGAATAAAGCCTGTGCTGTGTTGGTCTCGGCTTTGGTTTCATAGTCATCTACTGATTATCACCTACTACTAATGGAAGAAGGAAACCTTCCCTGTTGAGGCAGAGCCCCAGCCAGACTAGGGACTGAGCGGGGTCCATAGGACTTAATTTAGTAACAATCCGTAAGGGGACTGGTCTCTGCTCTGTGGGGTGGATGGAGGGCACCTACAGCCACAGCAGACTTTTGTTGGCAAAGTGATGACTTTGCTTTTTAATTTGCTGTCTAGGTTTGTCATAGCTTTTCTTCCAAAGAGCACGTGTCTTTTACTTTCGTGGTGCAGTCACTGTCCGCAGTGATTTTGGAGCCAAGAAAATAAATCTGCCACCGCTTCTGTTTTTTTTCCCTTCTTTTTTGCCATGAAGTGATGGGACCAGTTGCCATGATCTTAGTTTTTTTAATGTTGAGTTTTAAGTCAGCTTTTTCACCCTCCTCTTTCTCCCTCATCAAGGTGCTCTTTAGTTTCTCTTCACTTTCTGCCGTTAGAATGGCATCATCTGCATATCTGAGGTTGTTGATATATCTCCCGGCAATCTTGATTCCAGCTTATGATTCATCCAGCTCAGCATTTCGCATGATGTGCTCTGCATATGAATTAAATAAGCAAAGTGACGATATACAGCCATGACGTATTCCTTTCTCTATTTTGAAATATATAAAGTATCTCTATGCAGAGGCCTTGCTACACAGTGGATAATGCAAGAGACAATCTTATAAAGTAGACAAAATAAGTGATACAGACAGTAGCATTTAGAAGATCATACAAGAGAGAGAAACAATTTCAAAACAAAGAGAACACATTTAACCATTATTTGTGTAACTAGTTTTAATCTCTTGGCAGTAAACCATCAAGTCCATAGGGGAGTCAGGTGGAGATAGCAAATTCTGGAAGGATCAGATAGTGAAAAAGATAGTTAAATGTTTTAGCTTTGTTTACAAAGGTATACTTTATCAACTTATGTATACATACTTGTTGATACCTCCTTAAGTATGTATAATCCCATACATCCTCATATGCACTTATCTAGTACTCTTGCCTGGAAAATCCCATGGATGGAGGAGCCTGGTAGGCTGCAGTCCATGGGGTCGCTAAGAGTTGGGCACGACTGAGCGACTTCACTTTCACTTTTCACTTTCATGCATTGGAGAAGGAAATGACAACCCACTCCAGTGTTCTTGCCTGGAGAATCCCAGGGATGGGGGAGCCTGGTAGGCTTCTGTCTATGGGGTTGCACAGAGTTGGACATGACTGGACTGGAAGAAACACAAGCTGGAATCAAGATTGCCGGGAGAAATATCAATAACCTCAGATATGCAGATGACACCACCCTTATGGCAGAAAGTGAAGAGGAACTAAAAAGCCTCTTGATGAAGGTGAAAGTGGAGAGTGAAAAAGTTGGCTTAAAGCTCAACATTCAGAAAACGAAGATCATGGCATCCGGTCCCATCACTTCATGGGAAATAGATGGGGAAACAGTAGAAACAGTGTCAGACTTTATTTTTCTGGGCTCTAAAATCACTGCAGGTGGCGACTGCAGCCATGAAATTAAAAGACGCTTACTCCTTGGAAGGAAAGTTATGACCAACCTAGATAGCATATTCAAAAGCAGAGACATTACTTTGCCAACAAAGGTTCGTCTAGTCAAGGCTATGGTTTTTCCTGTGGTCATGTATGGATGTGAGAGTTGGACTGTGAAGAAGGCTGAGCGCCGAAGAATTGATGCTTTTGAACTGTGGTGTTGGAGAAGACTCTTGAGAGTCCCTTGGACTGCAAGGAGATCCAACCAGTCCATTCTAAAGGACATCAGCCCTGGGATTTCTTTGGAAGGACTGATGCTAAAGCTGAAACTCCAGTGCTTTGGCCACCTCATGCGAAGAGTTGACTCATTGGAAAAGACTCTGATGCTGGGAGGGATTGGGGGCAAGAGGAGAAGGGGACGCCAGAGGATGAGATGGCTGGATGGCATCACTGACTCGATGGATGTGAGTGTGAGTGAACTCCGGGAGTTGGTGATGGACAGGGAGGCCTGGCGTGCTGTGATTCATGGGGTTGCAAAGAGTCGGACACGACTGAGCGACTGATCTGATCTGAAGTGACTTAGCAGCAGCAGCCTATTTCAACTCAAATCATCCCAAATAAAAGTCTCTTAATTTTGTTGCAACTCTAGTCATTTGTTGCAATTTCATAAAAAAGACACATTGTAATTCATTTGTGAAAGTGAAAGTGAAGTGGCTCAGTCCCGACTCTTTGTGACCCCATGGACTGTAGCCTGTCAGGCTCCTCCGTCCATGGGATTTTCCAGGCAAGAGTGCTGGAGTGGATTGCCATTTCCTTCTCCAGGGCATCTTCCTGACCCAGGAATTGAACCCGGGTCTCCCACATTGCAGGCAGACACTTTACTGTCTGAGCCACCAGGGAAGTATTTGTATAGACCAGTAAATGCTAGGATTTCTCAGTCTAATTTTTTTTTTTAGGGGCCTTATAAATCATTTAAAATCTCAACCCTTCTCCCTGCTTCACCATCTTCTGAATCCTTTGATATGGGAAAAGCTATGGAAAGAATGTTTAATATAATCCAAACTTGTTGTTGGTTTTGTTCAGTCACTTTTTGTGACCCCATGGACTGCAGGAGGCCAAGCTTCCCTGTCCTTCACCATCTCCTAGAGCTTGCTCAAACTCATGTCCATTGAGTTGGTGATGCCATCCAACCATCTCGTCCTCTGTCATCCCCTTCTCCTCCTGCCTTCAGTCTTCTCCAGCATCACGGTCTTTTCTAATGAGTCGGTTCTTTACATCAGAAGTATTGGAGCTTCAGCTTCAGCATCAGTCCTTCTAATGAATATTCAGGATTGATTTCCTTTAAGATTGACTGGTTTGATCTCCTTGCAGTCCAAGGGACTCTAGGTATTTATTATTGGGTGTTGTGAAGATCTGAGAAGCAGAATTGGATGGATACAAAAAGAAAAAGTGAATGTAGGGACATAACTAGAAATTGGGACACCCATGTGACCAGAGAGCAATCGCAATGGAGCAAATCACCTCTCTCACCCAGGAGGACAAGTTTATCTTGGTAATAATATCAGCAACTGAGGCATTAAAGTGTTACTATGAAAAGTCGTTAACAGAAAGGGCAGCGGAAATGTTTCCTTATAGAACACAATATGAGAGCCTGTAATTTTCCAGGAGCCTATAAATTTAAGATAGATGTTTTGTTACTTGAAATTTTGAGTGGATTATGTGTAAGTTTTACAGACTGGTGAAAGTAATGTACTATTCCTGCCTGGAATGAATAGATCACCTCTTAATTCATAAATTTCACACTTAACCAGGCTTAGAGACAATCTATGTTGGAGAGTATTCTAAAACAATTTGTGCATATCAGCTGCAGATTTGACAAGAAACTTTTATTCTCACATAAAAAAAAAGAAAAGTCAAAGTATTAGTTGCTCAGTCATGTCCCACTCTTTGTGACCCCATGGACTGTAGCCTGCCAGGCTCCTGTGTCCATGGAGTTCTCAAGGCAACAGTACTGGAGTGGGAAGCCATTCCCTTCTCCAGGGGATCTTCCTGACCCAGGCATCAAACCCAGGTCTCCTGCATTGCAGGCAGATTCTTTACTGTCTGAACCACTAGGGAAGCCCTTACTCTCACATATGAGATATCAAATTTGTCTTCACACATTGCCTGCTATATTTAGGCTCTTGGTTCATACTCCATGTAACCACTTAGTGTAATTAAATCCAATTTGAAATTAAGCTATGTTTTAAGAATGTGGTTTGCAGCCCCTGTTACCCTGGTATCACATCTCAAAACTCAAAACTCTAACTTGTTGATATGAATATCAATTTCATTTTAGCTCAGTTTGAACAGAGAAGCAAGCAAGTCAGGGAGCCAATTTTTTTTAGGTTTGTTTAGGGAGAAAAACTTAGAAGGCAAAGTATATGCAGCTTGTGGGCTCTTTGAGTCACTAATTATTTGCAGGAATTTTCTTGTATTTTTTTCAAGTGTGACCTTGCATTCATATAATAACAAATAACAGAATTAGAAGAAACTAATTTGAAAGGCTGGCTTGTTTCTACCCAGAAAATTTGAACGTGAAGGTACCAATGGGAACTGCAAAGATCAGGGTGCCAAGTTTTTAAGAATATTTTAGTCTAGGTTTGCAAATAATAACTAGTGTGCTTGCAATTTCAAGAATATATTTGTATTCTGATAAAGAATATACTTTTCAGACTGCAGCCCATTATACAGTGAAGCAGTCAGAAAGAGAATATAAATATTGTATACTGACACATATATATGGACTCTGAAGAGATGGCACTGATGAATTTATTTTCAGGGAGACAATGGAGAAACAAACATAGAGGACAGACCTATGGACAAGGTGGGAGGAGAGGAGGGAGAAGGAGATGTATGGGGAGAGTAATATAGAAATGTATAATACCATGTGTAAAACAGATAGCCAATGGCAACGTGCTGTATGACTCAGGGAACTCAAACAGGGCTCTGTGACTGGCTGAAGGGTGGGGTGGGGAGGGGATGGGAGGGAGGTCTGGGAGAGGAGGGACACGGGTGTGCCTATGGCTGATTCTTGTTGATGTATCACAGAAACCCACAAAATTCTGTAAAGTAATTATCCTTCAATTAAAAAATTAAAAAATAATAAAGAATATACTTTTCCAGAAGGCTTCCAGTGTGGCTGCCTCCTGCTGGAAGCCTAGGATGCTGGAATCAGGTCACATCCTGTCTGTCTTCACAGGACACTGGGCTTGTACTCTAAGAAATTTCAGGCTCTGCTCTGGATCCTGATCATCCTATGGCCAGAGAAATTGGTAACATTTTTGTTTTGCCCATTGAAATGTTTAAAGACACAGGTTATTTCAGTTTCCTGATGTGGGTGAATTGTGAAGTGTGGAGCTCATTAATGATTTTTTTTTTTGCAAGAAATGTACATCCTAGTTCTCACATGAGGGTGAGACCCCCCTGTTCAACAATGAGAGACCCTACTTGCACCTGTGCCTCCTAGGAGAGCAGCTTTAAGTCATTTGAAACCTGACCAACTTCTGTCTGTCATACATGGTAGATTTAGACCTAAGTCCTGTCTATGGCCTTCCCTGGTGGCCCAGCTGGTAAAGGATCTTCCTGCAATGCAGGAGACTTGGGTTCAATCCCTAGGTTGGGGAGATCCCCTGGAAATATACTGCCCACTCCAGTATTGTTGGATTCTGGAGAATCCCATGCACAGAGGAGCCTGGTGGGTTACAGTCCATGGGGTCGCAAAGAGTGGGACACAACTGAGGGACTAACACTTTCACTTTCCCTTTTCAAGTCCTGTCTACACTGATTATGTTAGATGAGACCATGTGCTTTCTACAATGAGAACATTTGGATTGATCATGTTCTGTGTGCACCAGGACATAGAGAACCCGGCGTGGCCTCGGTCCTGAAACACTCTGTGCCTGCGTCTGATGTCAGTGCTCAGATGTCTGGGTTCCGGAGCTAAGGGGGGCTTCTCTGGGTAGCCATGCTCTTCTCTGAGTCGACTTCCATGGCCCTCTCATGGGTCAGTGCTGCAGTAGGGCTCTTGGTCTTTCCCCATGCCAAGTTCACCCTCCCCAGGGCGCCTGGAGACTCCTCAAGTGGCTACCTGGTAATTATTCCAGTTCACTGGCACGAGTATGGCGAGAAGGGAGACAGATTCACTTGGTGAATGGATTTCAGGGCACATGGATCAGGCAAAAAGCCAGTGGGCAGCAGGTGAGGTTGCTGCTGTGATCTCCTTCTAGTAGACAGTCCATACTCAGCAGAGACCAGACCTGCCCCTTGTCTTCCAGCCCTGTGCCCAACGGGTTTTCTCAGCACCTCAGCGGGACAAGAGGACCGAGCCTGCCAGAACCAAGGTAGTGTGTTCAACGTTATTGTGACAGCTGTAAAAGTAGTTAATAGACAGAACCAAGGAAAAGAGGAAGACTTCTCTGGGGCAAGCCTGGGGAGAGGAGACCAACTCTACACTTCTTTCTACCATCCCAGGAAATTACAGGAACCCACTTGTTTCCGCCTTGGGGCCCATCCAGCAGAGACCTGGTGTCCTAACCAAGGGTTGTGCCACCCCAGATGCAGGGTCTGGGGAGGGGGGCTCACCCTGGAGACTGTGAATGTGTAACCCCAGGCACAGGGTCTGGAGACTGTGGGTCTCACCCCATTCACATGGGTCCAGATCCTGTACTCGGAGACCCCGTATCTGTTCTTTCCCTCAGTGTGTCTTGCCGCCTCTGGGATTTCCAACATCTGAATGGAGGGTGTTACCCTGATTAACCTGTGGTCCTTTTTCTTCTCTTCATCTTGTCGCATTTACAAGAGGTCAGGAACCTTTGAGTGAGTTGCTGCTTTATGTTCTGCTGAGTGAAGACCTTTGGTGGTGTCATATTAATATCATAGCATGTCATATATCTAATTCATAGGGTTACCACTGTCTGGTGTCCTCTAGACCAAGTTCATATACTTTAATTTGTAATTTATTGTTATTTTATATTGGGGTAGAATTGATCCCCAATGTTTTATTTGTTTTATGTGTACATGAACTTGATTCAGTTATACATAGATGTATATCTATTCTTTTTCTGTTATTTTCCTCATATAGGTTATTACAGTTTGTTCAGTAGAGTCCTCAGTTCTATTCAGTAGGCCCTTTTTCATTATCAACTTGATATATACTAGTGTGTATATTTTCACCCCAAAGTCTTAATTTATCTGTCCCTTCTTTCTTTGGATAATCATAATTTGGTTTTCTCAGTCTGTGAGTCTGTTTCTATTTTATAAATTAGTTCAGTGGTATGAACTTATAGATCCCACCTGTATTTGATATCTTAGGATATTTGTCCTTTCCTCTCTGAAAAGTATTTGTAGTATGACTGTTTCTCGGTATATCCACACCCCTGCCAGCATCCTTATTTCATTCTGTTTTATGGCTGAGCAGCATTCCAGTGTACAGATGTACCACATAGTCTTCATTTTTCTGTCCATGGACATTTTGGTGGATTCTGTGTCTTGACTATTGTAAATAGTGCTGCCCTGAAAATCAAGGTGCACATGTCCTTTTGAATGGCGAGATTTTCTCTGGACCTAAGCCAAGGAATGGGATTGTAGGATCTACGTTAGTGTTTCAAGGAACCTCCGTGCTGTTTTCCATAGTGGTTTCACCATTTACATTCCCACCAAGATTGTAGGAGGATTCCATTTCCTGTACATTTTCTACAGTAATGATTCTTTGTAGACCTTTTCGATGATGGCCATTGTGACCAGTATGAGGTGATACCTCATTGTATTTTTGATTGGTATTGATTGAACAATTAATGATGTGGACTATCTTTGCACGTGCTTTTATTATTATTTTACATCTTGTGAGAACAGTTTACCTATTGAATCTGGCTTCTTGAAAGTTGGCCCTGTTTGGAATTTGTTTTCCCAGTGATTTACCCCAGGACATTTCTTGAGAGCAGGTGTCATTTATAGCCCTCTAGAACCTGTGACTATTAAGAGCCCTTTAGCATCTGTTTTAAGGTGTATATATTGATATGAACCAGCGAATTACTCCCTGTCTTTCTGCCTTTCTTTTTTGGTAACCATGAGTTTCTTTTCTATGAGGCTGTTTTTCTTTTGTAAAGAAGTTTATTTGTATCTATTTTTAGATTCCACCAGAAGTAATATCCTGTACTTGTTTTTCTCTCTCACTTTCTTCACTTAGTTTGATTATCTCTAGTTTCTTCCCTGTGTTTGGAAATGGCATTATTTCATCCTTCTTTATGTCTGAGTAATACTGCATTGGCCTTCCTTTGTAGCTCAGTTGGTAAGAATCTGCCTGCAATGCAGGAGTCCTGGGCTCAATTCCTGGGTCGGGAAGATCCCCTGGAGAAGGAAATGGCAACCCACTCCAGTATTCTTGCCTGGAAAATCCCATGAACAGAGGAGTCTGGTAGGCTACAGTCCATGGGTTCGGAAGAGTCGGACATGACTTAGCAACTAAACCACCACCAATATTGCATTGGGGGGTGGTACCCTATTTTCTATATTCTATATTCATTCATCTGTCCAGTATACTTTAGTTACTTCTGTGTCTTGGTTATTGTACCTAGTGCTGCCATGATCTTTTGGTGCAGGTGTCTTTTTAAATTTTGTTTTCCTCTGGATCTGTGCCTAGGTATGGGATTGCTGGGTCACTGAGTACTTCTATGTTTGGTTTTTTAAGAACCTCCATAATGTTCTCCCTTGGAGAAGGCAATGGCACCCCACTCCAGTACTCTTGCCTGGGAAATCTCATGTATGGAGGAGCCTGGAAGGCTGCAGTCCATGGGTTGCGAAGAGTTGGACACGACTGAGCGACTTCACTTTCACTTTTCACCTTCATGCATTGGAGAAGGAAATGGCAACCCACTCCAGTGTTCTTGCCTGGAGAATCCCAGGGACGGGGGAGCCTGATGGGCTGCCGTCTATGGGGTCACACAGAGTCGGAAACGACTGATGCGACTTAGGGGCAGCATAATGCGCTCCCTAGTGTGTGTACCAATTTACACTCCCATCAACAGTGTAGGAGAGTTCCCTTTTCTTCACACCCTCTGCAGACTTTATTGTTGTAGGGTTTTTGATGTGGCCATTCTGATCAATGTGAGGTGATACCTCATTGTACATTTGATTTGCCTTTCTCTAAGAACTAGTGATGCTGAGCATCATTTCATGTGCTTTATGGCCATCTCTATGACTTCTTTGGAGAAATGTGCATCTATTCTTTGGCTGACTTTTTATTGGATTGTTTGTTTTTTGGTATTGAGCTGTACTAGTGGTTTGTATGTGTTGAAGAGAAATTCCCTATAGGTATCTTTGTTTGTAAGAATTTTTTTCCATTCTGAAGGTTGTTTTTTTCTTTCACTGATGGTTTCCTTTGCTGTGCAGATGGTTTTAATGTTTATTAGGTCCCATTTGTTTATTTTTGTTTTCTTTTCATGATTCTTTGAGGTGGATCAGAAAAGAACTTGCTGCATTTTATGTCAAGATGTGTACTCTTTTCCTCAAGAGTTTCATGGTTTTGTCCTTTTATTTCAGTCTTTAACCTATTCTGAGTTTATTTTTGTGTCTGGTGTTAGGGAGCATTCTAATCTCCTTCTCATTTTCACTGCTAAGGAACTGCCCTGTGTCCTCTGCCGTGGCTGCTCCCAGTTTCCATTCCCAGCATCAGTGTAGGAGGGTTCCCTTCGCTCCACACCCTCTCCAGCACTTATTGTTTTGTAGTTGCCTCCTGTGGCCATTGTGACTGGTGTGAGGTGATACCTCCTTGAAGTTTTGATTTGCGTTTCTCTCACGTTTAGTGATGTTGACATCTTTACACGTGATTTTTTTAAACAGTGTGAGTTAAACTTACTTATTCAAATTGGCTTCTTGAACGCCTGCTCTGTTTTTAATTTTTTTCTGTTGACCTCCCCTAGGACACCTCTTGAGGGCAGGTGTTTTTTCCTTATAGCCCACAGGCCTAGTGACTATTAAGTGCCTGTGAGCAAAGATTTCACTTATTGTTGTGGGAAATGGCCACGAGGCGGCAGCATGCCTTTGGGCCCCCTCCCTGGTTACTGGGGGAACCAGAGCCTTAGGGAAAGTCCTGTTCCTGGATTGTCCATTAGAGTGGCATGTGCCAGAAGAAACACCCAAGGCTTGTGTCCCATTCCTTCTTCCTCCCTTACCCCTTTCCCCTGGACACATCCCAGTTCCTGCAACACCACTCTGTGGTGGGTGCTTTCATTATAGGTGGGGTGACCCTAAGGAAGGAGGCTGGAGGTGGGAACCCCGTCACCTGGAAACATGGAGCCCAGGGGTCTTTTCATAGCTCTTCCAGCCCAGAGGCTCCACATCCTGTGGGTGCAGTAGGTGTAGTTTTGCTGCAGGAGGACCCGCCTGGATCTGGAGATTGTGGGTCGGTGCAGAGAGGAACAGGCACACCAGGTGCATGGGGAAGGGCTCATTGACAGGCACATCTTCCCCAGCTCCTTCAGCCCCAAGACGGTCCTTCCAAGGGACCCAAGCCTGCCCGGGCTTCAGGGATGTGACAGCAGCCCAGGTCACTAAGGCCTGAAGGGAAGAGAGTCAGCATTCTCTTTTTGTAATTTGTATTGGTGTAGAGTGACTTACAATGTTGTAGGATGTGTTTGTTTTTGTTTTAGGGTGTTTATACAGTGTTGAATGGGAGTCCTCATTCTATAGTGGGTTCTTGTTGATTATTTTACAAAGAGTCGTGTATGTATATTCATCTCCACCTTCTTATTTCCTCTGCCTACCAATTTCCCTTTTGGTAACCATAAGGTACTTTGCTATGTCCTGAGGGTATTTCTGTTTGGTAAAGAAGTTCATTTGTTTCCATTTTTAGAATCCATCACTAAGTGATATCATATGATACTTGTCTTTCTGTGTCTCACTTCACTTCATATGATCGTCTCTACTTTGTTCCTTGTTGCTGAACATGGCACGATGTCACCCTTTTTATGGCTGAGTGATATTGCTCTGTGTGTGTGTACCCCATCTTGTTTTCCCATTCATCTGTCCTTACCCATTTAGGTTGCTTCCAAGTCTTGGCTCTTGTACACAGTGCTGTCATGAACGTTGGGGAGCACCTGTCTTTTAAAATTACGGTTTTCCCTGGATCTGTGCCCAGGAAATGGGATTGCTGGGTTATATGGTACTTCTCTGTTTAGTTTTTAATGAACCTTTGTCCTGTTCTCTTTTGTGGATTTACTGACTTTCAGCATGTGGGAGGGATCTTTTTCCTTCACATCCTCTCCAACATTTATTATGGTAGATTTTCTATGATGACCATTCTGACCTGTGTGAGGCAATGCCCCATTGCACTTCTGCTTCACAGTTCTCTAACACTTAGAGATGCTGAGCGTCTTTTCATGTGTTTCATGGCCATCACTATGTCTTCTTTGGAGAAAGATCCATTTAAATCTTGTGCCCCTGTTTGGGTTGTTTCTTTGATATTGAGGTGCATAAGCTGTTTGTGTGTTTTGGAGATAAATTCCTCGTGAGTGTCTTTGTTTGCACACATTAGTTCCATTATGAGGTTTGTCTTTTCGTGTGTTTATGGTTTCCTCTGCTGTGCCAGTGCCTTTATGTGGAATTGGGTCCCATTTATTTATGTTTTATTTTTCATGATTCTAAGAGGTGGGTCAAAGAAGAACTTGCCACATTTTATGTCAAAGTGTATTCTGCTTTTTTCCTTAAGAATTTCATATTATCTGTCCTTTTATTTGGGTCTTTAATCTATTTGGAGTTTATTTTTGTGTATACTGTTAGGGAGTATTCTAATTTCATTCTTATTACCGTATCTAAAAAAAAACTTGCACTCTGTTCTTCATAGTGGCTGTTACTAATTCACCTTTTTCACTAACAGTGTGGGAGGGATCCCTTTTTCCACACTTTCTCTGGCATTTATTGTTTGTTGGCTTTTGGACAATGGCCATTGTGAACCATGTGAGGAAATACCTCATTGTAGTTTTGGTTTGCATATCTTTAATTTAGTGATGTTAGCATCTTTTCATATGATTCTTTTACAGGGTGTGAGTTAAATTTACCTTTTGAAATCGGCCACTTGAACACCTGTCTTGAATTCTTTTTTCAATGACAGCACCTAGGACATTTCTCGAAGGTAGATGTTTTTTACTACCGCCCCTTGATCCTTGTGTGTATTAAATACCAAGTGGCACTACTTTTTGGATGTTGTTAAACTGAAAGGCCACCAGGGAGCAGCACTTCTTCAGGCCCCATTCTTTTTTTCAGTTCAGTTCAGTCGCTCAGTCGTGTCCGACTCTTTGCAACCCCATGAATCGCAGCACGCCAGGCCTCCCTGTCCATCACCATCTCCCGGAGTTCACTCAGACTCATGTCCATCGAGTCGGTGATGCCAACCAGCCATCTCATCCTCTGTCATCCCCTTCTCCTCTTGCCCCCAATCCCTCCCAGCATCAGAGTCTTTTCCAGTGAGTCAACTCTTCGCATGAGGTGGCCAAAGCACTGGAGTTTCAGCTTTAGCATCATTCCTTCCAAAGAACACCCAGGACTGATCTCCTTTAGAATGGACTGGTTGGATCTCCTTGCAGTCCAAGGGACTTGCAAGAGTCTTCTCCAACACCACAGTTCAAAAGCATAAATTCTAGAGCGCTCAGCTTTCTTCACAGTCCAACTCTCACATCCATACATGACCACAGGAAAAACCATAGCCTTGACTAGACGGACCTTTGTTGGCAAAGTAATGTCTCTGCTTTTCAATATGCTATCTAGGTTGGTCATAACTTTCCTTCCAAGGAGTAAGTGTCTTTTAATTTCATGGCTGCAGTCACCATCTGCAGTGATTTTGGGGCCCCCAAAAATAAAGTCTTTAGTTTCCTTGTTATTTTATGTTGGAATATCCTTGATTTCTGATGTGTTTGTTTCAGCAGTGCAGATATGTGATTCAGTTATGCATAGATGTTTGTTTATTCTCTTCGGGTTCATTTTCATATATAGGTGATTACAATGTGTTCATAAACTTTCCCATGCTATTCGGTAGTTAACTTTTTGATCATCTATTTGGTATATGTTACAGTGTATATGTTAATTCCAAATTCTTAATCTTTCCCACTTGTATTAGGAGGTTAGAGGTTAGGGGTCCTGCAGAGGGCAAGAGGCATTCCAGGTCCATTGTGGAGGCACACTGCCTGCTACACGCTCCTAGCTTTCTCAGCCCCAGGACACTCCAGCCTCAGTACCCAAGACAATTAGGCTCCAGGGATGTGACACCAGCCCAGGTCACTATGGCCTGAGGGGAATAGAGTCAGTTTTTTTAAAAAATGTTTTATCCTATAATTTGAACTGGAGTATATAGGTGAATTACAATCTGTGGGTCTTTTTTTTTTCCCTTTTCAATCTAATGCAACTTGATTCACTTCTACATGGATGTATATATATTTTTTCAAGTTCCTTTTCCATATAGGTTATTACAGAGAGTGACATAAGTTTCCTTGTGTTACACAGTGGGTGCCAGTGACTTATTTTATAAATAGTAGTGTGCATACATACGTTAGTCTGAAGCAGCTTGTTTCTCCCTGACCCACATCTTTCTTAACTGGTGACCAGATGTTTACTTTTTAAGTCTGTAAGTCTGAATCTCTTTGGGAAAGAAGTTCATTTATATACATTAAAAGATGCTTTCCTCCTTGGAAGGAAAGCTACGAGCAACCTAGACAGCATATTAAAAAATGGAGACATCACTTTGTCGACAAAGTCTGCTTAGTCAAAGCTATGGTTTTTCCAGTAATCATGTATGGATGTGAGAGTTGGACCATAAAAAAGGTTGAGTACCGAAGAACTGATGCTTTTGAACTGTGGTGTTGAAGAAGACTCTTGAGAGCCCCTTGAACAGCAAGGTGATCAAACCAGGCATTCATAAGGAAATCAACCCTGAATATTCATTGGAAGGACTTATGAAGCTGAAGCTTCCATTCTTGGCCACTTGATGTGGACAGTCAACTCATGGAAAAGACCCTGATGCTGGAAAAGATTGAAGGCAAAAACAGAAGGGGGCAACAGAGGATGAGATTGTTAGAAAGCATCACTGATCCAACGGACATAAGTTTGAGAAGACTCCGGGAGATGGTGAAGGACAGGGAAGCTTGGCATGCTGCAGTCCACAGGGTCATAAAGACTTAGCACCTGAACGACAACCTGGATCCTCCTGAGTATTAAATGCCCGGCTGCAGTTCTTCATGGTGTTGTAGCAGAAAATGGCCTCAAGGTGACAGCACTTCTTCACGCTGCACTCTTTTTTCCCCCTGCAATTTCCTTGTTATTTTCTATTGAAATATAATTGATTTCTGATATTGTGTTTGTTTCAGGTGTATAGGAACTTGATTCAGTTGTATTAATACATAGACATTTATCTGTTCTCTTTTGGGTTCTTTTTTGCATATAGGTGATTACAGTGTGTTCAATAAATTTCCCTATGCTATTCAGTAAGTCCTTTTTGATCATCTGGTTGATATATATTAATGTGTATATGTTAAGTCCAATCCAGTAAATTATCCCGCCTGTATCTGGAGGGCCACAGGCACTCAAGGTTCATTTCAGAGGCACACTGTCTGCCACATGCTCTCAGCTCTCTCAGCCCCAGGATACTCCAACCTTGGGACCTAAGCCAATCAGATTCCAGGGATATAACAGCAGCCCAGGTCACTAAGTCCTGAGGGAAATACAGTCAGCATTTCTTTTTCATTTTTTGTGTTTTTATCTCATCGTTTGAACTGGAGTATATAGGTGATTTACAGTCTTGTGGGTGGGTTTTTTTTTTTTTTTTCCTTTTACCACAACTAGTTTCACTTCTATTAATACACAGATGTATATATTTATATATATTGAGGTTTCTTTTCCATATAGGTTATTACAGAGTGTAGAGTAATTGTCCCTGTGTTATACAGTGGGTCCTAGTCTTTTTAAAATAGTAGTGTGCATATATTAGTCTGAAGCAACTAATTTCTCCATGCCCCACATCTTTATATCTTGGTGACTGGAAGTTTCTTTTCTAAGTATGTGAGGCTCTGTTTTTGGGCAAGAAGTTCAATGGTATCCATCTTTAGATTACACCTAGAGGTGATACCATATGATACTGATACTTGTCTTTCCCTGTGTCCCTTACTTCATTCGGAATGATCATCTCTACTTTGTTTCCCAAAGCTGGATTTGGCATTATTTCCTACTTCTTTATGGTTGAGAAATACTGCATTGGGTATATGTACCCCATTGTCTGTATACATTCACCTGTGCTTCTACAGTTAGCTTGATTCCCAGTCTCGGCTATTGTATTTTGTGGATCTGAAATCATAAGGTTACTCATCTTTTAAAAAATTTTGATTGTCTCAACCCCACCCCAACCCAGACATGAGACACAAGCCTGCTCAGGCTCCAGGGATGGGATAGCAGCCCAAACCAGGGAGGTTGTAGGGAATAAATTAGGCACTGCTTTTTTTCCTTTTGTTTTCTTTAATGTCATGCTGAAGCTATGTTGGAGTACAGTCAGTTTGCAGTTTTGTGCTTGCCGCCAGTGTATAACCGCCTGATTCAGTTATGACATATAGATACAGCGTGTCTGTTCTCTTTTGGATTCTTTTACCACAGAGGTTATTGTGGAAGGTCACGCAAAGTTCCACTTGCTGAACATCAGGCCCGTTTTGAGCATCTATTAGACATACAGATTTCTGTGTATATATAGAAGGAAGGAAAGAGATAATCCTTTTGGATTATCTATTACAGCTACAGATTTCTGTGTATATGTAAGTCCCTACCTCCTAATTTCATCCTGTCCTTTCTCTTTTTTTATTGGAACCCTCTGTGTTTGAATTCCCAGTCTTTTTTTGGGTTGTAAATTAGTTCCTTTGTATCTTTTAAAAATTTTTTCCTAGAAGGGACATCAAAGACTGTGGTCTTCCTTAGTCTGGCTGACTTCACTTAGTGTATGATCCTTCGAGGTCCATCCCCCTGGTGACCACTGGCATAATTTCATAATTTCAGTAGCACTTTTTCATGGTTGAATAATAGTCCATTGTCCATCTGTAACACATCTTCTTTACCTTTTAATCTGTCAGGGACATTGTGCAGGTTCTGTTTTGGCTGTTGTAAGTAGTGCTGTAGTGAATGTTGGGGTCATGTGTATTTTTGAATGATGATTTTCTCAAGTTATTGGCCCAGGTGTGGGGATGTCTGATCCCAGGCTTGGCTCTCTTGACAGAATTTTTTCTTTTTTTGACATGCAGACGCTGTTCTTTATTGTTGTTGTTGTTGTTAACGTCCATTCCCGCCACACCGGTAGTGGGATTCCCTCACCTCCTGGCTCTCTTCCGCATCTATTGTTTGTAGACTTGTGAGGATGGCCAGTCTGACTCCTGGGATTTGATTTTCCATTGTCATTTTGGCTGGCATTCCTGCAGCAATTAGAGATGCTGTACATCTACTCTTGTGGTGGAGGTTTGCGATTGTTGTTTCTTTTTTTATCCTTTTCATTAAAGGGTGTGAGGAAAATTTACCTGTGACAGTTGGCTTCTTGAAAGATGGTTGTGTTTGGAATTTATTTCTGCCCTGGGAGATTTCCTGAGGGCAGCTGTCATTAACAGAAACCCAAGGCCTTGTGAATTAGAGATGCTGGTCAGCCTCTTTGGTTAAGTTGTAGTTTCAGGAAATGTTTACAGGTGGCTGTACTTTTTAATGCACATCTGTGGTTCCTGAGAAAATCAGCTTCCTGGGCTGTCGATTAGAGTGGAGAGTGTCTGAGCAAACACCTAAGGGCTTGTGTTTCACTACTTTTTCCCCCTAAAGCATCACACACACAGCCCCCACCAGGCTAATCACTACTGGGGCCGTGGCACTCTGCTGAGGGTGCTTAGGTGCCCAGGAAGCTGCACTTTAGGAAGGAGGTTTGAATCGGAATGCCCAGCACCAGGGCATGGGTAGGCTTGGTAATTGTTGTTCAGTTGCTCAGTCATGTCCGACTATTTGCAACCCCATGGACTGCAGCGTGCTTGACTTCCCTGTCCGTTACCATCTCCTGGAGCTTGCTCATGTCCATCGAGTCAGTGATGCCATCCAACCATCTCATCCTCTGTTGTCGCCTTCTCCTCCTGCCTTCAATCTTTCCCAGCATCAGGGTCTTTTCTAATGAGTCAGCTCTTCGTGTCAGGTGGCCAAAGTATTGCAGCTTCAGCTTCAGCATCAGTCCTTCCAATGAATATTCAGGATTGATTTCCTTTAAGATTGACTGGTTTGATCTCCTTGGTAATATTTTCCCCCAAGTCCCTGGAGGCCTGGATCCCGCGGGGACTCTGGTCCGATCCAGAACAAAGCAGACAGCAGCCACTTCAGAAGGGTTCAATGAAGAGCACCCTGCCAGGCTGTCTCAAAGCCACCCAAGTCCAGCAGTGGGACCCAAGCCTGCTTAGGCTTCCAGGGATGGGGTCGCAGCCCCAGTCAGCGGGATCGGGGTGAAGAAAGTCAGCACTGGTTTTCTTTCCTTCTCTTTAATATCACGCCCATGTTATGTTGCAGTAGAGTCAATTTACAATACTGTGACTGTTGTCAGTGTATAGCTGCATGATTCAGGTATGATGTATCTAGGGGTGATCTGTATTCTCTCCTAGATTTTTCACCCTAGAAGTGGAGCAGATGGCTTAGCATCAGGTCCTTGAGGATGATACACCTCAGAGTCAGTTTTCTGTGTATACAATGAGTGAAGGTGGGAGATAAGTTCTGTGGATACCCTCCTAGAGATACAAATTTCTGGGTATAGGTTAGAGATACTGATTTCTGTGTATATGTGGAAGGAAGGAAGGAAGGAAGAAATGAAGAAGATAGTCCTCGTGGACGGTCTACTGCAGATACAGAATTCCGTGTCTTCCTGGTTTTTCCCTTTTCTTCCCCGACTCCACCCTGCCTTGGGGACCTTTTCTTGGGCATTGAATTCTGACTCTTTTCTGGTTGTAAATGTGTTACTTTGTGTGTCAGTTTCTACTTTGCCTGGAAGGTACATCAGAGACTACTGTCTTCCTCTGCCTGATGGATTTCCTATAGTGTCTGACCCTTCAAAGTCCATCTGTGTGGCGGCCATTGTCAGAACTCCCTAATTTCAGTGGTGGATGTGTATGGCTGAGCAACAGTCCATCGTATATATAGACCACATTTGGTACAAGCTTTAACCTCTTGGTGGAGATTTTGTTGGTTGTCTGTCTTGGTTATTGGAGTTTGTGCTTCAGTCTTGGTCAGGGTGCAGGTTCCTTTTGATCAGTGAATTTCTGGGGATATAAGCCCAGGTGTGGGAATGCCAAGTCCTAGCATTAGTGCCTCTTGAGAGTTTTGTTTCAGGTCTTCGGACAGTGTTCATTGCACTGATAGTTGCCAACTTTTTTTCCCCCCATATACAGAGTAGGGGATTCACTTTCCTCCAGGTTCTCACCAGCATGTATTCTTTGTAGACTTGTGAGGATGAGCATTGTGACTGATGGATCTGATTTCCCATTGTGGTTCTGATCGACATTCCTCCAGCAATTAGAGATGCTGAGGTTGGTGTCTTGTGGTGGAGGTTTGGGTGCATTTTGTTTTTCCTTAAGGGGTGTGAGGAAAATGTATTGGTGGCAGTTGACTTCCTGAGAGTTGGTTGTGTCTGGAATTTATTTCTGCAATACCCACCCCAGGACATTTCCTGAAGTCAGCTGTCATTCACATAACCCCAGGCCTTGTGAATTCTAGGTGCCTTGAGTGTCCTGTGGTCAAGTTGTAGTTACAGGAAGTGTTCACAAGGTGGCAACACTTCTTCATGCCCACCACTTGCTCCCTGGGGAGGGGTCGGGGGCAGGGTGGCAACCAGAGCCTAAGGCAAATACAGCTTCCTGGGATGTGAATTGAAGTGGAATGTGCCTAAGCAAATGCAGAAGGTCTTGGAATGGTCAATGGGAAAAATAATAGAACTCTATATCACCAAAAGTACCATGGAATAGGAAAACCTCTAATCACTTTACAAAATCAGGAGCATATCAGAATTATCTTGGAATTTTTTGAAAAATACAAATGCCCAGGTACTGCTTTCTTCTTTGGCCAGAGACCCATATAGGTGTCTACTGAACAGAAATCTGTTTTTAAAAACAGCTGAACTGTATGATGACTTTTTACATTTACCTCCTTTGTTTCACTTTTATATTTCCTCTTCAGAGCCCCCATGTCAGTTAGTTGATGTTCTCCAATCTCTACATCTCTCCTTTTTCTCTGGATGTTCTTTCTCAAGCCCTCATTACCTGTAGTAGTAAAGCTTCTGTATCCATATATATGAATAATGTGTATATCTATTTTATAAACCTTATGAAATTTTGCCCTACTAAAATTTTTTTCACATTTGATTCCACTTGTTTGATGTAGTAGGAATAGGATGCTACATTTTTAATTAAAAAAGAAAGATATGCAACAAACAGCAATAGTTTACTGTATAACACAGGGAACTATGGTCAATATCTTGTAATAACATGGAATGGATAATCATTTAAAAAATAATGTGTGTGTATATGGATCACGGAGTCAAATTGCTGTGCACATGAAACATTCAAAGTCAACTGTACTCTGTCAAATATATGTATGTATTAAAATAAACAAAAACCCCTGTGGACTTGTTTCTATTTCTTCCCCCTAAAGCATCACACACACAGCCCCCAGTGGACTAATTTCCCATGGGGTGAGGTGGCATGGGTGTTTTGCGGTCAAGGCCAGGAGCTCAGAGCAGGTGCTCAGTAGTAGGGGGTGGGGTAGGACAGGCCTCCTGGTCACAGTGCATCACTGGCCTCCACCCGTCTCGCCCTCACCTCCACATATGGGTAGAAGCTCTCCTGGCCACTCTTCTTCCAGTAGCCCTCGGGGTCAAAGGACAGCTTGGAGGTGTCTGCCTTCATCTGGCCTGGTGTCAGGAGCCCCAGGGCAGCGGGCCATCCGGGTGGGTCTTTGTGACTGGGGAGAGGCGGGGGCACTGCAGAGCCGTCCAGGCCTGGGTCTCCTGGGTCCATGTGCCCAGTGGCCTGAGTCGGACCTGGGTGAGCAGGGCCTGGATGTCTCTGCAGCAGGGCAGTGTCCAGGGCCAGGGCTATATTGCCTCACTGTCCTTAGGGAATCACAGAGAAGAAAAGGTCACTGTCCTTAGGGAATCACAGAGAAGAAAAGGGAGAGAACCTGCCTGTCCCCTGACACAAAGACTTTTCAGATTTTTTCTACGTGTAAGTGTGCTCATTTACAAATTAAAAAAACTGTTTTTTACTAGGCATAATGTTTTATAACATGTCCGTGCGTGCTAAGTCGCTTCAGTCATGTCTGCCTCTTTGCGACCCTTATAGACTGTAGCCTCAAGGCTCCTCTGTCCATGGGATTCTCCAGGCAAGAATACTGGGGTGGGTTGCCATGCCCTCCTCCAAGGGGATCTTCCCAAACTGGAGATTGAACCCCGGTCTTGTAAGCCACCTGTGTTGGCAGGGGGGTTCCTTACCACTAGTGCCACCTGGGGAGCCCTTGTAACGTGTACTTGTTTACTACATTGCTCATGGCTGTCTGGATCAATAACTGTGCCCAGGCTGCCATCTGCATGGCAGGCTGTTTGCAGCTGCAGCGCCGGAGGCTCTGAGGGCCTCTGCTCACTGCAGCCATGCTCTCAAGTGTCCGTGCTGTGATCGGCATCAGCAGCATTTATCAGTCAGTTTAGAGAGGTTGGGAGTGGCTCCATGTGTTCCTCCAAGCTCAGAGGTGACCTGGACACCCCTTTCGTGAAGGGCTCCATAACCTGAGGCTCCGAGCCTTTGGGGTCCACCAGGGGCAGGTGTCTCCTGCCTCACTCTCAGTCTCCTCATGTGTGAAAAGGGTGCTTGTGGGGTCTGCACACAGGGTGCAGTGAGAACCTAACAAACGTCCAGTGCCGGAGAGCTGCCCAGCACAGGTCACCCGCCAGTCATGGTGACGACCAGGCCTTGCTGATTCCTCCTCAGGCTTCAGCTGGCCAGTGGGCAGGGAGAGACAGGCCCATCTCTGTCTCCGGGCACTCTGGAGTGTCAAGGGGCACTCCGGGTGTAAGCTCTGCGAGCGTGGCAGGCCTGACCAGGACTACTCAGCCTATTGAAACAGAGGCTACGAGAGTCTGCAGGGGGACCATCTGGCCGGGTCAGGCCTGCCACCTGCTATCCGTGTCCACACCCCTTGCCCGGGTGCAGGGCCACTTGTGGGGGTGGGGTGAAGGGTATTCCGGACTCGAGCCCTGCCCCAGACCACCCTCCTACCTTTTCTTCAGCTCGGTCCACTGCTGGCCAGGGTCCTCCTGTCTGGACAGAGGCAGAGGCCCTGGGCTGGGAGCCCTGAGGCAGTGTCCAGCACATGTGTGGTCAGCGGGCTGCAGCCCGGCTCCATGCCTCTGCCCTGGACCGTGAGAGGGGCAGGGATGCGCCTGTGGGGCCTCCTTGTGTCCACACCCCACGTAGAGGCAGCGCCTGGAGTAAACTACCGCAACTGAGGAAACTACCGCAACTGAGTGGGGGGCAACGGAACAATCAGTGCGCAGACCTTCGGGGGTCGCGGGGTTGTGGAGGCTCCTCCCGGGAGGAAGTGGAGTGACCCTGCAGCGTGGGGGTGGGAGTGGGGGTGGGGCACGAGGGGCTGGGTTGGGGAACCTGGGGTGGAGAGCTGGGCGGGACCGGCGGGGAGGGGCGGGGATCACCGAGAGGGGACGCAGAACCCGGAGGGGTTGCAGGACTGGGGAAGGGGCACCGGATGGGGAGATGGGGCGCGATGGGGCGCGGGCGGGGGGATGGGGAGCAGAGGACGGGGAAGGAGGCGCTGGTCAGGAGAAGGGGCGCGGGAAGTGGTGGGGCTCAGGACGGGGAGGGGGCGCAGGGCGGGGTCGGGGCGCAGGACCGGGAGGGACGCAGGACCCTGTGCGGGCGGTGGGGGAAAGACCCGGCCGAGCTCCAGCCGAAGTCCACGCTGGCAGTGCAGGTGGAGCCCGACCACCCTCAGGGTTCCTGAACTTGTGCAGCTTGTTTTCCTTCCCTGAACTGTCAGGATTTGCTGGAAGCCCCGCCAGGCCTCGTGGAGGTGCCCCAGGCAGGACCGACCCCGGGTTGAGAGTGACAGTGCGGGGTGACACCCTTGTGGTCGTTTACCTGCTCTGGCCCTCGACTCCCAAGGTGCAGGGACCCCCTACACTGACAGCGTAGGGTCCGGGCTGTGCAGAAATGACGGAAGAGGCAAGGCTGAACATACAGGCGTGAATCCTGTCATTGTATTAAAATATCTCGTGATGTGCGCATGGAACAGATTTTATGTAACAGATTAGATACAAATAAGGGCCTTCTGTGTTTACAGTCTGCGTAACGTTGCCTGACGGGTTATTGTTCTGGGTGTGGTGTCCTTTTTCTTCTCACTAAACTGCATGTTCTAATGACTGGATAGTGAGCCCGGTCAGTTTGAGCCTTAAAGATCCCTTCTGAGCTGGGGAAGGAGACCTCTCTGCAAAGTTTGTGTGTTGCTTACAACTGCTTTGGAGGTAACCAGTAAGTGTGTGTTTGAGATGTAAATAGGATGAGGTTTGGCACGGCTTATGTTTTTAGGAGGTGACACCACAGAGACACACACACCAGTTTAGGCAAACGGCCATGGGGACGGGACCAGAAACAATCATGCTGCTCCCACGAGGGACAATTAAATCAATGAACTTCTCTACACACCGGCAGTTGTGCAGCCCAGCACAGAGTGAGGAGGCCGCTGGCCTGTGAGGTGAGGGGTGAGTAGTGGCTGTTGACCAGGGGGAGAGGCAGTATAGCTTCATGGTTTGAATCTGCAGCCATTTTCACTCCATTACAAGGGTTAGTTCACCTCGTCACCGTCACAGGCTCAGGCTGTGGCTGTCAGAGTCCCCGTGTCACAGAGGGTGAAGCTGAGGTGCAGAGGGGCTGTGTGCTGGAACGCCTGGTGTGGGACACAGAAGAGTGACGCCAGGACCAAGTCTGGGACGAGCAGTGTCGACAGGCTGATCATTTTCACTCTGTAACCTTTCCTTGTACAGATGTCAGAAGCCAGTGAACAACAACAGTCAAACCTTTTTTGGTGGCTGCCCTGTCACACTTCCCATCTAGAGCCCTTGTTGCTCCAAGGGACAACCTAGTCCTGGGAGAGCACAGGGCAGGCCAGGGCAGGGCGTCACCACAGGTGCTTCTGAGGCCTCACCAGGGCCCCTGTCTGGCCTGCAGGCTTCCCCTGGAACCTGAGAGGGCAGTGGGTTGACTAAGAGAAGGCAGGTCCAGCCTAATAGGGCCAGCCATGCCGTGCTCACCACATGACCCCCCAAGCGGTAGCTGCCTGACTGGATCCAGCCAGTAGTGGCCACTCAGCACCTTTGGGCTCCTGGGAGCAAAGCGCAGTTCTGCTGGGGGCCTGCCCTCCTCCTCCTACTCCCTTCTGACTGTGTGATGTGATGCTGGAGATGCAGCAGCCCCTTGGCACCAGGAGGGCATGACTCGCGCTAAGGAAGACACAAGATGCTGAGGAGGAGATAAGCAGCTCGCCTTCTGGTGTTACCCCTGGGCCTTGTGGTAGGTGTGTGGGGCCTTTTGTGTCTGGATTGTGTTACTTGGATTATGGAGCAGCAACAAGAGACTTGCCCCCTCGTGGTCCCAGGGAGAATGAAGCTGGTCTGCCTGGCATCCAGGTCCTAGCTGGTGCTGGGAGGTCCTGGACTGTGATTTTAAACCACTCCTGTTGATTGTTCCAAGCATGTAGCCCAAAGAGTTCTGTCTGGGGGAGTTGAGATCACACAGGGACAACGGGTAACAGCACACAGGGTACTCAGTACCTTGGAACTGACAGTTCTTCCTGGGCAGCCAAGACCCTGAGCAGCAACAAGAGACTCGCCCCCTCATGGTCCCAGGGAGAATGAAGCTGGTCTGCCTGGCATCCAGGTCCAAGCCGGTGCTGGGAGGCCCTTGTCCTATCCTGAACCACTGGAGTGGCCCATGTGAGTTCACCCTCTCCAGCCCGCTGAACCCCTGCTCCACACCTGTCTAGAGAGCTCTTCCAGGCCACCGTTATGGGAATTTGTGGTGAAAACTCAACAGAAAGTTTGTGAAGGCATCTGGGACCTTCCTTCACCAAGGGTATAACATTGCCAGTACACTGAGGTGATGCAGGTGATGGGGAGCACGTTTCAGATGGTGGTATGTGCTGAGAAGGACACAGAGCACTGGGTGCAAGAGGCTGACGGGCAATGAGTCCAGAGAGCCACCTTTTTGGAGGAGAGGAGATGCTCAGATGTCACCATGTCCTTGGGCTGGAGCTCCTGGAGGGCTGGCCAATGGGCTGAGGAGGGTGAGGCTGGGGGCGGTGGCCACAGGAGGGGATGTGTTTGGCCCCTGGTAAAGTTTCTGCTCCCCAAGGACTGGAGTTATTGTCTGTCTCCTCATGGCTGGCCTGGTGTCTGGAACATGACTTGGCCAGAGGCAGGTTCTAAACAAATATCCTTTGAATGAATGGACAGTCTGAGTGGAGCTGCACAGGACAGACAACATCAGGCTGCAGAGTAGGGGTTAAGTAGATTAGGAGGCAGAGATGGGAGAGAGGCATACAGGGTTTCTAAGCCCAGCCTCCCAGCCCCCACAGGGCTCAGCTCCACCCAAGCCCGTCTGTTCCCCTAGACACTCTGTTTTTTTATGATCAACTCCCTCTGGCCTTCACTCACCTATGTGTCCTGCCCTGAATGTCTTAAAAAGCAGCTCCAAGTTTGTTCTGACCACCTGTGCCTGAAGCCTCTTTATTCTTAAGCCAGGGATCCCAAGGGCTCTGGCCAGAGATGGGGCCCCTTCCCTGCCTGGGGATGGCTGGATCTGTCTGAGCTGTGGACTCTGCTTTCTTCACTCGTCTGCCCGTTTGGGTCACTGCCTGGCCCAGAATCGGGAGCGTTCATGGGTCAGTGTGTCCCCACTGATTCGAGCAGTCTGCCAGGCTGAGTACTGCTGGCTTGGATTGTGACACTGCTGCTTACCAGTGACACAGGGGCCACCACAGAGCATAGCTCATGGGGTATCTGCTGGCCTCAGCTGGACTTCGCAGTCAGGCTGAGAGCTAGAGGGTTGGTGGTGTTGGTGACTGTGTAATTCATGTTTGGAGACATGCCTGGTTAGTTCTGCCCTTTTTTTTTTTTTGATTGGGTTTTTTTGTTGTTGTTGTTGTTGCCGAGTTGTATAAGCTGTTTGTGTGTTTTGGAAATTAAATCCTTGTCGGTCACAACATTTGGAAATATTTTCTCCCATTCTGGAAGTTGTCTTTTTCATCTTGTTTGTGGTTTCCTCTGCTTTATGGTACAAAAGATTGTAAGTTTGATTAGGTCCCCTTTGTTTATTTTTGTTTTTATTTCTGTTGCCTTGGGAGGCTGACTAAAGTAACCATTGGTATGATTTATGTCAGAGAATGTTTTGCCTGTGTTCTCTTCTAGGGGTTTTACCATGTCATGTCTTGGTCCTTATCGCTGGTGCCTCTTCTGATTGGCTGGTGTGTCTGTGCCTCGCCAGGGGGTACAGGCGTAGATTTGGTTGCAGTGCTGGTGGACCTCTGCTAACCCCTGACCTGTGGGTCCAGCCCGGCAGTGGGCATGCTGGTGGTCTCCACGTGCTAGCTTATGTGACATGGCACCGGCTGATCTTGGCTGAGGGTATCGGCAATGGCCGAGTTGTCTGTGTTGTAGGTTTCATTATTGCCATCTGCGTCCGATGCTGAGACTTGCCTCACAGAGGTTCCTGTGGGGACAAAGGGGAGAGGAATTGATAGTTTCAGCCAATGTGACAAAGCAAACGAACATAAAATCTAAGATTAGATGTATCCCCTTGTAGTCAGCTCATGATGGACATGATCAAATGACATCGAGTGATACAAGTTCAAATACTTCACCACAGTATTATAATAATTTCCACATGGTTTGTTTACTCTTCCAGAAATCTTTAGGGCATCCTTCGATGTGACTGTCACTATGGGGGAACAGGTTCCCCTTGATCTGATTAACTTCAGGGACTAGGAAACTATTAAGTGCTGAAGGGGAGGGTGATGCTCCACACTCCCACCTTCCCATCACGCTCTGATCCCAGGCCCCTTCTGTCCTCCCTTCTCCCCGACCCTGGTCCGGGGAGTCCTGTCTGGACAATGGCCACAGGGCAGGAGATAGGCCAAGCACACGAACCAGATGGAGAGAAGTGGTTGGTGAGGGCTGTACTAAGGGGTCAGGGAGCTGTGTCCTGGTGGTTAGAGCCAAGCCTCTCATGTTTGGTCCATGATGGGTCCGAGATGGCCTTGGCCTCACATGGGTGATCAGAACACAGCTTGTCTGCCCACTGAGCAGTGTGGGGGCAGAGGAGGCAGCATTAGTGGCTGCTGGTTGCAGGCCCAGAGGGGAAGGGGAACACCCTCTCCCAGCTTCCTTTCCTTTGAAACACCTGGTACTTTTCAGTCCCCGGTGTAGGTTGGAGAACTGGGTATATGGCCATGGCACCAACAGATGCTTCCCAAGAAGCTGTGGCTCGGGGGTCCCTGAGTCTCTGAGCAGGATGGTGCCCCAGGAGGGAGAGTTTGGGCCTGGAATCGGAGTGGCCAGTCAGATTCCTGTTTTCAGGGGCAGGAGTTGGGAGCTGAAAGGACAACTGGCAGCTGAGCAGGGAGGGGGTGGGAGCAGCCATGGGGAGGAGGGCCTGAGAGCAGGAGTGATGCAGCAGGGGTGGGGATGCCGATGGGTGGCCCCTGTCAGTGGGTGATCCTGGACAGCAGATAGCGGCAACCCCACAATCCCAGAAAGGCCCCCTTGCTGTGAGATGCTGCCTCTCCCGCTCCCCTGGCCCTGTCCCAGTCCCAAAGCTCTGGACCAGGGTTTCTACTGCTTGAAACTACAAAAACCTTTTGTAGTCCTGGTGCTGCCCCTGCCCATCTCAAGGGGAACCTTCAGTGCAGTAAGATTTTCTTTGATATTCATACTTTAGTTCCCCAGAGCCTCAGGAAGGAAAAGAATACCTGCGGACTAGCAGCCATCAGACTGCAGCCACTCCCCATGGTGAGCCTTGAGGAAACTCAGGAAGGAGAATACAGGATACTGGCCCCAGATGGTGAGGTGCATATCAAAGGGAATGATTTCAATTTAATGACTCTTGCATCTTCCCATACATGCTGCTGCTAAGTCGCTTCAGTCATGTCCGACTCTATGCGACCCCAGAGATGGCAGCTCACCAGGCTCCCCCGTCCCTGGGATTCTCCAGGCAAGAACACTGGAGTGGGTTGCCATTTCCTTCTCCAATGCATGAAAATGAAAGTGAAAGTGAAGTCGCTCAGTCGTGTCCAACTCCTAGCGACCCCATGGACTGCAGCCTACCAGGCTCCTCCGTCCATGGGATTTTCCAGACAAGAGTACTGGAGTGGGGTGCCATTGCCTTCTCCTCCCATACATAGAAAAGTGCTAAATTCCTTAACTTCAGATGCTGCCTCCTCAGTTTGAAGTCCTAAAAGATTCTCACTGAATAGAACATAACTCTCAACACTTAGGTTATAAATGTTTTTCATATGTGAACATTTTTAAATGTCTACAGATAAGTAGACACTTTCCAAAGAACAACAAAGGAAGACAAATCTCAGCATTTGAAACATTGGTACCGATGGTGGACACTCCCCAAAAGATGCAACTGATGAAGCAATTAGGATGATCATCACCCCTTTTCCCATAAAACTGTGGAATGGACACTGACTGTGGGGAATTGTTACAGGGAAGGACAAAATCTGACTCCATGTTGGATCATTTACTTTAACATTTGCTTCTCGTTGGTTTGTTTACTACAAGGATACTGTCCATACATAATGGCCTGCCTTGGGGAATCCTGCCCCTTTGCCTTTGTTCAGGGCCCTGTCCACCTGTGGATGGCTACAGGAATGAAGAAATTAACACACTCCCTCCTCAGGCTGGCCATTCCAGGAGATATTGCAAGATTAATGGCCTTTTTCCTTTATTTCCTCACGCCCCCTCCACCCCAGCTCTGTGTTATATAAAAGACACTAGCATCCAGACCCTGACAAGATGGTTACTTTGAGATGTTAGTCTGCCATCTTTTCAGTCTGCCAGCGTTTTGAATAAAGTCATATTTCCTGCCTCAACACCCCACCTCTGCTTTATTGCCCTGTTGTGCAGCAAGCAGAGTGAGCTTGGACTCAGTAACAATCCCACATGCCTTGAAGTCAAAAAATGAAAACATAAAACAGAAGCAATATTGTAACAAATTCAATAAAGACTGAAAATGGACCATATCAAAGAAATCTGAAATCAGAAACCAAAAAGAACTCGGTGGCTGTCTGAAATATTTAGTAAAGGAGATGGTGCCCTTCCTGCCAGTACCCCAATTCTCCATTAGAGAATTTCCTTTAAAATTTGTTTCAAAGCTGTTCTGATAGTGCTGAATTCTGTTAGCTTTTGATTATCTGCAAAGCTTTTGATATCATTGTCAAAGCTGAATGTGATCCTTGCTGGGGACAGTACTTTTGGTTGTAGGCTTTTCACTTTCATAAATTTTGAATATATCATGCCACTCCTTCTGCCCTGCAGAATTTCTGTGGAAAAATTACCTGCAAACTTAGGGGAGTTCCTTGTATGTTATTTGTTGCCTTTCCCTTGTTGCTTTAAATATTTTTTTCTTTGTCATTAATTTTTCTTAGTTTGATTAATATGTGTCTTAGCATGTTTCTCATTGAATTTTTCCTGCCTGGGACTCTCTGTGCTTCCTGGATTTCAGTGACTGTTCCTTTTCCTATGTTTAGGAAGTTCCAGTTATTATCTCTTCAGATATTTTCTTCAGGTCCTCTCTGTCCTTTTTCTTCTTTTTGGATTTTTATAATGTAGTTATATTAATATGATCCATAGCTTCATTATCCATTCCTCAGTTGATGAACATTTAAGTTGCTTCAGAGGTCCATTTGACTGTCTTCAGTTCTTTTCATTCTTATTTTATCTTTCTGTTCAATGGCAGTGACTTCCACAAATTTGCTGTTCAGATAAGTTATCCATTCTTCTGTTTCAGTTATTATGCTATTGATTCCTTCTAGTGTAGTTTTCATTTCAATTTTTTAAAAATTATTCAACTCTTTTTTTTTACTTTTTTTTCTTCCCTTTTTAAAAAAATTTTTTATTTTATTTTTAAACTTTACATAATTGTATTAGTTTTGTCAAATATCAAAATGAATCTGCCACAGGTATACATGTGTCCCCATCCTGAACCCTCCTCCCTCCTCCCTCCCCATACCCTCCCTCTGGGTCGTCCCAGTGCACTAGCCCCAAGCATCCAGTATTGTGCATCAAACCTGGACTGGCAACTCGTTTCTTATATGATATTTTACATGTTTCAATGTCATTCTCCCAAATCATCCCACCCTCTCCCTCTTCCACAGAGTCCATAAGACTGTTCTATACATCAGTGTCTCTTTTGCTGTCTTGTGCACCGGGTTATTGTTACCATCTTTCTAAATTCCATATATATGCGTTAGTATACTGTATTTATGTTTTTCCTTCTGGCTTACTTCACTCTGTATAATAGGCTCCAGTTTCATCCACCTCAGTAGAACTGATTCAAATGTATTCTTTTTAATGGCTGAGTAATACTCCATTGTGTATATGTACCACAGCTTTCTTATCCATTCATCTGCTGATGGACATCTAGGTTGCTTCCATGTCCTGGCTATTATAAACAGTGCTGCGATGAACATCGGGGTACACGTGTCTCTTTCCCTTCTGGTTTCCTCAGTGTGTATGCCCAGCAGTGGGATTGCTGGATCATAAGGCAGTTCTATTTCCAGCTTTTTAAGGAATCTCCACACTGTTCTCCATAGTGGCTGTACTAGTTTGCATTCCCACCACAGTGTAAGAGGGTTCCCTTTTCTCCACACCCTCTCCAGCATTTATTGCTTGTAGACTTTTGGATCGCAGCCATTCTGACTGGTGTGAAATGGTACCTCATAGTGGTTTTGATTTGCATTTCTCTGATAATGAGTGATGTTGAGCATCTTTTCATGTGTTTGTTAGTCATCTGTATGTCTTCTTTGGAGAAATGTCTATTTAGTTCTTTGGCCCATTTTTTGATTGGGTCATTTATTTTTCTGGAGTTGAGCTGTAGGAGTTGCTTGTATATTTTTGAGATTAGTTGTTTGTCAGTTGCTTCATTTGCTATTATTTTCTCCCATTCTGAAGGCTGTCTTTTCACCTTGCTAATAGTTTCCTTTGATGTGCAGAAGCTTTTAAGGTTAATTAGGTCCCATTTGTTTATTTTTGCTTTTATTTCCAATATTCTGGGAGGTGGGTCATAGAGGATCCTGCTGTAATGTATGTCAGAGAGTGTTTTGCCTATGTTCTCCTCTAGGAGTTTTACAGTTTCTGGTCTTACGTTGAGATCTTTAATCCATTTTGAGTTTATTTTTGTGTATGGTGTTAGAAAGTGTTCTAGTTTCATTCTTTTACAAGTGGTTGACCAGATTTCCCAGCACCACTTGTTAAAGAGATTGTCTTTAATCCATTGTATATTCTTGCCTCCTTTGTCAAAGATAAGGTGTCCATATAACTCTTTTTACTCTAGGTCTTTAGTAAACATTACATCTTCTCAATCTTGCCTCCGTTCTTTTTCTAAGCTCTTGGATCATCTTCACCATCATTGTTCTGAACTCTTTTTCCAGTAGGTTGCCTTACCCACTTCACCTACTTGTTCTTCTGGATTTTATTTTGTTCCTTCATGTTGAACATATTTCTCTGACATCTCATTTTTTCTAACTCTATGTGATTGTGGTTTCCATTCCCCCTGGTCTCAAGACTAGTTCTTCTTGCTTCCATTTGCCTTCTTTTGGACAATTTGTTCAAAGAAGATGCTGGATGTGATTTCGGTATTCTTCAATTTTCCAAGTCTCTCTTTGTGGCCCAGTATGTGATCAATCCTGGACAATGCTCCATGTGATGCCATTGAAACATCTCATCCTCTGTCCCACCCTTCTCCTACCCTCAGTATGTCCCAGCATCAGGGTTTTTTGCCAATAAGCTGGCTCTTAGCATCAGGTGGCCAAAGTATTGGAGCTAATAAAATAATACATTGTACCCATTATATGTTTCTAATTTCCTGACAAATCTGTGCCATACTTGGCTTAGGGGTGTGAACTCCTAAGTGATCACAGTCTTAGCCTCCTCTATCTCACCTGCCTCATTCTCCTGCTGGGAATGGTGTACCAGCCGGGAACTTCTGTGCACAGCTCCAGTGTTTGCGCTGATATTGAGGACTTTCTCTAGTGTGATCACTGTGTTGATGTTGGCCTTTTGTTGCAAGACTTTCTTATTCAAGGGCTGCATTTTCACATTGAGCAGAGCCAAGAAACATGCCTCAGAGGCATCACAGATGGTGGTCAAGTTGTTGCCTTCTTTCAAGGCCAGTACCATCTGGCTCCCTGCCAGTGTTAACAACAGGGTACTTGCTGCCTGGTCTGCTCTGGTGCCCTCAAGAGCCAAGCCCAGAAGGCTGCCAGGATGGAGGATGGGCTCTTGAACTTGCACATCAGTACACCAACTGCAACAGGGTTTGGAGGGCATACCTCTTGGCCTCCTGCTGCTTGACAGCTTCAAGAAAGCTGTGAGGTGTGAGTTGTTGACAGTGACCATGGCCTGGAGCCCTAGGGAGATGCTCAACAGAGAAAGAGACTTGTAGAGGCTGAAATGGTTGGGTGAGACATCCAGAGGCAGGGCCTGATCCTGGGGGAGTTCTCTATGGGGACATTGGGGCCTGAGCCAGTGAAATCATTCTCAGAGGTGATGCTATGGGAGCTGTTGGAAGAGCTGGGACCAGAGGCTGGTGTACTGTTACACACATCTGGAAGGCAGGCCTGGCCCCTGTGATCTCAACAGCTCTCTTCTTAAAGATGCCGATGACAGTCATGTCCTAGGATACAGGGGGAACTGCTTCTCTGAAAGGTCACCTTCTGTTTCAGCAATGAACATACTTTTAAGTTGGTTTTGAAAGCTGTGTTGAGAAGTGGGAAGTAGTCACGCTGTCCTAGAGCTCAAGCCAAGGCAAATGTAGGAGGGAGGCCCTGGGGGGCTACTCTGGGGAGGGGTGCTCTAGTCCAAAGAAGCAAGTTGGGCTGCCCAGCATTTGGGATGCTGTGGGATGGAATGGTTGAGGCTGCCTGGTGAGGCTGCCTCCTTACTCTTTCTGGAACTCAGTGAACAGGAGCTGCTTCTGCAACTGCTGCTGCTGCCTGAGCTCCAGGAGCTCCTGCTGTAGTGACTGCTTCTCTGACATAGCATCCCTCAGCTCCATGGCGCTGGGGCTGCCTTCTTCCCACCCTCCGTGGAGCTGGGCATGGCTCTTGGCAGCACTGGCTTCACCTTCACTGGCTTAGGGATGTTGTGTAGAGGGGTCTGAGAAAGGATATTCAAGGATATTTCTCCGCCTAGCTCCCATCCTTCTTGGTGGAAGAGTTCATGCTGGCTCTGGACACTCAGGAAGCTCTAGCTGTGGACTGGTTATGGGAGTGAGTGGAACTGTGGTGATGTTAAGAGAGACAGACAATAACAGACACACAGGATGGGAACCCAGTGCTGTTTTTGCCTGTAACACCCATCCCAGGCCATCGTTAGGCATGAGGCTGTCAGGCACTCTGAAGAGCATCCTGGAGCTTCCTGTTTCCTTGGTGGCTGCACCAGTGGGGGTAGCAGCAGGGGCAGCACCTCCTTCAAGGCTCCTTCAGGTTCACTTGTTGATTTTTAAATCAACTCATTGATTTAAAAATATCTTTTTAATATATTTTTAAATATATTTTCTAGCTCTTTGCTAAAACTTTCACTCTTAATCTCTTCCCTTTTCTGGTTCATTTGGCAGTCTTATTACTCATGTTTTGAACTATTTATGTAGTAAACTGCCTCTCATTAGTTGCTTTTTTTGAGTTTTGCTTATTCGTTCTTTTATTTGAAACAACTTCCTTTGAGTTCTTATGGGGCTTGACTTGCTCTGTCTATATTAAAAAGTTGAAACTGTTGCATATCCTGGTCTTGAAGTGGTGTCCTTGTGTCAGAGCATGTGTAGAGAGTCTACATATGAGCTGGATTCCCTTCTCCCTCATACTGAGGGTGTGCTGGCCCTCACCTTGGTAAGAGGCAGTGTGGGAGATTGCAGGGCTAAAACCAGTCATTTAAGAGCTGGAAGGTCTCTTCTGCTCAGTGACCAATATCACTCAAATGGCAACTGGGTCATTTCAAATTTTCTGGATCAGAAGTTCTAAGGTTTAATTCTAAGCTGGTTCTGTTCCCTCAAGTTTGCTCTCCCCTCTCCAAGTTTTGGCACATTTCCCCCAGAGAGGGACAGTGCTGAAGCAAGAGTTGTGTGCTAGGGTGTGTGCTCTTGCAGTCCAGGAAGACTAGTCAGAATGCCTGATGCACCTGCTCTGCTGGTCACCATGAATGCCTGCAATTAACACTGGTGAGTTCCTGGAAAACTCAACCTGTGTTCTCTGCCTTTTTCTGGGAGAGTGGATGTGCATGTGTGTGTGGTCACTGTTCATGAACAGAATCTAGTTTTCTTTCAGCCTCATGTTCAGCCTTATCTTTCAAACAAGCCTAGGGGACTCATCTCCCAGTGTTTACTCCAGGGCAGGGACACTCAAGATGTGGTTTGAAACATTCACTTCCCAAGGAGGATCTCCCAGCCTGTGTGATCATCCTTGTCTTTAATTTCCCCACTTAGGAGTGTGGTTCCTGACCTGAAAGCTTCTCTTCTATTTCTATCTCACTCTGACTGGAGCTTTTTTGTAGTCTTTGTAGTATAAGAGTATTTTCTGATTGAGGCCAATTTGTTTTCATTGAGAACAAGTCCGCATATATTTGTGATGTGTTCACAAGGTAAGGTGAGTTTCACTTCCTCCTACTCATTCACCTCGATGTCCTCCTACCTTGCTTAAATTTTTAAGGAACTATCAACAGTTTTCTACAGCATTTATATTACTGGCAACAATGTACAAAGTTTCCAGCTCTCAATATCATCACCAAAATTGTCACTTTGAACTTTGAACTAGATAGCCATTCTAATGGGTGAAAGTGATATCTCACCATTTTGATTTGTATTTTGTAACAGTTGTTAATGTTGAACATTTTTTCATGTATCTGTTGACCATTTTCATATCTCCTATGGACAAATGTCTACTCAGGTTCAATGTTCAGTTTTAATTGGTTGTATGTTTTATTGTTTCTTTGTGGTTATACAAGATCTTCACTGATCCTGGATATAATCCCTTAACAATGAAGACTGATGATTTTTTTCTCCTTTTCTTTTGCTGATTCATCATTTCCTTGATGATACACATTGATGCACAATAAGCTGACATTTCTGTTAGGAATAAAATGTATCTTGATGACATTGAGTGGCAGATGACAAAATTCAGCATCAACCTGGAGAGCATTGTGACTTGCTCAGAAAATAGAGTCCAAAGTTTGTGTTTTGACTGGTATATTGGGGGAATCAACAGGCACAAGAAAAGGAAAGGTGACAGTTTTTATTATTATTACAATAAATTTTTATTGAAATATATTTGATTAATAATGTTTTGCCAATCTCTGCTGTACAGCAAAGTGACTCAGTTATACATGTATACATATTATTTATTTATATTATTTTCCATCGTAGTTTATCACAAGACATTGCTATATTGAAGAGTTCCCTGTGCTATATCTTAGGAACTTATTGTTTATCCATTCTAAAGGTAATAGTGACAGCTTTTAAATGTGGTCAAAATGAACAAATTCTGAGTATAAATGTTTCTGCTTTGTTCCTAGATACAGAGCAGTGTGTCCAGTGCCTAGCACATGAGTATCCAAACATCTAGAGAAATCACTGTCTCCCCAAATTGTAATCTTCCTGGCCTTTGAAGATATATTGGGGATGTCACTGGCCTGCATGGCTTTGTGCTTCTGTGTCATCACATCTGTGGTTTTTTGGGTCTTTGTGAAGCACCGAGATACCCCCATCAGTTCAGTTCAGTTGCTCAGTCGTCAGACTCTTCGCGAGCCTGTGGACCACAGCACGCCAGGCCTCCCTGTCCATCACCAACTCCCAGAATTTACTCAAACTCATCTCCACTGAGTCGGTGATGCCATCCAACTATCTCATCCTCTGTCATCCCCTTCTCCTCCTCCCACCTTCAATCTTTCCCAGCATCAGGGTCTTTTCAAATGAGTCAGCTCTTTGCATCAGGTGGCCTAAGTATTGGAGTTTCAGCTTCAGCTTCAGTTTCAGTTTCAGCTTCAGCTTCTAATGAACACCCAGGACTGATCTCCTTTAGAATGGACTAGTTGGATGTCCTTGCAGTCCAAGGGATTCGCAAGAGTCTTCTCCAACACCACAGTTCAAAAGCACCAATTCTTCAGCGCTCAGCTTTCTTTATAGTCCAACTCTCACATCCATACATGACCACTGTAAAAACCATAGCCTTGACTAGACAGACCTTTGTTGGCAAAATAATGTCTCTGCTTTTTAATATGCTGTCTAGGTTGGTCATAACTTTCCTTCCAAGGAGTAAGCGTCTTTTAATTTCATGGCTGCAGTCACCATCTGCAGTCATTTTGGAGCCCAGAAAAGCAAAGTCAGCCACTGTTTCCACTGTTTCCCCATCTATTTCCCATGAAGTGATGGGACTGGATGCCATGATCTTAGTTTTCTGAATGTTGAGCTTTAAGCCAACTTTTTCACTCTTTTCTTTCACTTTCATCAAGAGGCTCTTTAGTTCTTCACTTTCTGCCATAAGGGTGGTGTCATCTGCATATCTGAGATTATTGATATTTCTCCCGGCAATCTTGATTCCAGCTTGTGCTTCTTCCAGCCCAGCGTTTCTCATGATGTACTCTGCATATAAGTTAAATAAGCAGGGTGACAATATACAGCCTTGACATACTCTTTTTCCTATTTGGAAACAGTCTGTTGTTCATGTCCAGTTCTAACTGTTGCTTCCTGACCTGCATACAGATCTCTCAAGAGGCAGGTCAGGTGGTCTGGTATTCCCATCTCTTTCAGAATTTTCCACAGTTTATTGTGATCCACACAGTCAAAGGCTTTGGCATAGTCAATAAAGCAGAAATAGGTGTTTTTCTGGAATTCTCTTGCTTTTTTGATGATCCAGCGGTTGTTGGCAATTTGATCTCTGGTTCCTCTGCCTTTTCTAAAACCAGCTTGAACATCTGGAATTTCATGGTTCACATATTGCTGAAGCCTGGCTTGGAGAGTTTTGAGCATTACTTTACTAGTGTGTGAGATGAGTGCAATTGTGTGGTAGTTCTTTGGCATTGCCTTTCTTTGGGATCGGAATGAAAACTGATCTTTTCCAGTCAAGGCCAATAACTGGCCTCTCAGCTACGTCCTGCTCATCTCCCTTCTCCTGTGCTTCCTCTGCTCCTTACTCTTCATTGGCTGTCCCAACATAGTCATCTGCATCATCCAACAAATTACATTTGGATCTGTGTTCACTGTGGCTCTTGCCATAGTTTTAGCCAAAACCCTGATTGTGATTCTGGCATTCAAGGCCATGAAACCAGGAAGAACCATGAGATGATTGCTGGTAATAGGAGCTTCTAATTATGTCATTCCCATCTGCTCTCTGATCCAATTGATTATCTGTGGAATCTGGCTGGGAACCACGCCCCCTTTCCTTGAGAAGTAGTCATTCTGAGACCATGGAGCTCATCATCATATGCAACAAATGTTTGGTCACTGCCTTCTACCATGTCTTGGGATACTTGGGCTTTTTAGCCCTGGGCACCTTCTTCTTAGCTATCCTGGCCAGGAACCTGCCTGACATCTTCAATGAAGCCAAGTTCCTGACTTTCAGCATGCTAGTGTTCTGCAATGTCCAGGTCACCTTCCTCCCGGTCTACCACAGCACCAAGGGCAAGGTCATGGTGGCCGTGAAGATCTTCTCCATCTTGGCCTCCAGTGCTGGGCTTCTAGGCTGTATCTTTGCCCCAAAGTGCTACACATTATCCTTATAAGACATGAGAAGAACTCTTTGAAAAGTTTCAGGAATAAAATAGATTCTAAGAGAAATAGGCATTGAGGTTTTATCTCTGTGACAGTTTTGGCTTTTGAACAACAATGAATCAGAAACATTATAGCATAGGTTTATTCTTTCAGATATTAGAAACCATAAAAACTGCCTTACCTCTCTTTAGCAAGGAATTTCTTTGTACAATTCCCTGTAACCATCCAGACTCACACTAAGTGTTCTATATCAGTTTATCAACTATTCTCATGCTTTTTGTACATAATCTAGCCTTTTCCTTCATGATTAAGTATATCCTTATTGCTTCAGCCTCTTCTGTATCCCAGGGAGCTTTCTATAACTAAGAACGTTTCAGATAATTCTTTCCTGTATATTCTCTAGGTTCATCAGCTAACTGTGAGGGTAAAAACTTATACTTGGATTAAAAAAATCCATATTATGCTTGACATTCCCATGTTTATTCAAAATTGTTTAGAGTTTAATTTTTTTTTTTTTGCTCTCATCTTTTTTTCTGAATGCAGTAGTTAGCCAAATTTTGAAAATTGTAATGTATCTCCTTAAATCATTTTAAGTCATCTTCTTTCAACTTACTTGAACATCATTAAATACCAACCTCTTATATATACAAAAATTATTTCTGGGATATCATTTTCTTTTTGTCCTCATTGAGTTTTTTTGTCCCCTAACAACAAACGATTGGCAGGATTGGTATATATTTTTTCATATCTTTCTTGATGGCTCTTTTTTTCCCCTAGAAAATTTATTAGTTTTCTTGAAAAGCTTCCATTTCTTTTGAATGTAAGAATCAATACTTTTCCTTTTAAATTAGAATATTGCATTCACTTTATTTCTTTGATTCAAATATTTTGGATGCAAATGAGAGTTTTGCTATACAATTAATAAATAAGGTAGTATTTAATCAGGGGTTTTATATCCTCTCTTTGCTTAATCATGATTTTATCATGCTTTTCACTGAATTTGTTTTATATTGCATTGATTTTTTATATTTATTATTACATTTTTGGTGATATCTGAGTTATATTCCTATATTTTTAATATGTTCAAGTAGGAACTTGGAGTATAGATTTCAGACATTTTTTCTTTTCTAATGTAAGCATTTAGTACTATGAATTCCCCTTTCAGCTTAAAAGCTTAAAATTCACTTAAAAATGAATTCCACATTTTATTATGCTGCATTTCCGTGTCCTTTACTTTTAATATATTTTTCAATGTTTTTGAGACTTTCTGCTTGAACTTTAGGTTTTAGAAAAAATGGGCTGTTTATTTTCTAGTGACTTTCAAACTTTTTGCTTACCTTTAGGTTATTGATTTAAGATTATTTCCTCTATGATCTGAAAATACTATGTATAATTTCAATGTTTAAGGATCTATGAAGTTTGTTTTGTGATCCAGAATATGTTCTATTTTTAGGGATGTTACTTTGGTACATGGTAATAATGTATGTTCTGCTGTTTATGAATGGATTGTCCAATAATTGATTATTTGATATTCTATAAATTGATGGATTATTGATGCTTGAAGGCACCGTTTAATTTTTCTTATATTATCTGACTTTTTGACAAGCTGTATTGTCAATTGGTGAGGAGAATATTGAAATACCTAAATATTACTTTTTATTCCTCTCTTGTTCTTTTTCATTATATCAGAATTTGTTTCAGATTTTGATTTGATCATATACATTTTCAACCTACAATGGAATGTATTTTCTAGTGAACACACAGAGAAACCATGTGGGCTGCAAACCACAAAAGTCAACTTCTCCTTTCTGAGATTAATGAAAAATGGCAGTAACACAGGGGTGGACCTTTTCTGCACCTACAGGCAGCTCCTCAGCAACAAGATCTGCTGGCCAAGCAGGTGTTCCATGAGCTGAGCAGACAGAGCCACAGCATCACCCAGCTGGACTCCTATTCTCTGGTCAGGGACAGTCTCTAGCTCAAAACGAGCTCTTCTCAGCTATCTTGATAGATTCAGAATTGTCTCCAATGACCTCTAGAGCAAACCTTGGGACAAACTTCAGTGTGAATCTCGACTCCACACTGATGTCACCCAGCCACCCTTCAAGGCTGATGTCATGAGAAACACTGCAGGCTGGGTTCTGGAAAGGAGGCCTTTCCAGTATGGCCAGTAGCTGAAGATAAACCCTAGTTTTTGCCTTCCCAGGTTCAAATTCATATGGTACGGCTATCCAAGAGACTGATAGGCTACAGAGAAGTTCATAAGGCTGTATTTTCACTTCAAAGAGAAAGACAATGCCAGGCCCCAGTGCTTATCCAAGGCCAGGAATAGGAGGTTGTTCTGAAGGACTTCTGGAGAAACGTGCGCTTCCTGAGAGCAGAGGCTGTGTGTAGCAATGTTGACTAAGTCTTGTGAGTGCAACTAAGGCAGAGGAAGGACAACTTACTGCAACTCTGGGCTTTTAATTGCTCAAGTGCCCTGATAGAACATATTTCTTGTAATGATCTCTCTCACTAGTCACATATTCATCTGTGTAATAAATGCACTCTGATTCATTCAAAACAGAATAAGAAAAAATACTCATAACAATTAAATTCATGTTCTTGAAGCTGGTTGCCTTTTCTTGCTGGTATTTATAACTGTCTCCATTACCCATTTCTATTCACTTCACCCTCAGTAAGCACCTCAGCAGTTCCTGGATCCTCACCTGGTTGGATGACTCTCTTCTTTATTTCTGAAGGATCTAATCATTAGTAATCCTGCCTGGCTTGTTTTTCTGTAGTTTTCTGTTCATTTGAATCATGAGATACACTAATACTAAGAATGCCCTAAGAAATCTGATTTCCAGACTTAGGCTTCCTCACCTTCATTGCAGAGTGCAGATCAATTTCCCCTTGGTAATCAGGGTCAGTCATCTCAGCCAGTACAGAATTTTTATTTTGTGAATCTTGGCAAAGAACACAATTTGCTGTTTTTCTATATTTTCTCTCTCCTTTATTTCATTCATATTCTTCAAATATGTATTATTTCATTCCATGCCAAAGATCTGAATTTTGTTTCCCATATTTTCCCAGTACTTTAAGGTGTAACATTAAGCTTTTGATATAATAAGTTTGAAAGAAATAAAACTGTGTTTGAGATTAAGAATGAGGCTTCTTGTCATATATGCCATGATCAAGAATTGATAATTAACATTTCCCTTCTTGCTAAAGAATCAGTTGAAATGACGTTAACATGTCATATGTTGATTCCAATTCTGTGAAGTCCATGAGAGCAGTTGTGGCACAGAAACCATGAGCTCCTTGGAGGGACATCAACCATGGACACAGAATGGCAGAGCTCTCAGTATCAGGATGCACTTGTCTCTCCCACACCTCAATTTTGCCCCCAAGCCTGAAGTTTGAGAGTCACAGACTATGATGAAATAAAAAAGGCAATGGGGAAAAACACATTTTTTTCTCATTGTTTTTCATCAGGATAGAGGGAAACAGGTGCAGGACCCCAGGGCAGGAGCCTCCCCAGACATCCTCCATGGGACTGATATGAAGCGGTAGAAAGAAGGGGAAGCCAGTCTGCTCCTGTCACAGTGACACTGAGGGTGAGGTCTCAGCACTCTGACTCCCTTATACACACCTAATTTCTGATTCTAACTGTGTCCTTGTCTGGGACACCAGCATGCAACATGCCCTGTAGGGTTCACACAGGCTGAGAGACAGAGGAGTAGTGGGCATATGCTGTGCTGTATGTGAGGGGAAATTTTCCTATTTGAGCAGAGCCTTACAGACTCAAACCTGATCCAGCTTCTCCTCAGCTCAGCTTAGACACAGATTTTTGTCTCCCTCTGGCAGACCCTGCCATGTCATTCTCTCTGGTTAGTGTTTTCCTAATGCTGCAGCCTTTACACATCGCATGTGGGATAGTTAAGGATGGCTGTTTACATCGCCACAAGCTAAGTGCCTATAGAGATGGGGATCTAAATGTTAGTGGGTTTGTCCCCTTTTTTCCTTTGGGCTGGAAAGCAGAAATATTCCTGCTGTCTTTTGTGCGCAGGCCAGAAGAAATTACATCCATTTGGTAAGTTATTGTTTGTATGTACATCTGTGTGTGTTTCATCCCCTTGAAATGATCTCAGTAGTGCACAGAAATGGCAGAAATTTGGCCCATGGAATTTAGAATGGTCTATTGCTTCTGTCACACACACACAGGCAGTTGTATGGAGAAGGAAATGGCAACCCACTCCAGTACTCTTGCCTGGAGAATCCCACGGACAGAGATGCCTGGCGGCCTACAATCCATGGGGTCACAAAGAGTCGGACACAACTGAGCGACTAACACACACACACACACACACACACACTGCTTCTGTGTCCCTCAACTATCTGAAATGTTTTATCTTGTTGCTCCTTTCAAGACAGAGGAGCGAATGATGTATCATACCCTGTTCACCTCACCAGCAGTGTATTCAAGCTCTGTTCCTGGAGGTCTTAGAATTACTGAGACTGATGAACCCCAGTCCCTCCTACTGCCAGGACCCCTAGACTGAGGCATACAAGGCCTTTGAAACACTGATGCCCTGGCCTGAGGTCATCAGTAAGCCTGGCCCTGGCTTAAGAGAAAGTGGCTCAGTCGTTATGCTCACTGCTGACACAGACATTGTTGAAATAGAGACGCTAAGTGCTTGGATTCTCCAGCATAAAAGATAAGTCTCCTAAAGGTCATTAATTTAATCTCCTCAGTAATGCGGCATTCACCTCTTTCCCAGAAGCCAAAAGAAGAAAACAATATTTCTGAGGAAGTGTAACCCCTTCATTTTGATCTATAATTTTAAATTCTCCAGGAAAAATTAGGAACTGCCTCAAAATCTGGATTTATGTAATCCTGTGGCATGCATGTCTCTGGTTGAGTTTAGTACAAATGCTTAAAAACTGGTTTTTCTCGAGTAACCTGTGTTCTGTTCCTGCTGTGTTGATTGAAAGAATAAGCAGTGCTTCTGCACCATTTATCAACATGTTGGTGTCCTCAGAAGAGTGTGGAGATATTTAGAATCACATACTTTGTTTTGTTACTAGTTCTTTTTGGAGTTTTTTTAACCCTAGCCATTTGAATAGGGGTCCTTGCACTGGAGGGCTCTGACCTTTCCTCTCATCTATGTGATGACCTCTCGTGCCCGATCTTTGTCCCTTCCAGCTGTCTCATTTCATGTCTCCTTTCTTCTTGGTTTGCTTCTGTGTATTTTACCAAAACATGAAATGTTTTATATAAGTTGTTAGATGAGTGTACATTCTCCAGTTTGGTGAAAGCTACTGATTATTGGCCTTCCAACAGGGTTAGGATGACAGGAAGTGAGTATCAGGCCAGAAAGAACCTCTGTGATTCTCGATACTGTGAGGGGAAAGAGAAAACCTATTTTGTCCATGAGCTCTGTGTGGTGGAGGGTTTGAGAGTTTTAGTAATGTCAAGTGGCTGGAGGTGGAACTTTGAGAATTACTTCTGCGCAGTACACAGGGATCTTTCTGTGTATCTCCATTCTGGCACAAGGGCTGAGGGTATCATGTGACTCTCAACTCTGGCATGTTTTTCTATGCTATGTGGTTAACTGCCTGACTATATACTATCAACTTGATCCTGTAAACTGCTTCTTTCACAAAACAGTTTACCATGAACATTATTTATCATGAGTAAATGGACTTTTACATTATTGTTTAATGTGTACAAATGTGATTTCATATAGATATGGAATATTTATTAATTCACTGCCATTAATTTTTTCAGTAATGAATTAGGGATTGTTAAGTCCTTATAATAAACTGGGAACATTTTTGTTGTTTTAATAGTTAAAAATTTTTAGACCAAGACACATTCACTTTTCATACAGCGTTTGATATGTGTTGTGGAGAAATCTGCTGGGAACTAGCACTTCACAATACAGCCAGCAGAGGGCAGGGTCATCCTTTTTCTACCTCCTTGTCAAACTGAATATTCCAATTTTGCTTCACTTCAGAGGCACATAATACTAGGCCATGATATCACAGTGCACGTTTTTGCTGATTAGAATCTCAGTATCATTGCCTATGGTTTTCGGCCATTGCATCTATTTTTCAACACTGTGTTTGTTCATAGTCTTTTGTCTTTTATGTTATCTCTACTCAAGTGCTGGCTCTTGTTTATTTATTCATATATTCCTATGTAATAATTATCTGAGCCTATTATTACAGATTTCACAATTATTTTTCACAATGGTTTATTTAGAGCTATTTAAACATCAAAAACCTTAAATATTCAGAAAATGCAATTATTGTAATATCAGAAAGTACAAGTTACTCAGTCATGTCTAAGTTTGAGTGACTCAATTTCTGATGTTACCATAATTGCATTTTCTAAATATTTATGATTTTTAATGTTTAAATAGCTCTAAATAAATCGTTTTGATAAATAATTGTGAAATCTATAACAATGGGTTCAGTCGGACACGACTGAGCGACTGATCTGATCTGATCTGATCTGAAGCAAAGGACTAGTGCCTCAGTAGAAGAAAAGTCACATATAAAGTTAAAAATTATAGAAGAAAAAGATAGAAAGAATTTGTTGAATAAAAACAAGACTATCTGAATGGATGCATATATCTCAAAGACAATATAATTAGGCAAAATTGGCTTCGTAAGAGTTGACTAATCAGAATGGAAAATAAGAGCGATATTTGTTTTTCTCTTTCTGACTTCAGACTGTATTACACACTGTAGATTTGCCCACTTCATTTCAACTGACTCAAATTTGTTCCTTTTTATCACTAATATTCCATTGTATGTATGTACTGGAACTTCTTTATTCATTCAAATATTGACAGACATCTAGGTTACCTCCATGTCCTGGTTGTTGTATATAGTGCTGCAATAAGCATTGGGATACATATGTCTTTTTGAATTAATGAATGTTTTTTCAGGGTATACACTTGCATGTATATACATACATACATATATATATATGTACATACATATATATTTATATATATATATATAAAGAGAGAGAGAGAATCTAGAAAAATGGTACCAATGAACTAATTTGCAGGGCAGGAATAGAGACCCAGAAGTAGAGAACAAACTTGTGGACACAGCAGGGGAAGGAGAAGGTGAGATGAATTGAAAGAGTAGCGTTAAATTATATTCATTACCATGTGTAAAATAGATAGCTGTTGGGAAGTTGCTATAAAACACAAAGAGCTCAGCTTAGTGCTCCGGGACAACTTAGAGGAGTAAGATGGGGGCAGGGGTCGTGAGAGGGAGACACTATTTGGAAGGGATATATGTATAATTATAGCTGATTCATATTCTTGTATGGCAGAAAGCAACAAAATATTTTAAGCAATTATCCTCCAATTAAAAATAAAAATTACATGATATTTTACATGTTTCAATGTCATTCTCCCAAATCTTCCCACCCTCTCCCTCTCCCACAGAGTCCATATGACTGTTCTATACATCAGTGTCTCTTTTGCTGTCTCATACACCGGGTTATTGTTACCATCTTTCTAAATTCCATATATATGCGTTAGTATACTGTATTTATGTTTTTCCTTCTGGCTTACTTCACTCTGTATAATAGGCTCCAGTTTCATCCACCTCAGTAGAACTGATTCAAATGTATTCTTTTTAATGGCTGAGTAATACTCCATTGTGTATACGTACCACAGCTTTCTTATCCATTCATCTGCTGATGGACATCTAGGTTGCTTCCATGTCCTGGCTATTATAAACAGTGCTGCGATGAACATTGGGGTACACGTGTCTCTTTCCCTTCTGGTTTCCTCAGTGTGTATGCCCAGCAGTGGGATTGCTGGATCATAAGGCAGTTCTATTTCCAGTAAGAAACGAGTTGCCAGTCCAGGTTTGATACACGATACTGGATGCTTGGGGCTAGTGCACTGGGACGACCCAGAGGGATGGTATGGGGAGGGAGGAGGGAGGAGGGTTCAGGATGGGTAACACATGTATATCTGTGGTGGATTCATTTTGATATTTGGCAAAACTAATACAATTATGTAAAGTTTAAAAATAAAATAAAATTAAAAAAAATAAAAATTAAAAAAGAAAAAAAACAACAACAAAACAAAAAATAATAGTAAAAGTCCTTTCTAATGCATTAGCTGAATATGATGTCAGAAAGAAATCCCCCAAAATGTGGGAACTTTGAAATCTGGTGTTATTTAATGTATTTGAAGTATGGGAAAGGTGCTTACATCTTGACTTTCAGCCCTAAGAAAAACAAGATGACATTTGAGAATCAACTATCTTTCCAAAATGGTTTATGAGCTGTTTTTTTTACTCCTTACTTACACATGTAGAGGAGAATATCTTGCTATCTTGATGCACTTGATCTTTAAAGAGGAAAAAAAAATCTATTCCAATGACAGCTGTATATTCCAAATATATAACACCTCACACCACTTCCAGTGCACTATAAACCTCTCTAGGTGGGCTGGCCACAATTTGCTTCCTCACAATAAGAGCTTGCCAGTGTCTTCCAGATCCCTAGGAACCTTATTCATACCATCTCCATATGAGAAGACAGGAGAACCTCTGTGGGAAACCTTGGCTTAAAGCCCTTCCCTTTCCTTGGCTTGGCTTTTGATATACCCCTGAATTACTTGACCATTCTGCCTAATGCTGTCCCCACTGTTTAGGTTCTTCATGAAGAGCTACCAACATGTTCTGGTCTTTGTCTTTGACACTGAGGAGATCAACAAAAGCCCTCATCTCCTTCCCAAACTGACCTTGGGTTATGATCTCTACAATGCCTTTGAAAGTGACCACAGGACTCTGGATAGTTACAGGAACTGCATGAGCATTTTCAATGAGATTGGACCACTTCTGGAGCTGTACAAAATTCCACAGGTGAGTGGACTGAGTTCTGGGGAGAGACACTGCTCTTCCCCAATGCCTTTCCCTCTCATCACAACAATGGTAAAGATGGAAGCAGAGTGTATGCTTCCCACAGAGTTATAAACACCTTCCAGAGTTCCAGAGACTTCATCAGATTGTGAGGGCTTGCCCTGGGTTTGGAAGGAAGAAGGAAAATGCAGTGAATACTCTGAAGCCCAGATCTGTGCTCGAGGCCAAGGTATCCACCCCACAGCTACTGGGAATATTGAGTTGTCATGGATCAAAACCTTTTACATCATAGCAAATGCCCACAGTATTAGGGGCTACCTCACCCAAAGACAGGTTCTCTCAGAGCACAAGCAGAAGCCAGTGTCTAGTGGATATGACAGTTGAGAGCTTGGTTCCCTTGTCTCAATCTGAGAGAAAACTGAAGGGCCATCCCAGCTTCAGAGATTACTGACGATTGACTGAGACTCAGTTACAACTGTTTTGTGCTTCAGCATTTCCTTCTGCCCATTTCTCTAGTCCTATGGGTTTATCTCTGGAGGACACCCGCGTAAACTTTCCACATGTAACAGTCTATTTCAGAATTTCATTCCAGGGAAAGGCCTGATCAGCAATAGTCAGGTGACATTACTTTTGAGCATAGCTGCATTAGCTTTCTGAGAGGATAGGTTATTGCAATTTCCAGGATAATCTAGGTAAGGCTCAGGCAATAAATTTAATATATCATTGTGTTTAATGAGAAAAATTTTATTAATTCTCAGAGTTTATATGGAACATTGTTTGCTGGTGGAAATGAATCTCTTCCTCAGTAGCCATGTTGTTGTTGTCATTGTTGTTAAGCTGCTAAATCGTGTTCAACTCTTTTCAACCCCAAGGCTGGTAGCATGCCAGGCTCCCCTATCTTTCACTATCTCGTTGGTTTTGCTCAATTTCATTTCCATTGAGCCCATGAGGCTATCTGACCATTTCATACTCTGCTGCACCCTTCTCTTTTGCCTTCACTCTTTCCCGCCATCACGGTCTTTTCCAGTGAGTTGTCTCTTCACCTCAGGTGCCCCAAATACTGGCGTTTCAACTTCAGCAACAGTACTTTTATTGAATATTCAGGGTTAATTTCCTTTAGGATTGACAGGTTTGATCTCCTTGTAGTCCAAAGTACTCAAGGATCTCCTCTAGCACCACAATTTTAAAAAATTAATTATTTTAATTGGAGGGTAATTACTTTACAGCTTTGTGATGGTTTTTGCCATACATTGACATGCATCAGCCGTGGGTGCACATGTGTTCCCCCATCCTGAACCCTCCTCCCCACCTCCCTCGCCACCCCATCCCTCCTTGTTGTCCCAGAGCAGCAGCTTTGAGTGCCCTGCTTCATGCATCGAACTTACATTGGTCATATATTTTACATATGGTAATATACTTGTTTCAGTGCTATTCTCTCAAATCATCCCACTCTCCCCTTCTCCCGCATAGTTCAAAATTCTGTTCTTTACATCTGCGTCTCTTTTGCTGCCTTGTATGTAGGATTGTCATTACCATCTTCCTAAATTCCATATATATGGGTTAATATACTATATTGGTGTTTCTCTTTCTGACTTACTTTGCTCTGTATAATAGGCTCCAGTTTTATCCACCTCATTAGTACTGACAAAAGCTTTCCTTTTTATAGCTGAGTAATATTCCATTGTGTATATGTACCACAATTTCCTTATCCATTTGCCTGCTGATGGACATTTAGGTTGCTTCCATGTCCTAGCTCTTGTAAACAGTGCTTCAGTGAACACTGGGGTACACGTGCCTCTATCAGTTCTGGTTTCCTTGGTGTATTTGCCCAGCAGTGGGATTGCTGTGTTGTATGGCAATTCTATTTCCAGTTTTTTATGGAATCTCCACACTGTTCTCCATAGTGGCTGTAACAGTTTGCATTCACACCAACAGTGTAAGAGGGTTCCCTTTTCTCTACACCTTCTCCAGCATTTATTATTCATAGATATTTTGATGGTGGCCATTCTGACCAGCATGAGATGATATCTCATTGTGGTTTTGATTTCCATTTCTTTAATAATGAGTGATGTTGAGCATCTTTTCATGTGTTTATTAGCCATCTGTATCTCTTCTTTGGAGAAATTTCTGTTTAGTTCTATTGCCCACTTTTTGATTAGGTTGTTTGTTTTTCTGGTATTGAGCTACATGAACTGCTTGTATATTTTGGAGATTAATTCTATGTCAGTTGCTTCATTTACTGTTAGTTTCTCCCATTCTGAGGGCTGCCTTTTCACTGCACTTATAGTTTCCTTTGTTGTGCAAAAGGTTTTAAGTTTAATTAGGTCCTATTTGTTTATTTTTGCTTTTATTTCCATTACTCTGGGAGGTGGGTCGTACAGGATCTTGCTGTGATTTATGTCAGAGAGTGTTCTGCCTATGTTTTCCTCTTGGAGTTTTATAGTTTCTGGTCTTACATTTAGATGTTTAATCCATTTTGGGTTTATTTTTGTGTATGATGTTAGAAAGTGTTCTAGTTTAATTTTGTTACATGTGGTTGACCAGTTTTCCCAGCACCACTTGTTAAAGAGATTGTCTTTTCTCCATTGTATATTCTTGCCTCTTTTGTCAAAGATAAGGTGTCCATAGATGCATGGATTTATCTCTGGGCTTTCTATTTTGTTCCATTGACCTATATTTCTGTCTTTGTCTAGTATCATACTGTCTTGATGACTGTAGCTTTGTAGTATAGTATGAAATCAGGAAGGTTGATTTCTCCAGTTCCATTCTTCTTTTGCAAGGTTGTTTTGGCTATTCGAGGTTTTCATGTTTCCATACAAATTGTGAAATTATTTATTCTAGTTCTGTGAAAAATATCATTGGTAGCTTGATAGGGATTGTGTTGAATCTATAGATTGCTTTGAGTAGTATACTCATTTTCACTATATTGATTCTTCCAGTCCACGAACATGGTATATTTCTCTATCTATTTCTGTCATCTTTGACTTCTTTCATCAGGATTTTATAGTTTTCTATACACAGGTCTTTTGTTTCTTTAGGTAAATTTATTCCTAAGTATTTTTTTGTTTTCATTGCAATGGTGAATGGGATTGTTTCCTTAATTTCTCTTTCTAACTTTTTCCTTGTTAGTGTATAGGAACACAAGGGATTTCTGTGTATTAATTTAATATCCTGAAGCTTTTCTATATTCATTGATTAGCTCTAGTAATTTTATGGTGGTATCTTTAGGGTTTTCTATGTAGAGGATCATGTCATCTGCAAACAGTGAGTGTTTTACTTCTTCTCTTCCAATCAGGATTCCTTTTATTTCTTTTTCTTCTCTGACTGCTGTGCCTAGGACTTCCAAAACTATGTTGAATAGTAATGGTGAGAGTGGGCACCTTTGTCTTGTTCCTGATTTTAGAAGAAATGCTTTCAATTTTTCTCCACTGAGGATAATGTTTGCTGTGAGTTTGTCATATGTGGCCTTTATTATGTTGAGGTATGTTCCTTCTATGCCTGCTTTCTGGAGAGTTTTTTTTTTAATTATCATAAATGGGTGTTGAATTTTGTTAAAGGCTTTTTCTGCATCTATTGAAATAATCATATGGTTTTTATCTTTCAATTTGTTAATATGGTGTATTGATTGATTTGCAAATATTGAGGAACCCTTGTACCCTTGGAATAAAGCCCATTTGGTCATGATGTATTATCTTTTAAATATGTTTTTGAATTCTGCTTGGTAGAATTTTGTCGAGGATGTTTGCATCCATGTTCATCAGTGGTATTGGCCTGTAGTTTTCATTTTTTGTGGTGTCTTTGTCTGGTTTTGGTATTAGGGTGATGGTGGCCTCATACAATAAGTTGGGGAGTTTACATTCCCCTGCAATTTTGTGGAAGGATTTCGGTAGGATAGATATTAGTTCATCTCTAAATTTTTGGTATAATTTACATGTGAAGCCATCTTGTCCTGGGCCTTTGTTGGAAGATTTTAGATTACAGTTTCAATTTCAGTGCTTGTGATTGGTCTGTTCAGATTTTCTATTTCTTCCTGCTTCAGTTTTGGAAGGTTATACTTTTCTAAGAATTTGTCCATTTCTTCCAGGTTATCTATCCATTTTATTGGCATATAGTTGCTCATAGTAGTCTCTTTATGATCTTTTGTAGTTTTGTGTTGTCTGTTGTGTAATTTCTCCATTTTCATTTCTAATTTTATTGATTTGATTCTTCTCTCTTTTTTTTCTTTATAAGTTTGGCTAATGATTTGTCTATTTTGTTTATCTTCTCAAAAAACCAACTTTTATTATTTTATTTTATGCCATCCAACCATCGCATCCTCTGTCATCCACTTCTCCTACCCTCAATCTTTCCCAGCATCAGGGTATTTTCCAATGAGTCAGCTTTGAATAAGATTCTTTTTTTTTAATATAAATTTATTTATTTTAATTGGAGGGTAATTACTTTACAATATTGTATTGGTTTTGCCATACATCAACATGAATTCACCATGGGTGTACATGTGTTCCACATTCTGAACCCCCCTCCCACTTCCCTCCCCATACCATCCCTCCGGGTCATCCCAGTGCACAAGCCCCGAGCACCCTGTATCATGCATCGACCCTGGTCTGGTGATTCGTTTCACATATGATATTATACATGTTACAATGCCATTCTCCCAAATCATCCCACCCTCGCCCTCTCCCATAGAGTCCAAAAGACTGTTCTATACATCTGTGTCTCTTTTGCTGTCTTACATACAGGGTTATCGTTACCATCTTTCTAAATTCCACATATATGCATTAGTATACTGTATCGGTGTTTTTCTTTCTGGCTTACTTCACTCTGTATAATAGGCTCCAGTTTTATCCATCTCATTAGAACTGATTCAAATGTATTCTTTTTAATGGCTGAGTAATACTCCATTGTGTATATGTACCACAGCTTTCTTATCCATTCGTCTGCTGATGGACATCTAGGTTGCTTCCATGTCCTGGCTGTTATAAACAGGGCTGTGATGAACACTGGCGTACACATGTCTCTTTCAATTCTGGTTTCCTCAGTGTGTATGCCCAGCAGTGGGATTGCTGGGTCACGTGGCAGTTCTATTTCCAGTTTTTTAAGGAATCTCCACACTGTTCTCCATAGTGGCTGTACTAGTTTGCATTCCCACCAACAGTGTAAGAGGGTTCCCGTTTCTCCACATCCTCTCCAGCATTTATTGCTTGTAGACTTTTGGATAGCAGCCATTCTGACTGGTGTGAAATGGTACCTCATTGTGGTTTTGATTTGCATTTCTCTGATAATGAGTGATGTTGAGCATCTTTTCATGTGTTTGTTAGCCATCTTTATGTCTTCTTTGCAGAAATATCTGTTTAGTTCTTTGGCCCATTTTTTGATTGGGTCGTTTATTTTTCTGGAATTGAGCTGCAGGAGTTGCTTGTATATTTTTGAGATTAGTTGTTTGTCAGTTGCTTCAATTGCTATTATTTTCTCCCATTCTGAAGGCTGTCTTTTCACCCTGCTTATAGTTTCCTTTGTTGTGCAGACACTTTTAATTTTAATTAGGTCCCATTTGTTTATTTTTGCTTTTATTTCCAATATTCTGGGAGGTGGGTCATAGAGGATCCTGCTGTGATGTATGTCAGAGAGTGTTTTGCCTATGTTCTCCTCTAGGAGTTTTACAGTTTCTGGTCTTACGTTGAGATCTTTAATCCATTTTGAGTTTATTTTTGTGTATGGTGTTAGAAAGTGTTCTAGTTTCATTCTTTTACAAGTGGTTGACCAGTTTTCCCAGCACCACTTGTTAAAGAGATTGTCTTTTCTCCATTGTATATTCTTGCCTCCTTTGTCAAAGATAAGGTGTCCATAGGTGTGTGGATTTATCTCTGGGCTTTCTATTTTGTTCCAAGAACCAACTTTAAGTTTTGTTGATCTTTGCTATAGTCTCCTTTGTTTCTTTTTCGTTTATTTCTGCTATGAGTTTTATCATTTCTTTCCTTCTATTAACTTTGGTGTTTTTCTGTTCTTCTTTTTCTAGTTGCTTTAGGTGTAAAATTAGGCTGTTTATTTGATGTTTCTCTTGTTTTTTGAGGTAGGCTTGTATTGCTATGAGCCTCCTTCTGGGCACTGCTTTTACTGAATCCCATAGATTTTGGGTTGTTGTGTTTTCATTTTCATTTGTTTCTGTGCATATTTTGATCTCCTTTATGATTTCTTCTGTGATATGTTGGTTATTCAGAAGTTTGTTGTTTAGCCTCCATCAGTCAGTCAGTCAGTCAGTCAGTTCAGTCGCTCAGTCGTGTCCGACTCTTTGTGACCCCATGAATCGCAGCACGCCAGGCCTCCCTGTCCATCACCAACTCCCGGGGTTCACTCAAACTCACGTCCACCGAGTCGGTGATGCCATCCAGCCATCTCATCCTCTGTCGTCCCCTTCTCCTCCTGCCCCCAATCCCTCCCAGCATCAGAGTCTTTTCCAATGAGTCAGCTCTTCTCACGAGGTGGCCAAAGTACTGGAGTTTCAGCTTTAGCATCATTCCTTCCAAAGAACACCCAGGACTGATCTCCTTTAGAATGGACTGGTTGGATCTTGTTGCAGTCCAAGGGACTCTCAAGAGTCTTCTCCAACACCACAGTTCAAAAGCATCAATTCTTCGGTGCTCAGCTTTCTTCACAGTCCAACTCTCACATCCATACATGACCACTGGAAAAACCATAGCCTTGACTAGATGGACCTTTGTTGGCAAAGTAATGTCTCTGCTTTTGAATATGCTATCTAGGTTGATCATAACTTTCCTTCCAAGGAGTAAGCGTCTTTTAACTTCATGGCTGCAGTCACCATCTGCAGTGATTTTGGAGCCCCCAGAAATAAAGTTAGCCACTGTTTCCACTGTTTCCCCATCTATTTCCCATGAAGTGATGGGAACGGATGCCATGATCTTAGTTTTCTGAATGTTGAGCTTTAAGCCAACTTTTTCACTCTCTTCTTTCACTTTCATCAAGAAGCTCTTTAGTTCTTCACTTTCTGCCATAAGGGTGGTGTCATCTGCATATCTGAGGTTATTGATATTTCTCCTGGCAATCTTGATTCCAGCTTGTGCTTCTTCCAGCCCAGTGCTTCTCATGATGTACTCTGCATATAAGTTAAATAAGCAGGGTGACAAAATACAGCCTTGACGTACTCCTTTTCCTATTTGGAGCCAGTCTGTTGTTCATGTCCAGTGCTAACTGTTGCTTCCTGACCTGCGTATAGGTTTCTCAAGAGGCAGGTCAGGGGTTAGCCTCCATATGTTTTTGTTTTTTATAGTTTTTTTCTCTGTAGTTGATATCTGACACTGTGATCAGAAAAGATGCTTGAAATGATTTCAGTTTTTAAAAATTTACCAAGGCTAGATTTGTGACCCAGGATGTGATCTATCCTGGATAATGTTTCATGTGCACTTGAGAAAAAAGTGAAATACATTGTTTTTTTGGTGAAATGCCCTGTAGATATAAATTAGGTCTAACTGGTCCATTGTATCCTTTAAAACTTGTGTTTCCCTGCTAATTTTCTGTTTGGTTGACCTATTCATAGGTGTGAGTGGGGTATTAAAGTCCTCCACTATTATTGTGTTACTCTTAATGTCCTCTTTCCTACTTGTTAGCATTTGCCTTATGTATGGAGGTGCTCCTAATGTTAGGTGCATGTATATTTATAATTATTTATCTTCTTCTTGGATTGATCCCTTGATCATTATGTAGTGTCCTATGTCTCTTATCATGGTCTTTATTTCAAAGTCTATTTTATCTGATATGAGTATCGCTAGTCCTGCTTTCTTTTGGTCTCCATTTTCATGAGATATCTTTTTCCAGCCCCTGACTTTCAGTCTGTATGTGTCCCTATATTTGAGGTGGGTCTCTTGTAGACAGCATATATAGGGGTCTTGTTTTTGTATCCATTTGGTCAGTCTTTGTCTTTTGGTTGGAGCATTTAACCCATTTACATTTAAGATAATATTGATAAGTATGATCCTGTTACTATTTACTTTGTTGTTTTGGGTTCATTTTTATAAACCTTTTCTGTGTTTCCTATCTAGAAAAGATCCTTCAGCATTTGTTGAAGAGCTGATTTGGTGGTTCTGAATTCTCTCAGCTTTTGCTTGTCTGTAAAGGTTTTGATTTCTCCTTCATATATGAATGATATTCTTGCTGGATAGAGTAATACTGGTTGTAGGTTTTCCTCTTTCATCAGTTTAAGTATATTCTGCCATTCCCTTCTGGCCTGAAGAGTTTCTATTGAAAGATCAATTGTCATCCTTATGAGGAATCCCCTTGTGTATTATTTGTTGCTTTTCCCTTGCTGCTTTTGATATTTATTCTTTGTGTTTAATTCTTTGTGTTTAATTTTTGTTAGTTGATTAACATCTGTCTTGTGTTTTGCCTTGGGTTTATCCTGTTTGGGACTCTGGGTTTCTTGGACTTGGGTGGCTATTTCCTTTCCTATTTTAGGGAAGTTTTCAACTATTATCTCCTCAAGTATCTTCTCATGCCCTTTCTTTCTTTCTTTTGGGACACCTTGGAGAAGACTCTTGAGCATCCCTTGGACTGCAAAGAGATGAAACCAGTTAGTCCTAAAGGAAATCAACCTTGAATATTTATTGAAAGGACTGATGCTGAAGCTCCAATACTTTGGCCACATGATGTGAAGAGCTGACTCATTAGAAAAGACCCTGATGCTGGAAAAGATTGAAAGCAGGAGGAGAAGGGGATGACAGAGGATGAGATGTTTGGATGGCCTCTCTGACTCAATGGACATGAGTTTGAGCAAGCTCCAAGAGGTGGTGAAGGATAGGGGAGATTGGGGTGCTGTAGTCCATAGGGTCACAAAGAGTTGGACACGACTGAGTGACTGAACAACAACAACATGGTACACACAAAATCGCATACATTCTGAGAGCCAGGACAGAGGCGGGAATATGAAAGAAGCACGCATGTAATTTCCTTATAAATTACAATGAAAAGCCTATGTTAACTAGACTAGAATCAATACTGTTGTGCTGGACAAGACTCTGGAGAATTTCTTGGATAGTAAGGAGATCAAATCAGTCAATCATAAAAGAAATTAACCCTGAATATTTACTGGAAGGACCAGTGCTGAAGCTGAAGCTCCGGTACTTTGGCCACTTGATTTGAATAGCTGACTCATTTGAAAAGACCCTGATGCTGGGAAAGATTGAAGGCAAGAGGAGAAGGGGGTGACAGAGGATGAGATGGCTGGATGGCATCACTAACTCAACTGGACATGAGTTTGAACAAACTCTGGTAGATAGTAAAGGACCAGGAAGCCTGGCGTACTGCAGTTCATGGGGTCTCAAGGAGTCAGACATGACTTAGCAACTGAACGGCAACAACAATAATATTATCAACTATATTTCAATTTAAAACATTTATTAAAAATAGTTACAAATTCAGTAATGCTGCAGGGTACAAAAGCAACATGGAAAAATCAGCTGTGTTTTTGTGCACACATAGATAAACTAACAAAACAATCTTGTTTATAATTATGTCAATGAGAATAAATATCCAGTAATAAATTTAACCAAGGAATTTAAAGATATGTACTGAAAACTATATGAAATTAATGAAAGAAATGAGAGGCCCAAATAAGTGGAAAGATATTCCATGCACACAGGTAGGATGAATTGATGTTCAAATATAGAAACTACCCAAAACAGCCTATAGATTTCCTGAAATCTTCTTCAGTACTCAATTTAAAGAAATAAACAATTCTATAGTTTGTATGAAACTACAAAAGACCCCAAATAGCTAAAGCACTCCTGAGAAAGAAAAAAGCTGGTGGCATTATGCTCCCTGATTTCAAACTATATGGCAAGGTATACCAATCAACAAATGATATGCTATTGGCATAAAAACAGACACACAAATAAACTGAACAAAATAGAGGTCCAAGAAATAAACCCACATATATGTGGTCAATGAATATACTAAAATGGAGCCAAGAATATTCAATGAGAAAAATTTGTTTTTTCAAAAAAAGGTTGGGAACACTATGTAGCTACATGCAAAAGAATGAATCTGGAGCGATATCCTATCTCATACACAAACGTTATCTTAAAATAGATTAAAGATGGAACATAAGATTTGAAACCAAAAGAATCCTAGAAGGAAACAAAGGCAGTAAGACACTAAAAGCAAAGACAATAGAAACAAAAATAAACGAGTGGGGCTACTTAGAAAATAAAAAAATAAACTCTGCACAGCAAGGAAAACCATCAACAAAATGTAAAAGCAATCTTCCAAATGGGATAAAATATTTGAAAATCACATATTTGATACAGAATTAGTGTCTCAAATGTTTTGTTAAAAACTCATATGAGTCAATAGTGAAAACACAAACAATAGTACTTAAAAAATAATCAGAGGATCTGAATAGACATTTTCCAAGGAATCCATACAGATAGCCAACATGCTCACCTTCAATAATCATTCAAGAATTTCAAATCAAAGCCATAATGATGTCACATAACACCTGTTAGAATGGCTGACATCAAAAACAAGAAACAACAACTGCAGGTGAGGATAGGGAGCAAGGGGAACACTTGTGGCCTTCGGTGGAATGTAAACTGGCACATCCGCTATGGAAAACAGTAAAACATTTCCTCAAAAACTTAAAAGTAAAACTACCATATGTATGATCCAGTACTTCCACTTCAGGGTATTTATCTGAAAGAAATAAAAAGTACTATCTCAAAAATATATCTGCATCATTATTTACAACAGTCAAGACTTTGAAACAACATATTTGTCTGTTGATGATTAGGAAATACATATATATATATATATTATTCAGTCAAAAAATAAAGAAAATTCTAACATTTTATACAACATGAGTGGACTATGAAGACACTGTGGTAAGTAAAATAAATCATACAGACAAAGACAAGTACTATATGATCTCACTTTTATATGAGATCTAAAAGTTAAAAAAAGAAAACAAATGCTGAGAAGAGATTGGTGGTTACCAGAGGCAGGAGTTGGCAGTGGGTGAAATGGGTGAAGGTGATCAAGAGATACAAACTCCCAGTTATCAAATAAGTAAGTCATGGGGATGTAATGTACAGTATGATGACAATAGTTAATAATACTATAAGATATACTTAAAAACTGTTAAGAGAGTAAGTCTTAAAAGTTCTCATCATAAGAACAAATTTCTACTTGTAACTTCATTGATGGCTTCCCAGGTAGCACAGGTGGTAAAGAGCCTGCCTGCCAATGCAGGAGATGTGGATTCGATCCCTGGTCCAGGAAGATCCCCTGGAGGAGGGCATGGCAACTCACTCCAGTACTCTTGCCTGGAGAATCCAATGGACAGAGGAGCTTGGCGAGCTATAGTCAATAGCGTTGCAAAGAGTCGGATAAGACTGAAACAACTTAGCATCTACAAGCAGCATGCATGATATTCCCTTATCAGTTACAATGAAAAGTCTATGTTAACTAGACATACCGTGGAGAACATTTTATAATATGTATGTATATGAAAATACTATCTTGTATATGTTGAACTAATATAATGTTATATGTTAATTATACCTCAATTTAAACTTTTAAAAAACAAAATTATTGGCATGTTTCTGGGCCCTAGAAGAGATAGGACACACGACCACGGAACACTCAGTGATATTGCACCTGAAATGGTCCATTAAAATCTGGGTCCTTCAGACCAACCAAGTGAAACAGGACCAGCAGCAGTCCCTATAAGATGGAAATGGTTATCTGGGACCAGGCCAAAGCCGGACCAGAGAGACCATACTGCGTGTACATGTAGACCAGGGAAAGCAGGAGAGTAAAGGTGTTTTCTTTCTGCACTCCATGAATCCCACTGGTTTAATACATAATTACAACCAGGGTGAGGAGAGCTCAGTTGTGTCCGACTCTTTGCAACCCTGTGGACTGTAGTTCACCAGGCTCCTCTGTCCATGGGGATTTTCCAGGCAAGAATACTGGAGTGGGTTGCCATGTTCTCCTCCAGGGGATCTTCCCAACCCAGGGGTCGAACACAGATCTCCCGCATTGCAGGCAGATTCTTTACCATCTGAGCAAAATTAGACTGTAATCACAATTTTTCAACTTGTTTCTTCCTTTAACAAAGAGATGGGAATACCAGACCACCTGACCTGCCTCTTGAGAAACCTGTATGCAGGTCAGGAAGCAACAGAATTGGACATGGAACAACTGATTGGAAATAGGAAAAGGAGTACATTAAGGCTGTATACTGTCACCCTGCTTATTTAACTTATATGCAGAGTAAGTACATCATGAGAAACGCTGGGCTGGAAGAAGCACAAGCTGGAATCAAGATTGCTGGGAGAAATATCAATAACCTCAGATATGTAGATGACACCACCCTTATGGCAGAAAGTGAAGAGGAACTAAAAAGCCTCTTGATGAAAGTGAAAGAAAAGAGTGAAAAAGTTGGCTTAAAGCTCAACATTCGGAAAACTAAGATCATGGCATCCAGTCCCATCACTTCATGGGAAATAGATGGGGAAACAGTGGAAACAGTGGCTGACTTTATTTTTCTGGGCTCCAAAATCACTGCAGATGGTGATTGCAGCCATGCAGCCAAAATTAAAAGATGCTTGCTCCTTGGAAGGAAAGTTATGATCAACCTAGATAGCCTATTAGAAAGCTGAGACATTACTCTGTCAACAAAGGTCCGTCTAGTCAAGGCTATGGTTTTTCCAGTGGTCATGTATAGATGTGAGATTTGGACTATAAAGAAAGCTGAGTGCTGAAGAATTGATGCTTTTCAACTGTGTTGTTGGAGAAGACTCTTGAGAGTCTCTTGGTCTGCAAGGAGATCCAACCAGTCCATCCTAAAGATCAGTCCTGGGTGTTCATTGGAAGGACTGATGTTGAAGCTGAAACTCCAATACTTTGGCCACCTGATGGGAAGAGCTGACTCATTTGAAAAGACCTTGGTGCTGGGAAAGATTGAGAGCAGGAGGAGAAGGGGATAACAGAGGATGAGATGGTTGGATAGCATCACCAACTCAATGGACATGGGTTTGGGTGAACTCCGGGAGCTGGTGATGGACAGGGAGGCCTGGTGTGCTGTGTTTCATGGGGTCGCAAAGAGTCAGACATGATTGAGTGACTGAACTGAATGTTTATTTTCTCCTGTTATTTAAAATTCCTGATTTATCCCTTTAATGGGATAAATTCTAGTGATTTACCGTATGGTATATTGAAACACACATAGACATTTCCTTTTTGTTGAACATACATATATATATTCACAACACACTTCCCCATCCTTCCCTATGTCTTGTAGTTTGTTCCAACTTACATCCATTGAGTCAGTGATACCATTCAACCATCTTATCCGCTGTCACGCTCTTCTCTCTTGCCCTCAGTCTTTCCCAGCATTAGGGTATTTTCCAATGAGTCAGCTCTTTTCATCAGGTGGCCAAAGTATTGGAGCTTCAGCTTCAGCATCAGTTTTTCCAATGAATATTCAGGGTTAATTTTCTTTACAATGACTGGTTTCATTTCTTTGCAGTCCAAGGGACTCTCAAGAGGCTTCTCCAACACCGCAGTTCAAATGGATCAATTACTCAGCTCTCAGCCTTCTTTATGGTACAGCTCTCACATTTGTACATGACTACTGGAAAAACTGTAGCTTTGACTAGACAGACAGACCTTTGTCGGCAAAGTGATGGATTTGCTTTTAAATACGGTGTCTAGTTTTGTCATAGCTTTTCTTACAAGAAGCAAGTTTCTTTTAATTTCATGGCTGCAGTCACCTTCCACAGTGATTTTGGAGCCCAAGAAAATAAAATCTGCCACTGTTTCCATTTTTCCCCATCTATATGCCATGAAATGATGGGATCAGATGCCATGATCTTAGTTTTTCAAATGTTGAAGTTTTAAGCCAGCTTTTTCACTCTCCTCTTTCACCTTCATCAAGAGGCTCTTTAGTTCCTCTTCACTTTCTGCCATTAGGGTGGTGTCATCTGTATATATGAAGTTGTTGATATTTCCCCTTGAAATCTTCTTTCCAGCTTGTGTTTCATCCAGCCTGGTATTTGCATGATATACTCTGCATATAAGTTAAATAAGCAGGGTGACAGTAATCAGCCTTGACCTACTCCTCTCTCAATTTGAACCAGCTCATTGTTCAATGTCTGGTTCTAACTATTGCTTCTTGTCCTGCCTACAGGTTTCTCAGGAGGCAAGTAATGTGGTCTGGTATTCTCATTTCTTTAAGAATTTTCCACAGTTTGTTGTGATCCACATAGTCAAAGGCTTTAGTGTAGTCAATGAAGCAAAAGTAGATGTTTTGCTGGAATACCCTTGCTTTTTCTATGATCCAGCAGATTTTGGCAATTTGATATCTAGTTCCTCGGCCTTTTCTAAATCCATCTGGAAGTTCTCAGTTCATGTGTTTTTGAAATCTAGCTTGAAAGATTTTGAGCATTACCTTGCTAGCATGTGAATTGAGTGCAATTGTGCAGCAGTTTGAACATTCTTTGTCATTGCTTTTCTCTGGGAGGGGAATGAAAACTGACCTTTTCCAGTCCTGTGGCAGCTGCTGAGTTTTCCAAATTTGCTGGCATAATGAGTGCAGCACTTTAACAGCATCATCTTTTAGGATTTAAAATAGCTCAGCTGAAATTTCATCACATCCAATAGCTTTGTTCATAGTAATACTTCCCTATGGCCCACTTGCCTTCATACTCCAGGATGTCTGGCTCTAGGTGAATGATCACACCATCATGGTCATTAAGAGCTTTTTTGTACTGTTCTGTGTATTCTGGTCACATCTTCTTAATATCTCCTGCTTCTGTTAAGTCCATATTGTTTCTGTCCACTATTGTGCCCATCATTGTATGAAATGTTCCATTGGTATCTCTGATTTTCTTGAAGATATCTCTAGTCTTTCCCATTCTATTATTTTCCTCTATTTCTTTGTCTTGTTCACTTAAGAAGACTTTCCTATCTTTCCTTGTTATTCTTTGGAACTCTGCATTCAGATGGGTATATCTTTCCCTTTCTCCTTTGCCTTTAGCTTCTTTTCTTTTTTCAGCTGTTTGTAAGTCCTCCTCAGACAACCATTTTGCCTTTTGCATTTCTTTTTCTTAGGGGTGGTCTTGATCACTGCCTCCTCTACAATGTCACAAACCTCCACCCATAGTTCTTCAGGCACCCTGTCTATCAGATCTAATCCCTTGAATGTATTTGTCACTTCCACAGCATAATCATAAGGAATTTGATTTAGGTCATATCTGAATGGCCTAGTGGTTTTCCTTACTTCAATTTAAGTTTAAATTTTGCAATACAGAATTCATGATAAGGGCCACAGTCAGCTCCAGGTCTTGTTTTTCCTGACTGTATAGAACTCCTCCTTCTTCAGTCACAAAGAATATAATCAATCAGATTTTGGTATTAACCATCTGGTGATGTCCATGTGTATAGTTGTCTTTTGTGTTGTTGGAAGAGGATGTTTGCTATGACCAGTGTGTTCTGTTGGAAAATCTTTGTTACTCTTTGCCCTGCTTCATTTTGTACCTAAGGCCAAACTTGCCTGTTACTCCAAGTATCTCTTGACTTTTTGCTTTTGCATTCTAGTCCCCTATGAAGAAAAGGACATTTTTTTGGGTGTTAGTTCTAGAAGGTATTTTCTTGAAATATAGATACATATCTCAAGAAAATTTACTAAAGTTATTAAATTTAGGCTACTCTTGTAGCTTAAAATGAACAAGGAATTCTGTCTGCTGCTGCTGCTACTGCTGCTAAGTCACTTCAGTCGTGTCTGACTCTGTGTGACTCCATAGACGGCAGCCCACCAGGCTCCCCCTTCCCTGGGATTCTCCAGGCAAGAACACTGGAGTGGTTGCCATTTCCTTCTCCAATGTGTGAAAGTGAAAAGTGAAAGTGAAGTCGCTCAGTCGTGTCCGACTGCTCACTGTCTAAGGGGAAGCAAATCAACTCTGGAGAGTTCCTGAGGTTTCATTCAAGAGAAGGGAAAAATGTTAGGGAGAGAACAGCAGAAGGGCAGCATCTCATAATTTCCCCAATTGTTCAGTATACTACATATAGGTGTTATTCTTTTTTAAATTACAGCATGGAATTTGTATTCATTTAGTTATGGTGATTTTAGTAACTAATTATGAGTCAACTATGCAATAAGGGTCTTCCCTGGTGGCTCAGATGGTAAGGCATCTGTCTGCAATGCGGGAGACCCAGGTTTGATCCTTCCTTCACCAGGAAGATCCCTTGGAGAAGGAAATGGCAACCCACTCCAGTACTGTTGCCTGGAAAATTCCATGGACTGAGGAGCCTGGTAGGCTACAGTCCATGGGGTCACAAAGAGTCGGACACGACTGAGTGATCTCACTTTCACTTTCACAGTAGGGTATGAGCTTATAACACCTAATACATATTTAAATGACTTTATCTCATTATCTCATAGTTTAAAATGCACCTTTCCTAGCATCTTGTATTATAAAAGATACCAATTTATTTTAATATTAAACTTTGGAATTCATCTAAACCTGGTTCATTTAAAATAATTTTTATTTATTGTATTTTAACTTTTCTTGCTAATTTTAATAGTAAGCCAACTCATGGAATTTTAGTTCATCTTGAGGCCCATAGTGAATTTATATTTTATTAGAGAAAATTTCTAATAACTTCATAGATTTCAAATAATATTTAATTTAACATGTAAACTAATTTTCTTAAATTTCTCCTTACATGATAATGCCCCAGTGAAAAATTAAGGACCTCCATTAGAAACCTGGAAATCAAACATGAAAAGTTTTATTTACGTAGGGTCGCAATCACCCTGGTTTCCTGAACCACGCAACACCTTGGGATTTAAACTCTGAATTGTAGTTTAGTCCATGGTCACAAGCATGTTCTTTCCACAACTGAGAAGTATTCCTTATCTACTAAGATACCCCACATCTCCCCACCAACTTCATGAGAGCTGCCACCACCTCCTTATTCCTCAGGCTGTAGATAAGGGGGTTCAGCATGGGAGTGAGGATGTTGCTGAAAAGAGAGAGAGCCTGGTCCTGCTCTGGACTATGTGAGGAAGTGAAAGTCATGTAGATGAATATGTTTGGGCCGAAGAAGAGACTTACCACAGTCAGGTGGGAAGAGCAGGTGGCCAGGGCTTTTTTCCTGCCCTTGACAGAGTTCATACGCAGGACAGTGAGGAAGATGAGTGTATAGGAAGCTATGATGAGACTGAAAGGCATAACAAGCAGTACAATGCTTGTGACCACCACCACTAACTGATACACTGAAGTGTCTTCACAGGAAAGCTTAATGAGGACTGGGACCTCACAGAAGAAATGGTGGATCTCCCTTGACCCACAGATGGGAAAATGCATAGGGTAGACTGTATGGATAAATGAACCTATGGAGCCTCCAATCCAACATCCAGCAACCATGTGCAGACAGAACCTGGGGCTCATGATGGTGGGATAACGCAGCGGGATGCAGACAGCCACGTAGCGGTCATAAGCCATGAGAGTCAAGATGAGGCATTCTGACATTCCCAACATCAGGAAGAAGAAACTCTGTGTTCCACAGCCAATCCATGATATGGTCCTTTTCCCTGTGAAAAAGTTAGAGGCTGTCTTCGGAACAATGGTAGAAGTTAATGTCAAGTCAATGAGGGAGAGTTGACTGAGGAGAATGTACATGGGTGTATGGAGCCGAGAGTCCCCCCAAATCAAGACAATGAGAAGTAAGTTTCCCAGGAAAGCAAGGATGTAGATGAAAATGACCACGAAGTTGAGAACAATGGAATGCTGAAACTCAGGAAAGAGTCCCACAAGGATGAAATCAGTTACTGATGACGCATTCCCACCCACCATGCCTCTAAAAGAAATATAACAGGGCTGGGGAACAAATCAAATGGATTAGAACAATGAACACTCAGTACATGTCTTATATCAATATGTGGATCTAAAATTTTATATCTTTCTTCCCAATATTGGACTCTCACAATATGTGCCATCAACTCATCAGAAATATTTAACTACATATTATTGAGCAATTGCCTAAAAGCGTGTTAAATAAAGAATATTAAATGATTAACTTTAGTCCCTCTTTGCCTCACTTGGATTCATCTTGTTTTCCTCTTTCTTTTTTCTCTCTTTTTGTTTTCACTTGGAGAATCTTATCGTAACAATGCATCTACTTTCTGCAAATTTGAACCTCAAAATGTATATATTATTTCTGATAGTCATGGACCCTGATTATTAACTCTTGTAGATTTGGGCAAAAGAAATATCAACTTAATTCACTCAATTAGTTTTGAAAATCATAAATCAATTGCTTTTCAAATTTTTAATGAAATATCCCATTGATTTACTCCTTATGGCTAAGTGCCATCATAAACAGGCTTCCCAAGTGGCACAGGTGGTAAAGAATCTGCCTGCCAATGCAGGAGATGCAAAAGACATGGGTTCAATACCTGGATTGGGATGATTCCCAGGAATAGGAAATGGCAACCCATTCCAGTAATCTTGCTTGGGAAATCCCATGTACAGAGGAGCCAGCAGGGTCTATGGGGTCACAAAGAGTTGGACTTGACTGAGCAACAAGTAGGTATATATACCATCATAGATGGAGTAATAGCAATTCCTAAGCTTACATAATTATCTGTCAGGAGGCCATCAATATTCTCTTTTTTTTTTTTTTTTTTTACCAAATAAAGCTTATATTTTCAGTCTAGAATTTTAGATTTTCCTTTACTTGGTCCAAGATACTTTTTAAACCTTAGATTCCATTAATTTTAAAGCAGATAACCCAAATTCCAGTCAAATGTACATTCTCATGGTTTCTCCACACAGCTGAAACTTTGCTTTTATTTCTGCTCAGAATTATCAGTATACTTAAAGCTGAAGAAGAAGAAATTTTCCTATCCACATTTCTACAGTCCCTTATCATATCACACATATAATTATTTATCACCAGAGCTAAGAGACAGTGTAGATTGGTGTCTAAGGGCATATATCAGGGGCTGCATGTGTGCTCAGTTACTCAGTTGTGTCTGACTCTTTGTGACCTCAATGGACTGTAGCCCTCCAGGTTCCTCTGTCCATTGGATTTTTCAGGAACGAAGACTGGAGTGGCTTGCCATGTCCTCCTCCAAGGGATCTTCCCTCCAAGGGACTGAACCCATGTCTCCTGCATCTCTGCCCTGGCAGACAGATACTTTACCACTGGGACACCTCAGAGTATCAGGGGCTAGGATACCCAAATTCAAGCCTAGCTGCATCATTTACTATCTATGTCTCACTTTCCTCATCTTTAAAATAAGGAAGTTAATCAAATGACTCCAAGAGGGTAGTCAGGGTTAGATGAGTTATTATTATTATATATGTTTATTATAGTTTTCCACGTATACATATTTCTCCTCACATAAAAGTTAAGGTTTTAAGTGCTAGGATTATGTTTTACAAATCTATATCTCAATAAAATCAGCACAATAGCTATAGAAGAGTATATAGTCAATGAATATTTAACCAGAAGGTTGAACAAACCCCATGGAATTCAGCAGTCCACATTTCCATGTAGAATATATGACAAATCTCTCACTGGATTGGCATTGATGATGAGAGACAAAGCTCTTTCCCTCCGTGTCATCTTATGGAAAAGTGGATTTCCTGCTCCTGAATAAGACAGTTGCTGTATATGGGGAAATTTCATATTCTGTGTTGTTTTCTCTCAGAAGTGCAGTAATATAGCATAGACATCAAAATAGCTGGAAATCCTGTTCTCTATGAATGCAGCAGGAATTTCATAATTTAAACAATACCCTCCTTTGGTTTAATGGTGATGGTTCATTTCTGAATGTGTTTATCCTGATGATTTTTGTAACAAAATGTCAGTTAATAAATACTATTATTGTTCCTTTAGTGACAACTCTGCTAAAATATAAATTATGAAGGTAATCTTGTTAAAAATGATCAGGAAGCACACATTTTGCTAAAGTCATATTCATATGATTTCAGAAGAGTTACAGAATAGTTCTTGAATTACCCAAGGTATGATATTCTTTAAGATTATGAGTGGTTAACTTTATAACAATGAGCATACAACTGGCAAAGAGGTTAATGAAGATGACCAAGTCAGTGTTTAAAAATTTTGGAGCCAAAACTTTAAGAAAAAGCATCTATATGTGTTTAATTTTTTACTTGATACTTTTACTTAGCTTTTTATAAATACTTATTAAATAATAACCAACTACCTGAAAACAAATTGTTGGCTGGTGTTTAGGAAGTAGAAACCTTGGATCATAGCATAACCAAATAACACACAGTATTTTTTAAATAGAACAATCAACTATCCCTTAGTAAATATTTCTGTATTATTTATTAAATTTTTCTCACAAAAGTGAATCAATTTTATTACCTTAATTCAATGGAATGATTACTTACAGAGATCAACTCTGAATATACTTCCATTAGTTCTCTAATATGGAAGATATATCTACTTATAAAGAGGACAGTGTGATATTAACCTGAAGAATTTTATTGACCTTTTAAGACTTTTTACAATGATATGACTACTATATCATTTTAGGAACAGAGTTTGCCCTTATTGTTAGCATACTTTGAGGCCATACCTATTATGGGTTCATACAAGGCAGATGGAAATGAAATCACAACTCAGTCATCAAACAGCTTTTCTAAAGCAGCAGGATTGATTCAAGAAATTATCAAGAGATTAAATCGTTTCCTGAGTTTAGGTGTATCTTTGGATATCAGTTTTGAGTCTAAATGAATAGCAATTCTCATTCTCAAATGTTTTACTTGACATCATAAATGGTACCTACTTAGTATTATGCTGTGTTTGATTATATGAGTATTTATGACTCATTATTTAATTGATGTAATTCCTACAGATAGTCAAACAGAAATATAATTCTATGTAGCTTTCCCCTAGACCTCAATCCTGGGAAGCCTACAGTCAGATTTTTTTTTTTTTAATTTTATTTTATTTTTAAACTTTACATAATTGTATTAGTTTTGCCAAATATCAAAAATGAATCCGCCACAGGCATACATGTGTTCCCCATCCTGAACCCTCTTCCCTCCTCCCTCCCCACACCATCCCTCTGGGTCGTCCCAGTGCACCAGCCCCAAGCATCCAGTATCGCTCATCGAACCTGGACTGGCAACTCGTTTCTTACATGATATTCTACATGTTTCAATGTCACTCTCCCAAATCTTCCCTCCCCTCTCCCACAGAGTGCATAAGATTGTTCTATACATCAGTGTCTCTTTTGCTGTCTCGTACACCAGGTTATTGTTACCATCTTTCTAAATTCCATATATATGCGTTAGTATATACAGTCAGATTTTTATTTTCCTTTGACAAATACAATCACCAAAGTCTGACATTTGAGGACTTAATGATAATCATATAGATTCTCTACAGAATTTCCATTACTAGGCAAGTTTCAAAACTCCTTATTTTTCCTGGTTTCATATCTACCTTAAATTCTATTTATCTCCAATCTCCTCTGCCTCTTGGAATTGCTGATAACTTTCGGATTATTTCTGTGATCAGGTACACCTTCTCATTATGCGGCATTAGCCCTTTATTTTGCATAGAAAAGTGAATGCAACTGACTTGATGTTGATGGCAAGTCATGCATTTGAAAATGAGACCAGTGGCTATGATTCTATGATACTATGTATATTAAATACTGGTTGGTATATCAGCAAAGATCTAGATAGAAGGCTTACTAATTTCCCATCAAGGGTCTGGAGACCTTGGTAGTGAATAACCTAGGGGAACACAGTCCCCAGACTTTAATTAATTTTGATTCCAGATTGTAATAGGAAAACTTAGAAATTAATTGGCAAACATTAAAATGTACAAAAATATTTCTCACCATGGAAAAATATTCAGATATTTTAAAATATTTTCACATGATAAACCACAAGGCAAATGATGAATTTCCATCAGGGACATGTAGTCTGCCCTATGATAAATTTCAAAAATAGGATATTCAATATTCAGTATTTCTACATTTACCTCACCCCCCAAGAAACTTCCCCCAACTTTTATATGATTCTTTTAGCCAGTATGACTTATAAAGAAGTTAATTATATAGCAGTTTGATAATATAGCTTCATTTTAACATACTAACATATGGTAAATAAAATCAACTGAGATCAGAAGGACCTAAATTAATGGTCATCCCTCCAATTTTTTAACTGTAAATTTTGTTCAAGTAACTTAAATTTCTGAGTTTTAGTAATGTTGTCTGTGAACATGGGCATAGTAAAGCTGCCTCACTAGGCTGTGTTTTATATAACCTATTTGAATGAACAAAATTAATGGAGTCCTTGTAAAGTTTCTCAGAAAGTCAATGTGAAGTCTGTCTTGGTTAATTATTACCTGGTTTTGAGGGTATCTTTTGCATATCTAGAGGGAAACATAGTATCTAAAGACTTAATGTTTCCTGTCTCTAAAAGCAATCTGACTGACTATGACTGAATATTTGCCCACAAAGACTCAAAAATAATTTGCAAAATAATTATCATGAAAACCAGATTGTTTTAAAATATGCACTTCAGTTCTTTAAAAACAACTAGAATTGTCAAAGGAAATAAAAAATCAGGCAAATATATTCAGAAAAAGTTGGAAAAGTAAGGTACCTTAGTTAAAAAAAGGGTTGGAAATAATTGCATAATTTTATGTTTCATCAATGAAAAAGCAATTATAAATTAATATGTAGTATTTTGGCAATATCAACTCTTTGCATCAGTTCAGTTCAGTCGCTCAGTCGTGTCCGACTCTTTGCGACCCCATGAATCGCAGCACGCCAGGCCTCCCTGTCCATCATAAACTCCTGGAGTTCACTCAGACTCACGTCCATCAAGTCAGTGATGCCATCCAGCCATCTCATCCTCTGTCGTCCCCTTCTCCTCCTGACCCCAATCCCTCCCAGCGTCAGAGTCTTTTCCAATGAGTCAGCTCTTTGCATGAGGTGGCCAAAGTACTGGAGTTTCAGCATCATTCCCTCCAAAGAAATTCCAGGGCTGATTTCCTTCAGAATGGACTGGTTGGATCTCCTTCATATAAATGTATAAATTAATAAATGTTTAATTTGTACAAGTGGTATGAACAAACATACCATACACTACTCTGGGTTTTTTATCAAAATTTCTGCCTTGGTATATTGAATTTCTCCTTTGCATGTGTGCTTACACTTTCATGTTATAATACAGCTGTTTGAGGACAAAGATAACACTAATTCCTCTTTATATCATCTGTATTTAGAGCCAGCGAACTACCACCAAAACTGCCCTGCTGCATATATTTGTATGGCCCAGGGGCTCAGAAAATTGTGTGAAATTCACATTTCAGTGTCCATCAGGAAGGTTTACTAGAATATGTTCATTCTTATTAATTTCCATATTAGCTACAGTTGCTTCTATACTTTCAGAGTTGATTAGTTATGGCAGAGACACTATAGATCACAAAGCCTAAAATATTAAATATCTGAATACTAAAAGAAAAAGTTTGTTATCTTTATAGTGAAAACATGTTAGTGAATATGAAATATGACATTCTATTTAATTTTATTCTCCATTTTAAGAATGAAAAGATAATCAGGCTGGTGATATTCCCTAGAATGGTTTCATTCCAAAGATGGGTATATCTTTCCTCTTCTCCTTTGCATTAGCTTCTTGTCTTTTCCCAGCTGTTTGGAAGCCCTCCTCAGACAACCACTTTGCCTTTTGTGTTTCCTTTCCTTGGGGGTGGTCTTGATCACTGCCTCCTCTACAATGTCACAAACCTCCACCCATAGTTCTTCAGGCACCCTGTCTATCAGATCTAATCCCTTGAATGTATTTGTCACTTCCACAGCATAATCATAAGGGATTTGATTTAGGTCATATCTGAATGGCCTAGTGGTTTTCCCTATTTTCTTTAATTTAAGTCTGAATTTTGCAATATGGTGTTCATGATGAGAGCCCCAGTCAGCTCCAGGTCTTGTTTTTCCTGACTGTATAGAGCCTCTCCATCTTCAGTCACAAAGAATATAATCAATCTGATTTTGGTATTGATCATCTGGTGATGTCCATGCGTATAGTTGTCTTTTGTGTTGTTGGAAGAGGATGTTTGCTATGACCAGTGTGTTCTCTTGGAAAATCTTTGTTAGTCTTTGCCCTGCTTCATTTTGTACACTAAAGCCAAACTTGCCTGTTACTCCAAGTATCTCTTGACTTTTTACTTTTGCATTCCAATCCCCTATGAAGAAAAGGACATCTTTTTTGGGTGTTAGTTCTAGAAGCTGTTTTCTTGAGATATAGAAACATATCTCAAGGAAATTTACTAAAGTGAGTAGCTTCAAATGAACAAGGAATTCTCACTGTCTAAGGGGAAGCAAATCAACTCTGCAGAGTTCCTGAGGTTTCATTCAAGGGAAGGGAAAAATGTTGGGGAGAAAACAGCAGAAGGGCAACATCTCATAATTTCCCCAATTGTTCAGTACATTACTTATAGGTATTATTCTTCCCTTTAAATTACAGTATGGAATTTGTATCCATTTATTTAATGTGATTTTAATAACTAATTATGAGTCAACTATGCAATAAGATATTTATACAGTAGGGTATGACCTTATAACACCTAACATATGTAAATGACTTTATCTCATCATCTCGTAGTTTAAAATGCCACTTTCCTTAGCATCTTGTATTATGAAAGATACCAGTTTATTTTAATATTAAACTTTGGAATGCACCTAAACCTGGTTCATTTAAAATAATTTTTATTGATTGTATTTCAACTTATCTGCTAATTTTAATAGTAAGCCAACTCATGGAATTTTAGTTCATCTTGAGGTCCATAGTGAATTTATATTTTATTAGAAAAATTTTCTAATAACTTCAAAGATTTCAAATAATATTTAACTTAACAGGTAAACTAATTTTCTTAAATTTCTCCTTACATGATAATGCCCCAGTGAAAAATTAAGGACCTCCATTAGAAACCTGGAAATCACACATGAAAAGTTTTATTTACGTAGGGTCGCAATCACCCTGGTTTCCTGAACCATGCAACACCTTGGGATTTAAATTCTGAACTGTAGTTTAGTCCATGGTCACAAGCATGTTCTTTTCACAGCTGAGAAGTATTCCTTATCTACTAAGATACCCCACATCTCCCCACCAACTTCATGAGAGCTGCCACCACCTCCTTATTCCTCAGGCTGTAGATAAGGGGGTTCAGCATGGGAGTGAGGATGTTGCTGAAAAGAGAGAGAGCCTGGTCCTGCTCTGGACTATGTGAGGAAGCGAAAGTCATGTAGATGAATATGTTTGGGCCGAAGAAGAGACTTACCACAGTTAGGTGGGAAGAGCAGGTGGCCAGGGCTTTTTTCCTGCCCTTGACAGAGTTCATACACAGGACAGTGAGGAAGATGAGTGTATAGGAAGCTATGATGAGACTGAAAGGCACAACAAGCAGTACAATGCTTGTGACCACCACCACTAACTGATACACTGAAGTGTCTTCACAGGAAAGCTTAATGAGGACTGGGACCTCACAGAAGAAATGGTGGATCTCCCTTGACCCACAGATGGGAAAATGCATAGGGTAGACTGTATGGATAAATGAACCTATGGAGCCTCCAATCCAACATCCAGCAACCATGTGCAGACAGAACCTGGGGCTCATGATGGTGAGATAACGCAGCGGGATGCAGACAGCCACGTAGCGGTCATAAGCCATGAGAGTCAAGATGAGGCATTCTGACATTCCCAACATCAGGAAGAAGAAACTCTGTGTTCCACAGCCAATCCATGATATGGTCCTTTTCCCTGTGAAAAAGTTAGAGGCTGTCTTCGGAACAATGGTGGAGGTTAACGTCAAGTCAATGAGGGAGAGTTGACTGAGGAGAATGTACATGGGTGTATGGAGCCGAGAGTCCCCCCAAATCAAGACAATGAGAAGTAAGTTTCCCAGGAAAGCAAGGATGTAGATGAAAATGACCACGAAGTTGAGAACAATGGAATGCTGAAACTCAGGAAAGAGTCCCACAAGGATGAAATCAGTTACTGATGACGCATTCCCACCCACCATGCCTCTAAAAGAAATATAACAGGGCTGGGGAACAAATCAAATGCATTAGAATCAATGAACACTCAGTACATGTCTTATATCAATATGTGGATCTAAAATTTTATATCTTTCCTCCCATTTGGACTTTCACAATATGTGCTATTAACTCATCAGAAGTATTTAACTACATTTTGTTGAGCAATTGCCTAAAAGTGTGTTAAATAAAGATATTATAAAAAATGATCAAATTTAGTTCCTCTTCACCTCGCTTAAATTCATCTTGTTTTCCTCTTTCTATTCTTTATTTTTTCCTCTCTCTTTGCTTTTTCTTGGAGAAACTTATCATAGCAATGGATCTACTTTCTACAAATTTGAACCTCAAAATGTATATATTATTTCTGATAGTCATGGACCCTGATTATTAACTCTTATAGATTTGGGCAAAAGAAATATCAACTTAATTCACTCAATTTAGTTTTGAAAATCACAAATCAATTGCTTTTCAAATTTTAATGAAATATCCCATTGATTTACTTTTTATAGTAAGTGCCATCATAAACAGGCTTCCCAAGTGGCACAGTGGTAAAGAATCTGCCTGCCAACGCAGGAGATGCAAGAGACACGGGTCCAATCCCTGGATTGGAATGATTCCCGGGAATAGGAAATAGCAACCCATTCCAGTAATCTTGCTTGAGAAATCCCATGGACAGAGGAGCCAGCAGGGTCTATGGGGTCAGAAAGAGTTGGACTTGACTGAGCAACTGAGTAGGTATGTATACCATCATAGATGGAGTAATAGCAATTCCTAAACTTACATAATTATCTGCCAGGAGGCCATCAATATTCCTTATTTCTGACCAAATAAAGCTTATATTTTCAGTCTAGAATTTTAGATTTTCCATGACTTGGGTCCAAGAAAGCTTATAAATCTTAGATTCCATTAATTTAAAACAGATAACCCAAATTCCAGTCAAACATATTTTTTGACTCATGGTTTCTCCACAGGACTTATGTATTCACACAGCTGAATTCCTTTGCTTTTATTTCTGCTCAGAATTATCAGTATACTGAAAGCTGATGAAGAAGAAATTTTCCTATCCACATTCCTACGGTCCCTAATAACATCAGACATATAATTATTTATCATCATAACTAAGAGGCAGTGTAGCTTGGAGTCTAAGAGCATATGTCAGAGGCTGCATACGTGTTCAGTCACTCAGTCTTCTGACTCTTTGTGACTGCAAAGGACTGTAGCCCTCCAGGCTCCTCTGTCCATGGGATTTTTCAGGAACAAATACTGGATGGCTTGCCATATCCTCCTCCAAGTGATCTTCCTGACCCAGGGATCGAACCCACGTTTCCTGCGTCTCCTGCCCTGGCAGATGGATACTTACCACTGAGACACCTCAGGGTATCAAGGGCTAGGATACCCAAATTCAAGCCTAGCTGCATCATTTACTATCTGTGCCTCACTTTCCTGATCTTTAAAATAAGGAAGTTAATCAAATAACATCAAGAGTGTAGTCATGAAGCTTAGATGAGTTATTATTGTATATGTTTATTATAGTTTTCCATGTATACATATTTCTCCAACATAAATGTTGAGGTTTTAAGTGCTAGGATTATGTTTTACTTATCTACTCTATCTCAATAAAATCAGCACAGTAGCTATAGAAGAATATATAGTCAATGAATATTTAACCAGAAAGTTGAACAAACCCCATGGAGTTAGTAGTAACATTTTCATGTAGAATATATGACAAATCCCTCACTGGATTGGCATTGACGATGAGAACTAAAGCTCGTTCCTTACATGTCATCTTACGGAAAAGTGGATTTCCTGCTCCTGAATAAGACAGTTGCTGTATATGGGGAAATTTCATATTCTTTGCTGTTTTCTCTTAGAAGTGCAGTAATATAGCATAGACATCAAAATAGCTGGAAATCCTGTTCTCTATGAATGCAGCAGGAATTTCATAATTTAAACAATGCCCTCCTTTGGTTTAATGGTGATGGTTCATTTCTGAATGTGTTTATCCTGATGATTTTTGTAACAAAATGTCAGTTAATAAATACTATTATTGTTCCTTTAGTGACAACTCTGCTACAATATAAATTATGAAGGTAATCTTGTTGAAAATGATCAGGAAGCACACATTTTGCTAAAGTCATATTCATATGATTTCAGAAGAGTTACAGAATAGTTCTTGAAATACTTTTACCAGCCACTTATTTTTCATTCTACATTTACTTAGTAATCACTATATTTTACACATTCTGTACTAGGTGTTGAAGAAGGGGCAGCAATGCATTCAGATACAGTCAATACCTTCAATACCTTCAATGAACTGTGAGCTTAGATATGAAATCATTTCTATCTACTAATCACAGAAGAGTGAAACAAGTGCTATAACTAAGTCTCCTACACGGTGACATGCCAACGCAGAAGACAGAGCTAATGTCTGAGTACGATGTAAGTGGATAATTAGGTAAGGTTTAATTTGAGTTCTATCTACCTTGTGCTGTGCTTAGTCGCTCAGTCATGTCTGATTCTTCGTGATCCTATGGACTGTAGTCCATCAGGCTCCTCTGTCCGTGGGGATTCTCCAGGCAAGAATCCTGGAGTGGGTTGCCATGCCCTCCTTCAGGGGATCTTCCCAATCCAGGGATCGAACCCAGGTCTCCCGCATTGCAGGTGGATTCTTCACCATCTGAGCCACCAGGGAAGCCCCATATCTACCTTAGTACACAGCAACTCATGTACATTTAAAGATTGAGGCAACACAGAGTTTGTTGTGGTTAAAAACACATTGATGGCGAAAATCACATTTCCTAAGTGAGTGGGAAACAAATTAGAATTCTTACACACTTTTTTATTCAACTGTTTTGAACTATATAACTCTGAAAGCCTGAGGTTTTCTCATTCCTGAGTAACCTCATGGAATTCTTAACTGTACAGTCATATCATGCCGCGTAACTTGTCCTGCCATTTACTTCAATGAGTCGAGACATCCAACTCTTTTGGTATTTTATGTTGAACTCATATGTCTACTAAAAATACTTGATTTCTCTCGCTAGAATAATAATCAAAGGACTTTCAACTTAAAGTGAGTATGAGGTATGGCAAACATTCTAACATTCAAACATTCTAAATCTCAGAAATCATCAGTATCACTGTATCAACCCTATTTGACAATTTGCTTTAGGTCTGTGCTCCTGACTTTAATTACCCAAGGTATGATATTCTTTAAGATTATGAGTGGTTAACTTTATAACAATGAGAATACAACTGGCAAAGAGGTTAATGAAGATGACCAAGTCAGTGTTTAAAAATTTTGGAGCCAAAACTTTAAGAAAAAACATCCACATGTGTTTAATTTTTTACTTGATACTTTTACTTCGCTTTTTATAAATTCGTATTAAATAATAACCAACTACCTGAAAACAAATTGTTGGTTGGTGTTTAGGAAGTAGAAACCTTGGATCATAATATAACCAAATAACACACAGTATATTTTAAATAGAACAATAAACTATCCCTTAGTAAATATTTCTGTATTATTTATTAAACTTTTCTCACAAAAGTGGATCAATTTTATTAGTTTAATTCAATGGAATAAGTACTTACTGAGAGTCAACTCTGGATATATTTCCATTATTTCTCTAATATGGAAGATGAATCTACTTATAAAGAGGACAGTGTGATATTAACCTGTAGAATTTTATCGACCTTTTAAGACTTTTTACAATGATATGACTACTATATCATTTTAGGAACAGAGTTTGCCCTTATTGTTAGCATACTTTGAGGCCATACCTATTATGGGTTCATACAAGGCAGATGGAAATGAAATCACAACTCAGTCATCAAACAGCTTTTCTAAAGCAACAGGATTAATTCAAGAAATTATCAAGAGATTAAATCGTTTCCTGAGTTTAGGTGCATCTTTGGATATCAGTTTTGAGTCTAAATGAATAGTAATTCTCATTCTCAAATGTTTTACTTGACATCATAAATGGTACCTGCTTAGTATTATGCTGTTTGATTATGTGAGTATTTATGACTCATTATTTAATTGATGTAATTCCTACAGATAGTCAAACAGAAATGTAATTCTATGTAGCTTTCCCCTAGACCTCAATCCTGGGAAGCCTACAGTCAGATTTTTATTTTCCTTTGACAAATACAATCACCAAAGTCTGACATTAATCTTAATGATTATAGGCCATATAGATCTCATCATATGATGAGATTCTCTACAGAATTTCCATTACTAGGCAAGGTTCAAAACTCCTTATTTTTCCTGGTTTCATATCTACCTTAAATTCTATTTATCTCCAATCTCCTCTGCCTCTTGGAATTGCTGATAACTTCCGGATTATTTCTGTGATCAGGTACACCTTCTCATTATGCGGCATTAGCCCTTTATTTTGCATAGAAAAGTGAATGCAACTGACTTGATGTTGATGGCAAGTCATGCATTTTGAAAATGAGACCAGTGGCTATGATTCTATGATACTATGTATATTAAATACTGGTTGGTATATCAGCAAAGATCTAGATAGAAGGCTTACTAATTTCCCATCACGGGTCTGGAGACCTTGGTAGTGAATAACCTAGGGGAACACAGTCCCCAGACTTTAATTAATTTTGATTCCAGATTGTAATAGGAAAACTTAGAAATTAATTGGCAAACGTTAAAATGTACAAAAATATTTCTCACCATGGAAAAATATTCAGATGTTTTAAAATATTTTCACATGATAAACCACAAGGCAAATGATGAATTTCCATCAGGGACATGTAGTCTGCCCTATGATAAATTTCAAAAATAGAGATATTCAATATTCAGTATTTCTACATTTACCTCACCCCCCCAAGAAACTTCCCCCAACTTTTATATGATTCTTTTAGCCAGTATGACTTATAAAGAAGTTAATTGTATAGCAGTTTGATAATATAGCTTCATTTTAACATACTAACATATGGTAAATAAAATCAACTGAGATCAGAAGGACCTAAATTAATGGTCATCCCTCCAATTTTTTAACTGTAAATTTTGTTCAAGTAACTTAAATTTCTGAGTTTTAGTAATGTTGTCTGTGAACGTGGGCATAGTAAAGCTGCCTCACTAGGCTGTGTTTTATATAACCTATTTGAATGAACAAAATTAATGGAGTCCTTGTAAAGTTTCTCAGAAAGTCAATGTGAAGTCTGTCTTGGTTAATTATTACCTGGTTTTGAGGGTATCTTTTGCATATCTAGAAGGAAACATAGTATCTAAAGACTTAATGTTTCCTGTCTCTAAAAGCAATCTGACTGACTATGACTGAATATTTGCCCACAAAGACTCAAAAATAATTTGCAAAATAATTATCATGAAAACCAGATTGTTTTAAAATATGCACTTCAGTTCTTTAAAAACAACTAGAAATGTCAAGGAAGTAAAAAATCAGGCAAACATATTCAGAAAAAGTTGGAAAAGTAAGGTACCTTAGTTAAAAAAAGGGTTGGAAATAATTGCATAATTTTATGTTTCATCAATGAAAAAGCAATTATAAATTAATATGTAGTATTTTGGCAATATCAACTCTTTGCATCAGTTCAGTTCAGTCGCTCAGTCGTGTCCGACTCTTTGCGACCCCATGAATCGCAGCACGCCAGGCCTCCCTGTCCATCACAAACTCCTGGAGTTCACTCAGACTCACGTCCATCAAGTCAGTGATGCCATCCAGCCATCTCATCCTCTGTCGTCCCCTTCTCCTCCTGACCCCAATCCCTCCCAGCGTCAGAGTCTTTTCCAATGAGTCAGCTCTTTGCATGAGGTGGCCAAAGTACTGGAGTTTCAGCATCATTCCCTCCAAAGAAATTCCAGGGCTGATTTCCTTCAGAATGGACTGGTTGGATCTCCTTCATATAAATGTATAAATTAATAAATGTTTAATTTGTACAAGTGGTATGAACAAACATACCATACACTACTCTGGGTTTTTTATCAAAATTTCTGCCTTGGTATATTGAATTTCTCCTTTGCATGTGTGCTTACACTTTCATGTTATAATACAGCTGTTTGAGGACAAAGATAACACTAATTCCTCTTTATATCATCTGTATTTAGAGCCAGCGAACTACCACCTAAACTGCCCTGCTGCATATATTTGTATGGCCCAGGGGCTCAGAAAATTGTGTGAAATTCACATTTCAGTGTCCATCAGGAAGGTTTACTAGAATATGTTCATTCTTATTAATTTCCATATTAGCTACAGTTGCTTCTATACTTTCAGAGTTGATTAGTTGTGGCAGAGACACTATAGATCACAAAGCCTAAAATATTAAATATCTGAATACTAAAAGAAAAAGTTTGTTATCTTTATAATGAAAACATGTTAGTGAATATGAAATATGACATTCTATTTAATTTTATTCTCCATTTTAAGAATGAAAAGATAATCAGGCTGGTGATATTCCCTAGAATGGTTTCATTCCAGAGATGGGTATATCTTTCCTCTTCTCCTTTGCATTAGCTTCTTGTCTTTTCCCAGCTGTTTGGAAGCCCTCCTCAGACAACCACTTTGCCTTTTGTGTTTCCTTTCCTTGGGGGTGGTCTTGATCACTGCCTCCTCTACAATGTCACAAACCTCCACCCATAGTTCTTCAGACACCCTGTCTATCAGATCTAATCCCTTGAATGTATTTGTCACTTCCACAGCATAATCATAAGGGATTTGATTTAGGTCATATCTGAATGGCCTAGTGGTTTTCCCTATTTTCTTTAATTTAAGTCTGAATTTTGCAATATGGTGTTCATGATGAGAGCCCCAGTCAGCTCCAGGTCTTGTTTTTCCTGACTGTATAGAGCCTCTCCATCTTCAGTCACAAAGAATATAATCAATCTGATTTTGGTATTGATCATCTGGTGATGTCCATGCGTATAGTTGTCTTTTGTGTTGTTGGAAGAGGATGTTTGCTATGACCAGTGTGTTCTCTTGGAAAATCTTTGTTAGTCTTTGCCCTGCTTCATTTTGTACACTAAAGCCAAACTTGCCTGTTACTCCAAGTATCTCTTGACTTTTTACTTTTGCATTCCAGTCCCCTATGAAGAAAAGGACATCTTTTTTGGGTGTTAGTTCTAGAAGCTGTTTTCTTGAGATATAGAAACATATCTCAAGGAAATTTACTAAAGTGAGTAGCTTCAAATGAACAAGGAATTCTCACTGTCTAAGGGGAAGCAAATCAACTCTGCAGAGTTCCTGAGGTTTCATTCAAGGGAAGGGAAAAATGTTGGGGAGAAAACAGCAGAAGGGCAACATCTCATAATTTCCCCAATTGTTCAGTACATTACTTATAGGTATTATTCTTCCCTTTAAATTACAGTATGGAATTTGTATCCATTTATTTAATGTGATTTTAATAACTAATTATGAGTCAACTATGCAATAAGATATTTATACAGTAGGGTATGACCTTATAACACCTAACATATGTAAATGACTTTATCTCATCATCTTGTAGTTTAAAATGCCACTTTCCTTAGCATCTTGTATTATGAAAGATACCAGTTTATTTTAATATTAAACTTTGGAATGCACCTAAACCTGGTTCATTTAAAATAATTTTTATTGATTGTATTTCAACTTATCTGCTAATTTTAATAGTAAGCCAACTCATGGAATTTTAGTTCATCTTGAGGTCCATAGTGAATTTATATTTTATTAGAAAAATTTTCTAATAACTTCAAAGATTTCAAATATTATTTAACTTAACAGGTAAACTAATTTTCTTAAATTTCTCCTTACATGATAATGCCCCAGTGAAAAATTAAGGACCTCCATTAGAAACCTGGAAATCACACATGAAAAGTTTTATTTACATAGGGTCGCAATCACCCTGGTTTCCTGAACCATGCAACACCTTGGGATTTAAATTCTGAACTGTAGTTTAGTCCATGGTCACAAGCATGTTCTTTTCACAGCTGAGAAGTATTCCTTATCTACTAAGATACCCCACATCTCCCCATCAACTTCATGAGAGCTGCCACCACCTCCTTATTCCTCAGGCTATAGATAAGGGGGTTCAGCATGGGAGTGAGGATGTTGCTGAAAAGAGAGCCTGGTCCTGCTCTGGACTATGTGAGGAAGTGAAAGTCATGTAGATGAATATGTTTGGGCCGAAGAAGAGACTTACCACAGTCAGGTGGGAAGAGCAGGTGGCCAGGGCTTTTTTCCTGCCCTTGACAGAGTTCACATGCAGGACAGTGAGGAAGATGAGTGTATAGGAAGCTATGATGAGACTGAAAGGCACAACAAGCAGTACAATGCTTGTGACCACCACCACTAACTGATACACTGAAGTGTCTTCACAGGAAAGCTTAATGAGGACTGGGACCTCACAGAAGAAATGGTGGATCTCCCTTGACCCACAGATGGGAAAATGCATAGGGTAGACTGTATGGATAAATGAACCTATGGAGCCTCCAATCCAACATCCAGCAACCATGTGCAGACAGAACCTGGGGCTCATGATGGTGGGATAACGCAGCGGGATGCAGACAGCCACGTAGCGGTCATAAGCCATGAGAGTCAAGATGAGGCATTCTGACATTCCCAACATCAAGTAGAAGAAACTCTGTGTTCCACAGCCAATCCATGATATGGTCCTTTTCCCTGTGAAAAAGTTAGAGGCTGTCTTCGGAACAATGGTGGAAGTTAATGTCAAGTCAGTGAGGGAGAGTTGACTGAGGAGAATGTACATGGGTGTATGGAGCTGAGAGTCCCCCCAGATCAAGACAATGAGAAGTAAGTTTCCCAGGAAAGCAAGGATGTAGATGAAAATGACCACGAAGTCGAGAACAATGGAATGCTGAAACTCAGGAAAGAGTCCCACAAGGATGAAATCAGTTACTGATGATGCATTCCCACCCACCATGCCTCTAAAAGAAATATAACAGGGCTGGGGAACAAATCAAATGGATTAGAATCATGAACACTCAGTACATGTCTTATATCAATATGTGGATCTAAAATTTTATATCTTTCCTCCCATTTGGACTTTCACAATATGTGCTATTAACTCATCAGAAGTATTTAACTACATTTTGTTGAGCAATTGCCTAAAAGTGTGTTAAATAAAGAATATTATAAAAAATGATCAAATTTAGTTCCTCTTCACCTCGCTTAAATTCATCTTGTTTTCCTCTTTCTATTCTTTATTTTTTCCTCTCTCTTTGCTTTTTCTTGGAGAAACTTATCATAGCAATGGATCTACTTTCTACAAATTTGAACCTCAAAATGTATATATTATTTCTGATAGTCATGGACCCTGATTATTAACTCTTATAGATTTGGGCAAAAGAAATATCAACTTAATTCACTCAATTTAGTTTTGAAAATCACAAATCAATTGCTTTTCAAATTTTAATGAAATATCCCGTTGATTTACTTTCTATGGTAAGTGCCATCATAAACAGGCTTCCCAAGTGGCACAGGTGGTAAAGAATCTGCCTGCCAACGCAGGAGATGCAAGAGACACAGGTTCAATCCCTGGATTGGAATGATTCCCGGGAATAGGAAATAGCAACCCATTCCAGTAATCTTGCTTGAGAAATCCCATGGACAGAGGAGCCAGCAGGGTCTATGGGGTCAGAAAGAGTTGGACTTGACTGAGCAACTGAGTAGGTATGTATACCATCATAGATGGAGTAATAGCAATTCCTAAACTTACATAATTATCTGCCACGAGGCCATCAATATTCCTTATTTCTAACCAAATAAAGCTTATATTTTCAGTCTAGAATTTTAGATTTTCCATGACTTGGGTCCAAGAAAGCTTATAAATCTTAGATTCCATTAATTTAAAACAGATAACCCAAATTCCAGTCAAACATATGTTCTCATGGTTTCTCCACAGGACTTATGTATTCACACAGCTGAACTCCTTCGCTTTTATTTCTGCTCAGAATTATCAGTATACTGAAAGCTGAAGAAGAAGAAATTTTCCTATCCACATTCCTACGGTCCCTAATAACATCAGACATATAATTATTTATCATCATAACTAAGAGACAGTGTAGCTTGGAGTCTAAGAGCATATGTCAGAGGCTGCATACGTGTTCAGTCACTCAGTCTTCTGACTCTTTGTGACTGCAAAGGACTGTAGCCCTCCAGGCTCCTCTGTCCATGGGATTTTTCAGGAACAAGTACTGGATGGCTTGCCATGTCCTCCTCTAAGTGATCTTCCTGATCCAGGGATCGAACCCACGTTTCCTGCGTCTCCTGCCCTGGCAGATGGATACTTACCACTGAGACACCTCAGGGTATCAAGGGCTAGGATACCCAAATTCAAGCCTAGCTGCATCATTTACTATCTGTGCCTCACTTTCCTGATCTTTAAAATAAGGAAGTTAATCAAATAACATCAAGAGTGTAGTCATGAAGCTTAGATGAGTTATTATTGTATATGTTTATTATAGTTTTCCATGTATACATATTTCTCCAACATAAATGTTAAGGTTTTAAGTGCTAGGATTATGTTTTACTTATCTACTCTATCTCAATAAAATCAGCACAGTAGCTATAGAAGAATATATAGTCAATGAATATTTAACCAGAAAGTTGAACAAACCCCATGGAGTTAGTAGTAACATTTTCATGTAGAATATATGACAAATCCCTCACTGGATTGGCATTGACGATGAGATCTAAAGCTAGTTCCTTCCATGTCATCTTACGGAAAAGTGGATTTCCTGCTCCTGAATAAGACAGTTGCTGTATATGGGGAAATTTCATATTCTTTGCTGTTTTCTCTCAGAAGTGCAGTAATATAGCATAGACATCAAAATAGCTGGAAATCCTGTTCTCTATGAATGCAGCAGGAATTTCATAATTTAAACAATGCCCTCCTTTGGTTTAATGGTGATGGTTCATTTCTGAATGTGTTTATCCTGATGATTTTTGTAACAAAATGTCAGTTAATAAATACTATTATTGTTCCTTTAGTGACAACTCTGCTACAATATAAATTATGAAGGTAATCTTGTTGAAAATGATCAGGAAGCACACATTTTGCTAAAGTCATATTCATATGATTTCAGAAGAGTTACAGAATAGTTCTTGAAATACTTTTACCAGCCACTTATTATTCATTCTACATTTACTTAGTAATCACTATATTTTACACATTCTGTACTAGGTGTTGAAGAAGGGGCAGCAATGCATTCAGATACAGTCAATACATTCAATACCTTCAATGAACTGTGAGCTTAGATATGAAATCATTTCTATCTACTAATCACAGAAGAGTGAAACAAGTGCTATAACTAAGTCTCCTATGGGGTGACATGCCAACGCAGAAGACAGAGCTAATGTCTGAGTACGATGTAAGTGGATAATTAGGTAAGGTTTAATTTGAGTTCTATCTACCTTGTGCTGTGCTTAGTCGCTCAGTCATGTCTGATTCTTCGTGATCCTATGGACTGTAGTCCATCAGGCTCCTCTGTCCGTGGGGATTCTCCAGGCAAGAATCCTGGAGTGGGCTGCCATGCCCTCCTTCAGGGGATCTTCCCAATCCAGGGATCGAACCCAGGTCTCCCGCATTGCAGGTGGATTCTTCACCATCTGAGCCACCAGGGAAGCCCCATATCTACCTTAGTACACAGCAACTCATGTACATTTAAAGATTGAGGCAACACAGAGTTTGTTGTGGTTAAAAACACATTGATGGCGAAAATCACATTTCCTAAGTGAGTGGGAAACAAATTAGAATTCTTACACACTTTTTTATTCAACTGTTTTGAACTATATAACTCTGAAAGCCTGAGGTTTTCTCATTCCTGAGTAACCTCATGGAATTCTTAACCGTACAGTCATATCATGCCACGTAACTTGTCCTGCCATTTACTTCAATGAGTCGAGACATCCAACTCTTTTGGTATTTTATGTTGAACTCATATGTCTACTAAAAATACTTGATTTCTCTCGCTAGAATAATAATCAAAGGACTTTCAACTTAAAGTGAGTATGAGGTATGGCAAACATTCTAACATTCAAACATTCTAAATCTCAGAAATCATCAGTATCACTGTATCAACCCTATTTGACAATTTGCTTTAGGTCTGTGCTCCTGACTTTAATTACCCAAGGTATGATATGCTTTAAGATTATGAGTGGTTAACTTTATAACAATGAAAATACAACTGGCAAAGAGGTTAATGAAGATGACCAAGTCAGTGTTTAAAAATTTTGGAGCCAAAACTTTAAGAAAAAACATCCACATGTGTTTAATTTTTTACTTGATACTTTTACTTCGCTTTTTATAAATTCGTATTAAATAATAACCAACTACCTGAAAACAAATTGTTGGTTGGTGTTTAGGAAGTAGAAACCTTGGATCATAATATAACCAAATAACACACAGTATTTTTTAAATAGAACAATAAACTATCCCTTAGTAAATATTTCTGTATTATTTATTAAACTTTTCTCACAAAAGTGGATCAATTTTATTAGTTTAATTCAATGGAATAAGTACTTACTGAGAGTCAACTCTGGATATATTTCCATTATTTCTCTAATATGGAAGATGAATCTACTTATAAAGAGGACAGTGTGATATTAACCTGTAGAATTTTATCGACCTTTTAAGACTTTTTACAATGATATGACTACTATATCATTTTAGGAACAGAGTTTGCCCTTATTGTTAGCATACTTTGAGGCCATACCTATTATGGGTTCATACAAGGCAGATGGAAATGAAATCACAACTCAGTCATCAAACAGCTTTTCTAAAGCAACAGGATTAATTCAAGAAATTATCAAGAGATTAAATCGTTTCCTGAGTTTAGGTGCATCTTTGGATATCAGTTTTGAGTCTAAATGAATAGTAATTCTCATTCTCAAATGTTTTACTTGACATCATAAATGGTACCTGCTTAGTATTATGCTGTTTGATTATATGAGTATTTATGACTCATTATTTAATTGATGTAATTCCTACAGATAGTCAAACAGAAATGTAATTCTATGTAGCTTTCCCCTAGACCTCAATCCTGGGAAGCCTACAGTCAGATTTTTATTTTCCTTTGACAAATACAATCACCAAAGTCTGACATTTGAGGACTTAATGATAATCATATAGATTCTCTACAGAATTTCCATTACTAGGCAAGGTTCAAAACTCCTTATTTTTCCTGGTTTCATATCTACCTTAAATTCTATTTATCTCCAATCTCCTCTGCCTCTTGGAATTGCTGATAACTTCCGGATTATTTCTGTGATCAGGTACACTTCTCATTATGCGGCATTAGCCCTTTATTTTGCATAGAAAAGTGAATGCAACTGACTTGATGTTGATGGCAAGTCATACATTTGAAAATGAGACCAGTGGCTATGATTCTATGATACTATGTATATTAAATACTGGTTGGTATATCAGCAAAGATCTAGATAGAAGGCTTACTAATTTCCCATCAAGGGTCTGGAGACCTTGGTAGTGAATAACCTAGGGGAACACAGTCCCCAGACTTTAATTAATTTTGATTCCAGATTGTAATAGGAAAATTTAGAAATTAATTGGCAAACATTAAAATGTACAAAAATATTTCTCACCATGGAAAAATATTCAGATGTTTTAAAATATTTTCACATGATAAACCACAAGGCAAATGATGAATTTCCATCAGGGACATGTAGTCTGTCCTATGATAAATTTCAAAAATAGAAGGATACTCAATATTCAGTATTTCTACATTTACCTCACCCCCCCCAAGAAACTTCCCCCAACTTTTATATGATTCTTTTAGCCAGTATGACTTATAAAGAAGTTAATTGTATAGCAGTTTGATAATATAGCTTCATTTTAACATACTAACATATGGTAAATAAAATCAACTGAGATCAGAAGGACCTAAATTAATGGTCATCCCTCCAATTTTTTAACTGTAAATTTTGTTCAAGTAACTTAAATTTCTGAGTTTTAGTAATGTTGTCTGTGAACATGGGCATAGTAAAGCTGCCTCACTAGGCTGTGTTTTATATAACCCATTTGAATGAACAAAATTAATGTAGTCCTTGTAAAGTTTCTCAGAAAGTCAATGTGAAGTCTGTCTTGGTTAATTATTACCTGGTTTTGAGGGTATCTTTTGCATATCTAGAGGGAAACATAGTATCTAAAGACTTAATGTTTCCTGTCTCTAAAAGCAATCTGACTGACTATGACTGAATATTTGCCCACAAAGACTCAAAAATAATTTGCAAAATAATTATCATGAAAACCAGATTGTTTTAAAATATGCACTTCAGTTCTTTAAAAACAACTAGAAATGTCAAGGAAGTAAAAAATCAGGCAAACATATTCAGAAAAAGTTGGAAAAGTAAGGTACCTTAGTTAAAGAAAGGGTTGGAAATAATTGCATGATTTTATGTTTCATCAATGAAAATGCAATTATAAATTAATATGTAGTATTTTGGCAATATCAACTCTTTGCATACAAATGTATAAATTAATAAATGTTTAATTTGTACAAGTGGTATGAACAAACATACCATACACTACTCTGGATTTTTTATCAAAATTTCTGCCTTGGTATATTGAATTTCTCCTTTGCATGTGTGCTTACACTTTCATGTTATAATACAGCTGTTTGAGGACAAAGATAACACTAATTCCTCTTTATATCATCTGTATTTAGGTCAGTGAACTACCACCAAAACTTCCCTGCTGCATATATTTGTATGGCCCAGGGGCTCAGAAAATTGTGTGAAATTCACATTTCAGTGTCCATCAGGAAGGTTTACTAGAATATGTTCATTCTTATTAATTTCCATATTAGCTACAGTTGCTTCTATACTTTCAGAGTTGATTAGTTGTGGCAGAGACACTATAGATCACAAAGCCTAAAATATTAAATATCTGAATACTAAAAGAAAAAGTTTGTTATCTTTATAATGAAAACATGTTAGTGAATATGAAATATGACATTCTATTTAATTTTATTCTCCATTTTAAGGATGAAAAGATAATCAGGCTGGTGATATTCCCTAGAATGGTTTCATTCCAAAGATGGGTATATCTTTCCTCTTCTCCTTTGCATTAGCTTCTTGTCTTTTCCCAGCTGTTTGGAAGCCCTCCTCAGACAACCACTTTGCCTTTTGTGTTTCCTTTCCTTGGGGGTGGTCTTGATCACTGCCTCCTCTACAATGTCACAAACCTCCACCCATAGTTCTTCAGGCACCCTGTCTATCAGATCTAATCCCTTGAATGTATTTGTCACTTCCACAGCATAATCATAAGGGATTTGATTTAGGTCATATCTGAATGGCCTAGTGGTTTTCCCTATTTTCTTTAATTTAAGTCTGAATTTTGCAATATGGTGTTCATGATGAGAGCCCCAGTCAGCTCCAGGTCTTGTTTTTCCTGACTGTATAGAGCCTCTCCATCTTCAGTCACAAAGAATATAATCAATCTGATTTTGGTATTGATCATCTGGTGATGTCCATGCGTATAGTTGTCTTTTGTGTTGTTGGAAGAGGATGTTTGCTATGACCAGTGTGTTCTCTTGGAAAATCTTTGTTAGTCTTTGCCCTGCTTCATTTTGTACACTAAAGCCAAACTTGCCTGTTACTCCAAGTATCTCTTGACTTTTTACTTTTGCATTCCAGTCCCCTATGAAGAAAAGGACATCTTTTTTGGGTGTTAGTTCTAGAAGCTGTTTTCTTGAGATATAGAAACATATCTCAAGGAAATTTACTAAAGTGAGTAGCTTCAAATGAACAAGGAATTCTCACTGTCTAAGGGGAAGCAAATCAACTCTGCAGAGTTCCTGAGGTTTCATTCAAGGGAAGGGAAAAATGTTGGGGAGAAAACAGCAGAAGGGCAACATCTCATAATTTCCCCAATTGTTCAGTATACTACTTATAGGTATTATTCCTCCCTTTAAATTACAGTATGGAATTTGTATCTATTTATTTAATGTGATTTTAATAACTAATTATGAGTCAACTATGCAATAAGATATTTATACAGTAGGGTATGAGCTCATAACACCTCATACATATTAAAATGACTTTATCTCATCATCTTGTAGTTTAAAATGCCACTTTCCTTAGCATCTTGTATTATGAAAGATACCAGTTTATTTTAATATTAAACTTTGGAATGCACCTAAACCTGGTTCATTTAAAATAATTTTTATTGATTGTATTTCAACTTATCTGCTAATTTTAATAGTAAGCCAGCTCATGGAATTTTAGTTCATCTTGAGGTCCATAGTGAATTTATATTTTATTAGAAAAATTTTCTAATAACTTCAAAGATTTCAAATATTATTTAACTTAACAGGTAAACTAATTTTCTTAAATTTCTCCTTACATGATAATGCCCCAGTGAAAAATTAAGGACCTCCATTAGAAACCTGGAAATCACACGTGAAAAGTTTTATTTACGTAGGGTCGCAATCACCCTGGTTTCCTGAACCATGCAACACCTTGGGATTTAAACTCTGAATTGTAGTTTAGTCCATGGTCACAAGCATGTTCTTTCCACAACTGAGAAGTATTCCTTATCTACTAAGATACCCCACATCTCCCCATCAACTTCATGAGAGCTGCCACCACCTCCTTATTCCTCAGGCTGTAGATAAGGGGGTTCAGCATGGGAGTGAGGATGTTGCTGAAAAGAGAGAGAGCCTGGTCCTGCTCTGGACTATGTGAGGAAGCGAAAGTCATGTAGATGAATATGTTTGGGCCGAAGAAGAGACTTACCACAGTTAGGTGGGAAGAGCAGGTGGCCAGGGCTTTTTTCCTGCCCTTGACAGAGTTCATACGCAGGACAGTGAGGAAGATGAGTGTATAGGAAGCTATGATGAGACTGAAAGGCACAACAAGCAGTACAATGCTTGTGACCACCACCACTAACTGATACACTGAAGTGTCTTCACAGGAAAGCTTAATGAGGACTGGGACCTCACAGAAGAAATGGTGGATCTCCCTTGACCCACAGATGGGAAAATGCATAGGGTAGACTGTATGGATAAATGAACTTATGGAGCCTCCAAACCAACATCCAGCAACCATGTGCAGACAGAACCTGGGGCTCATGATGGTGAGATAACGCAGCGGGATGCAGACAGCCACGTAGCGGTCATAAGCCATGAGAGTCAAGATGAGGCATTCTGACATTCCCAACATCAAGTAGAAGAAACTCTGTGTTCCACAGCCAATCCATGATATGGTCCTTTTCCCTGTGAAAAAGTTAGAGGCTGTCTTCGGAACAATGGTGGAAGTTAATGTCAAGTCAGTGAGGGAGAGTTGACTGAGGAGAATGTACATGGGTGTATGGAGCCGAGAGTCCCCCCAAATCAAGACAATGAGAAGTAAGTTTCCCAGGAAAGCAAGGATGTAGATGAAAATGACCACGAAGTTGAGAACAATGGAATGCTGAAATTCAGGAAAGAGTCCCACAAGGATAAAATCAGTTACTGATGACGCATTCCCACCCACCATGCCTCTAAAAGAAATATAACAGGGCTGGGGAACAAATCAAATGCATTAGAACAATGAACACTCAGTACATGTCTTATATCAATATGTGGATCTAAAATTTTATATCTTTCCTCCCATTTGGACTTTCACAATATGTGCTATTAACTCATCAGAAGTATTTAACTACATTTTGTTGAGCAATTGCCTAAAAGTGTGTTAAATAAAGAATATTATAAAAAATGATCAAATTTAGTTCCTCTTCACCTCGCTAAGATTCATCTTGTTTTCCTCTTTCTATTCTTTATTTTTTCCTCTCTCTTTGCTTTTTCTTGGAGAAACTTATCATAGCAATGGATCTACTTTCTACAAATTTGAACCTCAAAATGTATATATTATTTCTGATAGTCATGGACCCTGATTATTAACTCTTATAGATTTGGGCAAAAGAAATATCAACTTAATTCACTCAATTTAGTTTTGAAAATCACAAATCAATTGCTTTTCAAATTTTAATGAAATATCCCGTTGATTTACTTTCTATGGTAAGTGCCATCATAAACAGGCTTCCCAAGTGGCACAGGTGGTAAAGAATCTGCCTGCGAATGCAGGAGATGCAAGAGACACAGGTTCAATCCCTGGATTGGGACGATTCCCGGGAATAGGAAATGGCAACCCATTCCAGTAATCTTGCTTGGGAAATCCCATGGACAGAGGAGCCTGGCAGGCTATAGTCCATGGGTACACAAAGAGTCAGACTTGACTGAGCAACTTAGCAGGTATGCATACCATCATAGATGGAGTAATAGAAATTCCTAGACTTACATTATTACCTGCTAGGAAGCCATCAATATTCCCTATTTCTGACCAAATAAAGCTTATATTTTCAGTCTAGAATTTTAGATTTTCCATGACTTGGGTCCAAGAAAGCTTATAAATCTTAGATTCCATTAATTTAAAACAGACAACCCACATTCCAGTCAAACATACGTTCTCATGGTTTCTCCACAGGACTTATGTATTCACACAGCTGAACTCCTTCGCTTTTATTTCTGCTCAGAATTATCAGTATACTGAAAGCTGATGAAGAAGAAATTTTCCTATCCACATTCCTACGGTCCCTAATAACATCAGACATATAATTATTTATCATCATAACTAAGAGGCAGTGTAGCTTGGAGTCTAAGAGCATATGTCAGAGGCTGCATACGTGTTCAGTCACTCAGTCTTCTGACTCTTTGTGACCGCAAAGGACTGTAGCCCTCCAGGCTCCTCTGTCCATGGGATTTTTCAGGAACAAATACTGGATGGCTTACCATGTCTTCCTCCAAGTGATCTTCCTGACCCAGGGATCAAACCCACGTTTCCTGCGTCTCCTGCCCTGGCAGATGGATACTTACCACTGAGACACCTCAGGGTATCAAGGGCTAGGATACCCAAATTCAAGCCTAGCTGCATCATTTACTATCTGTGCCTCACTTTCCTGATCTTTAAAATAAGGAAGTTAATCAAATAACATCAAGAGTGTAGTCATGAAGCTTAGATGAGTTATTATTGTATATGTTTATTATAGTTTTCCATGTATACATATTTCTCCAACATAAATGTTGAGGTTTTAAGTGCTAGGATTATGTTTTACTTATCTACTCTATCTCAATAAAATCAGCACAGTAGCTATAGAAGAATATATAGTCAATGAATATTTAACCAGAAAGTTGAACAAACCCCATGGAGTTAGTAGTAACATTTTCATGTAGAATATATGACAAATCCCTCACTGGATTGGCATTGATGATGAGAACTAAAGCTCATTCCTTCCATGTCATCTTACGGAAAAGTGGATTTCCTGCTCCTGAATAAGACAGTTGCTGTATATGGGGAAATTTCATATTCTTTGCTGTTTTCTCTCAGAAGTGCAGTAATATAGCATAGACATCAAAATAGCTGGAAATCCTGTTCTCTATGAATGCAGCAGGAATTTCATAATTTAAACAATGCCCTCCTTTGGTTTAATGGTGATGGTTCATTTCTGAATGTGTTTATCCTGATGATTTTTGTAACAAAATGTCAGTTAATAAATACTATTATTGTTCCTTTAGTGACAACTCTGCTACAATATAAATTATGAAGGTAATCTTGTTGAAAATGATCAGGAAGCACACATTTTGCTAAAGTCATATTCATATGATTTCAGAAGAGTTACAGAATAGTTCTTGAAATACTTTTACCAGCCACTTATTTTTCATTCTACATTTACTTAGTAATCACTATATTTTACACATTCTGTACTAGGTGTTGAAGAAGGGGCAGCAATGCATTCAGATACAGTCAATACCTTCAATACCTTCAATGAACTGTGAGCTTAGATATGAAATCATTTCTATCTACTAATCACAGAAGAGTGAAACAAGTGCTATAACTAAGTCTCCTATGGGGTGACATGCCAACGCAGAAGACAGAGCTAATGTCTGAGTACGATGTAAGTGGATAATTAGGTAAGGTTTAATTTGAGTTCTATTTACCTTGTGCTGTGCTTAGTCGCTCAGTCATGTCTGATTCTTCGTGATCCTATGGACTGTAGTCCATCAGGCTCCTCTGTCCGTGGGGATTCTCCAGGCAAGAATCCTGGAGTGGGTTGCCATGCCCTCCTTCAGGGGATCTTCCCAATCCAGGGATCGAACCCAGGTCTCCCGCATTGCAGGTGGATTCTTCACCATCTGAGCCACCAGGGAAGCCCCATATCTACCTTAGTACACAGCAACTCATGTACATTTAAAGATTGAGGCAACACAGAGTTTGTTGTGGTTAAAAACACATTGATGGCGAAAATCACATTTCCTAAGTGAGTGGGAAACAAATTAGAATTCTTACACACTTTTTTATTCAACTGTTTTGAACTATATAACTCTGAAAGCCTGAGGTTTTCTCATTCCTGAGTAACCTCATGGAATTCTTAACTGTACAGTCATATCATGCCGCGTAACTTGTCCTGCCATTTACTTCAATGAGTCGAGACATCCAACTCTTTTGGTATTTTATGTTGAACTCATATGTCTACTAAAAATACTTGATTTCTCTCGCTAGAATAATAATCAAAGGACTTTCAACTTAAAGTGAGTATGAGGTATGGCAAACATTCTAACATTCAAACATTCTAAATCTCAGAAATCATGAGTATCACTGCAACCACCCTATTTGACAATTTGCTTTAGGTCTGTGCTCCTGACTTTAATTACCCAAGGTATGATATTCTTTAAGATTATGAGTGGTTAACTTTATAACAATGAGAATACAACTGGCAAAGAGGTTAATGAAGATGACTAAGTCAGTGTTTAAAAATTTTGGAGCCAAAACTTTAAGAAAAAACCTCCAAATGTGTTTAATTTTTTACCTGATACTTTTATTTTGCTTTTTATAAATTCTTATTAAATAATAACCAGCTACCTGAAAACAAATTGTTGGTTGGTGTTCAGGAAGTAGAAACCTTGGATCATAGCATAACCCAATTATACACAGTATTTTTAAAACAGAACAATAAACTATCCCTTAGTAAATATTTCTGTATTATTTATTAAACTTTTCTCACAAAAGTGGATCAATTTTATTAGTTTAATTCAATGGAATAAGTATTTACTGAGAGTCAACTCTGAATATATTTCCATTATTTCTCTAATATGGAAGATGAATCTGCTTATAAAGAGGACAGTGTGATATTAACCTGTAGAATTTTATTGACCTTTTAAGACTTTTTACAATGATATGACTACTATATCATTTTAGGAACAGAGTTTGCCCTTATTGTTAGCATACTTTGAGGCCATACCTATTATGGGTTCATACAAGGCAGATGGAAATGAAATCACAACTCAGTCATCAAACAGCTTTTCTAAAGCAGCAGGATTGATTCAAGAAATTATCAAGAGATTAAATCGTTTCCTGAGTTTAGGTGCATCTTTGGATATCAGTTTTGAGTCTAAATGAATAGTAATTCTCATTCTCAAATGTTTTACTTGACATCATAAATGGTACATGCTTAGTATTATACTGTGTTTGATTATATGAGTATTTATGACTCATTATTTAAGTGATGTAATTCCTACAGATAGTCAAACAGAAATGTAATTCTATGTAGTTTTCCCCTAGACCTCAATCCTGGGAAGCCTACAGTCAGATTTTTATTTTCCTTTGACAAATACAATCACCAAAGTCTGACATTTGAGGACTTAATCATATAGATTCTCTACAGAATTTCCATTACCAGGCAAGGTTCAAAACTCTTTATTTTCCTGGTTTCATTTCTACCTTAAATTCTATTTATCTCCAGTCTCCTCTGCCTCTTGGAATTGCTGAAAACTTCCAAATTTTCTGTGATCAGGCATACCTTCTCACTATGCAGCATTAGCCCTTTATTTTGCATAGAAAAGTGAATGCAACTGACATGATGTTGATGGCAAGTCATGCATTTTGAAAGTGAGATCAGTGGCTATGATTCTGTGTATATTATATACTGGTTGGTATATCAGTGAAGATCTAACTTGACAGTAAGATTGTTTAATAATTTTCCTTCAAGGATCTGGAGACCTTGTTAGTGAGTGACTTATGGGAACACAGTCCCCAGACTTTAATTAATTTTGATTCCAGATTGTAATAGGAAAACTTAGAAATTAATTGGCAACAGTTAAAATGTACAAAAATATCCCTCACCATGGAAAAATATTCAGATGTTTTAAAATATTTTCACATGATAAACCACAAGGCAAATGATAAATTTCCATCAGGGACATGTAATCTGCCCTATGATAAACTTCAAAAATAGAAGGATACTCAATATTCAGTATCTCTACATTTACCTCGCCCCCCCAAGAAACTTTACCCAATTTTTATATGATTCTTTATAGCCAATATGACTTCTAATGAAGTTCATTTTATAGCAGTTTGATAATATAGCTTCATTTTAACATACTGACATATGGTAAATAAAATTAACTGAAATCAGATGGACCTAAATTAATGGTCATCTCTCCAATTTTTTAACTGTAAATTTTATTCAAGTAAATTAGATTTCTGAGTTTTAGTAATGTTGTCTGTGGATGTGGGCATAGTAAAGCTGTCTCACTAGGCTGTGTTTTATATAACCCATTTGAATTAACAAAATTAATGGTGTCCTTGTAATGTTTTTCAGAAAGTCAATGTGAAGTCTCTCTTGGTTTATTATTATTACCTGGTTTTGAGAGTACCTTTTGCATATCTAGAGCAAAACACAGTATCTAAAGATTTAATGTTTCCTGTCTCTAAAAGCAGTCTAACTGACTATGACTGAATATTTGCCCACAAAGACTCAAAAATAATTTGCAAAATAATTATCATGAAAACCAGATTGTTTTGAAATATACATTTCAATTCCTTAAAAACAACAGACAATTGTCAAAGGAAATAAAAAATCAGGCAAATACATTCAGAAAAAGTTGGAAAAGTAATGTACCTTAGTTAAAAATGTAAGCTTAGTTCTGAACACTTTAACCCCTTCATCACACATGCAAATCTCAAAAGGGTTGGAAATAATTTAATAATTTTATGTTTTATCAATAAAAATGCAATTTTATTTATTTTATTTTTTTAAAATGCAATTTTAAATTAATATGTAGTATTTTGGCAATATCAACTCTTTGCATACAAATGTATAAATTTATGTGCTTAATTTGTACAAGTGGTATGAACAAACATACCATACAGTACTCTGGATTTTTGATCAAAAGTTCTGCCTTGTTATTTGAATTACTCTAGAATATGTGTTTACAGTTTCATGTTATAATGCAGCTGTTTGAGGACAAAGATAACACTAATTTACCTTTATATCATCTTTATTTAGAGTCAGCAACCTACCACCAAATGTGTCCTGCTGCATATATTTGTATGGCCCATGGGCTCAGAAAATTGTGTGAAATTCAAATTTCAGTGTCCATCAGGAAGGTTTATTCATTCTTATTAATTTCCATATTAGCTACAGCTGCTTCTATATTTTCAGAGTTGATTAGTTGTGGCAGAGACCCTATAGACCACAAAGACTAAAATATTAAATATCTGAATCTTCAAAGAAAAAGTTTGCCAACTTCTGGTCTTTGTTATCTTTATAAGTTTATTGAAAACATATTCACTAATTGTTGCTGTTGCTACTGCTAAGTCACTTCAGTTGTGTCCGACTCTGTGTGACCCCATAGATGGCAGCCCACCAGGCTCTCCCGTCCCTGGGATTCTCCAGGCAAGAACACTGGAGTGGGTTGCCATTTCCTTCTCCAATGCATGAAAGTGAAAAGTGAAAGCGAAGTTGCTCAGTCTTGTCCGACCCTCAGCGACCCCACGGACTGCAGCCTACCAGGCTCCTCTGTCCATGGGATTTTCCAGGCAGGAGTACTGGAGTGGGGTGCATTGCCTTCTCCATCACTAATTGTTAGTGAATATGAAATATGAAATTATATTTAATTTTATTCTCCATTTTAAGGATGAAGGGATTAGCAGGTTGGTGATATTCCCTAGAATGGTTTCATTCCAAACGTGATATCTTTGATGAATAAAATAATCACAATCTCTAGTACTGGTATTTGGTTGTTAATCTTGCAAAAATGTTGTTTTAATTTCCCACCAATAAAGAGAATGGGGCTTCCCTTGTGGCTCAGACAGTAAAGAATCTGCCTGCAATTCAGGAGACCCAGGTTTGATCCCTGGGTAAGGAAGATCCCTTGGAGAAGGGAATGGATACCCACTCCAGTATTCTTGCCTGGAGGATTCCATGGACAAAGGATCCTGGTGGGCTACATTCCTTGGGGTCACAGAGAGTCAGATATGACTGAGCAACTAACACCTTCACTTCACTTTTCAATAAAGAGAATAAAAAGCATTCAGTTATTATGTGGGAAGTACAAGTAGTAAATATTCACAGTCTTGCAGTGTTAAAACTCTCCATATCAAATATTGCTAGAAGTGTGAGGTAAGCGTACAAATGAATAACAAATGGATAACAGCCAGACTCTGTATCAAAACAGAACTTCTACCCACAACTTTCAGCTATCAGCCCAGGAAGCCAGCCTATATTCTCTAGTAACCAATTCAAGAGATCAGATGATCACCCAATAGCAACTGACCTGTACCAGTTAAGACTTGACTAATTATTATCAGACAGTTTTTATGCTCATTTCCAACTTCTGACCAATTGAAAGAAGCCAAATATCCTCTCCTAATCAATAACACAGGACACTCTGTTTTTAGTTAGCCTGCCGACAACTTCCACAAGTCAAAAATCTCCAATAGGGCATACATGACACCTTCCTTTTTCCCACAATGAAGTTTTCCCACTCCTCTACTTGACTTTGATTCTTTACCAAACTGAAGTGATGGTAGCTGATTCCCTTACTGTAAAGCATTAGTCACTCAGTTGTGTCCAGCTCTTTGTGACCCCATAGACTGCAGTTCACAAGGCTCCTCTGTCTTTGGAATTCTTCAGGCAAGAATACTAGAAAAAACAACAACAACAACAACAAAATTATAGGAGAATAAAATAAAAAGTAAAAACAAACAAACAGACAAACAAGAATACTAGAATGGGTAGCCATTCCCTTCTCCAGGGGATCTTCCTAACCCAGGGATTGTACCTGGACCTCCTGCATTGCATGCAGATTCTTTACCTTCTGAGCCACCAGAGAAACCCTCCTTACTGTAAAAGCTCTAATTAAATATCCTTGATATTCTCTCATTTGTAATATCTTCAGTTATTTCCACAGTAGTGTTTAAAATGGTGTGTGGACTCTTAAACAGGAGCTATAGAAGAGTTACAATTCAGAATCCTAGGATTTTAAAGTTGTCCATGTCTTCTACAGCAGAGCGTGGCTTATCATTGGACACACAACCTGATGTCAGAAACTGAACGCCTGTATATGACAAGTGACTGTGCAGCAGGAGTAGCCTACCATGAGCCACTATTTTAAATGGATCAAATTGTGAGTTTAACCAGGCGCAGCAATCCAACATATAATGAAAATGATGTATTGAGAAATTGAATTAAGCAGATTCAGAGATCATAAGTAATGATCCACGAATGGTACCATGAATGGTAGCCCAATCAGTCTTCAAAGACATCTACTTTTGTTAAACCAATGCCTCTTCCTAAGATCAAAGAATGGAAAAAGCAAAAATGTGAACCTAATTCACTGATGCATTAGTTTAGTACATTGGTTTAAGCCAAAATAAGGGATTTCTTTTACCTTATGACCCCATTCTTAGGAGACCCTAAAGGACAGTTGTGTGTGAAAATCTTCCCTCAGGGCAGAGGTTTAATTATTTACTCTGTATGTAGAGAGATATAGACTGAGATAAGGACATACATAACTTAAGCCATGGTTAATGGCTTGGCTAGTTGTATGTGGCCTGGGGAAGCATAATTTGAAAAATCAGAAACAAAGAAGTCTATGGAAGGAGCATGAAGTATGAATGAATCTGTAAGATAGGAATAAACTGAGCAGAACTTTCTACTTCATATCAGTGCCTTCTTAGAGCACCCATCATTGAATGGCCACTAAAGAAAGAGGTGGACAGAATGACTTATCCAGTAAAGGTCATATAGTTTTTATCAGTGGCCAACCTGGTGCTTATATATAATAGGACCATGAATGGAATGACAATGAATGCAATGAAGCAGGCTGTGCATGGGTCCAATACCATGGGTACCCTTGAACCAAAATCAATCAATTGGGGATTATCTAGAAACCAATGCTGAATGAACACTATGATTGCCACATTGGACCATAGTACCCCAGACAAGACAAGGAAGCTTCTTCATGGAATTGGCATCTGTGGTGGTGAATTTGATTTTTATTTTCTGCACTACCTCTTCCAGTACTTCTTCAAGAGTTTGCACAGTTCCTTATTGAGAAATACTGAATCTTACATCAATATTGCCTCAGGCAAAGATGCCTATTTTACAGGGATGGGCCTGTGGCAATGCATGTATGACCTCATGATTCTCTCATCCTACCATGTGAGAATTAATGTGGAAACTGTTAACCTGATAGAACAACAGAATACCTTTTAGAGTTTCATTGAAGATTCTAGCTAAAGGTCAGTGAGATGGGGTATTGTCCCTCAGGATGTGGCATATGTACTGAATCAAGGGTTATTGCATGGTGTTGTTGCACAATACCGGGAATGTATCAGTGCAAGGGTAAAGCAATGATTGCTTCTTCCTCCCTTTACTCTGTCACTTGTGACATTTATGCTTCCCATTCCCTTAAGCTTGGGTTCTGTCAAAATATAGGTCCTGAACACGGGATGCAACTGTGGAAGTACCTCCTGAGAATAGACATTGACCAAAGGAGACTGAGACTGGTGAGGGATTTTTCTTTCTTCTGACCTTCAGTTGGGTAATTCTGGAAGGCATTATGTATGCTTCTTAGGAGGGCCAACAAAATAGAACTCCAGCTACACACAGTAACATCCTTGAATACCCTATAAATGAAAATCTTATAATACATACTTCCCTGGCAGTTCAGGGGTTAAGACTCTGCACTCCAAACACAGGGGGCAGAGGTTCCATTCCTGGTAGAGGAACTAAGATCCTGCATGCTGCATAGTGCGGCCAGAAAATGAACCAACCAACCAAACAAAAAAACCCAATAAAAACTTGATATTTTTCCACCTTCTCTATGTCACTCTCCCTACTGTATCACTCTTGCTTCCTGAGATCATCTCCCAAGTCCCTGTATCAGGTTCTGTTTTCAGGAGAACTCAAGACAAGAAATTCTTCAAACTTATTTCCCACCACTCTTTGCTTTCCTGCTAGTTACGATCACGAAGGCTTGGAGACATCAATACCCTAAGTACTTCACAAATTCTAGAATCCCCTGCTTTCTGTTCTTTATCCTGAAATACATTTTCTCTTTTCCTCAACTTGGTTACTCCCTATTTTCATGTTTTAACTTCAGCAAACTTCATCATAAATCAACAATACTTCAATTTAAAAAGTAAACTTCCTCAGAGGAATCTTCCTTGACACTCCCTAAATGTACTAAACTTGGAAGTCTGCTCATCCCAACATTATTTTTTACTCAGGTATAGTTTGTTCACAAGATTTGATTAGTTTCAGGTGTACAGAAAAATGATTCAGATATGTAATTTTTTTTCAGAGTTTTTTCCTTACAAGTTATGACAGGATATTAAATGTAGTTCCCTGTGCTATACAGCAAATCCTTGCTGTTTATCTATTTTATGTATAGTAGTATACATCTGTTAATCCCTTACTTCTGATTTATCCCTGTGCCCGTTTCCCTTTGATGACTCTAGGTTTGTTTTGTATGTCTATGAGTCTGTTTTTGTTTTGTAAGTAAGTTCACTTGTACTATTTTTAGACTACACATATAAATAATATCATATAATGTTTTTCTTTCTCTGTCTGATTTACTTAGTATGATAATGTCTAAGCCCACTCACATTGCTGCAAATGGCAATGTTTCATTCCTTTTGTAGAAGTAATATTCCATTTTCCATTGTGTATGTGTATATTCTTTATCCATTCATTTGTTGATGCACACTTAGGTTGCTTCCATGTCTTGGCCAATTATAAATAGTGCTGATATGATCATTGGGATGCATATGTCTTTTCAAATTACATTTCTCATTTTTTGGATATAGGTGCAGGAATGAGAATCTTGGATCATATAGTAACTCCATTTTTAAAAAGAAACTGCATACTGTTTTATATAGTGGATGCATCAGTTTTCATTTCAACCAACACTGTAAGAGGGTTCCCTTTTCTTCACGTACTCTTCAGCATGTATTGTTTGTAGTCTTTTTGATGTGCCCATCCCAACATTAAAAATAGACAGATTTTAATTCATATGCATTTTATGGGACTTTGGTCACAAACATTAGCATAGTTTATGGCACATAATATTTTCACAATATGTTATATTCAATTTGATAAATATGATTGGTAAATCCTTGAGAGTAACGAGAGCTCAGGAAAGAAATGCATCTTAGTTCTCATTTTCATTACTTAAGCAGGGTACTTAACATGGTCCAGATGTGTTTAAGAGTCACTGTTCTGGAGAACCATATGGTAGATGTTATTTGGGATTTAATTAGAATAATTTTTCAGTTTTCTCAGGTGATAAATACATCATGAATACTACAAAGTACTATAAGGATACTGGGCTTTCCAGGTGGTGCTAGTGGTAAAGAGCCCTCCTACCAACCCAAGGGATATAAGAGATGCTGGCTTGATTCCTGGGTGAGAAAGATCCCCTGGAAAAGGATGTGGCAACCCACTCTGATATTCCTGCCTGGAGAATCCCATGGACAGAGGAGCCTGGAAGGCTACAGTCCATGGGATCACAAAGAATTGGACACGACTGAGATGACTTAGCACACATGCACAGGTATGCTATACACACACAACAACTTTTCAAGTTATTTTATGATATGATAGAAAAATTGAGTTGTATAAAACAGTGAGAAAACAGTTTTAAATATAGTTTTTCATAGGAAATGAACTGTTTGAGGCCCAATCTGGTTGCTTGCTGTAATTAAAAAACATTTTTAGCATATTATGCAATTAACCTCTCATTTTACCTTGTTTCTGTGAGCATGTCCTTTAGTAGCTTCTTTCTTTTGATACTGAAGAGCATGTGTATTATTCAACTGCTTTGCTGAAGCCAGTAACTATGTTATTGACTCTATTATGACCTATCAAATCCCTTACGATTACACAGTGGAAGTGACAAATAGATTCAAGGGATTAGATCTGATAAAGTGCCTGTAGAACTATGGATGGAGGTTCATAACAGGTACAGGAGGCAGTGATCCCCAAGAAAAAGAAATGCAAAAAGGCAAAATGATTGTCTGAGGAGGCCTTACAAATAGCTGAGAAAAGAAGGGAAGTGAAAGGCAAAGGAGAAAAGGAAAGATATACCCATTTGAATGCAGACTTCCAAAGAATAGCAAGGAGAGATAAGAAAGCCTTCCTCAGTGATCAGTGCAAAGAAATAGAGAAAAACAATAGACTGGGAAAGACTAGAGATCTCTTGAAGAAAATTAGAGATACCAAAGGAACATTTCATGCAAAGATGGGCACAATAAAGAACAGAAATGGTATGAAACTAACAGAAGCAGAAGACATTAAGAAGAGGTGGCAAGAATACATAGAAGTATACAAAAAAAGATCTTAATGATCCAGATAACCACAATGGTGTGATTACTCAACTAGAGCCAGACATCTTGGAGTGCCAAGTCAAGTGGGCCTTAGAAGCATCACCATGAACAAAGCTAGTGGAGGTGATGGAATTCCAGCTGAGATATTTCAGATACTAAAAGATGATGTTGTGAAAGGACTGCACTCAATATGCCAGCAAATTTGGAAAGCTCAGCAGTGGCCACAGGACTGGAAAATATCAGTTTTAATTCCAATGCCAAAGAAGGGTAATGTCAAAGGATGTTTAAAGTATCACACAGTTGCACTCATTTCACATGCTAGCAAAGTAATACTCAAAATTCTCTAAGCTAGGCTTCAACAGTACATGAACCGAGAACGTCCAGATATTCAAGCTGGATTTGAAAAAGGCAGAGGAGCCAGAGATCAAAATGCCAACATGTTTTGGATCATAGAAAAAGCAAGAGAATTTCAGAAGAACATCTATTTCTGCTTCATTGACGACACTAAAGCCTTTGTGTGGATCACAACAAACTGTGGAAAATTCCTAATCAGATGGGAATACCAGACCACCTTACCTGCCTAGTGAAACCTGTATGCAGGTTAAGAAGATCCAGTTAAGACCAAACATGGAAAAATGGACTGGTTCAAAATTGGGAAAGGATTACGTCAAGGATGTATACTGATACTCTGTTTATTTAACTTATATGCAGAGTACATCATGTGAAATGCTAGACTGGATGAAGCAGAATCTGGAATCAAGATTGCTGGGAGAAATATCAATAACCTCATATATGCAATTGACACCACCCTTATGGCAGAAAGTGAAGGGGAGCTAAAGACCCTCTTGATGAAGGTGAAAGAGGAGAGTGAAAAAGCTGGCTTACAATTGAAGATTCAAAAAATGAAGATCATGGCATCTGGTCCCATCACTTCATGGAAAATACATGGAGAAACAATGGAAACAGTGACAGACTCTATTTTCTTGGGCTCCAAATTCACTGTGGATTGTGACTGCAGCCATGAAATTAAAAGATGCATGCTCCTTGGAAGAAAAACTATGACAAACCTAGGCAACATATTGAAAAGCAAAGACATTACTTTGCTGACCGAAGGTCCATTTAGTTAGAGCTATGGTTTTCCCAGTAGTCATGTATGGATGTGAGAGTTTGACCATAAAGAAGGCTGAGCGCTGAAGGATTGCTTTTGAACTGTGGTGTTGCAGAAGACTCTTGAGAATCCCTGGGACTGCAAGGAGATCAAACCAGTTAATTCTAAAGGAATTCAATCCTGAATATTCATTGGAAGGACTGATGCTGAAGCTGAACCTCCAATACTTTGGCCACCTCATGGGAAGAGCCGACTCATTAGAAAAGACCCTGATGCTGGGAAAGATTGAAAGCAGGGGGAGAAGGGAATGACAGAGGACAAGATGGTTGGATGGCATCACCAACTCAATGGACATGAGTTTAATCGAGCTCTAGGAGATGGTAAAGGATAGGGAAGCCTAGGGTGCTGCAGTCACTGGGGTCACAAAGAGTCTGACATGACTGAGTGATTGAACAGCAACAACCAGGGCACAATACACAATTATTTGGCTAAGTATTCACCATACCCATTTTCTTTTCCTCTGGTGACACAGCTAGAAGATATTTTCCAGCCACCATTCAGTAAGATGTGGCATAGGACTTGCTGTTGTTGTCACTAAGCTGTGTCTGACACTTTTGCAACCCCATGGATGGTAGCTCACCAAGCTCCTTGGGAATTCCCAGGCAAGAATATTGGAGTGGTTTGCCGTTTCTTTCTCCAGGGTATGTTCTCTACCCAGGGATCAAACCTACATTTCCTACATTGGCAGGCATATTCTATACCACTGAGCTGCCAGGAAAGCCCATGGTGTAAGACTCTGACAAATTCAATATGGGTAGATGTCATGTTTGCCACTTCCCTGACTAGCCTGTAAGACCATCTCAGACATTTCTGCACTTCTTTTTGCTGGATATACACCAAAGCCCATTCAATCTTAGAAATCACATGCTAATGATGTCAGAACCTATGTCAGTCTGGATCACTGATTGTAAGGAACAGAACCACAGATTCTACCTCTCTAAAGATTAGACCTTTTATGAACAAAAAATAAACTTCTATTGTGTTAGTGAGCTAAGATTTGGGAGGGATATCTGTTATATCAGCTACTATTACTTTTACTAATGTTCTGTCTCTCTGAGATCGTGAAGGGATCATGGGAATCGTTTCCCTGCGTATCAAGACACAGTTCCTTTGTTTGGCTATAATATTGCTGACCTCCATGAGGTTCTGATAGGGTAATGAGATACAATCTACTAACAAAACACTGTACTGTCTTCATCTCTCCTTTATCGCTCCCCTACTTTCACCATCCAACTTTTTCTCATAGGAAGTGGGGAGGGATTGGACATCCATCTGTCCTTGAAATTTCTTTCTCAAAGATATGTTGGTTTTGTTTATCTGAGAGAAATGAATAATGGGAGATGAGGTTAGAGAACTAAGAAACTGTAAAGTAACAAATCTCTGAAAACTCCTACTGTAACTATGAGGTCAGAATGCGATTTCATTAAATTAAAAGATATGAAATACAGTCAATAGATAATTGTTCCTTAATAGTTGTCAAAGAAATAAATTTGGTTTTCACTCAATCAAAAGAAATATTATTAACTTGGAGAAAACAGTTCTTCTTGGAGAAAATTAATGACCCTATCTCTTTCTTTGTTCTACTCTCAGACCAGGCTGATACTTGGTCAAATGTTAGAATAAGTAGTCCCAGCTTTCTCTATCTCTGTGATGATTAAAAAAAAATGATGGTGAGAGGGTAACAGGCAGGAAGGCCAGGGGTCTCCAAATAGAGGAAATAGCCTGCAAGTGTCAGACATTTTTATCTCTCTTAAGCGGCAGGAGGAAACAAACTAGCAATATTTTTTCCTTCTCTATACAAATTTAAAGGGAGGTTTCTCTTAAAATATTGTGTTGCCATAATGACACCCGGTTTTGCCTGAAGTTAGCTATTCTCGAGTCTAGAGATAACCAATGCCTTTTTCTTATGGAAATGTTTGTCTTAAGCTATGCTAATGTACTATGCCTTTACCCCAAACTCTGTCTCCAAGTCGGTTCCGCCTCTTGGCCCAGAACCTACTTGACAAACCAGTATGGATATTGTTCCCCTAATCTATGTAAATGAAACTATTTGTATGGTGGTCTGCCCTTCTTCAAGATTCAAGTTAATCATTTTATGGCCCAGGATAAACCATTTATCCCAAAACGCATCTTATGGGTGAGGGGCCTGGTGCCATTCTGAATTTTAAGATATTCCTTTCTTTCATTAACAGACTGCTAGTGACTATATAACATCCAGCTAAAGACTAGCAGGGGGGTACTCTTTCTGCCCCCTTCTGATGCCTATGTCAGAAGCTTTCTCTATCTCCTTTATACTTCAATAAAACTTTATTACACAAAAGCTCTGAGCGATCAAGCCTCGTCTCTGGCCCCGGATTGAATTCTTCTCCTCCGGGGGCCAAGAATCCCGGTGTATTCGCATGATTCAACAACAACCTTTCAATGGGAATCCTCATCCACTTTTGTGGATGAATTAGGAAACTGCGTATATATGCTTCCATCTATGTGCTATTAAAGCCTTTTTCTCCAAATATTTCTATGAAAGCAACTCATAACTGAACTTAATTATTTTGTTTCCAACATAATAAAGTAACTGGATAGTCAATATTTCTAAAATAATATATGTTCCTAAATAGGAATTCTGTGTAGAGGAAGAAAAAGCAAGCCAGGACTTCCATATTGAAACTAGATTTACGGTAATGATATTTCTTAAATTACTTTGATACCAGCTTCTTCCTCAGGACCTTTCTCAGGGCCCCCACAACCTCCTTGTTCCTCAGGCTGTATATAATGGGGTTCAGCATGGGAGTAAGAAGAGTGTAGAACACAGAAAGACCTTGATCCAATGCTGGGGTGTGGGAGGAGCCAGGTGTCATGTACACCACTATGCCTGGCCCCAGGTAGAGACTCACCACAGTCAGGTGAGAAGAGCACGTGGCCAGAGCTTTGTTCCTCCCCTCAGGAGATTTCATTTTGAGAACAGTGAGGAAGATTTGAATGTAGGAGGCAATTATGAGGTTGAAAGGGATGAGGATAAATATGATACTTACCACAAATACCACCATCTCATAATCTGAAGTATCCTCACAGGATAGCTTTAAGATGGCTGGCATCTCACAGAAGAAGTGATTTATTTCCTTTAGACCACATATGGGAAAATGCATGGTGTAGATGGTTTGAATGAGTGAATTTAGAGCACCCCCAGTCCATGATGCTACTGCTATGAGCAAACAGACCTTAGAATTCATGATGACTGTGTATTGCAGGGGATTACAAATAGCCACAAATCGGTCATACGACATGAAGGTCAGAAGGAGACACTCAGCACCACCTAGACTCAGGCAGAAAAACATTTGGATTCCACAGCCAATGAAAGAGATGCTGTGCTTCCCCAAAGAGTGGTTGATGACCATCTTAGGAACTGAGCTGGAGATGTAGAACAAGTCAATGAGAGAGAGCTGGCTGAGTAAGAAGTACATGGGAGTGTGGAGGTGAACATCCAGCCAGATCAGGAAGGTGAGTATGGAGTTCCCTGTGAGGGCAATGAGGTAGACCAGAAGAATGAGGTAGACCAGGAGGCTGGCATATTGGAACTCAGGAAAGAGGCCCAAGAGGATGAAATCTGTAGTAGATATGTTATTTCTTTTTGCCATATCTTAACTTCCTCTATGATGGCTGATGCACTGTGGGACAAAAAATATGGGACATCTCGTAAATCTTATGCCTAGTTAAGAACCTTTATTTTAGACTAGTTATTCCCCTATCCATTCTTTCTATGTCTTAGTTGAACAAAATGATATTTAAAATGTCTTGAGGAAGTTACAGTCTTCCCACGTGGTGCCTGCCAATGTAGGAGATGTAAGAGATGTGAGTTCGATCCCTGGGTTGGGAAGATCCCCTGGAGGAGGAAATGGAAACCACTCCAGTATTCTTGCCTGGAGAATCCCATGGACAGAGGAGCATGGTGGGCTAGAGTCCATAGGGTTGCAAAGAGTTGGACATGACTGAAGCGATTTAGCATGCACATGAGGAACTTATGGGTGTGAACATATGGAGAGTTGGGGAGAGTGAAGCACTCAGACAAGGCATGGAACCTCCATGTCTTACGTATTTCTTTCATCTGAATGTTCATCCATATCTTTGATCACATCCTTTTATGATAAATCAGAAATCCATTAAAAAAAAAAAGGTGAGGTTCACCAGTCTTTAACTTATTGTTTGATAAACACTAAATGCTGATCATTTTACTCCACTATTTAAAAATTATTTCATATCTACAGTTATCATATCCATCCAAGAATTAAAAACTCATTATTTGGAATTTCCTGGGACAATGAGACTCCATATTTTGGTCTCCTTTTAGTTTTTGACTTATCAACGGGACCATTTCCTCAAGCGTCTTAAGTAGCTCCTCCTCTCCTCTGTCTATATCATCTCCCTTGTCAATCTTTCATAGCCCCATGCAGGACCAAATACATATTTCACATGGCAAAATTAAAATGTGGTACCCTTTTTTCAAAATTATTAAAAATTTCAAGATGGCAACATCAGATCACTAAATCACACACGGGCCACTCCTAAGCACAGGACACTGTATGACCTCAGAGTGAAGATTTTCCTGATTCTATGAGTTCAAGCTCTCAGAACAATATATTTACCTGTCTATCCTCTTTGGAGCTCACTTCTGTATTTCCAACAATTTCTTAAACACTTTCATCACATGTCCTGCCAACACTTCCAATTTATCATGGCAAAACTGAGCTCAACTCCCACCTTTTATGCCTTGATTATTTCAGTCATCACCTCTCCTCTAACACAAACACTCAGGCTTATAACATTGAGACCACGTTTAATTATTTTTCCTTATATATTTAATTAGTTAATTGATCTAACCATATTTAACTATCATATCTCTCAGACATTCCCCTCTTTTCCAAACTTATTATTTCACTCAATTCTAAATCTTTAGTCTTCTTATCATGATTGTCCAGACTCCTCCTTCTTCAAACATAATCATCTTAAAGCATAGCTGTGATTGAGTCACTCTCCGTGGCAACATTTGAAATGTTCTCCATGAATTAGTGAATTAAGCTCAATGCTGCTTATATTTGCATTTAAATACTCCACAAGTTTGTCACTAATTTAGCTGGCCAATTTTTTTGTATTGCAACAAAAATTTTCCCTTATAATGACTTACACTATAATCTTATGAAATATCGTATCTTTCCATCTTCATGCATTTACTTATGTACTGATAGTTTTCCTTTTATTTAGACCAGGCTCCCTCCAGTAAAGGCTGTATCAAATCCTTCCCATCATTTAACATTCTGATCAATGTCAGTGCCTTTTTGAATTCTTCTCAAAACTCTGTCCATTCCATTCTGATCAAAAACTGATTTTACCTTCTTTTTAAAATATTTGATTCCCTTTGAATTTCAACACTTGTTATCCGGTCCCATCACTTCATGGGAAATAGATGGGGAAATAGTGGAAACAGTGTCAGACTTTATTTTTTTGGGCTCCAAAATCACTGCAGATGGTGACTGCAGCCATGAAATTAAAAGACGCTTACTCCTTGGAAGGAAAGTTATGACCAACCTAGATAGCATTTTCAAAAGCAGAGACATTACTTTGCCAACACAGGTCCGTCTAGTCAAGGCTGTGGTTTTTCCTGTGGCCATGTATGGATGTGAGAGTTGGACTGTGAAGAAGGCTGAGCGCCAAGGAATTGATGCTTTTGAACTGTGTGGTGTTGGAGAAGACTCTTGAGAGTCCCTTGGACTGCAAGGAGATCCAACCAGTCCATTCTGAAGGAGATCAGCCTAGGGATTTCTTTGGAAGGAATGATGCTGAAGCTGAAACCCCAGTACTTTGGCCACCTCATGCGAAGAGTTGACTCATTGGAAAAGACTCTGATGCTGGGAGGGATTGTGGGCAGGAGGAGAAGGGGACAACAGAGGATGAGATGGCTGGATGGCATCACTGACTCGATGGACGTGAGTCTGAGTGAACTCTGGGAGTTGGTGATGGACAGGGAGGCCTGGCGTGCTGTGATTCATGGGGTCGCAAAGAGTCGGACACGACTGAGTGACTGAACTGAACTGAACTGAATAGAGTAGTAACTTTAATACCTGTAGTTGATAATCCCTACATATTGTTCCCTCAGTACAATTTTACAACATGGATCATAAAATAGGTAAGTGTATAAGAAAGTATTGGAATGCAGATATTTCAAGATTATTATATCTTTGCTATTATTCACTTTTGTGAACATATGAAAATGAAATATTTCTTTACTTTGACAAGCTCAGTGCTCAAGCAGTATGTCTGGCTGCTGTCACAAATCATTGAAACCTAGAGTTAAAATAGCTCATGAAAAAGGGAGTTGAATAAAGATTGGGAGGAGAAAGAGAAAGAAGTGGAATGGAGATAAAAGAAGTAAAATAAGAGGAGGGGGAGGAATAAGATGTTAGAGAATGTAAAGGAAAAAGAAGAAGAGGAAATGTGTTAACTGAAACGATGCCCATGAACTTCTCTAGCAATCCAATAGTTAAGAATCCCCATTTCCACTGCTGGGGACATGGGTTTGATTCCTGCTCAGGGAACTAAGATCCCACATGCCACGAGATGTGGCTAAAATATAAAATAAAATGGTGCCCAAGTTTTATTCTTTTATGATATTATCAGCACATACCATAGATACTATTACAAAAATTCTGCTTGTGGGTCACTTTTGAGGCCTCTAAGCCCTGGGTCCTTCTAATCACTTGTGAGTAATCATTCATGTGAATTAATGTACTTGTTAATTAACTTTTTATTTTAACAAACTTTCCTTATGGCTCTTTGTCATAATCAAAATACAGTTTGTGAGAAATGTGCTTCTTCTATTATGTATGACAGTAAATTAGTTTTAGAAAAACCAAGAAATTTTCTCAAGCACAAAAAAATTGGTATAGAATCAGAGCTCTAACTGACGGAATTTGACTTCTCTTCATGACCTAATTAGGGCTTCCCAGGTGGCACTAGTGTTAAAAGAATCTGCCTGCCAATGCAGGAGACACAAGAGATGCAGATTCAATCCCTGGGTTGGAAAGATTCCTTGGAGGAGGAAAATGGCAACCTACTCTAGTATTCTTGCCTGAAAAATTCCATAGACCAGAGAAGCCTGGTGGGCTTCTCTGTCCATGAGGTTGCAAAAAGTTGGACATGACTGAGAGACTGAACACAACATGACTTAATTATACCATGTTTACAAAGAAATCTGAATTTTCTATGAAGAGAGGTAGAGACAGCTAGATAAACACATGCACTCAAATCTCCAAATTGGGTGAGAGTTATTATGCATCGGACTTCACTAGTGGCTCAGACAGTAAAGCGTCTGTCTATAATGCGGGAGACCTGGGTATTATGCATCAGCTTAATTCCAACTGGCAACCTGGTTTCAAGCTTAGCACTAGAACATGACTAAATACTGGAATGCAGTCAGATCCTATCTCCAAAAGTAGGAGATATAATGTGCAGTCTATGGACCTTTTTAGAACTAGAATGTGTTACTGAAACCAGTGGACATTTATCACCAACAAATATAAAAGCAAAGAAGTCTCCTGCTCTTGGACCACTGCTTATTAATTGAGATTAATTCCTGTTGGTCATTTTATACCATAGGATAAGGAATAAAGGTGGGTGGGACACCATAGAAATAGTAAGTGAATAAGGCAGTTGATAAGAGGGAGAAATAAAGGAGAAAAGGAGAGAAATAACTGGGCTCTTAGCTATAGCTCTCTCTGCTTTTACTGCCACACCCACCACATTGCTGCTTCCCCTGTCACTCTAAATCTGTTAGCAACAGCTTCAGGCATTAAACCAAAAACTTCTACCTCTAATATCAGTGGCTTATGTGTCTGCTCTGTAGAATCCTATGATAGTTATCACCTGGTTGTTTTTGGAGGAAAACATGTTTAGAACTCTCCCCTGAACCTCATCAGGAACTAAGTTTCTCTCCACTAGAGAAAAAGCAGAGTAGGGGGTGGGGCTGATGAAGACAGCTGCTGCTTCTCACTATTCCATCATATAGAAAGAGACCCTGGAGCCTGTGTTCCAGGAGACCCAATGGGAGCAGAGAAGGGGATGGAGCTTAGGACATTTCCAGGGCTTGTCAACCTTTCATCAAATAAGGTGATCTCTGCAACAACAGACAAGAAAACAAATGGCGAGAACTTGCTTACCGGGCATTAAGTGCGTGCGTGCGTGCGTGCATGCTCAGTTGCTTCAGTTCAGTTCAGTCGCTCAGTCGTGTCTGACTCTGCAACCCCATGAATCGCAGCACGCCAGGCCTCCCTGTCCATTACCATCTCCCGGAGTTCACTCAAACTCACGTCCATCGAGTCGGTGATGCCATCCAGCCATCTCATCCTCTGTCGTCCCCTTTTCCTCCTGCTCCTGCCTCCGAGCGAGCATCAGAGTCTTTTCCAATGAGTCAACTCTTCGCATGAGGTGGCCAAAGTACTGGAGTTTGAGCTTTAGCATCATTCCTTCCAAAGAACACCCAGGACTGATCTCCTTAGTACTAATTAAAGATGCCACAAATATTCATTTAAAAAAGAGGTTCATATTATTAGTACTATCTCCTTTTTTGCTGAAGTGAAACGGGGGCACAGAAAGGTTCTATAATTTCCCATCCAGCTATCAAGGAGCAGAGTCAGGTTTCAAACCAGGACCCTGAGCAGCTCTACAGCCAGGGTCTTCTTCCTCTCAAATGCCATAGAGCTCAAGGATGTTTTCCTTCTCCTAAAAGTTTTCCACAAGGGTCCACAATAAGTAGGGGCACCTGAGTGCTGAAAAAAAGAGAGGGTGGGGAATTTAGGTGCTGGAAAAGTGGAATGTGCTACATTTCTAACCAATCTACCTAGATTGGTTAGAAACAGCACAGATATAACAGTGATGTTGGGAGAGCAGAAGGAGGATGGTGTGAATGGACACAGCACTGAAGCAAGACAGAAAAAAAAATTAGAGAGGCTGTAAAAATATTGATAAGGGGCCTTGACATAAGGCTGAAGGAAGGAGTGATTGTGCCTGACAATGTAAGAAATCATTAGTTACATGATATTTATAGAGAAGTTAACATCTTTCAAGCAGTCCTTCATAATTTCTTATTATTCTCATCTTTTTTTCAGTTTTAGTTTCTATCTATATATCTCCACCATGAGTTTTTTGACTGCTGTGATCCTGCCTCATTTATCTTGATAACCTCCACATTTAGTATTATTTGTAGAACATAGAAGGTGCTAATAAATGAAGAATGAATAAATCATAACTCTATGAAGAAAATAGTATCATCTCTATTTTTCAGACAAGAAAACTGATGTTGAAAGATTCAGAAGTTGGCCCAAGTTTTCACAGGTATATGCCATATCCTGAGTCCTTAGTCTGTCATGTCACAATTCCATACTTCATCTCTACTCCCGCAGCATTGAACACCTAATGAGAACACCAGGAGTTTGGCCAAAGGTTTATTTGTGCTGCGTAGTTACTCACATGAACCATTTGTTGTTGTGCTGTAAAATATAGCACGGAAAGAGACAAGCTAAATGGTCTCCATATCCTTTTAGAGCTTTAATTATGAAAATTCTCGGCTGCTTAGTCACTCAGTCATGTCTGACTCTTTGTGAACCCATGGACTGTAGCCCACCAGGCTTCTCTGTTCATGGGATTATCCAGGAAAGAATACTGGAGTGGGTAGTCATTCCCTTCTCCAGGGGATTTTCCTGACCCAGGGATCAAACCCTGTCCCCTGCATTGCAGGCAGATTCTTTACCATCTGAGCCACTGAGGAAGCCCTGGAAAATGCCCTAGTAGTGGCAAAAAGTGGCAAGGATTTGTTTTTTCTTGGAGGAAGGGCTGAAAATAAAGTACAGGTAAACTTACTGTTGTCGTAGTCATTCATATATTTCTACATCTATTCCCAAGCCCTGACTCAATCGTGTCTATTAATTGTAATTTTATGCTTCAGAAAATGCTTGTATAATGACTAGAAGATGCCAAGAAAATGACAAACCTCAGAATATTGTTTTAGCAAGTTGATAACTTCTCAGACTTATTCAAGTCCATCCATCCGATCTTTTTCTTGTTAATGTTGGTTTTCAGACTTTTGTTCAGTGGGTGGTGACTGTTCTCACAAGGAGACACCTTGTGTTTTTAAGAAATGAAATGTGATATTGACAGAGATCAACACATCTTCACTTTCATCGGGTCACAGGCTTAGCCCTGAGGACAGGTTTTGACGCCAAAATAAACTAAGGATTAAATATGAGCTGGGTTTGAGGGAGTGAAACCTTCCTCAAAGTATTAAAGTGAAGTATTTCATAAAAGGAAGCAAACCTCTTTCATTCTGGTGACTTAATAGTGCTTAGGGCCTTGTTTCAGATCCCCTGTGGGATTTCTGTCCCTTCACTTTAATTATTAGGATCTTCCACTTCCCTGAGCTTCCAGAACTTCTCTAAGGTATACCCACAGTTAAACAGCCACTTTTTCCCCACTGGGCCCTGGAATATGTATATAATATCACCTCCTTTGGGGCCCTGAGCCTGTTGTCATCTTAAAGTTTCCCTAGGGTTTTGTTTCTTGCTGATGAGTAGAAGGCCTATGAATTCCCTTAATGCTTTGTGAAATTAGCTATGTAAACACTTGATTTTTTTCTCATGAAAGTAAAAGTATGATGAAAATATACAAGTATATGTTAATAAGTTCTTACTAAGAAGTTGTTCACAAGAAATGATATTCTAGGAGTTTGATGATTCAAATTATATCTTAGGAATACTGTGTCATATTTATCAAAAGACTATTAAAAGCTGCATTTGGATAGACTGTCAAGCATCATTCACAACTGATTCAAATTAAACTAATGGCGTTTTCCTTTATTTTTTAAAATTTATATTTAGTTGGATGGTAATTGCTTTACAATGTTGTACTGGTTTTTGCTGTACAACAACATGAATCAGTTAAAAGAATACATATGTTTCCTCCCTCTTGAAACTCCCTGCCACCCCCAATCCCATCTCACCCATCTAGGTTGTCACAGAGTACCGAGTTGAGCTCCCTGTATTACACGGCCACTTCCAACTAACTTCTACTTTTTTTGTTTTAATTTAATTTTATTTAACTTTACAATATTGTATTGGTTTTGCCATATATCAAAATGAATCTGCCACAGGTATACATGTGTTCCCCATCCTGAACCCTCCTCCCTCCTCCCTCCCCATACCATCCCTCTGGGTCGTCCCAGTGCTCCAGCCCCAAGCATCCAGTATCATGCATCGAACCTGGAGTGGTGACTCGTTTCATATATGATATTATACATATTTCAATGCCATTCTCCCAAATCATCCCACCCTCTCCCTCTCCCACAGAGTCCAAAAGACTGTTCTATACATCAATGTCTTTTTTGCTGTCTCGTATACAGGGTTATTGTTACCATCTTTCTAAATTCCTTATATATGCGTTAGTATACTGTATTGGTGTTTTTCTTTCTGGCTTACTTCACTCTGTATAATAGGCTCCAGTTTCATCCACCTTATTAGAACTGATTCAAATGTATTCTTTTTAATGGCTGAGTAATACTCCATTGTGTATATGTACCATAGCTTTCTTATCCTTTCATCTGCTGATGGACATCTAGGTTGCTTCCATGTCCTGGCTATTATAAACAGTGCTGCAATGAACATTGGGGTACACGTGTCTCTTTCAATTCTGGTTTCCTCAGTGTGTATGCCCAGCAGTGGGATTGCTGAGTCACGTGGCCGTTCTATTTCCAGTTTTTTAAGGAATCTCCACACTGTTCTCCATAGTGGCTGTACTAGTTTGCATTCCCACCAACAGTGTAAGAGGGTTCCCTTTTCTCCATATCCTCTCCAGCATTTATTGCTTGTAGACTTTTGGATAGCAGCCATTCTGACTGGCGTGAAATAGTGCCTCATAGTGGTTTTGATTTGCATTTCTCTGATAATGAGTGATGTTGAGCATCTTTTCATGTGTTTGTTAGCCATCTGTATGTCTTCTTTGGAGAAATGTCTATTTAGTTCTTTGGCCCATTTTTTGACTGGGTCATTTATTTTTCTGGAATTGAGCTGTAGGAGTTGCTTGTATATTTTTGAGATTAGTTGTTTGTCAGTTGCTTCATTTGCTATTATTTTCTCCCATTATGAAGGCTGTTTTTTCACCTTGCTTATAGTTTCCTTTGTTGTGCAGAAGCTTTTAAGTTTACGTATAGTAATGTATATGTTTATAAGCTACTCCCTCAATTCATCCTACACTCACCTTCCCCTGCTGTGTCCACAAGTCCAATCTCTATATCTGTGCCCTGAAAATAGGGTGATCATTACCATTTGTCTAGATTTCATATGTTCATTAACATATGGTATTTGTTTTTCTCTTTCTGACTTACTTCACTCTTTACAACAGGCTCTAGGTTCATCCACCTCATTACAACTGACTCAAATTCATTCTTTTCTTATGGCTGAGAATATCCCATTGTATATATGCACCACAACGTTTTTATCCATTCATCTGTTGATGTACATCTAGGTTGCTTTCAAGACCTGGCTATTGTAAACACCGCTGCAATGAACATTGGGGTACAGGTGCCTTTTCAGATTATGGGTTCCTCAGCATATATGCCTAGTACTGGGACTGCTGAGTCGTATGGTAGTTTTATTCTTAGTTTTGTAAGGAATCTCCATACTGTCCTCCAGAGTGGTGTATCTGTTTACATTCCTACCAACAGTGCAAGAGGCTTGGTTCCCTTTCTCCACACTCTCTCCAGCATTTGTAGATTTTTTGATGATGGCCATTCTGACTGGTGTGAGGTGATACCTCATTGTGGTTTTCATTTGCGTTTCTCTAATAATGAATGGTATCCTTTCATGCGTTTATTAGCCATCTGTATATCTTTTTTTGGGGAAATGTCTCTTTAGGTCTTTTCCGCACTTTTTCACTTGGTTGTTTGTTTTTCTGATTTTGAGTTTTATGACCTGTTTGTATACTTTGGAAATTAATCCTCTGTTAGTTTTCCCACTTGCTATTATTTTTTCCTATCCTGAGAGTTGTCATTTCACCTTGTTCATACTTTCCTTTACTGTGCAAAGTTTGTAAGTTTAATTAGGTTTCACTTGTTTATTTTTGTTTTTTATTTCCTTTATTCTAGGATATGGGTCATAGAGGGTGTTGCTGTGATTTATGTCACTGAGTGTTCTGTCTATGTTTTCCTCTAAGTTTTATAGTTTCTCATCTTAAAGTTAGGTATTTAATCCATTTTGAGTTTATTTTTGCATATGGTTTTAGGAAGTGTTCTAATTTCATTCTTTTACATGTAACTGTCCAGTTTTCCCAGCGCAACTTATTGAAGAGACTATCTTTGCCACATTGTATGTTGCCTCCTCTGTCAAAGATAAAATGCCTACAGGTGTGTGGGTTTATCTCTGGGCTTTCTATCTTGTTCCCTTGGTCTGTATTTTGTTTTTGTGCCTGTACCACACTGTCTCAATGACTGTAGCTCTTTAGAATACTCTGAAGTCAGGAAGGTTGATTCCTTCAACTCCATTCTTCTTTCTCAAGATTCCTTTGGCTATTTGTGATTTTTTTGTGTTTCCATACAAATTGTGAGGTTTTTTTGTTCTAGCTCTGTGAAAAATGCAATTGATAATTTGATAGGGATCACATTGACTCTGTAGATTGCATTTAGTAGGACAGTCACTTTCACAGTATTGTTTCTTCCAACCCAGGAACACAGATTATCTCTCCATCTGTTTATGTTTTCTTTCATCAGTGTCATAGTTTTCTGTATACAACTCTTTTGTCTCCTTAGTTTTGTTTATTCCTATGTATTGTATTCTTTTTGATGCAATGGTAAATGGAATTGATTCCTTAATTTCTCTTTCTGTTTTTCATTGTTAGTATATAGGAATGCAAGTGATTTCTGTGTATTGATTTTGTATCCTGCAACCTTACTAAATTCATTGATTTGCTCTAGTAATTTTGTGATAGTATCTTTAGGGTTTTTATGTATAGTATCATGTTGTCTGCAAACAGGGGGAGTTTTACTTCTTTTTCTATCTGGATTCCTTTTATTCCATTTATTCCTCTGATTGCCATAGTTAAGACTTCCAAAACTATATTGAACAATAGTGGTGAGAGTGGGTGCCCTTGTCTTGCTCCTCATCTTAGAGGGAATACTTTCAGTTTTCACCTTTGAGAATAATGTTTGCTGTGGTTTTGTTGTATTATGGCCTTTGCTATGTTGAGGTAGGTTTCTTCTATGCCCATTTTTGAAGAGTTTTTATCATAAATGGGTGCTGGCTTTTGTCAAAGGCTTTTTCTTCATCTATTGAGATTATCATATGGTTTTTAATCTTTCAATTAGTTAATATGGTGTATTAACCATTGATTGATTTCTGTATATTGAAGAATCCATGCATCCCTGGGATAAATCCAACTTGATCATGATGTATGATCTTTTTAATGTGTTGTTGAGTCCTGTTTGCTAGAATTTTGTTGAGAATTTTTGCATCTAAGTTCATCAGTGATATTGACCTGTAATTTTTTCCCCCTGTGTGTATATGTGTGTGTGTGAGAGACAGAGAGCTGTCTTTGTCTGGCTTTGGTGTCATTGTGGTGGTGGCCTTGTAGAATGAGTTTCAAACTGTTCCTTCCTCTGCAGTTTTTTGAAAGAGTTGCAAAAGGATAGGGCTTAGCTCTTCTCTAACTGTTTGATAGAATTCACCTGTGAAGCAATCAGGCCCTGGGCTTTTGTTTTTTGGGGAAGTTTTTTTTTTTTTTTTTTATCACAGGTTTGATGTAGGTGCTTGTAATTGGTTTGTTCATCATTTCTCTTTCTTCCTGGTTCAACCTTGTAAAGTTGACCTTTGCTAAGAATCTGTCCATTTCCTCCAGATCATCCATTTTATTTGCATTTTGTTGTTCATAATCGTCTCTTATGATCTTTTGTATTTCTATATTGCCTGTTATAACCTTCCTTTTTCATCCTAATTTTGTTGATTTGATTCTTCTCCCCTTTTTTTTCCTTGATGAGTCTGGTTAATGGTTGGTCTATTTTGTTTATCTTTTCAAAGAACCATATTTGTTTTATTAACCTATTGTTTCCTTCATTTCTTTTTCATTTATTTCTGCTCTGATCTTTATGATTTCTTTGCTTCTACTAACTTTATGGTTCTTTTGTTCTTCTTTTTCCAGTAGTTTTAGGCATGTAGTTAGCTTGTCTATTTGATGCCTTTCTTGTTTCTTCAGGTAGGATTGTATTGCTATAAATTTCCCTCTTAGAACTGGTTTTGGTGCACCCCATAGGTTTTGGGTCATTGTGTTTTCATTGTTATCTGTTTCTAGGAATTTTATTTCCCTTTTTATTTCTTCAGTAATCTATTCACTGTTTAGAAATGTATTGTAAAATCTCTAGGTGTTTATGTTTTCACAGTTTTTTCCCCTGTAATTGATAAATGTCCTATAGCACTGTGGTCAGAAAAGATGCTTCATATGTTTTCAATTTTCTTAAATTTACTGAAGCTTCGTTTGTGACCCAACTGATTCTTTCATTTTCTCCATTTTATTTTCAAAGTATTGGATTATCTTTACTAACATTACTCTGAATTCTTTTTCAGCTAGCTTGACTATTTCCTTTCATTTATTTGGTCTTGTGACTTTCTGCCTTGTTCCTTCATTTGTGCAGTATTTCTCTGTATTTTCATCACTTTTTTCTAAGTTACTATATTTGAGGTCTCCTTTTCCTAGGCTTTAGGGTCATATTATTCCTTCCTTTTGTTTTCTACCCTCGATGCATAAGGTTGGTCTAGTTGTTTGTGTAGGCTTCATGTTGGGAGTGACTTGTGTCTGCATTCTGGAGCACAGAGGTGAGTTTTCTTTTTTTCCCTCTGATGAGTAGGGCTGTGTGAGATGGTAAGTTTTGGAGTGTCTCTGGTAATCTTGTCTGCTGTTGATTGAGTCTGTATTTTTCTCTTGCTTGCTAGTTGAGTGAGGCATCCTGTACAGGGTGCTGTCAGCAGGTGGGTGATGCTGGGTCTTGCATATAAGTAGAGGCTTTTCTGGGAGTTCTCACTAATTAGTACTCGCCTGGGCTAAGAGTCCTTGGGCAGTTTAGGGTCCTGGACTCAGCAGTCCTACTCCAAAGACTTAGGACTGATCTCTGGGCAGGGAATCAAGACTCCACATGTCACTTGTTATGGTTTTAAAGGGGATTAAAACAAACATACAAAGAAAACAAACAAAAAACATAATAAAAGATAAAAGTTGAGCCCAGAGGAATGGTATGTGGAAAATTGGACTAATAATAACAAAAACAATGTAACATACCCACACACACATACACATAAACAAAGTTGAAACAGTACAAAGGAAATAAAAATACACTAGATTGACCTGGTAGGCAAAGGAATTAAAAAAGTATATCGACCAATTAGAAACAAAGCTAGCTAAAATATAATCCAGGAAGCCAAACCAAAGCAGAGTGCCAACTGGTGAATATTGCAAAGAAAACAAAGCAAACTAACAAACATGGTTAAAAAAAGAAAAAGAAAGAAAGAGGAAGAAAAGGTAAGAGGAAAATAACAGAAAAGCAAAGTTAAATAGAAGTAATAGAAAGATTTGTATGTATTAAAGAATGACTACAGCAGGAGAAGAACAATAAGAAAAACAAAGAAACAAGATAGGAAAAAAAAAAAAGCATTTCAATAAGCCAAAATGGAGTTAGAAGTATATAAATGAAATTAAAAGTGTGGTTGAAAAAAAGAAAAAAAAAGTTCTCAAGGTTGTACTTGAGACCAAATAAAACACACTATAAGAGAGCGATTCAATGAACAAAATAAATAAAAAACAAAATTAACCAATTAAAAACAACTAACTAAAACACAAAAGAGAAAAAAAAAAAACCAAAAGAGAGTGCCAAGTGAGAAATAAAGCAAATAGGACAAATGGACATAAATAGGACAAACAGGCAAAAATTGTAAAGAAAATAAAAGAAAAAACAGAAAAGCAAAGTTAAAATAGAAGTAAATATATATATATATATATATACACACACACATACATACATACACAAACAAACAAAACTAGAAAAGACATAAAACAGCAAACAGTAGAAGTAGAAATATAGGAATGAAATAAAAGCATTGTTAAAATAATTTTATGTTTTCATAGGGTCTCAGCTGTCAGTGCTCTTGATCCAGGTTTGAGACACAACCTTCCTCCACCTTCTTAAGAAGCCCTCCAGTTCTAGGGAGGGCTGGTCTCTGGACCTACTGTGGGCAGCTCAGACTCTAGTCTGGCCCTGCTCATATGTGTACTTGCCTCCAATGTCTGCAGCTGCCAGACCTAGTGTTTTCTTATGTGAAAACACTCATTGTCCTTTTACATATTCCATAGACACAGTATAACTAGTTGATTGTATGTATTTCATCTGCAGCTTCTGCAGCTGATAGAAAGGTTTTTAATCCTGCTTCTTATTTGCCCCACCCCTAGAGCTCAATTGTGGTTTTATACTCACCTCTGTGTGTGAGACAGCCACAGGAGTATGCTCCTGAGGTGTCCCTGGAGGACTTGGGTCTGCCCTAGTAAGGACAATGAATAGAGGTGGCATGACTGCTTGGATTGCAGGGATTTTGGCAACACAGGGTGTGCAGAGAATCTGACAGCCATGGGCACAAGAGATATGGCTCTATTAGGAGCCTTTTCTAGCCTCCAGCAGTAAGCACTGAAAGGGCAGTCCTGACTGGTGCCTCTATTGCTCAACTTATAGCACTGCCAAGTGGGGAGAGAAGGTCTATAGTGGTGGCTCCAGTCCTGTACACAACTCAGAAGTAGCCCCTAGCTTCCATGGGTACCCAGTTTTTCTCCAAAGACATTGGAGAAAATGTCTATTGTGAATTTCCTCCCTACCATTCCTCATGCCAAATCCCTTCAGTCAACAGCAGTCCTCCACCTGAGTTTCTAGTCCCCAGCCCTGGTGCATACCATTGGACCTGTGTCTCAGTCTGGGATATGTACAGCTGCAGAACTGATTTTGTGGTTTTCACTCATTTCAGACTCTCACAGATCAGCTGCTTCACCCTACTTCAACAGCCTCAAATGCTTTCCTTCTGTTCCAACTGATTTCCCTGGATGTAGGAGTCTCTCCTGCTTCAGCTTTCCCACCCCCACTGCAGGTCTTCTCCTGATTTTGCTCTGTTCCTCCATCTTCCTTCTTTCTTTTGCCATACCCAATCATGTGTCTATCCATATAATTCTTTCTGTTGGTTAAGGACTCCTGTTAGTATTCTTCCAATGATCTGTGTACTTGTATTCCCAATACATTTGTGGACAGAGATGTATGCACTCGATATCCACCTACTCCTCTGCCATCTTGGTTCTCCCCAGTCTTTGCCTTTAAATCCACTTCACTCTCTCTATTTGTGATATAATCCTTGAAACTAATGCTGCCATGAGAGTAACTACTCAACAAAAAAAACCCTGCTATATCAGATCAGAAAAAATTTTATATGGCTTTAACAGCTTTCAGTTCAGTTCAGTTGCTCAATTGTGTCCGACTCTTTGTGACCCCATGGATCGCAGCACACCAGGCCTCCCTGTCCATCACCAACTCCCGGAGTTCACTCAGACTCACGTCCATCGAGTCAGTGATGCCATCCAGCCATCTCATCCTCTGTCATCCCCTTCTCCTCCTGTCCCCAACCCCTCCCAGCATCAGAGTCTTTTCCAATGAGTCAACTCTTTGCATGAGGTGGCCAAAGTACTGGAGTTTCAGCTTCAGCATCATTCCTTCCAAAGAAATCTCAGGGCTGATCTCCTTCAGAATGGACTGGTTGGATCTCCTTGCAGTCCAAGGGACTCTCAAGAGTTTTCTCCAACACCACAGTTCAAAAGCATCAATTCTTCGGCACTCAGCTTTCTTCACAGTCCAAATCTCACATCCATACATGACCACAGGAAAAACCACAGCCTTGACTAGATGGACCTTTTTTGGCAAAGTAATGTCTCTGCTTTTGAATATGCTATCTAGGTTGGTCATAACTTAGGGTGGATGTTAAATCATGACTTAGTGACAAGTTTGATCAGGTTTTTGTAACTAATGCAATGCTTTTTCTTTAATAAACATCTGTTTTTTATAAACATTGTAATGTTTAATAGTTTCTGGAGCCGTGGCTGCACGGGCGCAGGAGGGCCTAGAGGAGCTGTCCCACATTGAAGGTCAGGAAGGGCTGTGGTGAGGAGATACCTCTCGTGCAACGTAAGGAGCAATGGCTGCGCTCTGCTGGAGCAGCCATGAAGAGATACCCCTCGCCCAAGGTAAGAGAAACCCAAGTAAAATGGTAGGTGTTGCAAGAGGGCATCAGAGGGCAAACACACTGAAACCATACTCACAGAAAACTAGTCAATCTAATCACACTAGGACCACAGCCTTGTCTAACTCAATGAAACTAAGCCATGCCCGTGGGGCAACCCAAGACGGGTGGGTCATGGTGGAGAGATTTGACAGAATGTGGTCCACTGGAGAAGGGAATGGCAAACCACTTCAGTATTCTTGCCTTGAGAACCCCATGAAAGGTATGAAAAGGCAAAATGATAGGATACTGAAGGAGAAACTCCCCAGGTCAGTAGGTACCCAATATGCTACTGGAGATCAGTGGAGAAATAACTCCAGAAAGAATGAAGGGATGGAGCCAAAGCAAAAACAATACCCAGCTGTGGATGTGACTGGTGTTAGAAGCAAGGTCCGATGCTGTAAAGAGCAATATTGCATAGGAACCTGGAATGTCAGGTCCATGAATCAAGGCAAATTGGAAGTGGTCAAACAAGAGATGGCAAGAGTGAATGTTGACATTCTAGGAATCAGCGAACTGAAATGGACTGGAATGGGTGAATTTAACTTAGATGACCATTATATCTACTACTGCGGGCAGGAATCCCTCAGAAGAAATGGAGTGGCCATCATGGTCAACAAAAGAGTCCGAAATGCAGTACTTGGATGCAATCTCAAATACGACAGAATGATCTCTGTTCATTTCCAAGGCAAACCATTCAATATCACAGTAATCCAAGTCTATGCCCCAACCAGTAACGCTGAAGAAGCTGAAGTTGAACGGTTCTATGAAGACTTACAAGACCTTTTAGAACTAACACCCAAAAAAGATGTCCTTTTCATGATAGGGGACTGGAATGCAAAAGTAGGAAGTCAAGAAACACCTGGAGTAACAGGCAAATTTGGCCTTGGAATACGGAATGAAGCAGGGCAAAGACTAATAGAGTTTTGCCAAGAAAATGCACTGGTCATAACAAACACCCTCTTCCAACAACACAAGAGAAGACTCTATACATGGACATCACCAGATGGTCAACACCGAAATCAGATTGATTATATTCTTTGCAGCCAAAGATGGAGAAGCTCTATACAGTCAGCAAAAACAAGACTGGGAGCTGACTGTGGCTCAGATCATGAACTCCTTATTGCCAAATTCAGACTTAAGTTGAAGAAAGTGGGGAAAACAACTAGACTATTCAGGTATGACCTAAATCAAATCCCTTATGATTATACAGTGGAAGTGAGAAATAGATTTAAGGGCCTAGATCTGATAGATAGAGTGCCTGATGAACTATGGAATGAGGTTCGTGACATTGTACAGAAGACAGGGATCAAGACCATCCCCATGGAAAAGAAATGCAAAAAAGCTAAATGGCTGTCTGGGGAGGCCTTACAAATAGCTGTGAAAAGAAGAGAAGCGAAAAGCAAAGGAGAAAAGGAAAGATATAAACATCTGAATGCAGAGTTCCAAAGAATAGCAAGAAGAGATAAGAAAGCCTTCTTCAGCGATCAATGCAAAAAAATAGAGGAAAACAACAGAATGGGAAAGACTAGGGATCTCTTCAAGAAAATCAGAGATACCAAAGGAACATTTCATGCAAAGATGAGCTCGATAAAGGACAGAAGCAGAAGATATTAAGAAGAGATGGCAAGAATACACAGAAGAACTGTACAAAAAAGATCTTCATGACCCAGATAATCACAATGGTGTGATCACTGGCCTAGAGCCAGACATCCTGGAATGTGAAGTCAAGTGGGCCTTAGAAAGCATCACTACGAACAAAGCTAGTGGAGGTGATGGAATTCCAGTTGAGCTATTCCAAATCCTGAAAGATGATGCTGTGAAAGTGCTGCACTCAATATGCCAGCAAATTTGGAAAACTCAGCAGTGGCCCCAGGACTGGAAAAGGTCAGTTTTCATTCCAATCCCAAAGAAAGGCAATGCCAAAGAATGCTCAAACTACTGCACAATTGCACTCATCTCACACGCTAGTAAAGTAATTCTCAAAATTCTCCAAGCCAGGCTTCAGCAATATGTGAACCGTGAACTTCCTGATGTTCAAGCTGGTTTTAGAAAAGGCAGAGGAACCAGAGATCAAATTGCCAACATCCGCTGGATCATCGAAAAAGCAAGAGAGTTCCAGAAAAACATCTATTTCTGCTATATTGACTATGCCAAAGCCTTTGACTGTGTGGATCACAATAAACTGTGGAAAATTCTGAAAGAGATGGGAATACCAGACCACCTGATCTGCCTCCTGAGAAATTTGTATGCAGGTCAGGAAGCAACAGTTAGAACTGGAAATGGAACAACAGACTGGTTCCAAATAGGAAAAGGAATACGTCAAGGCTGTAGATTGTCACCCTGTTTATTTAACTTATATGCAGAGTACATCATGAGAAACGCTGGACTGGAAGAAACACAAGCTGGAATCAAGATTGCCGGGAGAAATATCAATAACCTCAGATATGCAGATGACACCACCCTTATGGCAGAAAGTGAAGAGGAACTAAAAAGCCTCTTGATGAAAGTGAAAGTGGAGAGTGAAAAAGTTGGCTTAAAGCTCAACATTCAGAAAACGAAGATCATGGCATCCGGTCCCACCACTTCATGGGAAATAGATGGGGAAACAGTGGAATCAGTGTCAGACTTTATTTTGGGGGCTCCAAAATCACTGCAGATGGTGACTGCAGCCATGAAATTAAAAGACGCTTACTCCTTGGAAGGAAGGTTATGACCAACCTAGATAGCATATTCAAAAGCAGAGACATTACTTTGCCAACAAAGGTTCGTCTAGTCAAGGCTATGGTTTTTCCTGTGGTCATGTATGGATGTAAGAGTTGGACTGTGAAGAAGGCTGAGCGCCGAAGAACTGATGCTTTTGAACTGTGGTGTTGGAGAAGACTCTTGAGAGTCCCTTGGACTGCAAGGAGATCCAACCAGTCCATTCTGAAGGAGATCAGCCCTGGGATTTCTTTGGAAGCAATGATGCTGAAGCTGAAATTCCAGTACTTTGGCCACCTCGTGAGAAGAGTTGACTCATTGCAAAAGACTCTGATGCTGGGAGGGATTGGGGGCAGGAGGAGAAGGGGACGACAGAGGATGAGATGGCTGGATGGCATCACTGACTCGATGGACGTGAGTCTGAGTGAACTCCGGGAGTTGGTGATGGACAGGGAGGCCTGGTGTGCTGCGATTCATGAGGTCACAAAGAGTAAGACACGACTGAGCGACTGATCTGATCTGATCTATGTTAAATTTGTAAGGCCTCCGCAGACAGCCATTTTGCTTTTTTGCATTTCTTTTCCATGGGGATGGTCTTGATCCCTGTCTTCTGTACAATGTCACGAACCTCATTCCATAGTTCATCAGGCACTCTATCTATCAGATCTAGGCCCTTAAATCTATTTCTCACTTTCACTGTATAATCATAAGGGATTTGATTTAGGTCATACCTGAATAGTCTAGTTGTCTTCCCCACTTTCTTCAACTTAAGTCTGAATTTGGCAATAAGGAGTTCATGATCTGAGCCACAGTCAGCTCCCAGTCTTGTTTTTGCTGACTGTATAGAGCTTCTCCATCTTTGGCTGCAAAGAATATAATCAATCTGATTTCGGTGTTGACCATCTGGTGATGTCCATGTATAGAGTCTTCTCTTGTGTTGTTGGAAGAGGGTGTTTGTTATGACCAGTGCATTTTCTTGGCAAAACTCTATTAGTCTTTGCCCTGCTTCATTCCGTATTCCAAGGCCAAATTTGCCTGTTACTCCAGGTGTTTCTTGACTTCCTACTTTTGCATTCCAGTCCCCTATCATGAAAAGGACATCTTTTTTGGGTGTTAGTTCTAAAAGGTCTTGTAAGTCTTCATAGAACCGTTCAACTTCAGCTTCTTCAGCGTTACTGGTTGGGGCATAGACTTGGATTACTGTGATACTGAATGGTTTGCCTTGGAAACGAACAGAGATCATTCTGTCATATTTGAGATTGCATCCAAGTACTGCATTTCGGACTCTGGAGTTGGTGATGGACAGGGAGGCCTGGTGTGCTGCGATTCATGGTGTCACAAAGAGTCGGATACGACTGCGTGACTGATCTGATCTGATCTGATGTTAAATTTAAATAATTATGAACTTTAATACACAATTAGAGATAATTTGAATTTTTTAGGATTTTTGAAACTATTTTAATGAGTACAACTTGCTTATAATTTTCCCATTCTTGTGCTGTTATGGTTAGGTTTTTGTAATGAAGTCTTAGGAGTCTCACGGGAGAATGGTGCATGTCCTTTCGTGCACTCAACAAGAGTATGTGTAGGAGTTTAAAGGACTATACAAGTATCAAGGAGAAAGATTATGTAGAGCTATGAATATCTAAGAAGGAAAAGTTGGTAAGCCTGAGGGAAAGAAATCCTAATTTCACCTGTACCTATCAGGCACATTAACTACTATGACTAATCATTAAGGTAATATGAATTTTGCAAGAGTGGAAGTGTCTATGATGTCATGTAGAAAAAAACGTGTTCCCTTATTGTTACTTGATATGAATTTTCTATAAATCACATATATACAATGAATTTATTGCCTGAATAGAAGGGTCAATTAGATTAAAAGCTTAAAAAACCATAAGTGAAAACAACATAAAACACAGTCCTAATGGTTAGTTTGTCCTTAAAATATAACACCCAGACCAGAAGCTTTGGATAAACTTGGAGAGTACATCATGAGAAATGCTGGGCTGGATGAAGCACAAGCTGGAATCAAGATTGCCAGGAGATATATCAATAACCTCAGATATGCAGATGACACCACCCTTATGGCAGAAAGTGAAGAAGAACTAAAGAGCCTCTTGATGAAAGTGAAAGAGGAGAGTGAAAAAGATGGCTTAAAACTCAACATTCAAAAATGAACATCATGGCATCCGGTCCCATCACTTCATGGCAAATAGATGGGGAAACAATGGAAACAGTGACAGACTTTATTTTCTTGGGCTCCAAAATCACTTCAGATGGTGACTGCAGCCATGAAATTAAAAGACGCATGTTCCTTGGAAGAAAAAACCTAGACAGCATATTAAAAAGCAGAGACATTTTATCGACAAAGGTCCGTCTAGTCAAAGCTATGGTTTTTCATCTTTAATCATGTAAAGATGTGTGAATTGGACCATAAAGAAGGCTGAGTATCAAAGAACTGATGCTTTTGAATTGTGATGTTGGAGAAGACTCTTGAGAGTATCTTAGACAGCAAGGATATCAAACCAGTCAGTCTTAAAGAAAATCAACCCTGAATACTCCTTAGAAGGACTGATGCTGAAGCTGAAACTCCAATACTTTGGCTACCTAATGCAAAGAGCTGACTCACTGAGAAAAAACCCTGATGCTCAGAACGATTGAGGCAGGAGGAGAAGGGGGAGACAGAACATGAGATGGTTGGATGGCATCATCAATTCAATGGACATGAGTTTGAGCAAACTCAGAGATATTGAAGGATAGGAAAGCTTGGTGTGCTCCAGTCCATGGGGTCACAAAGAGTAGGATACAGTTTAGCAACTGAACAGCAATAAAATGTCAAGAAAGATGAAAACATGGTGAGGAATTTATGAGAACTCTCTGTATTATCTTTACAACTTCTCTGTAAATCAAGAACTTTTCAGAAAATAAAAGTTTATTTTAAAGTATTATTGGTCTATTAAAAGTGTGTAGTTTGATGAACCAGTTTAAATTTTTTTTGATCAAGAACCTATTTGAATTCATATTTAGAAGGAAAGTATCCAAAAACTCTGCCTGATAAATTCTAATGGCCAAAATAATTGATTGGAGGTCAAAAGCAATTGTGGACAGAAGCAACAAAGTCGAGTGTGAGGAAAAGAAGAGCAGAGGAGAGTATGAAAAGGCACAGAATTCTCCAAACACAAGATGTTTCCACATTTCCTTAAATTCTTCAAGGGCCTTGCTGTGTCTGTCTTCAATTATGTGGCCATTTAAGTATGTTGATTATTCTAATACCTGTCTTTTATTTCATAATACCTGTTAATCATAAAAGCTTCTCCCTTTGGTCGGGGTGTACAATAATTTAGTGCCCAGATCATACTCACTTCCCCTAAGCTGAGTATACATTTGAGCCTCTTTCTATATTCCATCATCATTCCCTGTCCATTCCTATAGCTTCTATATCCATCAAAATTATGGATGATTTTTTCCATAAAAACCATGTTAGTCCATCTGCTCTGAAACAGCTTCCCATGCTTAAATTTTCCTCATTTCTACTTTCATTCATTCCTACTTATTCTTTAAAATTCAATTCAGATGTTATTATACACATGAAACCATCCTTTAATAATCTACCAATTATCTATCTAGACAACTTAATCCTCCCTCACTTGTGGAACCATAGCAATTTCTACATAATTTTGTTGTGGTACTAATCGGTCATATCATAATCTCTCTTTTTTTTCATAAATCAATTTCCCCACTTGATCAGATCTTACTGCATTTATTATTTTTCCATTTCAGTTCTCAGCATATAGTACAGCTTTTGTTGATTTTAATGAAACATAAATTTAATTAATAGTGTTAAGTCAGTGCCTACTAAGAAAAAGATAATTTATGAAAAAGAGGGACAAAAAAGGAGGGAACATAATGAGGACTGAAGCAAAATCCTAGGCTTCCATAGCTTTATTCCCACTGTTAATTGTAAGGGAGTTGGAAAAAATCATTTACAGTGTGACGTAGGTATGATAAGCCAAGGGAGAGAGAGAGAGATGTAATTAACTAATGAAAACATGCTGGTATTCACTGTGGAAATAAAGGTAGATTTTGATGCAGAGATAAGACTTAAATCTGACCTTGAAGAAAAGGGAGAATTTAGCTAAGAAGATAAGAAAAAGTGATATTCTACACAGGGGAAATAGGTCTAGAGTGAGGGTCCTATGAATAGAAATGAAGGAGAAAATAAGAATTGTTAGAAAAGAGAAATCAATATTGGTTACTTAATGGTTGTATGAAATTAATGATTAAAAGTAAAAGAAAAGTACAAGTTGGAACTTAGAGGAAATGATGGTGATGTTGACAGGAAAGCAAACAAAAAATTCAGAGTATGTAGCTAGTGGATAGTTTTAAAAAACACTAATTATATCCTGGAGAGAAGATTCCTTTAGGCCACTACACCTGGGCACCTCAACCCTTAATGAGCAGTTGGTGGGGCTGAGTCAGGAAGCAGCAATGCTCGGAGTGACTGGCCGCTCTATGCTAAATCCCAGGCCACTGAGGAATTAGGGAGATTCCAGTTCTGCTTACAATTTAGGCTGAGGAGAGACAGCTTATCAAGATATACCCAATTACCTATCTTTTCCTACTGAATAGTTTACTTGTCTTTTTAAACGGTATAATCAGAGTCACTGGGCCAAAGGAATTTTTAATACTTTATACTTTGTAAGATCTTATGACTGAGCACAAATTCAAGGTAAGCATCTTGATAGAGAATCCAATTTTTTCTGGTTGTGAAAAATCCATTCCTAATGTTAATTCTATAGTTATTTGTAAATAATATTTGTAGGGTTCAATCTTGTTAAGCAGATAACTATTAAGCAGTAAGAAAGTGTTATTTAACTATATGACTAGCAAAGTTGTATGTCCTTTAGTCATTTATGCATATTATTTCTCAAGTGGACATAGAAATGATGATCCTCTTCCCATATAGTTCAACCAGATAAAATGCTGCCAAATGCTCTGAAGTCAATGAGGGATCATAAAAGCAACAAAATAATGCTGTTAGGTAGAAAAATGGTTTTTGTCCTGTAAGCTTCTTTTTGATACAGGAATTAAATCCAGAGTTCTAAGACCTGTATTCCAATCCTGAATTGATAGTGTATCTAACTTATTTTCACTGAAGGCAACATGTCAGATCTAGAGAGAAAAGGTGGAACTTAGCAAATACAGTTTCTTCCATCACAAATTTTATGACTTAAAGGGTGAGATACATATTAACACATGTAACCGCAACAATGATGAAATATAGGTTTAAATTCAGACTGCGATGAATGGAATTTGGAGTGAGAGTTTATAATTGAACCTAGCCAAGTAGGAAAGCAGCACCTGTGCTAGAAATGGGATGACGTGTAACAAGCACTTACATCACAGAACCCTGCTTTCTTATTTACAAAGTCAGAAAATTTTCAAAGATCTGGCCAGTCTGAAATCTCAGTTTCTCACCATCTGATGACTCTAGATGAACCACATACAGTGCCCTGACTGCACGAAGGCTCCCTTTAAGGCAGGAGAGAATAAGATAAACGTTGACCATTTTTGTTATTAAATTTACTTTTTTAAATCTTAAACTGTCCACATCTAAAATCAGGCTAACCCTTCAAGACATTCACCCAGGAGAAAGGCCCTGATTAACTGTGATTTCTTGGTTTGAAGGTGATCAACATGGTATGCTCGAATAAAAGGTGGATATGTAAAGATAGATGTCTCAATCTGGCAGTGCCAACCCACAGAGTTCAGCTAGTTCTTCACAAGAAATGAAGCCTTTTAGTGATTGATCGGAGAAGGCAATGGCACCCCACTCCAGTACTCTTGCCTGGAAAATCCCATGGACAGAGGAGCCTGGTAGGCTGCAGTCCATGGGGTCGCTAAGAGTCGGACACGGCTGAGCGACTTCACTTTCACGCATTGGAGAAGGAAATGGCACCCCACTCCAGTACTTTTACCTGGAAAATCCCATGGATGGTGGAGCCTGGTGGGCTGCAGTCCATGGGGTCGCTAAGAGTCGGACACGACTGCACGACTTCACTTTCACTTTTTACTTTCATGCATTGGAGAAGGAAATGGCAACCCACTCCAGCGTTCTTGCCTGGAGAATCCCAGGGACAGGGGAGCCTGGTGGGCTGCTGTCAATGGGGTCGCACAGAGTCGGTCACAACTGAAGCGACTTAGCAGCAGCAGCAGCAGTGATTGATCAATGGGAGAACAGACTTAGACCATTTTTGTTATCAGAATTTCTGCATTAAAAACATCATCATTTTTGATGAACAAATTTAAATCAATATCTGGATGGAAGCAAGGAGTTGAGGTCAAATTGCACAAGATTAGAAATGTATTGTTGTTCAGTCACTCAGTTGTGTCCGACTCTTTGTGACCCCGTGGACTGCAGCACACCTGGCTTCCCTGTCCTTCACTATCTCCTGAAGCTTGCTCAAACTCATGTCCATTGAGTTGTATACAAGGACCTAATGTTTGAGTTCACTGTTTCTGAGAAAGGAATGTTGTGTTAGAGGGAGAAAGACTCTCTGCAAAAAGACTTCTTGCAAAAAGTAAAGGAAACCTGGATCTTGCTGTTAATGTTGACAAATATACAGTGCACACCTGTGAAGAAAGAATTAGCTTAACAATTTAGAGATGATGTGTGTGTGTGCTCAGTCACTCAGTTGTGTCAGACTCTTTGTGACCCCATGGACCGTAGTCCAACAAGCTCCTCTGTCCATGGAATCTTCCAGGGAAGAATTCTGGATCGAGTTGCCACTTCCTCCTCTAGGGGATCTTCCCTACCCAGTGATCGAACTGGCATCTCCTGCGTCTCCAGCATTGGCTGGCAGATTCTTTACCACTGAGCCACCTGAGAAGCCCCTCAGAGATAGTGAAAAGTGAAAGTGAAGTCACTCAGTCGTGTCCAACTCTATGCGAGTCCATGGACTGTAGCCTGCCAGGCTCCTCCATCCATGGGATTCTCCAGGTAAGAGTACTGGTGTGGGTTGCCATTTCCTTCTCCAGGAGATCTTCCCAACCCAGGGATAGAACCCAGGTCTCCCGCATTGCAGGCAGGCGCTTTACCATCTGAGCCACCAGGGAAGCTCCTTAGAGATAATATTTTCAGTAATTCCATTAACAAATGAATGTCACATATTGGCAGGAAAGTAATACAATAGGATGTTAGAATATCTTATTCTACTACTAGTTATTAATAGTTAGGATGGATTTTAAATCAGTATTTAGTAATTAATTTTATCAAGTTTTTGTTCTAATGTGTATACTTTTTCTTTAATCTGTTCAAATGCTTAGACACATCCATTCTTACTTTATAAACAATCTAATGTTAATTGTGCTTACATTAAATTTGGACAATTATGAGGCTTTAATACACTGTTAGGTCACTTTGATCTTTTTTAGAATTTTTAAAACTATTTTCATGAGTACTTGTTTACAGTTTTCCCATCCTTATACTGTTTGGTCAGGTTTTTGTAACTAAGCCCTGTGAATCTCAGTAGAGATGAGTAAAGTCCTCTTGTAACCCCAGCAGGAGTATGTCTAGGAATTTAAAGGGTTATACAGGTATCAAGGAGAAGGATTGTATACAGCTCAGAGAGTTTTAAAAGAAAAAGTTCCTAAGCCTGAGAGAAAGGAGCCCTAAAATTTCTCTGTGTCGATCATGCACATAAATACTGTAACTAAAATTTTAGGTAATATGAATTTTACAATATCAGGCACCCTGCTAGTTCATGTAGAAATACCTTTTTCCCTTATTGATACTTGGTATGAATTTATTGTATCGAAACCATGTAGATATAATGCATTTATTTGCCAGAGTATAAAGAAGGGTCGATTACATTAAAAGCTTAAAATAACCTTAAATGTACATAACACAAAACACAGTCCTAATGACCAGTATATTTGTATGTTTATAATGCCCAAGGCCAGAAGCTTTGATTAAGCAGGAGCATTTAAAAATGTTTTAAATCCTTGTATAAATTAAATTAGTACTATTTTTCATGAGCAAATAAATACTATATTATATGACCTGGAAATAAATGTAAATTATTCCTCAGAAATATTGCTAAGAAAATCATTGAAAAGATAAAAATGGAAATATCATCATTTTCTAAAAACAGCAAAAAACTGAAAATGTGCAAGTGGTGATTGTGATTTCTCAACCCAATAACAAACATCATTCTAAAGAAGAAACTGTAATGATCAAAAATTGTTCTTAATATAAGAAAATATATTTCAAACATTAATGATAATGAGTTACATTTAAAAACTTACACTCTGGTTTCTAAAGTACATTAGATTGTGGTTCGGGGTTACTGAAAAAAAATGTTAAGAATTGATGCAGATGATCATGGATAAACACTTTATGCTTGTCATTTTTGTTATAAATTATTTTAAACAAACTTTAAAAAACTGTTTCAGCACTGACTTTTTTTTTTTTTAATCTCCTCCCTTTGTGTTGTCATCGCAGAGAGCCATGTGGGGAGGGAATGAGACAGAATCCACAAATTTCATCCTCCTGGGATTCTTCCCTGAATTTAGATACACCACAGCTTTGGTTTCCATTGTTCTCCTCATCTACATGGCTGCCTTCATTGGCAACACTCTTCTGGTCCTCCTCATTTGGTTGGATTCCCGGCTCCATACTCCCATGTACTTCCTGCTCAGTCAGCTCTCCTTAATGGATTTGACTTTGACCTCTAGCATCATACCCAAGATGGTGGCCAACTTCTTCTCTGGATGGCAAAGCATCTCATTCCTGGCTTGTGGGACTCAAATCTTTTTCTCGCTGACAGTAGCCATTGGAGAATGCATCCTTATAACTGTCATGTGTTTTGATCGCTATGTGGCTATCTGCAATCCCCTGCGGTACCCTGTCATCATGAGTCCTAGGATGTGCTGGCAGGTGGCTGCCATGTCTTGGGCTGGAGGTGCCCGTACTTCCTTTGGCCACACTGCTTTCACCTTACATTTTCACATCTGCAGCCCCAGAGAGATTCCTCACTTTTTCTGTGAAGTCATGGCTGTTCTTAGGATTGTCTGTGAGGACATCTCAGCCTATGAGAAGGCTGTAGCAGTGACCAGCATCCTAGTCCTGCTGCTGCCCTTATCTCTCATCTTGTCCTCCTACATTCTCATCTTCCTTGCTGTACTCCGAATGAACTCCCCAGAAGGCAGGAACAAGACTCTGGCCACTTGCTCCTCTCATCTCTGTGTGGTGGGTCTCTATTTTGGTCCAGGTATGTGCATCTACATGAGGCCTGGTTCTGCCAAGACTCCAAAGTTGAACCAGGGTCTCTTTCTCTTTGGGACTGTCCTTACCCCTCTCCTGAACCCTCTTGCATACAGTCTTAGAAACAAAGAAGTTCTATGTTCACTAAAAAAGTTGATGGGGAGGTTTCAGTCCACCAGATAGAGGGCAGAGTTTTCCTTTTAGCTGCAAACAATCTTAGTGATGCACCTGCAAAGAGGCATTTTTTAATTAAAATATTATCCCTGTAAGAATTATATTTTCTAATCCCTGAAAAAGTCAACCAGTTTTTAAGAGCTGCTTCCCTCAATGACACCCCACTCCAGTACTCTTGCCTGGAAAATCCATGGATGGAGGAGCCTGGTGGGCTGCAGTCCATGAGGTCGCTAAGAGTCGGACACGACTGAGCGACTTCACTTTCACTTTTCACTTTCATGCATTGGAGAAGGAAATGGCAACCCACTCCAGTGTTCTTGCCTGGAGAAACCCAGGGACGGGGGAGCCTGGTGGGCTGCCGTCTATGGGGTTGCATAGAGTCCCTCAACCTGACTTCATCTAGAAGAAAAAACAAATGTTTGATATCCTTTCCTTTCTCCATCTTGGAATTTCTATTCAATCATCCTAGATGATACACTGATGAGGGAAAAGATATTATGCTCATCAGCCCTCTACACCATTCATACTTGATAACCTCATGTACCATAATATTTGCCAAGTTTCTTGTTGTTTCATGAGAGAAAGGTCAATATCTGCACCTGTAAAATGAAGAATATTGTCAAGCACACAGGTGGTGCTCAAAATCATTCACTTGTTAAATTAATGAGCATTATAAAGTTTCCAGTGTTGTTTTGTTCCACCAAACAGGAATGTAGTACCTCTAAATAATATGAAAATGCAAAGTCTTCAATCCACATCACTGTTTACAGAGTAGTTCTTTGCTCATCTGCTTTAGAATTACTTATTGCCTTTATTAATAGTATCTATAAAGTTCAGTTCTGTGTCCATCTCAGACCAGCAGAATTAGAATATACTATGTGAGCCTCAGGAATCTGAGTGGAAGACCTTCTTCCATTGATTCTCTCATGAAACACTGGGTAGGAGCCACTGATCTATTTAATGACTTAGTTTCCTAGAGCATCATTACAAAATGATTTTTCAGTCTTAAAGTTTCCTGATCTGTTTATAATGAAGCATAGAATGAGTTACATAGATGGCAAAAACTGTTATTTAAAAAAAATAGTAGAGGCTTCCCTTGTGATTCAGTGGTCAAGATCCAGCTGCCAATGCAGGAGACATGGATTTGATCCCTGATCTGGGAAGATCCTACATGCTGCGGAGCAATTAAGCCTGTGAGCCACAGTTACGGTCTACAGCATGGAAACCACAATTACTGAGCCCATGCACCACAGCTCCTGAAGCCCATGTGCCTTAGATCCTATGCTGCACAATAAGAAAAGCCACTGCAGCGAGAAGCCTGTGCACTACAAGGAAGAGTAGCCTCTGCATGCTGCAACTAGAGAAGCCTGCATAGCAATGAGGACCCAGCACAACCAAATAAATTAATTAGCATAGAATGAATTAATAGTGTAGAAACTATTTCAAGTATCTTTTCTGACCACAACAGCTTGAAACCAGAAATTACCACAGGAAAAAAAATGAGGAAAAAATAATTACATGGAGACTAAATAACATGCTACCAAATAAATGGCTCAGTGAAAACACTAAAAAAAAAAATTTAAAAGAAATTAACAGATACCTTGAGGCAAAAGAAAATGAAGCACAGCCATATGAAATCTATAGGATGGAGCAAAACCATTTCTTGGTAGTTCATAGCAATAAAGGCCTTCCTCACAAAACAAAACAAAACCAAAAACCAAGAGAAACTCAAACTACCAAACAGACCACTTAAAATAATTAGATAAAGAACAAACAAAACTCAATGTTATCTAAAGGAAGGAAATAACAAAGATCAGGGAGGAAATAAATAGATATTAAAAGAAAAAACAACAAGACAAAAATACAATAAAACCAAGAGCTGATTATTTGAAAGGGTTAACAAAATTGACAAAACTCTGGCCAGGTTCACTATGAAGAAAAAAAGAACCTCAAAAAATAAAAACTGAAAAAGGAGAAATCTCAATTGATATCTCAGAAATAAGAAAAGAAAATACTATGAGCAGTTATATGACAACAAATTTTTGAAAGGCTAGAAGAAATGGACAACAGTCTGAGAAACATATAGCCCACCAAATTGAATCAAGAAGAAATAAATAATTTAAATAGAACAATCACTAGACATGAAATAGAATCTGTAATTAAAAAAAACAAAAACATTCCCCACAAAAAAGTCCAAGACCAGATGACTTCACAGGTGAATTCTAACAAATATACAAGGAAAAGATTATACTAATCATTCTCAAACACTTTCAAACTGTTGGAGAGAAGGGGCCACTCCCAAAGATATTCTATCAATCCACAATTACCCTAATACAAAAACCAAAGATACCACCAAAACAGAAAATTAAAGGCCATATCTTCAATGAATATAGGTCCAAGAATTCTCAACAGTATATTACCCAATCAAATGCAACAAAACATAACAACAATCATACATAACCAAGTAAAGTCAACCAAAAAAATGCAAATAAATAAAATATCTAGGAATTGTTGTTTGGTTGCTATGTCATGTCCAGTTCCTTGAAATCACTTGGGCAGCAGGCTTTCCTGTCCTTCACTATCTCCTGGAGTTTGGTAAAACTCATATGCACTGAGTTGGTGATGCCATCCAACCACTTCATGCTCTGTCATCCCCTTCTCCTCCTGCATCTTTCCCAGCATCAGCGTCTTTTCCAACGAGTCAGTTCTTTGCATCATATGGCCAAAGTACTGGAGCTTCAGCTTTAGAATCAGTCCTTTCAATGAATATTCAAGGTTGATTTTATTTTAGGATTGGCTGGTTTTATCTCCTTGCTGTCCAAGAGACTCTCAAGAGTCTTCTCCAGAACTACAATTTGAAAGCATCAGTCTTCAGATTAAGCATTCATCCTTTTTATAGTCCAACTCTCACATCTGTACATGACTACTGGAAAAACCATAGTTTTGAATATATGCACCTTTGTCAGCAAAGTGATGTCTTTGCATTTTAATATGCTGTCTAGGTTTCTCATAACTTTTCTTCCAAGGAGCCAACTGTCTTTTAATTTCACGGCTGTGGTCACCATCTGTAGTGATTTTGGAGCCCAAGAAAATAGAAATCTGTCACTGTTTCCATTTTTCCTATTTGTCAAGAAGTGATGGGACTGGATGCTGTGATCTTAGTTTTTTGAATGAGTTTTAAGCCAGCTTTTTCACTGTCCTCTTTCACTTTCAGCAAGAGGCTCTTTAGTTCCTCTTCAACTTTTGCCATTAGGATGGTATCATCTGCATATCTGAGGTTGTTGATATTTCTTCTGGCAATTTTAATTCAGCTTGTGATTCAACCAGCCTGGCATTTTGCATGATGTACTCTGCATATAAGTTAAATACACAGGGTCAGGGTACTCCTTCCCCAGTTTTGAACCAATTTGTTGTTCCATGTCCAGTGCTAACTGTTTCTTCTTGACCTGAATGCAGGTTTCTCAGGAGGCAGGTAAGGTGGTCTGGTATTCCCATCTCTAAGAATTTTCCATGGTTTGTTGTCATACACACAGTCAAAGGCTTTACCGTAGCTAATGAAGCAGAAGTATATGTCTTTTCGGGAATTCCCTTGTTTTTTCTATGATCCAGCAGATGTTGGCAATTTGATCTCTGGTTCCTCTGCCTTTTCTAAATCCAGCTTGAAATCTGGAATTTCTCACATCACATACTGTTGAAGTCTAGCTTGAAGGATCTTGAGCATCACTTTGCTAGCACATGAAAAGAGTGCTATTGTATGGTAGTTTGAACATTCTTAGGCATTACTCTTCTTTGGAACTGGAATGAACACTGACATTTTCCAGTCATGTGGCCATGGCTGAGTTATCCAAATTTGCTAATATATTGAATATAGCACTATAACATTTATTTCTTCTATAACTACAGGATTTGAAATAAGTCAACAGGAATTCCAACACACCAATAGCTTTGTTCATAATAATGCTTCCTAAGGCCCACTTGACTTCTTACTCTAGGATATCTGGCTCTAGGTGAGTCACCACATCATCATAGTTATCCAGGCCATTAAGACCTCTTTTTGTGTAGTTCTTCTGTGTATTATTGCCTCCTCTTCTTAATCACTTCTGTTTCTGTTAGGTCATTGCAATTTCTGTCCTTTTTTGTGCCCATCTTTGCAAGAAATGTTCCCTTGGTATCTTTAATTTTCCTGAAGTGACCTCTAGTCTCTCTCATTTGGTTGTTTGCCACTATTGCTTTGCATTGTTCACTTAAGAAGGCATTCTTATCTCTCCTTGCTATTCACTGGAACTCTGCATTCAGTTGGGTATAAGTTCCTTTTCTCCTTTGCCTTTTGCTTCTCTTCATTTCTCAGCTATTTGTAAGGCCTCCTCAGTTCAGTTCAGTTCAGTCACTCAATCGAGTCCAACCCTTTGCGACCCCATGAATCGCAGCATGCCAGGCCTCCCTGTCCATCACCAACTCCCGGAGTTCACTCAGACTCACGTCCATCGAGTCAGTGATGCCATCCAGCCATCTCATCCTCTGTCGTCCCCTTCTCCTCCTGCCCCCAATCCCTCCCAGCATCAGAGTCTTTTCCAATGAGTCAACTCTTCTCACGAGGTGGCCAAAGTACTGGAGTTTCAGCTTCAGCATCATCCCTTCCAAAGAAATCCCAGGGCTGATCTCCTTCAGAATGGACTGGTTGGATCTCCTTGCAGTCCAAGGGACTCTCAAGAGTCTTCTCCAACACCACACAGTTCAAAAGCATCAATTATTCGGTGCTCAGCCTTCTTCACAGTCCAACTCTCACATCCATACATGACCACAGGAAAAACCATAGCCTTGACTAGTTGGACCTTTGTTGGCAAAGTAATGTCTCTGCTTTTGAATATGCTATCTAGGTTGATCATAACTTTCCTTCCAAGGAGTAAACGTCTTTTAATTTCATGGCTGCAGTCACCATCTGCAGTGATTTTGGAGCCCAAAAAAATAAAGTCTGACACTGTTTCCACTGTTTCCCCATCTATTTCCCATGAAGTGATGGGACCGGATGCCATGATCTTTGTTTTCTGAATGTTGAGCTTTAAGCCAACTTTTTCACTCTACACTTTCATGTCCATCAAGAGGCTTTTTAATTCCTCTTCACTTTCTGCCATAAGGGTGGTGTCATCTGCATATCTGAAGTTATTGATATTTCTCCCGGCAATCTTGATTCCATCTTGTGTTTCTTCCAGTCCAGCGTTTCTTTTTCCTTCTTGCATTTCTTTTTCTTTGGGATGGTTTTGGTCACTGACTTCTGTACAATGTCACAAAACTCTGTCCATAGTTCTTCAGACACTCTGTCTATCAGACCTATTCCCTTGATTCTGTTTGTACCTCCACTGTATAATCAATTGTAAGGAATTTGATTTAGGCCATACCTGAATGGCATAGTGGTTTTCCATACTTTCTTCAATTGAAGTCTGAATTTTGCAATAAGGAGCTCATTATTTGAGTCACAAGGGTCAGATTTTTGGCTTCCCTGATAGCTCAGTTGGTAAAGAATCCCCCTGCAATGCAGGAGATCCCGGTTCAATTCCTGGGTTGAGAAGATCCCCTGGAGAAGGGATTGGCTACCCACCCCAGTATTCTTGGGCTTCCCTTATGGCTCAGCTGGTAAAGAATCTTCCTGCAATGCGGGAGACCTGGGCTCGATCCCTGGGTTGGGAAGATTCCCTGGAGAAGGGAAAGGCTACCGACTCCAGTTTTCTGGCCTGGAGAATTCCATGGACTGCATAGTACATGGGGTCACAAAGAGTCAGACATGACTGAGTGACTTTAAATGTAAATGTAATATATCTGAGTCATAGTCAGCTCCACATATTGTTTTTTTCTGACTGTATAAAGCCTCCCCATCTTTGGCTCAAAGAATATAATCAATCTGATTATGGTGCTGAACTATGTGTATTATGGTGATGAACATGTGTAGATTCATCTCTTGTGTTGTTGGAAGAGGGTGTTTGCTATGACCAGTGTGTTCTCTTGACAAACTTCTGTTAGCCTTTGCCCTACTTCATTTTGTACTTCAAGGCCAAATTTGCCTGTTACTCCAGGTATCTCTTGACTTCCTACTTTTGCCTTCCAATATCCTATGATGAGAGCTTCCCTGGTGGCTCAAAGGTTAAAGCATCTGCCTGCAATGTGGGAGATCTGGGTTCGATCCCTTGGTCGGGAAGATCCCCTGGAGAAGGAAATGGAAACCCACTCCAGTATTCTTGCCTGGAGAATCCCATGGACAGAGGAGCCTGGTAGGCTACAGTCCATGGGTTCGCAAAGAGTCAGGCACGACTGAGCGACTTCACTTTTACTTTTCATCCTATGATGAAAAGGACATCTTTTTTTGGTGTTAGGTCTTGGAGGTCTCCATAGAACTGTATGACTTTAGCTTCTTCAGCTTATTTGGGCATATACTTGATTTACTGTGATGTTAAATGGTTTACCTAGGAAATAAACTGAGATCATTCTCTCATTTTTTGGGCCTGAACCCACTGAGGTTGCACCAAGTATTGCATTTTGGACTCTTGTATTGACTATGAGGGTATTCTATTTCTTCTAAAGGATATGTGTAAAAAATCTTATATGCTGTGGACTATAAAACATTAAAAAAGAAAATAAAGCAAATTCAAAGAAATGGAAATATATCTGAAGCTCTTGGATTAGAAAAAAATATATTGTTAAATGGCAATGCTACCCAAAGCAATGTACAAATAATGCGATTTCTATCCAATTACTCATGATATTTTTTTACAGAACTAGATTAAAAAATCCAGAATTTTATATGAAATTATAAAAGACCCAGAATTGCCAAATTGCCAGGAGCCACCATGGGAGATCCCACCCATGACAAAGGTCATGCAGAGAGGACCTGACAGGCAAAGGTGGATCAGGACTCCAGGGACCCCATGGACCTGCTCGAGCATCTACCCCAAAACCAGAATCTGTCTGTCTTAACTATTTTATGACTCTCACCAACTCCTCTGACATTAACGGGGGCTATCCCCGACCACCTTTCTTTGAAGGACATCAACTTAGAGCTCTAGTTAATAAGTCTCCTGGGCACAATAGGAGTGTTTCAATCCAAACCCCTCAGATGGCTTTCTAACCTGCCTGACAGGTTTATCCGGACTCTTACAGCTATGCATGTGATTGTTTACAGCCTCCCAACCAGGAGAGGCACAGGAAGCTCAAGACATTCTAACAATATAGAGCCTTTTGGGGAGTTAAAAATTATTAGAATAGAACTGGTGGAGGATTTCATTGTTGAGCCAATGCTTGCTGCCAAGTTTCCATATCCCTTACCCACTGTGTCCCTGGGAGTATATTAATTAATATAGTTGGTATATAGAAAAATAAGTAGTAGCCTAGATGTTAACAACCTTAGACCCTTGAGTTAATAAATTCTTTCCTTGTTTTCCCCCATTGCACCTTTGCCCTATAGGAATGCAACTATTTAGTGCTTTCGGAGGGTGGCGCCAAACTTTAGAAAAATTACTCTTACAGAAAATAAGTTTTCTGGTTGACTAACCTTTATCAGAGAAAAAATGTTAACAGGCCTCCTGGCCAGAAGATGATGTAAATCACCTAAAGCCTTTGTATATGATAAGTCTGCAGAGAGAAAGCCTGGTCTCAATAAGGGTCAAGGACTGCTGACCCTGCATGACTCTGTATCTTCCATTATCCTCTATGTACAACTGAAGGTATAAAAGTTCCTTTTAAAAATAAAGTTACGGGCCTTGCTCACCGAAGCTTGGTCTCCCCGTGTCATTCTTTCTTTTCTCTCTCTCTCTCTTCTTTTTCAGGATGACTCCTTGGAGCACAGGGGCTCTCTGAGTTCACTTATCTCTCCCGGGCTTCTAAGACTCAGTTGGGAAGGCGCCTAGCTTCTTCAGGGGAAGGGTGCCCTGCGTCTTCACCCCACTGAGAGGGCGCCTGTGGCCTCCGTGAACAGAGCAAGTCTGGCGTCACTGGCTTTATTGGATTTCTGTGTAAACCAAGGAAGATCAAGCCTCTTTTTCTCCCCTTTACTTTCCTTATCGCCGACGCCGTCATCCTGAGGGAACCCCTGGATCCTGCCGGGGCTGGACCCCCATAAGTGGTGCCCGGAACAGGCTCCCGAAGGTAAGTCTCTCCCATTGTGCAGTTTTTCGGACGGCTAGGACCCCACTCAGGGTGTCGCAGACCCCCCTGCATAAGATAGGTAGGGTGAGAAGGGGTGGGAAGTGGAATCTTTTTGCGTAGACAGAAGCAAAAAAGACAGAAATTTCTGACACGGGTAAAAATAAATCAAAAGAACAACAACTCTTTATAGGAGTAATCTTGCATTTGTTAAATAAAAGAGGAATTAAAGTTAAGAAAGCTAGTATTCAATCCTTTTTTTACATTTGAACAAGAGCAGTGTCTTTGGTTTCCAGAAGAGGGCACTATTAATCTAGATACTTGGGAAAAGGTAGGAAAACAGCTAAAAACTTATTACACTTTGCATGGCCTAGAAAAAGTCCCCACTGACACCTTTTCTCTATGGAACATGATTAGGGACGCTTTAGATCCTGCTCATGAATCTGAAGCGTAAATAATCTGAGACGGTAACGCGGGTCAGTTGGGATTGTACCTGCCTAACTGCCGGCAGGGTGAAGAGAGTACAGAATTAACAAGAATATTCTCTAGAAAAATGGGTTTCTCTGCATCTAAGAATAGATAAATGTTTATTGAGATATTACTTTACATGTTAGCCCATAGAGGCATTAAGAAGGCACAGGAAGACTGTCTAAATTTCTACGTTTGTTTTTTACTTTGCTTGGGCCAGAAAAGTTTCCTGTAGATGCTTTTGCTCTGTGGAATGTGATTAGAAATGTCTTGGACCCCGGTACCAAATCAATCCTGAGGGGGGAAAATCCCAAAGCAGGAGGCATAACTTCCACAGATTTCAGAAAATATTACAAACTTGCACTAGTCAAAAATCTTGTGGTATTGGTAGAAAAGCAGACGTATAAATGGAACAGAATAGAGACTCCAGAAATAAACCCATACTTAAGATCAATTAATCTTCAACAAAGAAGGCAAGAACATAAAATGAGAAAAAATCTCTTCAGCAAGTGAAGGTGAGAAAGTTAATCATTGAAATTAGGACACACTCTCACACCATGCATGAAAATAAATTCATGATGGCTTAAAGATTTAAACTAAAGGTATGACACTAGAAAACTAGAAGAGAGCATAAGAAAAACATTCTGTGCCATAAATCATACCAATGTTTTCTTAGATCACTCTCCCAAGGCAATAGAAATGGAAAAAATATAAACAGATGGGACCTAATCAAGTTGGGGCATAGACTTGGATTACCATGATATTGAATGGTTTGGCTTGGAAACGAACAGAGCTCATTCTGTTGTTTTTGAGATTGCATCCAAGTACTGCATTTTGGACTCTTTTGTTGACTATGATGGCTACTCCATTTCTTCTAAGGGATTCCTGCACACAGTAGTAGATATAGTGGTCATCTGAGTTAAATTCACCCATTCCAGTCCATCTTAGTTCGCTGATTCCTAGAATGTTGATGTTCACTCTTGCCATCTCCTATTTGACCACTTCCAATTTGCCTTGATTCATGGACCTAACATTCCAGGTTCCTATGCAATATTGCTCTTTACAGCATCGGACTTTACTTCCATCACCAGTCACATCCACAGCTGGGTATTGTTTTTGCTTTGGCTCTGGGTCTTCATTCTTTCTGGAGTTATTACTCTACTCTTCCCCAGTAGCATATTGGGCACCTACCGACCTGGGGAGCTCATCTTTCAGTGTTATATCTTTTTGCCTTTTCATACTGTTCATGGGGTTCTTAGTCATGTCTGACTCTTTGCGACCCCATGGACTATGCAGCCCATGGAATTCTCCAGGCCAGAATACTGGAGTGGGTAACCTTTCCTTTCTTGAGAGGATATTCCCAACCCAGGCACTGAACCCAGGTCTCCCGCATTGCAAGCAGATTCTTTAGCAGCTGAGCCACAAGGGAGCACCATAGATTCAAGGGATTAGATCTGATAGACAGATTTCCTGAAGAACTATGGACGGAAGTTCATGACATTGTACAGGAGGCAGGGATCAAGACCATCCGAAGAAAAAGAAGTGCAAAAAGGCAAAATGATTGTCTGAAGAGGCCTTACAAATAACTGAGAAAAGAAGAGAAGTGAAAGGCAAAGGAGAAAAGGAAAGATATACTCATTTGAATGCAGAGTTCCAAAGAAGACCAAGGTGAGATAAGAAAGGCTTCCTCAGTGGTCAATGCAAAGAAACATAGGAAAACAATAGAATGGGAAAGACTAGAGATCTCTTCAAGAAAATTAGAGAAACCAAGGGAACATTTCGGGCAAAGATAGGCACAATAAAGGACAGAAGGTATGGACCTAACAGAAGCAGAAGATATTAAGAAGAGGTGGCAAGAATACACAGAACTATACAAAAAAGACCTTCATGACCCAGATAATCACGATGGTATGATCACTCACCTACAGCCAGACATCCTGGAATGTGAAGTCAGGTGGGCCTTAGAAAGCATCCCTACGAACAAAGCTAGTGGAGGTGATAGAATTCCAGTTGAACTATTTCAAATCTTAAAAATTGATGCTGTGAAAGTGCTGCACTCAATATGCCAGCAAATTTGGAAAACTCAGCAGTGGCCATAGGACTGGAAAAGGTCCATTTTCCAATCCAATCCCAAAGAAAGGCAATGCCAAAGAATGTTCAAACTACCGCACAATTGCACTCATCTCACACGCTAGTAAAGTAATGCTCAAAATTCTCCAAGCCAGGCATCAACAGTATGTGAACCATGAGCTTCCAGATGTTCAAGCTGGATTTAGAAAAGACAGAGGAGCCAGAGATCAAATTGTCAATATCCATTGGATCATCAAAAAAGCAAGAAAGTTCCAGAAAAACATCTACTTCTGCTTTATTGACTATGCCAAAGCCTTTGACTGTGTGGATCACAACAAACTGTGGAAAATTCTTAAAGAGATGGGAATTCCAGACCAGTTGAGCTGCCTCTTGAGAAATGTGTATGCAGGTCAGGATGCAACAATTAGAACTGGACATGGAACAACAGACTGGTTCCAAATAGGGAAAGGAGTATGTCAAGGCTGTATATTGTCACCCTGCTTATTTAACTTATATGCAGAGTACATCAAGAGAAATGCTGGGCTGGATGAAGCACAAGCTGGAATCAAGATAGCTGGGAGAAATATCTATAATCTCAGATATGCAGATGATACCACCCTTATGGCAGAAAGCGAAAAAGAGCCTCTTGATGAAAGTGAAAGGGGAGAGTGAAAAAGTTGTCTTAAAACTCAGCATTCATAGTTTCTGGTCTTATGTTTAGATCTTTAATCCATTTTGAGTTTATTTTTGTGTATGGTGTTAGAAAGTGTTCTAGTCTCATTCTTTTACAAGTGGTTGACCAGTTTTCCCAGCACCACTTGTTAAAGAGATTGTCTTTTCTCCATTGTATATTCTTTCCTTGTTTGTCAAAGATAAGGTGTCCATAGATGCATGGGTTTATCTCTGGGCTTTCTATTTTGTGGCATTGATCTATATTTCTGTCTTTGTGCCAGTACCATACTGTCTTGATGATTGTGGCTTTGTAGTAGAGCCTGAAGTCAGGCAGGTTGATTCCTCCAGTTCCATTCTTCTTTCTCAAGATTGCTTTGGCTATTCGAGGTTTTTTGTATTTCCATACAAATTGTTAAATTATTTGTTCTAGCTCTGTGAAAAATACTGTTGGTAGCTTGATAGGGATTGCATTGAATCTATAAATTGCTTTGGGTAGTATACTCATTTTCACTATATTGATTCCTCTGATCCATGAACATGGTATATTTCTCCATCTGTTAGTGTCCTCTTTGATTTCTTTCACCAGTGTTTTATAGTTTTCTATATATAGTCTTTAGTTTCTTTAGGCAGATATATTCCTAAGTATTTTATTCTTTTTGTTGCAATGGTGAATGGAATTGTTTCCTTAATTTCTCTTTCTATTTTCTCATTATTAGTATATAGGAATGCAAGGGATTTCTGTGTGTTGATGTGGAGAAAAGGGAACCCTCTTACACTGTTGGTGGGGATGCAAACTAGTACAGCCACTATGGAGAACAGTGTGGAGATTCCTTAAAAAACTGGAAATAGAACTGCCATATGACCCATATGACTGCTGGGCATACACACCGAGGAAGCCAGAATTGAAAGAGACACATGTACCCCAATGTTCATTGCGACACTGTTTATAATAGCCAGGACACGGAAGCAACCTAGATGTCCATCAGCAGATGAATGGATAAGAAAGCTGTGGTACATATACACAATGGAGTATTACTCAGCCATTAAAAAGAATACATTTGAATCAGTTCTAATGAGGTGGATGAAACTGGAGCCGATTATACAGAGTGAAGTAAGCCACAAAGAAAAACACCAATACAGTATGCTAAGTCACTTCAGCCGTGTCCAACTCTGCGACCCCACAGATGGCAGCCACCAGGCTCCCCCATCCCTGGGATTCTCCAGGCAAGAACACTGGAATGGGTTGCCATTTCCTTCTCCAAGGCATGAAAGTGAAAAGTGAAAGTGAAGTTGCTCAGTCATGTCCAACTCTTAGTGACCCCATGGACTGCAGCCTACCAGGCTCCTCCATCCATGGGTTTTTCCAGGCAAAGTACTGGAGTGGGGTGCCATTGCCTTCTCCGACCAATACAGTATACTAACGCATATATATGGAATTTAGAAAGATGGTAGTGATAACCCTGTATGCGAGACAGCAAAAGAGATACAGATGTAGAGAACAGTCTTTTGGACTCTGTGGCAGGGGGGGGGGGGGAGATGATTTGGGAGAATGGCATTAAAACATATATAATATCATATAAGAAATGAATCGCCAGTCTAGGTTCAATGCAGGATACAGGAATCTTGGGGCTGGTGCACTGGGATGACCCATAGGGATGGTATTGGGAGGGACGTGGAAGGGGGGTTCAGGATGGGGAACAGGTGTACACCCGTGGTGGATGCATGTTGATGTATGGCAAAACCAATACAATATTGTAAAGTAAAAAAAAAATAATAATAATAAAAATAAAATAAAAATGGGGCTAATAAAAAAAAATAAAGAGCTTTTGATGAGGGTGAAAGAGAAGAGTGAAATACTCACTTGAAACTCAAAACACTAGGATCCTGGCATCCAGTCCCATCACTCCATGGCAAATATTAACAGAAGGGTGAAAAGTTGAAACAGTGACAGATTTTATTTTCTTGGGCTCCAAAATCACTGCAGATGGTAACTGTAGCCATGAAATTAAAGGACGCTTGTTCCTTGAAAGAAAAGCTATGACAAACCTAGACAGCGTATTAAAAAGCAGATACATCACTTTACCAACAAAGGTCCATATAGTCAAGTTATGGTTTTTCCTGCAGTCATGTACAGATGTGAGAGCTGGACCATAAAGAAGGTTGAGTGCTGAAGAACTGATGCTTTTGAATTGTGGTGCTGGAGAAGACTCTTGAGAATCAGTGGCCCACAAGTAGATCAAACCAGTCAACCCTAAAGGAAATCATTCCTGAATATTAATTGGAAAGACTAATGCTGCAACTGAAACTCCAATACTTTGGCCATCTGATGCTAAGAGCCAACTCATTGGAAAAGGCCCTGATGGTGGGAAATAGTGAAGGCAAAAGGAGAAGGAGCAGTGAGAATAAGATAGTTAGATAGCATCATCAACTCAATGGACATGAATCTGAGCAAAGTCTGGGAGATAATGGAGGACAGAGCAGCCTGGTGTGCAGTAGTCCATGGGGTCAGATAGAGTCACACATGACTTGAAAGTGAAAGTGAAGTCGTTCAGTTGTGTCTGACTCTTTGTGACCCCATGGACTGTAACCTACGTGGCTCCTCCATCCATGGGATTTTCCAGGCAAGAATACTGGAGTGGGTTGCCATTTCCTTCTCCAGGGGATCTTCCCAACCCAGGGATCAAACCCGGGTCTCCCTCATTGTAGGTAGACACTTTGCCTTCTGAGCCACCAGGGAAGTCCATGACTTCTCTTCCATGACACATGCCTTAGTGACAAAAAATTAAAAAAAACAAGAGTATTGAAATGGAAGAATAACTTAATGAAATATAGTATTGATTATAAAACTTAAAAATAGCACAAAAAGTCTTTTAAGCAAATTCATACAATAAAATCTACCTTATCTTTTATAAATATAAAGTATTTATAATCTAAAATACTATAACATATAAAATTGATGAATCTGATCATCTGAAAATAAAAAAAACCTTAGCTTGTCAAAAATAAAAATCTCCAAGCAAAGTCAAATGATAAATGAAAAACTGCAGAAAATATGTTTACACTTGTACTACAAAGAATTAGTGTTTCTAATATTTAAAACCTTCTTAAAAATGAGAGTTAAAAATCAACAACCCCTTAGAGAAATGGCAAAAGCTTTGAAAGGACAGTTTATAGATAGGGAAATGCACATGGTTCTTAAATACTAAAAAATGATCAATCTGATGCTCATAATACAAATTAAAATAATACTATATTAAAACTGATATTAAAAACACAATGCCTCACCTACAACATTGACAAATCTCCTAAAGTTTAGCAACACATATTATTGGTGAGGCTGTGGAAAATCAGTTCAGTTCAGTTGCTCAGTCGTATCCAACTCTTTGTGACCCCATGGACTGCAGCACGCCAGGCCTCCCAGTCCATCACCAACTCCCGGAGCCTACTCAAACTCATGTCTATTGAGTCAGTGATGCCATCCAACCATCTCATCCTCTGTTGCCCCAAAATATGCACTTTCAGACATTGCTGGTAGAAACAGAATATGATACAATCCATATACAAAGAAATTTGTATTTAGTAAAATTACACTCACAGTGCCCTCCAACCTAACAATTCCACTTCTAAAATCCTAAACTGAATTTACACGTGTAAAAATTAAAAAGGTGTTTGTTGTAACACCATTTATTTTATAATAAATAAAGGAATCAAAAGAAACATCTCAAATATACCTTTCCTATTTTTTTAAATTCATGCTCTCTTTAGGAATGCAATCCTGACACCGTGATGCTTCTTCAATTTTCTCCATTATCAAAGAAAAATATACTAACATAAATACACATTTATCAAATTTTACAGTTTTGTTATTCTATATGCCACTCTGCAACTTGTTCTCACTTGACATTACCTCATGGACATTTTTCTCAGTAAATAGATTTGGATGTAGCACATTGCTTTTAACATATACAAAATACAAAAATATGAATGTGTGTCAAAATGTTCAGCTCATTTGCAGGATTTTGCCTCCATGGTTAATGGTAGTTACAATAAAAATTCTTAAACATATATTTAAATTGTGGTGCTTTCATTTCTGTAGAATAGTTTTAAGGTATGTGTGTTCTAATGTGTTTTCAGGTTACTTTCTTAAAAGATTGTGACAATTTAACCTACCACCAACAGTTTATGAGAAGGTATATTTGCCTGAATCTTAACTAGCACTTGATAGGGATTATGGAAAAAGGTTGTAGTCTGTGAAGCCTTTACATTCACTCTAAAGTGAATTGGCTTAAACAGAGATTTAACCTTGGATCCTAAGGTCACTGACTCAATCATTAATATAATGATTACTCAGATATCTGCTCATGTAGATACATCCCAGACTAAAGAATATGGATTAAAATGGTGACATGATTTAGAAACACTTGGCTAAACTCTCTTCCCATAATTTCCATTAGCCCTCTCCTCTATTTATTGGTTTGAATAATGCATATTTTCTCACTTTTAATTAAGTGAAAGAAAGTGAAGTTGCTCAGTCATGTCTGACTCTTTGTGACCCCATGGACTGTAGCCCACCAGGCTTCTCCGTCCATGGAATTTTCCAGGCCAGAGTACTGGAGTGGGTTGCCATTTCCTTCTCCAGGGAATTTTCCCAACCCAGGGATCGAACCCAGGTCTCCCGCATTGCAGGCAGACACTTTACTGTCTGAGCCATCAGGGAAGCGGGTTTGTATAATGCATATTTTCTCACTTTTACTTAAGTACATTGTAAACACCACATCCAGGTAAGTCACACCAGCCTCTTGTCATCCTTTGCCATAATAATGAGTCCAATGATGGGATAAAGCAGAAGTAAAGTTAAGCAAAATGTTGGCTAAATGTATGGCAGCCTGAAGAAAAGAATGGTGAATGGTGGCTATTTTTCTTCAGAGAATAATTGTAAATAATTAGATGTGATGAATATGTTAATTTATCACAATATGTGGGTATAAAGTCATGCTAATTAAAGCCTTTGGACAAGTTTCCAGGACATTTCCCCCTGAGGTCCTCAATTAGCAAAGCTGGACTGTCAGACACATCCTACCTCTGATCAGTAACCTTAATTTACAGACACTACTCATATTAATGATGATTTAGGGCCTCTTGGAAGATAAAACGAGCCTCTATCTACCTACACCCTCAACCAATCCTTAGTCTTAGTTCTGACACAGGAAAGGGGAACATAGCACTTATCACCCAGGGAGAAGCACAGAAGACACCTGGATTTCCAGGTGACAGTGACAGAATTCACAAGGTAGCTAACTTTAATATTTACTTTTGCATAAGATAGCAGAATATATGCCTATAATTTTCTCATACTTCCTAAACAAAGTTAATCATATTGACATTTTACAGGTAATTTACATTAATAATGAAATCATGGGCTATTAAATACAATTTTAATTACCTGGTATATTAACTCTGATGGGCCAAGCAGATCAAAATGTCAAATTATACTGAGAATGTAGAAATAAAGTCATAGCGATATGGGTGGTTAATAAATAGTGCCTATCTTCATTCTGTATAAGAGTTTTTATTTAATGGTATTTAGACTTTTAATGTTCCATCTCTAAGACAATTTTTCCTCATAAGTTATATATTAATAATAGATAAGCCTACATGTATTTTGGGCCTAAAATTTTATATTAATGATGGTGATTATGGTCATGGGCTCCAGAGTATGATAGAATTGGGTTAAAACTTCATCCCCATCACCTATATACTCTGTGGGCTTGGGTAGAGAGTTAACATCTTTCTATACTTTGGCTTTGACATCTGGAAATTCGATGTATCAAGAGCACCCATCTCTGAAGGTTGTCAATGGGACTGAATGCAGCAACATGTGTGAAGAGCTAAGCTGGTACTCAATAAAGGAAGGCTTGTAACTGTTATATTCTCCAGTCAGTGAAATATATAGTGACACAGGGGGATCTGTATAACTTTCTTCTAGATTTTTTACCAAGTTGCATATTTTGGCTGATTTTGTATAGTCATGTGAAAATATTAAAAATAGAATTCATTAAAAATTCTATTGAAGGGGTTTCCCTGTGGTTCAGTGGTTAAAACTCTGCACTTTCAATGTAGGGGACTCAAGTTTGATCCCTGGTCAAGGAACTAGATCTGGCATGCCACAACTAAAGACCTAGTGCAGACAAATAAATAAATATTAACATTTTTTTCCAATAAAAATAATATTAAACCATAAATCAAAGTAGATGATTATCACATAATCCAACATGTTTTTAAAAGTTGGCTTATGAAAGCATCTTTATGTAAGAATCAACACACCAGCTAGTCTCTCAGAGATCTTGTCCAACAGTTTTTTCCTGACAGAAAACATTTGGAAGGTCATGCTAAAACCCAAGCCATCATGGGTAGGGCTATGATTTGCTTTGAGTTTTTTTCAGTTCCTGACTCATCCAGATTTAGGAGAGGTGACAGATAGGCATTCCTCTTACCAGAGAACTGTTCTGATGTCAGGAAGAAGGATAGGGGTGTGCTCACAGATAACACCTCTGTCCCAGGGTTAATAGGACTGATATGAAGCTGAGCAGAGGCAAAGATGTTTTTCAAAGAAGTAAGAATTGAACAGCCAGAAGACCACTACAGGTGTGGAGTGTCCGATCCCTCTCTGTTCTATTGGGTCTCTGGGAAAGAGGCCACAATAGATGGAGATGTCTCATGAGAATCACTGGACACCATAACAAATGGCATTTCACTGGCAGGTGGGCCAAAAGGTGCCAGGCCATGTTGGCTGTTCATTCTAAGATGTTTGTACAAAAGAGATGTGCTTATTTCCACCTGGCTTTTTGATCTGATACTCTCAAGAAGAGGAGAAAGAACTTAGGAAAAAAAACATTGATACAAAGGAGAGATACAGGGGCTGTGGTGACTGAAGAGTTAAATGTATTCTCTGAGAATATAGGTATATGATATATCATTAAAGCATTCTGATTCTCTGGAGAATTTCTACTCATCTGTTCTTAAAGATTACATTGAAATCCTTTTAAATATCCATACCCTCTTCCACATCCTAGGTTTGGATTGTGGTAAGGAAATATACCTTTTTTATAAAGGTCTTTGATGCTGATGAACATGTAACTTTAGGAGATATTGAGTAAGTTGAGTTCAGGCTCTAGAATCAGGTTGCCAGGGTTAGTTTATGGCTCCTCACCTTTGGAAAATTAATCCCTCTAAGTTCCAGTGCTTTTATCAGTAAAATGAGAATACAGTTAATAATTTATATAAATTAATTCTTATGTATTGTTGAGAGAATTCAATTATAACAAATGCTTATATAATGCTAGCATTTGATGAATGATCAATAACTATTATGTTATTATCACTGCTGTTATGGTGATGAATTGTACCAAATGCTTTAGAATGATGTCAATGTGCATTCAAAGTAGTATATCCAATTGCTATAAAAAAGATGTTTTTTTTTAAAAAAAAAGATGTTTTAAGTGCCATGCAAATAGATCTTAACTCTCTACTAATTCTGTAAATACTCCTAAAATGTGAGAAACAGAATCTATTTGTATGGCACCTAAAGCATTTTAGTTACAAAGGTCTCACTATAAATTGCTTATCTAAATATTTACATTGACCTAAGGCAAGAGGCAATGGAGAAGACAATGGCACCCCACTCCACTACTTTTGCCTAGAAAATCCCATGGACGGAGAAGCCTGGTAGGCTGCAGTCTATGGGGTCGCTAGAGTCCGACACGACTGAACGACTTCACTTTCACTTTTCACTTTCATGCATTGGAGAAGGAAATGGCAACCCACTCCAGTGTTCTTGCCTGGAGAATCCCAGGGACAGGGGAGCCTGGTGGCCTGCCGTCTATGGGGTCACGCAGAGTCAGACACGACTGAAGTGACTTAGCAGCAGCAGCAGCAAGGCAAGAGGCAAACCCAAATCTCAGGTCTTCCTTGAAATGAACTGCATAAAAATAGACCCATCAGCAGAAACACTGTGTCTTCTATATTCATATACCTTATTATGCATTTCTGAGGGGCAGAATATATTTCTAAGTGTACAGTGATTGTTAATTAAAAGCCATCTTGGGAAAAAACAAAAACAAAAACAAAAACATAGGCTCCTTGTTTGGCTTTTAGCCTACACCAGGCCTATTGGTAAGAAAAGAGAATAACCTCACCCTGGGCAGAAGTGAAGCTTTGCCAAGGGTTAATTTTTAGATAAGAAGTAAATATGACACAGTATGGATGACAGTGATGAAAAAAGGCAGAAAATTAAGTGGATAAAAGATAATTTGTAGAAAATATGAAGGCAACATGGGGAAAGTGCAAAGCAAATGGTGCCATGTTGTATCACACTATTGGCAGGAGGAATGTGTGGCTACTTACTTATATCTTAACTTAGTAGAGCAAGAAGACCCCGAATTTCTGCATTGCTCTGACTCTGGTGATTGGCATTCCAGCATTAGAGATCCTTCATCTTTCTTAAGGATTTCTTAATGCTAAAAGTTTAACCTCCTCATCACCCAAACATCAGGTTAAATATTAGAGCACTGTTTACAGTCACTCAATTACTGGGACTACACTTGAGAATGACAGAAAGCTTGAGAATGTTGGGCACCGACACGGTCAAGGGAAGCCATCTGAAGAAGAATAATTAAATAGAGCAGTTGGTAGCTCTCTTCATAATTTGGCTTGTCAGGAAAATGACCGTGCATTGTTTTCAAGGTTCATATGTATGTGCACAATCATCACTGAGAATGATTTTATCTTCCTCTGCCCTCTGTGATCCCTACAGATGAATATGGAGAGTGAAAATGTTAAAGGTGTCACAGCTTTCCCAGATGCATAGAATGCAATGTTTCTAATACTAGGGCACCAACCATTTCTGTTAAAAAAAAAAAAAAAGTTCTCATCCAAAAAAAAAAAAAAGACTGTATGAACCATTCATAATATGGCTCAGTGACAATCTAAGTAGGGATTACATGCCTGCCTATGTAACATGTTCACAGAAGGCACTGGAATCCTCAGTAGGAGCACAGTGCATGATCAGGGTACCTGACACTTATTGTCAAAAACTACCAACATTCAGGAAACATTCACGAACATCTGCAATATTCCAGAAGCTGGTGAAAGACTGACCTCATAAAAGCTTTATTAAAGCCATTAGCCTTCTTCTCTCACCACTGTACCCCCTCTAGAGCAAGATCATATCAATGCGCATTGCTTCCTTTGTTTATCAGTCTCTCAGTCATGTCTGTGGAGAAGGAGATGGCACCCCACTCCAGTACTCTTGCCTGGAAAATCCCATGGATGGAGGAGCCTGGTGGGCTGCAGTCCAAGGGGTCGCTAAGAGTTGGACACGACTGAGTGACTTTCACTTTTCACTTTCATGCACTGGAGAAGGAAATGGCAACCCACTCCAGTGCTCTTGCCTGGAGAATCCCAGGGACGGGGAAGCCTGGGGGCTGCCGTCTATGGGGTCGCACAGAGTCGGACACGACTGAAGTGACTTAGCAGCAGCAGTCATGTCTGACTCTTTGCGACTCCATGGACTGCAGCATGCCAGGCTTCCCAGTCCATCACCAACTCCTGGAGCTTGGTCAAACTCATATCCATCAAGTCGGTGATGCCATCCAATCATCTCATCTTCTGTTGTCCCCTTCTCCTCCTGCCTTCAATCTTTCCTAGAATCAGGGTCTTTCCCAATGTGTCAGTTCTTTGCATCTGGAGGCCTAAGTATCGGAGCTTCAGCTTCAGTTTCAGTCCTTCCAATGAATATTCAGGACTGATTTCCTTTAGGATGAACTTGTTTGGTCTCCTTGTAGTCTAAGGGACTCTCAAGAGTCTTCTCCAACAACACAGTTCAAAAGCATAAATTGTTCAGTGCTCAGTTTTCTTTATAGTCCAACTCTCATATCCATATATGACTACTGGAAAAACCATAGCTTTGACTACATGGACATTATTGGCAAAGTAATGTCTCTGCTTTTAAATATGCTTTCTAGGGTTGATCATAGCTTTTCTTCCAAGGAGCAAGCCTCTTTTAATTTCATGACTGCAGACACTATCTGCAGTGATTTTGAAGCCCCCCAAAATAAAGTGCCTCACTGTTTCCATTGTTTCCCCATCTTTTGCCATGAAGTGATGAGATTGTATGCCATGATCTTAGTTTTTTGAATGTTGAGTTTTAAGACAAATTTTTCACTCTCCTCCTTCACTTTCATCAAGAGGCTCTTTACTTCTTCATTTTCTGCCATAAGGGTGATGTCATCTGCATATGTGAGGTTATTGATATTTCTCCAGGAAACCTTGATTCCAGATTGTGCTTCCTCCAACCAGACATACCACATGATGTACTCTGCATATAACTTAAATAAGCAGGGTAACAATATATGGCCTTTTCCAGATATACTCCTTTTCCACTTACTCCTTGGAACCAATCTGTTGTTCCATGTCTGGCTCTAATTGTTGCTTCTTGACCTGCATACAGATTTTTCAGGAGGCAGGTAAGGTGGTCTGGTATTCCCATCTCTTGAAGAATTTTTCAGTTTGTTGTGATCCACACAGTCAAAGGCTTTAGCAGAGTCAATGAAGCAGAAATAGATGTTTGGTTTTTTTTTTTTTTTTTGTAATTCTTTTCCTTTTTCTATGATCTAACAGATGTTGACAATTTGATCTCTGGTTCCTCTGCCTTTTCTAAATCCAGATTGAACATCTGGAAGTTCATGGTTGATATACTGTTGAAACCTAGCTTGGAGAATTTTGAGCATTACTTTTCTAGCTTGTGAAATGAGTGCAATTGTGTGATAGTTCGCATTGCCTTTCTTTGGGATTGGAATGAAAACTGACCTTTTCCAGTCCTGTGGCCACTGCTGAGATTTCCAAATTTGCTGACATATTGAGTCCAGCACTTTCACAGCATCATCTTTTAGAATTTGAAAGAGCTCAAGTGGAATTCCATCACCTCCACTAGCTTTGTTCATACTGATGCTTTCTAAGGCCCACTTGACTTCACATCCCAAGATGTCTGGCTTTAGGTGAGTGATCACACCATTGTGGTTATCTAGGTCATTAGGATATTTTTTGTATAGTTCTTCCATGTAATTTCCACTCTTCTTAATATCTTCTGCTTCTGTTAGATCTATACCATTACTGTGTGTATTATGCCCATCTTTTCATGAAATGTTCCCTTGGTATCTCTAATTTTCTTGAAGAGATCTCTAGTCTTTAGCATTCTATGGTTTTCTTCTATTTCTTTGCATTGTTCACTTAGGACGGCTTTCTTATCTCTCCTTGCTATTCTTTGGAACTCTGCATTCAGATGGATATATCTTTTCTTCTCACCTTTGCCTTTCACTTCTCTTCTTTTCTCAGCTATTTGTAAGCCCTCTTCAGACAGCCATTTTACCTTTTTGCATTTCTTTTTCTTGGGGATAGTTTTGATCACTGCCTCCTGTACAATGTCATGAACCTCTGTTCATAGTTCTTCAGACACTCTATCAGATCTAATCTCTTGAATCCATCTGTCACTTCTACTGTATAATCATAAGGGTTTTGATTTGATTGTGCCTGAATGGCACAGTGGTTTTCCCTACTTTCTTCAATTGAAGTCTGAATTTGTCAATAAGGAGTTCATTATCTGAGCCACAGTCAGCTTCCAGTCTTGTTGCTGACTGTATAGAGCTTTTCCATATTTGACTGCAAAGAACGTAATCAATTCAATTTTGGTATTGATCATTTGGTGATATCCATGTGTAGTGTTGTCTCTTGTGTTGTTGGAAGAGGGTGTTTGCTATGACCAGTGTGTTCTCTTGGCAAAACTCTGTTAGCTTTTGCCCTGCTTCATTTTGTACTCCAAGGACAAACTTGCCTGTTACTCCAGGTATCTCTTGACTTCTCACTTTTGCATTCCAGTCCTCTATGATGAAAGGACATCTTTTTTTTGGTCTTACTTCTAGGTCTTGTAAGTCTTTGTAGAACTATTCAACTTCAGCTTCTTTGGCATTAGTGGTTGGGGCATAGACTTGGATTACTGTGCTATTGAATGGTTTGTTTTGGAAATGAACTGAGATCATTCTGCTGTTTTTGACGTTGCACTCAAATACTGCATTTCAGACTCTTATGTTAACTAAGATGACTATTCCTTTTCTTTTAAGAGATTCTTGCCCACAGTATAATCCACCCATTCCAGTCCATTTTAGTATACTGATTCCTAAAATGTTGATGTTCACTCTTGCCATCTCCTGTTTGACCACTTCCAGTTTGCCTTGATTCATGGACCTAACATTCCAGGTTCCTATGCAATATTGTTCTTTACAGCATCGGACTTGACTTTCCACCACCAGACACTTCCACAACTGGGCATTGTTTCTGCCCAGAAAGGCTCGGCCTCTTCTTTCTTTCTGGAGCTATTTCTCTGCTCTTCTCCAGTAGCCTATTAAGCACCTACAAACCTGAAGAGTTCATCTTTCCATGTCATATCTTTTTGCCTTTTCATACTGTTCATGGGGTTCTCAAGGCAAGAATACTGAAGTGGTTTGTGTTCCCTTCTCCAATGGACTACATTTTGTCAGAACTCTCCACCGTGACTCTTAGATTCCATAAATAGACATGATACTTTCAATATTACATCTCACTTTCTCTCTCTTTTCCTCAGAAAGTTGGAGCCCTGAAATAAAAAAAATTGTCTATAATCCTATTTCTTGTTCCTCTGCTTCATTATGTATAGTGCTCCTGACACTTGAAATGCCCTTTCTGAAATGGAAAACTTATTTGTCCATTTAATGCAATCTCATATTTTATTATATTAATGGTCTTTCTGTTTCCTCAAGCTTACTAAGCCAGAGGGGAGGATTTACTAGAGTTTGTCTAGAACAGACACTGGACTCAATAGATACGTATAGAGTGAAAGAATGACAAATGAGTCAGTGAAATGAGTCATGAAACATGTAAAATATCATGTAAGAAACGAGTTGCCAGTCCAGGTTCGATACACGATACTGGATGCTTGGGGCTAGTGCACTGGGACGACCCAGAGGGATGGTATGGGGAGGGAGGAGGGAGGAGGGTTCAGGATGGGGAACACATGTATACCTGTGGCGGATTCATTTTGATATTTGGCAAAACTAATACAATTATGTAAAGTTTAAAAATAAAATAAAATTAAAAAAAATAAGGGATTAATTTCTAAATCTATAAATACATAAATCTTGAATTCATCTTCTTTACCATGATTATTAGTAGATGACTACATGTCTTGATGAAAATGTATAGTCTTAGATATACCCTGTAATAAATGGGAAAAAATGATTAAGAAGTGAGACATTTTTGTTGTTCTGGAAACAACTTACAATAAAATACTGGATGCAGTTGAAAGATATGTCTAGTTTTCAAGTTTTACTTGACTGACTTACCATGTGAACTAGCAAATATTGTACAGCTTTGAGTCAATTTAATCAAGTCAATTAAAATCAATGAGTTTCATTTCCTTGTTTATATAATGCAATTACTGTATTACATCTCTGTATCTTAATCTTATCTTATTGTAAGCACTTGGAGAATATGATTTAATAAGTCTGAAGGAGGGGACAGGTGATTTTTCAATAGGCAGCTGTATGTAACTTTGGAACACTTGATTTCATGGAACTGCAAGAATCAAATATTGTATTATTAACTTCTCAGAAGCTATAAGCAGAAAATATGGGAACAAAATTCATCTTGTCATGGTTATTGATAACCTGCTTCTTCAATTTACAAGCCTAGGCAATCTTGGGAGTTCAAAGTATTTTATTTAAGGGAAAAAAGCAGAACCTCTCCTCTGAAAAGGCTAACAATCTACAGGGTTAAAGATTTATCCACAAATAACTGTGCCTTAAGGCAAACTGCAACATACACTGTGATAAACTGATGAACATAAAAGAGGACAGAGAAGCAGTGGATGCTAACTGGGAGGACCACAGAGGAGGGGACATTTAAGCTGGGACTTTGAAAGTGGATAATATGATTTATTAGTTCAAGTAAAACTGAATTGCTGTCCCTCTATCCACTGGGTTTTTAAAAACATGCCTCAAATCTGTGGCTTAGTCACAACACTTCCTCCCATACAGCACTCAGAAACCTGTTATAAGTTCCTGTCCTTTACATTATTTTTTCTTCTAGTTTTATTGAGATATTGACATACAGCACTGTATAAGTTTAAGGTGTACAGCATAAAGATTTGACTTACACACATCATGAAATAATTAACAGTGAGTTTAGTGAACATCATCTCATATAGATACAAAATTAAAGAAATGCAAAAAAATTTTCTTTTGATGAGAACTCAGGATTTATTCTAGTTACAGCTTTCATATTTAACATACAGCAGTTTAATTATATTTATCATGTTGTACATTATATCCCTAATGTTTATTTACCTTATTACTAGAAGCTTGTACTTTTTAGTCAAAAGGACCATCTTCAGCCAATTTCCTCTGCTCCTATCCCACCAGCCCTAGTAACCACAAATATGATCTTTTTCTGTGATTTTGTTCATTTGATTGTTATTGAAGTATAACTGACCTACAATACAATGTTTTCCTGGTACACAACATAGTGATTCAGTCTTTCTATGTACATTTTTATTGGCCATGCTGTTGGCATGTGCGATCTAAGTTCCCTGACCAGGGCTCAAACTCATGCCACCTGCAGTGAAAGCATGTATTCTTAACCACTGGACCACCAAGGAAGTCCTTATTTCTATACTTTTTAAAATGATCACTATGATAAGTCTAGTTGCAATATTACCACACAAAGATATTATTTAGATGTTGGCTATACTCCCCTCTCTGTATATTTCATGTTTGTGACTCATATTTCTCTCTGCCCCTCAACCCTCTATACTCTGGCAACCACCTGTTTGTTCTCAGTATCTATTACTCTCTGTTCATTGGTTTTTAGATCCCACATATAAGTGATATAGCACAGTATTTGTGGAGAAGGCAATGGCACCCCATTCCAGTACTCTTGCCTGGAAAATCCCGTGGACGGAGGAGCCTGGTAGCCTGTAGTCCATGGGGTCGCTGAGGGTCGGACACGACTGAGTGACTTCACTTTCACTTCTCACTTTCATGCATTGGAGAAGGAAATAGCAACCCACTCCAGTGTTCTTGCCTGGAGAATCCCAGGGACGGGGAGCCTGGTGGGCTGCCACCTATGGGGTCGCACAGAGTCGGACACGACTGAAGTGACTCAGCAGCAGCAGCAGCACAGTATTTGACTTTTTCTGACTTATTTCACTTTGCAAAATATCCTCTCAGTCCAATGCACCTTACCAGTCAACCTACAAGAAACACAGCAGAATCACTCTGATTAACTGTATTACTCAGTGTACACAGCTCTGTGTGTAATAAGGGACCAGAAGGCCTGATTCTGCCTCTTGTGCAAAGTAAACTTCAATTATGCCTACTATATGCATTTAACACTGCTGCCCAGGCAATGTCCTCAAATCTATACTCATTGATACTTTTAATCTGCATATCCCCCCTATGTTGTGGGTTTGCTTTAGTCCAGTTTTACAAAGGAGAGAAGAGAGGCACAGAAGGACGATTCTCCTAGACCAAGGATATCAGGTAGGTAAATGTGGTCTTTTAGCAGGAGCTCTAAACCATGGTACTGATCTTCTAGAAGTTATACTTTTAACTGGTCCACAATAATCTTTCTGCTTATAGAGTTAATAAACCCAACCAAAACTTTGCTAAACAGAAGATATCCTGCCTTTTAAAATAAATAATTTCTTACAAGCGGTATCCTAGCAATCTCTTTCATCTTGACCTTGTGTTTCTCCTTGTGCAACATCAGCTAGTACCAGGAATTACATTGATGATAGCTTCAAAGTTTACAAGGAGGAGGGTGACTTAGTGAAACTGGCAAAAATCATATTTTTAAGGTTCTTCCCTAAATACTGGTGCTATATATAGTTGGTCATTCTGTTCCAGTTCAGTTGACTTAAGAGATACTTGTTGCTATTGTTCAGTCGCTCAGTGGTATCTGACTCTTTGTGAACCCATGGACAGCAGCATACCAGACTTCCCTTTCCTTCACTAAATCCCAGAGTTTTCTCAATCTCATGTCCATTGAGACGATGAAGCCATTCAAACATCTCATCTTCTGTAACCCACTTCTCCTCCTGCCCTCAATCTTTCCCAGCATTGGAGTCTTTTCCAATGAGTCAGCTCTTCACATCAGGTGGCCTAAGTATTGGAGCTTTATCAAAGGGGCAGCATCAATCCTTTAAATGAATATTCAGGGTTGATTTCCTTTAGGATTGACTGGTTTGATCTCTTTGCTGTCCAAGGTACTCTCAAGAGTCTTCTCCAACACCACAGTTCAAAAGCATCAGTTTTGGTGCTCAGCCTTCTTTATGATCCAGTCCTCACATCCATACATGACTACTGGAAAAATTATAGCTTTAACTATATGGACCTTTGTCAGCAAAGTGATGTCTTGGCTCTTTAATATGCTGTCTAGGTTTGCCATAGCTTGAATCAGGATCAAAGTAAGGAGGACTCATGGGAAGTGGGAAAGTTCCCCAAATGAGAGGAAAAGGTGAACATAGACCACATTCAATTCTGAAAATGTTTTTCTTTACTCAGGTTATCAAGGCTCTATTTCCCATCTTCAAAAGAATTTTTTTTTTTCATGAAACCTCATAAGATTGAGTGAAAATGTTGACTTTTCAAAATGTAAAATCATCATAACTGTTGTGTTGAAGCTGTGTGGGCCTCAAGGTGATGACTAAATTAGCTCTTTAAGAATTGTCATCAAATTGACTGACTTGTTATTGATAGCACATTCAATGCATCTGTGTTCTTATTTGGTTAGTGTTAGTGGTTATAGTTTGTAACAGTAGGTACACTGTGTAAACATTAGGTTATTAAATAATCCATGAGATAATTAATGAAAATTATATATTTTGAGAAGTTATGCATAATACTGAAGAGAGCTCAACAGGAAAAAAGTTACAAAAAAATATTCAAAGGAGTCCTGGGAGTAAGGAAAATAGACGAGCTGTGCAGTAACACATCATCAGATGGAACAGTGTTCTTAAAGTTGTTTCCTGGGCAATAATGTTCATCCATGGAGAGAAACAATAAGACTATATCCACAGATTTTATTCTCCTGGGGCTCTGGCCTGAGTTCAGCCACCTTGTGATCCTTATCTACCTTATCCTTTTGGTCTACTGTGTGGCTGTTATGAGCAATGTTGTTCTCATTCTCCTCATCTGGCTAGATTTGCAACTCCACTCCCCCATGTACTTTCTGCTCAGCCACCTCTCCCTCATTGACTTGGCCTTGATCTCAAGTTCTGTCCCCAAAATGGTCACAAACTTCTTCTCAGGAGAAAGAATCATATCACAGGTAGGTTGTGGAACCCAGATCTTCTTCAGCTTAACCCTGGGAATTGCTGAGTGCCTCCTGCTAACTCTCATGTCCTATGACCGCTACATTGCCATCTGTAACCCACTTTGTTACTCAATCATTATCAGCGATGTCACCTGCAAAAAGATGGTCATTGTGTCCTGGACAGGGGGAGCAATAACTTCCCTGGTTCATACAGCCTATGCCATGCATTTTCCCATTTGTCACCCCCGAGAGATCCTGCATTTTTTGTGTGAGGTCATGGCCCTCTTGAAGCTCACTTGTGAGGACATTTCAGCCTATGTGAAGTCAGTGGTGGTCTCAAGCTTTCTGGTGGTCCTCATCCCTCTAAGTCTCATCCTGGCCTCCTACACCCTCATCTTTCTTGCTGTCCTCCGCATGAACTCCTCTGAGGGCAGGAACAAAGCTCTGGCCACCTGCTCCTCCCACCTTTGTGTGGTCAGCCTCTACTTTGGCCCTGCCATATTGGTCTACATGAGACCAGGGTCTTCTAAGACTCCCAAATTAAATCAATGTCTTTTTATGTTTAACGCCATCCTTACCCCTATGCTTAACCCACTCATCTATAGTCTGAGAAACAAGGATGTTATAGAAGCTTTGAAGAGTAGAGTCATCAATAGATTCCCCCTGAGAAAGATGAAAAGACATCTACATTGTTATACATGATTATAATCTTATGTTAGCATATTTATTTAAATTGCTTTCAGGAGCCTTTGAGACTTGAAAAATTCTGTTATAAATTATAGAAATGTTAAAAGTATTTATTTCAATCCTTTTGTTGTGTGCAAATAAAACATAAAAGAATCTGTCCATGGTCTCAGAGCACCATCAAAGAGCCAGTTCTTCTGACACAAAATTCTGAAAACACACTTATTTTCTAAATAACACAGGGCATCATTTTTGCTCATGTATGCCCAAATTATGAATGCACTCATCCACTCAAATATACCTGTGAAGAAGGGATGAGCTGCTCCTCAGAACAGCGAGAAATCTCACAATTCCAGGATTGGCTCAGGAAGCAGAACTTCTGATATATACTTTCAACAACTGTGATATTAAAATAGTCTGATCTTTCTTGAATGAAGAAAAGCAGCTTTTAGATTGCCAAAATATCATACACATTCAACGTAATGTCAGCATTTTGTTTCATGAGAAACAAAGGGTAAATCTGTCTTTTCTTTCTCTTGGCTCCAACACACGTTTCTGATTCTTTGTGCTCCTCCTTCTGAGTTCAAATCCATTGTCTAAAGCAAACATAGCACTAAATAAGACACAAAATTCTGACAATCTGAGAAACTGGGATAAAATGATGGTACCTTCTATCTAGCACTGCTAACAAGTTACAACAAGTTACAGTGTGTTAATCAGAAAAGAAAGCAGGAAATGAGTGCTACATTACAAATGTCTGTGCAACTGAAGGCCAGGCACTGAACTTAGCATTCAGTAGGGAATTAAGAGAACTAGACTCTTGAAAGCCTTCCTCCTAGGCATGACATATGGAACTTTATTTTAAAGATAATAAAGATTTACTATATTCACTTTAGGAGGAATGCAAAATGAGTGCTAGAATCAGCCTTAGTCAAAGCTGAGAGAAAAAAACTAAAAACTTTCTTCTACAATGTAAATAAATTCATCTGTACCATTTCTCTATACTCCATATATAATGCATTAATATATGATATTTGTTTTTCTCTTTCTGACTTACTTTACTCTGTATGACAGACTCTAGGTCATTCCACATCACTACAAATGACCTAATTTCATTCCCTTTTATGGTTGAGTAATATTCCATTGTGTATATGTAAAATAAATCTAAAATTATATTCAAAAATATAAATGATATTGGTGCTTTATTTTAAAAAGTTGTAGTGAAATTTAAAAATATTGTAATTATTGTAGAGAATGATAATTTCTCAGCATTATCAGCTCCTACAATCACTGTATGGTAAATATTTAAACCGATAAATATCTTTTACTCTTTTGATTATGTAACTAGTATTCACTTAATACCATTATATCACTATTGGTCAACATAAAACAATAGAATTCCATATCACTAAAACGACCATTAAATAGAAAAACATGTAATTATTTTTAAAAATCCAGATGCATATCAGAATTTTCTTGGAATTTTTGGAAAAATACAAATGCCCATGTATTGACTTTTTCCCCCCAAGGCTCCAGGTGTGTTTTTAATGAGCAGCCATGTTTAAAATTCAAATTGTGGTGCCACAGAAGACTCTTGAGAGTCCCTTGGACAGCAAGGAGATCAAACCAGTCAATCCTAAAGGAAATCAACCCTTAATACTCATTGGAAGGACTGAAGCTGAAACTGAAGCTTCAATACATTGGCTGCCTGATCAACTCATTGGAAAAGATCCCAATGCATGAAAGATTGAAGGTAAAAGAAGAAGAGGGTGGCAGAGGATGAGATGGTTGAATAGCATCACCAATTCAATGGATATGAACTGAGGCAAACTCCAGGAGAGTGAGGGGCAGCCTGGCATGCTGCAGTACATGGGGTTGCAAAGAGTTGGACATGACTTAGGGACTGAACAACAACAACATGTTTAAAAACAACTGGATTACATGATGATGTTTTACTTTTTATCTAGTTTGTTTTACCTTTTCTAGTTAATACTAAGTGCTCCCATTTCATTTAGTTTAGTTTTTATATTTCTCTCTGTTTTGTTGTTGTTCTTTCTCAAGGCTTTATCAAGCAGAGAAGAAAAGTTTTCGTATATGTATGTATGTTGTGGTCATTCAGTCGCTCAGTGGCATCTGACTCTTTGTGACCCCATGGACTGCTGTATGCCAGGCTTCCCTGTCCATCACCATCCCCAGAGCTTGCTAAAACTCATGTCCACTTAGGCAGCGATGCCATCCAACCATGTTGTCTTAGGTCATCTCTATCTCCTCCTGCCTTCAATCTTTCCCAGTATCAGGGCTTTTTCTGAGTTGGCTCTTCTCATGAGGTGACCAAAGTATTGGTGCTTCAGCTCCAGCATTAGTCCTTCTAATGAATATTCAGGACTGATTTCCTTTAGAATGGACTGGTTGGATCTCCTTGCAGTCCAAGGGACTCTCAAGAGTCTTCTCCAACACCACAGTTCAAAAGCATCAAATTCTTCAGTGCTCAGCTTTCTTTATGGTCCAACTCTCACATCCACACATGACTACTGGGAAAACCATAGCTTTGACTAGATGAACATTTGGTGGCAAAGTAATATCTCTGTCTTTTAATATGCTGTCTAGGTTTGTCACAGTTTTTCTTCCAAGGAGCAAGCATCTTTTAATTTCATGGCTGCAGTTACCGTCTGAAGTGATTTTGGAGCCCAAGAAAATAAAGTCTGTCACTGTTTCCATTGTTTTCCCATCTATTTGCCATGAAGTGATGGGAACGGATGACATGATCCTAGTTTCAGGGTAGCTACAAACAAAAAGAAGATACACACAAAAGATAGAAAGAAATCAAAGCATGCCATTACAGAAAATCATCAAAATACAAAGAAATGTAGCAAGAGAGGAAAAAAGTAACAAACAAACCAAGAAACAACAAGAAAACAATAAAATGACAAACATAAGTCCATGCTGCTGCTGCTGCTAAGTCACTTCAGTCGTGTCCGACTCTGTGTGACCCCATAGACGTCAGCCCACCAGGCTCTCCTGCCCCTGGGATTCTCCAGGCAAGAACACTGGAGTGGGTTGCCATTTTCTTCTCCAACTTATTAATAAATATTTAAATGCAAATAGATTAAACTCTCCAATTGATATAAATAGAGGGGCCTAATGCAGAAAATAGTTGGACTCTAAAGAAAGCTGAGTGCCGAAGAATTGATGCTTTTGAACTGTGGTGTTGGAGAAGACTCTAATGGCACCCCACTCCAGTACTCTTGCCTGGAAAATCTCATGGGCGGAGGAGCCTGGTAGGTTGCAGTACATGGGGTTGTGAAGAGGCGGTCACGACTGAGCGACTTCACTTTCACTTTTCACTTTCATGCATTAGAGAAGGAAATGGCAACCCACTCCAGTGTTCTTGCCTGGAGAATGCCAGGGGCGGGGGAGCCTGGTGGGCTGCCGTCTATGGGGTCACACAGAGTCAGACACGACTGAAGCGACTTAGCAGTAGCAGCAGCAATGCAGAAAAGAGTTGGACTATAAAGAAAGCTGAGTGCTGAAGAATTGATGCTTTTGAACTGTGGTGTTGGAGAAGACTCTTGAGAATCCCTTGGACTGCAAGGAAATCCAACCAGTCCATCCTAAAGGAGATCAGTCCTGGGTGTTCATTGGAAGGACTGATGTTGAGGCTGAAACTCCAATACTTTGGTCACCTGATGTGAAGAGCTGACTCATTGGAAAAGACTCTGATGCTGGGAAAGATTGAGGGCAGGAGGAGAAGGGGACGACAGAGGATAAGATGGTTTTACGGCATCATCGACTTGATGAACATGGGTTTGGTTGGACTCCGGAAGTTGGTGATGAACAGGGAGGCCTGGCAAGCTGCGGTTTATGGGATTGCAAAGATTCAGACAAGACGGAGCAACTGAACTGACTGAATGTAGAAAAAAAAAGAAGACCAAAATTTTGCTGTCCATGTGAGACTTACTTCATGTATTAGGCCACACATAGCTTCCCTGGTGGCCCAGACAGTAAAGAATTCATCTGCAAACTGGGAGACCTGGGTTTGATCCCTCGGTTGGGAACATCCCCTGGAGCAGGGCAAAGCAACCCACTCCAATATTCTTGCCTGGAGAATCCACATGGACAGAGGAGCCTGGTGGGCTACAGTCCAAGAGATTGCAAAGAGTCAGACACTACTGAGTGACTAAGCACATAGACTAAAAGTGAAGAGATGGAAAAAGATATCCCATAGAAATAGAAACAAAAGAGATCAAGGGCAGCTATACCTATATCTGTATAAGTATATAAGGAGGAGAAGTCAAAGTATATAAGGAGAAGGGGATGACAGAAGTTGAGATGGTTGGATGGCATCAGCTACTTGATGGACATGAGTTTGAGCAAGCTCTGGGAGTTGATGATGGACAGGGAGGCCTGGCTTGCTGCAGTCCATGGGGTTGCAAAGAGTCAGACATGATTGAGCGACTGAACTGATAACTTGTATCGCATGAAACAGGCCTTAAGAAAAAACCATAACAAGAGAAAAGGAAGATTATTATATAATAATAAAGGTGTCAATTAATCAGAATGAGGTAAGAATCATAATGTATATTCACCCAACACTGAAAAGTGAAAGTGTTAGTCAGTCAGAGTTGTGTCTGACTCTTTGCAACCCCATGGCCTGTAGCCCACAAGGCTCCTCTGTCTGTGGAATTCTCTAGGCAAGAATACTGGAGTGGATAGCCATCCCCTTCTCCAGGGGAACATCCCGACCCAGGGATCGAACCTGGGTCTCCTGCATTGTAGGCACATTCTGTACTATCTGAGTCACAACATTGGAGCACCCAAATATATAAAGCATACAGATATTAAGGGAGAAATGGAGAACAAAAAAATAATGGCAAGGGATTTCAATAGCCCACATTTAACAATGGATAGATCATGCAGATGGAAAAATCTATAAGGAAACATTGGAATTAAACTACGTCATATCAGATTTAAGCAGTAGAATATACATTGTTCTCAAGCTCACATGGAACATTTTCAAGGACAGGATATATTAGGCTGCAAAGCATCCCTAACAAACTAAAAATGATTGAAATCATATCATACATCTTTCCAACCACAGTGGTATGAAACTAGAAATCAATTACAAGAAGAAAATCTACAAATATGTGGGAATTAAACAACATACTTTTATTTTATTTTTTTACTTTACAATATTGTATTGGTTTTGCCATACATCAACATGAATCCGCCACGGGTGTACACGTGTTCCCCAAAACAACATACTTTTAAACAACCAGCTGGCTAAATAGAACTAAAAAGGAAAATCAAAAGTCAAATTCAAGTGAAAATGGAAATACAATATATCAAAACTTAGCAGCAAAAGTAGTTCTAAAATGTTTATAGTGATAAATGCATATATTCAGGGAAAGAAATCTCAAATAAAAATTACTTTATGGACATCCCTGGTGGTCCAGTGGTTAAGAATTCACCTTCCAATGCAGGGGACACAGGTTCAATCCCTGGTCTGGGAAGATTCCACATGCCGTGGGACAACTAAGCCAGTGTGCTACAACTACTGAGTCTGTGCTCTATAGCCCATGAGCCGCAACTGCTGAGACTGCATGCCTCAACTACTGAACCCCATGCATTCTAGAGCCCAGGATCTGCAATAAGAGAAGCCACTGCAATGAGAAGCCTTCATGCCACAACTAAGGGTAGCCCCCTGCTTTCCACAAATGGAGAAAGCCCATACACAGCAATGAAGACCATAACCAATACAGCCAAAAATAAACAAATAGTAACAGCTAATTTCTTTTTTAAAAAACTAATTTTAAACCTCAAGGAAAAAGAAACACTGAGAATCATAAGAACTACTATAAACAATTACATGACCACAAATTAGATAACCTAGAAGAAACAGTGGAGAAGGCAATGGCACCCCACTCCAGTACTCTTGCCTGGAAAATCCCATGGACGGAGGAGCCTGGTGGGCTGCAGACCATGGGATCGTGAAGAGTCGGACACAACTGAGTGACTTCACTTTCACTTTTCCCTTTCATGCATTGGAGAAGGAAATGGCAACCCACTCCAGTGTTCTTGCCTGGAGAATCCCAGCGACGGGGTAGCCTGGTAGGCCGCCGTCTATGGGGTCGCACAGAGTCTGACACGACTGAAGCGACTTAGCAGCAGCAGAAGAAGAAGTAGATAAATTCCTAGAAATGTAAAACCTACCAAGATTTAATGAATAAATAGAAAATCTGAGCAGACCAATTATTATTTAATAGTAAGAAGATTGAATTCATAGTCAAATACCTCCCACCAAAGAGAAGTTCAGAATCAGATGGCTTGAAAAATGGAATCTACCAACATGTAAACAATAATTAATGCCAGTTCTTCTCAAACTCTTTCCAAAACTGAAGAGGAAGGAATATTCCCAAACTTATTTTATGAAGCCAGAATTACCCTGATAGCAAAATCAGATAAGAACACTGAAGGACAAGGAGATTACAGACTAAAATCCCTGATAATATAGATACAAAAAGTCCTTAACTAAATAGAGTCCCTTGGACAGCAAGGAGTTCAAATCAGTCAGTCTTAAAGGAAATCAACCCTGAATAGTCAGGGTTGGAAGGACTGATGCTGAAGCTGAAGCTCCAGTTTTTGGCCACCTGATGCGAGCAGCCAACTGATTGGAAAAGACCCTGATGCTAGGAAAGATTGAAGGCAGAAGGAGAAGAGGGTGACAGAGGATGATATGGTTGCTTGACATCACAAATGCAATGGATAAGAACTTGGGCAAACTCCGGGGGATGGTGAGGGACAGGGAAGCCTGATGTACTACAGTCAATGGGGTTGTGAAAAGTCAGACGTGATTTGGGGGCTGAACAACAACAAAAATACTAGTAATCATTTCAACAGCACATTAGAGGAACATATGCCATGATCAAGTGAAATTTGTGCCTAGGATGCAAGAATGGTTCTACATACTCAAATCAATAAATATAACATAACACATTAATAGAATTAAAGGTAAAAATTATATGATCATCTCAATAGATAGTGAAAAAAACATTTGGCAAAATTCCAAATCAATTCATTACAAATACCCTCAAAAAGTGGAAATAGAAGTAACATATCTCAACATAATAAAGGCCATATATGACAAGCTAACAGCTAACATCATATCCAATAGTGAAAGACTGAATGTTTTCTTTTGGGATTAGGAATAAGAAAAAGGTGTCTATTATCAACTCTACTTTTCAAGATAGTACTAGAAGTCCTAGCAAGAGAGATCAAACCAAAAAAATGAAATATAGATAAACTATGAAGTAAAAATATTTGTTTGCAGATGGAATCGCCTTCTATAAAGGAAATCCTAAGGACTAAAAAAAAACCAGTTGTAACTAATAAACAATTCAGTAAAGTTGTAGAATATAAAAATCAACATAGAAAAATTAGTTGTTTTTTTATGCATCAAAAATGAACTGCCTAAAAAAGTAATACAGAGAACAGTCTCATTCGTAACAGCATCAAAACAATGACAGACTTAGAAGTAAATTTATCCAAGGAGGTGAAAGATCTGTACAATGAAAAGTATAAGACATTGACAAAGAAAATAGAAGAAAACACTAGCAAGTGAAGAGATACCTTCTGCCTCTTGAGAAATTTGTATGCAGGTCAGGATGCAACAGTTAGAACTGGACATGGAACAACAGACTGGTTCCAAATAGGAAAAGGAGTTCGTCAAGGCTGTATATTGTCACCCTGTTTATTTAACTTATATGCAGAGTACATCATGAGAAACGCTGGACTGGAAGAAACACAAGCTGGAATCAAGATTGCCGGGAGAAATATCAATAACCTCAGATATGCAGATGACACCACCCTTATGGCAGAAAGTGAAGAGGAACTCAAAAGCCTCTTGATGAAAGTGAAAGTGGAGATTGAAAAAGTTGGCTTAAAGCTCAACATTCAGAAAACAAAGATCATGGCATCTGGTCCCATCACTTCATGGGGAAACAGTGGAAACAGTGTCAGACTTTATTTTTGGGGGCTCCAAAATCACTACAGATGGTGACTGCAGCCATGAAATTAAAAGACGTTTACTCCTTGGAAGGAAAGTTATGACCAACCTAGATAGCATATTCAAAAGCAGAGACATTACTTTGCCAACAAAGGTTCGTCTAGTCAAGGCTATGGTTTTTCCTGTGGTCATGTATGGATGTGAGAGTTGGACTATGAAGAAGGCTGAGTGCCGAAGAATTGATGCTTTTGAACTGTGGTGTTGGAGAAGACTCTTGAGAGTCCCTTGCACTGCAAGGAGGTCCAACCAGTCCATTCTGAAGGAGATCAGCCCTGGGATTTCCTTGGAAGGAATGATGCTAAAGCTGAAACTCCAGTACTTTGGCCACCTCATGCGAAGAGTTGACTCATTGGAAAAGACTCTGATGCTGGGAGGGATTGGGGGCAGGAGGAGAAGGGGACGCCAGAGGATGAGATGGCTGGATGGCATCACTGACTCGATGGACGTGAGTCTGAGTGAACTCCAGGAGTTGGTGATGGACAGGGAGGCCTGGCGTGCTGTGATTCATGGGGTCGCAAAGAGTCAGACACAACTGAGCGACTGATCTGATCTGATCAGTGGATAGAAGAATTTATATTATCAAAAATATCCATATCTCACAAAGCCAACTATAGATTCAATGCAATCCCTATCAAGATCCTAAGGGCATTTCTCACATAAATAGAAACTGCTGCTGCTGCTAAGTCACTTCAGTCATGTCCGACTCTGTGTGACCCCATAGACGGCAGCCCACCAGGCTCCCCTGTCCCTGGGATTCTCCAGGCAAGAATACTGGAATGGCTTGCCATTTCCTTCTCCAAGGCATGAAAGTGAAAAGTCAAAGTGAAGTGTCGTTCAGTCATGTCCGACTCTTAGCGATCCCATGGACTGCAGCCCACCATGGGATTTTCCAGTCAAGAGTACCAGAGTGGGGTGCCATTGCCTTCTCCGATAAATAGGAAAGACAACCCTAAAATTTGTATGGAACCACAAAAGATCCTGAATAGACAATGAAATCCTGAAAAAGAACAAAAGTGAAAGAAGACATCACACTACTTGACTTGAAACTATAATACAAAGCTATAGTAATCCAAACAGTATGATAATGGCATAAAAACTGACACATAGACCAATGGAACAGAATTGAGAATCCAGAAATATATCCAGGCGTATACAATCAACTAATACTTGAAAAGAGATCCAAGAATACTTGGTTGAAGTGATAGTTTCTTCAACAAATGATTGGATATGCAAATGCAAAGGAATGAAATTGGACCTCTATCTTGCATCATTCACATAAAATTCATAGGAGAAAAGCTTCCTGACCTTGATTTTGGCAGTGATTTTTTTTGGATATGACCCCAAAAGCACAAGCAACAGAAGCAAGAATCAACAAGTAGGACATCAGATGAAAAATCTCTGCACAGAAATAGAAACAATCAATAAAAATAAATAGGAAATTTACAGATTATGAGAAAAAAATTTAAAAAACCACATATCTGATAAAGCATTCAAAAATATATTGAGGAACTCATAAAAACAACTCAGTAATGAAAACTCTAATAATCCATTTTTTTTAAAGGGGCAAAGGACCTGAATAGACATTTTTTCCAAAGAATACATTCAAATGGTCAACAGTTTCTTGAAAATATGCTCACCACACTAATTTGTCCCAGATGCATGAAGAAAGTAACTAAGGATAGGGATGATTATGATTCATTTTTTTGGTAAAATTTCTAACTTGAAACCATGTAGTCTGACTTCTTAATTTATCAACGAGGACACAGATCTCTAATAAGGCTCTGTTTTCAGATGGTATCATCCTATTAACTCACTCAGCCTAATGTCTAACACACAAGCTGGAAAATCCAGGAAAATAAAACTTCAAAAAACAGAGCCAATGCCACTGGGATCTCTGTCTGGGATCTGGGATTTGGAACTTACTGCTCTAATCCCCAAAGGTGATTGGAACTACCCAATAACCAGGTTGAATGGCACTTTTTCTGCAAACTCTAAACCAACAGTAATACCAAGTTAACAACTATTATTGAGCACATTTGTGGGTAAAGGCTTTGTATCAAGGCTCTGCCTGTATCCATACATACTCCAGTATGGAAGACAAACACATTCAGGGTCTTTCTTTTTCACCCTTCATGTTTCCTAAGAGCAGCAGATTTAATCATCTATTGGGAGGAAAGAGGAAACAGTGTTTCTCCATGTTACCTACATATTAGAACAAGGGTGGGGAGAAAGGTTAAATTACTAGTGGTAAGGCTATACCACCCTGTTCTTGAACGATGCAGACAATTTCTGCCTGCAGCCAGCATTAAGATCCACTACCAGGAGCTCTGTCCTCTGCTATCACTTTTTGGTGATCAAGTAAAATCTTCCATTAATCAGTTTTTGCCACACTTGTCTGGTGGTAATGACAAAGAGACCTTGATAAATACACATATTCCTGGCATTTTGACTCAGGAACATTGGAATTCCTGTGTTTCCTCAATCCTCAGGTGATTTCTACAGTTGGACAAGTTGGGGAGACACTGGTATAGAAAAGACACTACAAGAGTAACCTGGGCTATTTTTACCCAGTGATATCAGCAGTGGGAGGGACGGTACACCAACTCTCAGTTGTGAGTTAAGTTGTGAGTTAAGGTGAGTTAAGTTGTGAGTTAATTAAGGCTCTTATTGGTTCTGTTATAGAGAAGATTTGTCAAATCCTGGAGAAGATTTGGCTGCACAAGGTCTTCCTGTGTTGAGCACCTTATTATTTAATCCATTGCAGTGCAGTGATGAGGCTCAAGGAGAAGTGAAATGAATAATCGTGATAAAGACCAAGTCAGTCATCCAGATGCCACCAGGTCTAGACCTGTACTGAACAGAGCAACAACACCACGAAGGGACCTTGAGGATTTCAGGTGAGGTGAGGCACAAAATGACAATACTAGTAAGGATACTTTCTAAACATTCACACTAAGATTGGAACTTTTTGCTTTCCAATTTTGACCTCACTATGTATGATATGCAGGTCAGGAAGCAACAGTTAGAACTGGACATGGAATCACAGACTGGTTCCAAATAGGAAAAGGAGTACGTCAAAGCTGTATATTGTCACCCTGCTTATTTAACTTATATGCAGAGTACATCATGAGAAACGCTGAGCTGGAGGAAGCACAAGCTGGAATCAAGATTGCTGGGAGAAATATCAATAACGTCAGATATGCAGATGGCACTACCCTTATGGTAGAAAGCGAGGAAGAACTAAAGAGCCTCTTGATGAGGGTGAAAGAGGAGAGTGAAAAAGTTGGCTTAAAGCTCAACATTCAGAAAACTAAGATCATGGCATCCGTTCCCATCACTTCATGGCAAATAGATGGGGGAACAGTGGAAACAGTGGCTGACTTTATTTTTTGGGGCTCCAAAATTGCTGCAGATGGTGATTGCAGCCATGAAATTAAAAGACACTTACTCCTTGGAAGGAAAGTTATGACCAACCCAGACAGCATATTAAAAAGCAGAGACATTACTTTGTGAACAAAGGTCCATCTAGTCAAGGCTAGTTTTTCCAATGGTCATGTATGGATGTGAGAGTTGGACTATAAAGAAAGCTGAGTGCTGAAGAATTGATGCTTTTGAACTGTGTTGTTGGAGAAGACTCTTGAGAGTCCCTTGGACTACAAGGAGATCGAACCAGTCCATCCTAAAGGAAATCAGTCCTGAATATTCATTGGAAGGACTGATGTTGAAGCTGAAACTCCAATACTTTGGCCACCTGATACAAAAAGCTGACTCATTTGAAAAGACCCTGATGCTGGGAAAGATTGAGGGCAGGAGGAGAAGGGGATGACAGAGGATGAGATCATTGGATGGCCTTACTGACTCAATGGACATGGATTTGGGTGGACTCCGGGAGTTGGTGATGGACAGGGAAGCCTGGCGTGCTGCGGTTCATGGGGTTGCAAAGAGTCAGACACGACTGAGCATCTGAATTGAGCTGAACTGAAGTATGCTACTACATCTACAAACCCAGGTAGAAGAAGTGTTCTCCCTGTATGCATTGTCCACAAAAGAATTAAGTTTTACTATCCTATTTTGTAATGGGCTTTATAAGAGTTGAGCCTTTGATCTGCCTCTCAAAGAATTGGAACATTCCATTCTTCTTCCACAGAAAGCAAAAGTGTGTCTCCTGAAATTAAAGGAGACAGAACATCCTATATCTAATGACAATGAAATTTTCTTGCCCAGATAGTGTCCTACATCTAGCAGCTATGTAGAAAATGCTATAAAATTGTTTGGGTTTACAGTGATAAATGAAAACCATGTTCTCCACCTAAACAAAGTATGCAAGAATTTTGATGTTCTCTGTTTGTTAGAGAGTGGGAGGAAAATAACCTACTGAAATATAAAGACTAAGAGGCCATCTAAAGTATACATAAGTAAATGAATCACCTAAAATATAAGTTCATACCCATGTTTACACACAAATACTCGCACACCTCCAGAGATGAGATTTTAAATAATTTCATTACAAAAACAATGACTCACAAAATGTATTTATACATACTTTTCTGTTACCTAAACAAAATATTCCATGTTAAATTAGTTACATGTCAGTCATTCTCACAAAGTGCATTCCAATTGTTTGATTCTATTCCCTTCTAGTTTGTGTTTCCTCATGTCCATGTTCTGTTTTTTTGCTCTTCTCAGCAATTTCTTTTCAATCCATCTTGTGCATTTCCTGCATTAACATTGGCATTGATCTGAGAGTTTTTGTTTTTTAGATTCTTTTAATACTTTGCTTTTAATAAGAATATAGTCTATATAATACTTTCCTTGTAAGGTGCAGAATTAGCACACCTTTCATCTTCTAGATTTGACTAATTGCTCATAAGACATCTTCTTCTATTATACCTTGGAAGAATAGCCATCCTTACCTCTTGCCCAAACTGTCTTCTACCCTGGCACTTCACTTAGCTTTCACCAGCCTCTTACTACAGACATTTATTTAATGCCAAATCACTTGTTCAGAAATGAATAAGAAATAAAGACTTACTCCTCAGACTTTCAGTTTCAGACAAGAGAAAAATTCTCACTTAATTTTCTCTTGATGTTCTCCTCACTTGCCTGAATAATCCAAACTCTAATATCCCTCCGTGGCTGGAGTATTTTTGGTGTTAATTATAGAGAGCATTTTGTTAAAATAGAGAATAAAAATCACTATAATACTGTCATCTTACTTGCACAGGAGAGTGCATTTTGAGAGGAAGATACACTTGAGCACAAGATTCAGTAGGTTCAAGTATCTATTTTCTGACCAACAGCTCACTTAATTTCTTGGAGTATAAATTTCTTAATCTATGGTGTAGAGGGGGGGAAACCCCCGCTGTCTCTATCCCAGTGGTTTTTGTGGCTCATCCAACCAGATAATATTTGTAAACAGCCAGATTCTGTACAAAAGAGAGTGATTCAGTGATGAACTTGTCAAGTGCTCATTTCTCCTAAGTAGTTCTGTATCAACTGTCCCTTGAGCTAAAGCATCTCCTTCTGGACACGCCAACCTCACTGTACAGCTAAAGTGAGTGAAACACTGTCATCCAGTGAATGAGTTGGACCATACTGTATTGAGCCAATGAAGTAAATTACAAACAAAAAACTTTAGCTTGGCATATCTGAACTCCCACTTCTTTACTGCCTCCTGGGGAAGAGCCAACATGCAAAATGGTTTTGCTGGTTCCTGGACATGTTGTATCTGCTCTAGACAGCCAGGATTCCAGGGATATTCAGGCCTCCTACATGTGGATCATGAGAAATAACACTGGAACTTTTTTCCTTCATCAAGCCATTCAATCTAGATTAGAATCTTTTTAAAAAAGAGAGAGTAGAGATAGAGAAAGAGATAAATTCTCCTGTAGAGTCTGTGCTCCAGGGACCAGAATTAAGATATGTTAGACTTCATTTATACTGTCAGTCAATTCATATGACAGTTTTTTTAAAGAACAAAACACTGGTATGTGGCCTCAGAATATCAAAATATTGGTAAAAGAGAAAACCTAACAAGGTTACCAGTTTCAGTGTGAAAGTATTTCACAGTATCAATTAGGTTTTGTGCTCGGTTGTCTTAGAATCAAAGAATATTGAACTAGATGAGCTCTTAGGTTCTAGACCAGAGGCTCTTAAATGTTTTACTTAAGAAGAAATGGATAATCACTAATTAAAGATTGACAAGATAAAATTGTATTGGTGGAAATAGTGTCTTGCTGTTTAACATGGTGAATAGTAGAAATGGGTTGCTACAAGTAAAATTAAATGTAACCTTAATATATGGATTAACTATTAAAAGTTATCTTAGATACATTCTCTACTCATGAGTAAAGCTTGGTTTTGTGTATCCTTACTTTAAATTATGAGGGATCTAGGCTAAACTCACCAGCCAGGCCATATCAAGCCTTAAACTTTGGATTCTGTTTGCACAATGCTGGCTTTCTGGATGCTAGAAACCTACCTCTCACTGTTGAATGAATGAAATTAATTGTTCATACAGAAGGTGGTGAGAACATCTAGGAAGACTAGGCTTCCTTGAACTCACAGAATAGATTCCATGAAGTTTCTTGTGAGCCTGTTTCTCATACATGTTTGGTCAGTAAATGTCTGTAGGTCTGACAGAATTTAGTCTGAAACTTCCTAAGTTGCTTTCTTATTTATTTTCCCCCTGTTTTAGTGGGGTCATTGGAAAAAGAGCTAACCCTCTCTCACCTCAGTACATCTTTGGCTACTTCCATAATTTTTAATTACATACACACAAAGTGTGGTTGGTCTAGGAAGATTTATAGAAGTGGTAAAATTCATAGTGTGGGCCTATGAAACTACTTATTGGAAAATTTGGAACAACAACTTATATCAAGTCACTAATATGACTGTGCTCTCCATAGTTTGTTAAGGTAACTCAGTAAAGCAATGAATTATTTTGGCATTGATCATTCATGCAAAGGCATCAAGCTGGTATCAGTTCACTTTGGTGGCTCTGAGAGGCAAACTCCATTGAGAGTAATAAATTCTTCATTTGAAACAGAAAATGCTGTTTTTAATCACCTGGGGATCCATGAAATGTATGGACATCAAGGTGTATAATAGCATTTTATCAGATCTATTGGCTTCAGTTAATAAATTTGATATATGACACAGAACAATAGTAATTATTCCACTACTGCCTATGGTTACAGGATCAAAGCTCTGCAGCAATCTAAAGGTACCAATCAATTCAGTTAATTATGTAGTTTAAGAGAAAATATGAAATACAATTTATGCATGTGTTTCTGGGGCTAAGAGGAGTATGTAACACAATGCACAGACATCACTACTGAATATGAGCCCTGTGCCTTAGCCAGAGGGCTTCCCAGGTGGCACTAATGGTAAAGAACCTGCCTGGCAGTACAGGAGATGTAAGAGACTTGGGTTCGGTCCCTGGGCCAGGAAGATGCCCTAGAGGAGGGCATGGCAACCCACTCCAGTATTCTTGCCTGGAGAATCCCATAGACAGAGGAGCCTGGACAGCTACAGTCTATAGGGTCACAAAGAGTCAGATGTGACTGAAATGACTTAACACGCATACACAGAACTTATCCAGGATCAGGCTTCTCAAGCACAGCCTATATTTCCAACATCAGAATCACATGGGCTCCACTTACAGATGAAGGTTTCAGGATCTCATCCTAGACCTAAGCATCCAATTCTCTGGGAGTACATTTTATTAATAGTAAGCAGTCCATGTGGTCCTGATAGATAGTAATGTCCAAGAGCCACAAGTAAAAGCTCAAAGTAGTTCAAGAAACCAAGTAGAAAGAAAGAGATAGGGCAGCACCTCCTCCCTCTGGCTGAGGGACTCAAGGCAGAGGCTACTGTGTTCACAGAGATTCAATAAACTACTTTATCTGCATTTCACTCAGGTATCTGGGTATTTCTTTTTCTGATGGATTAGGTTGGCCATCAGTGCAAAGGGCAACTGGGGGAAGCTGTAAACCTTAAGGCAATTTCCTTGTTTTTCTCTATATAAATGAAATAAAATTCCATCCAAGTTGACTGTAAAATACAGTAAGAATGGGCATCAACTTTAAAAATTGTGTCCTTTATTATCCTTCTGAGAGATATCAAATTTAATCTTTGCTGCTTGTTTAATCTCTGAATACATTTGGTGCAGGAAGACTTAGAAAACCCATTCTACTAAGAGGGAAAAATTTTCTGAAGCCCTAGTATATTTCAGCATTCAATGGCCCCAGTTGGACTGTGAAGAAGGCTGAGCACCGAAGAATTGATGCTTTTGAACTGTGGTGTTGGAGAAGACTCTTGAGAGTCCCTTGGACTGCAAGGAGATCCAACCAGTTCATTCTGAAGGAGATCAGCCCTGGGATTTCTTTGGAAGGAATGATGCTAAAGCTGAAACTCCAGTACTTTGGCCACCTCATGCAAAGAGTTGACTCATTGGAAAAGACTGTGATGCTGGAAGGGATTGGGGGCAGGAGGAGAAGGGGACGCCAGAGGATGAGATGGCTGGATGGCATCACTGACTCGATGGACGTGAGTCTGAGTGAACTCCGGGAGTTGGTGATGGACAGGGAGGTCTGGCGTGCTGCAATTCATGGGGTCACAAAGAGTCGGACACGACTGAGTGACTGACCTGATCTGATCTGATCCTGAAGGAAATTCAACATCAAGTTAAATATGTGATATTAGAGTTTCCCAAAACACAATTGTTAACTTCAGTAGATGTGTTTAGTTCATATTATACCTAAACTATAGATTTATTTCATTAAAGTATCCTTGTGTGATACCAAGATTGCATTGACTGAAACTATGAGTATGAAAAAATGCATAAATATTAGAATTGTTCATATTATGAGAAGAAGATAATTAAAAGTGAAAACGCTTGCCTACAGGAAGGGTTAGGACATTGATGGGAAAAAAAATCTAGTGTCACTTTTATGCTCTAGTTATTAATTTTTCTCCTATGGTTTTAGCACCTTTATGAAGCAGATAAAATTCTGTTTTCAGTTCCCCCAAAATGTTCTATGTCATGCCATCAATTACTAAATTTATGTTTCTGGTTTAATTCCTTTCTCATTTACACATGTGTTTAAAAGTCTCCGTTTTCTTTCAGGTGAAGCTGGTAAGGAGACAACATGGAGACAGGAAACAAGACACTGAGCACAGATTTCATTCTCTTGGGCCTTTTCCCAGGAAGGAGACATACTGATCTCATCCTCCTCATCTACATCATTGGAAATACCAGCTTGATCCTTCCCATCTGGACAGATCCCTACTTTCATACCTCCATGTATTTCCTGCTTAGCCAACTCTCTCTCATTGACCTGATTTTCATCTCTTGCACAGTCCCCAAAATGGTGGTCAACTTTTTCTCAGGGAAGAGAAACCATTTCCCTGATTGGCCGTGGGGCCCAAATCTTCTTTACCTTGACTCTTGGGATAGCAGAGTGTCTCCTCCTGACACTCATTGCTTATGACCGCTATGTGGCTACCTGTCATCCTCTCAAACACTCAATCATCATCAGCCACTGGGTTTTCCAGCTGGTGGCTGTGGGGTTCTGGGTGGGAGGGGCTCTGGCACCCTTGGTCCACACGGCTTATGCCATGCACGTTCCCCTCTGTGGCTCCTGAGAGCTCTACCACCTTTTTTTGTGAAGTCAAAGCCCTCGTGAAGCTGTCTTGTGAGGACATATCTGCCTATGAGAAAGGAGTAGTAGTGACCAGCATCGTTGTGGTTCTTCTCCCCACAAGCCTCATTCTGACTTCCTATACTCTCATCTTCCTCCAGGTCCTGCAAATGAACTCCCCTGAAGGCAGGAACGAGGCCCTGGCTGCTGCTCCTCCCATCTTACTGTGGTCACGTTTTACTATGCCCCAGCCATGCTAATATACATGAGGCCTGATCTTCTCACACCTCTGCTCTGAACCAGGCTCTCTTTGTTTGACACCATCCTCACCTCGATGCTGAACCCCCTCATCTATAGGCTAAGGAACAGGGAAGTTGTGGGCTCAATAAGGAAGATGCTCAGGATGCACCCTATTTCAGACCAGGCTCCTATGTCCCATTGAGTAGACAGTTCAGAGTTAAGATCTACCTGAGAGGTGGTAGGATCTGATAAAACCCGATGAAACTCTCCCTGTCTTCATCTTCTCTCTACAAATGTTGAATTTATACCCTCTCTCCTGATAAAGTCAGTTTGAAATATCTAAATCAATGAGTTCTCTGAGAGTAGAGGAGCACAAAACTATACCACTTTGAAGTAAATATATATGAGGCCTGAATAACAACCAGTTCTCTGTAAAAATAGCCTTTCTCCTAATCCTGTGAGCTTGCTTCATTTGTGTTGCTGGAACGATAGATCCCTCTTCTTTTGTTCATTTTTTAAAACTTATTTGATGACTGGAGGAAAATTGTTTTACCATGTTGGGTTGGTTTCTACCACACAACAACCCAATTCAGCCATCAGTTCAGTTCAGTTGCTCAGTCGTGTCTGACCCTTTGCGACCCCATGGACTGCAGCACGCCAGGCCTCCCTGTCCATCACCAACTCCCAGAGTTTACTCAAACTCACGACCATTGAGTTGGTGATGCCATCCAACCATCTCATCCTCTGTCGTCCCCTTCTCCTCCCACCTTCAATCTTTCCCAGCACCCAGGTCTTTTCCAGTGAGTCAGTGATTCACATCAGGTGGCCAAAGTATTGGAGTTTCAGCTTCAACATCAGTCCTTCCAATGAACACCCAAGACTGATCTCCTTTAGGATGGACTGGTTGGATCTCCTTGCAGTCCAAGGGACTCTCAAGAGTCTTCTCCAACACCACAGTTCAAAAGCATCAATTCTTCAGTGCTCAGCTTTCTTTATACTCCAACTCTCACATCCATAAATGACTACTGGAAAAACTATAGCCTTGACCAGACGGACCTTTGTTGACAAAGTAATGTCTCCGTTTTTTTAATATGCTATCTAGGTTGGTTATAACTTTCCTTCCAAGGAGTAAGTGTCTTTTAGTTTCATGGCTGCAATCACCATCTGCAGTGATTTTGGAGCCCCCCAAAATAAAGTCAGCCACTGTTTCCACTGTTTCTCCATCTATTTGCCATGAAGTGATGGGACCAGATGACATAATCTTAATTTTCTGAATCCAGGTTAAATCAATATTCGATATTTTGTAATGTAATTGACTCCTAAAAATTCATCTTAAGGCTATTATGGCCAATTAGGATATATTGTTCACACTCAATATTACATTTAACCATAAGGACAATTCGATGAGAAAGTCTATTGTTATCACCAATTTGTAGATGAGGAAACAGAAGTGAGGAAGTCAATGGAAATTTCCCAGGTCATGCAGGTACTAAAAAGTGGTGAATCAGAGTTTAAATCTCACTTTGCTTTTTAACCACCATCCTGCTGAGCAGACGGCTGAGAGTGATTTTTTTCCCTGAATGAATTTGGCTTTGCCCCCTGGTAGCTGAGCTAATTACCTACCAGGGCTGGACTGAGCTGACACATTCCCCAGAGAGTTCATAGTATCTCTCTTGTCCACAGTGCTGTATTTAATCTCTGCTTCATGGCCTACCAGAGATATTCTGGATCAGCTATGAGCTTGCAGTACCAACTTCACCGAGATCATCAGTTATAAGACTTTATTCTACTCACAAAGAGCCTAATGTTTGACTTGATGAGCTGCAAAATACAAAGGAAGATATAGAAGAATTAAGAATCTCCAGGAGGTGACAAGGATGACAACACATATGATAACAAGGTAGCCCACAGTGGAGAAACAAGTAATTGTCTTGCACTCTTGTGGGGAGACACAGGAATTAGAAATAATTTGTGACGCTCTGTGTGGGGTAACATCTTCAAAGTGCTTCAGAATAAACTCCCAGCTGTATGATAAAACCCTCCTGGAGAGTTGAGCAGCTGCATGAGAATTTAGTGAATTGCCAGACCCTGAGGCAGATTATCGGAGAAGGCAATGGCACCCCACTCCAGAACTCTTGCCTGGAAAATCCCATGGACGGAGGAGCCTGGTAGGCTGCAGTCCATGGGGTCGCTAAGAGTCAGACACGATTGAGTGACTTCACTTTCACTTTCATGCATTGGAGAAGGAAATGGCAACCCACTCCAGTATTCTTGCCTGGAGAATCCCAGGGAGGGGGGAGCCTGGTGGATTGCCGTCTATGGGGTCGCACAGAGTTGGACACGACTGAAGCGACTTAGCAGCAGCAGCAGAGGCATTATATGTGATAAGTTCATGGGTCATTTGTATTTACATATACACAGTTTATAATGCTATTAAACTGATCAACTACTAGTTAGTTAGTAACTGGTGAGTTTAAGAAAAATAGTTAAACTCTGTGTTATAAACACAGGTGCAATCCTTTGTTCTCAGAAATGTGGTTTAGAGTCTCTTTTTTGCCCACCTGAAAATAAACATTGTTAATTGTCTATATTCCAATATAAAATAAAAAGTTTTTTTTTTAAAGTCATCTTTGTTGTTTTCTAGGCTTTGGAAAGAAGTTCTAACTAAGTCAAGTTTCAAAAAGAGCATCTTATTATTCAGGCTTCCTTCGTGACTCAGTGGTAAAGAATCCACCTGCCAATTCAGGAGCTGTGGATTTGAACCCTGGGTCAGAAAGATCCTCCACATATATATGGAATTTAGAAAGATGGTAATGATAACCCTGTATGCGAGAGAGCAAAAGAGACACAGATGTATAGAACAGTCTTTTGGACTCTGTGGGAGAGGGCAAGGGTGGGATGATTTGGGAGAATGGCATTGAAACATGTATATTATCATATGTGAAACAGATCACCAGTCCAGGTTCGATGCATGACATGGGGTGCTTGAGGCTTGTGCCCTGGGATGACCCAGAGGGATGGGATAGGGAGGGAGGTTGGAGCGGGGGTGGTTCAGGATGGGGAACACATATACACCCATGGCAGATTCAAGTCAATGTATGGCAAAACCAACACAATATTGTAAAGTACTTAGCCTCCAATTAAAATAAATAAATTTATATTTAAAAAAATAAAAGAAAGATCCTCCAGAGAAGGAAATGGCAACCCACTCCAGTATTCTTGCCTGGGAAATTCCATGGACAGAGGAGCCTGGTGGGCTACAATCCACAGAGTCCCAAAAAGAATCAAACACATCTTAACATCTTTGTTGTTTTCTAGGCTTTGGAAAGAAGTTCTAACCAAACCTAGTTTCAAAAAAAGAATCATATTATTCAATATAGTCATAACTATTTAAAATACTGGCTTCAGATTTACACATTCACCAATGTATGCTCAAATTCATGCTTGAATTTGTAAATTCAACATACAATCATAAAGGCCAGGGCAGGGCTGCATAGAACCTTCTCCCTAGTCACTCGTTTGTGAGATGAACTCAGTTCATTTGCTTACTTTAACACAATGCTATCATGTTGGAAAATCACTTTTTCAATTCTTTAAACTTAGATATATGTATGAGATAGCCATATCCAGAGCTGGAAAATTCATGCTGTTCATTTTGATTTTGCACAGGCCACCTCCCCTTAGTCGAAAGTCCAGCTCCACTCCACTCCCTGCTGAGCAGCTCTGGGACCTTAGTTGTGCATAGAAGTTGGAGGAGCTGAAGAATGAGGCCAACTTGGATTTGGAAAATCATGGAAAATGCCAGCAGATAAAGAGTTTCTTGGGAGTAGAACATCAATGTCAGCACCAGGAGCATGTGATTAAGCCATTTATATAATGATACTCTGCTAGGAATTCTGGTCTTTATCTTTGTTTTTTCAACTCTCTCTCTATGTATAGAAGCTTTTCATCCTTTTCTGTGTCCCATAAATTCTGACTGAGTGCCTGGTACCTGCTGTGTTCTTTACTGGCACTGAGGAAACAATACTTAATACTTTGCTCTCAGAGAACCTGCATTTTCATGGGGGGAACAAACAATAGATAAATAAACATGCAAATAATAGTAAGATTTCAGATGGTGAAGGAATGCAAAATAAGGGTTAGGGAATAAAGCAAGCCAGTGATATGCTTTCAATAGAATGGTCAGGCAGACATATGGTGCGAATAATGCTCATGAGAAGATGGATTGAAAAAGGATACTTCTTCCATCACCAGTTGTTACTTGTCATTCTGTCTTGCCATCATGTCTCTCCACTTCCCAGATTTCTCCCTTATCCTTACTTATCCCACCGTCTCTTCTTGACATCTTTCTACAGAACTAGGCAGTAAAATTTCTCACCCATAACCAGGCCACCTGCTTGTGATCTCTGAGTTCCCTAAGGATAAATCTAGACTTAGTTGGAGAATCTACAAGCAATAAATATGCCGACATTCCAGATCCCAGTGGTGGCTGTGCATTAAAATCCACTTTGGAAGAAGTCTGGGTGTATATCACACCACCAAGATGTATGAAATTTTCATACTGAATGAAGATCACACTTCTAATCCTTAACACAATTATAGCAACAATGTGCCAAACAATGCTAAACAATATGACCAAAATATATTTTCTTCATTTGCATTGACTATCCTGTCAGATGGATTGCTAAATAATGTTTTTAAATATCAGTGGATGCCAAATCATTAATCTGGCCCACATTTAAATATACTACTATATATTTGAATTCACTTCATAAATATTTGATTTTCGGGAAAAGATAAAAGTCAGTGGTATATTTACAAAGGAAGAGCAGTCTCACTTTCTGTGTTTTTCTCCCTTGATCCTCCAGATCAAACCAGTCAACTAAGACATGAAGCAAGGAAATGAATCCTCCATTACTGACTTTATTCTCTTGGGCCTCTTCTCAGACTCCAGGCATCCTGGCCTTCTCGTCACCATAATTCTCTTCGTTCTTGGGGTTGCCATCACTGGAAACTCAGTCTTGGCCCTACTGGTGTGGCATGATGCCCACCTTCACACCCCTATGTATTTCCTACTCAGCCAGCTCTCTCTCATGGACCTCACCCTAATCTCCACCACTGTCCCGAAGATGGTCACTGATTTCTTCTCTGGACAGAGTTTCATCTCTCACATTGGCTGTGGAGCCCAACTCTTTCTTTACTTGATGCTAGGAGTGGCTGAGTGTGTTCTCCTGACACTCATGGCCTTTGACCGCTATCTGGCCATCTGTTACCCCCTCAGATACCCAGTCATTATGACCCCGAGAGTCTGTTTGCAAATGGCCATTGGTTCATGGGTTGGGGGTATGCTCATCTCCCTTATGCACACAGTTTATGCCATGAATTTCTCTACTTGTGACTCCAGGGAGGTTCACCATTTCTTCTGTGAGGTTATGGCCCTTCTGAAGCTCTCTTGTGAGGATACCTCAACCTATGAGAAGGTGGTGTTGGCATCTGGCATTGTTTTCCTCCTCATACCTTTTGGACTCATCTTGACCTCCTACATCCTCATCTTTCTCACTGTCCTCCATATGAATGCCCCTGAGGGAAGAAACAAAGCTCTGGCCACCTGCTCTTCCCACCTCAGTGTAGTGAGCCTGTACTTTGGTCCAGCTATGATCATCTACACGACCCCAGGTTCCTCTCTCCCTGCAGATGTGGACCAGTGTCTCTTTGTGTTTGATGTTATCATCACCCCCATGCTCAACCCCCTTATCTATAGCCTGAGGAACAAGGAGGTATTGGAGGCTCTGAGGAACATTCTATGGAGAAAGCTGATGTTTATAGTGAAAAGATGATGCCACTTTTTTTTTTTTTTTTTAAAGAACTCCTATTCTCTATTGTTCCCCATTTAATGCTGATGCTATTAGGAAAAATTTAACTCTGGATTTCAGTTTTCAACAATATTAAAGAAATGACACTTTTTCTTTCAGATTTCAAGTAATGTGAACCATACTACAATGGCAAAAGGGGAATTCCTATTTAACAGTGTTATGCTACTTGACTGATCATAACATACATATCCAATTTTCCCAGAGCTCACAAATCAAATTTGTAAGGAAGCTGATATAGGCATATATATTCAATAAGCTTTACAAAATTCAAGATAACCTGATAAATAACATGGTCCTAATGTACCTTTTCTAGCTGCTTTGGTGGCTCAGATGGTAAAGAATCTGTCTGCAATGCAGGAGACTCAGGTTTAACCCCTGGGTTGGAAAGATCCCCTGGAGAAAGCAATGACTACCCACTCTAGTATCCTTGCTTGAAAAACACAGTGGACAGAGGAGCTGGCAAGCTACAGTTCATGGGGTTGCAAAAAGTTAGACATGACTGAGAAACTAACCATGCACGCACAATGTAGCTTTTCAATCACATGTCCTACACTTACCATCGATACACTCTAATTTGCACCATATTGGTATATTCAGGTTTGCACTTTTCAGATGATTTCATGAGTTCTCAATTTTATTATTCAGTTCAGTCCCTCAGTCATATCCAATTCTTTGCGATTCCATGGACTGCAGCATGCCAGGCTTCCCTGTCCATCACCAACTCCTAAAGCTTGTTCAAACTCATGTCCATTAAGTCAGTGAAGCCATCCAACCATCTCATCCTCTGTCACCCCCTTCTCCTCCTGCCTTCAATCTTCCACAGAATCAGGGTCTTTTCTAAGTCAGTTCTTCGCATCAGGTGGCCAAAGTAGAGAAGCTTCAGCTTCAGCATCAGTCCTTCCAGTGAATATTCAGGACTGATTTCATTTAAGATTGAATGGTTTGATCTTACAGTCCAAGGGACTCTCAAGAGTCTTCTCTAACACCACAGTTCAAAAACATCAATTCTTGGGCACTCAGCTTTCTTTATGGTCCAATTCTAACATCCATACATGACTCCTGGAAAAACCATAGTTTTGATTGTATGGACCTTTGTCAGTAATGTCTCTGCTTTTTAATATGCTGTCTAGGTTTTTCGTAGCTTTTCTTCCAAGGAGCAAATATCTTTTAATTTCATGACTGCAGTCACCATCTGCAGTGATTTTGGAACCCCCCCAAAATAAAGTCTGTCACTGTTTCCATTGCCTCCCCATCTATTTGCCATGAAGTGATGGGACCAGATGCCATGATCTTTGTTTTTTGAATGTTGAGTTTTAAGCCAGCTTTTTCACTATCCTTTTTCACTTTCATCAAGAGGTTCTTCAGTTCATCTTTGCTTTCTGCCATAAGGGTGGTGTCATGTGCATATCTGAGGTTATTGATATTTCTCCCTGCAGTCTTGATTCCAGCTTGTGCTTCATCCAGTCCAGGATTTCACATGATGTACTCTGCATCATGTAAGGCTCACCACACTGAGGTGGGAAGAGCAGGTGGCCAGAGCTTTTTTTCTGCCCTCAGGAGAATTCATATGGAAGACAGTAAAATAAGTTAAATAAGCAAGGTGACATGATACAGCCTTGACATACTCCTTTCCCAATTTGGAACGAGCCCATTGTTCCATGTCCAATTCTAACTGTTGCTTATTGGCCTCCATACACATTTCTCAGGAGGCAGGTAGGTTGGTCTGGTATTCCCATCTGTAGAATAATTTTCCACTGTTTGTTGTGAGCCACACAGTCAAAGGCTTTAGTATAGTCAATGAAGCAGAAGTAGACAGAGCAGGATCACTCTGATGGACTATGTGAGTGTGCACAGCTCTGTGATTTACAAGGGATCTGAAGGTAGTGATACCATCTCTTGTGCAAGGGAAACTTCTAATTATGCCTAATATAAGCATTTAACACTGTTGCCTGTGCAATGTTCTAAAATATATACTCAGCAATTCTTTTAATCTGCACATCATTCCTGTGTTGTGGATATGTTTTAGTCCAGTTTTAAAAAGGAAAGAAGAGAGACATCAAAGGACAATTCCTCTAGATCAAGGATATTAAGTATATGTAGTCATTTGGCATGCGCTTCACACCCTGGTACTGATCTTTTAGAGATTATATTTTTAAATTGTTCCACAACACTGTTTCTGGTTATAGAGTTTATAAATCTAACCAAGTGTTTGCTAAACAGAAGATATTTCACTATTTAAAATAAACCACTTCTTGCAAGCTGTTTCTTAACAATCTCCCCCATCATGACCTTGTGTCTCTCCTTGTGCAGCATCAACTAGTACTAGGAATTAACTTAATAATAGGTTTAAACTTTACACAGACTAGGGTGACTTCTGGGAAACTGGAAAAAATCATATTTTTCAGATTCTTCCCTAAATACTGGTGTTATGATTAGTCATTCTGTTCTAGTTGAGCTGACTTAAGAGATGCCTGAATTGGGAGGATTCATGGGCAAATGGGAAAATTCCATATGTGAGAAGGAAAAGGTGAACACAGACCATATTCAATTATGAAAATGCTTTTCCTAACTCAGATTATCAAGGCCTCTACTATTCATCTTCAAAAGAATCTTCTTTATTTTCCATGAGGCATCATAAGACTGAGTGAAAATAATGACTTTTCAAAATGTAAAATCATAATACTTCTGTTGAAGCTGTGTCTGCAAAGGACCTCAAGGTGATGATTGGATTAGTTCTTAAAAAAACACACATGATGCATGTGAAATAGAGAGCTAGTGGGAAGTTGCTACATAACACAGGAGCCCAGTCTGGCATTCTGTGATCACCTAGAATGTGAGACTGGAGGAGTGGAGGTAGGGGAGACACACACACACACACACACACACACATATAATTACTTTGTCAACAAAGATCCATCTAGTCAAGGCTATGGTTTTTCCAGTAGTCATGTATGGATGTGAGAGTTGGACTATAAAGAAAGCTGAGTGCTGAAGAATTGATGCTTTTGAACTGTGGTGTTGGAGAAGACTCTTGAGAGTCCCTTGGACTGCAAGGAGATCCAACCAGTCCATCCTAAAGGAAATCAGTCCTGAATATTCATTGGAAGGACTGATGTTGAAGCTGAAACTCCAATACTTTGGCCACCTGATGCAAAGAGCTGACTCATTTGAAAAGACCCTAATGCTGGGAAAGATTGGAGGGCAGGAGGAGAAGGGGACGAGAGAGGATGAGATCATTGGATGGCCTCACCTACTCAATGGACATGGGTTTGGGTAGACTCTGGCAGTTGGTGATGGACAGGGAGGCCTGGCATGCTGCAGTTCATGGAGTCGCAAAGAGTTGGACGCGACTGAGCAACTGAACTGGAACTGGATATATATATGTACAGGTATACATATATATAAGAAGAAAGAAAGAAAAGATGGAGATCTCAAATTAACAAAACATAATGAAAGAGAAAAAATAATAACCAATATATCCCAAAATACAAAAAAAATAAAAATAAAAAATCTATACAAGAGAATGCTATGAACATTTGCCAACAAATTGCACAACCTAGAACAAATGGACATGTTTCTAGAAAGTTTCTAGACATATACAGCTGACCAAAATTTAATCAAGAAAAAAACTAGATAATTGGAACAAATCCATCACTAGACATACAATAAAATTTGCAGTTAAAAAAAAAAAAAAAACTCCCTGCAGACAGAAGTCCAGGACTGAATGGCTTCACTGGGGAATTCTATCAAACATGCAAAGAAAAACTTACATCAATACTTTTCAAACTTTTCCAAAATATTGAATGAAAAGGAACATTCCCAAAGTCATTCTAAGAGACCACAATCACTGTGATTCCAAACCAGACAAACACACTCCCAAAATATATACATAGGCCAACATCTTTGATTAATATAGATGCAAGGATTCTGAACAAAACATTAGCAAACTGAGTCCAACAGCACATAAAAAGAACCATACACATGTACACCTGTGGCGGATTCATGTTAAAACCAATACAATATTGTAAAGTAATTAGCCTCTAATTAAAATAAATAAATTTAATTAAAAAAAAAACCATACATCATGATCAAGTCAGATTCATCCCAGGGTCACAAGGATGATTCAACACATGCAAATCAATCAGTGTGATACACCACACGAAACACCACAGAAACACATGATCTCATGAAACATGATACACCAGAGAAACCACATGATCATCTAAATAGATGCAGAAAAATCATTAGATAAAATTCAACATCTAGTCATGATAAAAACTCTCACCAAAGTGGGAGTAGACGGAACATAGCACAATAAAAAGCTCTACATGGCAAACTCACAGCCAGCATAATACTCATCAATGAAAAGCTGAAACCATTCCTGCTAAAATCTGAAATAAGACAAGATGCTCACTCTCACCACTTCAATTCAACATAGTACTGGAAGTCTTAGTGATAGCAATCACACAAGAAAATAAAATAAAATATACCCATGTTGGAAGAAAAGAGGTAGAATTTGTCATTATATGCAGATTACAAGATACTCCATATAGAATACCCTATAGACTACATACAAACACTATTAAAAAGGATAAGCAAACTCAATGAGGTAGCAGGACACAAGATTAACATACAGAACTCTATTGCATATCTTCACACTAATAATGAAATATCACAAAGAGAAAGTAAAAAAAAAAAAAAACTTTAAAAATCACATCAAAAAATTAAATGAAATACTTAGGAATAAACCTGACCAAGGAGGTGAAAGACTCTATGCTGAGAACTGTTAAACACTGATAAAGGGAATATTCCATGCTTTTGGATTGAAAGAATTCATATTGTTAAAATGTCTATAATACTCAAAGCATTCTACAATTAAATGTGATCTAGAAGGCACAGTGGTAAAGAATCTGCTTGCCAATGCAGAAGATGCAAGAGACATAGGTTTGATCCCTGTGTCAGGAAGATCCCATAGTGTAGGAAATGGCAACCCAATCCAGTATACTTGCCTAGAACATTCCATGGATAGAGACCATTTATGAGACCATAGAGTCAGATTCGGACATGACTGAGCACATATGCAATGCACTATCAAATTATCCGTGACATTTTCACAGAACTAGAGCAAATAATCCTAAAATTTATATAAAACCACAAAAGATCCAGAATTGTCAAAGCCATTTTGAGGAAAAAGAATAAAGCTGGAGGCATAACTTTTCCACACTTCAGACAATACTACAAATAGATAGTAATCAAAAAAGCATGGTATTGACAAAACAGACACATAGTTCAGTGGAAAAGTATAGCAGGCCCAGGAGTAAACACTCACACCTACAGTTATTCATTCTTTGACCAAGGATGCAAGAATATACAATGAAGAAAAGACAGTGTATCAAGAATGAGTGTTGGGAAAGCTGGACAGCTCAGGTAAATCAACAAAATTTGTAAGTTCCTTCATACCATACACAAAAATAAGCTCAAAATGATGTAAAGACTTAAAAATAAGGTGTGCCACCATAAAACTCCTGGAAGAGAACATAGGCAAAACATTCTCTAACATAAATTATAGCAATAATTTCTTAAGTCAGTCTCCCAAGGCAAAAGAAACAAAAGCAAAAATAAAAGGAACCTAATCAAATCTAAAAGCTTTTGCACAGCAAAGGAAACCATATATAAAATGAAAGATAATCTATGAGCTGGGAGAAAATATTTGCTAATGATGCAGCTGACATGGGTTTAATTTCCAAAATATACAAACAGCTATTACAGTTCAATATCAAATAAACAAACAATCCAATTGAAAAATGGGCAGAAAACTGAAGCAAAGAGAACATTTCTTCAAAGAAGACATACAGATGGCCAAAAAAAAAAAAAAAAAAACCACACATGAAAAGGAGCTCAAAGTTACTAATTATTAGAGAAATGCAAATCAAAACTACAATGCAGTATCACGTCACACCAATTAGCCTTGCCATCATCAAAAAGTCTACAAATGATAAATGCTGGAGAAGGTGTGAAGAAAAGGGAATGCTCCTAGACAATTGGTGGGAATGTAAATTTGTACAACCACTATAGAGAACACTATGAAAATTCCTTAAAAACTAAAGATAGAATTATCATATGATTCAATAATCCCACCCCTGAGCATACATTCGGAAAACACAAAAGCTCTAATTTGAAACATACATGCACACCAATGTTCATTGCAGCACAATTTACAACAGCCATGACATAAAACAACTTAAATTTTCATTGATAGATGAATGGATAAAGAAGATATGGTACATATATACAATGGAATATTATTCAGCCATTAAAAATTAAATATTGACATTTGTGGCAACATGGATTGATCTAGAGATTATCATACTAAGTGAAGTAATTCAGACATAGAAAGAAAAATATCATATGATATCACTTATATGTGAAATCTAAAAAACAACGATACAAATGAACTTATTTACAAAATAGAAACAGACTCACAGCCATAGAAAACAAACGGTTATCAAAGGGGAAGAAGAGAGACAGATAAATTAGACGCTTGGAATTAACAGATACACACTACTGTATACGAAATAGATAAACAACAAGAGCCTATTGTATAGCCCAGAAAATAATATTTAATATCTTATAATAACCTATAATGGAAAAGAATATGGGAAAGAATATATATAATAATTACTTTGCTGCATACCAGAAAATAAAACAACATTGGAAATCAACTATACTTGAATACAAAATTTAAATAGAAGAAAGATTTCCCCAGAATATAAAATATCAAGGTTTTTACATTATGAAGTAATAATAAAATTTTTAAAATTAACCAAGTGAACACATTACTCCCTTCATTACAGAATGAGAGGGGAACAAAATGCATGATCTTGTCAGTGGAGGCAGAAAATGATTTGACAACATTTAACATATTTTCATGATTAAAAAAACACTCAATAAACTCGAGTTAGAAGGAAACTACTTGAATATAATAAAAGCCATCTGTGAAAATCCCAGGGTGAATGTCATACACAATGGTGAAAACCTAAACTTATTTTTCTAAGATTAGGGACAAAACATTGATGTGCACTCTCACCAATTTTTTTCAACATGGTAATGAAAATCTGGCTGGAGTAATTAGTCATAAACAAATAAACAAATGTATAGCTTTCAAGTTGGAAAGGAAGAAGTAAACTCATCTCCATTCATGCCTAGAGACATTCCTTCAGCATTTGTTGTAAAGCTGGTTTGGTGGTACTGAATTCTCTGAACTTTTGCTTGTCTTTAAAGTTTTTCATTTCTCCATCAAGTGGGAGTCTTGCTGGGTAGAGTATTCTTGGTTTTAGGTTTTTTCTCTTTCATCAGTTTAAATATATCATGCTCATTCCTTCTGACATGCAGAGTTCCTGTTGAAAAATCAGGTGATAACCTTTTGACACTTCCTTTATATGTTATTTGTCATTTTTCTGTTGATGCTTTAAATGTTTTATCTTTGTCTCTAATTTTCATCAGTTTGAACACCATGTGTCTCAGTGTGTTCCTCTTTTTGTTTATCCTGCCTAAGATTCTTTGCTCTTCATGGACTTGGTTGACTATCTCCCTTCCCATATTAAGGACATTTTCAGCTAGTATTTCTTCAAATATTTTCTCAGGTCCTCTCTCTTTCTTCTCTTCCGGGACCCTGGTAATGGAAATGTTGGTGCGTTTAATGTTGTTCCAGAGGTCTCTTAGGCTGTCTTCATTTATTATCCTTTTCATTCTTTTTTCTATATTCTGTTTTGCAGCACTGATTTCCACCTTCCTATTTTCCAGGTCATTTATTCATTATTCTGCCTCAGTTATTCTTCTATTGATTCCTTCCAGTGTATTGTTCATCCCTGTTTGTTTGTTTTATAGTTAGAGGATGAAACTAAACTAATTTAGAGGGTGAAAATTACAAAACATTGCTGAAAATTATAAAATACTGTTGAAAGTATTCAGTTCAGTTCATTTCAGTCACTCAGTCATGTCTGACTTTTTGCGACCCCATGGACCACAGCACGCCAGGCCTCCCTGTCCATCACTAACTCTTGGAGCTTGCTCAAATTCATGTCCATCGAGTCAGTGATGCCACCCAACCATCTCATCCTCTGTCATGCCCTTCTCCTCATGCCAAGTGTTAGGTTGGTGCAAAAATAATTGTGATTTTACATTGTTGAACATTGACATTTGATGTTGGAATACATTCTTAAATAAGTGTACTTACGTTACACATCATTTTAATGTGCATTTCTCGCTTTATGTTTCTTGAAATGACATTACTTGCTGTTTGTTGTTGTTGTTCAGTCACTCAGTTGTGTCCAACTCTTTGCAACCCCATGGACTGCAGCACACCAGGCTTCCCTCTCCTTCACTATTAATAATAACCCCAGTTATTATTTTATATTTATTTTAGACTATAGAAATGATGGTAGACAAAAAGCAAATTCAAGAAAGTTTCTTATTCAAGTTCAAAATAGGTTGTAAAGCAAAGTCCAACATCAACAATGCATTTGACTCAGAAACTGATAATGGATGTACAGTGCAGTGGTTATTCAAAAAGTTTTGCAAAGGAAATGAGAGCCTTGAAAATGAGGAGAGTAGTGGCTATCTTTGGAAGTGGACAATGACCAATTGAGAGCAATTATCAAAGCCGATCCTATTACAACTACACAAGAAGTTGCCAAAGAACTCAATGTCAACCAATCTATAGTCATTCGATATTTGAAGCAAATTGGATAGCTGAAAAGGTTTGAAAAGTGGGTGCCTTGTGAGCTGACTGAAAATAAAAAACATCATCATTTTGCAATGTCATCTTCTCTTATTCTAGGCAGCAACAAAAAACCATTTCTAGATTGGATTGTGATGTGCAACAAAAAGTGGATTTTACACAACAACTGGCAACAACTAGCTCAGTGGCGGGACTGAGAAGAAGCTCCAAAGCACTTCCCAAAGCCAAAATTGCACTAAAAAAAGGTCATGGTCATTGTTTGGTGGTCTACTGCCTGTCTGATCCACTACAGCTTTCTGAATCCTGGCAAAACCATTATATCTGAGAAGTATTTTCAGCAAATCAATGAGATGCACTGAAAACTGCAATGCCTGCAGCTGGCATTGTTCCACAGAATGGGCCCAATTCTTCTCCATTACAGTGCACCACCACATGTTGCACAATCAACGCTTCAAAAGTTGAATGAATTGGGATAACAAAGCTTTGCCTTAACGGCCATATTCAGCTGACCTCTCACCAACTGACTGCCGCTCCTTCAAGCATCTCAGCTTTTTGCAGGCAAAATGCTTCCACAACCAGCAGGAAGCAGAAAATACTTTCCAAGGATTTGTCAAATTGCGAAGCATAGATTTTTACGCTACAGGAATAAACAAATTTATTTCTCACTGGCAAAAAGTGTTGAGTGTAATGATTTCTATATTGATTAGTAAAGATGTGTTTGAGCCTATTTATAGTGATTTTTAAAATTCATAGTCTGAAACCACAGTTACTTTTGTACCAATCTAAATAAATAATAACCCAAATAAACAGGAAGATACGCCATGTTTACAGACTGAAAGATTTAACACTGCTAAGATATCAAGACTATACAAAGTGATCTATGGATACAACACAACTTCTTTCAGAATCCCAATGGTATTTTTGAAGAATTTTTGAAAACCTATCCTAAAATTCATACGAAATCTAAAGGGACACTCAATAGTCAAAATCTTAAAAAGGAACAAACTTGGATGCCACACACTTTCTGATTTCAAGATATATTACAAAGTTGTTCAGTCGCTAAGTCATGTCTGACCCTTTGCAACCCCATGAATTATAGCATGCCAGGCTTCCCTGTCCTTCATCATCTCCCTGAGTTTGCTCAAAATTATGTGCATTGAGTTGGTGATGCCATCCAACCATCTCATCCTCTGTCACCCCCTTCTCTTTTTGCCCTCCATTTTTCCCAGTATCAAGATCTATTCCCAGTGAATTGTTTCTTCCCATCAGGTGGCCAAAGTATTGGAGCTTCAGCTTCAGCATCAGTCCTTTAAATGAATATTCAGAGTTGACTTTCTTTAAGATTGAGTGGCTTGATCTTGCTGTCCAAGGAACTCTCAAGAGTATTCTCCAGCACCACAGTTAGAAAGCATCAGATCTTTGGTACTCAGCCTTCTTTATGATCAAACTCTCACATCTATACATGACTACCAGAAAAACCATAGCTTTGACTATACAGACCTTTGTTGGCAAAGTGATGTATCTGCTTTTTAATACACTATGTTTGTCATAGCTTTTTTTCTAAGGAGCAAGTGTCTTTTAATGTTGTGGCAGCAGTCATTGTCCACAATGACTTTGGAGACAAGAAAATGAAATCTGACATTGTTTCTATTTTTTTCCCCATCTATTTGCCTTGAAGTGATGGGCCCGGATGCCATGATCTTGGTTGTTTGAATGTTCAGTTTTAAGCCAGCTTTTCCACTCTCCTCTTTCAACTTCATCAATAGGCTCTTTAGTTCCTCTTCACTTTTGTCCATTAAAGTGGTGTCATATCCATATCTGAGATTGTTGATATTTTTCCCAGAAAACTTGATTCCAGCTTGTGAGTCATCCAGCCCAGTATTTTGTATTATGTACTCTGCATGTAAGTTAAATAAATAGGGTGACAATATACAGCCTTGACATATCCTTTCCCAATTTTGAACTGGTCTGTCGTTCAATGTCCAGTTCTAACCATTGCTTCTTCGCCTGCGTACAGATATCTCAGAGGTGACAAGAATACATAGAAGAACTGTATAAAAAACCTTGTAATGACCCAGATAACAACGATGTGATGATGTGGTCACTGATCTAGAGCAAGACATCTTCAAGTGTGAAGTCAAGTAGGTCTTAGGAAGCACTGCTACTAACAAAACTAGTGGAGGTGATGGGATTCTAGCTGAGCTAATTCAAATCCTAAGATGATGCTGTTGAAGGGTCATACTAGATGCTGGGAAAGATTGAGGGCAGGAGGAGAAGGGGACGACAGAGGATGAGATGGTTGGATGGCAACACCGACTCAATGGACGTGGGTTTGGGTGGACTCTGGGAGCTGGTGATGGACAGGGAGGCCTGGTGTGCTGCGGTTCATGGGGTCGCAAAGAGTTGGACATAACTGAGCGACTGAAATGAACTGAACTGAACTGAACTAAATATGCCAGCAAATTTGGACAACCCAGCAGTGGCCACAGGACTGGAAAAGGTCAATTTTCATTCCAATCCCAAAGAAAGGCAATGCCAAAGAACGTTCAAATTGCTATACAATTCCATTCATTTCACATGTTAGCAAGATTATGCTCAAAATCCTTCAGGCTAGGCATCAGCAGTACATACGTGAACTGAGAACTTCCAGATGTTCAAGGTGGATTTAGAAAAGGCAGAGGAACCAGAGATCAAATTACCAACATCTTCTGGATCACAAGGGAATTCCAAAAAAATCTGCTTCTGCTCTATATCACAAAGTTACAGAAATCAAAATATTGCAGTATTAAAAACAGACATATATACCAATGGAATAGAAAACTGTGCAACAAGCCCAGGCATTTATGATCTTTGACAAGGATGATAAGACCATTCAATAGATTTTTAAAAATCTATTCAGGTAATGGTGTGGGTAAAACTGGAAATCTACATGAAAAAAATGCAGTTGAACTCTTATATTACACTATATACAATAATTAACTCAAAACAAGTTGAAGACCTAAATGTAACACTGAAAAAAAAAAAAGTAAAACTCTTAGAAAAACATATTGGAGCATCTTGATGACACTGGACTTGTCAAGGATATAATGGATGTGACACTAGAAGCAAGGAAACAAAAGGAAAAATAGAGAATTTGAACTACATAAACATACCTTTCCATGCATCAGAAGAGAAAGCAATCAATGAAATGAGAGCATATATTTGCAAATCATATAACTGTTGCAACTCGATAATAATAAAAAACAAATAACTGAGATTAAAAGTAGCTAAAATACTTGACTATTCTTCAAAAATGATATACAAATCACGTACAAGCATGTGAAAAAATGCTGAATATCATTAATCATTAAAGAAATGAAAATCAAAACCACAATGAGATATCATTTCACATCCATTAGGATCCTTACCAATGCAAATGAAAGCAAGAAAATCAGAAGTATTGATGAGGACGTGGAGAACCTGGAACACACGTGTATGGTGGTGAGATTGTAAAAAGGTCTAATTTCTATGTAACAGTATTGTGGTTCCTCAAAAAATTGAAAATATGCCTACAATTTGTTGCTGTTCAATTGCAAAGTCATGTCTCTTTGCGACTCCATGGACGGCAGCATACCAGGCTCTTCTGTCCTCCACTATCTCCCAGAGTTTGCTCAAATTCATGTCCACTGAGTCAGTGATGCCATCCAAACATCTCATCCTCTGCCACCCCCTTCTTTTCCATTCAATCTTTCCCAGTATCAGAGTGTTTTCCAATGAGTCGCTCTTTGCATCAAGTGGCCAAAATATTGGAGCTGCAGCTTCAGCATCAGTCATTCCAATGTATATTCAGGGTTGACTTCCTTTAGGATTGACGGGTTTTATTTCTTTGCTGCCAAGGGACTCTCAAGAGTCTTTTTCAACACCACAATTTGAAAGCATCAATTCTTTGGTGCCCAGTCTTCTTTATGGACCAATCTCACATCTGTGCATGACTGCTGGAAAAACCATAGCTCTGACTATATGGATCATTGTCAACAAACTGATGTCTCTGCTTTTTAATACACTATCCAGATTTTTCATAGTTTTTTTCTAAGGAGCAAATTTGAATTTCATGGCTACAGTCATTGTCCACAGTGATTTTGGAGCCCAAGAAAATAAAATCTGACACTGCTTCCACTTTTTCCCCTTCTATTTGCCAGGAAGTCACGGGACTGTTTGCCATGATCCTAGTTCATTGATTGTTGAGTTTCAAGCCATTTTTTTCATTCTCCTCTTTCACCCTTATCAAGAGGGTCATTCTCCTCACTTTCTGCCATTAGCGTGGTAATATCTACATATCTGAGGTTGCTGATATTTCTTCTGGCAATCTTGATTCCAGCTTGAGCTTCACTCAGGCCAGCATTTCACATGATGTACTCTGCATATAAGTTAAATAAGCAGGGTGACAATATACATCCTTGTAATACTTCTTTGCCAATTTGGAACCAGTCTGTTGTTTCATGTCCAGTTCTAACTGTTGCTTCTTGACCCATATACAGGTTTCCAGAAGACAAGTAAGGTGGTCTGCTATTCCCATCTCTTTAAGTATTTTCCACAGTTTATTTTGATCCACACAGTAAAAGGCTTTAGTGTACTCAACAAAAGAGATGTAGATGTTTTTCTGGAATTCCTTAGCTTTCTCTATGATCCAATATATGCTGGCAATTTGATCTCCAGTTCCTCTGCCTTTTCTAAATCCAGCTTGTATATCTGGAAGTTCTCGGTACACATACTGTTGAAGTCTAGCTTGAAGGATTTTGAGCATTACCTTGCTAGCATGTGAAATGAATGCAATTGTGTGGCAGTTTGAACATTCTTTGGCATTGCCCATCTTTGGGATTGGACTAAAAACTGACATTTTCCAGTCCCGTGGCCACTGCTGAATTTTCCAAATTTGATGACATATTGAGTGAAAACCTTTCACAGAGTCATCTTTTAGGATTTGAAATATCTCAGCTGAAATTCAATCACATCCACTAGCTTTGTTCGTAGTAAGGCTTTCTAAGGCCCACTTGACTTCATACTCCAGGATGTCTAGCTCTAGGCCCAGATAATCATCATGGTTATCTGGGTCATTAAGACCTTTTTCTTATAGTTCTTCTGTGCATTCTTGCCACCTGTTCTTAATATCTTCTGTTTCTGTTAAGTCCATACCATTTCTGTCCTTTATTGTGCCCATCTTTGTATGAAACCTACCTAAAGAGATAAAAGACCTGTATGCAAATAATTATAAGATGAAACTTATGATGAAACTACTGATGAAAGTAATCAAAGGCAACATAAACAGATGGAGAGACATACCATGTTCCTGAATTGGAAGAATCAATATTGTGAAAATGACTATAATACCCAAAGCCATCTACCAATATAATGCAATCTCTGTCAAACTACCAAGGGCTTCCCTGGTGGCTCAGATGGTAAAGAATCTGCCTGCAGTGCAGGAAACCTGGGTTTGATCCCTGGGTTGGGAAGATCCCCTGGAGGGAGCATGACATCCCACTCCAGTATTCTTGCCTGGAGAACTCCCATGGACAGAGGAGCCTGGTGGGCTATAGTCCTTGGGATCACAACTGAGTGACTAAGCACAGTACATCAAGCTACCAAAGGCATTTTTCACAGAACTAGAACAAAAAATTTCACAATTTGTATGGAAACACAAAACACCCCAGATAGCCAAAGCAATCTTAGGGAAGAAAACAATTGGAGGAATCAACCTTCCTTATTTCAGACTATACTACAAAGCTACAGTAATCAAGATAGTATGATACTAGCACAAAAACAGAAATATATACTGATGGAACAATATAGAAAGGCAAAAGATAAACCCATGCACATATGAGTAGCTTATCTTTGACAAAGGAGGCAAGAACATACAATGGGGAAAAGACAGCCTCTTCCATATGTCGTGCTAGGAAACTTAAACAGCTGTATGGAAAAGAATGAAATTAGAATAACGCCTAACACCACATAGAAAAACAAACTCATAATGGATTAAAGACCTAAATTGTAAGACCAGAAACTAGAAAACTCATAGAGGAAAACATAGTCAGAACGTTCTTTGACATAAATCACAGCAATAGCTTCTATGATACAACTCATAAAGTAATGGAGATAAAAACAAATATTAACAAATGGGATTTAATTAAGCTAAAAAGCTCCTCTGCAGCAAAGGAAACCATAAACAAGATGGAAAGACATCCCTAAGAATGGGGGAAAATAATAGCAAATGAAACAACTGACAAAGGATTTATCTCCAAAATATACAACTAGTTTATTCAGCTCAGTACCAACAAACAACCCAATCAAAAATTGGGCTGAAGAACTAAGCAGACATTTCTCCAAACAAGACATACAGATGGCTAATAAACACATGAAAAGATACTTATCATTGCTGATTATTAGAGAAATGCAAATAAAAACTATAATGAGTTATCAACTCACACCAGTCAGAATCAATTCAGTTCATTCAGTTGCTCAGTCGTGTCCGACTCTTTGAGACCCCATGGACTGCAGCACACCAGACTTCCTTGTCCATCACCAACTCCCGGAGCTTGCTCAAACTCATGTCCATTGTGTTGGTGATGCCATCCAACCATCTCATCCACTGTAGTCCCCTTCTCCTCCTGCCTTCAATCTTTCACAGCATAAGGGTCTCTTCAAATGAGTCAGTTCTTCATATAAGGGGGCCAAAGTATTGGAGTTTCAGCTTCAACATCACTCCTTCCAATGAATATTCAGGACTGACTTACTTTAGGATGGACTGGTTTGATCTCCTTGCTGTCCAAGGGACTCTCAAGAGTCTTCTCCAACACCACTGTTCAAAAGCATGAATTCTTTGAGCTCAGCTTTCTTTATAGTCCAACTCTCACATCCATACATGAATACTGGAAAAATCATAGCTTTGACTAGATGGACCTTTGTTGGCAAACTAATGTCTCTGTTTTATAATATGCTGTCTAGGTGGGTCATAGCTTTTCTTCCAAGGAGCAAGCATCTTTTAATTTCATGGCTACAATAACCATCTGCAGTGATTTTGGGGCCCCCCAAAATAAAGTCTGTTACTGTTTCCATTATCTCCCTATCTATTTGCCATGAAGTGATGGGACTGGTTGCCATGATCTTAGTTTTCTGAATGTTGAGTTTTAAGCCAACTTTTTCACTCTCCTCTTTCACTTTCATCAAGAGGTTCTTTAGTTCTACTTCACTTTCTGCCATAAGATGGTGTCATCTGTGTATCTGAGGTTATTGATATTTCTCCCGGCAATCTTGATTCCAGCTTGTGCTTCATCCTGCCCAGCATTTTGCATGATGTACTCTGCATATAAGTTAAATAAGCAGGATGACGATATACAGCCTTGATGTACTCCTTTCCCGATTTTGAACCAGTCTTTTGTTCCATGTCCAGTTCTAACTGCTGCTTCCTGACCTGCATTCAGGTTTCTCAAGAGGCAGGTCAGGTGGTCTGGTATTCCCGTCTCTTTCAGAATTTTCCATAGTTTATTGTGATAGACACAGTCAAAGGCTTTGGCATAGTCAATAAATCAGAAATAAATGTCTTTCTGGAACTCTCTTGATTTTTCCATCATCCAATGGATATTGACAGTTTGAACTCTGGTTCCTCTACCTTTTCTAAATCCAGCTTGAACATCTGGAAATTCATGGTTCACATAGTGCTGAAGTCTGACTTGGAGAATTTTGAGCATCACTTTGCTAGTGTGTGAGATGAGTGCAATTATGCAGTAATTTGAGCATTCTTTGGCATTGCCTTTCTTTGGGATTGGAATGAAAACTGACCTTTTCCAGTCCTGTGGCCACTACTGAGTTTTCCCTATTTGCTGGCATATTGAGTGCAGCCCTTTCACAGCATCATCTTTTAGGATTTGAAATAGCTCAATTGGAATTCCATCACCTCCACTAACTTGTTTGTAGTGATGGTTCCTAAGGCCCACTTGACTTTGCATTCCAAGATGATTGGATCTAGGTGGGTGATCACACCATTGTGATTATCTGGGTCATGAAGATTTTTTTGATATAGCTCCTCTGTTATTCTTGCCACCTCTTCTTAATATCTTATGCTTCTGTTAGATCCATATCATTTCTGTCCTTTATTGTGCCCATCTTCACATGAAGTGTTCCCTAGGTATCTCTAATTTTCTTGAAGAGATCTCTAGTCTTCCCCATTCTATTGTTTTCCTCTATTTCTTTGCGTTGATCACTGAGGAAGGTTTTCTTATCTCTCCCTGCTATTCTTTGGAACTCTGCATACAAATGGGTATATCTTTCCTTTTCTCCTTTGTCTTTCACTTCCTTTTTTTCCTCAGCTGTTTGTAAGGCGTCCTCAAACAACCATTTTGCCTTTTTGCATTTCTTTTTTTCTTGGGGATGGTCTTGATCACTGCCTCCTATACAATGTCATGAACTTCTGTCCATAGTTCTTCAGGAATGGCCAGTCAGAAAGGCCCTCATCAAAACAACCTACAAATAATAAATGCTGGAGAGAATGGGGAGGAAAGGGAACCCTCTTGCACTGTTGGTGGGAATGCAAATTGATTTAGCTACTATGAATAACAGTATGGGAATTCCTTAAAAACTAGGAATAAAACTACTATATGACCCAGCAATCCCACTACTGGGCATATAACCTGGGGAATTGTAGTTGAAAAAGACACATGTACCCCAATGTTCATTGCAGCACCATTTACAATAGTTAGGACATGGAAGCAACCTAGATGTCCACTGACAGATGAATGGATAAAGAAATTGTTGTATATGTACACAATGGAATATTACTCAGCCATAAAGATGAATGCTTGTGATTCAGTTCTAACAAGGTGGATGAATCTAAACCTGTTATACGAGTGAAGTAAGTCAGAAAGAGAAAACAAATGTTGTATATTAATACATATACATGGAATTTAGAAAGATGGTCCTGATGAACCTATCTGCAGGGCAGCAATGGAGATGCAGTTTAGAGAGCAGACTTGTGAACACAGTAGGAGAAGGAGAGGGTGGGACAAATTGAGAAGGCAGTAATGAAACATATACATTATCATATGTAAAATTAGATAGCCAATGTCATTTGCTCTATGACACCTAGTGCTCAAATCCAGAGCTCTGCAACAACCTAAAGGGGTGGGATGGGGTGGTTGGTGGGAGGTGGGAGAGGGGTTCATGAGGTAGGGGAATATGTATACCTATGGCTGATTCATGTTGATATATGGCAGAAACCAACACAATAATGTAAAGCAAATATTCTCCAATTAAAAATAAATAAATTTAAATTTTTTAAAAAGAAAATGAAATTAGTATATCAAAGAGATGTCTGCATTCCCATGTTCACTGCAGCATTTTTCACAATAGTCAGGGTACAGAAATAACCCAAATGTCCATCTGACAGGAGAACTGAAAAGACAATGTGGTATATACATATAATGGAATATTGCTCAGTCTTTTTTAAAAAGAAGGAAATATTGCCATTTATGACAACACGGATAAACCTAGAAGACATTATGCTAACTGTAATAAGCCAGATCAGGAAAATAAATACTGTATGACCTCAGTTGAGTTCAGTTCAGTTGCTCAGTCGTGTCTGACTCTATGCAATGCCATGAACCGTAGCACGCCAGGCCTCCCTGTCCATCACCAACTCCTGGAGTTTACCCAAACTCAGGTCCATCGAGTCGGTGAGGCCATCAAACCATCTCAACCTCTGTTGTTTCCTTCTCCTCTTGCCCTCAATCTTTCCTGACATCAGGGTCTTTTCAAATGAGTCAGCTCTTTGCATCAGGTGGCCAAAATACTGGAGTTTCAGCTTCAACATCCATCCTTCCAATGAACACCCAGGACTAATCTTTTTTAGGATGGACTAGTTGGATCTCCATGCTGTCCAAGGGACTCTCAAGAGTCTTCTCCATCATCACAGTTCAAAAGCATCAATTCTTCAGTGCTCAGCTTTCTTTATAGTCCAACTCTCACATCCATACATGACCACTGGAAAAACAATAGCCTTGACTAGACTGACCTTTGTTGGTAAAGTAACATCTCTGGGTCATAGCTTTCCTTCCAAGGAGCAAGCGTCTTTAAATTTCATGGCTGCAATCAACATCTGCAGTGATTTTGGAGCCCCTCAAAATAAAGTCAGCCACTGTTTCCACTGTTTCCCCACCTATTTGCCATGAAGTGATGGGACTGGATGCCATAATCTTAGTTTTCTGAACATTGTGCTTTAAGCCAACTTTTCCGATCTCCTCTTTCACTTTCTTTAGTTCTTCTTCACTTTCTGCCATAGGGTGGTGTCATCTGCATTTCTGAGGTTATTGATATTTCTCCCGGCAATCTTGATTCCAGCTTGTACTTCCTCCAGCCCAGCGTTTCTCATGATGTACTCTGCATATAAGTTAAATAAGCAGGGTGACAATACACAGCCTTGACATCCTCCTTTTCCTATTTGGAACCAGTCTGTTGTTCCATGTCCAGTTCTAACTGTTGCTTCCTGACCTGCATATAGGTTTCTCAAGAGGCAGGTCAGGTGGTCTAGTATTCCCATCTCTTTCAGAATTTTCCACAGTTTATTGTGATCCACATAAAAGGCTTTGGCATAGTCAATAAAGCAGAAATAGATGTTTTTCTGGCACTCTCTTGCTTTTTTGATGATTCAGAGAATGTTGGCAATTTGATCTCTGGTTCCTCTGCTTTTCTAAAACCAGCTTGAACATCTGGAAGTTCATGGTTCACTTATTGCTGAAGCCTGACTTGGAGAATTTTGAGCATTACTTTACTAGCGTGTGAGATGAGTGCATGGCAACCCACTCCAGTACTCTTGCCTGGAGAATCCCATGGACGGAGGAGCCTGGTAGGCTACAGTCCATGGGGTCGCTAAGAGTTGGACACCACTGAGCAACTTCCCTTTCACTTTTCACTTTCCTGCATTGGAGAAGGAAATGGCAACCCACTCCAGTATTCTCGCCTGGAGAATCCCAGGGACAGAGGAGCCTGTTGGGCTGCCGTCTGTGGGGTCGCACAGAGTCAGACACGACTGATGCAACTTAGCAGCAGCAGCAGCAGCAGCAGCACGGAAACATGGGAGAAGGCAATGGCACCCCACTCCAGTACTCTTGCCTGGAAAATCCCATGGATGGAGGAACCTGGTAGGCTGCAGTCCATGGGGTCGCTGAGGATCAGACACAACTGAGCGACTTCACTTTCACTTTTCACCTTCATACATTGGAGAAGGAAATGGCAACCCACTCCAGTGTTTTTGCCTGGAGAGTCCCATGGACGGGGGAGCCTGGTGGGCTGCCGTCTACGGGGTCACACAGAGTCAGACATGACTAAAGTGACTTAGCAGAGATAAGTGCAATTGTGCAGTAGTTTGAGCATTCTTTGGCATTGCTTTTCTTTGGGATTGGAATGAAAACTGACCTTTTCCAGTCCTGTGGCCACTGCTGAGTTTTCCCAATTTGCTGACATATTGAATGCAGCCCTTTCATAGCATCATCTTTTAGGATTTGAAATAGTTCAACTGGAATTGCATCACCTCCACTAGCTTTGTTCGTAGTGATGCTTCTTAAGGCCCACGTGACTTCACATTCCAGGATGTCTGGCTTATCATTGTTATTATGAGATCGTAAGTATGATCTCACTTATATGTAAAACTTGAGAATGCCAAACACTTAGAAAGAGATTAGATTAGTGATTGCCAAGGACTGTGGAAAAAACAGTCTTCCCTGGTAAAGAAGCTGGAAAAGAATCCGCTTGCAATGCAGGGGACTCTGGTTTGATCCCTGGATGGGGAAGATCCCCTGGAGAAGGGGTAGGCTACCACTTCAGTATTCTTGCCAGGAAAATTCCATGGATTGAGGAGCCTGGCAGGCTAACATTCCATGGGGTCACAAAGAGTCAGACACGACTGAGCAACTTTCACTGTGGGGAGGAGAAAAGGGGAAGTGCTAGCCCAAAGACTTCAAAGTTTCAGCTAGGCAAAACAAATAATTTCTGCAGATCTAATATATAATATGGGTCTTTGACAACAATATTGTTATGTACTTTAAATTTTATAAAAGTGCAAATATTTTGCCAACTGCTCTTACCATGAAAGGACAGCCAGCAAACTGTCCTTTCCTAGGACATTCCTAAAATGCAATTCCTTGCAATTCCTAAAAATACAAGAAGGCAGAAACAATTGTAAATGATGGATAAACTTATGATGTTGATAGTGATGATGATTTCATGGGTATATACTTTTCACCAAAACATCAAGTTGCAAACATCAAGTTCCTACAGTACTGTGTATGTCAATAATACCTCAATAAAATAGTGTGAAAAAAAATGAATACTGCCAGTATTCCACATAGCATAATATCATCAAGGTTTATCTGACTTGTAGCATGGGTCAGAATTTCCTCTTTTTAAGCTGAATAAACATCCCATTCAGCTATTCATGGTCACTTGCACTGCTGCTACCTTTTGGATATCATAAATAATCCTGCTATGAACGTAGGTGTATAAATACTTGTTTAAATTCTAACTTACATTTTCTTAACGACTGCTTATATTGGTCCTCTTTCATGTGCTCATTGATCATGGGTATGTTCTTTGGTGTGGTATATGTTCATAGCAGTTTCATATTTTTAATTAGGCTTTTGTTTTCTTATTGTTAAGGCTACAGAGCTCTTTATACAGTCATACGTGATTTGTGAAGAGCAGAAGTAAGTTTGATGAAGTTCAATTAATCAATTTGTTCTTTTATGGTTTTTGCTTTTGGTGTCATATCTACAAAATCCTTGCCGAACTCAATGTCAAAAATATTTTCTCCTATGAATTCATCTAGAAGTTTTATAGGTTTAGGTTTTACATTTAGAGATAACTTTAATATGGTTAATTTTGTATATTATTTGTAATAGTAACAATGTAAATTGTTTTCTATATAAATCCCCAACTGTTGCAGCACCTTATCCAATGACTTCCCTTTGAGCTTTTGTTAAATTCAGCTGTCTCCTTATGTCCAATCTGAACGCCTTGTTCCTTTTTTTGCTGGATTGCATTCCCTGTGTCTCCAGTACAATGCTGAATACAAGTGTCAGGAGCAGATAATCTTTCTTAGTGAGAAATCAGTCTGTCTTTCATCATTGTGTGTGATATTAGTTGTAGGTTTTTCACAAATTTTCATTATTTGAGGAAGTTCTCTTCTATTTCTAGTGTTTTCTTTTTTAATTCAGAAATGGATGTTGGATTTTGTCAAATGCTTTGTGTGTCTACTGATAAAATCATGTTTGTCTTTCTTTCATATTAACTCTGTTGTTCATGATATATTTTCTTTTTTATATACTGCTGAATGTGATTTTCCGAAGTTGTAGAAATTCTGTATCTATGTTCATGAGAGATATTAATCTACATATATATATTTTTTATAATATCTTTGGTGTTGGTATCAGGATAATACTAGACTCATAGAATGATTTAGGAACAAGTTCATCTTTTAAAATTTTCTGAAGGAGTTTATATAGAATTCATATAATTTCTTCATTAGTAATTTGTTAGAATTTAATAGCAACATTATAATGAAATAGATTTTTCTTAGCTGGAATATTTTAAACTAGAAACTTAGTTTCTTCACAATCAAAGGGCACAGAGTGACTAGATGGAAAAGACCCAACTAAATGCTGCCTAAAAAGGTCACAATTCACTAAAGACATACATAGGCTCCAAGTGATGGGATGAAATAAGATATTTCATGCAAGTAGCAAACAAAATAATGTGGGAGTAGCCACACTTATATCAGACAAAATAGACTTTAAGCCAAAAATAGTAAAAAGAGAGAAAGAAAGATCACTGTATAGTCAATACATCAAGAAGACGCAACAATCATATACGCACCCAACATCAGAGCACCTAAATATATTAAACAAATACTACAGATCTAAAAGCAGAAATAGGCAACAATATAATAATAATCAACATTATTGATTATTAATTGCTATTATTGATTATTATTATTAAAAGTGAACTTCAATAATCCACTTTTCAGAATAGGTAGGTCATCCTGACAGAAAATTAGTAGGAAAACATTGGAATTCAACCACATTTTAGACCAAATGTATTTAACAGACCTTTATAGGACATTTCATCCAGCAGCATAAGATTACACATTTTTCTAAGTACACCAGAATAAATCATATTATAGGCCACAAAAAAAGTCTTAGCAAATTTTAGAAAACTGAAGTCATACCAAGTATGTTTTCCAACAACAATGGTATGTAGGCAGAAATCAATAAGAAGAGAAAAGCTGGAAATTTTACAACATGGAAACTAAACAAATACTCTTGAACAAACCAATGGATCAAAAAAAAAATCAAAGGAGAAAGTATAAAATATTATTAAACAAATGAAAATGGAAGCACAACACACCAAATCCTTTGAGATGCTGCAAAAGCAATTCTTAGAAGGAAGTTATCTATAAATGCATATATTAAGAAAAAATATATGTCAAATAAAAAAACCAAACTTTAGACCTCTAGGAACTAAAAAAACAAACTAAGCCCAAATTTAGCAAAAGGAAAGAAAGAAAGATCAGAACAGAAATAAATAATATAAAGACCAGAAAAACAATACAAAAGATCAATGAAGCTAATAGCTGGCTTAAAAAAAAAAGGTAAACAAAAGAAACTTTTAACTAGACAATAAAGAAAAGGCAAATATCTAAAAAAAAAAAATCAGAAATAACAAAGGGGATGTTACCTTTGATAACACAAAAATACAAATGATCCTGAGTCACCTATGAGCATTTATATGCCAAGAAATTAAACAACCTGTAATACCACCTGACCTGCCTTTTGAGAAACCTATATGCAGGTCAAGAAGCAACAGTTAGAACTGGACATGGAACAACAGACTGGTTCCAAATAGGAAAAGGAGTATGTCAAGGCTGTGTATTGTCACCCTGCTTATTTAACTTCTATGCAGAGTACATCATGAGAAACGCTGGGCTGGAGGAAGCACAAGCTGGAATCAAGATTGCTGGGAGAAATATCAATAACCTCAGATATGTAGATGACACCACCCTTATGGCAGAAAGTGAAGAGGAACTAAAAAGCCTCTTTGTGAAAGTGAAAGAGGAGAGTGAAAAAGTTGGCTTAAAGCTCAACATTCAGAAAACTAAGATTATGGCATCCAGGTCCCATCACTTCATGGGAAATAGATGGGGAAACAGTGGAAACAGTGTCAGACTTTATTTTTCTGGGCTCCAACATCACTGCAGATGGTGATTGCAGCCATGAAATTAAAAGACGCTTACTCCTTGGAAGGAAAGTTATGACCAACCTAGATAGCATATTCAAAAGCAGAGACATTACTTTGCCAATAAAGGTCCGTCTAGTCAAGGCTATGGTTTTTCCAGTGGTCATGAATGGATGTGAGAGTTGGACTGTGAAGACAGCTGAGTGCCGAAGAATTGATGCTTTTGAACTGTGGTGTTGGAGAAGACTCTTGAGAGTCCCTTGGACTGCAAGGAGATCCAACCAGTCCATTCTGAAGATCAGCCCTGGGATTTCTTTGGAAGGGATGATGCTGAAGCTGAAACTCCAGTACTTTGGCCACCTCATGCGAAGAGTTGACTTATTGGAAAAGACTCTGATGCTGGGAGGGATTGGGGGCAAGATGAGAAGGGGATGACAGAGGATGAGATGGCTGGATGGCATTACCGACTCATTGGACATGAGTTTGAGTGAACTCCAGGAGTTGATGATGGACAAGGAGGCCTGGCGTGCTGTGATTCATGAGGTCGCAAAGAGTTGGACACGACAGAGCAACTGAACTGAACTGAAGAAGCTTATAAATTTCCAGAAATATACAATCTACCAAGACTGAATCAAGTAGAGATACAAACTCAGAACAAACCAGTAATGTGAAAGGAGACTGAATCAGTAATCAAAAACCTCCCAACACAGACAAGCCCAGAACCATTTGCTTTTATTGGTTAACTCTACCAAAGCAGTAAAAAAGAATTAAAGTCAATTCTTTCCAAACCTTTCCAAAAACCTGAATTGGAGGAAACTCTCAAACTCTTTTTATAATACCAGAGTTACCCTGAAATCAAAATCAACTAAGGCACTACAAAAAAGAAAATTATAAATCAATATCCCTGATGAATACAGGTGTAAAAATTTAGCAAAATACTAGTAAAACAAATTCAACAGCACATTAAAAGGATCACACTCAACGATCAAATAGGATTGAACCCTGGGATTCAACGATGGTTCAACATAAACATATCAATAAATGTGATATACCACATTAATAGAATGAAAGATAGAAATATTAGAATCATTTCAGTAGGTGCAGAAAAATCATTTTACAAAATGTAACATTTTATTTTCACAGAAAAAATCTTCAACAATTTAAGTACAGAAAGAATATACCTCAATATAATAAAGGCTATAAAAAACAAATTCATAGCTAACATTATACTCAATGGTGAAAGTTTCAAAGTTTTTCCTTTAAGACCAGGAATAAGATAAATGTGCCTAATCTCACCAATTTTATTCAACATAGTACTGCAAGTCCTATCTAGAGTAATTACAAAAGATTAAAGAAATAAAAGTCATCCAAATCAGAAAGACAGAAGTAAATTTTTATTTATTTGCAGGTGATATGATATACATTGAAAATCTTAAAGACTTAACCAAAAAACTCTTGTAATTAGTTAACAATTCAGTAAAGTTGCAAGATACAAGATCAACCTATAGAAATTCGTTTCTGATATTTATAAACACTAACAGTAAAGCACTGGATAAAGAAACAAGGAAGACCATCCTATTCACAATAGAACACAAAAGAATATACTACTAGTAATAAATTTAAACAAAATGTGAATGATCTATACAACAAAACTGGCAAGAATTTGATAAAAGAAACTGAAGAAGACACAAACAAATGCAAAGATATCTTGTGCTCATGGGTTAGAAAAATTAATATTATTAAAATATTCAGAGTATCCAGAGCCATCTATACATTCAAGAAAATCATAACTCAAAAAGACACATGTACCCAAATGTTCATTGCAGTACTGTTTACAACAGCCAGGACATGGAAGAAATCTAGATGTCTAGCAACAGATGAATGGATAAAGAAGATGTGGTATATATAATATATATACAATGGAATATTACTCAGCCATGAAAAGGAATGAAATTGTCAGTTGAAGTGATATGAACCTAGAGTCTGTCATACAGTCTGAAGTAAGTCAGAAAGAGAAAAATAAATATCATATATTAATGTTTATATATGGAATCTAGAAAATGGTACTCATGAACCCATTTGCAGGGCAGGAATAGAGGCACAGATGAGAGAACAGACTTGTGCATATGGAGGGAGAAGGAGAGAGGGAGACTTGAGGAAGAACTGAGAAGAATTGAGAAAGTAGCATTGACATATATACACTACCATGTGCAAAACAGATAGTTAGCGGGAAGCTGCTGCATAGCCCAAGGAGCTCAGCTTGGTGCTCTGTGATGACCTAGAGGGGTAAAATCGGAGGATGGGAGGGAGGCTCAAGAGGGAAGGGATATATGTATGCATATGGCCAATTCACAATGTTGTACAGCAGAAACTAACACAACATTATAAAGCAATTATATTCCAATAAAGCACAAACAAAAAACAACTTGGCTCCTGGAAAAGGAAAAAACATTCAATAAAATTTTTATAGAAATAGAAAAAATAATCTTCAAAAAGTCACTGAACAACCAACATTTCTTAGAAATGGCTCACCTCCCTGATTTCAAAGTATGCTTCATAGCTATAGCAATAAAAATGGTATGATGTTAATACTAAAATAGATATATACACCATTAAGCAAAATAAAGAGCCCCAAATTAAACATATGCATAAACAGTCAATTATTTGACAAGGAAGCCAAGTTCCTTATTTATGATGATAACACATTGTCTCAACTTCACATTGTCCTCTTGAGAACTGTATGAGGCAAGGTAAGCAAAATTATTTATGTCAAATCTAAACTCCAGATACAACTTGCTGTTTCAACTTCAAAGCAGAAACATGTAAATCTCAGTAACATACTCCTCCCATCACTCTCATGAATAGCTCATTCTGATCAGAAACCAGAGCAGGCACCAGGACAACAGAAGTGTCTACAGAGATCCAAGGAATCTGCTTGCACTGGGTCCTTTGGGAAAGGACAACATAGAAAGGGCAGAGAATGGTTCTTCATGTTACAGAGAACTTCTGTTACCAGCTCCCATTAACTGGTTGAAATAAAAAATCAGGGGGAACTTCCTGAGCATAAGAAACCTACCTGCCTAACAATTTCTGGATTTTCTTCTATGGATGACAACAAAAAAATAGTTCTGTCTGCTTGGCTGGATTAGCCCAAGAAAACGGTCAAGAGCAAAGAAATAAATACATTGTCCAAACTGCGCAATTATGGATTCAACTAGAAATTTACGGTGAGGAAGAAAAGGAAAATGGTCTACTTTATGACATAACATTTACCTTGCTTGTATTTATCATATGTCATAAGAAGTTTCATCTTGAATATTCAGAAGTCTATTCTTTTGATAAACCATTTCACAAATTCAAAGTTCCACATTACATTCAACAAATGTATTTTGTGAGTTACCTGTTAAAACACTGCCTTTAAACCAGAAAATAACTGTCTTCTTTTACCTAGTGATTTACTTGAAAATGATATTAAAGAAATTTCACAGAGGTGATAAAATTTGAAATACTTAAGATAATCTTCTCAGAAATAGCTGTGAATTGTGGGTTCCTCTAACCATGTAATGTTCTATAAAGGAAAGAGTATTCCATTCATCATGATTAGTTAGTCAATAACCAATAAACAACAAAGCCCCTCTCTGTATACCACAGACATATTTTCTGTTAAACTATATTTCCTCTCCTTCAGCAACCATCAGAGTAATTAGAATTTGATTTTGCTCTTAAAGGGAAGGTGAAATGGAAGAAACAGTGTGTGGTCCTTAGGGGTGGTCCTCTAGGGAAGCATAGAAAAGAAAATTAACAGGGTTGACAGTTAACTAAGGAAAGAAAGTAGAGAGGAATAGTGAGTGGAAGAGTAAAACTTTAAATGAGAGAAAGGGAGATGGAGATGCTTTTTGGAGACTAAGCATGTGACTTTAAGTGGCAGGTGGACTTGAAGCCAATAAGTCTGTGGATAAAGGAGAATAAATAGATGAAGAGAAGAGATGCTGATTCCGTTTCATGCATGCATAAAAGGTGCCAGGAATGTCCCCACACTCTGCATTTCTGCCAATTGGTTCCTGAGGCCAGAATGACTCCTTTAAAGGTCCGTGTCTTTGATTCTTGAATTTATTTCCTGTGGAACTCAGTGCATTCTCACAGAGGATAGCCTGTTAGATCATAAGGCATGCATTTAGCAGATCCTTTGCTAAAGATGTTTAATCAGAGAAAGGGTGTCAGAACAAGAGGGCATAAGTCCTTCCAGGATAATAAGAAAGTAATTCACCAACAAGGCAACGTTGGAAATGGGATGGATCTCGAGATGAATGTCCCATGTTATACCATCAACCAAAGGATTCACTGGCATGTGAACTCACAGGAGATGCTAAGGATGAGGACATTCTACTCAGAGTAATTTACTGGTTTACTACTTTGCTCAGGGCTGCCAACTGTGGGAATCAAAGGTCTGAATCTATACATGTGACAATATAAGGGTTAAGACCCAGAAAAAGAGAAGTTGCAGAGCAGGCTATAATGCCTAACAACTTGGGTTTATATCAAGTAGCAGCTTCTACCATAAAACGGCTGATTTTTCTAATCTGGTTCTGCTTGTCCCACCACTTTGCAGTCCAACCAAAATGATTCATTTACCTAACAATTAAAAATAGAACAGTTATCAAAATAGTCAACCTGTCAAGATATAGAAAATAACCCAAAATATATTGTCACATCTATTTGCAGATTTAAGGGTTAAATATGAATATCTTTTAAATGGGTGGGCTCAGGAAACTCAAACAGGGGCTCTGTATCAACCTAGAGGGGTGGGATGGGGAGGGAGATGGGAGGGAGGTTCAAAAGGGAAGGGGTATATGTATACCTATGGCTGATTTATGCTGAGGTTTGACAGAAAACAACAAAATTATATAAAGCAATTATCCTTCAATAAATAAATAAAAAGTTTTATGCATAAATGAAATTTATAAATTTATTTCCTGAAGAACTCAGTGTTCCACTTAACATATAAAACTGAAATACATTAATATTAGAGTATGTTCTAGGTGGTTAAAATCCACACACAAACTAATAATTTGGAAGTTAAAACTAGTTTTTTCAGAGCTTTCTAAACACTTTTTCACAATTCTTACCTATGAGAGTGAATTTTATGCTGATCTAGAGCATCATTGGTAGTTCTTTAAGGATTCTAAAAGGAAAACAACTAATGTAAATAACTTTATAAAAAATCTTTTTATTTTATATTGGAGTATAACTGATTAACAATGTTGTAATAGTTTCAAATGGACAGCAAAGGGACTCAGCCATACATATACATGTAGCTATTTTCCTCCAAGTTCCCCTCCCATCCAGTCTGCCACATAACATTGAGCAGAGTTCCACATGCTATACAGTAGGTCCTTGTTGGTTGTCCATTTTATTTTTAAAATTTTTAAATTGGAGAAAAATTGCTTTATAATGTTGTGTGAATAATTTATGAAATAATTTATGGTCAAGTCCTGATAGTCAAGCAAATCAAAGTAATAGTAGAGTTGGGTAAATTTCTTTCCTTGTTGGGCTTCCCCGGTGGCTCAGATGGTAAAGAAATCTTCCTGCAAGGTAGGAGATCTGGGTCTGATCACTGGGACATGAAGATACCCTGGAGAAGGGAATGGTTATCCACTCCAGTATTCTTGCCTGGAGAATTCTATGGACTGAGGAGCCTGGTGGGCTGCAGTCCATGAGGTCACAAAGGTCACAACTGTGAGACTAGCACTGAGAGACTAATACTTTTACTTTTTACTTCCTTCCTGGTTAACTAGCTGGTTGATATGGAACTAACCATTTAACTTTTTGGAACTGTAAATCTGTCACTAAAGTAACAAGGACAAAAAATTTACTGGGGATAAGAGTGAAGTAGATTTTTCTAAAGCAGATTTCAACTTTAAAGGTCAAAGCTTCTGCAAATATACAATCAACTTACAGAATCTTTGATATAGGTAACTTCAACCCTGCCTGCTGTGCTGCAATGCATGGGGTTGCAAAGAGTTGGACACAACTGAGTGCTGAACTGAACTGAACCTCAACCCTAATGATCCTTGCCTGCCAATATTCATACCCTTATGTATTCTGCCTTTAACAAAGGGCTGGGCCTTTTTACTCATTACTTCTGATATTAGGTTACAAAAAGACTGATTTCCATCCTGCTCTCACGATCTTCCTTCTCCCTCCCCTCTTTCTTGAAGGAAACTACCATGATGTGAGCTGTCCCATGGAAAGGCAAGGAACTGAGAGAGGCTCCCAGACAATAGCCAGCAAGGATTTGAGGCCATTGGTCCAAAAGCCCAGGAGGGCTGCACTGAACCCTGCCAATGACACCTGAGTGGGCTTGGAAGCAGATCTTCCCCCAGTGGAAAATTCAGATGAGACTATAGCACCAGCTAGTACTTGATTATAGTCTTGTCAGAGATCTTTAGCAAGGCATCAGCCAAGCTTCACTCAGATTCCTATTGGAAGAGCTGTAAGGTAATAAATGTGTGTTGTTTTATCTTGGGATAGTTATTATGCTGCAATAGTAATTATCAATTACTAATACAGGCTCCAAAAAAAGATCACACCTATTTTGAAAGAGCCAAGAATTGGGATCATAGATAGGGGAATGAGGAATTTCTTTCCTGAGTGACTAGACTCAACAAGCACTGATAGAACAGGTCAAGCAAAGTAAAGGAATGCAATACAGTATTCCTGCTATGAACCAGCTTACAGGCTTTGTACAAACACAAAGTAACTTAGAAGTGACAGGGACTGGCAGCTGTTTACCAAACCTATTTCTGTTCTGTCCATTCACTAAGCTAGAAACACTTCCCAGCCTCCCCTGGAATGTGACTTGATCCAAATATTAGGTGAGGGCTCAGGCAGGGCAGTAGTTTTAGGCTTGGCCCTAAACCTTTCCATATCTTGCCTGCTACCTGTTTGATACAGAAGAGCAGAACAACCTTAGAAATCAACATTGAAGATGGTAAGCAACAAAAGCAGAAGCAGGTGAGCATGAGCCTCGGTCTGTGAAATGTCACTCAGAGGAGAGCCATCTGCCTATCAACAATGTCTGTTTTGGACTTCATCTGATGAGAAATACACTTCTATTATCTTAAGCCACTGAGATTTGGCAGATTATCTGTTACATGAGCTAGCATTATACTATTAAATTTAGTACAGAACAATACAAGGCTATATGTAATTAACATCCTTAATGAGGATTTGAAAGAGGCCTATAACTGAAAAATGCTGGGACATGATTTTTAGTCATTTCTCTTCAGTGTTAGGGCTTCCCTGGTAGCTCAGCGGTTAAAGCGTCTGCCAGCAATGCGGGAGACCTGCGTTCGATCCCTGGGTTGGGAAGATGCCCTGGAGAAGGAAATGGCAACCCACTCCAGTATTCTTGCCTGGAGAATTCCATGGATGGAGGAGCCTGGTGGGCTACAGTCCACAGGGTCGCAAAGAGATGGATACGACTGAGCGACTTCACTTTCGCTTTCTTCAGTGTTAAGTAGTGATATGACTTTGAACAAGTCACTTTTCTGGGCTAGATAATATTTCAAACAGCTTTCCTTTCTAAATGCCTACCTTTGCAGAATGCTAAGTCTTAAATTTGATAGTTCAAAGACTGTGTGAGGTTACACTTAGCCATCATGCAATTCCTCTAGCTTTTGAAAATGAAGCAATTTGCATCTCCATTGTACAGTGTATCATCTATATTCTTCCATTATAACATCTTTCATCTATTTTTCATATGTACCTTTCATTGGTCTTCTTCTTCAATAAAGCTAGATGTCTTTGGCATCAGAAATTATATTTTATTAATCTTTACACTGTAAGACTTAGCATAGTGTCTGGCACAGAGTAGGATGGAAAAACAAGTGATTTGGTGAGGGTGGAACAAATGTCATAAAATTTTCAAAGGTTCAAGCAGGGACTGAGACAGCATAAAGAGGAGAGGGGAAGGAATCTCTGAGTAATGAGGTGGATAGGAGGGGAGATGGTAGTATTGGAATTTGAACTACTATGTACTAGATATGGGTTAAACATTAACTGTTCCAGGTGGTGGCAATTTGTTCCATGAGTAAAGGAAATAGGTGGGGACTTGAGAGAGCCTACCTAACCAAAAAATTGGCCAAATTGCTGTTATCTACATAAGTATCCTAGCCTGTTGACACTTTATATAAGGATTAAAAAGGAAAGAGCTTGGAGGACAGAATCCAATAAATCCTCATGAGTTCCACAACTCTTTCCCCCAGGGTTGATTAATTCTAACAAGGCAGAGACATGGACAAAAGAAATGAGTCTTCAAATACAGATTTAATACTCCTGGGCCTCTTCCCTGATATGAAACATGTCAACTTCCTTGTCTGTGCCATTCTCCTGATCTACACCATGGCTCTCACCTCAAACTCCATTCTAATCCTCCTAATCTGGGTGGATTCTCACCTCCACATGCCCATGTACTTCCTGCTCAGCCAACTGGCTCTCATGGACATGACATTAATCTCTAGCATCGTACCCAAGATGGCAACTGACTTCTTCTCAGGGAAGAGAAACATATCACTAGTGGCCTGTGGAACTCAGATCTTCTTCTTCCTGACTGTAGGAATGGCTGAGTGCACCCTCATCACCCTCATGTCCTATGACCGATATGTGGCCATCTGCAACCCTCTGAGATACACCCTCATCATGAGCCAGAAAGTCTGTCTGCAGATGGCTGCCATCTCCTGGGCTGGGGGTGCCCTTACATCACTTGCACACACGGCCTATGCCATGCATTTCCCCATCTGCGGTTCCAGAGAGATTCCCCATTTCCTCTGTGAGATCAAGTCCATCCTAAAATGGGCCTGTGATGATGTCTCTGCCTATGAAAAGGCTTTGGTAGTGACAAGTATTGTGGTGCTCCTCATCCCCTTGTCCCTCATCATGTCCTCTTACGCTCTCATATTCCTTGCTGTCCTCCACATGAAATCTCCAAAGGGAAGGGACAAAGCTCTAGCCACTTGCTTTTCCCACTTGACTGTAGTGTGCCTCTATTATGGCCCTGCCATGGTGGTCTACATGAGGCCTAGTTCCTATCATAATCCCAGACTGGACCAAGTCCTCTTTATACTTGACCCTATTCTCACTCCTCTGCTAAATCCTTTGATTTATAGTCTTAGAAACAAAGAAGTGCTGGGGGCCCTAAGGAAGGTTCTAACTTCATGATACAGAATCAAACTAAAAGAAGAAGATATGCCCATTTGTAATCACTAACTTTAATACAGTCTAAATAAATTAGACTCATGTTAAGAAGTCTTACATTTCAAATTATCCATTCATCCACAAATATTTAATGTCTCCATTTTAGGTACTTTTGGCATCATCTTTAGAATCGCTTTAGAATCATAGTGGAATTTCTCAGTTTTGTTTTTTTTTTCTTTCTATTTCTCATGGTTTCACTTGTGCTTCCCTGCTTTGGAACATTTTTACAATATTCAGTTTCTACATAGAAGCTGTGAACTTCCACAAGTGTGGTGGCAGTAGCAAACTGATGATAAAACTCCACAGAAACTGGAGTTTTGGCAAGTTGGAAAATTAGATCAATGATAGAACTTTCTACCTCTGAGAAACATATAGGTCTCATTCAACCCCTTAAAGAAGCACACCTTGACATAAATCCAGAAATGTTATATGCCTGTGTTCTCCATCTTCAAAAACATGCATGTATCCATTCACACACAAAATGACCATATATAAACCACTCTTGACACACAACACTTTGCATTTCCAAAACCTTAATTAAGTATACTCAAGTTGAACTGTAACACTGCAACCAAAGAATAGAATAAAGAGAGCCAAGATTACAGATTTTGATAATAATTTAAAAGCCACTGAGCACAAACCAGTGGATGAAATGTTTTCATTTTTTAGCTCAATCAAGTAGTTCATCTGAATACAACTAATAGATGGGGAAACAGTGGAAACAGTGTCAGACTTTATTTTTTTGGACTCCAAAATCACTGCAGATGGTGACTGCAGCCATGAAATTAAAAGACACTTGCTCCTTGGAAGGAAAGTTATGACCCACCTAGACAGCATATTAAAAAGCAGAGACATTACTTTGTCAACAAAGGTGTATCTAGTCAAGGCTATGGTTTTTCCAGTGGTCATGTATGGATGTGAGAGTTGGACTATAAAGAAGGCTGAGTGCTGAAGAATTGATGCTTTCAAACTGTGTACAAAGTCACGAACCTCCATCCATAGTTCATCAGGCACTCTGTCTATCAGATCTAGTCCCTTAAATCTATTTCTCACTTCATTTAAATGCAGAGTTCCAGAGAATAGCAAGGAGAGATAAGAAAGCCTTCCTCAGAGATCAATGCAAAGAAGTAGAGGAAAACAATAGAAGGGAAAGACCAGAGATCACTTCAAGAAAATTAGAGATACCAAGGGAACATTTCATGCAAATATGGGCTCAATAAAGGACAGAAATGGTATGGACCTGACAGAAGCAGAAGATATTAAAAGGAGGTGGCAAGAATACACAGAAGAACTGTACAAAAAAGATCTTCACGATCAAGATAATCACGAAGTGTGATCACTCACACTCACCTAGAGCCAGACATCCTGGAATGTGAAGTCAAGTGGGCTTTAGGAAGCAGCACTACGAACAAAGCTTGTGGAGGCGATGGAATTCCAGTTGAGCTATTTCAAATCCTTAAAGATGATTCTGTGAAAGTGCTGCACTCAATATGCCAGCAAATTTGGAAAACTCAGCAATGGCCACAGGACTGGAAAAGGTCAGTTTTCATTCCAATCCCAAAGAAAGGCAATGCCAAAGAATGCTCAAACTACTGCACAATTGCACTCATCTCACACACTAGTAAAGTAATGCTCAAAATTCTCCAAGCCAGGTTTCAGCAATACGTGAACCATGAATTTCCAGATATTCAAGCTGGTTTTAGAAAAGGCAGAGGAACCAGAGATCAAATTGCTAACATCTGATGGATCACAGAAAAAGCAAGAGAGTTCCAGAAAAACATCTATTTCTGCTTTATTGACTATGCCAAAGCCTTTGACTGTGAGGATCACAATAAACTGTGGAAAATTCTGAAGGAGATGGGAATACCAGACCGCCTGACCTGCCTCTTGAGAAACCTGTATACAGGTCAGGAAGCAACAGTTAGAACTGAACATGGAACAACAGACTGGTTCCAAATAGGAAAAGGAGTACATCAAGGCTGTATATTGTCACCCTGCTTATTTAACTTACATGCAGAATACATCATGAGAAACACTGGGCTGGAGGAAGCACAAGCTGGAAACAAGATTGCTGGGAGAAATATCAATAACGTCAGATATGCAGATGACACCACCCTTATGGCAGAAAGTGAAGAGGAACTAAAGAGCCTCTTGATGAAAGTGAAAGAGAAGAGTGAAAAAGTTGGCTTAAAGCTCAACATTCAGAAAACTAAGATCATAGCATCCGGTCCCATCACTCCATGGGAAATAGATGGGGCAACAGTGTCAGACTTTATTTTTGGGGGCTCCCAAATCACTGCAGATGGTGATTGCAGCCATGAAATTAAAAGACACTTTCTGCTCTTTGGTATTTGTTATCAATTTTGTACCTATATCTTCTTTATAATTTTTGTGACATTTTTTTTTTCTCTTTCTTTTCCTTCTTCTTTTCTTTAACATTGTATTTTTGAAATTCCAAACTCTACTCTAGATTTTTAACTTTTGCTTTTTGGTATTGGTTATCAATTTTGTACCTATATTTTCTTAAATTTTTGTGATTTTGTTTTTTCTTTTTCTTTTTCTCTCTTTCTTTTCCTTCTTCTTTTCTTTAACATCGTATTTTTGAAATTCCAAACTCTACTCTAGATTTTTAATTTTTGCTTTTAGGTATTTGTTACCAATTTTGTACCCTTAATAACCCAATCTTCAGTACCCATTTTTTACTAGGGAGCGAGATTACTGGCTTGACTGCTCTCTCCCCCTTTGGACTCTCCTTTTTTTCCACCAGGTCGCCTGTGTCTCCTCCCTAACCCCTCTCTACTCTACCCAACTCTGTGAATTTCTGTGTGTTCCAGATGGTGGAGAACACTTAGGGAACTGATTACTGGCTGGATCTGTCTCTCTCCTTTTCATTCCCTCCTTTTATCCTCCTGGCCACCTCTGTTTCCTTCCTCCCTCTTCTCTTCTCTGTATAACTCCGTGAACATCTCTGAGCGGTCCAGTTGTGGAGTGCACATAAGGAAGTGATTACTGGTTAGCCCGCTCTCTCCTCTATTGATTCCACCTCATCTCATTCGGGTCACCTCTAACTTCCTCCTCCCTCTTCTCTTCTCCATGTAATGCTGTGCACCTCTCTGGGTGACCCTCACGGTGGAGAAACTTTTCATCTTTAACCTAGATGTTTTATCAATGGTGCTGTATAGAAGGAAAAGTTTTGAGACTACTGTAAAAATAAGACCGATAACTGGAAGCAGGAGACTTAAGTCCAAACCCTGACTCCAGGGAACATTAATTGACAGGAGCTCATCAAATGCCTCCATACCTACACTGAAACCAAGCACCACACAAGGGCCAACAAGTTCCAGGGCAAGACATACCAAGCAAATTCTCCAGCAACACAGGAACACAGCCCTGAGCTCCAATATACAGGCTGCCCAAAGTCACCCCAAAACCATAGACATTTCATAACTCATTACTGGACACTTCATTGCACTCCAGAGAGAAGAAATCCAGCTCCACCCATCAGAACACCGACACAAGCTTCCCTAACCAAGAAACCTCGACAAGCCACCTGTACAAACCCACACACAGTGAGGAAACGCCACAATAAATAGAACTCCACAAACTGCCAGAATACAGAAAGGACACCCCAAACTCAGCAATTTAAACCAGATGAAGAGACAGAGGAATATCCAGCAGGTAAAGGAACAGGATAAATGCCCACCAAACCAAACCAAAGAGGAAGAGATAGGGAATCTACCTGATAAAGAATTCCGAATAATGATAGTGAAATTGATCCAAAATCTTGAAATCAAAATGGAATCACAGATAAATAGCCTGGAGACAAAGATTGAGAAGATGCAAGAAAGGTTTAACAAGGACCTAGAAGAAATAAACAAGAGTCAATATATAATGAATAATGCAATAAATGAGATCAAAAACAATCTGGAGGCAACAAATAGTAGAATAACAGAGGCAGAAGATAGGATTAGTGAATTAGAAGATAGAATGGTAGAAATAAATGAATCAGAGAGGAAAAAAGAAAAATTAATTAAAAGAAATGAGGACAATCTCAGAGACCTCCAGGACAATATTAAATGCTACAACATTCGAATCATAGGGGTCCCAGAAGAAGAAGACAAAAAGAAAGACCATGAGAAAATACTTGAGGAGATAATAGTTGAAAACTTTCCTAAAATGGGGAAGGAAATAATCACTCAAGTCCAAGAAACCCAGAGAGTCCCAAACAGGATAAACCCAAGGCAAAACACCCCAAGACACATATTAATCAAATTAACAAAGGTCAAACACAAAGAACAAATATTAAAAGCAGCAAGGGAAAAACAACAAATAACACACAAGGGAATTCCCATAAGGCTAACAGCTGATCTTTCAATAGAAACTCTCCAAGCCAGGAGGGAATGGCAAGACATACTTAAAGTGATGAAAGAAAATAACCTACAGCCCAGATTATTGTACCCAGCAAGGATCTCATTCAAATATGAAGGAGAAATCAAAGGCTTTACAGACAAGCAAAAGCTGAGAGAATTCAGCACCACCAAACCAGCTCTCCAACAAATACTAAAGGATATTCTCTAGACAGGAAACACAAAAATGGTGTATAAATCTGAACCCAAAACAATAAAGTAAATGGCAATGGGATCATACTTATCAATAATTACCTTAAACATAAATGGGTTGAATGCCCCAACCAAAAGACAAAGACTGGTTGAATGCATACAAAAACAAGACCCCTACATATGTTGTCTACAAGAGACCCACCTCAAAACAGGGGACACATATAGACTGAAAGTGAAGGGCTGGAAAAAGATTTTCCATGCAAATAGGGACCAAAAGAAAGCAGGAGTAGCAATACTCGTATCATATAAGATAGACTTTAAAACAAAGGCTGTGAAAAGAGACAAAGAAGGTCATTACATAATGATCAAAGGATCAATCCAAGAAGATATAACAATTATAAATATATATGCACCCAACATAGGAGCATTGCAATATGTAAGACAAATACTAACAAGTATGAAAGGAGAAATTAACAATACCACAATAATAGTGGGAGACTTTAATACCCCACTCACACCTATGGATAGATCAACTAAACAGAAAATTAACAAGGAAACACAAACTTTAAACAATACAATAGACCAGTTAGACCTAATTGATATCTATAGGACATTTCATCCCAAAACAATGAATTTCACCTTTTTCTCAAGTGCACACGGAACTTTCTCCACATCCTGGGCCATAAATCTAGCCTTGGTAAATTCAGAAAAATTGAAATCATTCCAAGCATCTTTTCTGACCACAATGCAGTAAGATTAGATCTCAACTACAGGAGAAAAACTATTAAAAATTCCAACATATGGAGGCTGAACAACACACTGCTGAGTAACCAAAAAATCACAGAAGAAATCAAAAAAGAAATCAAAATTTGCATAGAAACGAATGAAAATGAAAACACAACAACCCAAAACCTGTGGGACACTGTAAAAGCAGTCCTAAGGGGAAAGTTCATAGCAATACAGGCATACCTCAAGAAACAAGAAAAAAGTCAAATAAATAATCTAACTCTACACCTAAAGCAACTAGAAAAGGAAGAAATGAAGAACCCCAGGGTTAGTAGAAGGAAAGAAATCTTAAAAATTAGGGCAGAAATAAATGCAAAAGAAACAAAAGAGACCATAGCAAAAATCAACAAAGCCAAAAGCTGGTTCTTTGAAAGGATAAATAAAATTGACAAACCATTAGCCAGACTCATCAAGAAACAAAGGGAGAAAATTCAAATCAATAAAATTAGAAATGAAAATGGAGAGATCACAACAGACAACACAGAAATACAAAGGATCATAAGATACTACTATCAACAATTATATGGCGATAAAATGGACAACGTGGAAGAAATGGACAAATTCTTAGAAAAGTACAACTTTCCAAAACTGGACCAGGAAGAAATAGAAAATCTTAACAGACCCATCACAAGCACAGAAATTGAAACTGTAATCGGAAATCTTCAGCAAACAAAAGCCCAGGTCCAGACGGCTTCACAGCTGAATTCCATCAAAAATTTAGAGAAGAGCTAACACCTATCCTACTCAAACTCTTCCAGAAAATTGCAGAGAAAGGTAAACTTCCAAACTCATTCTATGAGGCCACCATCACCGTAATACCAAAACCTGACAAAGATGCCACAAAAAAAGAAAACTACAGGCCAATATTACTGATGAACATAGATGCAAAAATCCTTAACAAAATTCTAGCAATCAGAATCCAACAACACATTAAAAAGATCATACACCATGACCAAGTGGGCTTTATCCCAGGGATGCAAGGATTCTTCAATATCCACAAATCAATCAATGTAATACACCACATTAACAAATTGAAAAATAAAAACCATATGATTATCTCAATAGATGCAGAGAAAGCCTTTGACAAAATTCAACATCCATTTATAATAAAAACTCTCCAAAAAGCAGGAATACAAGGAACATACCTCAACATAATAAAAGCTATATATGACAAACCCACAGCAAACATTATCCTCAATGGTGAAAAATTGAAAGCATTTCCTCTAAAGTCAGGAACAAGACAAGGGTGCCCACTTTCACCATTACTATTCAACATAGTTTTGGAAGTTTTGGCCACAGCAATCAGAGCAGAAAAAGAAATAAAAGGAATCCAAATTGGAAAAGAAGAAGTAAAACTCCCACTGTTTGCAGATGACATGATCCTCTACATAGAAAACCCTAAAGACTCCACCAGAAAATTACTAGAACTAATCAATGATTATAGTAAAGTCGCAGGATATAAAATCAACACACAGAAATCCCTTGCATTCCTATACACTAATAATGAGAAAACAGAAAGAGAAATTAAGGAAACAATTCCATTCACCATTGCAACGAAAAGAATAAAATACTTAGGAATATATCTACCTAAAGAAACTAAAGACCTATATATAGAAAACTATAAAACACTGGTGAAAGAAATCAAAGAGGACACTAATAGATGGAGAAATATACCATGTTCATGGGTTGGAAGAATCAATATAGTGAAAATGAGTATACTACCCAAAGCAATTTATAGATTCAATGCAATCCCTATCAAGCTACCAACGGTATTCTTCACAGAGCTAAAACAAATAATTTCACAATTTGTATGGAAATACAAAAAACCTCGAATAGCCAAAGCAATCTTGAGAAAGAAGAATGGAACTGGAGGAATCAACCTACCTGACTTCAGGCTCTACTACAAAGCCACAGTTATCAAGACAGTATGGTACTGGCACAAAGACAGAAATATAGATCAATGGAACAAAATAGAAAGCCCAGACATAAATCCACGCACATATGGACACCTTATCTTTGACAAAGGAGGCAAGAATATACAATGGATTAAAGACAATCTCTTTAACAAGTGGTGCTGGGAAAACTGGTCAACCACATGTAAAAGAATGAAACTAGAGCACTTTCTAACACCATACACAAAAATAAACTCAAAATGGATTAAAGATCTAAACGTAAGACCAGAAACTATAAAACTCCTAGAGGAGAACATAGGCAAAACACTCTCCGACATACATCACAGCAGGATCCTCTATGACCCACCTGCCAGAATATTGGAAATGAAAGCAAAAATAAACAAATGGGACCTAATTGAACTTAAAAGCTTCTGCACAACTAAGGAAACTATTAGCAAGGTGAAAAGACAGCTTTCAGAATGGGAGAAAATAATAGCAAATGAAGCAACTGACAAACAACTAATCTCAAAAATACATAAGCAACTCCTACGGCTCAATTCCAGAAAAATAAATGACCCAATCAAAGAATGGGCTGAAGAACTAAATAGACCTTTCTCCAAAGAAGACATACAGATGGCTAACAAACACATGAAAAGATGCTCAACATCACTCATTATCAGAGAAATGCAAATCAAAACCACTATGAGGTACCAATTCACGCCAGTCAGAATGGCTGCGATCCAAAAGTCTACAAGCAATAAATGCTGGAGAGGGTGTGGAGAAAAGGGAACCCTCTTACACTGTTGGTGGGAATGCAAACTAGTACAGCCACTATGGAGAACAGTGTGGAGATTCCTTAAAAAACTGGAAATAGAACTGCCTTATGATCCAGCAATCCCACTGCTAGGCATACACACTGAGGAAGCCAGAAGGGAAAGAGACACGTGTACCCCAACGTTCATCGCAGCATTGTTTATAATAGCCAGGACATGGAAGCAACCTAGATGTCCATCAGCAGATGAATGGATAAGAAAGCTGTGGTACCTATACACAATGGAGTATTACTAAGCCATTAAAAAGAATACATTTGAATCAGTTCTAATGAGATGGATGAAACTGGAGCCTATTATACAGAGTGAAGTAAGCCAGAAAGAAAAACACCAATACAGTATACTAAGGCATATATATGGAATTTAGAAAGATGGTAATAATAACCCTGTATACGAGACAGCAAAAGAGACACTGACGTATAGAACAGTCTTTTGGACTCTGTGGGAGAGGGAGAGGATGGGATGATTTGGGAGAATGGCATTGAAATATGTATAATATCATATATGAAACGAGTCGCCAGTCCAGGTTCGATGCACAATACTGGATGCTTGGGGCTGGTGCACTGGGATGACCCAGAGGGATGGTATGGGGAGGGAGGAGGGAGGAGGGTTCAGGATGGGGAACACATGTATACCTGAGGCAGACTCATTTTGATATACGGCAAAACCAATACAATATTGTAAAGTTAAATAAAATAAAATTTAAAAATGAAAAATGAAAAAAAAATTAAGATAAAAAAAAAGACACTTTCTCCTTGGAAGGAAAGTTATGACCTACCTAGAAAGCATATTAAAAAGCAGAGACATTACTTTGTCAACAAAGTTGTGTCTAGTCAAGGCTATGGTTTTTCCAGTGGTCATGTATGGATGTGAGAGATGGACTATAAAGAAAGCTGAGCGCTGAAGAATTGATGCTTTCGAACTGTGGTGTTGGAGAAGACTCTTGAGAGTCCCTGGGACTGCAAGGAGATCCAACCAGTCCATTCTGAAGATCAGTCCTCGGTGTTCATTGGAAGGACTGATGTTGACAGTGAAACTCCAATATTTGGCCACCCGATGCAAAGAGCTGATTCATTTGAAAAGACCCTGATGCTGGGAAACATTGAAGGCAGGAGGAGCAGGGGACAACAGAGGATGAGATGGTTGGATGGCATCACCGAGTCAATGGACATGAGTTTGGGTAGACTGCGGCAGTTGGTGATGAACAGAGATGCCTGGTGTGCTGGGGTTCATGGGGTTTCAAAGAGTTGGACATGACTGAGCGACTGAACTGAACTGATGGATAGGGAAGCCTGCCATACTGCAGTCCATGGGGTCGCAAAGAGTCAGACATGACTGAGCGACTGAACTGAACTGAAGGTTTATGAACGTTAACAACTGAACAAAAATAAAGTATGATGTGCTAAATGAGATCAATGACTCAAGAGTATTTCATGGTTTAAAAATATCAGTCTCTTTAATGATGATTGAATGAATTATGCAAAGACCTGCTGACAGAGAAAGGACCAAATTATCTCAGTCCCTGAACTATGACTTATAAATCAGTTCTTGTATGTCAAAGAAATTTAACACTCAGCACTTCAGTAAAAACATTATACAATACTGAGAAAATGCCAACAAATCAGCACTCATCAAAATGAAACAGTCTAAACTTTCTTAAGCCATGCCTCAGATTTACTGAATCAAACCAAGATCCCACATGGTCCATATTCCCCATAAAGCTGGAAAAGACTATCTGATCCCATTCCAATTTCACTGTTCATCCCTAATTGCACTTAGTTCACAGTCTCATACTCTGTTCCTTTATTGTTTCAATAGCTTCATTACTGGTCTTCATACCCCAGACTCTTCCCATCTCATACAACATCCATGCAGTTGCTAGAAGTAGGTTTTCTAGTAGGTCATTATGTTCCTTCCATTTCCACAAGATTAAAAAAAAACAACAATAATGCCTACCTTATATTCAAACTCTTTAGAAATTATCTAACTGGACTCCAGACTTAATCTTGACTACTTTCTTCCATTCCTTTCACATACTCACACTTCAGCTTCATAGAATCATGTTTTTCTTCTCAGAGTATGTCTTCCACTATTGAGAAAGTCAATGTTCTTGTCCAAAATGGCCTTCTCATCTGTCCTGACCTTTTATTCATGGTGTGAACATAGAGTTTGGAGCAAAAAGTTGGGTTTAATCTTGACTTGCCAGATATGGAACATTGGACAATGTGGTCATGCATCTATTTTCTCATGTACAGAATTGGAGTTAGAATACCCGCCAGGGACCTAAAGAATTCACATGCCAATCAATATCTGGCCTGGAGCAGTCATATCTTTCATGTTTCTCATTTCCTTATTCAAATATCACCTGCTCTATGATCATTCTGCCTGATCCTCAATAAAGTCAGTCCCTTCCTCCCTTCTCTTTCCAGTGTGCTTGTTCCCAGAGCTTTAAATCTCTAACTCTGCACTTAAGAATGTGGGATGATTGTGACTTCTTTGTCTTAAAAGGGACTGATGCCTTCCTCCACTACGACTGTGCCTACTCAGGATTACACAGTCTTAACTGTCACAGGCAGCACAGTGACAATTCAGTATTCCCTTGACCATATGGTGATCAGAATTGGAGCATCACACAAAAGTATACATTGCATAATTTAGTTTCATTAAGGACATTCATGAGATTAGCAATCTGTTTTTTTAAAAACAACTAACCAATCAATAAAAATGTTTATAGAAATCCAAGAATTTGCAAGGAAAGGAAATACAGCATTTATTAAATGAAGAAAATAACCAAATTAGGATTTTGAACTTCTGAGTTTCCTTATTTTTCTTTCTTTTTACATATGAAATAGGTTTGTGTGGTTGGTCTTTATTTGCTCCCAAGGGCATATAAAAGTTACAACTATTACAAAGGATCTACCAATATAAATGACCTGAAGACCAACAGAAAAGATTGTTTACAACAAAAGATATAAAGAAAGAACCACAATGCAACAGGGAGGAGGGCCAGAGATGCAGATTGGTCAGGAACAATAATCACAGATTGGTGATCCAAACAGGAGTATAATTAAAATTGCAGAGGTTTTCCAAAAGGAATGAAGAGTAGATCCCCACATTGGGCTCCCTAGTCTGAAGACCCTGTATTGGGACGATGAGCACTCAGAATATTTGGCTTTGAAGGCCAGTGGGGCTTATTTCTAGAGCACCAAAGGACTGAAGGAAACAGAGACTCCAGTCTTAAAGAGTGTATACAATATCTCATATACTTGGTGTCAAGAATAGAAGTAGTAATTTGAAACTTGCTTGGATCAATCTACTTGTTGATAATGGAGAGTGTCCCAGAGAGACAGGAGGCAACTGGGACTCACTTGGGGGACAAAGACATTGCAATATATATTTTAGGGAGCTCATCCCACCACGAGGACTTTGATGCAGCAAAGCATCATTTTGGATCCTCCCTTTCATTTATTAGTCTTGGGACATGGCCCCAAACACCAGCTGGTAGGCATCAGGCCTGAGATGCAGTGGACCATGCAGCTAGTAAGGCAGGGACACATTATCAGGCCAGATGCCCCCCTTTGCACCCACTGAACCCCTAGCTGCCCCAGGACCTGATTCCAACCACGAGGAGGCCCACAATCCAGCCCCACCTCCCAGTGGCCAACTAGCACCAGCAGTCAACCATGTCAAGAAATGGCCCAGTCATCATAGAACAGCAAACCCTCAACATACTCGGGGCACCTTTCTTTCTCAAGGTTGATTTGGCTATTTGGGGTGTTTTGTGGTTTCATACATGTTATAAAATTATTCTACCTTTGTGGGAAATGCCTTTGGTATTTTCATAGGAATTGCCTTAAATCTGTAGATTGCTTTAGATAATATGGCCATTTTAACAATATTAACTCTTCCAATAATACATGGAAAAAAATAAGAATGAACCATTACTTAGTAGTCAGTTGAATCAGTAATTGAAAAACTTCCCACAAATGAAAGTCCAGGACCAGATGACTTCAGAGGTGAATTCTACCAAATACTTAGAGACGAGTTAACACCTATCATTCTCAGATTTCAAAAACTGCAAAGGAAATATTGCTTTTGAACTCAATGTATGAGATTAGATTCACCCTGATACTAAGATTCAGGAAAAAAGAAAATTACAGGTCAATGTCATTGACACAAATGCAAAAATCCTCAACAAATAATAGCAGACTGCATCCAACAATGTATTAAAAGGATCATACACCACAGTCAAGTGGGATTTTATCATAAGGATGGAAACAGTTTTCAATATCTGAAAATCAATCAATGACAAGTTGACAAACTGAAGCATAAAAACTATATGAACATCTCAATAGATGCAGGAAAGACTTTGGATAAAATTCAACATATTTTTATGATAGAAACTCTTCAGAAAGTAGGCACAGAAAGAACCTATCTCAACATAATAAAGACCATATATGACAAACCCACAGCTAATGTTATACTCAATGCTGAAAAGCTGAAAGCATTTCCTCTAAGATTAAAAAAAAAAAAAAAAGAATGTCCACGGTCATCACTTCAATTCAACATAGTTTTGGAAGTCTTAGACACAACAATCAGAATAGAAAAAGAAATGAAAAGAATTAAAATTGGAAAGAAAGAAAACTGTCACTGTTTGCAGATGACATAATACTATATGAAGAAAATTCTAAAGATTCTACCAAAAACCATCTACAATTCATGAATGAATTTGGTAAAGTTTCAGAATACAAAATTAGTACACATAAATCTCTTGGATTCCTATATGCTCACTGTGAAAGATCACAAAGAGAAATTAGGACACAATTCCTTATACCATCATATCAACAATAATAAAATATCTAGGAATACACCTGCTACTGCTAAGTCGCTTCAGTCGTGTCCAACTCTGTGCGACCCCATAGACGGCAGCCCACCAAGCTCCCCTGTCCCTGGGATTCTCCAGGCAAGAATACTGGATTGGGTTGCCATTTCCTTCTCCAGGAACACACCTACCTAGGCAAAAATCTGTACCCTGAATCTATAAGAAGCTTATGAAAGAAATTGAAGATGACACAAATGGATAGAAATATATACCATGTTCTTAAATTGGAAGAATTAATATTGTTAAAATGGGCAATCTACAGATTCAACGCAATCTCTAAAACAACAGTTATTTTTCACAGGACTAGTACAAAATATTTTAAATTTTATATGGAAAAACAAAACCCTTGAAAATCCAAAGCAACCTAGAGAAAAAAGAACAGAGCTGGAGGAATCACGTTTCCTGACTTCAGACTATACTACAAAGATACAGTACTACAAAGGTATAATAATCAAAGCAGTATAGTAATGACACACACAGACACACACGCAAATAAAAAACAGAAACATGGGTCAACGGAACAGGATAGAGAGCCCAGAAGTAAATTCACACATACTAATTAAGATCAATTAATTTATGAAAAAGGAGGCAAGAATATATCATGGAGAAAAGAGCCTCTTCAATAAATGGTTCTGGGAAAACTAGACAGCTACAAGAAAAAGAAGGATATTAGAACACTCTGTAACACCATACACATATACAAAGAAATGGATTAAAGACACAAATATAAGGTCAATACTTCAAACCTCTTAGAGGAAAACATAGGCAGAACATTCTCTGATGTAAATAATAGCAAGATCATTTTTTCAATCCACTGCTGAGAGTAAGGAAACTGAAAACAAAAATAAACAAATGGTACTTAATTAAACTTAAACTTCTGCACAGCAAAAGAAAGCCTTAAACAAAATGAAAAAGACCTGCCACAGAATGAGCAAGATATTTGTAAACAGGGCAGCTGACAAGGGATTAATCTCCAAAATATACAAATAGGTCATTCAGTTCAATATCAAAAGAAAAAACAATCAAAAATTGGTTGGAAGATCTAAATAGATATTTCTCCAAAGAAGACATGCAATTGTCCAAAAAAACACAATGGAAACATACTCAACATCTCTAATTATTGTTGTTTAGTTGCCTGCTGCTGCTGCTGCTACTAAGTCGCTTCAGTTGTGTCCGACTCTGTGCGACCCCATAGATGGCAGCCCACCAGGCTCCCCTGTCCTAGGGATTCTCCAGTCAAGAACACTGGACTGGGTTGCCATTTCCTTCTCCAATGCATGAAAGTGAAAAGTGTAAGTGAAGTTGCTCAGTTGTGTCTGACTCTTAACGACCCCATGGACTGCAGCCTACTAGGCTCCTCCGTCCATAGGATTTTCCAGGCAAGACTGGAGTGGGTTGCCATTGCCTTCTCCAGTTGCCTAGTCATGTTCAATTCTTTGTGACCCCATGGACTGCAGCACACCCAGCGTCCCTGTCCTTCACTATCTCCCAGCTTGCTCAAACTCATGTCCATTGAGTTGATGATACCATCCAACCATCTCATTCTCTGTCGCCCCTTTCTCTTCCCGCCCTTAATCTTTCCCAGCATCAGGGTCTTTTCCAATGAGTCAGATCTTCACATCAGGTGGCCAAAGTATTGGAGCTTCAGTTTCAGCATCAGTTCTTGCAAAGAATTTCAGGGTTGATTTCCTTTAGGATTGACTGGTTTGATCTTGCTCTCCAAATAAAAACTAAAATGAGACAACACCTCACATTTGTTAGAATGGCCATCATCAAAAAAAAAAAAAAAAAATCTACAAACAATTCTAGAGAGGGTGTGGAGAAAAGAGGACCTCTTCTACACTGTAGGTGGGAATGCAGGCTTGAATAGTCACTATGGAGAACAATATGGAGGTTCTTTCAATGACTAAAAATAAAGTTACCATATTATCCATCAATTCTACCAGAGAAAACCATAATTTGAAAACCATAACCAATTCTACCAGAGAAAGGCATATATCCAGAGGAAAACCATAATTTGAAAATACTTATATGTGGAACCTAAAAAAAAAATGGTACAAATGAACTTATTTAGAAAACAGAAATAGAGTCACAGATATAAAAAACAAACATGGTTATGATGGAGGTAAAAGGAGGAGGGATAAACTGGGAGATTGGGATTGACTTATACATACTGATATATATAAAATAGATAAATAATAAATATCTACTGTGTAGCACAGGGAACTCTTCCCAATACTCTGCAGTGATGTATATGGGAAAAGAATCTAAAAAAGAGTGCATATATACATGTGCATAACTGATTCGTATTGCTGTAGACCTGAAACTACACATTGCAAATCAACTACAGTCCAATAAAAATTGAAAATAAAAAACCCAGTGATCTGAATTATGAGGATAGGAAGACTGTTCCTGCTCCAATTAAGTCCATTCCTTTAAATTTTTTTTTTTTTTGTTATTTCAATACAATCTTGAAAGGTTACTTTCCATTTATGGTTATTACAAAATATTGGCCATATCCCTGTGTTGTACAATATAATCCTGAGCCTGTTTTACACCCAATAGCGTAAAAATGTCCACTTCTTTCCATTTTTTCCCAGGTATATTGTCCCTCCCCACTTGCACTGGCAACCAGCAGTTTGTTTTCTCTGCGTTTGAATCTGCTTCCTTTTTGTTATATTCACTAGTTTGGTGTATCTTTTAGATTCCACATATAAGTGATATCATAAAGTGTTTGTCTTTCTCCATATGACTTCATGTAGCAAGTGCTTTCCCTGTCCATCCATTTGAAACAATTGCAAAATTTCCTTCTTTTAAGCTTTCTTTTTTTAAAATTGGAGGATGATTGCTTTACAATGTTGTGATGTCTTCTGCTACACAACAGCATGAATTAGTTATAACCCCATGTATCACCTCCCTCTTGAGCCTCCCTCTCACACTCCCCATTCCACCCATCTAGGTTCCCACAGAGCATCAGACTGGGCTCCCTATGTTATACTGCAGCATCTCCTAGCTATCTATTTTACACATGGTAGGGTATATGTAAATACTACTTTCTCCATTCACTCGACCCTCTCCTTCTCCCTCTGTGTCCACAAATCTTTTCTCTACATCTCCATCTCTATTCCTGCCCTTAAAGAAATTCATCAAATAGTACCATTTTTCTAGATTCCATATATATACATTAGTATACAATATTTGATTTCATTTTTATGACTTCACTCTGTATAACAAGCTTTATGATCAAGTGTTTCACATTTGTTCCTTTTTATGGCTGAATAACATTCCATTGTATATATGTACCACAACTTCTTTATCCATTCATCTGTCGATGGATATCCAAGTTTCTTCCGTGTTCTGGCTATTGGAAATAGTGCTGCAATGAACATTCAGTTACATGTCTTTTTTGAGTTATGGTTTTATCAGGGTATATACCCAGTAGTGGGATTCCTGGGTCATAGCTTTATTCCTAGTTAGTTAAGTCATCTCCATACTGTTCTCCATAGTGGCTGTATCAATTTGCATTCCCAACAACAGTGCAAGATGGTTTTCTTTTCTCTACAGACTCACCAGAATTTATTATTTGTAGATTTTTTGATGATAGTCATTCTCACTGTGTGAGGTGATACCTTATGGTAGTTTTGGTTTGCACTTCTCTAATAATGAGTGATGTTGAGTATCTTTTCATGCATTTGTTGGCCATTTGTATGTTTTCTTTGGAGAAATATCTATTGAGGTCTTCTGCCAATTTTTTGATTTGGTTGTTGTTTTTCTGATTTGGTTGTTGTTTTTCTGATATTGAATTGCATGAGCTCTTGTATATTTTGGAGATTAATCCTTTGTTAGTTGCTTCATTTTCAACTTTCTCTTGTTCTAAGAGTTGTCTTTCATTGTGTTTCAAGTTTCTTTTGTTGTGCAAAGGCTTTTAAGTTTAATTAGGTCCAATTTATTTTTGTTTTTATTTCCATTACTCTGGGAGGTGGGTCATAGAGGATCTTGTGATTTATGTCAAAGAGTGTTCTACTTACGATTTCCTCTAAGATTTTTATAGTTTCTGGCCTTGCATTTAGGTTTTTAATCCATTTTGAGTTTATCAGTAGTATTCATATGTGTATGTATTCATATATATATATATACACACACATACCATTTGCACGTTATACATTCAATTGTTGATGGACCGTTAGACTGTTTCTGTATCTCAGCAATTGTAAATAATGCTAACATGAACATTGGGATGCATGTACCTTTTAAAATTAGTGTTTTTATTTTCTTCAAATATATACCCAGAAGTGGAATTGCTGGGTCAGATAATAGCTCTATTTTTTTTTTTTTTTGAGAAACATTCACACTATTTTACATGGTGACTGCTTCAATTTACATTCCCACCAACAGTGTATAAAGGCTCCCTTTTCTCCACATCCTCATCAACACTTGTTATTTGTGTTCATTTTGATGATAGCCATTCTAACAAGTATGAGGTGATATCTCATCATGTTTTTATTTGAATTTCCTTGATTATTAGCAATGTTGAACTCTTCATGTGTTTGTCAGCCATCTGCATTTCTTCTTTGGAAAAATGTCTTTTCAGGTCTTCTGCCCTTTTTAAAAAACTGGTTGTTTGTTTTTATTTTTCTTTTGCTATTAAGTTGTATGAACTGTTTCTATTTGCTGGATATTAATCCCTTATCAGCCATATAATTTACAAATATTTTCTCCCATTCAATATGTTATCTTTTCACTTAATCAATAGTTTCCTTTGCTGTGAAAAGCTTTCAAGTTTAATCATGTTTGCTTTTATTTCTTTACTTTGGGGCACCAAAAAAGATGGTTAAAAAGGGCCATTAGAATTTGTGATAGACATTGCACTTAATCTGTAGATCACTTTCAATAATAGGAACATTTGATAATACTAAATATTTCTAATCCATATGAGGCATGTTGTTTCATTTAATTTTGTCTTGCTCAAATTCTTTCACTAATGTTTTATAATTTTCAGTGTATATGTCTTTCATCTCCTCGGTTAAGTTTATTTCCATATATTTTTGTTGCTTTTATAAATGGAATTCTTTCTGGGTTTCCTTTCTGAATAGTTTGTTGTTAATTATAAAAATGCGGAAGCTTTTATTTTTATGTAATAAAAATAAATGTTAAAAACTAATTATCTAGCAAACCATATCCACTAACACATTAAAAGGATCACACACCATGATCAAGGTGGGATTTACCCCCAAATGCAAAGATTCTTCAATATCTGCAAATTAATGTAATATAGCACATTAACAAACTGAAGAATAAAAAACATACGATCATGTCCCTAAATGTAGAAAAAGCTTTTGCTAAAATTCTATACCCATTTATGGTTAAAAACTCTTAAGGAAGTGGGAATACAGGGAAACTACCTCAAATAATATAGGTCAAACCAATATTAACATCACTTGTAATCATGAAAAGCTTAAAATATTTCAAATTCAGGAACAAAATAAGATTGACAAAGCAATCTTCAGATAGAAAAACAAAAATAGAGGCATCATACTTCCTGATTTCAAAATATATTACGAAGCTATAGTAAATTAAAATAATATGTTGCCAACATAAGAGCAGATATATAGACATATGTAACAATAGAGGAACCATGTATTTCCCCAGCTGTGGTTCCAAAGAGATTCCCCATTTTCTCTGTGAGGTCATGGCCATCCTGAAACTGGCCTGTGAAGACATCTCTGCCTATGAGAAGGCTGTGATGATGACAAGCATCACGGGGTTCCTCATCCCCTTGTCCCTCATCATGTCCTCTTATGCCCTCATCTTCCTTGCTGTCCTCTGCACAAACTTCCCTGAGGCCAGGAACAAAGCCCTGGCCACCGGCTCCTCCCACCTGACTGTGGTGATTCTCTATTTTGGCCCAGCCATGCTGGTCTGCATGAAGCCTAATTCTCACCACAGTCCCAAGCTGGCCAAAGTTCTTTTTATGCTTCGTGCCATTCTCACTCCTATGATGACCCCCCTCATATACAGTCTGAGGAACAAGGAGGTGGTGTGCGCTTGGCAAATGGCGTTGGGATGCTGCCTAACCTCAGTTTAGATACAAACATGATGGATGTTGATCACTAGCTCTATTTCATTCTAAAGCAGTGCTGCTTAGATTCCATTTCAGCCCTGGTCTTTTCATACTTGAAATTGCAACGGGATCATTGACTTCATGGGTTCAGTTCATATATACATAAAACTAGTGACCTGTGTTTATCCTCTTCATGCTTCTTTGAGAACTGTAGGCCCACATTCTCAAATTGGGCACTGTAGGACTGATGATGGTGGTGGTTGTGGTGATAGTGGTAGTGTTGGCACTGGTAGTGGTGAGAATAGTGATGGTGGCAATAATGATGGTGGTAAAAGGTGTAATTGGAGTGATGGTAGCTGAGGTGGCAGATGTAGTGATGGTAAGGATGATGAAGTTTCACCAAGAAAACTGGATCGATGATGCTGTTTTCAACTACAAAGGAAATTCGAGTCTATTATAGTCTTTGAAAGAGGCCAACCATGACTGAAAGTCCCAAAATGCTGCAGCTTCTAAAAGACCCTTGTGCTGTGCTGTGCCTAGTTGCTCAGTCAGGTCCGACTCTTTGTGACCCCATGGACTGTAGCCCGCCAGGCTCCTCTGTCCATGGGGATTCTCCAGGCAAGGATACTGGAGTGGGTTGGCATGCCCTCCTCCAGGGGATCTTCCTGACCCAGGGATTGAACCCAGGTCTCCCTCATTGCAGGTGGATTCTTTACCACAAAAGACCCTTAAGTGAAGATAAAAACAGTTGAGTTCTTGCTGTCAAATTTTTAAAATTTGGCTAAAAACAGACCTAAACAAAAATCCAATTAAATTACTCTATTTTAATCTTGTAATAACGTATAATGTGAAAGAATCTGAAAAAAGATATATATATATATATATACACACACACACACATATACACACTCATATATATGAGTGTGTGTGTGTGTGTGTGTGTGTGTGTGTGTGTGTGCGCGCGCGCATGCTCAGTTATGTCCAACTCTTTGCGACCTCATGGACTGTGCCTGCCAGGTTCCTCTGTCAGTGGGAATTCCCAGGCAAGAATACTGGAGTGGGTTGCCATTTCCTCCCCCAGGACATCTTCCTGACCCAGGGATAAAACCTGTGTCTCCCAAGTCTCCTGCATTGCAGGCAAATTCTTTACCACTGTGCCACCTAGGAAGCCATATATATATGTATATATATGGCAGAGTGGGAAGAAGGTGATTTATTTTTAATAATATTTTGAGTATTATATGGAAGAAATGTTTTAATCTACCAAGTGGGTAACAAAGTTTTAGGACATTCTTCATATAAGGGATTAACATAAATTATCTGTACAAGAAAGAAATGTATGTGCTGATCAAGGTGTAGAGCAGGGAGGGTTAGGGGAAAGGTATGAACTAGAAATCTTTGATAGTGATTGAACAAGGACACATGCTACAGCCCATAAGCATTTATTCAGGTATCACTTGTCAGGTTCGAGCCTGTCTACTTCTGGCAATAAAGCTGAATTCCTCGCACTTCAGTTTTCTTTCTGATATAACCATTCTATTATTATACTAATTGAAACCAGAGAGGAAGTGCTTTACAAATGCCCACACAAAGTTCTATAAGTACCCTCTTCCTCCATGCAAGAACAAAATTAAGTTTTAGTAAATTGACTTATTTTTAAGATAATAAAAAAGAAAGACTGGGCAAAGAAAATTCCTAGGCAAGGCTCTCATCCATTTGCTCACTACTGCCAATGTCACATCCCTTATCAACAGGCTTCCGGTAAATGGGATGCATAACCAACTCAACTCAGCAGCTAGGAAAAAGACAAAGGCAGCCCCACTGCCCTTGAAAAGTTCATTGACCTATCAAAAATCTCTCTCCATGGAGAATGAAGCCACATGGCAGAAACCACTTCTTTCTGATCTAATTGGAAACCTCTGTGTGTGTGTGTTAGTCGCTCAGTCATGGCCAACTCTTTGCAACCCCATGAATTCTTCTGTCCATGGGATTCTCCAGGCAAGAATACTGGAGTGGGTTGCTGTTCCCTTCTCCAGGGGATCTTCCTGACCCAGGGATTGAACCCAGGTCTCCTGCATGGCAGGCAGATGCTTTACCATGTGAGCCACCAGGGAAACCTCTGGATATGTCTTAAAAGAGAAGATAAAGTTATCTAGTGCAGAGAAATGAGATACTTCAAAAGATAAAAATGACTAAGAAAAGACCTGCAACAGAGTGAGGGTAAGGCAGAATGGGAAACCAACTTTTCTCTTTTTAGACTGGAATTTCTTCAGAGGGGAGAGTCTCTAACATAAACTTAAACCTCACTGAAACAAAAATTAGTCTTTGTAGAAGACTGAAATTGCCACTGGTCCTTTATTGCCCTCTTCCTCTGAGATTAACAATTAGATGAACAGCATCCTCACTATCAGACCAAGCTGCATCACTGAATATAGTAAAGTCATTCTTAAATTCTAAATAATTGATCTAGCATGATTTCAGTTCCTTTATTTGAATCTATTTCCTTCCATGAATGATCTAGATTCCACCTCATTTGCCATTTTTATTGTGATTTAACCAGCCTCCCTGCCCCTCTGTTTTCACTTAACAATATAAATGCTAAGAGCTAAATTTCTAATGCTATATATATATATCGTGTTCCAACCCTGAATGATTCCAGAATTCTGCAGTTAGAGCTGCCCAGTGGTGAACCAATTGCAGAATCATCTCAGGAAAAGAGCATAAACAGCACCCTATGTCCCCGAGGACAGGACTTTTCTCAGCAACCGTCTCAGGACCTTTCTGTGAGTGACCATTATGCTTTCTCCCCAGTTTTTCTTACAGAATCCTTAATTTTGAAGATTTCATAAATGCTACAGATGCAATGACACAAATTTTAGATGAGGAAACCAAACCTATCAACATGAGAAAGAATTTGAACCAAAGAATTAAAGCTAGAAGGAATGTCAAAGATTCAGAGTGAGGGAAACAGAGAAAGAGAGACTGAAAAGGAGGAAAGTAGGGAGGTTGAGGATATATTTTCTCTAAGTTAAGGTAACACTAGATGACTTTATTCCAAAGATTTGACACTAGAATTTCTCAGATTTAATGCATATGACACCAGCAACAAGAGTGCAAACCGACACCACTCAGTTACAGTGACAGAGCTACCAAGTTGCTGTCACAGTTGGTTCTGCACAATCATCCACTAAGGATGAGCGCAAATGTAGACTGTTACATGCAGTTTTCTGCACTGTCAACTCTGTTCATCCCCATGAGGGTTTACTGAAGTACCTGACACTCCCGGATCATTTCTGGACCATGCTCACTAAGATCAAAGCTGTTATGCTCTTGGGGTGACCTAGGTATTGTGTAAGAATATTACATTCTTGAGGTAATCCAGGCAAGAATAGTCTCTTACTCCTAGGTTTCTGTGTTCACCAAACCAGCTAGCAGTTTAATATCAATTAAAAAATTGCCATCTTCCACACATTCAAATATTACCACATGTCTGAACATACCTAATAAATGGAGCCAGAAGTAAAATGTTTATATTAACAAGATAGAAAAGTTTTGCAAAAATTTACAAAACCACACACTCTGGTTTTCCTTCCCATAATTTTTCAGATGAAATCAATCAAGGCTAAACTATGAGGCAAGGAAATAAAAGTTAACACAAGACTTCATTTTCTAGAACTATTCTCTAGAACTTCCTTGCTACCTCACTTCCACTCACCTTCTTTCCAGGTTGCTTGTCCCTGGAAACACAGACCTGACTTTTCTTCATGCAATCTGCACCTTTTTCCGTGCCCTGCTTCATCCACCAACATCCCCAAGACAGCCTCCAGCTTCTAAAGAATAAAGAAGCACTCAAAAGGGCTGTGGAGCACATATTTTCTTTCACTGACATCTTATTTGATGAATGTTTCCTTTTCTGTGTCTTCTGATCTATGGCTGTCACCCTTCCAAGGGTCTGGGTGAAATGCCTGCTGAGTGCTGGGTTAGGTGGCTTGTTTTTTCTAAACCTTATGGTTTGTGCCATATATTCCACTACCAGTGTTCTGGAGCTGGTTCACACCGACTCACAAGAGCTAATTGTTAAATCTTAAATACTTCTGCAAGCTGGTTGTTAAACCATTGATAGCGTGGTGGAGGTATTCAGACCATGGCAGCTGAAAAAGACTATAAACTAAGGCTTTTTATTTTTTTTGTCTTGGCATATTTTTTTCGAGAGCTAATTTACCAACACATCACTGTCTCTACCTACACCTTGAAGGAGAGCGTCATCATCTCTTCTGTGAAATCACTGCCTTCCTGAAATTCACTTCTGAATTTCACTACACATAGTTTTTGATTTCAAGGTTTGTTTAACTTATTCTTTTTATAACTTACCCTCCCCAACCCCTATAAGTACCCCTCCCAAGTGCTGAGCCCCTACTCTCGTGCTGCCACTGTTACATCTACAACCCCAGAGACCACCCATGTACACAGGGAAAAGCAACTTATTTTTCCCTTTGATTCACTGCACACCTACACCCCTCATTTATCATTTAAGAAACAAGGACAGTTATTCTATCATTCAAGAAATAAGTGAGAGGGTAACAGGCAGGAAGGCCAGGGGTCTCCAAACGGAGGAAATAGGCTGCAAGTGTCAGATATTTTTTTCTCTCTCTTAAGCGGCAGGAGGAAACAAACTATTGATACATTCCCCCAACCCCCACCGCCCCTTCTCTATATAAATTTAAAAAGAGATTTCTCTTAAAATACTGTGTTGCCATAATGACACCTGGTTCCACTTGAACTTAACTATTCTCAAACTTTGAGTTAACCAATGCATTTTTCTTATGGAAATGTTTGTCTTAAGCTATGTTAATGTACTCAGAGAAGGCAATGGCACCCCACTCCAGTACTCTTGCCTGGAAAATCCCATGAGCAGAGGAGCCTGGTAGGCTGCAGTCCATGGGGTCGCTGAGTCAGACATGACTGAGTGACTTCACTTTCACTTTTCACTTTCATGCATTGGAGAAGGAAATGGCAACCCACTCCAGTGTTCTTGCCTGGAGAATCCCAGGGATGGCGGAGCCTGGTGGGCTGCTGTCTGTGGGGTTGCACAGAGTCGGACACGACTGAAGCGACTTAGCAGCAGCAGCAGCATGTTAATGTACTACGAATTTACCCCAGCCTCTGTCTTTAAGTTGGTTCCACCTAATGGCTCAGAATCGACTTGACAAACCAGTAGGTTATACTCAGACATTGTTTCTCTAATCTATGTAAGTAAAACTATTTGTATGGTAATCTGCCTTTCTACAAGATTCAAGTCAATCATTTTATGGCCCGGGATGACTCGTCTGGTGCCAAGATTATCCCAAAATACATCTTACAGATGAGGGGCCTGGTGCCATTCTCTGAGTTTTAAGACATTCCTTCTTTCATTAACAGACTGCTAGTAACTATATCACATCCAGCTAAAAACTAGCAGGGAGGTATTCTTTCTGCCCTCTTCTGATGTCTATGTCAGAAGCTTTCTCTATCTCCTTTATACTTTAATAAAACTTTATTACACAAAAGCTCTGAGCGATCAAGCCTCATCTCTGGCCCTGGATTGAATTCTTCTCCTCTGGGGGGCCAAGAATCCCAGTGCCTTTTCGTGGCTCAGCAACAACCTCTCACAAGGATAGTTCTTCTATCATTCAAGAACAGTTCTGAAGAGTATTAACATTCACAAAGGACAGTTCTGAAGAGTATTAAGATATTTAAACAAAACATTTGATGAAAATTGAACTGACATACCCAAGAAGCTCAAATATTCCCAAGCAATGGGAAGAAATAGGAAGAAAACTACAAAGAACAGCATAATAAAATTGCTAAAAATCAATGATAAAGAGACAGACAGTCTTAAAGCACCTGGGGAGAAAAACACACTTTATGTACAGAACCAAGAGAATAAGAATTACAAGAGACTTACCAAAAAAAAAAAAAAACACCACAATGCAAGCCAGCAGACAATGAACAGGTATCTTCAGAGGACAGAAAGAAAAACTTGTCTATGCAGCAGAAACAACTTTTCAAAACTAATGTTAGTAAAAATGCCAGAGTAAGGACTTCTGAAAATAAATTTCATACCCATAAAAGCAGTGAAAACACTGGACATTTTTCCAGAATCAACTTTTTTCAGACTTCTGAAAATTAAACAAAGGCTTTCAGCAATCTGGTGAGGATTTTCTTGAGAAAAATGGCTGAAACTTACTAAATCAGTGAGTTTTATGGGCTTTTAACTCATCTATTCTTATTGTTCCCTCTCCTGTTTAGCTATTGAAAAACAACAGCCTGAAATGGAAAAAACAGGAGCAGGGCAATAACTGGAGTGGCAAGTCAAGACTGGATCTCCTTCAAAGACCAAACCCCAGAGAATTATCATGTACTCTGTTTGCTGATTCCCTGGAAGATCCTCACTAGCAAAACCATCTATATTTGATCTGACTCAGCACTCATCCAGTACAAATAGGCCCCACAGGTATTTTGAAAAAAAAAAACAATCAAAGGCAACTGTTGGAACATCGTGACCGCCAAAGGCAATACATACTACTTGGGCAAAAATTGGTTAACCAAAAGGCTTAAAAAGAAAACTTGGGGAATGAGATATCTATAGCAGATCGTGAAAAGCTTTCACACAGTCCTGGGATTCTTGAAGGCCGTGTGCTTTCATAGGACTGTGTACACTGTCAGAGATTTGTGCTTACTCAGGAATACCTGAGAAGCTCTAAGCACTCACTTCTGGTTAACAAGGAGGCTCAACACAAGCTGGAAGTGAAGGCTGAGGGGAAACTGTACAGCCTGACTCCATGCTGAAGGCAGGTCCCAGCACGCAAACTGAGGTCCATGACAAAGACTGGGAGACTTCTGGGTTGTAGGCTGAGGGAAGAGGGAAGATGAGTTGTTCAACTGATACAGAGTTTCAGTTCTACAGATCTTTTGTACAACAACGTGAACATATTTAACACTACTGAACTATATATACTTCAAAACAGTGAAGACAGAAATTTTATGTGTTTTACATTTGTCATTTTATAAAGACATAATTGTCTGGTAATCAATGAAGCCTTAAGACAAAGTCGTTTTCATTGTTCATTAGAAGAACTTCAATGTTATACATGTTTCCACAGTCTGGTATACTGTTTTTTTGTTTGTTTTAATTTTGTCCAGCTTCTTAACAACTGGAAGGATTTTGAAATGTCATTCAGAATAACCAGGACAACTTTCATATCCTTTCCAGTTAAAAGATTTGTGAATGGTTCTGCTAGAGTACACAAGGCAGACACTCTGTTCAAGTGCTTCCCTGCTTGTGGGAATGGTGACCAACCATAGTTTCATTTTGTACCCTAAATTCTTTTGGGAATATGCCAACAAGGAATGTCATCTGGCCTTGACTGCCAGTGTGATACTTGGTATTGTCTACACAGATTCTACTGTATTAGTTCTGGCATCATTCAGTGGCCTGGAATAGTCTGCACATGTTCCTACATCAATTACAACTTGAGACTATCCGTCAGTCTCAGTGGGAATTTTTCCTTTAGCTCTTAAGCAAGTGTTAGTCACTTAGTTGTGTGTGACTCTGCGACCCCAGGGACTACAGCCTGCCACGTTCCTCGGCCCATGGAATTCTCCAGGCAAGAATACTGGAGCGGGTAGCCATTCCCTGCTCCAGAGGAGCTTCCTGACTCAGGGGTTGAAGCCGGGTTTCCTACATCGCAGGCAGATTCTTTCCTATCTGAGCCACCACAGAAGTCACAATTGGCCATTCTGTAGCTTCTGGAAGCTTTACAAACTGTTCTCACAACCATTCAATTAATTCAGTTGGATGATTAGTTAGGTAAAAAATACCTGATAAGTAAATGCTAAAATCTCAGGATCATCATGATGCAAGAGACAAAAACTGAAAAGTAAAATTTGATCAACAAACTTCTTAAGACAAATGTTTTAAGTGTCCAGGCTAGATTCCTAAAGATGTGCCAAAGGTTTAAACATTTTTTAACATCCACTTTGAAAGCATGTCAAACCTACAAAAGTTCCAGTGGTACTAGATAGCTAGCTCCTATTACCTGTCTTCCCCAGATGTTGACATCCTGCATAACCATAGTACAATTGTCAAAGGCAGGAAGTGAATATTTATAAAATGGTGTAACTTCAGACCTTATTCAAGTTTCATCAGTTATCCCACTAAACCTTTTTTTGTGGAACCTGGCCAGTATCACACACTGTATTTGTTATACTTCATTGGTCCCATCTTATCTTGAACAGATCCTCCTTTTCATTTTCTTTTACAGCCTCAACACTTTCAAAAGCTATTAGCCAACTGTTCTGTGATATGTCCCTCAATTTGGGTCTATCTTGTGTTTTCTCATGATTTAGAATTCAGGTTGTATCTTCTGGGCAGGAATATCAAAGTGTACCTACCATACCTGAGGTGAGGTGGGTAGCACAGGACATCTATATCTCAACACTGGTAGTATTAACTTTGTTTGGTTGTGGTGGTGTGCCTGATTTTCCCACTAAGTGGTTACTGTTTATTCCCTCTGGAAATCTTGCCCCTAAGGAAATTCTTGCCCCTAAGATTAGCAACTATGGATAGTTATTGGCTGAAAAATTACTGCTGTGACATTTGCCAAATAGCAGTATTTTATTTCCATCCTCCCTTCTCCATTTATTCGTTGGGATTCTACTAAAAGAAGGATCTGTCCCTTTTCTCCCTTTTATTTACATCACAAGGGACCAGACATTTGCTTTTCTATGGGTATGAACAATTTTTAAGATTTTGGATGGACCTGTTAGATCACCTTCAGAAAGGCTGCAGATTCATACTTCCTCAGGTACTGCATGAGTCTGTCACCTTTCTCCACCATACCAACAGGAATTAGGTACAAATAAATTAGTTTTTTTAAAAAAGGATATCTCAGTTCAGTTCAGTTGCTCAGTTGTGTCCGACTCTTTACGACCCCATGGACTGCAGCACACCAGGCTTCCCTGTCCATCACTTATGTATCTTCACTGTTCATCTTCCATTTGTTCTTTTATATATAAGAGCACATTTTATTCTTGCCACCTATGTGTTTATAAGATCTTTTTGCACTGAAGATACTACTACAAATGAAATAATGTGAAACATATCTTTTTAATTTCCTCGTGTTTTCCTTTGCTAATGGATGTTTTAGTTGTATATGGTCAAACATATTGATATACTCTTTTTATTTGTGCTATTGTAGCAAGTTCTTTCCCAAATAAAAATACTCAACATGCTCTCTTAGGTTTTTTATTAAGTGCAAATTTTTATATGTATTTCTTATATTCTTCTGGATTATATTCCACTAGGCTTTCCAACATAAACTTTTTTCTTTGTTTTAATACTTTCCTCCAAAGTTCAGGAATTTTTAAAGGAAGAATTTAAATCATTGGGGAAATATATTTAATATTTAATAAATGATGCTGACCAGCCTTTTGGGTGAAAAAATTCCCTCCACACTATTTATAAAAATGGATTCCATATGGATATACATGTATTAGGAAAATATTTTTTATCAAGAAAATACAAACTCTATACATCTAGTCAGCTGGGTAAATAATGGCAGATTATCTATCCCTGGAAAGTTTGCTAGCATTAGATAAAAGTGAAATAAATATGATTAAGATATCCTTCATCATATTGATACAATATTGCCTATATCAGATTAGTACAACTGATAGCATATACTATAAAATCTTTTTACTGTTCACAAGTTTCTATAAGGTTTTGGTTACATTCAATTGTCCTTACCAGACAGCTATACCCCAAAGGAAGAATTTTATTTGAATAAAAAGGGCCCATAAGTTGAGATAAATAGTTGTATAAAATATATCTTTACAAAAATTTATGATTACTAATGTAAATATTAATGTATATTACATGTAGGCATAATAGAAGATAATTAAAAGGTAACTGTGATGAAAATGGGAAAAAATACAAAACCAAATCAAGGACTCAGGTCTCTTTCTTGTCAACACCACCACAAGTGCCCCAAATGCTCTATGTAATTAGCTGTAAACATCTCATTGCAAACCACATATCCCGAGGGCTCCCTCTGCCCATCAGGCATTACCGGATGTGGTATGCCCTGAAGCACTTGGCATGGACGCCCTTCTGGCACTTCTCACAGCGGGTGTTGGTCTGTGAGTGGCACAGGGCACACCGGGTCCTCTTGTCCTGGTGGATGATCCAGTGCCCAATCATGTCGAAGCGGCTCTCAGTTTCCAGCCGCCTGCTTCTCCTCCCTTGGGATGATGTGTCTGCATTGCTCTCTAAGTACACACAGGCCACATATCTTCGGAAGGCCAGGAGGTCCACCTGGGCATCATGGCAGCATATCCTATGCAGCTGCCAAGCATTGTTAAGAGCTGCATCAATAACATAACCAATGAAACTCGAGTACCACTTCATACCCCGGATCTTCACTTTGTACTTGGCGATGTTCTGGTCCATACGCCCGACACCCCCCACCTTCTCCTGGTACAGTCTCAGCAGGGATGGCTGATGAACCTGGGTCTGCATCTTGTTTGCTCCTGAGTGATGGCTCGTCAGCCCCACTGGTTCTATGCCCACAGCATTGGAGCAGATGTTGACCACACTGCTATCGTGCCAGCGACACACAATGATCTCCTCACTCTCGTCAACTTTGTAATCAAACGAACCCCTCTTCATTTTCTTCAGTTCTTTGGGATCTTTAAGGGGACAACGCTCAGTTCTGTACTCACGAACAGTTCCTGTGGCCTTCACTCCTTTCTTCCTTAAAATGGACATCAATTTGACACTTGTAAAAACCTTGTCAAAAAATATGTGGTATGGCAGACAGCCACGAGTCTGAAGTGCGTCCACAAATTTCACCACCATACTGCCTCCCAGGTCCAGGCCCCTGTCTGGCTTAGTGAACAGTGTGCCCTGGGAGGGCTCAAACCATACCAGATAGCCCCTGCTGGTCGTCCCACACCAGATCTTGTAGCCCAGCCGCACAGGCTTCCCCGCAGGCAGCTGCTTAGACCCCCGGTATCCAAAATATTCACACATGGATTCGCCAAAGCTATAGAACTCTTCCAAGGGTGCATGTTTCTGGAAATTGTAGTTCATGCGTACGATGAGAGGCCTGACCTTGGCAAACCTATCACTTTCATCAAGCTCATTGTTATCTGCAAAATGTAGGTATGAGAAGATCAGTTCAAATCTGTCCCTTCGAATTGCATCAGCCACAAGATGGTGATGTGAGTCAGGAGATGTTTCCCAAAACATCCTTCTCCTTGGATAAGAGATATACCCACTTAAAATCAAAATGCCCAAGATACACTTCAATTCCTGGGCTGTGAGACCCAGGTTGACATTTTTCTGCCTAGCATAACGATTGGTTTCATTAACAATAAAATTAATTGTTCCTTCATCAAAAAACAGTTCAAAGAGACCTACAGGACTCAGTTCCTGGCTTTTGAGATCTTCCATATGAGGATCTGTTGCTGTCCAACTGCTGAAGTCTGGGCGGATATCTCTTTTGGTCCAAACACGTTGAGGTTCCACTACTGCCTTCTGCTTCTTCATGGCTGGCTGCAGCTGCAGGTCCTCCTCCTCCTCCTCCCCGGTGCCAGAGTCCTCAGGGACCACAAAAGCATGCAGCACATTACCGGGCACGTGGGTTCCTCGCTGACCATCTTCATCACCTGAGTCTTCATCAGTGAAGTCCCCTGCAGCATTTTTGGGCGGTGCAATGAAGATCTCCTCCCTACTGTGGCCAGATTCCTCCTCTTCCAGAGCATTCAGAACCTCAAGTAACTTCACAGACTTCAGCTTTGAGCTGGTACTTTTTCCAGTAAAGAGGCCGCTGCAATGACAGGAAACAGAATGAAGAGAGGCCATGCAGGAAAGCTAGTGCTTCAGCAGAAAACTCCACCAAACCACTGCCCAAGAGGGGGGGCACTCCCGCTGTAACAGCATCTCAGATCCAACAGCACCAGGCAATGTGCCAGATAAGTCAAAGTTCCAGACAAACACAGAGTGCTCTTCTAATCTGTGTTTTAATAAAGGGAGGCATTCTAAAGAGGTATTCCATACTTCCTTTCCTTCTTCAAGTCTTTGAATAGAGGATTCTCTCTAGTGATGAGTCCAGATGCCACTGTCATCACCTGGTTAATAGTAACTGCCAATGGGAAGGTTGGGCTGCTGAAGTGACGTCCACTGATGTCTCTTGACTCAGTGACCTGAGCAGCCCTGCTTTTGTGCTTCTGCCTTACCTCTCTCTTCCCTTGTTCTTACTCACTTGACAAATATGTTTCCTCACTTTCCAAATTCTCATTCTCCCTACCTGAACTCTCATTACCCAAATTCAAGACCTAGCCAGATTCAGACAGATTTTCACATGGCTCCCTCAACATCTGCTATCCTACTGCATGCTGCTGCTGCTGCTAAGTCACTTCAGTCATGTCCGACTCTGTGTGATCCCATAGACGGCAGCCCACCAGGCTCCCCCGTCCCTGGGATTCTCCAGGCAAGAACACTGGAGTGGGTTGCCATTTCCTTCTCCAATGCATGAAAGTGAAAAGTGAAAGTGAAGTCGCTCAGTTGTGTCCAACTCTTTGCGACCCCATGGACTGCAGCCTACCAGGCTCCTCCATCCATGGGATTTTCCAGGCAAGAGTACTGGAGTGGGGTGCCATTGCCTTCTCCATACTGCCTGCCAAATGGATTTGGAAACATGGAAACCCCTGTTATTCTAATTCTGCCTGTCCATGTGGGAACCAAATACAAGAGATGTTTGTATTTAGTGCTGCTCAGGGACTGCAGTGGGCACACTCCGCTCCCCGACCTGCATAGCACTTGTTTCCAAATGAAGGAAACAAATGACATATCAACAAGCAAGTAGCTATACAGGATGGCATCAGGTAGTGATGCGGGCCATCCTGAATAAGGGACAGAGAATACAGCAAAGGAATAGGGCTGGGGGTGCTACTTTAGACAGATGATGAGGGAAGGCTTACAGGGCAGACAGACTGGCAAGGTGAAGGAGTGAGCCTGCAGCCTTGCAGGGTATCCCAGATGGAGAGAACTGCAGGTACAGGCACAAGGCCCTGTGGCTGAAGGGCCTTGAGATCTATGAAGAGCAAGGAGGTTAGTGACACTGCAGACCATAGTGAGGGGAGAAGAGTAGAGCAGAGGTAGCTAGGTCCAGGGCCAAGGCTCCACAGGGTTCCAGAGTCCTGATGAGGACTTCCAGGTTATCAGAGAAAGTCCCTAAGGGGTATGGAGCAGGACAGTGAGTGGTCAATACATCACTGTGGCTATGAGAATAGACTGGACTTGAGAAGGAGGGCACGCTGATGTCCTATTTCCTGGCCACTGCATGAGAAAAGCCACACACCAGAGGGAGGATACAGACTTTACCATGAAGGCTATTTCTCTGCAGGTCTGCCCTGTAGTTTTGGAGTTTAGGCTGCATTAGAGACTCACTCGAACTTCACTTTCAGGGCATTGGCTCCACCAGCCCCCATACTAGAGGCTAGGGCACAAGACATCTGACCTCTGGGGAGATGAGGTACACCTCAAGCTCTCTGCGCCAGCCAGAAAGGGAGAGGAAACCTGAAGCTCTGCCTTTCCACAGACCTCAAAGGAAGACATGTTCTCAAAGAGCATCAGCCCTTTTCATGCCTCCTCTAGCCACCCATGGTCTATAGCAGCAGATTCAGACCTGCCCACCCACGGTCTTGGCTAATCTCACCACTCAAGCTGTTGTGCACCCACAGGCCCTCAAACACCTTCTCTGCCTGGCTGTTCACACCCCTGTATTGAGAAAGCCTACAGGAACTGAGGCAGCCCCACACAGAACCCTCTTGTGTCTTGAAGGATGGGGAAAGCAAGTCACATCTTTAGATCAAGTGTGGAAGTAGAGCTACACAGCTGCATCCATAGCACCCCACACACTCCCGTCTGCCTTGCCTTTTCTCCTATCTTCCTTTCTCCTCTCCCTCCTTAGTGCTTCATAGACAACAAGTGCTTAGGGTGGCTGGCAGGACTGAGAGCTGAAAACGTTGAAAACTTGGCCTTTCAAAAGCAAAGGGGTGAATACAGTTAGCCTTGAATAACACAGGTTTGAACTATGTAAACTGAGAGAAGACTCTTGAGAGTCTTGGACTACAAGAAGATCAAACCAGTCCATCCTAAAGGAATTCAGTCCTGAATATTCACTGGAAGGACTGATGCTGAAGCTGAAGTTCCAGTACTTTGGCCACCTGATGCGAAGAACTGACTCACTGGAAAAGACCCTGATGCTGGGAAAGATTGAAAGCAGGAGGAGAAGGGGATGACAGAGGATGAGATGGTTGGATGGCATCACTGACTCGATGGACATGAATTTGAGCAAGTTCCGGGAGTTGGTGATGGACAGGAGGCCTAGCATGCTGCAGTCCATGGGGTGGCAAAGAGTCGGATACGACTGAGCGACTGAACTGAACTATGTGAGTTCACTTATACATGGATTCTTTTTCAGTAAATATGTACTAGAGTACTACACGATCCTCAGTTGGAGCCAGCAGAGCAGAGGGCTCCATTATAAAGTTACACACAGATTTGTGAATGCACAGAGGTGAGCAACCCTAGTCCCCATGTGTTGAAGAGTCAACTGTATTTGCATAAAGCCTTTCATCAAACATTACTCCTACCTTGAAGATGAAGCCATGATATACTGGGAACACCAGGTTATCTTTACTTGCAGAGTCTAAGAATCTGTAAGAAAATGGAAGTCAGTTTTAAGAAATCATATGCAAGACAATAGGACCTTCTCTATCATTTGAGGGAAAAAAAATCTTCAGATTCACTACCAACCAGAGGGAAATGGATCAAGTACACACAGAAAATGATGTGTAGTTGACTGGCTAGTCAGAGAAGAAAAGAAGAAGCTCCTTCATCTCACACCTCACAACAAAATACATTCTGGGACAGGGTTTCCAATAGTCAGAACTATTGGCATTGTTTGTTGTGGGGGGCTCTCCTATGTATTGTGTGATGTTTAACAGCATCCCAGGCCTCCATTTACTACATACCACTGTATGGGTATGTACAGAACAACTGTCCCACTGGTTGTGAAAAACAAAAGGGTTTCTAGACATCACCAAGCGTTCCCTGGTGGGAAGGACTGGAGGTAAAATCTGCCTTGGTTGAAAACTACAGTCCTACATCAGTGCTGCCAATAGAACTTGCCACAGTGATAGAAATATTTTGCATCAGTGCTATCCAGTATAGTAGGCATGAGACATCTGTGAAGATTAAGCACTGGATATATGGCTAGTGTGACTGGGACACTGAATTTTTGATTTTATGTAATTTTTAGTAATTCTAATTTACACAGTCACATGTGGACCATGGCTACTTTTTAGACAGTGAAGTCCTAGATGTATTAAGCACTAATTGCAAAACAAAACAAAACAAAAACACAACTTTAAAACTTTTGAAGTATATTAATGACTACAGCATGGGGAAACCTTTCTTTTAGAAAACACAGAAACTCAAAGGAGGATGGACAATTTTAACTATATCAAACTTCCAACAAATCTGTAGTAGGTTGTTTTTGAACTGTAGTGTTGGAGAAGACTCTTGAGAGTCCCTTGGACTGCAAGGAGATCAAACCAGTCAATCCTAAAGGGAAATCAACCCTGAATATTCTCACTGGAAGGACTGATGCTGAAGCTGAAGCTTCATTACTTTGGCCATCTGATATGAAGAACTGTCTCATTGGAAAAGACCCTGATGCTGAGAAAGATTGAAGGCAGGAGGAGAAGGGGACAATAAAGGACAAGATGGTTGGATGGCATCACCGACTCAATGGACATGAGTTTGAGCAAGCTTTGGGAGATGGTGAAGGACAGGGAAGCCTGGCGTGCTGCAGTCCATGGGGTCACAAAGAGTCGGACATGACTCAGTGACTGAACTGACTGATCCTTAGAAGCCAACACAGCCCCTGGCATGTAACAGGCACACAGTAAATACCTTCTGAACTGAACAACTTCTGCTGTAGAGCAAATGGCCATACTGCAGGGCATTCTCCTAATTCTATAGCAGGCTTTCATTTTCATCTTAACTTTTTGGCTTTAAGACAGCTATTTAGTAAAGTACTAAGGAACTCAATACTTAATTCACCCTAACAAAAATGCATTCCTAAAGATTCTCTAAAACTTTGCATACGAAATGTCTAGCAATGGAGAGCCAACTGATACAGTGGACTCAAGAACAGAAGGGATAGCTAGGCAGAAAGGGTAGGAAAAGCCATTTTTCTCTTTCAGTGGTCCTCTGGCCGTGCTCCTCAGTCCCTCCATACCCTACTGCATGGCCCTTCCATCCTTCTTGCCCTTCTTGACAGAACCACCAGAGGAGCTGGACAAGAGTAAACAGTGCCTCTGCAGGCTAAGCAAATTCCCAACGGGAATGATTTCCAGAAAGAGGTTGTTGGGCAGCCATATAAAGCAGCCCTTAATTTCTTCACTCCTTTAGCAAACATCAGAAGTGCCTACTAGACACCTAAGCATGTATAAAATCACTACTCTAACAAGGCTACCAAAAAGCAGAGGTAGGCGAGATTAAGATCTACAAAACAGGACTTAGTTAGATCTAGTCAGGAAAGTCACAGAACTTCTTTCTAAGGAAAGGATAATTAGACCTCCCCTAGGAAAGAGATGGAGAAGGCAATGGCACCCCACTCCAGTACTCTTGCCTGGAAAATCCCATGGACGGAGGAGCTTGGTAGGCTGCAGTCCATGGGGTCGAGAAGAGTCAGACACGACTGAGTGACTTCACTTTCACTTTCACGCACTGGAGAAGCAAATGGCAACTCGCTCCAGTGTTCTTGCCTGGAGAATCCCAGGGACAGGGGAGCCTGATGGGCTGCCGTCCATTGGGTCGCACAGAGTCGGACACGACTGAAGCAACTTAGCAGCAGTAGCAGCAGCAGGAAACAGACCCTCCAAAAGAGTACAAATTCCCCGAGGAGGCAGAGAACAGCATCCCAAGCAGAAGAAACAGCAAATACGTGGGAAAGCAAAGACAATTATGACAGGGTAGAGAACCCAAGGGAGAGGGTATACAAAGAGACTGGATCAACTATTCCATGTCTTGAAGGCACTGTTTAAAGAGACTTATCTTTAATGTAAAGCAAAGGGAAATCAAAGAAGGTTATAGGCAGAGCATGACACATTTGGCTTTACATTTTAATAAGTTTATTCTGACTGTGGTATAGACAACTGAGTCAGGGCACCAAAGCAGACGTAAGGAGATAAGAGCGATCATCAGGATGGTGGTGCTTATGGCAAAAAGTGGGCCAACCCAAGTAGGACTCAAAAAGTAAACCAACAAGTTTGGATGATTGAGGGGGAGGGAGAGGGCTGATCAGGGAGGCCTCCCAGAGTTAAGGTTTAGTGGCTAGAGTAGGGTGGTGCCATTCACAGAGGCCAGGAGCACAAGAATGGCATGAGACGTGGGTGATTTGGACCTGTGTCTTGCACATATTGGGATGGAAGTGCTTTTGAGATAACCCAGAAAGGTACTGAAAGGCCACAGTCCCTCTAGGTCTGAGAAATGGCCTGGGATAAAGTCATAAGTGAGTCAGTTTTCTGAGGATTTGTGGAAGCCCCAAATCCACAAGAATCCCTGAAGCCACAGGTGATACCCAGGGAGGAAGCCTGAAATGAAAGAGAAGCTGGAAAAGGCATCTTCAGAGATGTCTAAGAGATATAAGGGCAGGAGGTTGACCTGAGAGATAGAAAAACCAGGAAATGCTGAGCAGTCAAGGGCCAGATGTGTCAAGGCACAGGTGTGCAAAGCTGTGGTTCAGCTGGACATTCTCAGTTGGACATTCCCAGAGGCTCAGCTGGACATTTTCAACTGACTCTGGCACCCAGGAAGAAAAGGCTCTTAGATTTGAGATCTGATGTTCCTAGGGCCATTCTGAGGGATCTTAGAGGTGAGGGGACCTCTAGTGCTTAAAATATTAAATTTTCCAATGAGACAGGACAACTAAATGGAACTAAATCCTGACTTGGATCCTATACCACAAAAAGGAAATGGTTGAGAAGAGCGAAAAATTCTGAACAAGGCCTGTAGACCTTTGGTGTCCTGGTTTAGATGTTAACATTTGGGGAACCCAGGTGACTTGAATGTAGGGATTCTTTGTATTAGTTTTCAAACTTTTCTCATTTTTTAAAGTTACTTAGAAAAAACATTGTTTAGTAAGACATTTTATAAACGTAAATGCCTCAAAGTCAAGCCAGGTGCAAAACGGCTCAAGAATGGCCTTTGTGAGATATGGGGGCTCTCCTTCTCGTACGCATCTCAATGCTAAACAAAAAAGGGGAAGAGAGGAAAACAAAGATGCTATGCAACCTCAGAGATCCCAGAAGCAGGCAGAAACTGTGGAAATGCCAAAAGCGCCCTTCACACAGCGTATCCCCACGCAGAACCCCTTCTCTCCTAAAGGGCAAGGCCTCTAAGCCCGCCCGATCCCGCCGACCCCGCCGACCCCGCCCACAGATGTCCACCCGCTCCGCCCCCAGCGTCAGCCCGCCCGAGCCCAAGCTCCGCCCACAGCAGTCTTTCCTGCCCCAGCCCGGCCTTGCCCCGCCCCCGATCCCGCCCAAGAGCCCTGGTCACTCCTCCCTTAGTACATTCTGCATTAGCGGGCCTCGGCTTCTCCCCCAGCCCGGCCTAGCCCAAAGGCTCCCACCCCCACGCTCGCTCCGCCCCAGTTAACCCCGCCCCGGTGCCGGCCCCGCCTTCCTCCCCGCAGGGGGACCCCCTCAAACGGCTCTGTTAACTCGAAGCCCCGAGGTCCGTTGTGCCTGTACCAGTCACACCTACTCACCGTGCGCCCGCGGCATCGAGGCCCAACGCCTGGGGCACCGTTGAGAAAAAACATCGCTACGGTCCGCCGCTCCCACATCCAAGAGGGGTATAGTCGGCGGTGCAAGCGGGGCGACCTCGACCTGCGATGAACAGACTGGAGCCTCGTGGTTCGTGCCAGATACCACTAGTAGCGCGGAGCCTAGAGCGCCTCGGCGCTGCTGGCGTCGGCCGTCGCGGCAGCGCATCGTCCGGCAAGAGAGCGCTCCACTCGCCTTCGGCCCGCCTTCCGCTCCCCGCCCAGGACACACCCTGCTTAGGACACGCCCCCGATCCCAGCAACCAACGAGACTTTGGGGCTTCCGCTGTGCCTAGGGGAAACCCGGAAGTGCCTCTGAAGCCGGGGCCAGGGAAGTGAAATATACTCTTGCACCCCTTGCACCTCTTGCACCCCTTGCACCTCTTGCACTTCTCCAAGGCCTCTCTTGCACCCTCCACTCCCCCGGTTCCTCTACTTGCTAGCCTAGGCACTTTCCTCTCTATTACTTACGAAGGGACGAAACCTTTTTTTCTCTCTAGGTGGATGGTTCTCCAATATAATTCAACAACAGCTTCGCTTGGGAACATGATAAAAATGCATATTCTGGGGCCCCATCCCAGAAATACCTAATCAGAAATTCCGAGGCTTGGCCCAGTAACTTGCATAACCTGCTCAACTTTACACCTTGGACTTTTTAGTTTGGATAATTCTTGGTCGTGGGGGTCTGTCCTGTGTATTGCAGGTAGGATCACCAGATATAAATCAGGGTGCTCAGTTAAGTTCGAATTTCAGATAAATATATACCCTAAGATTAATCTTAGATTGGCATGCTGCAGTCCATGGGGCAGCAAAGAATTGGACAAGACTGAACAATAAGATTAATCTAGGAGTTAAGGATTTCATCTGGTGACGCTGTTGTTGTTCAGTCCCTCAGTCCTGTCCAATTCTTTGTGACCCTATGGGCTGCATGCAGCATGCCAGGCTCCCCTGTCCTTCACCATCTCCCAGAGTTTGCTCAAGCTCATGTGCATTGAGTTGGTGATGATATCCAACCATTTCATCCTCTGTCTCCCTCTTCTCCCCATGCCCTCAATCTTTCCCAGCATCAGGGTCTTTTCCAGTTAGTTGGCTCTTCCCATCAGGTGGCAAAGTATTGGAGTTTCAACTTCAGCATTAGTCCTTCCAATGAGTATTCAGGGATGATTTCCTTTAGAATTACTGGTTTGATCTCCTTGTTGCCCAAGGGACTCTCAAGAGTCTTCTCTAGCACCACAGTTCAAAAGCATCAATTCTTCAGCACCCAGCCTTCTTTATGGTCCAAATTTCACACCTGTACTTGACTACTGGAAAAACCATAGCCTTGAATATGTGGACCTTTATCAGCAAAGTGATGTCTCTGCTTTTTAATGGTAGGTTTGTCATAGCTTTTCTTCCACAAAGCAAGCATCTTCTAATTTCATAACTGCAGTCACCATTCATGGTGATTTTGGAACCCAAGAAAATTAAGTCTCACTGTTTCCATTTTTTCACCATCTGTTTGCCATGAAGTGATGGAACCAAAATGCCATGATCTTAGTGTTTTGAATTTTGAGTTTTAAGCCAGCTTTTTCACTCTCCTCTTTCATCAAGTGGCTCTTTAGTTCCTCTTTGCTTTCTGCATAAGGGTGGTGTCATCTGCATATCTGAGGTTATTGATATTTCTCCTGCAAGCTTGATTGCAGCTTGTGATTTATGCAGCCCAATGTTTTGCATGATATACCCTGCACATAAGTTAAATAAGCAGGGTGACAGTGTACAGTCTTGACATATTCCTTTCCCAATTTTGAACCAGTCCATTATTCCATGTCTGGTTCTAACTGTTACTTCTTGACTGACATACAGGTTTCCCAGGAGGCAGGTAAGGTGGTCTGGTATTTCCATCTCTTTAAGAATTTTCCACAGTTTGTTGTAATCCAGACAAAGTCTTTCTCATAGTGAAGCAGAAGAAGGCATTTTTCTGGAATTCTCTTGCTTTTCCTGTGACCCAACGGATGTTGGCAATTTGATTTTTGGTTCCTCTGACTTTTAAAAATCCAGCTTGTGCATCTTGAAGTTCTTGGTTCAAGTACTGTTGAAGCCTAGCTTGAAGGGTTTTGAGCATTACCTTCCTAGCATGTGAAATGAGCACAGTTGTGCAGTAGTTTGAACATTCTTTGGCATTGCTCTTCTTTGGGATTGGAATGAAAGCTGACCTTTTCCTGTGGCCACTACTGAGTTTTCCAAATTTGCTGGCATATTGAGTGCAGCCTTTTTATACTGTTCATGTAGTTTTTGTGGGCTTCTCTGGTGGCTCAAAGGTTAAAGCATCTGCCTGGAATGTGGGAGGCCCAGGTTTGATCCCTGGGTCGGGAAGATCCCCTGAGAAGGAAATGGCAACCCACTCCAGTACTCTTGCCTGGAGAATCCCATGGAGGGAGGAGTTTTTGTGGCAAGAATACTGGAGTGGCTTGCCATTCCCTCCTCCAGGAGATCAAACAAGTCAATCCTAAGGGAAATCAACCCTGAATATTCATTGGAAGGACTCATGCTAAAGCTGAATCTCCAATACTTTGGCCACCTGATGTGAAGTGCCAACTCACTGGAAAAGACCCTGATGCTGGGAAAGACTGAAGGCAAAAGGAGGAGAGGGCAGCAGATGGTTGGATGGCATCAGTGATTCAATGGACATGAACTTAGTGAACTCTGGGAGATGGTAAGGGACAGGGAGGCCTGGTGTGCTGCAGTCCGTGGGGTCACAAGGAATCAGACACAACTTAGCGACTGAACAACAACAATGGGTGAAGCACTTTAACAGAATCATCTTTTAGGATTTGAAATAGCTCAGCTGTAATTCCATCACCTGCATTAGCTTTGTTCATAGTAATGCTTCCTAAGGCTCACTTGACTTCACACTCCAGAATACCTGGTTCTATGGGAGTGGCCACACCATCATGGTTATCCAAGTCATTAAGACCTTTTGCTGATTCTACCTATAGGTATTTTTACTTGCTAAATCTGGTAGCACTGATTTAGGATTTTGAGCATCCCTTGGCTGTATCCACTAGGTGCCAGTAGCAAACCACACCCCCTGTTCCACCAGTTATGATAACATCAACTACAAACTGGCACTTGCCATGGGTGCTTTCCATCTACTTCTACAAGGATTAAGTCATGTGCTGCTGCAGCTGCTGACCTTCAACACCCCCTGAAGGAGTTGAGGCTGGAGAGAAGAAATGAGGTGCTCTGTGCTCAGAGAAAAACTGGCAGGACAGGTTCTTCAGATAGGTATTCTCAGGAGCTGACTTTATGAGCCCAATTCTCATATCTCATATCTAGAAAAGCACCAAAATCCTTCATGGTGATGACTGTTTCTTGTGACTAGCAGAAGCTTCACGAGACTAGTAGAAACCTTGTGGAAAATATGTGCTTGATTGCAAGTACTCCCCCCATTACTAAAATCACATACATACTGACCTTTCCCCCTTGCCTCCGTGGAGCAGTTTCTCAGAGGTATCTGAGGTGCTGTCTCCTGAACTGCAGTCCTCATTTTTGTCCCCAATAAAACTTAACTCACAACTCTCACATTGTGCTTTTTTTTTTTTTTAGTTGACAACAACTAAAATTGTCTGCAGGTACTATGAAGGGGGTGGTGGGCAAAGTCCCCCTTCCACCCAAGATTACCCCCATCTCCTCCCTATACACACACTTTGAGACTCAGCTCCATAAGGTATATATGAGTGTACTTTACAGTAAAAGGTGCCTTGACCTCCAAGGGATTTTCTAAACACAAAAATCCTTGGGACCAAATCATGCTAAATATTCAAGAAGAGGGCCAAGTAGCGAAGATTCTGTATTGGCTTCTCTAAGTTGGCATTTCTCCATAAGGGGTTTGGTTAGCGTAAAAAGTAAACCACCTAGGTCAGGAAAATAAGTCATCATCCTCATTTGTGAGATTCTGGAGCCAAGGGCACACTCAAGTTTGTCACTGTTTATTCCACAAATCTATTGATGGCCTGCAAACAAGATACAGCAGAGAACAAAAAAGTTCTTGTTCTCAGTGGAGTCTCTTTTTAATAAAAGAGGCACTCAAGAAACAAATAGTGTCAAAGGTGATAGATGCTGTGAAGAAAAAGGAAGTAAGTTAAGTGGGTAGATGAGTTCTGGGAGGGTGGAGTGCTATTTTAGGTAACGTAAGTGCAGTTATTCCTATCTTCCTTTGTTCCCCATACCTACATCTCATTCATTCACACGTTCAGCAAGATCTGTTGCAGTAAAAACAGAAATGAGTGAATGGCCTTTGGCACATACCAGTCAAACAGGCCTGCAGGAGTTAAACAATCTTTGTTGTTCTTTAGCTGTTGCTACTCGGAGAAGGCAATGGCACCCCACTCCAGTACTCTTGCCTGGAAAATCCCACGGACGGAGGAGCCTGGTAGGCTGCAGTCCATGGGGTCGCTGAGAGTTTGGCACAACTGAGTGACTTCACTTTTACTTTTCACTTTCATGCACTGAAGAAGGAAATGGCAACCCACTCCAGTATTCTTGCCTGGAGAATCCCAGGGATGGGGGAGCCTGGTGGGCTGCTGTCTATGGGGTCGCACAGAGTCAGACACGACTGAAGCAACTTAGCAGCAGCAGCTGTTGCTACTAGCAAACACTTGTAGCTGAACTTGTCCTTTACAAAGCTAATCATTCTCTGACTGATACATAGATTATACTCTGCACCTGGCATTCTTTGACCCTACACTCTTGTAGCAGTCTGCATTTCAAAAAGAAGGTCATGGGCCAATAACTGCAGGGTCACTAGACCCAGTTGCTGAGTTGCCTGATGGCAGCTGTGGCCATTTTGAGACTACAGAAGGAAAAAAAAAATGCAAGACCTTTAAGAGGATATAAAACCTTTCCCTATTCCTGAGCAAGGGGGGCACAGTTCTTGAGGAGCTAGCCGACTGTGTTTCCCTTTTGCCTGGCAAAAATAATAAAGCTACTCTTTTCTGTTTACCCCAAACTCTGTCTCCGTATTTCTATTTCGCATTGGCAGACAAGGAGCCAAGATTTTGGCAACACAGCTACTGAGTGCCCACTCTGTGACAGTCACTGCTTACATCCCAGTGAGAGAAACAGACAATAAACAAACTAGTAAAATATGTGGTATTTATTATAAGTGGAAAGTTCTATGGAGAAAATGAAATCAGAAAAGGGGGATGTTGTATCCTGTTTTAAATAGTGTAGTCATGGAAAGTATCCCTGAAAAAAATTATATTTGAGGGGAAAGCCAAAAGTTATGAAGAATAAGCCATGCAGAATTCAAGCAGGGAAATACTTGAGATGGGGAGAATAGCATGTCTAAAGACCTTGAGGTGGGATGAACCCCAACACTTTGGAGGAATGGAATAGCTGCAGCTGAGTAAAGAAGGGGAATCAAAACAATGAAGTTGGAGAGATGATAAGTTATATGCCAAATATGTGGCCAGCCTCTGCATGCATTTAGGGTCCTAGTGGAGGAAGAACGCAGTCTGATGAAGCTTTTGTAAGTGCCCTCTGAGGTGAAGCAAGAGCAAAGAACCGCACAGGAGGCTATTGCAGTGGTTCAGAAGAAAGACGATAGTGACTTCCAAGGTGCGAATGGTGGAGCCACAGAGAAATAGTAGTGTTCTGAAAGTATTTTGCAGGTAGAGTCAAAGTTTGCTTATAGATTGGATGTAGAACATGAGAATAAGGAGTCAGGGAACACTCCAGGTTTGGGGCCTTCACAAGTGGAAGAATAGGGTTGTCATTGACTGAGAAGGGCAAGATGGCACAAGGAGCAGGTTTGGTGGGAGATGAGGAGTGTGGTGTTAGATACATAATCCTCAAAATTCAAAAAAATAAGATCATGGCATCCAGTCCCATCAGATCAGATCAGTCGCTCAGTCATGTCCAACTCTTTGCAACCCCATGAATCGCTGCACGCCAGGCCTCACTGTCTATCACCAACTCCCGGAGTTCACTGAGACTCACGTCCATCGAGTCAGTGATGCCATCCAGCCATCTCATCCTCTGTCATCCCCTTCTCCTCCTGCCCCCAATCCCTCCCAGCATCAGAGTCTTTTCCAATGAGTCAACTCTTCGCATGAGGTGGCCAAAGTACTGGAGTTTCAGCTTTAGCATCATTCCTTCCAAAGAAATCCCAGGGCTGATCTCCTTCAGAATGGACTGGTTGGATCTCCTTGCAGTCCAAGGGACTCTCAAGAGTCTTCTCCAACACCACAGTTCAAAAGCATCAATTCTTCGGTGCTCAGCCTTCTTCACAGTCCAACTCTCACATCCATACATGACCACAGGAAAAACCATAGCCTTGACTAGATGGACCTTTGTTGGCAAAGTAATGTCTCTGCTTTTGAATATGCTATCTAGGTTGGTCATAACCTTCCTTCCAAGGAGTAAGTGTCTTTTATTTTCATGGCTGCAGTCACCATCTGTAGTGATTTTGGAGCCCAGAAAAATAAAGTCTGACACTGTTTCCACTGTTTCCCCATCTATTCCCCATGAAGTGGTGGGACCAGATGCCATGATCTTCGTTTTCTGAATGTTGAGCTTTAAGCCAACTTTTTCACTCTCCACTTTCACTTTCATCAAGAGGCTTTTTAGTTCCTCTTCACTTTCTGCCATAAGGGTGGTGTCATCTGCATATCTGAGGTTATTGATATTTCTCCTGGCAATCTTGATTTCAGCTTGTGCTTCTTCCAGCCCAGGATTTCTCACGATGTACTCTGAATATAAGTTAAATAAACAGGGTGATAACATACAGCCTCGACGAACTCCTTTTCCTATTTGGAACCAGTCTGTTGTTCCATGTCCAGTTCTAACTGTTGCTTCCTGACCTGCATATAGATTTCTCAAGAGGCAGGTCAGGTGCTCTGGTCTTCCCATCTCTTTCAGAATTTTCCACAGTTTATTGTGATCCACACAGTCAAAGGCTTTGGCATAGTCAATAAAGCAGAAATAGATGTTTTTCTGGAACTCTCTTGCTTTTTCCGTGATCCAGCGGATGTTGGCAATTTGATCTCTGCTTCCTCTGCCTTTTCTAAAACCAGCTTGAACATCAGGAAGTTCATGGTTCACATATTGCTGAAGCCCCATCACTTCATGGCAAATAGATGGGGGAAAAAATGAAAACAGTGACAGACTTAATTTTCATGGGCTCCAAAATCACTGTGAACAGTGACTGCAGCCATGAAATTAAAAGACGCTTGCTCCTTGGAAGAAAAGACACGACAAAACTAGACACGTATGAAAAACCAAAGACATCACTTTGCCGACAAAGGTCTGCATACTCAAAGCTATGGTTTTTTCCAGTAGTCGTGTACACGTGTGAGGTTTGGCCCATAAAGAAGGCTGAGCACCAAAGAATTAATGCTTTTGAATTGTGGTGCTGGAGAAGATGCTTGAGAGTCCCTTGGACAGCAAGGAGATCAAACCAGTCAATCCTAAAGGAAATCAACTCTGAGTATTCATTGGAAGGACCGATGCTGAAGTTGAAGCTCTGATACTTTGGCCACCTGATGGGAAGAGTCAACTAATTGGAAACGCTGATGCTGGGAAAGATTGAGACCAGGAGGAGAAGAGGGAGACAGAGGATGAAATGACTGGATGGTATCACTGACTCAATGGACTTGAGTTTGAACAAACTCTGTAAGATAGTGAAGGACAGGGAAGCCTGGCGTGCTGCAATCCATGGGGTTGCAAAAATCAGACATGACTGAGCGACCAAACAACAACATAATCCTCATTCTTTTGGGACCTTGCTTCACAAGTTAGTGGAGGTGACTGACTGGCTTTCTTTTCTAGATGGAGAAATACTTACTCAACTCATACCCACCTCTGTCTAAATTGATGGTTAGGATCCTTAGCTAAGTCATTTTCTCCTGCATAAATGCTCAGTAAAAATCTGAGATTTTTGCCTGGATGACTGGTTTGTTACACTCAAACTTTAGCTTCTTCATATAAATAATGAAAATATTCACAACCCCTGGGTGATTCATAGAGTTTAGCCTGGGAAGGATTACACTGAACCATCCCCCTCCATTCTGGATCCCCAATTCCTTCCTCTTCAGATAACAGAAGGGGTATGCGAAAGGATTTCACTATTCATACAGCAGTACATGTGCTGGCAACTGTGGCTCTTCATTCACAAATCACCTCAAATAGAGGATGGAGGACTCTGAGAATGAGAGGCCAACACTGTTCCAGAATAAACCTGCATACAAACCACTAGAAATATCAGATCCCTATTTTGGGATATTAGGATCATAGAGATTTGGGGGAGAGGGGGGTCTAAGATACAGGGAGAAATAAACATAGATCAAAATGGAGAAGAAAATAATCATGAAAAGATGGACTGAGGTAGAAAAGAGAAGAAAGAGGAGAATGATGGGATAGTGCCAGGGTTCTCCAAGTGAGCCCATCTAGTAATGCAGGTGCTCTCTCCTTGACTGATGTTACCTTAAAACAATAAAACAACCAATTATTTTACCAGCAAAAATGAGTTTATTGTGGGGGGGGGCAGCAAAGAACTGCAATTATGGTGAACCACATGCAAGTCCTATAAGAGGAGAGGAAACCTTTTACAGAAAAAAAGATGTTGGGATGGGCTGTTACAATAAGTCCACTGAAGTATAGTGACTTTTCATTGGCTGAGTTGTGACAATGTCACGTTTGTTGTGCTGTTGCCAAACAAGGAGAAAAACATCTTTCTTCCTCATGGTGGCAGTGGGTAAAGTAGGGTCATTTTCAGCCAGAGATGCAAAGCAGGTGTCTTCCTATTAAGATTTGTATTGCCATGGAGTGGTATGTGTGTGAAGCTTCCCATTCTGGCCTCCCAGCTCTAATATAGTTCCTTTTATTAATTTTGACACTCAGCTGCCTTCTCAGAGTACACTGAAGGAATTTTTTTATATAAACAATTCCTTTGCTAGTGGTATTGGATGTTTTAACCAGCACTGTAGCATATTGATTGATGCTCCCTCAAAAGCTATATCCACCCAGAACCTCAGAATATGACCTTATTTGGGATAAGAGTCTTTGCAGATATGATAAAGGTGAAGTGAAATCATCATAGATTATGGTGGGGCTTAAATCCAATGATGAGTGTCCTTGGTGTTTTTGGCTTGTGGCTTCATCAATTCAATCTCTGCCTCTTCAACATGTGTCTGTGTGTGCCTTCTGCTTTTCTGTCTTCTATAAGGACATCCATCATCTCACTTTTGTGTTTTAAGCTGTTGCTCATAGTATTCTGGCAAAACAAACAAACAAAAAATGTGTTTTGTTAGTTGTTTAGGTTTAGGGCTCAGCATGGTGGAATCTTGGTTTTCATGTATTTTAAAATGTTAAAATCACTTTTGTAGATTATTTTTATTTCAGCTAGAGCTTTTTAATGGCTTTGGTTAAAGTTTAACTTTCTTATTTCTGTTAAATACACGTTGTGACAAATTTTGTTGAGTTAGCATATGCTCACAGTGACTGGTATGAAATTTATCAACCCTTATATATGCTTCTGAGTATAACTCAGTCAAACTTTCATTTATTGCAGAATTTTTATTATTGCTGTGTCCCATGAAAGTGAATTGAGCAAGGAGTAATGAGATACATAAACAGTACATAGACAGTGTGCTCAGAGCTTGCTCCCTTCAGCTTTTTATAATGTAGAGAGAATTCTGAGAGCATTCGCATCTAGAGAGCGTTTGTCACCTATGGAGCATTTTGTTAATGTTACACGTGAATGCTAGCACATGTAACTTTATGAAAAATTAATTACAGAGATTTGAAGAGCCCATGTAGACATTTTCAGTGCCTTGCTTGGAATTAAGCTACATTAACAATTTTTAAAATTTGAGTTGGAGACTAAACAATATGCCACTAAATAGCCAAGAGGTCACTTAAGAAATCAAAGAGAAAATAAAAAGTACCTGGAAACAAAAGAATGAAAACACAACCCAAAACCTATGAGATGCAGCAAAAGCAGTGCTAAGAGGGAAGTTAATGGCAATACAATCCTACCTCAAGAAACATGAAAAAGATTCAAACAACCTAACCTTACACCTAAAGCAATTAGAGAAAGAACAACAACCCCTCCCCGCTCCCCAAAAATCCTCAAAGTTAGTAGAAGCAAAGAAATTATAGAAATAAATGAAGAAGAAATGAAGAAAACAGTAGCAAAGAGCAATAAAACGACAAGCTGCTTCTTCGAGAAGATAAACAAAATAGATTAACCATTGTGTTAAATCACTTCAGTTGTGTCTGACTCTTTGCTACCCTATGGACTGTAGCCTGCCAGGCTCTTTTGTCCATGGGATTCTCCAGGCAAGAACCCTGGAATAAGTTTCCCCAAGATCTCCAGGGGATCTTCCCAACCCAAGGATGGAATCCACGTCTCTTATATCTCCTGCATTTGTAGGTGGGTTCTTTGCCATTAGTGCCACACTAGCCAGACTCATTCAGAAAAAAAGTGAGAAGGCTCAAATCAATAAAATTAGAAATGAAGAAAGGGGAAATTACCATTGACACCACAAAAATACAAAGGATCACAAGAGACTACTACAAGCAACTATATGCCAATAAAATGGACAACCTCAAAGAAATGGACAAATGTTTAGAAAAGTACAGCCTTCCAAGCCTGAACCAGGAAGCAATAGAAAATATGAACAGACCATTCACAAGCACTGAAATTGAAACTGTAATAAAAAATCTTCCAACAAACAAAAGCCCAGGGCCAGATGGCTTCACAGGTGAATTCTATCAAGCATTTAGATACAAGTTAGTTAACACTTATCCTTCTCAAACTCTTCCAAAAATTGCAGAGGGAGGAATATCCTCAAACTCATTCTATTAGGCCACCGTCACTCTGATGTCAAAACCAGACATAATATTACACAAAAAGGAAAATTACAGTCCAGTATCACTTAAGAACATAAATGCAAAAATCCTTGATGGAAAACTAGGAAATAGAATCCAATAATACATTAAAAGGATCATACACTACAATTGAGTGAGGTTTACACCAGAGGTGCAAAGTGTATATATATACAAATCAATCAACGTGATACACCATATTAACAAATGAAGAATGATGCAAAAAATTGGGGATGAAAAGGAGGAAAAAACCTACATTATAGGAATTAGAAAAATCAGGCCTTTAAACCAGAATTCTTTCTAAAATATAAAATTTGAAATTGTCTTTAATTGAGAAATAGGATGTTTTAAAGAAACAAATTTGGGAAAAAAAGTTTTAAATTTATTATCTTAAAAGCAAATTTCAAATAAATCTGTCGTAGCTCATTTATAAATGAGCTTCAGGGGGTTGATGATTTTTTTAGGGTGTTTGTAAAAATGCTGTAAGACATATTTAAGGAGGAAAAGGAACAGGAGGAATTAAACTTCTATCTTTATGTAAGTGATCACTGAGTTTATTTCACGTGTATGCGTATACATCTACATGTGTATGTGTGGGATAAATTTTTACATATTAAAATTATCATGTCTGCCAAGCATGAACTAAATAACACTTTACGGTTGATGATGTTGATAAATAACATTCAATTATAGCTCAGCTACCTGAACTTAAGTGTCAAGGCCTTCATTAGCCATGAGAAGAATCACAGGCTACTCAACAATTAAGTATGCCACATGCATGACATCACAGTTCTATGGGACCACTAGCAGGTTAGTCATCTGTTCATCAAGGTGTCTTATTTAGGGGAGTGCATGAAGTTTTTAGGCAAGATGGCTCTGAAGAAAGAATCAGATGCCAAGTATAGAGTCAAGCTGGAATCTCTTGCTATTAACAGGCCCAGGGCAATGAAAATGGCATTAACCAAGAGGCTGCTGTTTCCCCAAACTTGCTTGTTAAGGGATGATACTGACTGTGATATGCATGCTGATAAGAATAGAACTGATTGAATACACTCTGTATGATTAAGGAGTTAATGTCCTATGTAAAATCTAAAATTACTATTGGTAAAGAATATCCATGGAGATGATAAATATATGCACAATTAAACATAATATGTATTATGTAACACCAAGAATACAATGTACATGCTTAGGGTAATATTATATTCATATTATATAGTATTAATTCCATGATACTTATGTATGACAACATATAGTATATACTATACAAAATTAAACATACATAGCATTAATAGAAATATTAGTGGGGAAAGCACGGAAACTTGGCATACAGAGGAATATGTTACTCTTTTTCACATCTTCTATATAGATATAGCACATGAAAAGAGTTTTGAATACAAAGAATTCATTTCTTTATTTTTTAAATATATGTCCTTATATTTTAAAAGTATTATTTATCTGAATTTAATACAGAGTCTGAATCCATGTATAATACCCTTTCCTTCATTTAAACACTTGAAGGAGACACGGTCTCTAACTGCCATGTTGACAATAGACAAGTAGGGGCCAGCAGATGCAAGGAGAGAAGCTGGGAGGCTACAGAGATATCCAGACAGAAGATGGTGGTTGGGACCAGGATAGGAGCAGGGGAAGTGCTGAGAAGTTGAAAGTAGAGTTGATGGAATCTGCTGATGTGAGTGTGAGAGGAATCCAGAACGATCCCCTGGATTTTGTCTCGAGCAGCTGGAAGTGTGGGGATATTTTTATTTAAACTGGGAAGATAGCAAGTTTGGGCTGGGATGGACAGAAATTAGCAGATCAGTTTGACCCATGTGAGGTGCTTATTAAATATCCCAATAGACTACTGTAGATCTCCTGGCTAGACAGATAGACTGGGGTAGGCAGAATATAAATGGTACTGAAAGCTGCCAGCCTCAAGGAAAGCACAAGCCATGAGGGTAAGTGGATTGGATTGCAGAGTATGAGTGGAGCTCCTTCCAGGCCACCTGTCCTCCCAATCAGGGAGGCTGAGCTGAGTGAACTTCAATATCTCAGTGGCCTCAATGCCTACCTGTGCATGCAGGCCAGATCTCAGCTGCCAACCTGGAAAGAACAGGGTGCTGGTCTCTCTGATGTGGCCTGGGAGCCCAGACAATTCAGACAAATCTCAAAGAAGGAGCTCAGGGTTCTGTATTCAATTCAAGTTTCTGTTATGTGAAGATAAAACAGAAACGGGGTTGAACTCTTCCTGAAACACACTGATCTGCTCATAGTCTGGCAACAACCACTGAGTCACTCACAAATCATTAATTTTTATTAGAATAAGGCTCTTGAACTTGGACCTCCCCAACAGAAGCCAGGCCCCGCCCAGGCTATAGTTCTCAAATCTCTGAGTTTGCTCATTTCCCTGTAATTTAGCTCCTCCCACCCCACCCCAAAAGGGATATCAGAAAGTCACATTTCCAGTTAAATGAGGGAGCTGATTAACAGCGTTCTGAATAAAGCAAGGGTTGACTTTGTTTTTCCTGGTCCACCAAAGACAGACAGGAGTCTTTCTCCACCCTCATACCCATGCTGCTGCTTCTCCTTCAGCAGCTTTCTCAGGGTCAGAGTCCATCAGTCACAACATTCTCAAAGGCAGTCTTGCCACAGATTTGCTCCCTTGAGCAGCAGACCCCTCGCTGCTCACATCCTCCCCTTTATATTTTATACCCAAGTGTGTGTTCAGTTGGGCTGGCAATATGGCCTCTGCATGTATGGGGGCCACTCACACCAAAAGAACTAACACTGCAGGGTTGGGACTAGTCTCCATGAAGTCAGAGCAAAACTAGATAGCAGCCACAGTCACACCCCTCTGGCTGCTTTCTGTTTAAACTCCCAATCACCAGCCTGTTGTTGGGGATCCCCAAGACGATTCTCAGCTTCAATAGAAGGAGTCACAGAACTGAGAAAATCTTTTATATTAATTTCTATGGTTTATTACAGTGGAAGGATAAAGAGTAAAATAAGTAACAGGGTCCAGGTTCCCCCCAAAACATACAGGGGCCAGAAAAGACCAGGAGCAGGCTTCCAGGTGTTCTCTCCTGGTGGAGTCATACAAACAGTGCTTAGTTCTCCAGTGATGACAACACAAAATACTATCATCCAGAAAAGCTCACCTGAGCCTTGGTGTTCAGAGTTTTATGGAAGTTTTTATGGTTGATCTTAGTCTCCAGCCCTTGCAGAGGTCAAGTCGACACTGCATGGTCCAAGGTATCCAATATAACTCAAGTTATCGTTGTAGACTATATGAGGTGGCCCAAGCCCCAGGCAAACAAAGACTCTTATCAGACAAATTATTCCAAGGTCTTATAAGTTACTTCCCAAGAGCCAGGCAAAGCCTTCTTTGGAATGTGCAAGGTTTGGAAGCTGCAGATCTCCTTAGTCTTTACTGCCTAGACCTCATAAAGGGCTTAGAAACTTTCATTTCATTGGTCATTGCCTAGAAAAGAAGAAATTAGCTGTAAAGACTTTGGCTACAAGGGGTTGGACTTTTCTTCAAAACATATTTTAAAAGTATCTTTGATGATTTTCTTGTGACTTTCCATCAAAGTACATAATTCTTATTAAGCAAAAGGAATGATGGGGCTTTCCTGGTGGACAAGTAGTTAAGAATTCACCTGCCAATGCAGGGGACACGGGTCTAGGAAGATTCCACATGCCTCGAGGCAATTAAGCCCATGCGCTGCAACTGCTGAACTAGAGAAAGCCTGCACACAGCAACAAAGATGCAGAGCAGCCAAAATATATAATTAATATTTTAAAAAGAATGATAAGTACTGAATCAAAATCTTCAAAATGTACATGAGGAAACTCAAAAAGTTTAACCCATATTCCACTGTCATAATTACAGATTTTCCCAGAAATATCTGTGACACAGCCAATCCACATAGTCCTTACCCTCTGGGTCCCACTGATATCTGGCCCCAGGGTCGACACCTGGAAGAAAGTACAGTGTGAGCATCTCTCAGGCTAGTGGGTTGCAGGCAGGGATTCCCCATCCTTCAGAGAATCATTGATGTCCAACATTTTGAAAAATGAAATGGAAGACAAGATGAAATTCAGGCATCACACCTGGTAGAGGCAGATTCTGTATACCTTTTATTTCAGTTATGTTAACTGTAAGTATGAGTATCTGTGTGTGTGACTGTGTAAGTATAGGAGAGTGTGTGAGGTGGTATGTGTTCATGAGTGGGCTGGGTCCTTTCTTGACGTATATTACTCCTATGGCCCTTTGGCTGGTTGGAGGCAGCATGGTTAAGTGGTGAAGCATAAGAGACCGTATATGCAGAGTACATCATGAGAAACGCTGGGCTGGAAGAAGCACAAGCTGAAATCAAGATTTCCAGGAGAAATATCAATAACCTCAGATATGCAGATGACATCAACCTTATGGCAGAAAGTGAAGAGGAGCTAAAGAGCCTCTTGATGAAAGTGAAAGGAGAGTGAAAAAGCTGGCTTAAAGCTCAACATTCATAAAACTAAGATCATGGCATCTGGTCCCATCTCTTCATGGTAAACAGATGGGGAAACAGTGGAAACAGGGTCAGACTTTATTTTTGGGGGCTCCCAAATCACTGCAGATGGTGATTGCAGCCATGAAATTAAAAGATGCTTACTCCTTGGAAGGAAAGTTATGACCAACCTAGATAGCATATTGAAAAGCAGAGACATTACTTTGCCAACAAAGTTTCGTCTAGTCAAGGCTATGGTTTTTCCAGTGGTCATGTATGGATGTGAAAGTTGGACTGTGAAGAAAGCTGAGCGCTGAAGAGTTGATGCTTTTGAACTGTGGTGTTGGAGAAGACTCTTGAGAGTCCCTTGGACTGCAAGGAGATCCAACCAGGCCATTCTAAAGGAGATTAGTCCTGGGTGTTCATTGGAAGGACTGATGCTGAAGCTGAAACTCCAGTACTTTGGCCACCTCATGCGAAGAGTTGACTCACTGGAAAAGACTCTGATGCTGGGAGGGATTGGGTGCAGGAGGAGAAGGGGATGACAGAGGATGAGATGGCTGGATGGCATCACCAACTCCATGGACATAAGTTTGGGTGAACTCCAGGAGTTGGTGATGGACAGGGAGGCCTGGCGTGCTGCAATTCATGGGGTCGCAAAGGGCTGGATGCGACTAAGCGACTAAACTGAACTGAATTGAACTCCTAAGGCCCTTTGGCTGGTTGGAAACAGCATAACCATGGTGTTATGGTGAAGGGTAACAGTCAAGGGCCCAGAGGCCTGGCCTTGAGTCCCGGCCCTGCATCTTAGGGATTTTGTGACTTTGGATAATTTTCTTGAACTCATTGAGTCTCAATTTCTTAAAAAAAAAAAAAAAAAAGTAACTACCTCAAGGTTATCATAAGGACTGAATAAAAAAAAATGTAAAGCATCTAGTACCATGCCTTGCTCAGTAAGTACTATTTATTTTATTTTCATCATTCTTATTACTGTTGCTATTATTATAGATCATGGTCAAACATGAGAAAGTGTTTGAGAAATAGTAACCTAGAGGATATGATTGACAAAGCCAAAGTCAGTGCCTTCCATCAAGCCAGCCTGATTTTTTAACACCTGAAGAAGGGATGGTGGTTTTGTACAGCCCAAGCCTGAGGGATAGACGTTCACTTTAGGTTTAAGTTCCCCTGTGGGCAGTGAGTGGACAGACATACTTCCCAAAGCAATGGCTGGACACTTGCCCAGGCTGGAACATTCTGCTTTTTGTAACACATGTTCCTCCCACCACCTCTTAACTCAAAACTTGTCTTTGCTAATCAAGTTTAACATCATCACTAACAAGACAGACTGACATCAGGTATCTCCTGGTACAATGCTTTGGGAACGACACAACATCCTTTCTGTGACACTTGACGAGAATGCAAGTCCTTATTTAACAATGAGTAAAAAGCCAAAAAAAAAAAAAAAAAAATCAAACCAATCTGAGAGCCATTCACAAACTTAGAGAATAAACTTATGGTTGCCAGGAGGAAGGGATAGCTAAGGAGTTTGGGATGGACATATGCACACTGCTCTATTCAAAATGGATAACAAACAAGGACTTACTGTATAGCACATAGACATCTGCTCAGTGTTATGTGACAGCCTGAATGGAAGAAGGGTTTGGGGGAGAATGGGTACATGTGTATATATATGGCTGAGTCCATTCCCTGTTCACCAGAAACAATTACAATGTTGTTAATTGGCTATACCTCAACACAAAACAAAAAATTTTTTAAAAATCACAGTATCCTTGATTGGACACAACACCAAAAAATGCAATATGAGATACTGTTTGGACATTAGTGAAAGAGCTTGTGAAATTTAAGTAAAGCCTGTAGTTTAGTTAACTCTCTGCTTTTGATAACTGTACTATGGTTAGCATTAGGAGAACCTGACTGAAAGGGATTCTCTTTTTTACTATTTTTGTAACTTCTCTGTAAGTTTAAAACTCTTTCTAAATAAATAGCAGACGTGTCTATGAATGTATACACACATAGACATATATGTATGTATGCATATAAACATATATATGCATATATGCATACGTGTATGTGTGTATATATACATACACACACACACACACACATATATATATATATGATCCACGTTGAGTGAGTTGGCTGCCAGCAAGCCACAGGGTTTTACTCTGTTGAGTTTTTCTGATTAGCCTGCTCTTTGAGAAAGCGTGATTCTTCCACTGCAAGTTCCCTGTTGACTGCTTGCATTATTAAAAAGTAAGCATCTATTTTTTTTTTAAGTTTCCTATTAAACACTCCATGGAGGACCCGTGTGGCACTGGTTAGGGAGTACTTATTATGCTAAGTCCCTAGGCCCCACCAACATTCCCTGTCCCAAGAAGGCCAGGTTGCATGTGCTGTCAGACCTGAACCACACATGAAAACCAGATCCTCCAACCCCCACTTCCCATCCCAACACCTGGGAAGATACTTTTCAGTTGTAATGTTTGTTCAAAACCTGAGTCTGTATAATTTTAATTCAAAGAGATCAAACTTTCAGATGGAGCAGAAACAATCCCTGAAGGAGTCCTGAAAGTGATGAATCTCTTGGTACCAAATTAACAATCACCTTCATTTCTCAGCTCAAAAGAATAATTAGTCCCAGAGGATAGAACTCATTTAGTTGATCACATTAGGATGGATATGCCGCTGCTGCTAAGTCGCTTCAGTTGTGTACGACTCTGTGCGACCCCATAGACGGCAACCCACCAGGCTCCCGCATCCCTGGGATTCTCCAGGCAAGAACACTGGAGTGGGTATAGACAACACTATTTCTATTAATGGATGTACCCTTAAGTATCAGGCTGATGATATTGATACTAATAACATTGTTAACAAGAATTTATTATTGCATTATTATTAACAATGCATATCATTGACAATTCTAATTTCTACCTTTATGCCAATAAACTATAAGCATTCCCCATAGAAACCTGGCAGGAGCTGAGAGCTCTGTCTTCACCACTTTGCCAGTTTGGATGTGGGGCAAGTTTTGCAAACCAGGTATAATCTCAGCAAAGCCTTTGGCAACCACTGTCTGTACAAACAATCTTAAAACGGATTATTAAAGGGAACACATCGTACTTTGATGTATGCATGCAAGATAGGAAAGCTTGCTAGAAAGAGATCAATTTCCAAGCTAGTTAAGAGCAGAAGCTTGATGGGGACTTGACAAGATGAATTTGTGAAAAATGTTCACCCAGCAAGGACTTTGTACAAGAAATTTTGTTCTAACATCAAATTTAATATATAGGCTGGTCTCAAGGGCTGCATGTATTTATTTAGCAATTACTATGTATTTGATTGTGTAGCAGGATATTAAAATAGGATTCTTTCTGCTTCAGTTTAAACTGAGTCACCGGGAGTTCCCTGGTGGTCCATGGTTAGTTCTCAGTGCTTTCACTGCTGCTAAGTCACTTCAGTCGTGTCCGATTCTGTGTGACCCCATAGATGGCAGCCCACCAGGCTCCTCTGTCCCTGGAATTCTCCAGGCAAGAACACTGGAGTGGGTTGCCATTTCCTGCCATGGTCCATGTCCAGGTTCAATTCCTGGTTGGGTAACTAAGATCACAAACACAGTGTGGCCAAAACAAAGAAATAAACTGAGTCACCAATCTGAGGGACATCAGATACCACACCATAAGACAGATCTCTGGATGCAGAATTTAGGAAAGAAGCAATTGGGGAACCAGTCCCTGACCCTTTTCTCTTTTTATCAATGTAGATAGATGGGGCTGGTGATGGAGATCAACAGGACTGATGAGATTATCTTTGTCAAGCCCTGTTGATGATGAGAAATGGGGTGGGATCCTTTTACTAGTCTTGAGTCTAATAATGTGAAGGGGTGTTGTTTCTGAACTGAGACTAGGTTTGAAAATTCAAATGATGGTAAATCTGTAAAATAGCAATTTTCTTTTGCTGCTATAACAAATTAAATGCAAATCTATTGGCTTCAGTTCAGTTCAGTCACTCAATCGTGTCTGACTCTTTGCGACCCCGTGAACTGCAGCACGCCAAGCCTCCCTGTCCATCACCAACTCCCGGAGTTCACTCAGACTCACGTCCATCGAGTCAGTGATACCATCCAGCCATCTCATCCTCTGTCGTCCCCTTCTCCTCCTGCCCCCAATCCCTCCCAGCATCAGGGTCTTTTCCAATGAGTCAATTCTTCACATCAGGTGGCCAAAGTATTGGAGTTTCAGCCTCAGCATCAGTCCTTCCAATAAACACCCAGGACTGATTTCCTTTAGGATGGACTGGTTGGATCTCCTTGCAGTCCAAGGGACTCTCAAGAGTCTTCTCCAACATCGCATTTCAAAAGCATCAATTCTTTGATGCTCAGCTTTCTTCACAGTCCAACTTTCACATCCATACATGACCACTGGAAAAACTATAGCCTTGACTAGATGGAACTTTGTTGGCAAAGTAATGTCTCTGCTTTTGAATATGCTATCTATGGTCATAACTTTCCTTCCAAGGAGTAAGTGTCTTTTAATTTCATGGCTGCAATCACCATCTGCAGTGATTTGGGAGCCCCAGAAAATAAAGTCTGACACTGTTTCCACTGTTTCCCATCTATTTGCCATGAAGAGATGGGACCAGATGCCATGAGCTTCGTTTTCTGAATGTTGAGCTTTAAGCCAACTTTTTCACTCTCCTCTTTCACTTTCATCAAGAGGCTCTTTAGCTCCTCTTCACTTTCTGCCATAAGGTTGGTGTCATCTGCATATCTGAGAAATATTGATATTTCACTCTCCTCTTTCACTTTCATCAAGAGGCTTTTTAGTTCCTCTTCACTTTCTGCCATAAGGTTGGTGTCATCTGCATATCTGAGAAATATTGATATTTCTCCTGGCAATCTTGATTCCAGCTTGTGCTTCTTCTAGCCCAGCGTTTCTCATGATGTACTCCGCATATAAGTTAAATATGCAGGGTGACAATATACAGCCTTGACATATTCCTTTTCCTATTTGGAACCAGTCTGTTGTTCCATGTCCAGTTCTAACTGTTGCTTCCTGACCTGCATATAGGTTTCTCAAGAGGCAGGTCCGGTGTCTGGTATTCCCATGTCTTTCAGCATTTTCCACAGTTTATTGTGATCCATACTCTATTGGATTAACACAATGCAATTTTTTGGTCTTACTGTTCTGAAAATCAGAAGTCTGACACAGGGCTTGCTAGGCTAAAGTCAAAATGTTGGCAGGACTGTGTTCCTTTTGGAGACTCTAGGGGCAGTACGTTTCCTTGATTTTCCAGCTTCTGCATTCCTTTGCTTATGGCCCCTTCTTCTCTCTTCAAAGGATCATTGTCGAGCTAAGTCCTTTCCATGTCACTTTACTCTGAGCTGCTCTTCTGCTTCTATCTTCCACATTTAAGGGACCTTGTGATTGTATTTGGCCCACCTAGATAATCTAGGATAATCTCTCCATTGCAAAGTCCATTGATTAGCAAACTAGTATTCTATATACTACATGTGCAACCTTAATTCTCTTTTACTATATTACATAATATATTCATACATTCTGGGGATTAGAATGTGGATTTGGGGGGAGATCATTGCTATGCCCATCACAGGTGCCTGCTGCTGCTGCTGCTGCTAAATTGCTTCAGTTGTGTCTGACTCTGTGCGACCCCATAGACAGCAGCCCACCAGGCTCTGCCATCCCTGGGATTCTCCAGGCAAGAACACTGGTTGCTATTTCCTTCTCCAATGCATGGAAGTGAAAAGTGAAAGTGAAGTCACTCAGTCGTGTCCTACTCTTTGCGACCCCATGGACTGAAGCCTACCAGGCTCCTTTGTCCATAGGATTTTCCAGGCAAGAGTACTGGAGTGGGGTGCCATTGCCTTCTCCACACAGGTGCCTAAGAGTGAGTATAAGTGGCCTGAGTATGTGCATGTGTGCATGCTAAGTTGCTTCAGTTGTGTCCAACTTTTTGTGACTCTATGGACTATAGCCCTCCAGGCTCCTCTGTCCTGGGATTCCCTAGGCAAGGTTCTGGAGTGGATTTCCATGCCCTCCTCCAGGGGCTCTTCAACACAGGAATTGAATCCACATCTCTCATGTCTCCTGCATTGGCAGCTGAGTTCTTTACCACTAGGACCACCTGGAAAGCCCATAAGTGGCCTGGCCCTCTCCAAATTTTCTCCTGTAAACAGGAATTGACTATCCTTCTGAACACATTTTTAACGGACTGTAGTAGACATGTAAAATTGTGTTTAACCTTTCCACAAATGGTGATTGATTATGCTGGAAGAAATTTTTACACATTGAGGTTTGAGGAAGTCATCCTACTTACCACATTATGATGGCTGTTTTAAAGCTTTTGGCTTGTCACTCGATAAATCATTGACTGCTTTCCATGTCAATAAACTTAGCACTACATCATCATTTGTAGGGCTTCCCTGGTGGCTCAGATGGTAAAGAATCTGCCTGCAATGTGGGAGACTCAGATTTGATCCCTGGATCAGGAAGATCCCCTGGAGAAGGGAATGGCAACCCACTCCAGTATTCTTGCCTGGAGAATTCCACAGATAGAGGAGTCTGGCGGGGTACAGTCCATGGAGTTGCAGCAGCAAACACAACAACATTTGTAATGACTGAGAGGTATCCCATTATTCATTTAACAATAATTGTTTTAAAAATCCCTCAGTGAATGAATTCGATTTAGATTTTTTCAATGTTTCTCATATAAAAATAATACTTTCGTGAACCTCCTTTACACATCTTTGCAACATTTTAGTAATTATTTCCTCAGAATAAATTCCTAAAAGTATTATTGCTGTGTAGGAGGGAATGTATTTTTTTAAGGGTTTTACATATATATTACCAAACTTTCCTCCAGGAAAGTTATGTCAATTATTTTATTTAAAACTCTACAAATCCCATACTCTTAAAAAGATTGTCATCTTAATTTTTTTTTTTTGCAATTTCTTGTCCATCTTACTTCTTATAAATTGGCAGCTTCCAATGAATTTTTAAAATTAATTTATAAGATAGCGTATGTTAAGAATACTACTCTTTTGTCATGAATTGTACTCATGTTTATGTTTTGTCTTTTATTTTGCTTATGCTGGTGTTTGTACACAGATTTTTTTATGTAGTCAAATACATATGTTTTTCACTTTGGTTTCCATAATGTTTGGTTAATACTATGTTTAGAAAGACCTTCTGCACTTAGAGCAGATGAAATAATTCATCTTTATTTTTAACTAGTACTTTTACAATCCTTCCCCCTTTTTTTTGGATTTAAAGCCTTAGTTGAGGATTCTGGAAAGTTAGTCTTGGTGGTAGAGTTTTTATTGTATTCAGTCCTAGAAACAACCAGAGAAACTAGATTGCAAAATCTCATCAACAGTGTTTATAACAACATTAAGTGACAAGCTATCTCTATGAGGGCTTGCCAGGTGGTGCAGTGGTAAAGAACTGGCCTGCCACTTTTCGGGAAACTAAGAGATGAGGGTTCAATTCCTGGGTTGGGAAGATCCCCTGGAGAAGGGCATGACAACCCACTCCAGTATTCTTGCCTGGAGAATCCCACGGACAGAGGAGCCTGGCGGTCTATGGTCCATAGGGTTACACAGAGTTGGACACTACTGAAGCAACTTAGCACACATGCCTGCACATATCCATATAAATCCAAAGTACCAATAGGATGAGGACAAAATAGTGGGTCACAACACCAGCACGCTATTGGAGTCTGTGTAGGGGAAGCAAAGCAAAACAAGAAGGTATCTGACAACCTGAAAACAGGAGAACAACAAAATTGTCAATAGATACTTATTGGAAAATTTAGCAAGCCAATTTGAGAACAGCAGATGAAATTAGAAGGGATTTTGCCCAATCCAATAGTGACTGTGCTCTGAAAAAACAGGGATAGACCAGGAAATGTCAGAGAGTGAGCAACCACTTTTTAGAAGCAATAGAAGAGATAGCTCCATGAAGTTAGAAAAGCTATCCTGAACCATGGCTCCTAATGTGTAGGAAAACAAATTTCACAGGGAAGTGAACAGCAGGGAAAAAATCAAGGTCAAATTGTTACTGAACCAAATAGGGTCCTCTCACTTGTCCACAATATAGCCAATTGATTGATACCACCTTGTGGTGAAGTAAAGTACAATATTTATTGCAAGCCCAAACAAGGAATAGGGACTGCTAATGCTCAAAAGACCTGAACTCATCAATGGCTTTCAGGGAAAAGTTTTTAAAGACAGGGTAAAGGAGAGAGTTGTAAAGTGCATGATCACTTCATAGGCATTTTTCTGATTGGTTGGTGGTGAGGTAATCAGGAATGAACATCAGCCTCATGGTTCAAATTGGTCTGGAGCCTATGTGTTTGTGGTAGCATGCAGTTAACTTCCTCCACCAGATGGGGGTTTCAGTATCTGCAAAGTACCTCAAGGACATGGCTTAGAATATCATCTTTGGCCCCGGAGAAAAAGAACTAAAGATGTTAGGTTTAATGGCTAAACTATTATTATTTTGTCTTGCTTGACTGTTTTCCTTTGTTTCTGCATTTTCTCACTTCCTCTATTAAATCTGTTCTTTGGAACTCAGGGAAGGCTTAGGAGGCTAAAGTTTTTCTACAAACATGAGGCATGGCACAATAAGGGGCTGGAGTTGTCTGTCTCAGAAAGGCCCCACAGAGTTCTCCTTGGATTTATTTTTGTTGCTCAGTTGCAATGTCATATCCAACTCTTTGTGACCTCATGGACTGCATCAGGCCAGGCTTCTATGACCTTCACTGTCTCCTGGAGTTTGCTCAAATTCACATCTATTCAGTTGGTAATGCTATCCAACCATCACATTCTCTGCTGCCCTATTCTCCATTTGCTTTCAATTTTTCCCACCATCAAGGTCTTTTCCAATGAGTCAATTCTTCACATCAGATGGCCAGTGTATTTGAACTTCAGTTACAGCATCAGTCATTCCAATGACTATTCAGCGTTGATTTCCTTCAGGATTGACTGGTTTGATCTCCTTGTAGTACAACGGACTCTGAAGAGTCTTCTGCAGCATAATTCAAAAGAATCAACTCTTCAGCACTGACTTGGGAACCTAAGGAAATAAAATCTATCACTGCTTCCAGTTTTTCTCCTTCTATTTGCTATGAAGTGATGGGATTGGATGCCATGGTCTTAGTTTTTTGAATGTTGAGTTTTAAGACAGCTTTTTCACTCTCCTCTTTCACCCTTATGAAGAGGCTCTTTAGTTCCTCTTCACTTTCTGCCATTACAATGGTATCTTCTGCATATCAAAGGTTGTTGATATTTCTCCCAGAAGTCTTGATTCCAGCTTATGATTCCTCCAACCCAACATTCCGCATGATGTATTCTACATATAAGTTAAATAAACAGGGTGACATTATAAAGCTTTGTCATACAACTTTTCCAATTATGAATCAATCAGTTGTTTCATGTTTAAGATTCTAACTGTTGCTTCTTGACCTGCATACAGGTTTCTCAGGAGACAGGTAAAGTGGCCTGGTATTCCCATCTCTTTAATAATTTTCCACAGTTTGTTGTGATCCACATAGTAAAAGGCTTTAGCATAGTCAATGAGGCAGAAGTAGATGTTTTTCTGAAATTCTTTTGCTTTCTCCATGATCCAACAAATGTTGGCAATTTGATTGATGGTTCCTCTGCCTTTTCTAAACATAACTTGTACATCCGGAAGTTTTCAGTTCATACAATGCTATTATAAGAAAAAAGAGAGAATAAGAGTGAAATAAAGTCTCTACAAACAATGGAAATAAGCTAGAAAGACATGCCAATGACACAAATCACCCAAGAGTTCAAAAAGAACTAAAATACATTTAGAAAATAACATAAGATGTGAAAAAACAACAAAAATCAAAAATAGAAAAACATTGGAGTTTTTGTTTAGGAAAGAATTAGAATAAGAAAAATTGATATCATAATCAAAAACTAAACTAGAAGGAATACAAAAATAAAAGACCATATCAAAAAATGTCTTAATACAAATAGAAGATGAAAAGGAAGAAAACAATTTAAAATCAATAAATAAAAAAATGAAAATGATTCAAGATAATTTTAAAAATTTAACATAATAAAGAAAATCCACAATATGGATAATGCGAATGCATTATAAAGAAAAATAAAGCAAAATAACAGAAAAAATTCTGAAAGCTAGAATTTAAAAAACTTTCAAGAAAGAGACAAAAAAATATTTGAACCTATATTTGAAAGAGTACACCATAAGTCTAGATATACCAACCTAGAATGAGTGATACTGAGATATAAACTAGTAAAATTATTGGATTTGAGAGAAAAAGAAAAAGAAATCAGTTGAGAGTGTTCACAAAAAGAATAAGTGACTTGACAAGAAAGAAATTAGGTTATCATCAAACTTTTGGCAGCACTCATACCAAAAAAAATTGACATTAAAATACTCAAGGAAATTAATGATTTTATGATTAATGATTTTATCACCAACAAAATTGATACTCATTGTGACCAAAGGGAATAGACAAAAGGTGGTTATCATGCAAGAGCTCAAAGACAATTGTTCCTATGAGCACTTTTGTATGTATCTGCTAGAGAATGGGCTTTAGACAAAGAAAATGACAGGAGAAAACTGATGTAAAGAATATAAGTGGACATTAAATACAGAGTTATTTGTAAAACTAGTACTAAATAAAGGGTGAAAGACAGAAAATAGTTTGTAGTGTCTATATGTTCACTCATGCAAATATAGTACAAATGTATTTTAAATGGGAGAGAATGAACAGAAAAAATGTTAATCTGGTTTCAGTAATTATAAAATTGATGTCAGTATTAGTATTACCTTTACTGAAACTGTTGCATATGTGATACAGGGAAAAACAAACATAATACTAAATCATGCTAATTCCATTATTTCCTCTTTTCTTGAGATCCAGGATTCTCAGGGTTTAAGAAATGAGGTAAAGATGTATTATAGAAGAGATTTAGTTTTAAAAATCTTTGAAGCTGCATTTAATTTGTAAGTATGAATGTATGAAGTGTCTAATGTTTCCATTCTGTCCACTGAAAAGGCTTATAAATAATAACCAGCTAAGTAGCATTGAGTATTCCTCACCCCCAGAACAGATCATGGTTTTGAAATACCATTTCGTTGTTAAAGAAACCAAAGAGACTTGGACAAATGGTTGATTCCAGGTCCAGAACAAGAAATACACAAGACAAGCCTAGAACATCTTGTAATGCTAGAAAGCCAAGAATCTAGAAGAACTATAAGGGTCATGACTAAAGCACTTAAAGGTCAACTTGAAAGGGCTACCACCAGTCAAAGATGGGACAATTATTTTTTAAGATGGGACAATCTGAACTTCAATAATGATAATAATTGCAAAGGGTTAAAATGTATCCTATATGCTTAAAAATAGCAATTTCATAATGATACCAAAAATTTTTTTGGTTACACTTGGAGAATTATATAGCATAGAATATTATCTTGAAAAGTAGTGAATTAAAGAGAAAATTTTATCTTTCTTGTATGATTCATACCAATAGGTATAGAAGTGGAAATTCCTCTTTATAAAAAGTATTCCAACTAATAAAAAAAAAGATTGTTTTAGAATATCACATTTGTAACTCCCAATGAAGTAATGGACTTAATGGATTCGGGCATTGAGCATCAACAGCTGCTAATATCGCAAAAGACAAATTAGACATGAGGTTCCTCTTGATGAAGGAATATGCCACTATCTCCTGACAAAGGGGACAAACCTGGATCTGCCCAAGCCTCTCAACCAGTTAACCCAAAGCTCTGAGGACAGAGAAGCAGGTTAAACAGCACCACAAGTCTGCAAACAGCTATGTGCAGACTAGGAGAAACTACAAGTCAAACACCCAACACCTTTAGCAGATTGTGAATTGTAAAATGAAGGAAGGATGAGACTAAATCATAATGTCAGGGATGTTCTTTGAGTGGTAAAGCTATAGAGAAACGCAGATGAAACTGTTACGAAATCAGTTGGAGTTTGCTTTCCTGGTTGAGGCCAGTGTGACTGAGGTGGGCACAAGGAGGGGGCCATTGGATGACTGATTTTTTTGCCAGGATGGTGGTTATACGGTGGCAATTCGTAAAAGGTATTATGTCATTTGTTGGTTTCCTGAATTTGTGCTTCATTTAACAATAAAAGTAGTTGCAAAAATTTAGTCTATCTGGATTTATTTTGCTTTGGCATTGAGTAGTAATCTAATTTTATTTATTTTTCCCAAATGGTTAGTATCTTTTTACAGACCCAAGTGACAACTCATATAATACCTTCAAAATACATTCAAAAGACAATATTTATACTTCTAAATATTACTTTTACTTTTTTGTAAAAGTAATGTATTATAATTACTTTTTCTTAATTGTTAATGAAGTTGGACATAGAGAAAAGGCCTTCATGATGTAGGTTTAAAACTCAGGTAGAATGGACATATGTCCAAGGGAAATAAGTACTTATCACTACCAAAAGTCATGTGCTAAAATGCTCTCACAACTTTAGTCTCAAAAGCCAAAAGCTGGAAACCACCCAAATGTTCATCAACAGTGGGATGAGTAATTAATTGTGGCATATCATGAGCGTCAAAAATGATACCAACTTACTACAGCAACAGCATAAATAGATGCAGGATTCCCCGATGGCTCAACAGAGAAGAATTCACCTGCCAGTGCAAGAGACATAGGTTCCATCCTTAGTCCAGAAAGATCTCACATGCAGAACAGCAGCTAAGCTGGTGAACGGCAACTATTGAGTCTGTGCTCTAGAGCCCTGAAGCCAAACTCTGAACCTGGGGGCCACAGAGCCGGTGCTCCACAACAAGAGAAGCTACCTTAATGAGAAGCCCACACACTGCAACCAAGAGTAGCTCCACTTGCAGCAACTAGAGAAGACCCAGCACAGCAATGAAGACCCAGTGCAGACAAAAATAAATAAATAAATAAAATTATTTTAAACAAATACGAATAGATCCTACAAACACAGAGCTGAGAGAATGGTGATGCTGTCTAAATGAAGTTCAAGAACAGGTCATAATAACTGTATTTAATGCATTAAATTTAAAATACACTTAATATTTAAATTTAAAAAGTAAGTAGCAAGGGAAAATAGGTAGAAAGGTCAGGAGGAAGTAGGACATCTAGGTAAAGCATTAAGCATAGGAAATATTTGATGCCGGTTTAGTAGTTCTCAGCTAAGTATAAAAGAAGCCCAAGGCTCACAGATGAAGCTCTGGGCAGGGCCAGAGTGGCCAGTGCATCATTCTCCCTATACTGAGGCCAGTGAGAGTGATGATACTGATCACAGAGTACAGAGCTGGAAAGGGACCTCAGCAATCTTCTTGCCCAGAGTCTCCAAACTCAGTGCTGGGGACCCAAAAGCTGCAAACATTCTTCAGCAGAGGTAGGAGGGGTGAGGAAGAAGTGGGTGGGGAAGACCCACAAGAATCCTGAGTGCCACTGAGAAAGGCCCACAGGGCACACAGTGGGGAAAACAGCCCCTTTGCTGTCTGAGGTCTGGTGGTAAATAGCACTGACCAAACAAGAAGTCAAAGAAGCAGCCCAGCCAAGGAGTGTACTGCTGCGAGAATTGCCTCAGTTCTGGGTTGTGTGGCTGGAGCCCCAAGATAAGTAAGCAGGTTGGTCCACTCTCCCACTTCACTGGGGTCTCTCCTCCCTCACCCTCTTCTTCTCACAGAACCAAGAGTAACCCAGAGACTCTAAGACTGACAAAAACTCACACTGAAATGTAAGCTGCCCCTAACTTGTGAGTCACTGTGGGTCATCTCCTCTCACATGATGCTTCTGATGCTGGGAGCAAGGATGACATTCAGAAAGGCCAGGAGCCAGGCTCCGCTGTCTGCACCATTTCTAGCTCTATGGTGTGGCCTTGGAGGTTGACTTGGCATCTCTAATCTTTGCTTTGATCATCTGTAAAACTGAAGCAATAGCACTCTACTGTTAGATGAATTATAATATGTAACATACAGAACTGGCTCAAAAAGAGGGCCTAACCCCTGTGACTACTCACACTGGAGCCAAAACCTTGGGCTTCCAATTCACTTGCTCTTTCACAACTGTGAGCCAGTTCCGCCCCTCCCTGACCCAGGCTCCACCTTACTTTCCCTCTTTTCCACTGCCCAGCACCACTCTGTGCGGAAATTTCTTCTCCCTCAGAAACTCCTGCATACAGAAGGAAAATGAGCTTAATTATGAGGATGATTGGAGAGGCAAGAGGTATGATTTACGCCTTGACCCACAATGTGATGTTCAGAGCTGGAGCCTTCAGAAGATAGTAGGTTTAGATGAGAGCATGAGGGAGGAGCCTCTGGATGGGAATAGTGCCTGTAGAAGAAGAGGAAGAAAACAGATCCCTCTCTTCTTTCACTGTGTGAGGACCTGTCAGGTAGGTGGCTATCTGCAAGTCAGGGAGTACCTGAAGGTCCTGAGGACCCAAATCTCAGGAGGGTGAGAACAGACCTTAGAACTTCCATTTCAAACCCAGCTTCTGCCACATGCCTCAGTCTTCAGCAATGCAGACCGCAGAAGACTATCTTCACATCTTGATTCAGAATTCAATCCAACATTTCTCACATGCTTTTTCTGAGCCAGACACCAGGCTAGAGGCTGGAGTTTTGACAACAAACGTGAGGTTTGTTGACCTGGAATAAATAGACTGCCATTTATTTCTCCAGCTAAGATGGGTCTATTTGGGTTCAGCAAAGAATTACAATTCAGGGTCTGCAACCATGGCAAGCCACATACAAGTTTCTTGCACAGCAAAGGAAGGAGAACACTCTTATAGAGTGAAAAAGGAAGCTGGGAGGGTTATCATAAGCCAAGAATTCCGGGGTTGTTGGCTGAGTCTTTACCAGAAAAACCATCTCTTCATCTCACCTGGGATCTGCTATCATTGCAAGGTATGAGAGCTCCCTCTTCTGGTCTCCCAATCCTATTTAAATGAGGTTTCTGTTGATTAATTTTTTTGTATTTCCCCCTTTGAAGAAAAAAGTTTCTCTGAAAGCAGAACTTGGTCAAGAATTAGGTTTTTTTTTTTTTGGTTTCAGTGACTTTTCGTCTCAACATCAAGAAGGACCTTTACTGGGTTTAGTGTCTCAAATTGGAGGGAAATGGCATGTTTTGGAGATCTATTAAGGTCACATTCAAATAACAAGGAGGGGTAGGAGAGAGAAGTCTCAAGAAGGTTTTACCTAAAGCCCATTATCTGTTATCAAGATCACAGATATTGAAGATCATATGAAGTGTTATGTATCATCAGAGGTTGGGCAACAAACTTCCAACAGGCCTGGTCCAGATATTTTAGAAAAGTAGTCTCATCTGATGTCATCTACTTCAGTTTGAGGAAATCTATACTTTTAGGTCACCAGACAATGTGTAGATTCATTCAGAGTTTGGCACTTTTTTAAGGTATATCACATGAATCCAAGAGTCTATTCCTTGGAGTTTGGCAGCACAAGGGTTGATTAGTAGTACCTGATTGGAGTCTTTCCAGTGAGGTTAAGTAGAGTTCTTCTGGTGGGGACTTTTGCAATATGAATTATCTAGGTTGCAAAGTATAATGTGATGCTTAAGGCCTTCATTTCTCAAGAGCTCACTGTGAAGAAAATGCTCTACCAAAGAATGGGCTTCCCTGGTGGCTCAGATTGTAAAAAATCTACCTGCAATGCAGGAGACCCAGGTTTGATCCCTGGGTCAGGAAGATGCCCTTGAGAGAGGTTGGCTACCCATTCCAATATTCTTGCTTGGAGAATTCCATGGACAGAAGGTACAGTCCATGAGGTAGCAATAAGTCAAACACAACCGAGTGACTAACAATTTCATGTCACCAAAAAATGGTTTAATAGAAGCAATTAGGCATTTGCAGTATTGAAGTATCTCTCCTTTCATCATCTGTCAGTCAAAAGAAGCATGATCCAATTGCATTGGGCATCCTATGACTATCTCAAAGGATGAGAATTTATAGATTATAAGAAGAGTGATGTTGACATTTAGAAGGACCAATGTTAATGCTTTTAGCAAGGGTATTGGGAAGGTCTCTGTGAATTTTTGCTGACTGAATTTTAATAATGCCATTAGTGCATCCAACTAAGCCAGATAACTGAGGATGATAAGCACAGTGGAAGTGGGGAAAACCTGCCAAATAGCACAGTTTGTTGAAGTACTTAACCAGAAAATTAGGTTTTACTCCTCAATCACTATGCAGTTTGAGAGGAGTTTCCCAGGTAAACAAATTTTCCCAAAGGACTTTAGCCACAGAAGAGGCCATAGCCTGTCTCCAAGAGAAGACTTCGGTCCAATGTGAAAACACACAGACCATGACTAAATCATATTTATATTCATGAGATGAAGGAAGTTGAATGGAATCCATTTGCCAGAACTTGAATTGTCCATTGGGCCAATTAAAATGTCCTGGAGCAGTATGAACATGTTTCCCTGGGTTGTACTTTGTATAAGTGGGGCAAGTGAGGTATGCATTTTCTGTGGCCTTGTTCATTTCCCCTCATCAACATTGACTCTTGAGTGATATCATGTTGTCCATAGACCAATGGCTTAATGCGTGTACAGTGGTGAACATTGGGGATTTTAGAATCTCTGGTTCAGACTGAGTTATGATTTGACCTCAAGTGAGAAAATTTGATCAGGTCAAAATTTGTTCAATTTCCAGTCTTGTTTTTCCCTTCCTTGGGCCCGTTTGTTGAGGTTCTCTAACCAGTGTTTCTTTTTTAATATTTATTTGACTGTCTTGGGTCTTAGTTGTAGCATATGAGATCTTTGCTGTGACATGTGGGATTTCACTGTTGCATATAGACTCTCTAGCTGTGGTGCTCAGGCTCAGGAGGTGTGTTCCATGGCTCCAGATTCTGCAGGATTCTGTAGTTGCTGCATGTCGACTCTCTAGTTGTGGTGTGTGGGCTTAGTTGCTCTGAGGCATATGGAATCTTAGTTCCCTGACCAGGGATCAAACCCAAATCCCCTGCATTGCAAGGTGAATTCTTAACCACTGGACCATCTGGGAAGTCCCTCTAGTCAGTTTTTCTAAGTTGTCATTTGGGGAAATAGGGCTTTCCTGGTGGCTCAGATGGTAAAGACTCCACCTGCAATGCAGGAGACCTGGGTTCAATTCCTGGGTTGGGAGGATCCCCTGGAGAAGAAAACAGAAACCCACGCCAGTATTCTTGCCTGGAGAATTCCATGGACAGAGGAGCCTGGTGAACTCCAGCCCATAGGGTTGAAAAGAGTTGGACATGACTGAGTGACTATCACTTTTCTTTGGCCTGTGACAGAGGTTTGACTACTGCTGGTCCCTTTAAGGGCAGCATTCCTTGCCAAAATGTTAGCAAAGTAATTTCCCTTAGCTTCCAATATGTCGAGTTTAAAATGCCCCAGAATCTTAATAATTGTGAAAGTGGCAGGTTAAAGTATTGCATCTAATACTTTCTGAAGATGGGGACAATTTAAAATTTTATTTCCACTAGAAGAAAAGAAACCATACTGCTTTCACAACATTCCAAAATCATGAGCTATGCAGAAAGCAAGCCTACTATCAGTATAAACATTGGCAGCTTTGTCCTTGGCTAAAGTACAAGCCTGTGTAAGAACATATACTTCAGCCACTTGAATAGAAGCAGCCATAGTAAACATGCTGTCTTAACTACATCAAAAGGAGTTGCAAGAGGATCTGTTGTATAATCGCTAAGTCATGTCCAACTCTTTGCAACCCCATGGACTGTAGCCCACCAGACTCCTCTGTCCATGGGAGTTCCTGTATACCCAGCACAATATTTACCTTTGTCACCTTTCAAATACAAACCATTGGTGAACCATGAGAAGTCAGTGTTACTCAAAGAAATATCTAAACATCACCATGGGGAATCAGAAAGTGATCCATCAGCATTAAACAATCATGAAGGGCATCAGATAGAGCGAGGAGAGTATCAGGGTTAAGGATATCAGAACATAAAGTAGTTATGTAAAGAGGGTTAACAATAGGACTTCATATGAGGTGAGGTAGCTGATTGAGGAATTTTGAGTGTGATGAGAATTTTAGAGAACTTTTACTGAATGAGATGCAAAAATGGTTAAAGAGGATCCCACAATGATTTTCTCAGAGGTCTTAACCAAAAAGGTAGTACCCATAATGGCACTCGTATCTGTGTGCCATTGGTTCAGTTGCTGACATTAATACCCTAAAGGCTGATGGTAGTCCCCTGTTTTGGATGAGTACCCCAAGGGCATTCCCTTCCTTTTCAGAGACAAATGGTAAAAGGGAATCTGATAACTGTGATACCCAAGGGGCAGGTAAGTTCATCAAACTCTGCTTGATGTAGAGCCTTGAAAGCTATTTTGTCAGGTTCTTTTCATAAAATTGGGGCGGGTTCTTATTCTTTAGTAAAACATTAGAGGCTTACGTTTTAAGCCTCTTGAGGCTTGACCATAAGAGAAAAATTTGTAATCCAGTTCTAGCAATAAACAACTAGACTGAGAAAACTTCCCAGTTGGTACTTAGTACAGGGTTTTGGAGAACATTATTGTTGTTCAGACATTTCTCTGAAGAAGACATACAGATGGCTAACAAACTCATGAAAAAATGCTCAACATCACTCATTATTAGAGAAATACAAATCAAAACTACAATGAAGTATCACCTTACACCAGTCAGAATGGCCGTCATTAAAAAATCTACAAACAATAAATGCTGGAGAGGCTGTGGAGAAAAGGAAAATCTTTTACACTGTTGGTGGGAATGCAAATTCAGACAGCTACTATGGAGGATAGTATGAAGATTCCTTAAAAAACTTGGAATAAAACTACCATGCTGCTGCTGCTACTAAGTCACTTCAGTCGTGTCCGACTCTGTGCAACCCCATAGATGGCAGCCCACCAGGTTCCCCCGTCTCTGGGATTCTCCAGGCAAGAACACTGGAGTGGGTTGCTATTTCCTTCTCCAGTGCAGGAAAGTGAAAAGTGAAAGTGAAGTCACTCAGTCGTGTCCGACTCTTTGCGACTCCAAGGACTGCAGCCCACCAGGCTCCTCCATCCATGGGATTTTCCAGGCAAGAGTACTGGAGTGGGGTGCCATATGACCTAATAATTCCACTACTGGGCATATATCCTGAGAAAACCATAATTGAAAATGACACACACACTCCAATGTTCACTGCAGCTCTATTTATAATAGCTAGGACATGGAAGCAACCTAGATATCCATTGAGACATGAATGGATAAAGAAGCTGCAGTACATATATACAATGTATATTATACATGTTTTACATAAAAAGGAATAAATTTGAGTCAGTCCTAGTGAGATGGATGAAGCTGGAGCCTGTTATACAGAGTGAAGTAAGTCATAAAGAGAAAAACAAATATCACATATTAGCACATATATATATGGAATCTAGAAAGATGGTATTGATGAACCTATTTGCAGGGAAGCAATGGAGATGATTGCCTCCTCCTTTCTAGAATGGGAAAGACTAGAGATTTCTTCAAGAAAATTAGAGATACCAAGGGAACATTTCATGCAAAGATGGGGACAATAAAGGACAGAAACGGTATGGACCTAACAGAAGCAGAAGATAATAAGAAGAGGTGCCAAGAATACATAGAAGAACTATACAGGATCTTAAAGACCCAAATAACCATGATGGTGTGATCACTCACCTAGAGCCAGACATCCTGGACTGCAAAGTCAAGTGGGCCTTAGGAAACATCACTATGAACAAAGCTAGTGGAGGTGATGGAATTCCAGTTGAGCAGTTTCATATCGTAAAATATGCTAATCAATATGCCAGCAAATCCTAAAGTGCTGCACTCAATATGGCAGCAAATTTGGAAAACTCAGCAGTGGCCACAGGACTGGAAAAGGTCAGTTTTCATTCCAATCCCAAAGAAAGGCAATGCCAAAGAATGCTCAAACTACTGCACAATTGCACTCATCTCACACGCTAGTAAAGTAATGCTCAAAATTCTCCAAGCCAGGCTTCAGCAATATGTGAACTGTGAACTTCCTGATGTTCAAGCTGGTTTTAGAAAAGGCAGAGGAACCAGAGATCAAATTGCCAACATCCGCTGGATCATTGAAAAAGCAAGAGGGTTCCAGAAAAACATCTATTTCTGCTTTATTGACTATGCCAAAGCCTTTGACTGTGTGGATCACAATAAACTGTGGAAAATTCTGAAAGAGATGGGAATACCAGACCACCTGACCTGCCTCTTGAGAAACCTATATGCAGGTCAGGAAGCAACAGTTAGAACTGATCATGGAACAACGACTGGTTCCAAATAGGAAAAGGAGTATGTCAAGGCTGTATATCGTCACCCTGCTTATTTAACTTTTTTTTTTTTTTTTTCTTATTTAACTTATATGCAGAGTACATCATGAGAAACGCTGGGCTGGAAGAAGCACAAGCTGGAATCAAGATTCCCGGGAGAAATATCAATAACCTCAGATATGCAGATGACACCACTCTTATGGCATAAAGTGAAAAGGAACTAAAAAGCCTCTTGATGAAAGTGAAAGAGGAGAGTGAAAAAGTTGGCTTAAAGCTCAACATTCAGAAAACGAAGATCATGGCATCTGGTCCCATCACTTCATGGGAAATAGATGGGGAAACAGGGGAAACAGTGGAAACAGTGTCAGACTTTATTTTCTGGGGCTCCAAAATCACTGCAGATGGTGACTGCAGCCATGAAATTAAAAAACGCTTACTCCTTGGAAGGAAAGTTATGACCAACCTAGACAGCATATTAAAAAGCAGAGACATTACTTTGCCAACAAAGGTTCGTCTAGTCAAGACTATGGTTTTTCCAGTGGTCATGTATGGATGTGAGAGTTGGACTGTGAAGAAGGTTGAGCGCCGGAGAATTGATGCTTTTGAACTGTGGTGTTGGAGAAGACTCTTGAGAGTCCCTTGGACTGCAAGGAGATCCAACCAGTCCATTCTGAAGGAGATCAGCCCTGGGATTTCTTTGGAGGGAATGATGCTAAAGCTGAAACTCCAGTACTTTGGGCACCTCATGTGAAAAGTTGACTCATTGGAAAAGACTCTGATGCTGGGAGGGATTGGGGGCAGGAGGAGAAGGGGACGCCAGAGGATGAGATGGCTGGATGGCATCACTGAGTCGATGGACGTGAGTCTGAGTGAACTCCGGGAGTTTGTGATTGACAGGGAGGCCTGGCGTGCTGCGATTCATGGGGTCACAAAGAGTTGGACACGACTTAGCAACTGAACTGAACTGAACTGAATAATAAGCTATGTTGATCATTTTTCCATGTGTTTATTAGCCACCTGGATGTCTTCTTTGGAGAAATATCTATTAAGGCCTTCTGCCCATTTTTTTGGGGGTTGTTTGTTTTTCTCATGTTGAGCTGCATGAACTCCTTACATATTTTGGAGATTAATCCTTTGTCAGTTGCTCATTTGCAATTATTTTCTCCCATTCTGAGGGTTCTTTTCATCTTGTTTATGGTTTCCTTTGCTATCTGAAAGCTTTTGAGTTTAGTTAGTTACATATCGTTTATTTCCATTACTCTAGAAGGTGGGTCATAGAGGATCTTCCTGCCACTTATGTCAAAATGTGTTCTGCCTGTTTTCCTCTAAGTTTTACAGTATCCTTGTGTGCTCAGTCGCTTCAGTCATGTCTAACTCTCTGTGACTTTATGGACTGCACCTCACCAGGCTCCTCTGTCTGTAAGATTCTCCAGGCAAGAATACTGGAGTAAGTTGCCATGCCCTTCTCCAGGGAATCTTCCCAACCCAGGGATCAAACCCACACCTCCTGTATCCTCTGAACTGCAGGCAGATTCTTTACTCACTGAGCCACCTGGGAAGCCATTTAGGTCTTTAATCAATTTTGAGTTTATCTTTGTATGGTGTTAGGGAGTATTCTCATTTCATTCTTTTTCATGTAGCTGTCCAGTTTTCCTAGCACCACTTCTTGAAGAGGCTGTCTTTTCTCCATTTTCTATTCTTGCCTCCTTTGCCAAAGATAAGGTGCTCATAGGTGTGTAGGTTTATCTCTGGGCTTTCTGTCTTGTTCCGTTGGTTTATATTTCTGTTTTTTTTTTTTGTTAGTACCATACTGTCTTGATGACTGTAGTTTTGTGAAAGTGAAAGTCGCTCAGTTGTGTCTGACTCTTTGCGACCCCATTGACTGTAGTCCATGGAATTCTCCAGGCCAGAATACTGGAGTGGGAACTCCGGTCTCCCGCATTGCAGGCGCATTTTTTACCAGCTGAGCCACAAGGGAAGTGTGGTAATTTTGTAGTACAGTCTGAAACAAGGAAGGTTGATTCCTCTAGCTTCATTCTTCTTTCTTAAGACTGCTTTGGCTATTCTGGGGTCTTTTATTTTACCATACGAATTGTGAATTTTTTTGTTCTAGTTCTGTGAAAAAATGCCATTGACAATTTGATAAGGATTGCCTTAAATGTGTAGATTGCTTTGAGTAATATTGTCATATCACAATATTGGTTCTTCCAATCCAAGAACATGATATATCTTCCATCTGTTAATGTTGTCTTTTAGTTTTTTTTCATCAGTGTCTTATAGTTTTCTGTATACACCTCTTTTGCCTCCTTCAGTTTTCAGTTCAGTTACTCAGTCGTGTCCGACTCTTTGAGACCCCATGAACTGCAGCATGCCAGGCCTCCCTGTCCAAACCACGTCCTGGAGTTCACCCAAACCCATGTCCATTGAGTCGCCTTAGGTAGGTTTATTCCTAGGTATTTTATTATTTCACATGTGCATATTCTTCTAACTACAACCACAACAAGATACAGAACTATTTCATCAACATAAAGATTTCCCTCTTGCTATGCCTCTTCAGTCACTTCTGCCCCACTCCCTACCTCCCAACATCTCCAAGCCCTATCAATCAGTAATCTGTTTTCTATCACTATAATTTCTCATTCACTATAATTTTTATGTGAATGAAATCATGAAGTATGTGACCTTTTGATATTGACTTTTTCACTCAGCATAACTCCCTGAGGTATATCCAAGTTATATCCTGCATCAGTAGTTCATTTATTTTTAGTGCTGAGCAGCATTCTATGGTATGGTGGTACTACCACCTGTTTAACCATTCACCTGTTAAAGGCCGTTTCAGTTGTTCCCTGTTTTTTGGCTGTTAAGAGTGCTTTAAACATTTGTGTACAGGTTTTTGTGTAAATATAAGTTTTCATTGCTCTGGGATAAATGCCTAAGAATGTAATTGTTGGGTCATATAGTAACTGCATGTTTAGTTCTGTAAAAAAAATTGCTAGACTCTTTCTTAAATGGCTATACCATTTACATTTCTGCTAGCAATGAACAAGTGATCTAGTTTCTCGTCATCCTCACTAGCATTTGCTGTTACCACTGCTTTTTATTTTAGCTATTCTGAAAAGCTTCTGGTGATATCTCATTGTGATTTTAATTTGCACTTCAACAACATTGAACATCAATGTCTTGTCATGCCACTGGCTCATTATATAATTGGATTGTTTGCTTTTTTATCACTGAGTTTTGAGAGTTCTCTATAAGTCCTAGATACGAGCCCTTTGTCAGAGATGTGGTTTGCAAATATTTTTTTTCTGTTTGTAGCTTGTCTTAACAAGCTACATCATCTTAACAAGGCCTTTTGCAGAATAAGTTTTTAATTTTGATGAGGTTCAATTTAATATTTTCCTACATGTCATTATTAAGAACTTGTCACTAAGGACTAGGTCTTAAAGGTTTTCTATGTTTTCTTATAAAGTTTTATAGTTTTAAGCGTTACATTTAAATCTATGACTCATTTTAAATTGATTTTTGTGTAACGTGTGAGCAATTTTTCAAATAAATTGTATTATTCTTCTACTAATAAATTGTATATACTCATGGTAGAAAAATAAGCAAACGCCTGACATTATGACAAAGAAAATTTAAAATTTTCATAATCCTACCACTTATAGAAAATCATTACATTTAGTATATGTCTTCCCAGCTGTTTTTTATTCTTTACACACACACACACACACACACACACACATAACATACATATGTACACTTAGGTTCCTTCCAATTCCTTTTGAAGATGAGGGAAAATTTCAAAATGAAACTTAAAGGTTAGATGAAATTTCATTCTCTTTCTTATTCATCCTTTGATTGGCCAGCTTTACAGATGAGAAAACTAAAGCTTAGACAGAATAGACAGCTTGCCTTCTGAAAAGTCCAGTCAGGACTTGCACTCAGCTCAACCTGACCACCAATCATGTCTTGCTATACTATACTCCACACAAGGCTGAATTACCAAAGGAAAAAAAAAAAAAAAGCCAACAGCTAGGAAAGAGAAAAGCAGAGGCAAAATGATTTGTTCAAGGGTAGTTTGGTGAGCCAAGCTGTAACTAATATGGAGGTAGGCTATACCCTAACAGCCTGGCCTGGAGGTCTAGAAAAGATACCCAGGGAGAAATGAATACTTTCAAAAACAACAAATTAAGCATAGAGGGTCAGAATATTATACAAATACTAAGAAGATAGAACTTAAATGTGGCTGAAGAGTTTTTATTATTAAAATAGATTATTTTCCACAGGAGTCACAACAGAAAAATGAGCAGTGGAAATTTCTAGAATAAAAAAATTTGAAAAGCAGCTATAAAAGATATTTTGGGAACAATTACGGGAAATTCAAATGTGGACTGGCATCTGATGACAAGTTAATGTTGATTTTCTCAGGTGTGACATGGAGTAGTGTAATAATGTATGCAACTTTCAAACGGGTGGGAGACTGAGGAAGCTCTGATTATGTCTGGAGAGAAAGAGAAAATGTGGCAAAATATTAACCTATGTCGTATCGAGGTAGAAAGAACACCGGTGTTCGTTGTGTCATTATTTTACTCATTTCAGTTTACTTTCAAAATAAAAGTTACGTGTTCGGGTGGGAAGAAATTTCCTGACTCCTTTTTATAGTAAAACTTGCCTGAGTCAATGTGAGCAGTGAGCCCCCTCTAGGTGACATCGGTCATTCTAATCATTTTGAGTATTCGGGGAGATTTTTTTTTTTTTTTAACCCTGGGCATTGGAAGACCTGGCACTTGCAGCAGCACCAGTGTTTTCTTTTGGGATCATTTAATGCTGTCTGCCTTGTTCTTCCTTTCTTAATTAAGGTATCGTAAGGCAATGGCCACCCACTCCAGTGTCCTTGCCTGGAGAATCCCAGGGACGCGGGAGCCTGGTGGGCTGCCGTCTATCGGGTCGCACAGAGTCGGACACGACTGAAGAGACTTAGCAGCAGTAGCAGAAGCAGCAGGTATAGGACAGTGATTCACAGACAGCCGGCACTCGTTAACCAGAATACTCCTAACCTCTGATTCTCCTAAACAGAAAGGTAGCCAATATTGTATTTTTGGCATCAAGCTGAAAGAAAAACGAAACAAAAAAGTGCTTTCCCTGACCGGGAATCGAACCCGGGCCGCGGCGGTGAGAGCGCCGAATCCTAACCACTAGACCACCAGGGAACACACAGGAGAGCCCTCTACAGTAAGCTAGACAAACTGTAAAAGATGTGACGTAAACTGGGTTCCTGAATGCGGTTGCTTGAACCTCCGGTATTCAAACCGCCTCCCTCTTCCACCTGACCGGTCTCTCGGCCGCTGCAAAACCGAAGAAAACATAATGGAGAACCGAAGCAACTGTGAAGTCTAAACATGGCCGCCGTCTCAGAAACAGAAAACAAAACCACCAGCACTAACGGGAAATATTCTTGGATATGTTCGCGAAAGGTTGCAAAAACGCGCCTGTCAGAAGTGGGATTCGAACCCACGCCTCCATTCGGAGACCAGAATGCCCTAGGGGAAGGTAGACACCTTGAGTCTGGCGCCTTAGACCACTCGGCCATCCTGACACGCTGAAGGGAGGATGTTCCTGAACGGCCTGCTTTCTGCGACAGGCTGATGCGCTGTCCCGCCTTCCTGGGCAGGCTGTCGGCGGATCCACCAGGTCAGGGCGGAGGAGAACCTTGCGCTGGGCGCCTGCGGCTGGCTGCGGAGGAGCTCTTGGAGAATGCCGGGTTTGCAGTTCCTGCCGACTGCCTAGGCTCTCAGGTTGGCAGGAAAATCGAGTCAAGAAGCAAGGACAATCCCGCTAGAAAACCAGAGGGTTTAGTGACCATCCGACCCAGCAAAGGAAGGAAACTATAGTAGCAAAAGCAAAAAGAAAGTGCCAGGTGTCTGCCCACCGGGCGACCCGCTACTGCCAGATCCCGGGCTCCCGCCACAAGTGCCTGGCCCTAGCTGGGGAAAACTGGCTAGTTGAGTGAATACAAGGAAATCATATGGAAATAGCTTGCCACAGAGGAAGCAACAGTGATTGCTGTTGTTGTTTCAAAATTAGGGCTTCTGCCTTATTGTCTTTGGCATACCCATCATTTTAAGACCCACACCTCTTCCTCTGCCAAGTCACCCAGTCCTGGCTAGAGATAATGGGGGGCTATCAGTGTTAAAGAAAAACATTGCTCATTCATGACACCCCTTAAAGCACTGTAAGGAAGACTTTATTAAATGGGTGGTGTGGGGGATGGGAATCAAGATATGTATGGTTTATTACTGCACCAGGGTCTTGCAGTGGGAGAGGTGAGATTGGATTTAACTCTGAGTACAAGTGAGACTGGAAATTTATAGCCAAAGACAGAGGTAGGGTGCATTCAGTGGATGAAAAATTACTAAGGGCGCGGGGCCGGGGGAGCGGGGAGGATTCTGTCCGAAAGGATATCTAACAGGGCTCTTGCTGAAGGTGGACCAGGATATTAGATATCGCCTGGTAAAGGACCAGGAACCCCATTATATATTCAGAGTGATAATGTATCAAGGATGGGGCATTCTGGTTAAACATACTTAGCAGGATTTTTGCTAAAATTGAACGTTATAGAGACAAGCATGAAAGTCCAAAGTCAGGCCTCCTTGAAAAAGATTTCGGGGTAGGGGGGGCAGTTTTAACAAAAGAGTGCAAAGATAGCAAGTGTGCTTTAGCATCAACCGGAAAGTCCTGCTTCTTGTGCTCCAGACCACATGCATTCAATCATTCATTCATTCATTTATTCACTGAGTCTTAATCGATACGTTTTTGTTGTTCAGTTGATTAGTCTTGTCCCACTCTTTGTGGCCCCATGGACTGCAGCACGCCCAGGCTTCCTCCCTGTCCTTCACTATCTCCTGCAGCTTGCTTGAACTCGTGTACATTGAGTTGGTAATGCCATCCAACCATCTTGTCCTCTGTCATCCCCCTTCTCCTCCTGCCTTCAATATTTCCTAGCATCTGGGTCTTTTCTAATAAGTCAGTTCTTTGCATCAGGTGGCCAAAGTATTGGAGCTTCAGCTTCAGCATCAGTCCTTCCAGTGAATATTCAGGATTGACTTCCTTTAGGTTTGATCTCCTCGCAGTCAAGGGGCTCTCAAGAGTCTTCTCCAACATCACGGTTCAGAAGCATGAATTCTTCTGCACTTAGCTTTCCTTATGGTCCAACCCTCACATCCATACATGACTACTGGAAAAACCATAGCTTTGACTAGACAATCCTTTGTTGGAAATTGATACAACAGTGAACAAGGAGGAGGTCCGTACCCTGGCAAACTGACTGCTAGTGAAGGGGATAGTCAGCCCAAAGGAACATACAGGCTGTGAGGACAAAACAAAAACAGAGCAATGACATGGTGGAGGTCTATTTTTAGACTGTGATTGGCAAGTAAGATCTCACTGCCTTTTTCTAAAAATAATTTTCAAAAAGTAAAACACATGATTCCCATGCAAATATATAAGTGATGCACGTATCAAGATTTTACTCAACTCATTAATGAGGGTCCCTGTACGATGTTATAACCAAAGGAGATTTTGAAGGGTTTTTTTTTTTTTAATAGACAAGGGGATTTGAAAGAGATTGCTAAAAGATGTGCGATGGGTTAATTTATCAAGGGTATGATACTTAAGGTATGGTTTCTACCTTGGGGTTGTTTTTTTTTTAATAGACAAGGGGATTTGAAAAGAGATTGCTAACAGATGTGAGATGGGTTAATTTATCAAGAGTATGATATTTAAGGTATGGTTTCTACCTTGGGGCTCTTTTTTTCTACCAGAAATAAATCAGGTGCCTCTCTTCACCTGTATTGTGCACCTTGTATTGTGATACATAGGAATCTTTTGGCCTTGCTCCCACACAGAAGCCCTTTGCATCACTGTCGATTTTCTACAGGTTAATTTCTACCCATACAGAACTCTAAAATAGTCAAAAGAAGCCAGGCAAAGGTGCAAATGGAATCAGATAATCCCCCAAAGAAGTGCTAGACAATGCCAAGTACTCCACTGTAAGGATACCTTGTGTCCAAGAGAATCAAACCGAACAGCAGTGAAAGCTGTAAGAACACATTTTATCCAAGAACTATTGTAGTAGGAGAAAAGAGACCTTATATAATAGCTGCTGCCAAGTCGCTTCAGTCGTGTCCGACTCTTCGACCCCATAGACGGCAGCCCATGAGGCTCCGCCGTCCCTGGGATTCTCCAGGCAAGAACACTGGACTGGGTTGCCATTTCCTTCTCCAATGCATGAAAGTGAAAAGTGAAAGTGAAGTCGCTCAGTCGTGTCCGACTCCTAGCGACCCCATGGACTGCAGCTTACCAGGCTCCTCCGTCCATGGGATTTTCCAGGCAAGAGTACTGGAGTGGGGAGCCATTGCGTTCTGCGAATAGAACTGGGCTCAGTTCCAAATACAGCAAGGAAAAGTGGGGATTTATAGCTAAGGAGCAGGGTGCGGTTGGTGGATGGAAAATGGCTATGAGGAGACATCAAGAGTAGAGAGATTCTTGCTGCTGCTGCTGCTGCTGCTGCTGCTGCTAAGTCGCTTCAGTTGTGTCTGACTCTGTGCGACCCCATACACGGCAGCCCACCAGGCTCCGCCGTCCCTGGGAGTCTCCAGGCAAGAGTACTGGAGTGGGGTGCCATTACCTTCTCCTGAGATTCTTGCTAAACTGATATAATAAAATTTCTGCTGAAGGCAGGCCAGGGTCATCCTATTTTACCTGGAAGATGGGGAGGGGGATGAGGAATTTGTTTAGCTGTGGGGGGTGAGCAGATATTAAAGGTAAGGGGATTCTCACTAGAACCCTAGCAGGATTCTTATGAAAATTAGACCGTACAAGGCAGAGCATGGAAGCCCAAGATCAAGGTTTAGTTGAAAAGAGGGCTCAGAGGAGCCTGACTAAATTTTGGTCAAAGTGGGAATTTTTGTCACTAATAATCTCTTTTCTATTTCCAAGTTTTAGATAATCTTTTCTTTCACATTGGAGCCTTCACTGAAGGGAGGACATAAGCACTGGGAGAAGGGGAGAGGCGTTTTCCACAACCCTGACAATAATATTCTAATTTCTCTGGTGGTCTACTTGGCCTTTAGGAACTTCTGGCCAGTCTGACCTTACCGCAAGTCTCTCATGTACCCCAGTGAGCTAGCTGAATTTTCCTCAACATGCTTAATCAGCCTTCATTCCTTCTAGCTCACCCAGAAAGTCCTGAGAGCCTGGGGGGTAAGGACCGTGGATGTAGCAGAGAAGAACACAAAATACTTATCTGTACTTTAGAAGCTCATGTTCCAGCAAAGAAAGATGGAAAGTAAACAAAATAATTCTATGTGGGGGAGTAATAAGTGCTATGAAGAAAAATAGAGAAAGAAGGATAGAGGGAGAGGTAGGTGGTTCAGAAGGTCTTTCAGGATGTGGCTTTTGAGTAGACTGTCAGTGAATGACCAGATAGAATATCTGTGGGGAGAGAGAAGAGCAGATGCAAAGTCCAGCAAAGAATGCAAAACAGCGTGGCAGGGACTGCTTGGCTTGGTTCCAGCCTGTATATTGACACTGAGTGAAGAGGAGAGCTGAGGTTGGTAAGATATGGCCTGCATGGAGAGTAGATGGGAGAGCACAAGAATGAAGCAGAGAGAACAGTCGAGAGGCTACTGCAAGCTCCCTTGGACAGACCATGGGGCAGCAGGCCAGATGGAGATAGACAGTCAAATTCTGGATCTATTTTGAAGCTGGAGTCAATAAGATTTGCTGATGCACAAGAAAGAAAGAAGTGGCATGTAATAAGAGGTGTTTGCTGCTGCTGCTGCTGCCAAGTCGCTTCAGTCATGTCCAGACTCTGTGCAACCCCATAGACGGCAGCCCACCAGGCTCATCCGTCCCTGTGATTCTCCAGGCAAGAATGCTGGAGTGGGTTGCCATTAACTGGCCAGTAGGGAAGCCAGGGAGGAGGCAGATTGTGGAGAGAGAGTATGGTTTTCGATCTTCAAGTTTAAGATGTCTATTAGAGATGTCAAGTAGCAAATAAATACAAGCATCTGAAGTACTGTGGGAGATATAAAAGTGGAAACTCATTAGCCAATAAATTGTACTTATCTGTATCCCTGCCATAAAACAGGGAATTCTCTGGCAGTCCAGCGGTTAGGACTATGTGATCCCACTTCAGGGAACATGGGTTGGATCCCTGGTCAGGGAAGCAAGATACTGCATATGCAAAGGGCAAAAAAAAAACCCATAAAATAGAATGAGGTCACTTGGAAAGTGAGGCCAAGGACTGAGCCCTGGATCATTCCAGTAAGCTGAGAAAGAAGAGGAAGCTGCACGGAAGGCTGAGAAAGAATGGCCACTGAGAAAGAAAGAAAAAGAAGAGACTGTGATTTGCAGAAGGTAGAGGACAAAAGCAGTGATCGGAAGTCCAATGCTGCCAAGGGGAGTAAGTCGAGAACCCAGAGGGTCAGGCTTCTGGTGAGGTTGGAGGAGAGACTGGAGATGGTGACAGGACATACTGATGCCCTGTGGGAGGTGTTCTGCCTTAACGGGGATCAGCAATATGGAATGCTGGCTGCAGGAGACCACAGAATCAAGGTTTCGATTTATTTGAAAACATACATTACATGGTGTGTTGTATTGATGGCAATGATCCAGTGTTGTTTCTCTCCTCAGCATTTCTTTGGACCTCTCTGGCCATGTGGTGAGGTCTACTTCCCGTGGGTTTGGTTTTTTAAAACAACTGAAAAGAAATAGAAATAACATAAAATTAACTATTCAAAGTAGCATTTAATACATTCACAATGTTGTACAACCACGATCTCTGTTTAAGTTCCAAAATATTTTCATCATTCCAAAAGGACACCTTGTACCTGTTAAGCAGTTGCTCCCTGTTTTAGTCAGCTTGGGCTCCTGTAATAAAACACTGAAGACTGGGTGGCATAATAAAAATTTATGTTCTTATGCTTCTGAGGGCCCACTCTTATGGTCTTATCTAAATCTAATTAGCTCCCAAAGGCCCCATCTTAAAATATCATCACACTGGGCAGTAGGGGTTCAACATGTAAATTTGGGATTGTGCAATTCAGTCCTCAGCATTTCCTATTCTTCCCTTCTTCTCGCCCCTGGCAATCACCAATCTGCTTTATATCTCTGTGAATTTGCCTCTTCTATTTCATATAAATGGAATTTATATACGATCATATTATATATGATCTTTTATGCAGGGCTTCTTTCACTGAGCACAAACACCAAGGAAGTATGCACCCATATTGTAGCATATATCAGTACTTCATTCCCTTTTTATGGCTGAATAATATTTCATTGTATGGAAATATCACAATTTGTCCATTGACAGACATTTGAGCAATGTTTGCCTTTGTGAATGTGCTCCCATAAACTTGTGTGTACATGTGCTTAAGTACTTATTTTCAACTCTTTGGCTAAATAACTAGGAATAGAATTGCTGAGTCACTGGTAATTCTGTTTGGGTCATTGGAATCTATTTTCCACAGTTGTTGAACAATTTACATTCCCACTGGCCATGTATGAGAGTTCCAATTTCTCCTATTTCCCCCTTGCCTTTTTAAAAAAGTATGGCCACTCTTACTGGGTATGAAGTGGTTCTTCCTATGGTTTTGATTTGCATTTCCATAAAGCTTAATATAGGCCTCCCTGGTAACTCAGATGGTAAAGAATCTGCCTGTGATGCAGGAGGCCCTGATTTGATTCCTGGGTTGGGAAGATCTGCTGGAGAAGGGATAGGCTACCCACTCCGATATTTTCAGGCTTCCCTGGTGGCTCAGCTGGTAAAGAACCCACCTGCAGTGTGGAAGACCTGGGTTCAACCCCTGGGTTGGGAAGATCCCCTGGAAAAAAGAAAGGCTACCTACTCTTAACATTCTGGCCTGGAGAATTCCACAGAGTGTAGTCAGGTTGCAAAGAGGCAGATACCACTGAGTGACTTTCAAAGAATAATATATTTTCATGTGCTTGTTTTTCACTAGTATGTCTTCTTTGGAGAAATGTGTATTCCTTTGTCCATTTAAAGAATTGAGTTGTTTGTCTTTTATTATTCAGTTGTAAGAGTACTTTGTCTTTTCTGGATACTAGACCTTTATTATTTATATGATTTGCAAGTTTTTTTTTTTCCATTCTATAGGTTGTCTTTTCATTTTTAAAAAAAGATTTGTTTATTTTCTGCACATGGGCTTTCTCTACTTGTGGTGAGCAAGAACTATTCTTCATTGTGGTTCGTGGACTTCTCGTTGTCATGGCTTCTCTTGTCGCTGAGCACAGGCTCTAGGTAGGTTTCAATAGCTGCAGTGTGTGAGCTCAGAAGTTGCAGTTCACAGTCTCCAGAGTGTGGGCTCAGCAGTTGTGGCACATGGGCCTAGTTGTTACATGGCATAGGATCTTTCTAGACCAAGAATCAAACTAGTGTCCCCTGAATTACAAGGTGGATTCTTAACCAATGGACCACCAGGGAAGCCGTGTCTTTTCATTCTTCATAACGTCCCTGATGCACAAATTTTTTCATTTTGATTATATGTAATTTTTCTGTTCTTTTTTTGCTCATGCTTTTGGTACCCTGAGAATCCACTGCCAAATCTAAGGTCATAAAGATTTATCCCTAGTTTTTTCCAATAGTTTCATTATTTTATCTCATATTTATGTTGTTGATCTATTTTAAATTAATTTTGGTGTGTATGCGGTAGGGGATCCAACTTCATTCTCTGTATGTGGATGTCTAGCTGTATTAACACCATTTGTTTAAGAGACTCTTCTTTTCATACATGATATTTTACATGTTTCAATATCATGTATGAAACGAGATGCCAGTCCAGGTTCAATGCACGATACTGGATGCTTGGGGCTAGTGCACGGGGACGACCCAGAGGGATGGTGTGGGTAGGGAGGAGGGAGGAGGGTTCAGGATGGGGAACACATGTATATCTGTGATGGATTCATTTTGATATTTGGCAAAACTAATACAATTATGTAAAGTTTAAAAATAAAATAAAAAAAAAAAAAAGAGACTATTCTTTCCCCATGGCTCAAAATTCATTGACCCTAGGTAGATGGGCTTATTTCTGGTGTCTCAGTTCCATTCCAGCAGTCTATATGTCTTCCTTTATTCTAGTACCACTCCTCTTTTGATGACCTTTATTATATTTTTGTAATAAGTTTTGAAATCAGGGAGTATGAGTCCTTCAATTTTGTTCTTTTTATTCAAGAATGTTGAGGCTATTCGAGGGCCCTTGTAATTATAGATGCATTTGAGAACTGGCTTTTCTATTTCTGAAAAAAAAAAAAAATGAAATTTTCTTACAGATTACATCACTATGGGTGGTTTTGACTCTTAACAATATTGTGTTCCAGGCAATGAATATGGGGTATCATTCCATTTATTTAAGCCTTTAGTTTATTTCAGCAATGTTTTATAGTTTTCAATGTTAAAAAGTCTTTGACCTTTCTAGTTAAATTTATGTACAGATATTTTATTCTTTTGGGGTTATTGTAAATGGTATTGCTGGTATATAGAAATGCAACTGAATTTTGTGTGTTTTGATCTTGTATTCTACAATTTTGCTGAACAATTACAATTTTTTATTAGCTCTAGTAGTGTCTCTGTGTGTGTGTGTGTGTATTTGGGATTTTTAACCTACAGGATCATGTCATATGTAATGAGAGCAAGTTTTACTTTTTCCTTTCCAATTTGGATGCCTTCTATTTCTCTGTCTTGCCTAAGAGTTTTTGCAAGAATTTTTAGTGCAATATTGAATACTAATGGTGAGAATGGACATTTCGTCTTGTTTCTGATTTAACTGGGAAGGTTTTCAGTCTTTCCGCATTGGCTATGTTCTTAGTTGTGGGATTTTCATATGTGCCTTTGATCACGTCAAGAAAGATCCCTCACATTGTTTTTAAATACATAAGACAAAATACATGGGTTTACAAAGGAAACTAATTATGTTGAAATTGTTATAAAAATACTAAAATTAATTTGTGCTATAGTACTATGTGTGCTTATTTATTAACACATTAAATAACAAGATACAGAGCATTTTGAATTAGTGATAAGTATAAATGACATTCTGAAATACCTGCAACTGTAATGTGGTATGAAAGTATCTATGATTTTTTTCTCATGACATAGGTCCTACTAATACTACTGTGGTTTGCTGTCTCCTTTATTGATGGAAGGAGAGGCTCGATTTTAGTCAGAGTTTTTGGAAGACAGATAAATGGAATGTTTCCCTTTAAAACTCATAGGTATCTGAATTCCCTCCACTGGAATCTCAGCTTTCAGTTCAGTTCAGTTCAATTCAGTCGCTCAGTCATGTCTGACTCTTTGCAAGCCCATGAATTGCAGCACGCCAGGCCCTGTCCATCACCAACTCCTGGAGTTCACTCAAACTCATGTCCATCGAGCCGGTGATGCCATCCCGCCATCTCATCCTCTGTAGTCCCCTTTTCCTCCTGCCGCCAATCCCTCCCAGATCAGAGTCTTTCCAATGAGTCAACTCTTCGCATGAGGTGGCCAAAGTATTGGAGTTTCAGCTTTAGCATCAGTCCTTCCAAAGAAACCCAGGACTGATTTCCTTTAGGATGGACTGGTTGGATCTCCTTGCAGTCCAAGGGACTCTCAAGAGTCTTCTCCAACACCACAGTTCAAAAGCATCAATTCTTTGGCGCTCAGCCTTCTTCACAGTCCAACTCTCACATCCATACATGACCACAGGAAAAACCATAGCCTTGACTAGATGGACCTTTGTTGGCAAAGTAATGTCTCTGCTTTTGAATATGCTATCTAGGTTGGTCATAACTTTCCTTCCAAGGAGTAAGTGTCTTTTAATTTCATGGGTGCAGTCACCATCTGTAGTGATTTTGGAGCCCCCAAAATTCAAGTCTGACACTGTTTCCACTGTTTCCCCATCTATTTCCCATGAAGTGATGGGACCAGATGCCATGATCTTCGTTTTCTGAATGTTGAGCTTTAAGCCAACTTTTTCACTCTCCTCTTTCACTTTCATCAAAAGGCTTTTGAGTTCCTCTTCACTTTCTGCCATAAGAGTGGTGTCATCTGCATATCTGAGGTTATTGATATTTCTCCCAGCAATCTTGATCCCAGATTGTGCTTCTTCCAGCCCAGCGTTTCTCATGATGTACTCTGCATATAAGTTAAATAAGCAGGGTGACAATATACAGCCTTGACGTACTCCTTTTCCTATTTGGAACCAGTCTGTTGTTCCATGTCCAGTTCTAACTGTTGCTTCCTGACCTGCATATAGGTGTCTCAAGAGGCAGGTCAGGTGGTCTGGTATTCCCATCTCTTTCAGAATTTTCCACAGTTTATTGTGATCCACACAGTCAAAGGCTTTGGCATAGTCAATAAAGCAGAAATAGATGTTTTTCTGGAACTCTCTTGCTTTTTCAATGATCCAGCGGATGTTGGCAATTTGATCTCTGGTTCCTCTGCTTTTTCTAAAACCAGCTTGAACATCTGGAAGTTCGCGGTTCACGTATTGCTGAAGCCTGGCTTGGAGAATTTTGAGCATTACTTTACCAGCATGTGAGATAAATGAAATTGTGCGGTAGCTTGAGCACTCTTTGGCATTGCCTTTCTTTGGGATTGAAGTGAAAACTGACCTTTTCCAGTCCTGTGGCCACTGCTGAGTTTTCCAAATGTGCTGGCATATTGAGTGCAGCACTTTCACAGCATCATCTTTCAGGATTTGGAATAGCTCAACTGGAATTCCCTTACCTGCACTAGCTTTGTTCGTAGTGATGCTTTCTAAGGCCCATTTGACTTCACATTCCGGGATGTCTGGCTCTAGGTGAGTGATCACACCATCGTGATTATCTTGATCATGAAGATCTTTTTTGTACAGTTCTTCTGTGTATTCTTGCCACCTCTTCTTAATATCTTCTGCTTCTGTTAGGTCTATACCATGTCTGTCCTTTATCGAGCCCATCTTTGCATGAAATGTTCCCTTGGTATCTCTAATTTTCTTGAAGAGATCCCTAGTCTTTCCCATTCTGTTGTTTTCCTCTATTTCTTTGCATTGATCGCTGAAGAAGGCTTTCTTATCTGTCCTTGCTATTCTTTGAAACTCTACATTCAGATGCTTATATCTTTCCTTTTCTTCTTTGCTTTTCGCTTCTCTTTTCGCAGATATTTGTAGGCCTCCTCAGAGAGTCATTTTGCTTTTTTGCATTTCTTTTCCATGGGTATGGTCTTGATCCCTGTCTCCTGTACAATGTCATGAACCTCTGTCCATAGTTCATCAGGCACTCTATCAGATCCAGGCCCTTAAATTTATTTCTCACTTACACTGTATAAACATAAGGGATTTGATTTAGGTCATACCTGAATAGTCTAGTTATTTTCCCCACTTTCTTCAATTTAAGTCTGAATTTGGCAATAAGGAGTTCATGATCTGAGCCACAGTCAGCTCCCAGTCTTGTTTTTGCTGACTATATAGAGCTTCTCCATCTTTGGCTGCAAAGAATATAATCAATCTGATTTCGGTGTTGACCATCTGGTGATGTCCATGTGTAGAGTCTTCTCTCGTGTTGTTGGAAGAGGGTGTTTGCTATGACCAGTGCGTTCTTGGCAGAACTCTGTTAGCCTTTGCCCTGCTTCATTCCGTATTCCAAGGCCAAATTTGCCTGTACCCCAGGTGTTTCTTGACTTCTTACTTTTGCATTCCAGTCCCCTATAATGAAAAGGACGTCTTTTTTGGGTATTATTTCTAAAAGGTCTTGTAGGTCTTCATAGACCCGTTCAGCTTCAGCTTCTTCAGCATTACTGGTCAGGGCATAGGCTTGGATTACCGTGATAGTGAATGGTTTGCCTTGGAAACGAACAGAGATCATTCTGTCATTTTTGAGATTGCATCCAAGTACTGCATTTCAGACTCTTTTGTTGACTATGATGGCTACTCCATTTTTTCTAAGGGATTCCTGCCCACAGTAGTAGATATAGTGGTCATCTGAGTTAAATTCACCCATTCCAGTCCATTTTAGTTCGCTGATTCCTAGAATGTCGACGTTCACTCTTGCCATCTCCCGTTTGACCACTTCCAATTTGCCTTGATTCGTGGACCTAACATTCCAGGTTCCTATGCATTATTGCTCTTTACAGCATCGGACCTTGCTTCTATCACCAGTCGCATCCACAACTGGGTCTTGTTTTTGCCTTGGCTCCATCCCTTCATTCTTTCTGGAGTTAATTTCTCCACTTATCTCCAGTAGCATATTGGGCACCTACCGACCTGGGGAGTTCCTCTTTCATGGTCCTATCATTTTGCCTTTTCATACAGTTGATGGGGTTCTCAAGGCAAGAATACTGAAGTGGTTTGCCATTCCCTTCTCCAGTGGACCACATTCTGTCAGATCTCTCCACCATGACCCATCAGTCTTGGGTGACCCCACACAGAATGGCTTTGTTTCATTGAGTTAGACATGGCTGTGGTCCATGTGATTAGATTGACTAGTTTTCTGTGATTATGGTTTCAGTGTGTCTGCCGTCTGATGCTCTCTCGCAACACCTACCATCTTACTTAGGTTTCGCTTACCTTGGGCATAGGGTATCTCTTCACGGCTGCTCCAGCAAAGGGCAGCCACTGCTCCTTACCTTGGACTAGGGGTATCTCCTCACCGCCGCCCCTCCTGACCTTGAACATGGAGTGGCTCCTCTTGGCCCTCCTACACCCACGCAGCCACCACTCCTTGGATGTGGGGTTGCTCCTCTCGGCCGCCGCCCCTTAATCTCAGCTTAAGAATCCCTAAAGTTGTGAGAAAATTGGTGATAAAAAAGATGGACATGGCTGGGATGGAGGTGTAGGGAAGTGGCAAGCTGTTGTGCTCAGGAAAGGGTTGGTCTCACATTTCCATATAAATGCTACAAGGACAGTAGCAAAGGCTTCTTGCCAAATGATTAAGTCTGAAAGAAAGGGGACAGGGACATAAATAAATGTGTGTGCCCAGGGAATGGCTACAATGGTAGGACCTGGACTGGAAGCTGGGCAAAGAGAAAAGGGAGGATAGAAGTGGAGTGGGTCAGTGACAAGGTGTTGGTTGGAGTTCCAGTAGGGTCAAGAGTGGATCAGGAGTGAACTAGAAAGAGAGGTGGTGTTAGAGAAAGATACTTAAAATACCTAGAATACCTTCTGAGAGGAGCTGAAATGTTACCAGGTAGCAAGAAGACACATTTTTAAAGACTGTCTGGGCAGGACTAAGAAAAGCTTTAAAGTTATTTGGCTAAATTCTGCATTGGCAAGTGGGTTCATAACCACTAGCACCACCTGGGAAGCCCAATATGTTTATTAAAGGACAAATAAGAATATGCTACTTGAAGTCCTGGAGGCTCAGTGGTAAGGAATCTGCCTGCCAATACAGGAGACACAGGTCAGGAAGATCCCCTGGAGAAGGAAATGGCAACGCACTCCAGTATCCTTGCCTGGGAAATCCCATGGACAGAGGAGACTGGCAGGCTACAGTCCATGGCATCACAAAAGAGTCAGACATGACTGAGAAACTCAAAAGCTTGATGCATAAGGATCTTGAGATAGACAAACTGAACTGTAAATCTACAGTTATTTAGAATTTAGACTACTAGGAGATTTTACCTTGGAGAAGTGTTTTATCACTGACATTGTTTATCATTGACAGGGTATAATTGTAAATAAAAAGCACTGATTTATTTGGTTTTATTTTTGTATTTAAATTTTTTATGGCTCTGGTTCTAGCTTCACTTGGCTGCATTCTTGCTGTTTGACCTCCTAGAAGTAGATACACAAATACAAGATAACGATGCCATGGGACTTATGGGGTCTTCTTACCTTGTTTTAGGGAGCTGGGTTAAGTGGAGCTGATTGGCAGAGTAAGAATTGGGGCCAGGCTAAGGAGGAGGTGGTGCCAGCATAGGTCAGGGTAGGATTTATGGGGTGGAGGATGGAACAGTAATGAAGGGTCAGAGTCATCTGATTTAGAGGGAGTCTTTTCTTCCTGATCTTGGAACTTTGTCTCCTTAATGCCTTAGGGTCCTTCCCTCAAGCTTCCCTGTTGTTGCTCTGCTCTCCTTTGACATTTCTTTCCCGTATCCTGCCCACCCCTTAGACAAGATTCTTCCCAGATAAACTAAGCTTTAATATATCAGCAAGGCCCAGACCTTCAGCTAGTAATGGCTTTGGAGATCCTGGAGGACTCACCACTATCACATCTGCTATAGGCCCCAGTATATGGTGTAGGCAGGGAGTAGGAGACTCAGTGGGCTTCCCTGGTGGTTCAATGGTAAAGAATCCACCTGCTAATGCAGGAGATGAGGGAGACGCATGTTTGATCTCTGAGTCGGGATGATCCCCTGGAGAAGGAAATAGCAACCCACTCCAGTATTCTTGCCTGGAAAACCCCATGGACAGAGAAGCCTGGCAGGCTACTGTCCATAGGGTCACAAAGTGTTGGACATGACTTAGCAATGGAAAAACAAAGGGGACTCAGTAGGTCTAGATGCTCAGGTTATGAAGAGAGTCTTATAATAACTTCTAAAAAGCCTTTCACAGTGCTCTGCCATCTCTCTTGCTCTCTCCATGTTGTACTAGTGTGGGGTACATGGCAAGGGCATGTTTGCTACAAGCCATTCCCCATGAGCAACAGCACCCCCATGTCATTGTTCATTCTGTTGTCATGATCTTAAAGTGTACCAAGAAAATATAGACTTATTTTTAAGTCTCAGTGGAGATGTGAACCACCTCATTTGTTTCCAAAAATTTTCATGTATGTTCCTTGAACACCATTCACTTCTTGCTGCCAAGCAGCTTTGGGATCCTATCTGCTTTTTCCAGTGTTCACCAGGAGCTCAGTTTTGCCTTCCTGAAATTAATGTCTTCAGAATATCAAGACTTTAACTAATTATCTTGAATTAGTCATCTCAACAAATGTTGTAGCCAGACTTGGGTTTTCCTGGTGGAGAGGGCTGAGGATGAAGCATTTTGTTTTAGACATCATGCTGGGTGTCTGTATACCCCAGGGAAAGGGTTGGAATAAACAGAGACAGGCCTTACAACTAAATTTTTTCTCAACACATATCCTCACCTACCAAACACACTTCTCACATTATTTTACTCCTGGGGTGATTAGCAAGTTACCTCTCTTCCTCATTTACCAGGACTTTTAGATAAATAGGGCTTTACATTTTCAGCCCAAATGTAAAACTTTCTAGGTACAGAGAAAATAGATGAAAGACAGACAAGGAAAAGGTGAAAAGACAAAGAAAAACGGGGCAAGAATAAGCTGAGGGCCAGAAAGGAAGGAAAATGGGTAATTAGAAGTAAAACAGGAGTGACAGTGAGTGGAGAGAAAAAATAGGAATAAGAGGACAGAGATGAGAAAGAATAAACCCATGACGTGAAGTAGGATAAGAGAAAAGCAAAAGGGAATTCTAAATGCTGAGTCCTACCTTTGCCAGGAAACAGTAGAAACATGCAGGGGGCCTGTCTAGGGGTGGGGAAAGACTCTTCCTTACCCTCTAATTTTAGGCTCCTCTTCCGCTAGTATGCTTGACTTGGATGGCTAGTGTTTTATCAGTACCCTCTACTTGCCATTCTGGCTCTTCATCTCTCATCTACATTTGAATACACAAGTGCAACAGCTCATCCTGGTACAGAGGATGAAGATAACTAAGAGGGATGAAGATAACTAGAGGGAGCCCCTCTAGGGATGGAGAGGAGGAGACAGGACATTTCCTCTATTAGAGGAACCCTATCTTTATCTGAGTTTTCCTCATCCATCACATCCACCCCACAAAGCAGCATGTAAGACGCCAAGTTCAGATTTTCCCTTTATTTCCATCTTCATCGGGGGGTGAGGTATAAGGTTGGTCCAGGTGCCGGTGTTCTAACCTCACGTTTGCTTGGAACTTTTCCCGAGTCCATGACATTTTTGCCTGATTTTCCAATGTTTCTTCCTTTCCTGGTATTTACTCTGGAAACACTTTCATTTCTTCAGCAACACACCAAAGCTACAGCCTGGATGATAAGCTAGCTATGTCTGTAAATCCACGATTTTCCGCAAGCATTTGGCAACGGGGCCTGTCCTAGGGGGACCCCAAGAGGAGCCCACTCCTTCGGACTAGCGCTGGCAGCGCGCGGGCCACTTGCCGGCCACGCGTCAGGAAGGAGGTGGTGTGGGCACGAAGCGTAACTCTCGAGGACAGGAGCGACCGGAGGGTGGAGCCGATCTCAGCAGTCCCGGTTGCCCGGCGATCGCCTCGTAGGTCCGCACCCTCCTGACTTAGTCGGGTCACCTTGCACGCGATCTGGTTGAAAAGATCCCGCTCCACCACGTGCAGTATCACCACGGCGTCCCTGGACAGGGGCTTCTTCAGTATCTGCAACACAATGTCTCCCCGCTACCGGCGTTGTGTGTTCTGCCGCACCCCCTGTCACAGCGGCGGAAAGCACCCGTGCTGCTGCAACATTCCGGAGGATAAGTCTCCCGGGTGCCAGCTTGCTTCCCGTACATGTCCTCAGCCCTCTTGGGCTGTGACCTAGGTTTCCAGACAACCGGTTGGTTTCTTATAAATCGTTCCGCCCCGCCCACTTGCCGGCACAGAAGATAGTGGCGGGCCACTCTCTGGTGTGATTGGGCTCAGAACAAAGGCACCGCCCACTGATGATCAAGGAGAAGACAAACAGAGCTCCCAGAGAAGCTAATTGGCTGAAGAAAACAGATGACAGACGCTGATTGGGTGAGAGACAAAGGGTGGGGTGTAAGACTCTTGCATAGACTTGGGGCCTGAATAGAGCTAATAGTGTCGGTGGGTCTCCTGGAATTTAGGGCATAAACTTCCTGTGGAGTGCTCCTTCTCCACTTTATTATTATTATTTTTTAAAGTTTATTTATTTAAAACTGCGTTGGGTCTTAGTTGCGTGTGCAGGCTTCTCTCTGGTTGAAGGATGTGGGCTCAGTTGCTCTGAGACATGTGGGATCCTAGTTCCCTGACCAGGGATGGAACCCACATTCCCTACAATGGAAGGCGGATTCTTAACCACTGGACCACCAGGGAAGTCCCCCTTCTCCACTTTGAGTCAGGATTTCAGATCAAAGCTGTAGCAATTTGTCTCTCTTTGAACCAGGGGAGTGGAAGGTGATTTTTCTATTTAGAAAGAAGAAGATATTGAGAACTCAGAGGGTACAGTAATACTATCAGATAGAGCTTTTCCCAAAGCAGGAGATAAAAAGGAAGCTATGGTGCCATCTAGAATCCAGAAAAAATAAATGTCATGAGGATAAATGAAATGTCCCCCAACATGAACCCCTAAGCCTCCTCACAAGTTCTTCATGGGGAGACTTAGGAACTTAACATGAAAAAAGCAATTGGCAATTTCAAGAGGCTGTAAAGTCTGTGTAACTCAACAGAGCTAAAGCAACAAAAAGCTCAAATTTAATAATAACTTTTGAAATGGGGTGGTAAAATGGAATTCTTAGATTGGGCTAAATACTGAAGGCAGTTTGGGCTAAGAACTAAAGGCAGAAAAGAAATATAGAGAATCTCCTCTTCCCAAAGAGGAGAGTTGGACAAAGAGATCGCAAAGAGTTGGACACGACTGAGCGACTTCACTTTCACTTTTCCTCTTCCCATCCATGCCAAAGAAGTTAGTGCTTGTCTTCAGTACCTACAAAGGAAGGTGACTATTGAGAGGCTTGGTTCATCCCTTACTTCAGTGATGTAAGAAATTGAAGAGAGATTGAGAGGGAAAAAAAAAAGGGGGATTTGTTTGGAGAGGGTTATTGGAGGATTAAGGGGTTTAGAGCTTTGTAATTTTGAACCATGTCAGATTGAGAGAACCAAGAGTGTGCTTGAGTCTCAAATCAAGTAAGGGACTTTTTATTATTATTATTATTATCTAAGAGTAACCAAGAATTATTAAACTTGTTTGTAATTTCATCCATGGGAAAGAGAAAATAGGATTTTACAGATGTCTACTAAGGGACCATGAAGGGAAAGAAAATATTTTTTTTTCTGTTTGTCCCCTGTGGAGTCCTATTCTTTGGATTAATGAAGGATCTTTTTTAATTAGTAAAGTATCTGGAATATGTGAGTGATCTTTCCTCCAATCTTATATTAGGCAGACAAATACCATTTTGAGTCATTGGTATCATAATTCAAGAGTATGATATAGGTAGGACATACTGGATTCATCCTAAGGGGTAGTTTATGATTGGATACCATGTTATTTTGACTGTCTAGGCCGCACAGGAGAAGCCTGAGATAGCCAACAATCATCATATACCGACAACAAACACACAAGCAAATAATTTCAGAGAACTAGAAGTGCTGTGAAGGAAATAGACACAGCGGGCAGAGAACGACAAAAAGGATCTGAATAGGTGAACTTGGAGCTGAGATTTACATAATAAGAAGGAAAACAACCACATGAAGAGATGGAGAGTGGGTATTCCAGAGAGAAGGGACTCTCTCCAGCGTGTTTGGTACATTAGAAAAATAGTAAAAACAAACAAAAAAAAGTGGGACTAGTAGGACAGAGTGGACAAAGTAAGGAAAGGTCGGGGAGGCCAGAGAAACAGCTAAAGGTCAGACCACACAGGCCTTGATGTCATAGTAAGGGTTTTGGATTGCACTGGTGACCATGAAATGTTTTAAGCAGAAGATTTCCTCCTTCCTGCCTTGTGTGGGTGAGAGCAGAAGGAAGCAGATCAATCTAGCAAACACTCTGTAGATGTGATTGTTTTAGGATATTGAGATGGAGAGATTATTTGGATTATCTTTGTTATTTTTGTTCAGTTGCTAAGTCGATTCCAGCTCTTTGCTGGACTGCAGCATGCCAGGCCTCCCTGTCCTTCACTATCTCCTGGAGTTTGCCCAAGTTCATGTCCATTGAATTGGTGATGCCATCCAACCATCTCATCCTCTGTGCCTTCTTCTCCTTCTGCCTTCAATCTTTCCCAGCATCAGGGTCTTTTCCAATGAGTTGTCTCTTCACATCAGGTGGCCAAAGTATTGGAGCTTTAGCATCAGTGCTTCCAATGGGTATTCAGGGTTGATTTCTTTTAGGATTGACTGGTTTGATTTCCTTACAGTCCGAGGGACTCTCAAGAGTCTTCTCCAACACCACAGTTTGAAAGCATCAATTCATCTGCACATATCCTTCTTTATGGTCCTACTCTTACATCCTTACATGACTACTGGAAAGACCATAGCCTTGACTATACGAACCTTTGTCAGGAAAGTGATGTCTTGGCATTTTAATATGCTATCTAGGTTTGTCTTAGCTTTCCTTCCAAGAAGAAAGCATCTTCTGATTTCATGGCTGCAGTCACCATCTGCAGTGATTTTTGAGCCCAAGAAGAGAAAATCTGTCACTGCTTCCACTTTTCCCCATTCTATATGCCATGAAGTGATGGGCCCAGATGATCTTAGTTTTTTTAATATCGAGTCTTAAGATTTTATTTTTTGGGGATTTTCTAGGTGGGTCCAAACAGTTTCACAAATGTCCCTATAAAAGAGAAGTACAGGGAGATTTGATGCAGACAAAAGGAAAGGTAGCAACATGACTAGAGAGAAATTGGAATGATGTGGCCACAGGCTTGGGATTGCCAGTTCATTACCAGAAGCTACAAGAGGCAAGGAAAGGATTTTCCCCTAGAATCCTTGTAGCAGAATATTGCTCTGATGACAGCCTCATACTAACTTGAGGCCTTCATAACTATGAGTAAAAAAAATGTCTGTTGTTTTTAACCACCAAGTTTGTGGAGATGTTACAGCAACTACAGAAAACTAATACAGGTGACCTGGAGTAAGGTTTTAGCAGTGAAAAAAGCTGGAAATGATCGGATTCACAACAAATTTTTGCAGATAGTATCAGCAGGACTAGATGATGTAGTTAAGGATGATTCTGAGGTTTTTGTTCTGAACAAGTGGGTGAACGATGGTAACATTTACTGGGAACCTGGGTCTCTTGCATTGCAAGTGGACTTTTTTACCGTTTGAGCCACCAGGGAAGCCCTTTAAAGCCAAGGGGCCAAATAAATCAAACAAGAAGAAAAAAGTCCAGAAGAGAGAGGACTTGGTCCACGGAAAGACCCCAAGCTGATTCTCTGAAGAGGATCCAACAAAGGAAGGGAAGAGCCAGTGAGGAGGGAGGAAAACCAGGTGTGTGTGAAGTCACAGAAGCTAAACTTCTGTGAGGGGACAGGGGTCATGGAGGGAAATATCTACATTGTCAGATATTGCTTTAAGGGTAGAGAAGCAGAGATGGAGAAGGAAATGGCAACCCACTCCAGTATTCTTGCATGGAGAATCCCAGGGACAGAGGAACCTGGTGGGCTGCCGTCTGTGGGGTCGCACAGATTGGACAGGACTGAAGCGACTTAGCAGCAGCAGCAGCAGCAGAGAAGCAGAGAACAGACCACTGCCTTTAACAAAGTGACTGCCCCGGGTGACATTGACATAAGCCGTTCAGTGGCTTGGAAGACAGAAAAGCTCCATTGGAGTCAACTGAAGAGAGAACGGAAGTGCGGAATCAGTTCAGTTCAGTCGCTCAGTCGTGTCCGACTCTTTGTGACCCCATGAATCGAAGCACGCCAGGCCTCCCTGTCCATCACAAACTCCCGGAGTTCACTCAGACTCACGTCCATCGACTTAGTGATGCCATCCAGCCATCTCATCCTCTGGCGTCCCCTTCTCCTCCTGCCCCCAATCCCTCCCAGCATCACAGTCTTTTCCAATGAGTCAACTCTTCGCATGAGGTGCCCAAAGTACTGGAGTTTCAGCTTTAGCATCATTCCTTCCAAATAAATCCCAGGGCTGATCTCCTTCAGAATGGACTGGTTGGATCTCCTTGCAGTCCAAGGGACTCTCAAGAGTCTTCTCCAACACCACAGTTCAAAAGCATCAATTCTTGCAGTGCTCAGCCTTCTTCACAGTCCAACTCTCACATCTATACATAACCACAGGAAAAACCATAGCCTTGACTAGATGGACCTTTGTTGGCAAACTAATGTCTCTGCTTTTGAATATGCTATCTAGGTTGGTCATAACTTTCCTTCCAAGGAGTAAGCGCCTTTTAATTTCATGGCTGCAGTCACCATCTGTAGTGATTTTGGAGCCCCAAAAAATAAAGTCTGACACTGTTTCCACTGTTTCCCCATCTATTTCCCATGAAGTGATGGGACCAGATGCCATGATCTTCGTTTTCTGAATGTTGAGCTTTAAGCCAACTTTTTCACTCTCCTCTTTCACTTTCATCAAGAGGCTTTTTAGTTCCTCTTCACTTTCTGCCATAAGGGTGGTGTCATCTGCATATCTGAGGTTATTGATATTTCTCCCGGCAATCTTGATTCCAGTCCACAGCAAATCTGGGCAACTTTTCAGATGACTTCTGTAGTGCGTGCGTGTTCAGTCACTTCAGTCATGTCTGACTCTGTGCGACCCCATGGATTGCAGGCTACCAGGCTCCTCTGTCCATGGGATTCTCCAGGCAAGAATAGTGGAGTGGGTTGCCATTCCCTTCTCCAGGTCACTTCTGTCGGAGAACAGGGAATTGGGAGGGAGAATAAAAGATAAACTACGAAGTAGGAACAGTTGCAGAGGCCACATCCCTGGGCTGTTTGAAGGGGCTGGGGTCGGCGCACGGGAGGAGGGCCTATGAACTCCATTTCCCTAAGCCTTCGGCCACCAAACACAGGAGCTCGCCGGGGCAGCGACCCTTCTATAGCCTTTGCACTGTTCAGCCAGGAGCGTGAGCAGTTTGTATGGGAACCACGGCTCCCAGCAGGCGTTGCGCTGAGTGGCCAATGCGCAGGCGCGCGCAGGCAGCCTTCGACTCTCCCCTTCCCCCAAACCCCGGCGCCAGGTCCAGGCTGGAGTCACCGACGCGAAGGGGGACGGGTTCCTCTTAAAAGAGAAACACCGGCGGCGCGCGCGAGGTGGGCCCCTGTCCTCCCGCCGCTCTCCGGGCCTGCGCGCGACACGGGGGAGGCGCAGGCGCAGTCGGGATGAGGGCGGGTGGGGGCGCTCAGGTAAGGCCGGGGTGGGGGTGGTTCGCGGCGGGAGCTCTGGGCGGCCGGGGAGCTGCCTTAGGAATTGGTCCATCCGACGCAGTGTGAGTGTTCAGTGGGGCGGCCCAGAACGGAGTGGGGGGGTGCCCTCCAGACCCCCGCCCCTCCCCCCGCCCCCCGCCCCGGCTCTACCCAAGTCGTCCCAACTGTGAGGAGCTCTTCCAGTGCAAACGACTTCTTCCCTCATTTACCAGTAAAGACTCAGGCCTTTTTCAATATAAAACTGTTACCTTACCCTTTACCCCGCTCTAGTTGAAATTTTCTTACCCCATAGCTCCAGTTCTGCACTTCAGTGTGCCGGGTATCAGGCCATTCTGACTTTGATGCTGTCCCCTTACCTCCCACCCCCACGATACCCACCGCCTAGCACTAGTTTACACGCCCTGACAGGTAAGCAGATGTGGTTTGGACCCGGTGGTGGCGAATGCTGTTGCAGTGGTTTGGTTCTGCCCCAGTTCACCGATGAGGAAACTGAGGCCCCGGCAAAGGGTGGAGTTGGGGCCTCTGGACCCGTATCCGATCAGCATCTCCTCCGGGGCCTCTGGACCCGTATCCGATCAGCATCTCCTCCACCCCGCAGGCCCTGGTACTCATGGCGGCCTCCCCTGCGGACGCGTCCCGCAGGCGGCGGGAGAAGCGGCGGCAGCTGGATGCACGCCGAAGCAAGTGCCGCATCCGCCTGGGTGGCCATATGGAACAGTGGTGCCTCCTCAAGGAGCAGCTGGGCTTCTCCTTGCACTCGCAGCTGGCCAAGTTCCTGTTGGACCGGTTAGGGCCCGGGTCAGGGGTTCTGAGGGAGGGGACCCAGGCTACGACACCCAGCACCTTACCCATCCCCTGTCCCCGACACCAAGTATAGTCCTGCTGCTCCTTCCCACTGGCAGATTTCTCATTTCAGAAGCAAGGCCAGTGTGGTTTGTGACCTCCCACGGTCTTCCCCCACCTCTTGGTTCCCAGAGGATAGAGGACCCCTTAAGTGTGTGAGTGGCTAGAACTGAGGGCAGTTGGTCACATGGGCCCTCACTTGACCTGCCTCTTGTCCCCCTGGCAGGTACACTTCTTCAGGCTGTGTGCTTTGTGCAGGTGGGTAGGGAATGGCTTGGGGTAGAGAATTAGGAGCCAGAGAGGGAAGAGGGGGCAACAGGGAGTGGTGTGACCTAGAAATACCCTCCCTATGGGGACTGGATCAGAGGGAGCCTTGAGTGAGTTTGGGAAGAGATGGGGGGAGTTGGACAGCTGAGAGGGGCCACCTGTGGAGAAGGGAGTAGGGGGTTGGGGTACAGGGCTGTCTGAATGTGGCTTTCCAGGATGAGACGAGAGGGCCTCCCAGCTCACCCTTGACTGTTGCCTTTACTGCTCTAGGTCCTGAGCCTGTGGCCCCCAAGGGACTGCAGTATCTGGTGCTTCTATCTCACGCTCACAGCCGGGAGTGCAGCCTGGTTCCTGGGCTGCGGGGACCTGGGGGCCAAGATGGGGGGCTTGTGTGGGAGTGTTCAGCTGGCCACACCTTCTCCTGGGGCCCCTCTTCAGGCCCCAAATCTCCAGAGGAGCCAAATCTGACCCCTCTTCCAAGTACTGATGAGAGGAGCTGGTGCCCAGAGGCCAAGAGTGGGCAGGAGCCTGCAGGTAGGCTGGGGGAAAAAAGAGTTATGGAGGAAAAAAGAGGGGAACTCAGAACCCTATTCTGTAACTCAGAATCCCATTCTTCAAAAATTATCCTTTCTCAGTGGAAAAACTCTGCTGATAAGGAAATATATCCTCAATATATTTTTAGGTATGAAAAGCAGAATACAGAATTGGATGTATTGTATGTTACCACTGGTGGATAAATAAGAGAAAAAAGGAATTTATTTGTATGTACTTATGAATGTATAAAAATTTCTGGAAGGGCATATAGGAAAACAGGTTACCTATAGGAAGACTGAGGTGGCTGGAATACAGATTGGAAAGGAGACTTTTCACAGTGTACCTTTTTATACTTGTTTCTTTTTTTGGGCCATGTGAAATGTACCATGTCTAAAATCAAACAATCCCTCCCACTCCAGTAGCCTGTTCCCCCTCTTCCTTCTTCCTAAGAGTCTTCCCACCACTTCAGGCCTTAGAACTTCACCTGTCCTCATCCCTCCAGTACAGAATTCCTTCCCTTTTGACCCTACCCATGCCCACAGGTTTGGAATCTAACTGTGATGAGAGGGCTCAGGAGGCCAGGATGCCCAGGTGAGTCTGGGGTTGGGGAACAGCGGGGGACAAGATAGACCTGGGTGGACAATGGAAGTGAGGGAGCAGGACTTCACACTTGCCTTCCTTGGACCTGCAGGGGGGCGGGACCCCCACCGGAGACCTTCCCATCCCTCGGAGAAGATGGGGAAGAGGAAGAGGAGGATGAAGAGGAAATGCTCAGTGATGCTAGTCCCTGGACCTACAGCTCCTCCCCAGATGAGCAAGTTGGGGCTGAGGGAGGATTCTGAACAGAGTGGGCTAGTTGCGGGGCAGGGTGGGGGTGGCTGGGGCAGGGGGCTCTTGGAGCTTTGCTTTGCAGACTTCAGGGAGTGGCTTGTTGGTGGAGAGGGCAGGGTAGGCTTTGGGGAAGGCAGAAAGAATTAGAGATTTTGAACTGGGTGGAAAGTGAGTTTGGGATCTTTGCAATTTAGGGATTGGGATTGGGCTGGGGCTGGCTGAGGATCCATGAGATAATGCCCTCCTCTTCATTCTCCTTTCAGCAGTGAGCCAGATGTCCCCAAACCACCCCCTTCCCCTGTCACCCATGCACTTAAGGATGGGGAGATAGCCCCGGCCCCTGCAGCTGTCCCAGCTCCTCTTGCTTCGCCATCCTCATCAGCATCCTCATTGGGTTCTGGAGCTCCCGGGCCTGTAGAAGTCAGGATCCAGCCAGAGCTCAGGGGGACCCCTCAAGCAGACCAGCAGACTGAGCCCCTGGCCAGGTAACCTGATGGCTGAGACAGAGGGCAGGGGCATCCTGGGACATGGCCCTCCCTCGAGGCCCTCTGCTCCCTCTTTGCTGCCCATAGCCCTGGGAGTCAGGCTCAATCTGCTCTGGCCTCGGCATGGGATGAGGACACTGCTCAGATTGGCCCCAAGAGAATTAGGTAGGACTGGGGAAAGAGGCCCTGGTAGGGAAGGGTGAGGAGGGAGGTGGAGGAGAGCCTGCACAAGTCCTCCCGCTTCCTGTTCTCCTTCCTCAGGAAAGCTGCCAAAAGAGAGCTGCTGCCCTGTGACTTCCCTGGCTGCGGAAGGATCTTCTCGAACCGGCAGTATTTGAATGTGAGGATGTGAGGGGTACAGGTTGGATTCTGTGTAGCCTCATGGGTGGAGGAGGAGGGCTGAAGGAGAAACTGAGGTAAAGAAACCTGGGGTGTGGGGGGAATTCAGAGCCAGGGAGAGAAGGGTTGGGATGGATGTGCAGAGCTTGCCTACAGTTATAATCACTAATCCAGATGACTGGTAGATAAGGCAGGACACCAAGCCTCAGGTGCACAGCTGCTGCCACTACTGCTTGTTGCACAGGCCCTCTGTTGACCACATGGAGATAATGGTGGCATTCCTCAGGCTTTGGAGGTGCTAGTGACTGTTCTAAGTACTTGATATGTGTTGAGTCTTTTGATCTTCTCAACATTCTTGTGGAGTGGGCGCTGATACTATTCTTGCTTTTCTGATGAGGAAAACAAGGAACACAGAAAGATTAAGCATTGCCCAAGGCTTCTCATTAGTGTGTCCTGGTGCTAGGGTTCCTCAGTCCATTGGACTGCCTTGCTCTGCTGGCTTATGTGGGTGGTCCTGCACTAGAAGGTTAAGGAGACAGTCTTGTCCTCAGCCTTACTACAGGAGAGGTGAGGCACAGAGCGGGAAGAGTCCAAGCCCCACACTCAGCGAGAGCTGTCACAGGGTTTTGAGGCTGGGGGACCCTAGACCAGAGGGATGGTGAGGCCTGGGTGGATGGGATTTGGGAGAAGGGGAAGGTCCCCATGTGGTTGCAAAGCTCTAGGCTTTTGATAAGAACAGCAGGGCTGGTCAGACATATTTGATTCTGTTAATGAAGGAGACTGAAGTAGCTCCCAGCAGTAGTTTAAATATGGGGAAATGGGATTATGGAGAAAGGGAAAGAGCTCATGCAGCTTAGTGAGCCAGAACGTGAAAATTAGACCAGATAAAAAGAGAAATATTTCCTAGAAATACTTGGGGAGTTAAGGTTGAAGAACACACTACCCTTAAAAGTGTTCCAAATTGAGAGAGTGCGTGTTTCCAAAGCACATTTAGGAGAAAATTATATAACCCCATGGTGAGCTATTAGTAAAATGTAGGCCATCTGAGAGACACTGTTGGGCATTGATATTGATATCAAGGAGAATAATCATAACCACCTAAAATGTGTTCCCATCCCTGGCAGATGGCAAATATATAGTTAGGGAACCAGGAATGTCAGCAGAACTGCATTTTGTTCAGGGAACTGGGCATTGCAGGGTGAGGTGACAAGGAGGTGAGATAATAGAACTTGAGGGCAGGGCAGAGTAAGGACAGGGTGGGATCAGGAAGGGATGGGATTGGGGTGCTCACGTATAGGTGAGGACTGGACTATAGGTGAGGCAGTGACAAGAATTGTTAAGGAAGAGGGCAGAAGAGCCTGCCTGCTGGGTCAGCTCTGGTGGTCTCCCTGAGAAAGCCATGTGCTTCCTTCCCTAGCACCACAAGAAATACCAGCACATCCACCAAAAGTCCTTCTCCTGCCCAGAGCCAGCCTGTGGGAAGTCCTTCAACTTTAAGAAACACCTGAAGGAGCATGTGAAGCTGCACAGTGGTGAGTGGTATAAATGCCTTCTCATCTCCCCACTGTGGGTCCTGTCACCTCCCCCTGTGGGTACCTTCACCTTCCCCACGAGGCCCATCACCTCTTATCTGCAGGTTTTGTCACATTGCTCTGGGATAACTCTTCATTCACACACTCATCCTGCCCTCTCTTTTTGTTGAGATCTTGCCTGCTTTAAACTGTTCTAAGTGCTGGGATTTGGCAGTGAATAAAGCAGGCAGTACTCACCTTGTAAGATGTCCACTCTACTGGCACTGGGCCACAAGAGCTGTGAAAAGTGCTTTGAGCAAAGACCTAAGTGAAGAGAGAATGGAGGCTTAGCCACACCCACAAGCAGCTCATGAGAGGACCCTAAACTGGCATCTCCAAGCATGATCCAGGAATGGAGAGGAAGACACGAGGTTAGAAAGGAAGGAAGAGAGGTCAAATAGGTGGTAGAGGCCTCCAAGACCATCTTCATGATGGCTTGGCTCCTGGCCACATATGATGGGCACCAGTATGTTGGAGGGAGGGACACAACTGATTTTAAAAGGAGCACTGTGACAGCCATGTGAAGAATAGAGGGACCGCAGAAATGTGCTGCACAGTAATGACGACCTGGACAGTTGAGTTGGTGAGAAGTGGCTGGAGACTGACGAGTGAAGATGGAGCCAGGGCTACTGTGGGTAGAACAGATTGTCCATGGGTAGGACTGTAGAGTCAGGGAAGACTTGGAAAAAGATTTGAACCTGAGCAACTGGGTAGAAGGTGATGTGATTCCCTGAAAATGACAGAGAAGCAGGTTTCAGGAAAGGGACATGACATTTTATTTGGGACATGCTAATCAGGTGTCCCAGAAAACATGAATCTGAAGTTCAGAGATGTTGGGTAAAAAAGAAAAACTTGTTCATCATGAGCACTTGGGTGGTGTTTAGAGCTGTGGGTGGAGTGTTTCTACAGGGAGAGACTGAACATAGGTAGAGAAGAGGTCTGAGCAGGGCAGGTGGGAAGGTCAGCTACAGAGGGGCCAGGGAGGCAGCTGAAGAGCAGTATCCGAGGAGCCAAGTGGAGAAAGCGCTCTAGGGAGGAGGGAGGGGTGACCTATGCCAGTGCTGCCGAACTGTGTGAGATGAGGATGTGGACAGGCCACCAGACAGGGTAGTGGAAAGCTATCCTTGACCAGATGACAAAATGGCATGTAACAAGGGAGATAACAGCCAGCAGTGGGTGGGTCTGGAGCAGAGAGGAGCTGAGGAAGTGAAGATAGTAAGTACGGACAACTCTTTGGAGTTTTGCTGTGAAGGCAAGCAGAGGAGTAGGTATAAGCTGGAGGGCAGGATCGTACAGAGATGATCCCACAGAGAGGAAAGGCTTGCTGATGCCAGGGTTGGGCAACCTCAAGTCAGTGAGGAGGGGGTGTGTCTGGGCACAGTTGGAAGGCAGCCACAGGGAAGCAGGGACTATTCACATATATGGGCACAGAAAGCAAGTTGCCTGGTGGATTAGGTGAGGGGAGGATGTGGGCCTTCTTTCCTGGCTCTTTTCTTCTGGGTGACTTATAAAATGAGGTCATTGTTGAGTGAGGTTGGTAGAAAGAGGAGGTCATGTGGAAAATGCCCTTCTGGACTCTAGAAAGTGGGAGTGAACTGACCAAGGAGATGCAGAGGTACTGTGGCAGGGCAGTGGGGAGGCTCGAGGCTTGCAGTTGTGTATGAAAGTAGAGCCCAAGGTGGGGTAGTGGGGAGTTGTAGGTTGTCTGCCCTGCTCAACACACATGTATGTGCAGGCCTGGAGCAACCAAGTGTTGTATTTATCCTGAGTTGGGTTTTAACCAGGAAAATATAGCTAAGGAAGAGAGAGACAGGTAAAGTGAAGGAAGGCCATGAAGATGCCTTGGAAATGGACTGGTCAGAGAAGGCAGGGAGACAGTGGGCCACTGAACTGGCAGCCTGGAGTTGTAGGATTACTGTAACAGGACAAAGGATGTGACTGGAACTACGATGCTTGAAATTGTGATTTCTACATGGGGCAGTGATGGTGCATAACCTGGGAGTGGTGGCTGAGGAGTGTAGGGGGGCCAGGTTAGTGAGGGTCTGGGAACCAGGAGAGTGGAGGGCTGGACATGTAGAGAACAAATTGACACCAGTTGTAGTGACTGAGGAGAGAGCCTGGAGCAGGAGTTGTGTGGAGTGCAAGTTAGTGATGGGGATGAAGGCTGTAGGTACATGTGTGTGTGGTCTGATGGCAGGGTATACAGAGCAGTGGTTGGGCAGAAGACTACAGGATGCATTGAAAAGGATGGCTATCTCCGCTGCTGCAGGAAGTGTAGGAGAAATGTACCAGGCTGGCGGTCAGGTTCAGGGAGAAAGGAGAGGGGATTGGCTCTTGATACCCACAGGGTGTCTGTCAGGTCACAGGGCACTGTTGTGGGGCTGGGAGGAGTGACATGCAGACTAAATAGGGACAGTACTCCTTTGGAGGACTGGAAGGGGTGGGCCAAGGAGGGCCTCAGTTTGGGGATGGATGCTTGGCTATCCCCTGTGTGCCCACAGACACCCGAGACTACATTTGTGAGTTCTGCGCCCGGTCTTTCCGCACCAGCAGCAACTTGGTCATCCACCGGCGCATCCACACTGGAGAGAAACCCCTACAGTGAGTGTGGGGAAGGGAGCCTGGTGTGGGGTGAAGTGGGGAGGTGCTGGAAGGACACCTGGGAAGCTGGGACCAGGAGGAGCCCCTGGGGAGGTCAAGATGGGCTGAGGCACCTGCCCTCACTCTTCTCCCCCTGGTTTAGGTGTGAGATCTGCGGGTTTACCTGCCGCCAGAAGGCATCCCTGAATTGGCACCGGCGCAAGCATGCAGAGACGGTGGCTGCCTTGCGATTCCCCTGTGAGTTCTGCGGCAAGCGCTTTGAGAAGCCCGACAGTGTTGCAGCTCATCGCAGCAAAAGCCACCCGGCCTTGCTCCTGGCCCCACAAGAACTATCCGGTCCAGTGGAGTCCTGTTCCAGCATCTTGGCCTCTGCATCCCTGGGGGCCAGTGAAGGATCCAGGTCCACTCTGGCTCCTCAGGCTCCCATTCTGCTCCCTTAGCAGCGAGCATTCCTCAGAATTTGGGGATCCAGGTCCCAGGGACTGGAAAGGAGCAAGAAGGGCAAGATGCCTGGTGTCCAGGAACTAGGGTGATGGGGAATGCAGGGCAGGGGCAAGACCAGATTTTAGGGGAGCCAGGCTACTTGAGTCTTCCTAAAGGACAGAATAAACCCAGTATTTTACATAGACCTGTGTGGGCAGAGTGAGTATTTTGGCACCTGAGGTACAGAAATCTTGATTCTTTTAGAAACAGGCTCTGCTGGAATGTGCCTGAGTGTACCCTAAGTGCAGTCCCCCACTTGCCCTCACTGTGAGGACCCAGCTTTCTTTTCCAATTCACTTTGGCTTCCCTTTTTTCTGTGGAGAGTCACACACACTCTTGCCTTCAAGCAAGGCAGGGTGTGATCACTAGGTCATTCCAGAGGGATGGGCTGGAGAAGGATTAGAGGTATGTGACTCGGGGCCACATTTCTATTCTTTGTTAACCAAGACAACCAGATGTATAGGGGCCCCTGAAGAGTCTTGCCTTCCAGTGAAAAAAATGAGGGGGCTATACATCCACGGTTGCTGATGTAGCCTGGGAAGGGACCAGAGACCTTGATTTTTGAAAGGTCCTGTTTCTTGGGTGACTTGGTGTCTGTGAATACAGCAGCCTCAGGTTTAACAAAGGGAGCTCTTGGCATCTAGAACTCAAACAATTCTTTATTTCACCACCTGCAAGAAAAAAAAAAGGCCAATTCCAGGGAATTTTCAGCCCTGCACTGTGGCCTCTGTGGAGCTGTTTTCCTATGGTTCCAAGCGTGATTTGTACATAGCATTCTCACTCCACTTGGCAGTGCCTAGCTTTGTGGACCCATGTGGTCTTGACTCAGGTCCCAGGCTATTGTCCCCTACCTGGAGAACACTATCCTGAGAAGCACCCTGATCTGTACACCAACAGGTCTGTCCCATGAGACAGGTGGGCAGCCATGCTGAGGGCTCATGCCCACCTTTACATGCTGTGAAGCACTTCTCTGAGTGCTTCTGATATGGAGATATCTTTCAGAAAAGTGAGGTCTCCCACTATTTCTCTGCAAATTTCCTATCTCTCAGAAGCTGAGGGAAAAAGCAGCAAGAGACTAACAGCCAAGTGAAAGGAAGAGGCAAGAAGACCACTGGTGGGATGTGACTCTAGCCACATCTATAGTCATTACCTGAAGAGATAGGATACCAAAAGTACCCAGAAAGAAAAGGTAGAGGGGACTCAGGCTGCAAAAAGGAGATGGAATAAGAGAAGACAGAACAATGATGGGAAGACAGGCAAGACCTGAGAGCACAGCAGCAGGGATGTGAAACATCAATACTTGGATGCTCTTCTACTCGTGGGGTCTGAGAGGTTTTCCCTAAACCTACACCTCAGAGGGGAAGAAGGAAGGGCTGAGGACAGGCAAGGAGCTGACAAGCGACATAGACGTAGGGGTGCGGTGAGAAGCCAGGTTTAGTTCTACCAAGAGAGATGGAGAAAGGTGATAGGCCATGCTGTCTTTCCACAGACCTCTGTCTGCGAGTTGTCCCACCGTCCCTGTGGCATTGTATGAGTGCTTGTCTAGCCCACCCCAGAGAAGTCTCAACAAGTCTCTCTCAACTGAGACAAAAAAAGCCCTGGCTTTTCCTGTCCTGCTTGCCCAGCAACGATGAGTGCAGTGCCTGCCTTGGGCTGAGTGGCAGCGGCAGCAGGAGCAGTGGAGGCACGAGCACGCCTGTGAGCTCGCTGGTGCTGTGACAGGGAGCGGCTGTGGCTAAAACATTTGCCACACTCCGCACATTCCGCTGGCCGCTCGCCCAGGTGCGTCTTGCGGTGCAGTGCCAGCTTGGAACCCACACTGAAGGCCTTGCCACACTCAGGGCACTTGTGGGGCTTGTGGCCAGCATGGTTGCGCCGGTGCACATTGAGGTTGGAGACGCATGTGAAGCACTTGCCGCACAACTCACAGCGGTAGGGTTTCTCACCTGTGTGTGTGCGCCTGTGCTTCGTGAGGTCTGAGCGGTCGCTGAAGCAGCGGCCGCACTCAGTACATGGGAAGGGCCTCTCACCTGTGTGGATGCGCTGGTGCACCACCAGGTCAGAGCGCTGCCCAAAGCCCTTGCCACATGTGGCACAGGCATGTGGCCGCTCTCCCTGATGGCTGCGTCGATGGCGCAGCAGCGTGGAGCTCTCACTGAAGCGTCGCCCGCAGTCGCTGCAGGCGTAAGGCTTCTCGCCCGTGTGTGTGCGCTGATGGCGCACCAGTGTGGCACTCTCCAAGAAGCCCTTGCCGCAATCCGGGCATTTGAAAGGTTTCTCACCCGAGTGCGTCTGCAGGTGTCGCGTTAGTGTGGAACTCTTGCCAAAGCTCTTGCCACACACACCACACTGGTGTGTGTCCGGAGCACCTGGCTGCCGAAGTGTGGAGTCACTGGGGCTCCTGGCTGCATGAACACGCAAATGGCTCCGAAGTCCAGCGACGCTGCGGAAGGCCCGCGAGCACTGTGTGCAGCGGTGGAGGGTGTCAGCAGGCACGGTAGGTGTTCCCCATGGGTGCGCCCGTGCCAGGTGGAAGCGCAGCGCGCTCTGGCGGAAGGCTCGAGGGCACAGCGGACAGCGGTGGGGCCTCTCGGGAGGGTGCCAGCGGCGCCGGTGCAGTAACAGAGCCGGGAGGTGTGGAAAGCATCCGCCACAAGCTCGGCAGCGGCAGGAGCGGATGCGCCGCCTGTGTACGCTCTGGTGCAGGTCAAGGCGGCCGCTGTGGCGGAAGCTCTGGCCACACTCACTGCAGATGTAGAGCGTCTGGCCCGCGTGAGCGCGTCTATGTGCACGGAGGTCAGAGGCCTCTGCGCATCGCTCGCCACACTCTAGGCAGCGGAAGCTGCTGTCACGACTGTGGACGCGCTCATGCCGCAGCAGCACTGAACTGTAGCGGAAGCTCTTGCCACACTCACTGCACCCATAAGGTCTGCCCGCTGCCACCTCTGAGGCAGCGAACATGGTGAGGGCCAAGTCGGGAGCCCTCAGCGTGCAGAGTGCCACTCACACTCTGGAGTCCACCTTCTCCATCTGAGTTATTTTTAAGGCATAGAAAGGGAGCAGTAGCAAAGGGAAGGGAGAGAGGCCTGGAAAATTGGTTTGTAGATTCCAGGGTTCCTTCTCTCATGGCAGGTGCTGTGGCTGTTTCAGAGGTGGGCTGCAGCCAGGTTTACCATGTATCATGAGCCCTGCAGAGAGAAGGTAATTGTGAGCTCCAGCAACATCTATGACAGCTACACCTTGGGGAATGGAGGGTCAAGCACAGGCTCCCTGTTTTCTGTAGCTCCCTCAGTTAGGTCATCCCTGAATTCCATTCTCCAAGAGAGGAGGCAAAACCACGGGAGTCTGAGAAATATAGGCCAGGGAGGGGTGTGTCCTTGTGCCACTAGGAAGGGCAGGAGGGACTCAGAGGGAAGTTTGCCTCCAGTACAGTGCTCAGAAGAGGAAGAGTGTCCAGCTTGTTTTAAAGCTTTGGACCAGGGATCCTGGCCTGGTGATGCACTAGGAAATGACCAAGGAGGGATGGGCAATGAGAAGTCCCCTAGGCCTAAACCAATCAAAGCCTTCTTCCAAAGACTCAGGATTTCCTGAGTAACCAATGTTAACTGAGCCAGGCCTAGACTGGAAGTGGTGAAGCATAACCCCCTCAAGCAGCAGCAGCTAGGGCAACAGGCTCAGGAATGGCTGGGACCTGAGCAAAGGAAGGTATTTGAGAAAACTGAAGTCTTGCTCCTTGGCTTTGGATAGCACCTGATAAGCAGTCACTCCACGCCAGGGCACAGTCTCAAGTTCCCTGGCCTAACTTTGAGAAAGTGAAGCAACTCAGGACCCAGGAAAGGGGTAAAAGAATATTATCAAAAGTTGATGGTATTATTAATGAAAGTGAAGTGAAAGTCGCTCAGTCATGTACGACTCTTTGCGACTCCATGGACTGTAGTCCATGGAATTCTCCAGGCCAGAATACTGGAGTGTGAAGCCTTTCCCTTCTCCAGGGGATCTTCCCAACCCAGGGATCAAACCAGGTCTCTCACATTGCAGGCAGATTCTTTACCAGCTGAGCCACAAGGGCAACCCATTATTGAAGAAGTGCCTTTCAAATTTCTAGGGAGGGCGAGGAAGGAAGAAGGAAAATCCTTTCTAATTGTCAGGGCATCCAAGTTGTTTGCAAACATTCTGGAGACTTTCCTCATTACCCCAGCTCCAAGGATCTGAGAACCTGAAGTAGCAAAGAAGCCCCTTTATGGGGATGAAATCTGCTCTGCTATTCTCTTTATCTCAAATGGTATCCCTGAATCCTTCTGACAAGTTGGCCCAGTTGGCTGTCCATGAGCAGGATCAGCATTTGTGCACAGAACTTCCTGTGCCCTCTATCTAAAGCACAAATGGGGCTGCTCTCCTAACCTGGCTGGCCTCACCACTGACTGCCTCAAGACCCACGGCTCTGTCCCCAGTTCAGTTCAGTGGGACATGGGAGACAGGTGTAGTCACTATCAACTACAGCCATGTCACCCAACAGATCAGAGATAGGAAGTAAACAATAGTCATCAGTCATTTTCTTATCAGCAGATGGCAACTCTAAATTTCCAGAGCTGTGGTTAAAACACCCCACAGATGGGGTTCTAATCTTCTGGATGCAAATGGACTCAATTTAAAGAAGGCTTTAAAGCTACAGACCTGCAGGAGTGGGCTCTGAAGCTTCTGCTCCCCTCCGTACTATTGGGCAGGAGTGGCTGATGTAGGATGTTTTCTCTCTGTGCCTCTGGAGCAGGGTGTGCTGAGCCCTGCAGGAGGGATAAAATAAGAGGAACAATGTGATTTTAAACTGAGCAGAGAGGATAGATGCAGGAAGAAAGAAGAAGGGAACATTTCCTGAAAGAGAAGTATTTTTTAAACAGATATTTTCAAGTATAAAAAACTTAACAAGAAGAATATCACAGATTACTCACTCACCTTCAGCATTTATTTATATTCTAAATTATGTTTCATCTATGACATCCCCCCAGCTTGCCCCAGCTCATACTTGTTTTTGGAGATGGGGTCAGGGAGGGGTGCACTGGAATATTTTAAATCCTGGTCATCTTATTCAAAGAGTTTTAAACAAAATCTGTAATTAGGAGCAAGAGACCTCTGCAGACCTGAGAGCAAACTTTAGAGGGAGTCTCTTGGTTCTTCCAGAAGGAGTTTTCAGCCCAGACACTTGCTTGGGTTGCTGATTCTAACTGGTCAAAATCAAAGGAATGTTTGCTCTCATGTGAATAAAACCTCTTAAGGGTCAGTGGTTGATCCCAAATGCCAAGGAAAGCAGGGCTTATGTCCTAGTGAGTGTTCCCCCTCACCTGAGTATCTCTGGAGACCCTGGCACCTCTCAGGCCAAATTTCTGGGATTGAACCCTCTACCAGGCTACCACTTTCAAGGGTACATGTCCAAGGAAAGTAAGACAAATGCACAAACATAAACACACACACATAAATGACATAAACAAAGATACCATTTTCCCCCATTACAGACATGGAATAAGAGACCCCGGTCTAGGGTGCAGGTTTGGTGCTTGAGTGTCAGGGTGTATCCTTCAAGTTTCACTTCTGTTCACCTTACCCCATACTGGAGCTTGCCCTTGAAGGAAAGGGTCTATGCCTGGAAGAAAATCTGGAAAAAAAAAAAAAAAAAGTATTACCCTGCCAACAGAACAATTTCCAGACTGTCCTAACCATCATTTTCCTGATTGAATTTTGAAGTGTTATACCACCAAATTTCTTTGACTTTCGGGAAAAAAATAAGTATGAGGGAGGCTTTAAAGAGGGAAGGGGATAATTATGTGTGAATTTACAAAAAATCATAGTTGTTCAATTTTAGTAGCTTTTAAGCATTTAATACGTACAGATTTATTATATGTAACTAATAAAAGACAAGTACTAAGAAGATAAGCTAATGGCAAAACTTAACATCACAATACATTTCTGAGTTTCGTTTACCACAAAACGTATTTGTTTCTTAATAGATATTGCCAGCATTTCATGTCATATCTAATGGTTCACATGAGTGTTGGACTAAATCAGGATTTGGTACATTTACTAACAATCTTCTGTGAGAGATGTGTAGTTCTTTTTCTTCTGAGTTGTACTCTTCAGTCAGAATAAAGATTTTCCTCCCTGGTTATCTTTTCTGCCAGGCCAACATTTCTGGGGCATTGTGAAGACTCTTTCAACCAGAGTTGGATGCAGATGTGGGTTTGAGGGCTGCCTCAGCTGTGCCACAAGCGACATGAGGCAACTGAAACTTGAAATATGGTTGGTTCCAAATGAGATGTGCTATAAGGGTCGAGTACGGTCCTAACTTCAAAGACTTAGTATGAAAAAGAATGCAAAATATCTCATGAATAATGTTTAATACTGTATGTTGAAATAAAATTTTAGATGTATTGGGTTAAGTGAAATAATGAAATATATTTTATAATTTATTTCACCTGTTTTTAAGACAAGTGATGATTACAAATGTGGCCAAATGGCTTGGAACACATACAAAGGGAGGCTACCCCACCTCACAATCCCTGGAGGGGACTGCATGGAAAGGTCACTAACTTCCCGGACCCTTAGAACCAGAGAAGATGGCCACTCTTCTCATCTCCTAAGATGAAGGGCTCTGGTCACACGCTCCAGAGGGTCCATCTGCTCTTTGGGAAAGTGAATATCTATAGTGCCATGTAGATCTGTTTGGGACTTGGGGTTGTGACTAGTGCAAAGCTACTCTCCTAGTTGTTACTGCTACTTTCCTAGTTGTTACTAGCATCAATATGGAATGGCTCTCGTATGTTCCTGTGTATGTACCACTTTCCTCCTCCTACCAGTCCTTTGAGGTGGGTACTACTGGGCACCCCTGTGTGACCTAAGGTTCCCCTGCGGTGTGAGCTTTTCTAGAGCCACTCGGGCGGCAAGTGGGTCCAGGGACAGGGAAGGGATGGCAGGCCAGGAGGCTTGTCTGATTCTCCCTGATAGTCTCCAACCCTTCTGGCCCCGGCCAGTTGATGGTAGCAGATCAGGAAGTCCCAGGCGACCTCACAGGCTGCCATGGGACTGGGGCTCACTTGTGCCTTGCATTCGATTCTTTGCAATCCTGGTAATGAGAAAGGAAACTGTTGGCCTTAGAAGAGGTTTGGAGAGTGGTAGCTGCATTTGGGAGAGAAGATTCTTCTGCTGGCCTCTCTCTATATACTTAAACTCCACCCTAGTCCCAGCTCTAAAGTCTGTTCTGTTGCCCCAGGCTTAATGAAAGTGTAGTCTCAAGGACTCTGAGATACCCCTAGAGGCAGACGAAATTTTACATCCATTAAGAGGCAAATGATACACTTTTCACGGCTGGGAGGAGGAGGGGGGAGGAATTGGATGGATGGAAAAGTTTCCCTTGCCCTCTGGAGCCTAATATGGGTCTTTTCCAGTTGTAGGTCTTTCTACCTGAAAGCCCTTTCCCTTCTTCATTCAGTACTCAGCCCCAATAATCCCTCCGCAGAAATCCTACTGAGCACCTCCACTCCTCCAGCCCCCTCCTTGGCTTTACTCTGAATAGTCAGTAAAAGTAACATTAAAGACTGATTCCCAGTCCACTCGGAAAGGTTTCAGTCTCTTTTCTAAGTGAGGATGAGGTATGAAATCCAGAGCAGCGAAGTGGCCACTCCTCACTTCCCTCTTTCCCTTAACAGAAACAAGGTCCAGTATTTTAAAAGACCTTGTCTCTTCCAGCTTCAGATCCAGTCCGTTCAGATCCAGATATGTTTAAAGAACTGGTGGAAACAGAAACGACAGTTCCCTCTTCCCCTCAACTGCCCAAGCCTGATCATGATCCAAGCGGATTCATTTGCAACTTTTTTCCACAAAGATTTTTTCTGTGAAATCTGGGAAGTGTGGAGAAGGTATGTATGTTGACAGGGAGAGAACACAGCAGTACAGTTTATTCTCTATATTCCTTTGACACACGGGCAAGACTACAGCTCAGAAGAGCCAGAGGAGCCCAGAAGCGGGATGAGGGGAAGGACTATAAGGTGGTTCGCATTCTTCCTGGGCCTAGCAAGAAGTTGGGCACACATAAGGCACCTAATGCTTTTTAAAAATGATGTATTAATCTGGAATGCTATTCTTTCAAGCATTAGGTTCCTGGAGGAGAGTGCCTCTCTCTAGTCATCTTATCCTCCATAGCCCTATCCACTGCATACACTGCAAATACTCTGCCTTGGTTTACTAAGTGGGAACTGCAACCTCTGTAGGGGAACTAGAGAGGCAAGTATCCAAGTTCTGGGTCTTCCATGGCTGGCTGTGTGACCTTGGACAGGGAAGTCGTGTGCCTAACACTCCTGCCTGAGAAAACTCAGTAGAGGAAACTATTATAACGTCTCCTATGAAAAGAGGTAGGTGTAAAGTCTGAGAACGGCAGTTGCTGAGTTTTTAGGATTTACTCTTCCCAGGACAGTTTTGAGGAACTCTGAAAAAGGGGTTTGACTCCTACCTGGTAAGCATCCTAAACGTTCTGCAAAACCTTTAAGTCCTTCCCCTCCCCGACTGCTCCCCAACCCCGCAAAGAACCCTACTTAATGGGATTAGAGAAGCGTGGTGCTTTCGCAGACCCTCGACAAACACCGTGGGCTTAGAGTAAGTAGTGACGTTGATTACTCATTTTAAGGCTTGGTGTCTAGTACTTAACGGGAGCTGAAAACAACTATTCGAGGAATGAGGAACGCCGCACCTGAGCAGGTCGCCTTCCCCGGCCCCTCTCCGCAGCGCAGCCAATCCCGGGCGCCTCAGTTAGTTTTCTTCATGAGTTGCTGGTCAGATTCTCCTTGGACGAAATTTCCCATCCCTGGGCCCACCTCAACTCTTTGCCCTAGGAGCCAGCCCACGCGAAGGGCAAGACAGGGCACCAAAAACGTAGTGTAGAGTAGGGGGCGTTTAATATGGTCGGGACCCGGAGGCTGCCGCTGCCCTTTTATTCGGACTCAGCCTGGCGATATTTGCGTCGTGTGGCCGCCAGCAACGAAGGTCACAGCGGTTAGACTGGCGAGGACAGATGGAGGGAAGGCCTGGGAGGAGCAGGCCGCGCGGCAGCAGCGGACACGGGCCGGCCAATCCCTTACTCCGCTGGGCCTCTGCGTCACTAGTTGCTACGGAGGCGTTCTTCACGGCGGCAGACGCTGGCCGCCCGAAGCTGAGTGAAAAAGCCGGGCGACAATTGGGGATCGCTGCCCCGCGCCAGCCCTCCCCCCCGCCCCTCGGTCCCCTCACCGGTCGCCGACTGGCTCCTCGGACACCGCGCGGCTCCCACTCAGCTGGGTCGCTGACCCCCGCCTCCCGGACTGCGGGACTGGGGCGGGGAAAGGAGGGAAGGAGCGCGGGGCGGCCTAGTGGGGGGAACTGGGAGGTGCCGCGGGATTGAGGATCAGGCTCCAGCCCCGCTCTCCCGGGTTGGCCAGTGGCCTGCCTCATGCCGGTGCGTCACCGGTTGCTGGGAAAACTACGAGACGTAAGACGGCTCCACTAACGGTTCGGCCTTAGCAGCACGGGGCAGAATTCCAGTAAGGGGGCGGGACCAATAGACGGAGCCCCAGGAGACTCCCGGTCCACCTCCCTCCGTGTCAAGGCCCCACCTTCTTCCTGGGCTCAACCAATCCCTGCCTCCTTCTTTGCCTACGTCCCACCGGGGTCTCTTCCCGCCCAATCAAGAGGAAAGGGCTCTGAGCCCCGTGCACAGCCTCAGGGCCTAGTGGCGGAGTCCGGGTGTATACTTTTGTGTTTCTGCGGTTCACAGGGGCAGGCGTGGACGCAGAAAGATATCCCCGCAGGTGCCGCAGCCTGGCTAGGGGTGCCCCGAGGTGGAGTGACCTTGGGGGCCACCGCCCGAAAGTCCCGTTAGTTAGCTAATGACTTCTTACCAAGAGGCCACACTTGATACCTGTTACCTTAATCCCTGCCACAGCCCTGCCAAGGAATTGATGACCCGTCCAATATTGCACTACCAATATTGGGGGGTACTCCTAGACGGCTTTCCAGTTATCTCTACAAAAGCATACTGGCTGAGCTCTCTGTTCAATGTCTTGTTCCACTGAGAAGTGCTGTTATTGTTGTTTTCCAGAAAAGCATTTGGGAATGTGACCCTCTGCCCTCAGGGCTGCCTATCAGGCTCCGGACGATGCCACTCAGGATCATTCTTTACCAGTTCTAATCTTCCTTTCATGGTCACTTAGTGCCACATATCTTGTCACCCATCCAGAGCTTCTGCCCCTCTCCTCTGCTCAGTTCAGTCGCTTAGTCGTGTCCAACACTTTGCGACCTCATGGACTGCAGCACGCCAGGCTTCCCTGTCCATCACCAACTCCTGGAGCTTGCTCAAACTCACGTCAATCACGTCGGTGATGCTATCCAACCATCTTATCTTCTCTTGTCTGCTTCTCCTCCTGCCTTCAATCTTTCCCAGCATCAGGGTCTTTTCCAACGATTCAGTTCTTAGTATCAGGTGGCCAAAGTATTGAAGCTTTAGCATCAGTCTCTCCAATGAATATTCAGGACTGATTTCCTTGAGGATTGACTAGTTTGATCTCCCTGCAGTCCAAAGGACACTCAAGAGTCTTCTCCAACACCAGTTCAAAAGCATCAATTCTTCGGTGCTCAGCTTTCTTTATACTCCAACTCTCACATCCATACACGACTACTGGAAAAACCACAGCTTTGACTAGATGGACCTTTGTCGGCAAAGTAACGTCTCTACTTTTTAATATGCTGTCTAGGTTTGTCAAAGCTTTTCTTCCAAGGAGCAAGCGTCTTTTAATTTCATGGCTGCAGTCACCATCTGCAGTGATTTTGGAGCCCCCAAAAATAAAGTCTGTCACCATTTCCATTGTTTCCCCATCTATTTGCCATGAAGTGATGGGACTGGATGCCATGATCTTAGTTTTTTGAATGTTTAATTTTAAGCCAATTTTTTCACTCTCCTCTTTCAGTTTCATCAAGAGGTTCTTTAGTTCTTTGCTTTCTGCCATAAGGGTGGTGTCACCTGCATATCTGTGGTTATTGATCCTGGCGATCTTGATTCCAGCTTGTGCTTCATCCAGCCTGGCATTTCACATGATATACTCTGCATGTAAGTTAAAAAGACAGGGAGACAATATACAGGCTTGACGTATTCCTTTCCCAATTTGAAACCAGTCCATTGTTCCATATCTGGTTCTAACTGTTGCTTCTTGACCTGCACACAGATTTCTCAGGAGGCAGGTAAGGTGGTCTGGTATTCCCATCTCTTGAAGAATTTGCACAGTTTGTTAATGATCCACACAGTCAAAGGCTTTGGTGTAGTCAATAAAGCAGATGTTTTTCTGTAATGTCCTTGTTTTCTCTACAATCCAGTGAATGTTGGCAATTTGATCTCTGGTTTCTCTGCCTTTTCTAAATCCAGCTTGAACATCTGGAATTTCTTGGTTCACATACTGTTGAAGCCTGGCTTGGAGAATTTTGAGAATTACTTTGCTAGTGTGTGAGAAAGTGCAACTGTGCGGTCGTTTGTGTACACTTAGATCCTTCAAGCCCTTCCCATTGCTTGTTAACAACTGAATAAACCCATGCAACCAGTATTCGTATTAAGAAATGGAATATTTCAAAATAAAAAGAAATGGAATATTTCCAGAATCCCCCAAAACCCTTTGGCTCATTTTTTGTCTCTCCTCCCATGTAAAGAGTAACCATAATTCTGAGAACATAAATTAGTTTTGGCTAATTTATAGTTTGGACTTCCCTGGTGGCTCAGACAGTAAAAATCTGCCTGCAATGCAGGAGACCCAGGTGGGGTTTTCCCTGGGTGGGAAAGATCCCCTGGAGAAGGGAATCTTCCAGTATTCTTTCCTGGAGAATTCCATGGACAGAGAAGTCTGGTGGCCTACAGTCCATAGGGTCACAAAGAGTCCTGTACAACTGAGCAACTAACACTTACACTTTTCATTGATACATAGAATCATATTATAGGTGCCCTTTTGGAATCTGATTCATTTTGCTTAACTTTACATGTAAGGTTTATTCATATTGTTAAGTGTGGTTGTGGTTAGTTCACTTTTGTTGCTGTATAGTATTCCATTGTGTAAGTATACCATATTTATTTACCTGTTCCACTAAATAAAGTTGATTAACATTTAGGTTATTTCTAGTTTGGGGCTTGTATTAGTTTTCTAGGGTAGTTCTAACAAAGTACCACAAACCGAGTGGATTAAGCAACAGAAATTTATTTTCTCACAGTTCTGGAGTCTAGAAGTCTGAGATCAAGTGTCAGCAAGGTTGGTTCTTTTGGAAGGATACGAAGAAGAATCTATTCCATGCATCTCCCCCTAGGTTCTGGTGGTTTTGGAATGCTATTCAACTCTACTTTGAATTCCACCCATTTTTAAAAGTTTAGTGAAATGCCATCTCCATATACCTGGAGATGCCTATGCTGGAATGCCCTTCTTCCCCATCGTTAAGAGAAAGGCTTTGCCCTGAAAACAATGCCCTGAAGCATGAGCACAGGGCCTGCTCATCACAAATACTCAATGAATGTCTGCTGATACATGTAGAGCAGCATGGATTAGGGAGTACATGTCTGGCAGCAGGATGCAAGGAAGTGGAAAACAGACACAGGCCTAGGGTGATGACAGCCTGAACCAGAAGGAACAGAGGCGGCAGATGCAGAAATGAAAAATGTGCCTGACGTAAGGTACCATACATTTTAAGGTAGCACTGTGTTGAGGATGACTGTGTGCTATGCTAAGTCACTTCATTTGTGTCTGACTCTGTGTGAGTCCACGTGCTGTGGTCTCCCAGGTTCCTCTGTCCATGGGATTCTCCATGCAAGAAACTGGAGTGGGTTGCCATGCTCTTCCCTAGGGGATCTTCCCCACCCGGGGATTGAACCCAGGTCTCCTGCAAGGCAGACAGATTCTTTACCATCTGAGGATAATTCCAAAGCTTTTCAAGACAAGGAAATGGACTAATTAGGATATTTCTGGACTCATTGGTCAGTATTGATGTCATGTGTTTAAGTGACACTGGTCAGTTCCAGAGGGGTAACTAAGATGGTGACAGATACAATACATGATTGAATGGGCTGAGACTATTTAACCTGGAAAAGAGAAACCTGTACATGATGACTGTGCACAGGTTTGACACACTGTCATGTGAAAGAGAGTTGGATTACATAACTTTCTTTTGTGTAGCTATGGAGGGAAGAACTCAAACAATGAAGGGAAATACAGGAAGCTATATTTTTGTTTCTTATGGGAGTCATTATAGATGGAAATGATAATTGGAACCATAATAATGAATGTAGTGAGAGAAAGTTAGAAGGTCAAGAATGAAGTTATGGGCATTATTTGTCAGTTTGAAAATATTGAATCCAAATGTTTGTCTTTCCCTACAAATTTATATCAATAAATGGGACAACTCCCAACATGGTTCCATAAATATTCAAGATATTTATGGAGGGCCTACCATATGCCAAGTGGTGTTCTAAACACTGGGGAATACAGCTGTGAACTGCCAGGTGAATTTCCCTAAAATAATCTCTGGCTGTGTCATACTCCTAATAAAAAACTGTCAAAGGTTTGTATTAACCATTACATAAAATTTACTCTCCTGATAGGACATTAATGCCCTTTCCTATCTGTTCCAACCTGGCTTTCCAATCTGTTCTCTCCAACTCTCTGCTAAACTCGATCAAGTTATTTAACCTCTAGTCCCTCAATTGTAAAAATGGAGGTACAATATACCTCAGTTGGTTGTCATGAGGATCAAATGAATAGACATAAACTACTCAGAACTTGGTGCCTGGTACAAAATAAACATTGCATAAGTGTTTGATGTTTTTTTTGTCAAGTGATATAAGCAAGTCAGGGAAAATAATTTACTTCTGGAAGACCCAGTAGATTTAACAAGGTAGAAATAATTCTGGGATTTGAGTTAAGGCTCTCCCTTTTATCTATCTGTATTAGTGGACGCTACACTATGTATTTCTTTTTTTTTTTTTGGGTTAGGATAGGAAAGGGCTGGGCTCCGGGCACCGGCGGCAGTGGAGGATTCTCCCGGCAGCGGGACCCCGTCCTCTCGACCCGGAGCTCCGGCGGCGAACACCCGGGACAACTTCCAGAGAGGCCTCGCACACCCTCACTTCCGGGTCCTCTACACTATGTATTTCTAAGAGCAGCAAGTATTCAGCCAGATTTAAAAAAAAATAAATAAAACTGCTTTATAATTGACATACAAAATTTCAGATATTGAAATGTATGGTTTGAAAACTTCTGACACACAAATTATATCCTCACAACAATCAAGATAGAGAACACATCCACTACCCACAGGTTTCTGTGTGCCACTTTGTAATCCACCACTCCCCTAGGCAACTACTGATCTGCTTTCTATCACTACACATCAGTCAACTAAAACATTCAATTAGCAATTGATGGTGTTATTTATTAAGTATTTGACTTATAGTAAGAAAAAAATCAACATAGAAGGTAGTTTCTATTGGTGAAAAAAACAAACTAAAAAAGGGTAGTTTTTAAACATGAAGGTAGCAGTATTTGAAGAAATTAAAAGTAATTTATGAGAAAACTTTACTTCATTGAGAAATAGATGACTTGTGATACTACCTAGTAATTGGTGGTGTTACTGACATCTTTATATGACTTTCATATTTTTATATTTCATTCATTAGACAACAGGGGTTAGTTATTTGTGTCAGGGACTGGAAGGGGGTACACTTGTAATGGGGAGAACATTGAAATTGTGCTGTCCAATGTAGTAGTCATTAATCACATATGGCTATCGAAATTTAAATTAAAATTTCAGTTTCTCAGTTGCACTGGCCACATTTTAAGTTCTCAAGCACCCCTCACCTGGCTAGTGGCTACTATACTGAACAGTGTGGATACAGAAATTAGTTATCATTGCTCCAAGCTCTACTCTATAGAGCTAATTTAGAAGATTCTTGAGTATATTATCTATATGGGAGGTGAGGAGGTTCTAAGCTGAAGCAATGGCAATGAAATGGAGAGAAGGTGTCTCTTCTCCAGATACTGAGATACTTAATGTGATGCTGAGTGAAGACAGTGGGATTCATTTAGGATGTAATCTAGGTTTGGAGTAAATAGGTTGATGATTAAAATTATTCACCAACCAACTAAATATAGGAGAAGTAGCAGGATTTGGGAAAAGGGGATGGCATCAGACTCGTGTGCAGTGAGTGAGAGGCAGCCATGGGCTGGCCATTGGTTTGAGAAGCTGCTGGATCTCAGAATCTGATCTGTGGGGATTCTAGGTAGAGACAGAGTTGCAAGGAAGGAGCAGTAGTCATGGGTAGGAGAGCCATGTACTTGGGTGAGGGCTTTCAGAGAAATTAGGCTACATAAGAAGGTCAGAGGCTAGTATCAGGGCCTGGGAAGAACTGACATTTAGGGCAGGATTTCCAAACTGTGAGTGGCTCATGAAATTAACAGAATAGGTCTTCACCAGCATTTAAAAAGAAAACAGTAAAACAAATATTAATACGCTTTGCATATTAAGTAAAGACCTTTTCCTGGGCTTTCCTGGGTGGTCCAGTGGTTTGAAGTCCACCTGCAAATGCAGGGCACATGGATTTGAATCCCCTGGTGGCTCAGAGGTTAAAGCGTCTGCCTGCAATGCGGGAGACCTGGGTTCGATCCCTGGGTCAGGAAGATCTCCTGGAGAAGGAAATGGCAACCCACTCCAGTATTCTTGCCTGGAGAATCCCATGGATGGGGGAGCCTGGTGGACTACAGTCCATGGGGTTGCAAAGAGTCAGACACGACTGAGTGACTTCACTTCACCTCTAGCAAGATTCCACACGCCATGGGGCAACTGGGCCCCTGTGCCACAACTAATGAACCTGCATGACGCAACTACTGAAGCCCATGCACCCAGAGCCCATGCGCCGCAACAAGAGAAGCCACTGAAATGAGAAGCCTGCATACTTCAAGGAAAAGTAGCCCCCTCTTGCTGAAACTAGAGAAAGCCTATGCACAGCAACAAAGACCTATTGCAACCACAAACAAAAATCTTCTTTTGAAAATTGAAATTCTTTTGAAACTTTTGTTATGAATATATTTACATATATATATATATATATATATATATATATATATATATATATATACACCAAGTTGCAAGGTAAAACATATTTCTGAGTTGATTAGGTTGAATATCACCAATTTATTAAATGACACCACAGACTATAAGCTACATACAAACAAACTCCTGGCATGTAGCAGACACTCAGTAAACATACTATTCAAAGGAATTAACCAATAGGTCAGAGAGAAAGAGGAAACTCAGGACAAGGGTGACTCAGAAGCTAAAGAAGGATGAGAGAGAAGTAACAACCCATTGTCAGACATCAGTCACTTGGTTATACTCAGAGCTTATCCCTGATATTTCTGTGGCAGGAGCAGAAGTCAGACTACAGAAGTAAACAAGAGGTGAGGAAATAGAGGTGAGACAAATGAGAGTGGAGACTGAGAGACATTTGTTTTGTTATAGACAGAGGTTCACTACCTGTCTGGAAAAGATTACATAGGAAAGGCATGGTCTAAAACTGTGCTGTCTAATAATGGAATCAATAGCTACACACAGCTATCTAAATTAAACTTAAAAATGCACTTACTTAATAATACTAGGTCCATTTCAAATGCTCAGTGGCTTACATATGGCACAGAGCTGATATAAACATTTCCATCACTGCAGGTAGGTCTATTGGATAGTGCTGCTGTAAAAAAAAAAAACAAAAAAAAAAACTCATAATGTTTATACCAGCCTCAATAAAACAAGCCAGTGCACAGCGCTCCCTAACCTCTTCCCACCTGAAACATTATCCAAACCTAGCAGAAAAACTTCTGCGGATTACACTACAATCCATACATGATGAGGGGCTTCCCAGGTGGCACTAATGGTAAAGAACCTGCCTGCCAAAGTAGGAGACGAGCACCGGTTCCATACCTGGGTTGGGAAGATCCTCTGGAGGGCATGACAACCCACTCCAGTATTCTTGCCTGGAGAATTCCACTGACTGAGGAGCCTGGTGTGCTATAGTCCATAGGGTAGCAAAGAGTCAGAGGTGATTTACCAACCACATATACATGATGATATATCACTTTTGCTCCCGGTGAGTGAGAGTTAACCCAAGGGTAGGCCAGTGGAGACATCAGGGAGGCAACTGAACTTCAGGATGTGATCTAGGGACAGTCTGGGTACTATGTGTGTTCAAGGTGTTTTCCCACCAAACGCAAGAGATATATGACAACTTGAAACTCATGACTGCTAAGGAATGAACACACAGGGAAAAGAAGTTGTGGAACAAGATATAAAGATTATAGATATTATAGCAGTGCTGAATAGTAAAGGTTCAGAAAATTCAGGATAGCACACACATAAGATGGTAGGTAAAACTGAATTATTACAGTGAAACTCCAGTTTTACAAAATTAAAGAAACTAGCAGACAATAATTCCTGATTTCTATATGTAATTTTCATGGTTTTTGTATGGCACCTTAATAACAAAAAGGAGTATGATATGAGACATTATTATCTATCAGATTTATCTACTTAGAATTGCTACTTAGGGTCTCGCTGATTCACTGGAGAAAAGTCAATTCTGGAATTTAAAAAATAATATTTCCAATTTGGGGGGAAGAAAATAACTTTTACTTAAAAATATATTTGGGTCTACTTAAAAAAAATTTTTTTAACATGGTTATTCATGGGGTGAGGGGATGGAGGGAGGGGTGCACAAGTGAGAAGGAAAATTCAGCCCATTTGATTTCTTCACCTCAGAGGAAGTTAAGTCTTTAGTAAAAGTAAACCTTCCAATCTGAAGCCTTCATTTCAGGTCTCTCCTGGTGACACTGGGAAGTGGTGACTTTAGGTCAGGTCCTTTCATTGATACACAAAACCATGTAACAAACTCCTCTTCCTCGTGGGCTTTCGAACAGAGTGCACGAGAGCACTGAATTCAGATAACTAAACTTCTAATCAGTGCTCACGGATTAATCGGCGATACCACTGCAACGATGTTCAGCGGGACAGAGCCTGGCTCGGGGAGGTGATGGCGAAGTGCAGCGCCGGAGCCATGGGGAGGACGCCGGCAAGAGAGGGAACCACTGACTTCACTTGAATAAGGGGAGTCATTTCTGAAAAAACAACCCCTCTCCCCCGGAGCGCAGTCCGCTGAAGCCGGACTCCCACAGACAAGTACCACAGCAGCCGGATGCCCACAAGCCCACTTCCGACTTCCTGGGAGAGGCCGGAAACGGTTTTGGGTGCAGCCAGAACCCGTCGCCGTAAAGCAAGATGGCAGCACTCTTTTTGAGGCAATTGTCTACTCTCCGTTTTATTTCCAACCTTTCCCTACTCACCAGGGTCTCTCGACTTTCATTATCCTCCGTAGTTTTTCTCGGCACAACCCTCCCATATTTAAGTTTCATTTATCAGTGGTAGAGGATGGGCTGGAAGCAATGTAAGGTGAGAGTCAGAGCTGTGAGACACCATTTTGTACGGAAACCGAAGGCCAGGCGGAGATGAGCGTTGAGGAATCCAGACGTGACCTGGATAGCAGGAGAGCGTGAGAGGGAGGGGCGAAAGGGAAGAAGGGCAGTGTTTTACAGGATGATGTATTTCCGCTTCCTTTCGGCCTCGTTGTATTTGGTTGGACCAGCTTGTTGCGGGGAGGGCGGGGGAAGATTGTTTGCAGCGGAGATCCGCGCACGGGAAGGTAAACTGAGGTAAAGTCGAACAGAGGGCGGGCTTTGCGCCTGGCCGTGTAGGAGGCTTGCGGCCAGGGTCCTTGTGATTTAGGAAGAGCGGGGGTTGGAGATGCGAGGCTCGGGTTGTCCGCAGAATTGGAGAGAGAAGAGGAGGTGGGGTGGGGCTGGGGGTTAAAAGGTGATTTGCAAAGCCAGACTGGGGTGGAATGACGCGGGGCTGGGGAAGGGTTGGGGGAAACGATGGAGAGGATTAGGATGCGGAGGGAAGTCTGGAAGGCGCTGGTGGGGGAGGGGCTTAGGCCAGAGATGCTGGGACGCGGGAAAGAAGTTGAGGGGGTTGGTCGGAATGTGGAGGTGTGGGAGGAAGGTAGTAAAGTCCTTTGGAGGCTGAGGGGTGGAAAGAGGCTGGTAGCCGACGTTCTAATTCTGACCATGTACTTGGCCATTGTTTCCCCTGCAGCTCCTCAGAGACTCTTAGCCAGCAGCCTCTGCTCAGGCCCAGCCTTCTCTCTCCAGTTGCCACCACAGCCTGGAGGCGCCTGCCTCCGCCCTCCCGAATGGTGCTCCTCCTCGCAGGCCTCGGCCCAGGATCCAGGCCCCCTTTGCCCCCCGCCTCGGAGCTATTGCTCCGGGTCTCTCCTGGTGGACTCCCTGTGACGGTCAGGGAAGGACTTTTGCATATACAAAGCTATAGTTCTTGGGACCCCGCTGGCCGCTTGAATCTCGGCCTCTAACCGAGTCTGAGGTTCTTCCTGTGCCCTCGTTTTCCACCCTGAGAAGAGAATCCCTTCTTGCCACCCAGAGCCCAAGAAGCCCCAAGCTGGGGCCCTGGTCCCAGCATGTCAGTCCTCTTTTATGCTTAGGGCTGTGCCTTCTCCCTGCCAGTATGGCTGAACTCAGGCAGATTCCAGGGGGGCGGGAGACCCCACAGGGGGAGCTTCGGCCTGAGGTTGTAGAGGATGAAGTCCCTCGGAGCCCAGTTGCAGAGGAGCCTGGAGGAGGTGGAAGCAACAGCAGTGAAGCCAAATTGTCCCCAAGAGAAGAAGAAGAACTGGATCCTAGAATACAGGTGAGAAACATGTATAATATCATATATGAAACGAGTCGCCAGTCCAGGTTCGATGCACGATACTGGATGCTTGGGGCTGGTGCACTGGGACGACCCAGAGAGAGGGTATGGGGAGGGAGGAGGGAGGAGGGTTCAGGATGGGGAACACATGTATACCTGTGGCGGATTCATTTTGATATATGGCAAAACCAATACAATATTGTAAAGTTAAAAAAAAAAAAAGAATACAGGTGAGAAGACTGAGTTGGGGGAGGATAGGGAAATTAGATTCTAGCTTTTCTGAAGAACTGTCAGATAAATGAGGAGTTAGACTTACTCTTTTCCCAGTGCACTGGGGCAGGAAAGGATTGTCAACAAATCATTGCAGTGTACTGTCACAAGTGCTAAAAGAGTTGTGTATGGTGGGAGTACAGAGAGAGGCTGGGCCTGAGTGCCTGGGATGTGTTGCTTCTGGCTTTACTGATAAATTGGGCAGCAGGTGTAGGACGCACACTTTAGGTCAGAAGAAAGTAGAACTGTTGTTTCTTTTCCAAATATGCCAAGGGGCTGTTGACTCAGAGATGCACCGTCAGTGGGATGTGAAAGAAGATGGCTTTGAGATTGGAGGCAATTTTGAATCTTTTTTCCTCTCCTGCTTTCTTATCAGTGCCTCCCAGGGACATTCTTATTTGTGAAAGGTGAGACTTTTCATGTCCTATAAAGGTGGCACCAGGCTTAGACCTGTAAGGAAATCTGATGTATGCAGAGAGTTATATCAGGTACGGTCAATCCTTCATAACACAAATTTCTTGCTTTGAGGATGCTGGGTCAATCAAATGAGTGGAAGAGCTGATCTGTTGCCTTGGGGCATTTACTCGTTGGTAGAGGGGCAGAACTTTGTGAAGGAGGCAGTGGAGGAGGAGGAGGACAGGCAGCACACGTGGTAGATGCGTGACTGGCTGAGGCTGGATTGTGGTGTTTCTGGACAGTGGCAGGGAAGAGTTCCCTGGAGAAGCTGTTTAGGCAGGTGAGAACCAGGGTGCTCTTGTATGTTTGGGGCCTGAGTCTGCTGTTTGGTATGGTAGCATCCCCCAGATTCTGATGTGGCAGTGATTCACACCTCTGCAGGTGAGCAAGAGCCTCCCAGCGCTCTCATTCCTGGGCTTCTCTGTCAACAGACCTTTATTAGGTTACTTTAGTGAGTCAGGAAGGTTTCAAAGCTAGTCCTAGCATCCTTCCTTCTTTCTCTTGGTGGAGTTTCCTGGGACATGTGTGGGGAAACTGTCTGTGCTGATAGTGTAGCAGTGGTGAGCCATTTGTTTACTGGCATGAGTCAGTAATTTATTTCTGCTCTGTTTCATGGGCATTGCATTGAAAACAACTCAATTTCTCCTGCTAGTTCTATATAGATTTATTGTCCACCTAGGAAACAAGTCGTAGTGAAAAAAGCCTTGGGCTGAGATTCAAGCATCCTCTAGCCCTATGATTTGTGATTTTCATGTAAGTTACATAACCTTTTTGAGCCTCCTTTTCTTCATTTGTAAGATGAAAGCTTGGTCTAGCTTATTTGCATAGCTCTTTGCCGCTCTGCTCTGACTCTGTCCTGTGATTCTTTTCTTTCACAAACTCTCTTGCCTATCTTTGATGAAAGTTTGTAGGTCTTGCTTTGAGAAAGAGATCTCTGTTTGTCAGGGAGGAGGGCCTGTTGATATTCTTCATATTCCCCTTTGCATCATTCCTTGCTCAACTGCAGAGGAGAATAAGTTGTGGTTTCTTTGCTCAGTCGCTTCTGCTCCTGTGTATTTTTCCATTGCCTACACAGGCAAAGGTGGTGGTGTTAAAGGGCAACTTTCATGCTGCACTGTCCAATAAAGTAGCCCCTAGCTGCATGTGGATACTTAAATTCAGTTAAGAATCAATAAAAAAAAAATTGCAGTTCCTCAGGTGTTGCTGGCAGGGCAGATGTAGAACATTTCCATCATCATCGACAGTTGTATTGGGTGAACTCTGTGAGGATCAGAGAATACTGAGCAAGAGTAAGATTCACTTTGCCTTGAGTGAGCTTGCAGTGTTAATGAAGCAAGAGGGACAGGAGGACCCTAGTCTCTGTTGCTAAACCAGGAGGCACGTTGTGGAATGTTGTAGGTTATGTAGGGAGGCAAGGTCTTATTGTAGAGGCCTCCCTCGCTGATGAGACTGGTCTAGTGCTCTGGCCTCAGCAGAGATGCAGCATCTTCTTGCTGTGTGGGAGAGGCAGCTTAATGTAAGGAGCACATTTCATAGTGAAGGCTGGTAGCCTTCAGATCTGGGTTTGGGCTCTTCTAGATGAGAAAGACATTGGGTATGTGTCTTTCGAGTTTCTTTGTAGTGTTGACAGTGTGCAAGATCATGTTATCCTGATCCTGTATTTTAGCACTTTAAATAGATTGGTGTGTTCAGTGGTTCTCTACCCACAAATCCATCAGTACCTACCAGGGAAGTTTAGAAACACTCGTTCCTGAGCTTTGGCCAGATGTGTATATTCCCCTCTTGTCTGGGGTGAGAAGTTATGACTGGTGGCCTGGGCGAATCCACAGATCCAAGGATAGCCCAAAGATGGAGACCCTATTCAGGTATTTTCTGGAATTCCCAGAAATGGTCCCTTAGGGCTAGGCTCTTTCTGGTGTGGGGAATGGGGATTCTTGGCAAACAGACAGCTTGTGCCTTCTTGTCTGGAAGTTGTCTAGAATCCTCTGGAAGTTGGAGGGAAACCAGGTGGTTGCCAGCTGTAGGCCTACCTAAAGTGTGCTGATCCCAGGGAAGTCCACTGGATGTCTCTCTGTGCCTTGACCTCAGCACAGTTTTTCTGAGGCATCCAGGCTGGGCCTTAGCTTTCTGAGAGGCAGGGTCCCAGTGGCAGGAAGGAATAGAGGAGGGTAGTACTGGGATGGGCCTGGGTCTTCTCTCCTGTGACCTTTCTCAGCCCTCTTTGTGATGGACACATTTCTTTTCTCAGGTAAGTAGATGATTTCATTCACCTCTTCCTCCTCAGAGTGACTTTGCAATCTCTGGATTGTCTGAAATGTTTAGTTTAGCTTGCTCTGGAGGTCATTTTTACTTTATTTCCAAGCCTTTAGGTCCTGTATCACCCTAATCCTCCTGACTGACTGTGGATTTGGTTTTTTTTTTTAAATCAAGAAATATCAATATTCGATTTAGGATATTTTATAAATTTCGGGTGTACAACACAGTTGATAAGATTATACTTCATTTTGGGCTTGAGTGTTTTAATGGCTTGCACAAGTTGGGGCAGAGCATCTGTCTCCTAACTGCCTTTGATTGAGTGGCCTGGCGTCCTGGGCATCAGCCTGGTGTGCTCCGGGAAGGTCACCCTCCCTGCGGGCTGCAGGCTCACTGATGGATGGTGAATGCTGACTCAGACTTCATCCTCCTCGAATTCGATTTCAGTCAGGGCCAGGAGTCCCTGGTGCAGCAGGCCAAATGGAAGGTGTCGCCAGTGGCCCAAAGCAGAGCCCTGGGTGCTTGTTGGCTTCCTGCTGTGCTTTGCCCTGGGTCTGCCTCAGCCTGGCTACCCCCATCCCCTAACCCTTTGCCCTCCAGCCTGCTCTCTCCCCAGTCTTCTTGTCCTGTTAGAGCCTTGTGACTCTGAGGAGCAGACCTCAGAGTCAATAGGAAGCATTTTTAAATTGCTGGAGGTGCTTCGTGGGTACAAGTTTCGATATAGAAAGACATACATGCCTGCTTCTGTAGACCAAGAATCAAAGTCTTCCGTTTTCTTTTCAGTGACGATGACTTGCCATTCACTCCTCTGATGATCTTGTCAGGGTCTGGGAGTGCTTTGGGCTGTGGAACCAAATGGGATCCTGTCTTAGACCTTGGTTCGCTCAGAGGAACATTACAGGGTGCCTTTTATTAACCTCTTTCTCCTCTGCCCCCAAATTATTATTGTCTTACCAAGACTGTAGGTTTTCTTAGGTGGTGGTACTCCTGTCTTTGAGGCATCCATCTAAGGACATCATTAGTCCTAGGAATGTAATCAATAGTAGCAGGAAAGCCAGATCATAGGTCAGGTCCTGGGTCCTAACTCCATCTCTGATTCCCTGCCCCATTGTTTCTTGTCTATCAAATGTGAATGGGTTGAGATAGAGAATATTCCAGTGGGAACTGCTGAAAGGACTGGTCACCTCCTCCCTTAGATTATCTGAAACTCCTGTGGACCAAGTTCAGCCACAGAAAGCAGAGCCCAAAGAGGGCCTGGTTCCTCTCACCCAGACAGGAATTGTCTTTTCTGACAGTTTCTTTGTGGTGATCTCATTAGCCGAAGGGGACATCCCTGTCAGGAAGGCACTGTGAAACTCAAAGCTGTGTGCATGTAGGGTGGTGTTGGCACTGCCCCAGGCTTCCTCTGGGGTCCTCTGAGCCATGCCGGCGGCCTCTTTTCCACAGTGGCCAGTTGTTACCTTATGAGCACTGAGTTGTGTGACTAATCAGTGGATCTTGTGCACTTCTAGCTCTACCCAGACCAGTACAGGAGCTACATCCAACTGTCCACGTTAAGGTGTGCTCTAAGGTCAGATGCATGTGGATTTCAAAGCCATGGTTTAAAAAAAAAGTTACAATATTGGTAGTTATTATTTTACGTTGATAACAGGTTGAAATTGTGTTATTATTTTAGATATATTGAATTAAATGAAATGTACTGTTAAAATTTTATCTTGGTGGTTTTCTTTCTTTTACAAATGTGGCTTTTATAAAACTAAAAATTCCGGATAAGGCTCATATTATATTTCTGTCAGATATCTCTGTTCTGAAAAGTTGAGAGACAACAAGTTTGTGGTCCTCTCTGAGGCAGAGTCTACATTGTTGTGAGTATGCGTATTTTCATATCATTGTTCCTGGTTTTGTTGTATGTTTCCTCCTTTGTGTTCTATCTTATACTGTATTTAGAGCACATAACTTGATTTCTTGCATTCTTACTTGCTGACTCAAATCTTTCAGAGCTTGAGGTGAGGTACAGAAATAAAAGGACTAAAGGGAGATCACACAATGGGCTTTTGAAAGGGCCAAATGAAGTATGCAGGAGCAGTGATGGCGGCGTTCCTCACTTCCAGGTGCAGGTGGAGTGTAGGGCATGGCCATGGGCGCAGGCAGACAGCAGGCTGGCTACTGCTGGCCTGCCCAGGGCCTGGAGGAGGAAGCTGTAGCTGAGCACCAGGCATCTCTCTAGGCACTGCTCCTCCTCGGGAGTGTCATTGGCTCCCTGGGCCCCAGGAACTTGACCTAGGGGAGGGGAGGATACTCAAGGCCAGCACCCTCCCTGCCACTGAAATGCACGGGTGGTTTTTGCTTCTTTTGCCAGTGCTTGGGCCAGTGAGGAGTTCAGGCCAGTGTGTCTGGTGAACTTCTTCCTGAGGCTCTCCCTCCTTGCCATAGGATCTACTATGTGGGGACCTGGGGTCCTGTCACCACCACCCAAGCAGTTAGAGGTCTCTTGAACCATGTATTCTTCCTGTGACCTTAATTGTTCACGATGTCCTAATGATTTTTGCATCCCGGATTTCCCAGGGATCTGCCGTCTCCTTTCCCACCTGGAGTACTACAGACAGCCTCCACTTTTGTCTCTCTGGCCCCTCGAAGCTTTCCCTACATTGCCCAAGTCTGCCTTCCTAAACCACTGGGGGCATCAAGCTCTGAGGGGTTGCCCCTGCCATTGGGAGAAGTCCGAGTATCCTGTCCCTGTGCCCCAGCCTCTCTGGCTTCTCCTGACAACCTGCCTGTCCTGGTCACCTGCTCTCCTGTTGATTCCCAGCCCTTACCATGCCCTCCTTTCCTGTGGCTCCTCACATGACCAAGGGCCTGTTGCTTACTCTTGGGCTGTGAGCTGCTGCTGCTTTGTGCTCTAAATTCTAGGTTTCATGGTGCTGAGTGTATAAGTGTGTAGTAAAAATGTGCTGGGTGAGTAGGGCCCAGGGGTTTCTCCTTGACTGGGACAGAGACCATTAGCTCTGAGGAGACTCCTGGCTGGAGTACGAGGAGGAGGTGGTGGTGCAGTCTGATGGCCGCAGACTTGTTGCCACTGTGTTGTGTGTGTAGGAGTTTTCCATACTGAACCTCAATTCTCTTGTCCTTAAAATGGGGATTTACTGCATGATATAGAGGTGGAATTGTGAGGATTACAAGAGGCAGTATGTTATTAGATCTCTGACAAGAAGGCATTTGACAATGACCTGTTCCATTTCTTCCCTTCCCTACTTAGCTGGGCTTTCCATCTGTACCCATGTTCCTGCCCTGCCTGGTTCATCTGAGGCTGCTTTCCTCTGCTGCTCTAACTTTCTGCCTCTCTCTGTGGCAGGAGGAGCTGGAGCATCTGAACCAGGCCAGTGAGGAAATCAACCAAGTGGAGCTGCAGCTGGATGTGAGTGATGCTCCTTTTCCTCACACTCTTGGGCTGGTTCCAGAGGTGCTTTCATCATTTTCTGTCCTCTTTCAGTACAGTGGCAGGGGAAGGGGCATGTATGAAAAACGAGAGGGGTTAGGACCCAGGCACATGCCTCCCTCTGCCCGTGTCTCTATCCTTTTGCCAGGAGGCCAGGACCACCTACCGGAGGATCCTGCAGGAGTCAGCAAGGAAGCTCAACACGCAGGGCTCCCACTTAGGGAGCTGCATCGAGAAGGCCCGGCCCTACTATGAAGCTCGGCGGCTGGCTAAGGAGGTGCGGCCAGCTGACCCACATTCTGGGGTGGGGGCTGCATGCAGAGCCTGGCCCTGAAGTCTCCTGTCTCTGTATGGGGTGTGAGACAGAGCACCTTCTAGTTATCTTTTCTTCTTGTATCCCCTTTGGTTCATGCTCTCTTTGCTTGCTTCTCCACTCATTTACCCCATTTCCTTCTTTTTAAATTTTTCTTTATATAAATAATATGGGGTCACTATTGGAAGGCTATAAGTATAACTTGTAACTATAAAACAAGATAAGAGAACCAGAATCTCCCCAGATCCAACCACATGCATGTTTTGTGATTTTTGTACCTGAAAGTTGTTTTAGTCAATGTGGTAAGGTGACAGACACAGAGACAACTGCCTTAAAAAAGTTTATTACTTAGTTCCTAAGAGAATAGAGCCTGTCAGATTATTCAGGACTACATGGGGAAGCACCTGAATGGGTGAGGAGGCAGAAAATGTGAGGGGAAAGCTTATCTCAGAGCTTTTATTGTAGAGCCTTTATTGTTGTTTTCACGGGAAGGAGTGGGTAAGACAGTGTAAGCAGCTTTGAGCAAATTTAGGATTGGCCAGTTTGAATAACAGAGGCAGGCTCTGGACTATGGGGAAGGTCTCTAGTTTTCTGGTACCTAGCCTTTCAGTGATTTAGAGCAGGGGAAATACTGGCTTAAGAGAGTTAGATAAAGGAGGTGATGGGCTTCAGATTGGTGGATTTGCATATAAAAAGTGTGCTCACAGAGTAGTTCACTGTCTCTCGAAGTTAGGCAGCCCTAGGAGGGCCAGCAAGGCCTCCAAGATATCAAAACACCATGAAACATAGAAAATAAAAATGCAATTAATACAGCACAGATAATCTCTAAAAATATATATATATATATATATATCCTGCCAAAATGGGATCATACATGTACTGTTTTTATCTCTTTATTTTTTGAGGACATGATTCCATGCCAAGAATTACCCATCCATGCCATTGCTTTTAGGAACTTAAGATTTTCTTATGTTAGATGTACTATTATTTGTTTAACCAGTTTCCTGTAACTGAAAACTTAGGTTTGTTTCTAGTATTTTGTTTGGTAACTATGGTTATGATGAATATCTCCAAGCAGTTGTCTGGTTATTTCATTCAGCTTATCTGCTGGACTGGAGCTGATGGTCTCAACCATCAACTAACCACCTTCCAACTAAAAGATGTGGATTTTTCTTTGTTCTTCCTAGGGCAAAAGACCAGCAGCCTTGGAGAGTGCTGGATTTTATATGCTTTGCCCTCCACTGGCAGTATCCTTCTATTTCTACATATATTTCTTCTCTTACTTACCCTTGGAACATATTCTTTGTAGAATTTTGCTTCCTCAGCACTTATCCTTAGTGCAGTTTGGGAGGTGAAGCCAGCATTACAGTGGGCCTTTTTCCTTCTCTTGTCCTTGCCCAGGGAGGGTCTCCATGGGCAGCCAGGGGTCTTTTGCAGCTCAGTCTCCTGATGGTTCTTCCCCACGCCCCCTCCCAGGCCCAGCAGGAGACACAGAAGGCAGCACTGCGATATGAGCGGGCTGTGAGCATGCACAATGCTGCCCGGGAGATGGTGTTTGTGGCTGAGCAGGGCGTCATGGCTGACAAGAACCGGCTGGACCCCACATGGCAGGAGATGCTCAACCACGCCACCTGCAAGGTGAGCCAGGCAGTGCCGCTGGTCCCTTCTGCCAGTTCTGGTACTTCGTTTGCTTTCCCTGAATCCTGTCACCTTCCTCACTCCTTTCTGTCTCTCTCCTGCTCCTGCCTTCCCTCAGTTTTGATTCTGTTTTAGGAAAAGTCTGGTCCTAGCTCTCTGCTCTGTTTGGCCTCCTGTGTGTCCCATATATACTTCCTTTTGACTTAGAAGGTCCTTCTTGGCTCTTCTTGAATCTTTGCCTCCAGATGTGGGAGTGACTCAAGTTCATTCCTGAATGTTCTGGATTCAACTCTCCTTTGTTATGTTTAGCTGTGACCCTTTGTTTCTATTTTCTGAACGTTCTTCCTTTCTTGCTTTTAAGCTCTGCCAGTGTACCTTGGTTTTCAAAGTATAATTTGTGTATTATTTCCAGTCTTTCCTATGGGGATTCCCTTGTGGCTCAGGTGGTAAAGAATCCACCCGCAATGTGGGAGACCTGGGTTCTATATCTGGGTTGGGAAGATCCTCTGGAAAAGGGAAGGGCTACTCACTCCAGTATTCTGGCCTGGAGTCGGATGTGACTGAGAGACTTTTGCTTTGCTTCTGTGGCGGTTGGGGAGTGGGAGGATCCCTGGCATCAGCTCTAGTCTCCCACCTTCACCTTGTAAAGAACAAGTGTTTTAGTCCATTGGCTTTACTACAAAATAACAGACTGGGTGGCTTAAACGTCAAAAGTTTATATTCTGGAGGCTAGGACATCTCAAGATCAAGGCACAGGCAGATTTGGTGTTTGCTGAGGGCCTGCTTCTTGCTTCCCATATGGCCAGCTGTCTTCACTATTTTATTACATGGCTGAAGGACCTGGGGAGCTCTCTGAAGCCTGTTTTATAAGGCAGATAATTTCATTCGTGAGGGCTCTCCGCTCTTGAGCTAATCACTTCTTAGAGGGCCCACATTAAGGTTAGGGTTTCAACACAAGAATTTTTTTTGTGGGGCCCGGGCGGGGGGTGGGGGTGGGCTTCTCTGATGGTTAAGACTTCACCTTCTAGTGCAGAAGGTGTGGGTTTGATCCCTGGTCGGGGGACCTAAGATCCCACATGGCTGGTAGCCAAAAAAAACCGAAAGATAAAACAATGTAACAAATTCAATAAAGACTTTAAATATGGTCCACATTGAAAAAAAAAGACCTAAAAAAAAAAGTTTGAGGGGACACATTCATTTATTCTGTAGGAGTAAGTGTCAGCTCCTGGGGAGTGGTCATTTCTCAAGCTTTTTTGTGTGCTCCTTAGTCCAGGCCTATGGGTCACATGAGAGCAGGAGTTCCACTTCTCTGGAACTCACACAGCACTGGGGGAGGGGTTGCTGAAGCTGTGTGTGTGTGAGGTCGACTCCTTGGTCTTGGTGGATGCGGTGGCTGGAGCCCTTGCCTGTTATCTGCTTGGACATGGAAACCTGGAGAACCCAGTGCAGAGCTGTGGCTCTCCCAGTGAGGTTCCTCCCTCCCCCCAACCCCCAAGGGTGAGCTCTGAGGACCACGATGTGGCAGATGTGTCACAGATGGATGGACATTTCCTGCACGCTCGTGAGTGGGCTAAGGACCTCAGCACTTCCTGGCAGCAACACAGCTGAGAGGTGGCGGGTGGTGCAGGTAACAACAGGCAGGCGCGAGGACCCACAGTTCTCTTGTGCCTTGGGAGCTCAGTGCCCTCTCCGGGCTCTGTAGACAGTTTACCATTTGGAGTGACAGACTGGGCAGGCTATAGGGGCAGGAGTGTGGGTCCGTGTTCAGTGGTGTGTGTGCTCCGCCCCACCTGGCCCAGGTGAACGAGGCAGAGGAAGAGCGGCTTCGTGGTGAGCGGGAGCACCAGCGCGTGACACGGCTGTGCCAGCAGGCTGAGGCTCGGGTTCAGGCCCTGCAGAAGACCCTCCGCCGCGCCATTGGCAAGAGCCGGCCCTACTTTGAGCTTAAGGCCCAGTTCAGCCAGATCCTGGAGGTAGCTGAGTGTGGGGGGAGGGGCGGAGGATGGGAGGGGGCAGGCATAGAAAGGGAGGGCCGGTAGAGGGGACACTAGTCTGTTTCTCTGGGCTATCCACCAGGCTGGTGTCGAGGGGCAGGTATGCTCAGAATGACTCCACAGGAATGGGAGGTGGGGGTGGGGAATGGATGCTGACAGAGAAGGGACGTAAGGGAGAAGTGAGAATTGGGGGAAACCAGAGAGAAAGGGGAGAGGAATTGGCCAGATAGGGAACGGGAGCAGTGGGTGGGAAAGAAGACCTGGGAGAAAGACCCTGGAATGCCAGGTAGGACCAGGGCAGGTTGCTGGGGAAGGAGGATCCCAGGAAGAAGAGTGGAGAGGGGCTGGGTAGCGTTGGTTCCGCACTGCAGATTAGTGGTTGGGGATGAGCAGAGCCAAGATTGGAGAAGGAACATCTCAGTGGGTCTGAGAGGACTTGGTAGCTCCAGGGGCCTCAGACAGTTGCCCAAAGGGTCACCTGACTCTGACCCTCCCTCTGCAGGAGCACAAGGCCAAGGTGACAGAGCTGGAGCAGCAGGTGGCCCAGGCCAAGACCCGTTACTCAGTCGCCCTGCGCAACCTGGAGCAGATCAGCGAGCAGATTCATGCGCGGCGCCGGGGCCAGCCTGCTCATACCCCGGGCCAGAGGCGCTCCTCTCCAGTAGGGGCGGAGGCTGGGCCTGATGGTGGCGAGGATGCGGACAGCGGGATCATCGAGGGGGCGGAGGGTGGAGGGCTGGAGGAAGGCGTCAGCTTGGGGCCTGGCGCTGCCCCGGACACCGACACGCTGAGCCTGCTGAGCCTGCGCACTGTGGCTTCGGACCTGCAGAAGTGTGATTCCGTGGAGCACCTGCGGGGTCTCTCGGACCACACCAGTCTCGATGGCCAGGAGCTAGGTCCCCGGAGTGGGGGTCGTGGAGGTCGCCACCAGCGCAGTATCAGCCTGTAGCCCGGTACTCAGGGTGGCTGATGCATTCATACCACCACTGGCCCAAGGAGGGCCCTGCAGGTTCCTAGCTCCCTCTCCTCGGGTCCTTGCTTCCCTCAGAGAGGTCAGGTTGGCTGTGTCTTGAGTCTGTTGTATATGTCCTGGCTTTCTCACCTTGCCCTGCCCCCCACAGGTGGCAGCTCTCTTTGCCTTACCCTTTCAGAAGGCTTGTCTTTGGCTCTGACATCTCCTTTCCCCGTGTTGGTCCTTCACAGTCTGTCTGTCTGCTGCCCTCATTCTGACTTCTGTCTGGTTTTTCCCCTCAGGGAAATTTGTCTGGGCAGCACAGGGAAGCCATCAGAGAAGATGGGCACTGGATCTGGGTCCCAGCATCTTGGTTCCCCCAGCTTGAGTGAATGGATGGGTCCCCCTCCCACCTACTCATCTCCCAGGTGGTTCCTGGGATGTTGCGGAACCCTCCAGCAGCCCAGCAGCCCATCCTCTGTCCCAGCCTGCTCATGGGTAACACGTAAGAAGTGCTGCGGGACTGTGTGCCTCTGGAAGACACCACCCATCCCTTTAATGCTCCCTCCTCATGACCGAAGCCACCTGTGCCTCAAAGCAGGACTTGAGGGATACTGGTGTCAGGGAAGGTGAAGGCCAATCCCACTGTCAACCAACACTACCAACTCTAAACAGGCTCCCGTGTGCATTGTGTTTCCCAGCTGGGCTGTGTCCAACATTGCCAAGGTGCTAGTGGGTCAGTGTTAGGGGGTGGAGATGTAGTGAGGTTCTGATGGCTGAAGCTCTTCCCATTTCTGCTGTGGAGTTAGGTCTGTTTACTTTTTCTGGGTAGAGGATGCTGAACCAAATCTTGGCATTCTTCTATCGGGTGGAGTTAGGGAATTTGGTGCTCAATTGCTCTCCCTCACTCTTCCCGAAACCAAACCATACCTAGTCCAGAATCCCTTGGGGTATGCTCAGGTTTGGCTGGAGAGCCTCTGCTGATACAGGGCAGGGTTGGCCTGCAGTGAGGGAACCCACCCTCCATAGGGAGCAGTTTCAGGTGTCTGATGGCACTCCCATGCTGTGTGGGGGAAAGGCAGGGAAGCTACACTGGATCTGGGTGCCTTGGGGAACCGATCCTCCTGTCCCACCCCAGGAGGGCTGAGAGCTGGACTCTGGACAGGAGAATTTGTGCCTAGGCCTGTGTGCTGCTGCCATCAACTAGGAGGGCAGGGGTGGGGTGGGGCAGGGCCTTCAAATAGAGGTTGTGTCTCTGTCCCAGGGTTAAAACAGGATGGTCATGATGAGAACTGCCAGGTTTGAGGTGGCCATGGGTGGAGGGAAAATGGAGGAGGACGTGGGCGTGCGTGCGTGCGTGCATGCATGTGCCTGTGTGTATGGGGGGAAAGGATCTGCCCCTGATTTTATTTAAATAAAATAGTTTATGTAACAGTAATGTTTATTGTCCCTTTCAGGGGAGGGAAGAGGAGAAAGGGGTGAAGATGAAGAGAAGGGAGGAGCAGGGTGAAGCGAGGTGCATTTTGATGGAGTAGTCAGGGAAGATCTCTTGGGATGTGAAGGATGAGGTGGATCAAACTTCCAGCCATGAGAGGAGGGAAGGTTTATGGCCACAGGGCTGGGGTGAATGCACACCAGGTCAGTGGTGTCTGGCAACACTCTCCCCCACCCCCCACAACCACCAATCTGCTAGCCGGGAAGGGCTCTCTGCAGGGTGGTGTGGGTGTGTCAGCCACTGATGGTGTAGATGAGATGATGGTGCCAATCCTGAACATGAGCATAAAGGGGAGGGACAAGTAGGGTTGTGGCATTAAGCAAATATACAGGATGCCCCACTCCAGTACTATTGGCCGGAACATCCCACGGACGGAGGAGCCTGGTAGGCTGCAGTCCATGGGGTCGCTAAGAGTCGGACATGACTGAGCGACTTCACTTTCACTTTTCACTTTCATGCATTGGAGAAGGAAATGGCAACCCACTCCAGTGTTCTTGCCTGGAGAATCCCAGGGACGGGGGAGCCTGGTGGGCTGCCGTCTATGGGGTCGCATAGAGTCGGACACGACTGAAACTACTTAGCAGTAGTGGCACAGGATGCCCAGTTAAACTTGAATTCCAGATAAAACAGTATTTTTGCCTCCCTGCAGTGTTTAGGACATATACATTGTCGTTTGTCTGAAATTAAAATTTAACATAGGTAAAAGGTGACTCTCAAGTCAGGGCTTGACCTGTTGTGGTCAGGAGGAGTTTGAGTACATTTGGACCGGCAGCCTGTGAAATATCGAGTGGAATCAGGTTGGAGAAAAGACAAGAACTTCAAAAGCTGCGGAGGTGGAGTGAATGAAGGCTTTCAACTGAGCCCTACCAGAAGTGAGCCTGCATAGCCAGCTGAGGAGCAAGTCAACTGAGGGATGGAGAAGATGCTAACAGGGAGGAGGAAGGGGAGAGACTGGGAAATGGGTATCTTGACCTTTAAGTGGCAAGATGAAGGCCAGCAGTTAAAGGGACAGGAGGGCAGAGGAGTGACCCTGGTGTTCTCAGATGGTAGATGGGCCATTAGGGGCCTCCATGTACCCTTTGATAAGATTGCCTTTCCTGACCTGACTTAATTGAGAAATAAATTTGATAAGGTAGTTGGGTGCCAAACACTTGCTTTATCACTGGAAAAGCTGCTCTGAGTATATGGCCTGTGTGGGTCCAGGGTCATGCTTCCCTGTGCAGTCTATGGCAGTGTGGGACCTGTAAGGCTCCTCATTCAAAGGAGCCCCCAAAAGAAGGGCTGGCCTTGCCTACCAGTTTTCTTGTGCAAGATCACCTACCAGATGAGGCAATAGTGGAAAGAGAACAGGAAGGTTAACGCTAACGGTTGAGCAGGGCAAATGTGCCCCCAGCCCTATTGTAACAGTAGTGGAGTGCACTGTGTATCCCACGTACCAGGGATATGCACTGACCCATTTAGCACCACGACCACATTAAGGGGTAGACATCACCACTATTGCCTTTTCATAGATGAGAATACAGGCATAGGAGAGGTGCCCAGTCTGCCCTTAGCCTTATAGAAGGTAATGGAGGCAGTTGGACTCTAGAGTGGGGGTCCCCAACCCCTGGGCCATGGACCAGTACCCGTCTGTGGTCTGTTAGGAACCAGGCCACACAGCAGGAAGTGAGCAGAAGGTGAATGAGCAAAGCTTAATTTGTAGTTACAGTTGCTCCCCATCACTCACATTACTGCTTGAGTTCCACCTCCTGTCAGATCAGTGGTGGCATTAGATTCTCATAGGAGCACAAACCCTAGTGTGAACTGTGCCTGTGAGGGATCTAGGCTGCGTACTCCTTATGAGAATCATTCCCAAACCATCCACCTCTCCAACAGTCCGTGGAAAAATTGTCTTCCATGAAACTGGTCCCCTGGTGCCAAAAAGGTTGGGGGATCATTGCTCTCAAGTCCAAACTCTTCAGCCTTTGAAGGTGCCAAAAGGAACTAGAGGTGAGAAAGTGGAGGGTGTAGGTGTAGTCAACTCTTAGGAAGTTTTACTGTGAAAAGAAAAAGCTGAGAACTATCAGGGTGGTCAAAGAATATTAAAGTAAGCAAGAGATGAAGTTATGGGGACCTGGAGTCTTCTCCATTTTTGTACCATGTTACATCATGGTCATAGTGATAATGACTTTGGAGTTCTGGCCTTCTCAAGTGGGCAATGGGGCCTCAGTCTCCCTGGCACCCAGCACCTAATAAATGTGCTTTTGTGTCTCCCTGCCGTGATCCAACGGAGAAGGCAATGGCACCTCACTCCAGTACTCTTGCCTGGAAAATCCCATGGATGGAGGAGCCTGGTGGGCTACAGTCCATGGGGTCGCTAAGAGTCAGACAGGACTGAGCGACTTGACTTTCACTTTTCACTTTCATGCATTGGAGAAGGAAATGGCAATCCACTCCAGTGTTCTTGCCTGGAGAATCCCAGGGATGGGGGAGCCTGGTGGGCTGCCATCTATGGGGTCTCACAGAGTCAGACATGACTGAAGCAACTTAGCAGCAGCAGCAGCAGCAGCCGTGATCCAAATCTATACCAGGTTATAGGTGGTCCCTGACCTACAATAATTTCATTTGATTTTTTGACTACAATGATGAGAAAGCTATACACATTCAGTAGAAACTGCACTTCAAAATTTGAATTTTGTTGACTTTTTTCCCTGGGGTTAGTGGTGTGAGGTACAATATTCTTGTGATGCTGGGCAGCGACCACAAGCTGTAGTTCCCAGTCAGCTGCATGATCGTGAGGGTAGATGACAGATACACACAGAGCCATTCTATACTCATACGGCCGTTCTGTTTTCCACTTTCAGTACACAGTAGGGGCTTCCCTGGTGGCTCAGCGGTAAGGAATCCGTCTGCAATGCAGGAGATGTGGGTCCAGTCCCTAGGTCGGGAAGATCCCCTGGATAAGGAAATCCACTCCAGTATCCTTGCCTGGGTAGTCCATGGATAGAAGAGTGGCAGACTGCAGTCCATGGGGTTGGAAAGAGTTGGACATGACTTAGTGACTAAAAAACAGCAGTGTTCAATAAACTACATGGACTATTTTATTATAAAATAGTCTTGTGTTAGATGTTTTTGCCCAATTGTAGGCTAATATTAGTGTTTTGAGCACATTTAAGGTAGTTTAGTCTAAGCTCTGATGTTCAATGCACTAAGCATATTAAGTGCTTTTTTGACTTAGGATATTTTCTACTTACGATGGGTTTGTCAGGATGTACCCTCCACTGTAGGTCTAGGAAGATCTATTCTTTGTTAATACTTCAGTTAGGAGATAGGGATCTGTATCTATAGTCCTAGAAACTCCACATCTCCAGGGGGTAGTTTTCAAATTTATGCTTCAATTTTATGACCTGTATGATGAGAAAATCAAATGTGTTCAGCACAATGCCAGGTCAGTGATCCATGTTAGCAGTTCTCTGAAGCTTCATAATGCAATGAAATTCTCAAAGGAACCCTCTTCCCATCTTGTGCTAAACCAGGAGGCCCTTTAAAAGATCCCACTGAAGTTTGGATTTCCCTATTTGGATACAATTTTCGTAGTCTTCCTTACTCTGCCTTGCATGTGGAGGGGAGATGGGCTTCTTGGGCTGTTATGGTCCTTCTCTGTCAGTAGGGGGCAGCAACCACCAGGAAGCCAGCAAAGTGAGCTCTTGGGTCTCCAGCTCTGTCAGCATTACTATATTTAGTCCTGCAGCTTTATGACGTTCGCCTCCTGGGCACTGGGCAGCAGGGACTGGGAGCAGTGGGGTGTGGGTTTGGGTCCATACCCACGAGTTGAACCCTGGCTGTCCCCACATGGGCCTCTTGCCTTCTGGCTTGTCTTGGAATCAGCAACTGGGTGAAAGCTGGGCCAAGTCTGCTATGGGCCTGTCGTTTGAGACCACATGTTCTGCGCCTATTGAAATACTAGTGTTTCTGCTCAGAGCTCTCTTCTTTTATTTTCCTTTCTAGTGTCCTGTCCCTTTCCCTCCCTTACCTTCTTTCCATATTACCCTCTTGGGAAATCCCATTGACTTCTCCCCCCACACTGTGCCATAGCCTGAACTAAGGGAACAAGGGGACCATTTCAATGGTTGGCGAAAGTACATGTGGTTTATTAAGAAATATTTGGGCTTTCCAGGTGGCATTGGTGGTAAAGAACCCACCTGCCAATGCAGGATATGTAAGAAACGGAAGTTCAATTCCTGGGTTGGGAAGATCCCCTGGAGAAGAGCATGGCAACCCACTCCAGTATTCTTGCCTGGAGAATCCCATGGACAGAAGAGCCTGGTGGGCTACAGTCCATAGGATCGCAAAGAGTCAGACACGAGTAAAGCAACTTAGCACAATAAATATTTACCAGGATCTTTCAGATTGCCAAACACTGGTAGGGCTTGTTAGGAACACAGAAAATATACCATGGGTCAGACGTCCAGGTAAGGAAGACAGGGGTGCACTTAGCTAATAGGTGGTGCAGGGCAGTAAAAATAGGTCATTAAAGAGGGATGCAGTCAAGAAGGCTCTGGGAGGTTATTCGAGCTGAGGATACTCAAGTTCTGAAACAGCCTCTGGCCTTTGGGTGGAGGTGGTAGCAGGAAGACCCACCGCACCCCCACGCCCCCACCTTCCAGTCCTCCTGTCCCTATGCTTCAGTCTTCTGGAATCTGGCCTGAGCTCTTCTAGCCAGGGCCTGTGTCACCCCCATGTTGGTGTTCTCAGGGCCTGGCTCATGGCATTCTTCCCCAGACGTTTGCCCCACAGGCTTGCTTATACTCCTGCTATTCTCTGCATACATTTCCACCCTGCTTAACTTATTAGACTTCTGCCTGTGGCTTGAGGCCCAGCTCATGTGGAATTTTGACCAAAGGCCTTTCTGATTTCCCAGCTTTCCAGCCAGGTCTGAATTAATCCCACCACCCAAGTTCCACAAGACTCTTATGACTTAATGCAGGACTGGTCCAATGTCACCCCTGGGGTCTTTCCTGACTCCGTCTTACTCAGTATGTAACAGTACAATAGACATTGTGATTATATGTTACTCAATACAGTGATTCTATGTCATGTATGGTCTAAAGTGGGATACTTGAGGGAATTCCCTGCAGTCCAGTGGCTGGAACTCCATGATTCCACTGCAAGGGGCACAGGTTTCATTCCCAGTTAGAGAACTAAGATCCTGAAAGCCACATGCCGCCCCCCCCCCTCCCAAAAAAGGAGACTTGAGTGTGAAAGGGGGGAAGATGTAACCCAATACTGAGAGGCACTGACCACACTGTCCACAGAGGGCGGTCATTGACTTGCCTTTGCCAGAAGGGGCTATGTGCACATTGCATGAGCAACTTAGCTTCTCTGGGATTTGGTGTTCCAGTCTGCAAGAAGTGGGTCTGAACTGGGTAGATAATCTCTGAGGTTATCAAAAACAATGAAATTATATGGCCAGTGAAGGAGATTGGGCCTGTCAGAGATATTTTGGTGGAGAATGTGATACAGTGAATGTGTTGGGGTCAGCATGAGAACGCAAGACTAGGGTTGATTAGGGCCTAACCCAGAGTTAGTGGAAAGATGCCGGACATTTCTGTTTTGGGCTTGAGGTGATGACTGTCCACTGTGGTCAAGGAACTTGGAATGGTGGGCAGTGGCTTCTCCTTCCCCATGTGAGGCAGGTGGTGGTTGCAGCCCAAAAGGGATGAATCAGCTTATTCATTGATATAGTTCAGAAGAGAGGGTTTAAAAATGAGTTTTTTCCCCCATTTAGGGCAGAGGAACATTGTGATCTAGGATGGAATAAAGGTCAGAGCTGTGGAGTTTGGCAAGACAAGGCAAACTCTTCTTTCCTCAGCTGCTGCTTCATCTCACATGCTTTCTGTGCCATCCTGTCCCTCCTTATGATTTCCATGATAACATTAGAAGGGCAGGGTCTGCTCCATATCCAACAGGAGGGAATTTCATTCTTGCCTTCTCCAGAGGTGGTGCAGGAATTCTGTGGGAGGAGTGATTGTGGAAGCTCCTGGCCTGAAAGGCTTCCTGGCTTTTAGGACTTGCTGCTATTTAGGGGGAAAATGAGAGGCCCTCACCTAACATCACCTCTCCCTCCTTCTAACCTCAGTGTTGCTGCTGTGGTTTCAGCCTCCCACTCTTGGAGAGAGAAGCCAGAAGCCCACCTGCCCCTTTACCCCTGGGTGTGCGTATGCATGCTGAGTTGCTTCAGTTGTGTTTGACTCTTTTCATTGCTATGGACCATAGCCCACCAGGCTTCTCTGTCCATGGGATTCTTTAGGCAAGAGTACTGGAGTGGGTTGTCATGCCTTCCTCCAGGGGATCTTCCTGACACAGGGATCAAACCCTTGTCTTCAGCATCTCCTGCATTGGCAGGTGGGTTCTTTCCACTAGCGCCACCTGGGAAGACCAAACTCCTGGGTGGGAGTGTGCACTCCTGCTCTCCTCCCATTTGGCCTTCTTCCAGCTGATCCTTACGCAACCCCTGCTTTCATGTTGGATAGGATTTCCCAAACTTCTAAGTACAAGCTAGTGCTTCTCTCTCAAACGGTTGCACTTAGCATAGACTGTGGCTATCCAGTTGGAAGGGACCTGTCAAGAAAGGCATGAGGCCTTAGGATGGTCACCCTTAGAGAGCAAGGCTGTGTATTCACAGCACCAACAAAAACCAAACTCAAGGTTAAAATTGCAGCCAGGTATTTAGTTAACTTGTCATCTTCAGTATACTATTTATTTTTTTTCTGAATTGGTTATATATATATATATATATACATACACACATATTTTAAAGATACATGCAGAGAGACTATGACAGGTAAAAAGGCAGAATCTGAAAGATAGCAAACTGATCTGAACACATACATGGAGAGAGGTAAGAGGAAACACTGCAACTAGAGAAACCACAAGAATTGGAGAAAGTGAAAGAAGTGGAATAGAACAGAGGAAGCAAGACAAAGATATATGTGTGCACTCAGCTGGAGGGAGGGACCTCAGAGATAAGAAGAGGGCAACACCCCCAGGTGACAGAGCTGGTAGCAGAGATGGTGCTCAGAGGTGCCTGGACACTAATTGAGCCAAGTCAGATTTATAGCCCTCCCTTATCTTGACTTGGCTTAAGTTTTATAGGGGTGGGACCATTCCTGGAGCTCTGTACATTTACTGCAGCCGTGTGCTGGCCAGATTTATGACTCTGATGTCAGGGAAATCACTGATAAATCTTGTCTCAGACATGCCCTGCCCTCCATTGGCTCCAGCAGTGTTTGATATCCAGTAATGGAAAAGCAGATCCTGTGAGCTGTGAAAAAGCAACATTCAACTGAGTAAATTTTAAAGATCTTACTGGCTTTATTCAATGATTCATGAATCAGGTAGTATTCTACCTAGTAGATGAAAAGGAGCTCCAAGGAGCTGTACAAATGAAAGACATTTATAGGCAGGAGGGAGCGGGAAAAGGGAAGACATACTGGCAAAAATGGACTGGTTGTAGCAAGATGACCTTCCTTAGGGGGCTGTGGAAGTTCATCGTGCAGATTACTTCACTAATGACCAGATAATTCCTGGTTGACTGGTTTAAAATTCCATTCCTGGGAGAAGCTGAAACTATAATTACATTAAACATTGAGTCCATGGGGCTTAGCATAAGTGACTACATTTTGGGCCTGTTTTCTTGCTATCCAAGGATGAATTCAAGACATAGGCAGAGCCCATGGAAGACGTAGAGGAGAGAGGCTGCCATCCCAGGAAATTCTTGAATTCTTTCTTGGAAGTAGCTATCCTATTACCGGAAGAGGACCAAGGGGGATGTTCCTTAGGACATGCCCAAGGACCTCTTGGCAGTTCTGCACCAAGAGGATTTAATTGCCTGAGGATTTGTATGCTGGAACCCAGCCAAAGCTGAACAAGCCACTTTTTAATCAAAACAGTGTTGTTTTCTTGAGTTCTTGTGGGATTTAAGAATTTTGTGCATGAAAATGTCAGTGCACTGAGAACAGAAAAAATATTCTCTTCTCACCTGTCCTTCATCTTAAACATACCTCAGTAGGGAGATATCACCCAGAGACTCTGGCCCAAAGAGGATTCTTCTAGAACCCTGGTTCCTAAAGTAGATTTGTCAGACCAGTAGCATAAATATCACCTGGAACTTGTTAGAAATGCATGTTCTCAGGCTGCAGCATTCCAGACGTACTGAATCAGAAATTCTGGGGGTGGCACCAGGACCTGCTAAACAAGCCCTCCACATGATTCTGGTGCTCACTGGAGCCTGAGAATAGGCGGGTATTGGGGATGTGGTAAATGCATATGGGGGCCCTAAGATTTGCACTTCACTTACCTTTTATTTGCCAAAATGAGTAACTTGGCCTAACTTTAAAGGCATGGGAAGTACAACTTACAATGTGCCCTGGAAGTGGGAGTTCTGGGTGTTTTAGGCCATGTGTGTGAGTGCATGCTAAGTTGCTTCAGTTGTATCCTAATCTTTGTGATATGGGCCATAGTCTGCCAGGCTCCTCTGTTCATGGGATTCTCCAGGCAAGAATACTGGAATGGGTTGCCATGCCCTCCTCCAGTGGATCTTCCCAACCCAGGGATCAAACCTGTGTCTCATGTCTACCTGCATTGGCAGGTGAATTCTTTACCACTGGCACCAACTGGGAAGCCCATTTTAGGCCATCAAGTCAAGTCAAAGTCACTCAGTCGTGTCCGACTCTTGCGACCCCATGGACTGAAGCCCACAAGGTTCATCTATCCATGGGATTCTCCAGGCAAGAATATTGGAGTGGGTTGCCATTTCCTTCTCCAATTTTAGGCCATAGATAGTGTTAAATAGCAAAAATTCAACTGGGTAAATTTCCAAGATCTAATTGGCTTTATTGAACGATTCGTGAATCACTCAGCATCTCATCTAGCAAGGGGCAGCAAGGGGCCCCAAGATTGGAAGAATTAATATTCTTAAAATGGTCATACTACCCAAAGCAACAAAGGTCCATCTAGTCAAAGCTGTGGTTTTTCCAGTAGTCATGTATGGATGTGAGAGTTGAACTATAAAGAAACTTGAGCCCCAAAGAACTGATGCTTTTGAACTGGTGTTGGAGAAGACTCTTGAGAGTCCCTTGGACCGCAGGGAGATCCAACCAGTCAGTCCTAAAGGAGATCAGTCCTGAATATTCATTGGAAGGACTGATGCTGAAGCTGAAGCTTTAATACTTTGGCCACTTGATGGAAAGAACTGATTCATTGGAAAAGAGCCTGATGCTGGGAAAGATTGAAGGTGGGAGGAGAAGGGGATGACAGAGGATGAGATGGTTGGATGGCATCACTGACGTGATGGACATGAGTTTGAGTAAGCTCCAGGAGTTGGTGATGGACAGGGAGGCCTGGTGTGCTGCAGTCCATGGGGTTGAAAAGAGTCAGATATGACTGAGTGACTGAACTGACCCAAAGCAATCTACAAATTTGATGTGATCTTTGTCAAATTACCCATGACATTTTTCACAGAACTAGAACAAATAATCCTAAAACTTATATGGAACCATAAAAGACCCAGAATTTCCAATAGAATCCTGAAGAAAAAGAACAAAATAGGAGGCATAACCCTCCCAGACTTCAGATAATACAACAAAGTTACAGTAATCAAAACAATGTGGTATTGGGATTTCCCTTGTGGTTCAGTGGTTAAGAATCCACCTGCCAATGCAGGGGACATGGGTTTGATTCCTAGTCTGGGAAGATCCCACATGGCTCGGAGCAACTAAGTCCATGCACCACAACCACTGATGTCTGCACACCTAGACCCTGTGCTCTGCAACAAGAGAAGCCACTGCAACGAGAAACCTGTGTGCTGCAATGAAGAGTAGCCCCTGCTCACTGCAACTAGAGAAGGCCTGCATGCAGCAATATAGATCCAGCACAGCCAAAAATAATAAATAGATAAATAAAAATTTAAAAACAACAGTGTGGTATTGACATAAGAGCAGACATATGGATCAATGAAACAGGACAGAGAGCCCATAAATAACCCCACACATCTATGGATAATTAATCTTTGACAAAGAAGGCAAGAATATACAATGGAGAAAAGACTGTCTCTTTAGCAAGTGGTGTTGGGAAAGCTGGACAGTGGGATGCAAATCAATGAAGTTAGAGCATACTATCACACCATACCCAAAAGTAACACAAAATGGCTTAAAGAATTAAATAAAAGACACAACACCATAAAACTAGAAGAGAACATAGACAAAACATTCTCTAGACATAAATTGTAGCAATGTTTTCTTAGGTCAGTCTCCCAAGGCAATAGAAATAAAAGCAAAAAATAAACAAATGGGACCTAATAAAGGAAAGGAAGTCATAAATAAAAGGAAAAGTCAACCTATGGACTAGGAGAAAATATTTGCAAACGATGAGATTGACAAGGGCTTAATTTCCAAAATATACAAATAACTCACACAACTCAACAGCAGCAACAACAACAACAACAACAAATGCAAGCAAAAAATAGAACAACTAAGTATATATCCCTTCTCCAGGGGAACTTCCCAACCCAGGAGTTGAACTGGGGTCTCCTGCATTGCAGGCAGATTCTTTACCAGCTGAGCTACCAGGGAATCCCAAAGAAGATATACAGATGACCAATAGGCACATGAAAAGATGCTCAACATTGCTAATTCTTAAAAAAAAAAGAAAAAAGGCAAATCAAAACTATGAGTTACCACCTAACACTAGCCAGAATGGCCATTATTAAAAAGTCTATAAGTAGCAAATGCTGGAGAGTGTGTGGAGAAAAAGGAACCTTCCTACACTGTTGGTGGGAATGTAAATGGGTTTAGCCACTATGGAATGCAGTATGGCGATTCCTCAAAAAACTAAAAATAGAGTTATATCATTCATCAGTCCCACTCCTGGGCATATACCCAGATAAAACTGTAATTCAAAAAGATACGTGCACCACTATGTTCACAGTAGTAGTATTTACAGTAACCAAGACATGGAAACAACGTAAGTGTCCACTGACAGATGAATGGATAAAGAAGACGTGGTGTGTGTGTATATATATGTATATATAATGGAATACTACTTAGCTATAAAAAATGTTTTAAATAATGCCACTTGCAGCAACCTAGAGATTAATTACACTAAGTGAAGTCAGTCAGAAAGACAGATACCATATGATATCATTTACATGTGGAATCATGGGACAAATGAACTTATTGATGAAGCAGAAACAGGTTCACAGACATACAAAACAGACTTGTGATTTCCAAGGGGGAGGGGAGGAGGGGAAGGGATGGCTTAGGAATTTGGGATTAGTAGGTACAAACTATTATACATGCATGTATTACTGAATCACTTTGCAGTATGCCAGAAACGTAACACAACATTGTAAGTCAACTATAAATGAAATACATTTTAAAAATATTAAAAAAAGAACAGAGCTCCATGGGGGCCCAGGGCCCAGTCCATCATGGGTTCTCAGGAAGTAGGGGACAAGCTAACCCTAGTGTGCCCAAGACAGTCCTGGAAGCACTGGAAGTCCCATGTCCCAGAAATAGCCCAGTCCTGGGCAAACCAGGACTATTTGTCCCCCTGTTAGTGTGGTAGTGAATGAATAAATGCCCAAGTCATTCAACATACTTATTGTAAGACTCAGTGAATTGAGCCCATGCTCGTCCCTCTGCAGGGCATTTCTGTAACAGGAGGGGAAGGGGCAGGTTTGTGGTAAATGGATTCATTTCTACAGAGCCCAGCATCTCTTCCAAACAGCCCCACCACTCAACATTGCAAAAGGACGAGTCTTCCCTGTTGAATGAGCATTAAGTCCATTAGGCACCTTTCCTTGGCCCTTGTTTATCTTCCTGGCTATCTCTTCTGGCAAGTAGCTACACTGTTTACAAGGTATCTGTTGACATCTGCCTTATCTTCCTGGATTTGCCCTGGGTCTCCCTGGGTCTGCTGCCCTCCAAAAGGATGAGCCCTTTAGCCCCACAGTTGAATTCTTTTCTAAGTCAAAACGTCCATGCTAGAGCTTTGGTGTTCCCTGGACCTCCCTGGTGGCTCAGATGGTAAAGCATCTGCCTACAATGTGGGAGACCCGGGTTTGATCCCTGGGTCAGGAAGATCCCCTGGAGAAGGAAATGGCAACTCACTCCAGTACTCTTGCCTGGAAAATCCAGGAAAATCCCATGGAAAATCCCAGGAGTGTGGTAGGCTACAGTCCATGGGGTCGCAAAGAGTGAAGTCTTTGACTGAGCGACTTCACTTTCACTTTCACACAGACTCCAGCCCCAGGCCCTCAGAACAGAAGGGTTGCAGCCTGGCCCTCAGACCCTCAGGCGGCTTGGACCCATCTGTTTTCCAGTTCTAGGTGAAATCAAGCTGAGAAGGAATTGGGCTTCATTTGACTTGAGATGTGAAAAGATGTTAAAAGATGTAAAAGATGTCAAAAGATGTCAAAGCCAGCCTAAGTGACATCTGGCTGGCTCCTCCATCCCACCTCCTCCCCATCCTGGCCAAACAAGCTGAAATACCTCCACCTCACTTTGGTGGGCTTTCAGGGACGCTGTCTCTCCTGAAGCTTCTGGGAAATGTGACCCCATAGATGCCACAAAGACAGACACATCTAGCTTGAATCCCAGCTCACATTTAACTGGGTGATTTCAGTCATCAAAATACAGGAAAATGGATGCTGGGGCTTCTGATGGGACTGAGTCCCTGGGAGCTGCCTTACAGAATGGACACAGTGACAACCAGAGAAAAATTGGTTGATGCTGAGTGCTCCAGGAGGGCTCCTGAGTCAGGGTATGATTGTCTCCACACTTGAGAAAGAGTTTTCAGCTCCTGTTACAGCCATTCCAGAAACCTCGGTTGTCATGGAGGAGCCCATGCTGGGAACCACTGAGCCCTAAGTGTCATTCCCAACACCTCTGAGCCCACTGACCAAGCCATGGGAGCAAGTAGTGTTGAGAGTTGGACAATAAAGAAGATTGAACACCAAAGAATTGATGCTTTGGAATTGTGGTGCTGTTGAAGACTCTTGAGTATCCCCTGGAGAGCAAACCAGTCAATTCTAAAAGAAATCAACCCTGAATATTCGCTGGAAGAACTGATGCTAAAGCTGAAGTTCCAATACTTTGGCCACCTGATGCAGAGAGTCGACTCATTGGAAAAGACCCTGATGCTGGGAAAGACTGAGGGCGAGAGGAGAAAGGGGCAACAGAGGATCAGATGGTTGAATGGCATCAGGAACTCAATGGACATGAATCTGAACAAACTCTGGGAGATAGTAAAGGACAGGGAAGCCTGGTGTGCTCCAGTCCATGGGAGTCCAAAGAGTTGGACATGACTTAGCAACTGAACAACAAAAACATACTTCAATTTAAAAAAATAAACAAACAAAAGCAAACAGATCCCCTTGACTGGCATCCCTCAGCCAGGGAAGGCTGCCTAGTTCTAGGCATAAAGCTTCAGGATAGTATTGTTAATAGAATAGCTCAGATATGGTGGTGAGTCCCAAAGCAGGGTTCAGAGGGTTCTTGCAAATTCAGAGGCACCCTGGTTAGCTTGTCAGTAACCTTCTGCATTTGCTGTTTTACAAAGCACGTATATAGCCATATGTCTTATGATACCATCAGAGACAAGTAGAGAAGGTGTTTCCTCCCCTGGGAATGGCCTTCACCACTCACCTGGCTGGTGTAGTCCCACTCATTTATCTTGCAAGACGCAGGGCAAATGGTTTTCCTTCTCTGCAGACTTCCCCAACTGAACTCCTCCAAAGTGCTCCCACCATCCCTTCTGCCATATGCTATGCCTGAAACATTATGTCTTATCATGTCTGTCTCTCCTCTGGGCAAAGCCGTTTGTCACCCATCACTGGATCCTCAGGACTGCTGCAGTATCTTCCACCTAGAAGGTGTTCTGGAAGCACTGAGTGAGAAAGTGGGAGAAGACAGAGATCAATTTATTAAGAAAAAACTGCAGAGGCATTTATTTTAAGTGGGGCATTTATGAGGCAGTTAGGGAAACACTAATTAGGCCAAATTAGTGGGTGGTCTTCAGGGTCCAAACATTGCATTGGGGATGTTAAGTGGCTTTAGTGTGGTCTATGTCTCTGAGGTTGTCATTTCCAAGGATCAAGTGGGGGACAGTATTAACACACTGTGAAATAAAATTTGTATTTTATGGCTCCTGTCACTGTGCATTGTGTATCTGACTTATACATCAACCAAACTCTCCCATCCACAGAAATACCTGCTCAACCCTAAACAGCAACCATTCTCTTAGCATCAACAAGACAACTACTTAAAAGATAAACTACCAGGCTTCCTTGGTGGCTCAGTGTTAGAGAATCTGCCTGCCAATGAAGGAGACACAGGTTTGATCCTCTGTCTGGGAAGCTTCTACTCACCACGGAGCAACTAAGCCCATGAGCCACAACTATTGAGCCTGTGCTCTAGAGCCCGGGAGCCACGACTACTGAGCCAATGTGTCACAACTCCTGAAGCCCTCACATCCTAGAGCCTGTGCTCCACAACAAGAAAAGCCACTGCAATGAGAAGTTGGTGCACCACAACTAGAGAGTAGCCCCTGCTTGCTGCAACTCTTGCCTGGAAAATCCCATGGACGGAGGAACCTGGAAGGCTGCGGTCCACGGGGTCGCTGAGGGTCGGACATGACTGAGCGACTTCGCTTTCACTTTTCACTTTCATGCATTGGAGAAGGAGGTGGAAACCCACTCCAGTGTTCTTGCCTGGAGAATCCCAGGGACAGGGGAGCCTGGTGGGCTGCCGTCTATGGGGTCGCATGGAGTTGGACACAGCTGAAGTGACTTAGCAGTAACTGCAACTAGAGAAAGGCCCATGCAGCAACAAAGACCCCGCATAGCAAAAAAAAAAAAAAAAAAAAACAACCTAAATATTATTTTTTTAAAAAGACTAACTTGTCGATTTTGTAAGGGGTCACATGGCCCACTACTTTATACTTGTGGATTTGAATTGTGTAAATTGTCAGTAATACATCATTTGATGTACAGCCCTGTCTCAAAAAACTTAAATAAATGTGCTTTGACTTCTATTGGGCAGAACAGTTCTTGGAACTTTTTGAGATGCTGTTGCTACATTCTTTTGTAGATTGATTAACTTTTTGTCAACAACAGAGATTCTGACTTAGTAGATCTGGAGCCAGGGTCCCTGAGCATCTGTGCACACTTGGAGGAGTGAGTCCTACATCCTCTCCAGAACCCCACTGCAATGTGTGCAACAAAACTGCTGCTAGCGAGGTACTTCCACCTAACTGTACTGCATGGTTTATGTTATTTAAAAGACCCAGGTCTGGGAAATATATTTGTGGACAAAGAATACCATTTCAGAGAGTCCCTTGGACAGTAAGGAGATCAAACCAGTGAATCCTAAAGGAAATCGGTCCTGAATATTCTTTGGAAGGACTGATGCTGAAGCTGAAGCTCCAATACTTTGGCCACCTCATGCGAAGAGCCAACTCATTGGAAAAGACCCTGATGCTTTTCAGGGCAAGGAGGAGAAGAGGGTGACAGAGGATGAGATGGTTGGATGGCATCATTAACTCAATGGACATCCTTGACTCAAACGTAAGTTTGAGCAAACTCCAGGAGACAGTGAAGGACAGGGAAGGCTGGCATGCTGCAGTCCATGGGGTCACAAAGAGTCAGACACAACTGAGCAACTGAACAACAATAAACAAAAGATGTTGTGGCCACAAAGCCATCAGCTAGCACAGTTGCCCCAAAGATGCACACTGAAGGGAACTGGAGAAAAACAGGATAATGACCCCAGATAGTTAAGGTGCATATCAAAGGAATAATTTCAATGAGCCCAGGCTCTTGCGTCTTCCCATACATAGAAAAGCAGTAAAATCATTAACTTGAGATGTCTGTATTTTTGCCATTAGCAGTAATTTTTGGATTTCAACCTACATTTTTTTTTTCCCCCAGCAAAAACTCCTATGTATCCTGGCTCCTTTCTTACCTCTTTGGAACAGCTCCTCAGAGCTATCTGAGGGGCTATATCTTGAACTTAAAGTCTTCAGTAAGTCTGCTGAATAAATCATAATTCTCAGCTTTTAGGTTGTGCATTTTTTTCAGTTGACATTGATTTTGGTTTTTGTGATATTGTGATATCTATCTATCTATCTACCTATACATTGGTCTTCCTCCTATTCCTGGCACAGAGCTCCTAAAGCTCTTGGAATTTCCTAAATGATATGAACTATAAAGGTGTCTTTTGTTATATTGATGAGGTGACTCTTGGAAAGCCCCTAGGTAACCTAAGGCTGGAGACTGTTTGCCCGGGTAACCAACCATGTGATTAGAGAATTGGAAATTTTGGTCCACACCGAACACCCCCCCACCCCCACCCCGCCAAACCTATGAGAAAGTGTCTGGAGATTGAGTTCAAGGATCTGGAGATTGAATTCAACCATCAGTGGCCAACCATGCCTACGTAATGAAGCTTCCATAAAAAGCAAACAATGTTTGGAGAACTTCCAAGTTGGTGGACATGTGGAGTTTGGGAGAGAATGAAGATTCCAGAGAGCATGGGAGCTCTGCACCCCTTCCCACATGTCTTGTCCCATGCATCTCTTCCATATGACATTTCCTGAATTACATCCTTTTCTGATCCAGTACATAAAGTATTTATCTGAGTTCTGTGAGCTACTCTAACAAACTAATTGAGCCCAAGGAGGACCATGGAAACCCATCTACAGCTGGTAGTTCAAAAGCATGGGTGACAACCTGGACTTAGGATTGGTGTCTGAAGAGGAGGTGAGGGCAGTTTTGTAGGACTGAGCCCTTAACCTGTGGGATCTGATGCTATCTTCAGGTCGATAGTGTCAGAACTGAGTTAATTCCTTAGTGGTGTTGAAGAAAATACATATCAGAGGTATGTTCTTCTAGTAATTCTATTTTGATTTAGAAGCCTAAAATATTGCAAAACAAATTGATATACTAATAAATTCTTAGAACCATATTGAGTCATTAAATAAGTAAAAAACCAATTTCTTGAACATATAGTAATGTACTGTTATTAAGATCTCTATCCTAGAAGACTTTTAATGTTAATTCAGACTTGTACAGAACTTGGAGTCCTTACACTCTTACCCATATATCAAGAAAAAGCTGGACAAACTGAAAATCAGTGTCTCTTCTTAGACTCATCAGAGAAAATTTCCAACCTGGAATCTGGAGAGACAGGCAAACAGAGAACATAGCCAAGATCTGTTAATCTAGAAGGCACTGAAGCCATATCCTGGTAGGAATACTTATACGGTCATTTTGACGAATTGCTGGAATTTGAGTGTGGATCAGTATGAGACTGAGAAACTCCTGGGGTCACAATCTTAGGTGACCCCTTACTCTTGCAGGTGTCACCTCCAGAAATCCCAAGAGGTTTGCCCAGGGAATTCTACATAACAGGCTACTATCTAGGGAAAAGACTTTACCAGAGTTTCTTCCACCAGGGGGTGTTTTGCAGAAAGTTTTCACTTTTGTCTCAGGTTCGAAGGATTTGTTAACAAAATAAGCCACTCATTATATACAAATAAACAATACCAATATTTATTAAAAATTACTTATCTTACTTTCAATGCACTAACATTAAAAGAAAAGAGAAATAGAAACAGCAGAGGACACATCACCAAATTGGGTTTTGACCAACATCAGGACTTAAGCGGTGGTGGAAAGTCCAGTGACACAGTACATCTGGAGTCTCAGTTGGGAAAAGGTCCCAGGCAGTGTTTCCACTCCATGAGTGAGACTTCAAAGATTGCAGTTCAAGGTTCCTGTTTATAATCCCAGGATGCAAGCAAGCTACATTACTCTGTGAGCAAATTGGAGTTCTGGTTTCATGTTAATATTGTTTGTTTTGTTGTGGAAAACTTGGAATGTTGTTAAACTTGGGCTTTGGTTGGCCAGACACCCTCCAGGAGCTCAACAATCTCAAAGTTCCTCCCCCATCTTATCTAAGGTACTGTAAGGCTTGCTCTCACAGCAGGCAGTCACTCGCAGTCATTCACAGGGCAGTCAGTGTCCAGGCAGGTTAGAAGCAAGGTCAGAGGCCTGCTCTGCTTTGTCTCTGAAGCCTAAACAAGATTATTTAATTTCCCTAACAGAGGAAAGGGCATTTTCCCCACCCCAGCCCTGTGTAGTTTTCCTAACTCACCTAAGGAGGGAGGGTTTTGAAGCTTTAAAAGAAATGTTTGTAAAGACCACAGGCTCACTAAAAGACTAAAACTTGATTGGAAGATTACAGAATGCTTCTCCTTCTCACACCTTGCAATGACACCAATGTGGCTCTAATGTACTAATCATGAATTACAGTTGAGAGAACTACAAGACAAAGGCTCTCTCTCTCTGAGGAGGAATACTTAGGGAAGCTCAAACTAACAAAGGTTACAAAATCAAGGAAACTAGTGGAATTTGAAGTCTCTAGTACCTATAAATTTAGAATGCATTAAACAAAACCCAACTCCAAAGCCCAAATTCTAGTCGGGTTAATATAAATTCTCATATTAAAAGATTTACCTCAGTTCCTATTCCTAGGTAAAGCATTTTAAGATTTCTACAAAAATATTACACATTCATGCAAAAAGAGAAAAATTTAGTCTAAAGGGATAAAGTGAACATCAAAACCTGATCTATACATTGAAATTATCAGAGAATTTAAAGTAACAGTTATTAACATGTTAAGGGTTCTCATGCAAAAGGTAGACATCATGCAGGAACAGATGAATCACTCAGAAAAAAGAGTGGAACTTAAGAAAGGATAAAAAAGAAAGGCTAGATGAAACAGAAAATATAGCAGAAGGAATAAAAAGGGAAAATGATGAAACAGAAATGAAGATGGCTCATCAGTAGTCTTGACAGGGTTGAGGAAATATGATCTTGAAGAAACATCATTAGGAACTTCCCAAATCGAAATGCAACAGGAAAAAAGAATTGGAAAACATACCCAACACCAAAGAACTGTGGGACAATTTCAAAGCATTTAATATATGCATATTTGGAATACCAGAAGAAAGAGAAGAAAAAGAGACCAGAATAAAATAAGTATATGAAGTAGTAATGATGAAAAATGTTCCCAAGTTAATGGCAGACCTTAAGTCATAAGGCCAAGGATCTTAGAGAACATTAAGCAGAGTAAATACCAAAAGTAAGCACACTTAGTCATCATATTCAAACTGCAGAAATCAAAGAGGAGAAAATCTTGAAAGAAGTCAGGAAAAAAGAAAACAAAAGCCATACCAACCTACCTTGACTATAGCGAAACAAGGTAAAGAATTACAGCAGACTTCTCATCAGAAAGCATGCAAACAAGAGTGAAGTGAAATATTTAAAGTGGTGAAAGAAAAAAAAAAAACAAAACACTAGAATTCTATATCAACAGAATTATTTTTAAAAAGTGAAGGACAGATGAAGACTTTCTCAGACAACTGAAAACTGAGAGGATTCACCAACAGACATGTTAAAAGCATTTTCTTGAGGTAGAAGGAAAATGATAAAGCATAATGAAGGATAGTGACACTTGGATCTACATGAAGAAAACAAGAACACTGCAGGAGAAATATATTAAATGAAAAGAAACCTGGGACTTCCTTGGCAGGTCAGTGGCTAGGACTCTGCTCCCGGCACAGAGGTCTGGGGTTCAATCCCTGGTCAGTCTCACTTGCCACAACCAAGAGTTTGCATGCCACACTAGAAGGTCCGGTGTGCCGCAACCAAGACCCAGCACAGCAAAGTATATAAATAAGTAAATATTTTAAAAAAGAAATCTTTTGTAGTAATTTTTCTAAAAGCTAATTTGTTTAATATAATAAAATAAGGGGACTTTCATGGTGGTTCAGTGGTTAAGAATCTGCCTTCCAATGCAAGGGACATGGGTTTGATTCTTCCTTGGGGAGTTAAGATCCCACATGCCATAAGACAACTAAGCTTGTGTATGCTGCAACTACTGAGCCTGTGTGCCTCAATTAGAGAGCCCATGTGCTGCCAGCTATAAACCCCACATGCCTGGAGCCTATGCACCGCAGGTAGAGAGAAGCCTGCGTGCTGCACCAAAGATCCCATGTGCTGCAACTGACTCGACACAGCCAAAAATAAATAAATAAAATAAATATTAAAATAATAAAGTAATAACAGTATATCAGATGGTTTAGCAAGTGGATAATTCTGTCATCCATGTTCCTGCTGCTGCTGCTGCTGCTAAGTCGCTTCAGTCGTGTCCGACTCTGTGAGACCCCATAGACGGCAGCCCACCAGGCTCCCCCGTCCCTGGGATTCTCCAGGCAAGAACACTGGAGTGGGTTGCCATTTCCTTCTCCACCATGTTCCTGAAATAGGCATAAAGTGGAATAGTGTTATTGAAGGTAGAGTTAAATTATTTAAAAATGTGTATTGTAAGTTCTATAGCTAATTTTTTTAGGAAGTAGAAACGAGAGAGAGGAGATGAAATATAATTATTTCGAATACTCTATTTACACCAGAGAGGACAGATAAAGAAGCCTCTGACAATGAATAGAAAACAGTTATAAACATGGTTGACATTCAATTATATCAGTAATCACTTTAAATGTGAATGCTCTTGTGTGTGTGTATGTGTGCTCAGTTGTGTCCTATTCTTTTTCAACCCCATGGACTGTAGCCCACCAGGCATCTCTGTCCATGGAATTTTCCAGGCAAAAATACTGGAGTGGATTGCATTTCCTTCTCCAGGGGATCTTTCTGACCCAGGGGTCAAAATTGTATCTCTTGTGTCTACTGCATTGGCAGGTGATTTCTTTACCACTTTGCCACCTGGGAAGCCCTGATCTTAGTATACTAATTAAAAGACAAAATTGTCTTTTGGATTAAAAAAAACCCCAAACCAATTATGCCCTTACAAGAAACCCCTTTAAATATAAAGACCCTGATAAGTTAAAAGTAATGAAAGAGGGAGAGATATAGGATGCTAACACTAATCAAATGAAAGCTGGGGTAGTTATATTCATTTTAGACAATAATTAAATTTACCAAGAATAAAAAAAGATTCCTACAAAATGATAGTGGAGTCAGTACTTCAAGAAGACAGCAGTCTTAAACATGTATATTACAAAGTAGTATAAAGATATGTGAAACAAAAACTTATAGAATTAAGTTAAATAGACAAATTCACTGTTATGGTTGAGATCCCAATACCTGCTTTCAGTAAGTGACAGATCAACCAAGCAGGAAATTAATAAAGATATATTTGACTTGAATAGCACTATGAAGTAGCTAGATCTAATTGGTACTTTTAAAATACTCCATCCAATAGCATGTCAAACTTACTGAAATTCAGTGAAAAAGACCATTTCTGGGTCATAAAAGTTACTTGTCTCACAACTCCACTCCATGAAATTAAACTACACTTCCTCCTTGGAAGAAAAGCTATAACAAACATAGACACTGTACTAAAAACTAATACAATATTGTAAAGTAAAAAAAAATAATAATAAAAAAATTTTTTTCAAACTTAAAAAAAAAAACCAAAGACATCACTTTGCTGACATTCATATAGTCAAAACTGTGACTTTCTTAGTAGTCATGTATGGATGTTGGACCATAAGGCTGAGCATCAAAGAATTGATGTTTTGGAATTGTGCTGGAGAAGACTCTTGAGTCCCTTCGACAACAAGGAGATCAAAACAGTCAATTCTAAAGGAAATCAACACTGAGTATTCATTGGAAGGACTGATGCTGAAGCTGAAGCTCCAATACTTTGACCACCTGATGCAAAGAGCCAACTCCTTGGAAAAGACCCTGATGCTGGGAAAGATGGAGGACAGGAGGAGAAGGGGGTGACAGAAGATGAGATGATTGGGTAGCATCACTGATTCAATGGACATGAGTTTGAGCAAACTCTTGGAGATAGTGAAAGACAGGGAATCCTGGTGTCCTGCAGTCCATAGGGTTGCAAAGAGTTGGACATGACTTAGCAACTGATCAATAGCAACTCTACTACTGGATATATGACCAGAATAACTGAAAGTAGAATCTTGGAGATATTTGCACATCTGTTTTCGAAACAGCACTCTTGACAATAGCTAAGAGGTAGAACCAACACAAATGTCCATTTACAGATGAACAGATGAAATGTGGTATATACATACAATGGAATATTATTCTACCTTGAAAAGGACATTCTGACACATGCTTCAACAAAGATTAACTTTCAGAACACTGTGTTAGTAAAATAAGCCAGTCACAAAAAGACAAGTACTGTATGATTCTGCTTATATGAGTTACCTAGAGTAGACAGATTTATAAAAAAAAAAAAGTAGAATGGTAGTTTCCAGGAGATGGAGAGAGGACAAAAAAGGGAGTTATTATTGAATAGGTACAGAGTTTCAGTTTTGCAGTATGAAATAATTTTGGTGATTGGTTGCACAGCAATGTGGATATGCTTAACAGAACTGTACTGCACACAAATCATTAAGATGGTAACTTTTATGTCATGCACTAGGTTCATCTACCTCATTAGGACTGACTCAAATGCCTTCTTTTTTATAGATGAGTAATATTTCATTGTATATATACCACAGTTTTTGTATTCATTCATCTGTCAATGGACATCTAGGTTGCTTCCATGTCCTAGCTAAAAAGTGCTGCAATAAACATTGGGGTACATGGCTCTCTTTCAATTATGGTTTATTCAGGGTATATGCCCAGTAGTGGGATTGTTGGGTCATACTGTAGTTCTATTTTTAGTCTTTTAGGGAATCTCCATACTGTTCTCCATAGTGGCTGTATCAGTGTATGACACAGGGAGATCAACCCAGTGTTCTGTGACAACCTAGAGGGGTGAGATGGGGAGGGAGATGGGTGGGGGGCTCAGGAGGGAGGGGACATATGTATACCTGTGGCTGATTCATCTTGATTTATAGCAGAAACCAACACAGTGTTGTAAAACAACTATCCTCCAATTTAAAAAAATCAAAAAATAAAAAGCTATAGTAATAAGGTAGGGGTCTGCCAATTTTTTTTATCATTTCCATAAAGCACTTAAATAATCAGTGTACAACATTAATAAGTCTAAAGGGAAAGCAAAAATATTATTTTGAAATAAATGAAGATACAATTTGTCAAGTTTTGTGAGATGTAGTGAAAGTAGTGCATGGAGGGAAATTTACAGCATATAATGTATATATTAGAAAAAATCATTAACTCAAGGTTTTCCCTTAAGAAACTGGGACAGGGAAGCAATAGCCTAAATCAAGCATAACAAAAAGAATAATAAACATTAGTGTAAAAACTATAAACTTTAAAATGGGAAACCAGTAGAAAAAAATCAATGAAACCAAACCTGGTTGTTGGAAAAGATCAGTAACATTGATAAATCAGGTTAACCAAGAAGAGGAGGGAGGAGCCACACATTACTGATGATCCCATGGACATTGGAAGGATAATAAAGAGATACTATGAACAACTCCATGCTCACAAATTAGATGATTTTAATGAAAAGAACCAATTTCTTGAAAGATACAAATTACTAAATCTCACAGAGGAGAGATTGATAAGACTAATAGTTCTGTATCTATTGAAGAAGTGGAACAATAATTATTAAACTTCAAAAAAAAGAAAGCACCAGGCCCAGGTGGTTTCATTGGTGAATTCTAAAAAACATTTAAGAAAGAATATGTAACAATTCTCCGTATACACTTCCAGAAAATAGCAGCACTGTGAACACTTCCAAACATATTCTATGAGGCCAACTTTATCCTAATATTAAAACCAAATAAAGACATCACAAGAAAGGAAAATAATTGACCAATATTTCTCATGAACATAAATTCAAAAAATCCTCAATAAAATATTAGCCAATCAAATCCAACAATGTAAATTATACACCACAACCACATTAGATTTATTCCAGGTGCATGTGAGAATGCTATGTCACTTCAGTGTTTGACTCTTACAACCCTATGGATTGTAGCCCACCAGGCTCCTTTGTCCACGGGATTCTCTAGGCAAGAATACTGGAGAGGATTGCCCTGCCCTCCTGCAGGATCCTCCTGCAGGGGATCTTCCCGACCCAGGGATTGAACCTGGTCTCAGGCATCTCCTGCATTGGCAGGCAGGTTCTTTACCACTAGTACCACCTAGGAAGCCCTTTATTCCAGATATGCAAGTCTTAGTCAACATCTTAAAATCAATCAGTGTAATTAATCACATTAACGTACTAAAGAAGGAAAAATCATATGATCATATTAATTGATGCAGAAAACCAGATAAAATCCAGCACTCATTCTTGATAAAAATTCTCAGCAAATTAGTAATAGAGCAAAACTTTTTTGTTTGACAAAGAATATACAAAAAACTTACAGCTAATAACATACACAATGGTGAAAATTGAATACTCTAAGACTTGGAAGAAAGCAAGAGTGTCCTCTCTTAGCATGCCTTTTCAAAATTGTACTGGAAATCCTAGCTAGTGCAATAACAAAATAAAAAGAAATAAAAGGTTAAGGATTAGAAAGAAAGAAATAAAACTACTTGCAGAAGATATAATTGTCTATAAATAAAATTCCAAAGAATTGACATACCAAAAAAAATATAATGATACAAAACAATTCATGGAGCCAAGCAAATATCGCAAGATCACAGGATACTAAAGTTAATACACAAAAGTCAACTACTAATGTAGAGGATATTATGTTAAATGAAATAAATCAATCATAACAAGACAAATATTCTGTGATTCCACTTATATGCGGTACTTAGACAGTCAAATCATAAAAACAGCAAATAGAATGGCTGTTACTAAGGACTTGGAAGAAAGTAAATTGAGAGGGTATTGCTTAAGTGTACAGAGCTTGTTTCTCAAGATGAAAAAATTTTTGAGGTTGGCTGCACAATAATGAGAATGTATTTAACACTTGAAAATGATTAAGTTGGTAAGTTTTATGTTATGTTATATATTTTACCATAATCAAAACATAATGAAGACAAAGCATATGAAAAAGAATTGTGTGTGTGCTTAGTCACTCAGTCATGTCTGACTCTTTGCAACCCCATGGACTGTAGCCTGGCAGGCTCTTCTGCCCATGGGGATTCTCCAGGCAAGAATACGGGAGTGGGTTGCATGCCCTCCTCCAGGGGATCTTCCTGACCCTGGGATCGAACTCAGGTCTCCTGTATTGCAGGTGGATTCTTTACCATCTGAGCCACCAGGGAAACCCCCAAAAGAATTACATTCTTGTATACTAACAATGAACAATTGGAATTTGAAATAAAAAATGCAGCCACAATGTTGTTCAGTCACTCAGTCATGTCTGACTCTTTGTGACCCCATGCACTGCAGCATGTTCTGTAAGGCTGCTCTCTTAGCTGCCTGATCAGCTGCTTGGTTCCCTCATGCCACTTCTGTGTTCCCTTTTTGGTGTCCTTTACAATGGGAGACTGAAACCTCAGTGGGCGGATGGACTGCCTCCAAGAGCCTAAGGATTTGATCACCATATTTGATTGGGAACCCTTGGGTGGTCAAGTGGCCTCTTTCTTTCCAAATAGCAGCATGTGCATGTAGCATCAGAAAGGCATGCTTGGAGTCAGTGTAAATGGCTACTCTTTTTCCTTTTCCCAGCTCTGAAGATCAAATCAGAGCTATGAGCTCAACTAATTGGACTGAAGTACCTGGTGGCAAACTTTTAGCCTCGTGGTCTCAAAATTGGAGACTACTGCATATCCGGCTCTTCTTTTTCCATCAAAGACAAAGCTGTTTCCATCAGTGTACCAGATTTCCTCAGGATTGGTCAGAGGATCTTCTGACAATCCCTCTTGGGATTTTGTCCAGTGGTCCAAAGTTTCTAGGCAAGAGTGCAAGGGGAGAGAGCCCTCGGGGGTAGGCAGGAGAGTGGCAGGGTTAAGAACCTCATAAGGGGATATAGTTAGACCTGGATTTTCCACCAGCACTACTTGATACCTGAGGATTCTTTGATCAGACATCCATAAATGGCCTCTCCCATTTAGGAGTTATTTCACTAAAAATAGTTTGCCCCCAAAAGAGAGTTTTAAAGCATCTTCTATCAGTATGTCAATAGCTGCAAGATTTCAAAGGCAGGGAGAGATCTCTTCCCAATAAGGGAGTCGGACAGTCAGGGACCACCAGAAACTTGTGGGAAAATATTTGTCCATTCCAGCAACAAAGAAGTGCTTGGGTGAATCTTTTTGTAATTGTTTTTCCTGTAGCACCCTGAATTGTACAGGCTTGGGAGGAGAAGGCTCCGGAGTAGGAGGTCAGGACAGAGTAGGTATCCCCTGTGTCAGCCAAGAAATTCTGGGACCTACCTGCCACATCCAGTTGTACCCTTGGCTCCAGCTCTGTGATGGTTATCTGTGAGAGGCGGGCTGGCTGGAGTGGGCTGCTTCAGTCCTGTTGAACCATCATGAGGGAAGGCTTGGCACTTGACCTTGAGGCTCTTGGTCCCGAGGGCAGAGTGCAGCCAAATGTCCCAATTGATGGCATTTGTAGCAAGCCATTTTAGGAGACTTGCCATGGTTTGGACACTCTTTGGCCCAATGTCCCACCTGTCTACAGATTAGGCATTTGCTTCATGCCTTGTCCTTCAAGGACTCGGGGTTTGCCATAGTGCTTCCCTAAAGGGTGGCCAGCATCTGGGCATGGCTTGTCTCTTTCCTTTCCTACCTTTCCTGGGCCTTGGCCTCCCTCTCCTGTTCTCTGTTATAAAATGTATCAGTGGCTGTCTGGATCATCTCATCTAAAGACGCAGCAGAATCCTGCTGCTGTAACTGTTGTAACTTTATCCTGATGTCTGATGCACATTGGGACAGGAATTTGTCCTTCAAAATCACACTTTTGGAGGGCCTCTTTTAGACTTTCCAGAAAGTCAGTGGGGTTCTCGTTGGACTCCTGAGTTATTACTGAGACTGGGCATGGTCCCACAAGTAATAGGCTTCCTTCTGTTTCCATGAGTGGACTTCCTTAGGGGTGAGTCTTTCTGAAGATTATCCTACCAGTACTGTTGCAACCTAAGAGCCGGGTGTCCCTGGGTCAGGATGGAGATTCCCAGGCAGGCTGAGACATGACAGCCTCCTGGAGATCGAATCCGTGGGCAGGTCGAGGCATGTTGGCCTCCTAGGACCCCTGGACTGGCGGATCCCTGAGCAGGTTGAGGCATGACAACCTTCCGAGGACCAGATCCCTAGGCAGGTTGAGGCAGGTTGACCTCCTGGGACCCCAGGCTGGAGTTGGGCGTCCCCAAGGCCTCCAGCATGACCAGTGCTGGGTAGGATTAAGTGAAAGTTGCTCAGTTGTGTCCGACTCTTTGTGACCCCATGGACTATACAGTCCATGGAATTCTCCAGGCCAGAATACTGGAGTGGGTAGTCTTTCCCTTCTCCAGGGAATCTTCCTAACCCAGGAATCGAACTGGGTCCTGCCTTGCAGGCAGATTCTTTACCAACTGAGCTATCAGGGAAGCCCATGATTAAGGGGTTGTAATCTTAACTCATTGCTGGTTTGTCTACCAAGGAGGGGAATAGATACCATGATGTAAAGCAATCCAAGTCTGTGCCCTGAGGCTGGGAACCCGGTGAAACAGCCATAAGCTTTATCCTCTTATTGCTATGAGAGAATGTAGGTTACTGATTTCCTTCCCTCAGTTCAGTTCAGTTCAGTCAATCAGTCGTGTCCGACTCTTTGCTACCCCATGGACTGCAGCACGTGAGGCCTCCCTGTCCATCACCAACTCCTGAAGCTTACTCAAACTCATGTTCATCGCGTTGGTGATGCCATCCAACCATCTGATCCTCTGTCGTCCCCTTCTCCTCCTGCCTTCACACTTTCCCAGCATCAGGGTCTTTTCAAATGAGTCAGCTCTTCGCATCATGTGGCCAAAGTATTGGAGTTTCAGCTTCAACATCAGCCCTTCCAATGAACACTCAGGACTGATCTCCTTTAGGATAGACTTGTTGGATCTCCTTGCAGTCCAAGGGACTCTCAAGAGTCTTCTCCAACACCACAGTTCAAAAACATCAATTCTTCAGGGCTCAGCTCTTTATAGTCCAACTCTCACATCCATACATGACTACTGGAAAAACCATAACTTTGACTATATGGACCTTTGTCAGCAAAGTAATGTCTCTGCTTTTTAACATGATGTCTAGGTTTGTCTTAGATTTTCTTCCAAGGAGCAAGCATCTTTTGATTTCATGGCTGCAGTCACCATCTGCAGTGATTTTGAAGCCCAAGAAAATAGTCTGTCACTGTTTCCATTGTTTCCCCATCTGTTTGACACGAAGTGATGGGACCATATGCCATGATCTTCATTTTTTTAAATATTGAGTTTTAAGCCAACTTTTTCACTCTCCTCTTTCACTTTCTTCAAGAGGCTCTTTAGTTACTCTTTGCTTTCTGCCATAAGGGTGGTGTCATCTGCATATCTGAGATTATTGGTATTTCTCCCTGCAACCTTGATTCCAGCTTGTGCTTCATCCAGCTTGGCATTTCTCATGATGTACTCTGCATATAAGTTAAATAAGCAGGGTGACAATATACAGCCTTGATGTTCTCCTTTCCCAATTTGGAACCAGTCCATTGTTCCATTTCCATTTCTAACTGTTGCTTCTTCATCTGCATACAGATTTCTCAGGAGGCAGGTAAGGTGGTTTGGTATTCCCATCTCTTTCAGAATTTTCCGCAGTTTGTTGTGATCCACACAGTCAAAGGCTTTGGCATAGTTCAATGAAGCAGAAGTAAATGTTCTTCTGGAATTCTCTTGCTTTTTCGATGATCCAACGGATGTTGGCAATTTGATCTCTGACTACTTTGCCTTTGCTAAATCCAGCTTGAACATCTGGAAGTTCTTGGTTCACATACTGTTGAAGCCTCACTTGGAGAATTTTGAGCATTACTTTGCTAGCATGTGAGATGTGTGCGATTGTGTGGTAGTTTGAACATTCTTTGGCATTGCACTTCTTTGGAATTGGAATGAAAATTGACCTTTTCCAGTCCTGTGGCCACTGCTGAGGTTTCCAAATTTTCTGGCATATTGAGAACCTAATATGCCAGCAAATTTGACATAAGAGAACCTAATTTGGCCTAAGCCATTTTGTTTTAAGCCTAATGCTTGCCTGTGAACAGGTCTCAGTAATTAGCAATCTTAAGGGGACAAAAGAATGCAGGGACACAGAAAAGGCAGTCAAACAACAGTGCAATGATAGAGTCCTAGTTCCTCTTTAAGGGGTATACATAATAATATATCTTTGAGTTCTGCAGGAACTAAGGCCCCCATCCAGGTGAAGGATAGGATAATGACATTGATTCTCTAGACTTCAATCAACTAAAGCTTGGACTCAGTTGACCTTTGCCCCAATTCTATGTTGTATTCTCTCTTAAGTACCTTCATAAATATGCACGTATCCTTAGCTTAAAACTTCCCCAATTATGCTCTTTGGGGAGATTCTGCTTTGCGAGAGTCTTAGTGTTCTCCTTATTTGCTGTGTGCATGCATGTTAAATCACTTCACTCATATCTGACTCTTTGTGATCCTATGGACTGTTGACTGCCAAACTTCTCTGTCCATGGGATTCTCCAGGCAAGAACACTGGAGTGGGTTGCCATGCTTTCTCCAGCTTCAAGTAACCATAAATCCTTCCTTGTCCCATGCTTTGTCTTGGTTCTGTTATTTGGCATAACACCTGCCAAAAGATGAACCCAGTCTTTGGGTAACATTAGGGTTTTAACCTATGCACTTCGGGGGAACATATTCAGTCTATAGCAAAGAATATGTCTGGAATCCCTTGGGGCATCTCTTAGTATTAACATGTCCTTGGTTAAGTTCTTCCTTGTATCAGTGGAAGATCCAAGAGGTCAAACCAGGCAGGAATACTAATGGTCCAGACCATTCAGAAATGCAAGTTTGGGTCACTCTACCAGGTAAAGAGTTACAACCAGCTGAAGTGCCCAATGAAGGCAAAGGGAACACTGAATGGGTGATAGAAGAAGGTAATTATAAATACCAGCTGTAACTAACTGACCAGTTACAGAATCAAGGACTGTAATTGTCATCAGTATTTCTTCCTTATTTTGTTATAAATTTGTGTGTGTGACTCTCTACATATTTACATAAAACAAATATCTTTGTTTCCTTCCCTATCTTTCTTATCCTCTTATAAGATAGGATGTATTGGCTTTATATAATAGTATTTAAGTATTGCTAACATTACATCATAGTATTTAAATTATGGAATATCAAGGGGAAGAGTAAACATAGCCCAAGGACTTTGCATCCTCTTCTGAAGAATGGGTTAGGGTGATTTTGGTTGTATGTAAGATGGTTGTATTAGGTCAAAGTGTGACCTTGTTTGTCTTGATTTGGAGATGTAGTATGGTTTAAGGAGATGTGTATGGGTACCAGGTTGTCAAGGGGTAGTGTGTTGCTGGTCCTGTTTGTGACACCAATTGTCTTGCTGTTCACACTGTTCACTGAACCCAGGGTAGGAAGGCGTGAGCCAAGAGGCTGGAAGAAGACTCAAGGAGCCATAGGAACTGCAGACATGTTTATTCTCTCTTGGCTGGTGCAGCAGCTGTAGCAGCAGACACCTGTATTCCCTCCTCTTGTAGCTGACCCGACAGAGACAGCTGTGACACAGCAGTAATGCTGCCACTTTCTAGGTGGAGCTCAAATATCTCTACAGCACAAAGTAACTCCTTACCAAGTGCGTACCTTGTGATGTGCATGTGCAGTGCTATAAATGACTTCAATTGTTACATGATTATTACTTACAAAACGTGGGGTGAGAGAGCCTGAGCCATCTTGGCTAATTTGCTCTCTCCCACAGCTACCCACTCCAGTATTCTTGGGCTTCCTTGGTGGCTCAGCTGGTAAAGAATCCTCCTGCAATGCAGGAGACCTGGGTTCAATCCCTGGGTTGGTAAGATTCCCCTGGAGAAGGGAACAGCTACCCACTCCAGTATTCTGGCTTGGAGAATTTCATGGACTGTATAGTCCATGGGGTTGCAAAGATTTGGACATGACCGAGTGACTTTCGCTTTCACTTCACTTTCCATAGGGAGATATGTGATGGTTAATTTTATGTGTCAGGCTGGAGGAGGGATAAATTGGGAGACTGGGATTGACAAATATGCACCACTCTATATAAAATACGTAAATAATAAAGACCTACTGTAGAGCACAGATACCTCTTCTCAATACTCTGTAATGATCTACATGGGAAAAGAATGTAAGAAAGAGCAAATATATATATGTGTGTAACTGATACACTTTGTTATACAGCATAACTAGTGCAACAACATTGTAAATCAACTATACTCTGATAAAAATTAATTTTAAAAATAAAATAAATATATATAATGTTAAATCAGGATGATAAAATTGGTCATTATGACTTATCATAGACTTCTTATAGAGTTCATATTTTACAATCTTTGAAGCAGTTTATTATTATCTATTGAATAACACTGGGGAATAACACTTGTCCTATTGTTACCAGGCTATTGTTCAAGAATCAGGCCCCTGTCTGATTTTTATGTGTCACCTTGCCTGGACCACCTAGATATTTGGTCAAACATTCTAGGTGTTTTTGTGAAGGTATTTTTTTGGGTAAGATTACCATTTAACCCTGGAGTAGGAAATGGCAACCCACTTCAGTATTCCTGCCTGGAGAATGTCATGGACAGAGGAGCCTGGCAGACTACAGTCCATGAGGGTGCAAAGAGTCGGACACGACTGAGTGACTAACACTACCATTTAAATCAGTAAATTTGTTGTCTAATGCACATTTGTGGGCTTGATGCACAGTGCAGCCAAACAAACTGAAATATTGCAGCCTGGAGAAGAGAAAAGTTTATGGCAGGACCAAGCAAGAAGAACAAGGTGGCTCATGCTCAAAAAATCCAAACTTCCTGATGATTTTCAGGGAAGTGTTTTTACAGGTGGAATTTGGAGTGAGGGCTAGTGTTCCAGGAATCCTATGCTCAGTATGAAGTTATCATCTTCAACCTGGGTGGGGGCTTTAGCACCTGTAGAAGAATTCAAAGATATATTGTTACGATATCTCTTTAGGAGGAACCAGGACCCTGTTTTATTGCTGTACTATTGTTCCTTGACTGCTCCTCCTTTCTGCATCCCCTCCCTTCCCTGATTAGCAGATGTCCACTGTAACTCACAGAAGGTCTAGGAAGCTGAAGCCTTTCCCCTACAAACAAGAAACAGGTAACACAGAAAGGCTTTTGTACCTGGGAGAGTCCCACAGTGTCTGCTCAGTTTCAGACTGAGTAAAACAGATTACCTACCACGAAGTGGATGAATCTCATCCCATAGTTGAAGGCCTTTTAAGAAAAAACAACCTCTCAGAAGATGAGGGAATTCTGAACTGCAACTATAACTTAGGCCTCCAGCTGGTGGCCTTCTCTGAAGATTTTGGATTTGTCAAACCTCCACAATCATGAGCCAATTCTTTAAAATAAATCTTTATATATATACAACCTATTGGTTGCGAATGTGATGGCGCATGAGTGTGGCCGAGAGGAGCTATCCCACGTCCAAGGTAAGGAGCAGCGGCTGTGCTTTGCTGGAGCAGCCGTGAAGAGATACCCCATGTCCAAGGTAAGAGATACCCCATGTCCAAGGTAAGAGAAACCCAAGTAAGACGGTAGGCGCTAAGAGAGGGCATCAGAGGGCAGATGGACTGAAACCACAATCACAGACAACTAGCCAATCTGATCTCATGGGCCACAGCCTTGTCTAACTCAATGAAACAAAGCCATTCCATGTGGGGCCACCCAAGATGGATGGGTCATGGTGGAGAGGTCTGACAGAATGTGGTCCACTGGAGAAGGGAATGGCAAACCACTTCAGTATTCTTGCCTTGAGAACCCCATGAACAGTGTGAAAAGGCAATAAGATAGGATACTGAAAGAGGAACTCCCCAGGTTGGAAGGTACCCAATGTGCTACAGGATATCAGTGGAGAAATAACTCCAGAAAGAATGAAGGGATGGAGCCAAAGCAAGAACAATATCCAGTTGTGGATGGGACTGGTGATAGAAGCAAGGTCTGATGCTGTAAAGAGCAATATTGCATAGGAACCTGGAATGTTAGGTCCATGAATCAAGGCAAATTGGAAGTGGTCAAACAGGAGATGGCAAGAGTGAACATCAACATTCTAGGAATCAGCGAACTAAGATGGACTGGAATGGGTGAATTTAACTCAGATGACCATTATATCTACTACTGTGGGCAGGAATCCCTTAGAAGAAATGAAGTAGCCATCATAGTCAACAAAAGAGTCCGAAATGCAGTACTTGGATGCAATCTCAAAAATGACAGAATGATGTCTGTTCATTTCCAAGGCAAACCATTCAATATCACGGTAATCCAAGTCTATGCCCTGACCAGTAACGCTGAAGAAGCTGAAGTTGAACAGTTCTATGAAGACCTACAAGACCTTCTAGAACTAACACCCCCAAAAAATGTCCTTTTCATTATAGGGGACTGGAATGCAAAAGTGGGAAGTCAAGAAACATCTGGAGTAACAGGCAAATTTGGCCTTGGAGTACAGAATGAAGCAGGGCAAAGGCTAACAGAGTTCTGCCAAGAAAATGCACTTGTCATAGCAAACACCCTCTTCCAACAACACGAGAGAAGACTCTACACATGGACATCACCAGATGGTCAACACCAAAATCAGATTGATTATATTCTTTGCAGCCAAAGATGGAGTAGCTCTATACAGTCAGCAAAAACAAGACTGGGAGCTGACTGTGGCTCAGATTATGGACTCCTTATTGCCAAATTCAGACTTAAATTGAAGAAAGTGGGGAAAACCACTAGACCATTCAGGTATGACCTAAATCAAATCCCTTATGATTATACAGTGGAAGTGAGAAATAGATTTAAGGGACTAGATCTGGTAGACAGAGTGCCTGATGAACTGGAAAAGGTCAGTTTTCATTCCAATCCCAAAGAAAGGCAATGCCAAAGAATGCTCAAACTACTGCACAATTGCACTCATCTCACACACTAGTAAAGTAATGCTCAAAATTCTCCAAGCTAGGCTTCAACAATATGTGAACTGTGAACTTCCAGATGTTCAAGCTGGTTTTAGAAAAGGCAGAGGAACCAGAGATCAAATTGCCAACATCTGATCCATCATCGAAAAAGCAAGAGAGTTCCAGAAAAACATCTATTTCTGCTTTATTGACTATGCCAAAGCCTTTGACTGTGTGGATCACAATAAACTGTGGAAAATTCTGAAAGAGATGGGAATACCAGACCACCTGACCTGCCTCTTGAGAAACCTGTATGCAGGTCAGGAAGCAACAGTTAGAACTGGACATGGAACAACAGGCTGGTTCCAAATAGGAAAAGGAGTACGTCAAGGCTGTATATTGTCACCCTGCTTATTTAACTTATATGCAGAGTACCTCATGAGAAACGCTGGGCTGGAAGAAGCAAAAGCTGGAATCAAGATTTCCAGGAGAAATATCAATAACCTCAGATATGCAGATGACACCACCCTTATGGCAGAAAGTGAAAAGGAACTAAAAAGCCTCTTGATGAAACTGAAAGTGGAGAGTGAAAAAGTTGGCTTGGAGCTCGACATTTAGAAAACTAAGATCATGGCATCCGGTCCCATCATTTCATGGCAAATAGATGGGGAAACAGTGGAAACAGAGTCAGACTTTATTTTTTGGTGCTCCAAAATCACTGCAGATGGTGATTGCAGCCGTGAAATTAAAAGACACTTACTCCTTGGAAGGAAAGTTATGACCAACCTAGACAGCATATTAAAAAGCAGAGACATTACTCTGCCAATGAATGGCCGTCTAGTCAAGGCTATGGTTTTTCCTGTGGTCATGTATGGATGTGAGAGTTGGACTGTAAAGAAAGCTGAGTGCCAAAGAGTTGATGCTTTTGAACTGTGGTGTTGGAGAAGACTCTTGAGAGTCCCTTGGACTGCAAGGAGATCCAACAAGTCCATCCTAAAGGAGATCAGTCCTGGGTGTTCATTGGAGGGACTGATGTTGAAGCTGAAACTCCAATACTTTGGCCACCTGATGTGGAGAGCTGACTCATTTGAAAAGACCTGGATACTGGGAAAGATTGAGGGCAGGAGGAGAAGGGGACAACAGAGGACGAGATGGTTGGATGGCATCACTGACACAATATACATGGGTTTGGGTGGACCCTGGGAGTTGTTGATGGACAGGGAGGCCTAGCGTGCTGCGGTTCATGGGGTTGCAAAGAGTCAGACATGACTGAGCGACTGAACTGAACTGAACTGAATCTATTGGTTTTGCTTTGCTGGAGAACCCTGACTGACGTATATACAGGCAGTTTGTTACCTGCTTTTTCTTCAACGCATGGATCATACTTTTCTGTTTCTTCAAGTCTCATATTTCTTTTTGAAATTGCACATTTTAGATAATGTACAGTAGCAACTCTGAGCACTCACCCTCTGATCCCAGGGGTTTGCTATTTTTATTTGCCTGCTTACTTGTGTAGTGACTGGCTGGATTATTTTCATGACTTCTGCTGCCCCTCTTTTTTCCCCACCCCTACAGGGGGAGGCCTCTAAGGATGCTCCTCAGGGAGCATAAAGTATACCCCTTATGCATGGCCATAGTCTCCCTGGGATGATAGTGGTTTTTATGTGACTATCTTTTTTCATGACTATGCCCAGCTATTACACTCTGCAGGCTGATTACTCTATTATCTTGAATAATGTCTTGGGAATACATTGCCTCATGGATTGATCCAACCAAATTCAGGCTCCTTTTGTGAGAGAACAGAGAGTAGAGGTGGAGAGACAAGGGCCAAGATTTAGATACCTTCACTTGCTTAGAGAGGAGCTAGAGGATTTGTCTATGGCTAGTGGAAAGCTGTTTGTTGATTATTGTTGCAGTCAGATATAATTGAAAACCCAGCTAAAATATCAGTGTAACTATGTCAGAGGTAGTAGCAGTGAAAGGACCTACATTCTTATCTATTATAGTAGAAAAATAACCAGTTCTAAAATTAATTAAAAATAGTGACTTAACTTAGCCAAAAGATATAGAAGTGACCATGAAAGAATTGAAATCAGAACCAGTTAAAAGTGGCTACCTCCAAGGACAAGCCTAAAAGGTGGGAAAGATCTCTAGAGGCCCTCATTTCCTCTTCCTCCCGTCTCCCCCACCACTTCCTCCCTCTGTCCTTATACCCCTCCCTCTCTATCTTTTTAAAAAACTCTCTCTCTCATCAGACTTTCTGTACTATTTTTTTATGTTAAACATGTATATTTATTAGTTTCATTACAATTTAGAATCTTTAAAGATTTGCTAAGCAAATATTAGAAATTAGATTATTCAAGAGAACAAGAGGTTTTTCTCTGTTTTAGAGCACTCAAGGGCCACTCAGCTGTTAAATAATATTCAAGTTACACAGAGTTCTTGTTTATTTAATTAAGGCACGTCCCTATATACTTTAGGATACTCTTAATGTGAGTCATTATAGATCATTGTCCTTAGAAATAACCCTTAGAAATACTAAAATTCTTTGAGATGGTTCATGCCCCTAAAAAACCCAACCCCCCCAAAATATCTCTTCCTTCAAACCAAATTCTGTCTCCTTTGAAGAAACAGTTCTCAAAGTCTCAAATTTATTCTGACTCCAGAAGGGTTCTTCACAGTTTTCTCTTTTCCTGTTCTCTCTGTCAACTAGTGGATCTATAGTTTAGCCTGTATCTCCAATGAATACATACATCAGTTGCTTTCCTGTTGCCTTTCGTCACAACCTTCACTGTTTGGAACATACTTAGGTTTAAACATTTCTCACTCTGTTGCAAACAAAGTCACTTCATCAGTTCTTTGGGGAGACGTTTGGAGATATCTGTTCTGTGGTCTGCTTCTTTCTTTGTTCTCTGATATGATTCTCCCCACTGGGAAAAATCTTTGAGCCATGACTCTGGTGCGTGGGATGGGGACAATGTCAAGCTTCTCTCTGAGTGACACTCCTGCATTAGGAGCTGAGCATTCAGTGAAGTGGTAGGCATCAGTCTCAGAACTTCTCAATTTACCCCTCTTGCCATGGAAACCTGCCCGACAAGTTGGGGAAGAAGTGATCAGAGCCCCAGTATTGGAGTATCCTCAAGGTAGGCCTCCATCACAGGAGTGTTGGTTGTGAAGAAGAAGCATCTACTTTTCGGCCACACTCTGCTAGAACTTTGTTGTTGTTCAGTTGCTCAGTCGTGTCTGGTTCTTTGCAACTCCATGGATTGCAGCACTCCAGGCTTCCTTGTCCTTCACTATCTCCTGGAGTTTGCTCAAACTCATTGTCCATTGAGTTGGTGATGTCATCCATCTCATCCTCTGTCATCACTTTCTCTTCCTGCCCTCAATCTTTCCCAGCATCAGGTTCTTTTCCAGTGAGTCAGCTCTTCACATTAGGTGGCCAAAGTATTGGAGCTTCAGCATCAGTCCTTCCAATGAATATTCAGGGTTGATTTCCTTTAGGATTGATTCATGCCATCTCCTTGCAGTCCAAGGGATTCTTAGGAGTCTTCTCCAGCACCACAATTCAAAAGCATCAATTCTTCAGTGCTCAGCCAAAAATAGGCCAAGGGAGGATGAGAAATGCTGACTTCTGCCTCCTCCAGGAGGACAGTCCTCTGACTGAAGCAGGGGTGAGAAGGAGCTCTGTGTTCTTGGCTGTAACAGATGAATAAAATTTCCATCTCACTGAGCTGGGAGAGGGGACGAACATGGATTTTGATTCAAAAATGTTTCAACTGGTTTTACTGAATTTTAGTATATTTTCTAGAATAACTGTTTCTGCATTGACTCTATGCCCTTAGGACCATTTGCAGAGGCATTTAAAATTTTCAGTAGTTGACTGGTCTGCAGGGCTTTTTTTTTTTTCTTTCACACTGTTGTGTTATTAGTGAAATTCTTACCCACATGCCACTTTAATTTGGTGTCAGGAATACCCAGAGCCTGTTGGACCCAGGGCATGCTGATTACATGTGAGTTCAGAATTAAACCACTATTTCCTGTTTGTGTTTACATATGTGGGAAAGGGTGGTGTAGGGAGAGTCTTCCAAATACTTACCGGACCCAGATACAGAAGGTGACTCAGACACACGTGCAACACATCCTCCTCCCTCCCTCCCGTCTTCCTTCTTCCCACTCACGTATTCACAATGACTCATCCAGCCATACCAACTCATGGCAATCCTACCTTACCCTGTCACCCAATCCACGCTTGTCATCCCAGACATCTGTTCTGTGTTGGCCATAGAGGATGGTCAAGTGTAAGAGGCTCCAGTGAGGAGCCTAACCTTGGACTGCAGGAGAGGCCTCAGTTGGCTGAGCCCCCTCATTCTCCATCCTGAACCTCTCCCACTGTTGGCCGGGTGGAGTTGTGGAAAGGGTTACAGGTCCCAGGGATACTTCTCTGGCTGTGGCCCATTTTACTGGCTGCTACCAGGGCAGAGAGGGACCTGGGTTCCCCATCTCCCAGTGGGGAGACGTATCTGGAGATAAGGATCCTTGAGTGATCAGGAATGGAGCATGTAGTTTCTTTGAACTCAGATATTCTTCTACTCTGGACACTTTAGAGGGTGAGCAGGGACCAAACCTCCTTTATTCATTTCTGTCCAGAGAATCCAGTCTGAGTCTTAGATCATCTGTCAGTACCAGTTGAGAATACTCCCCTTACAGTGCACAGACCCTGAGTCAGGAACACTCTCATCAGAGACTTTTACATCCTGTTCAGCTCTACATATAAACAGCTTTTGTGACAGGGATGTGTCCGGGCTTTATGGTGTGTCAGATAAAGACTGTGTCCAAGGTCAGAAGGTGGAGGGGTAAGCTCCTTCTCCTCAAAAGTGTGTGGTCCTCGACACCAAATAAAGTTACACAATGCCCTCAATGTCTATTCATGTCAACACAAATGCCAGGATTTCCTTCTTTTAATGGCTGAGTAGAATTATATATATATATATATACACATATAATTATATATTATAATATATATATAACATATATATGTTATATAATATGTTATATAAATATATATCAATATATCATATATATTATATGAAAATATATGTTATATTATAACATATAATATATTATATGATAATATATATAATTATATATCAGTACAGTCAGTTCAGTCGCTCAGTCATGTCCGACTCTTTGTGACCCCATGAATCGCAGCACACCAGGCCTCCCTGTTCATCACCAACTCCTGGAGTTCACCCAAACTCATGTGCATCGAGTCAGTGATGCCATCCAGCCGTCTCATCCTCTGTTGTCCCCTTCTCCTCCTGCCCCCAATCCCTCCCAGCATCAGGGTCTTTTCCAATGAGTCAACTCTTTGCATGAGGTGGCCAAAGTATTGGAGTTTCAGCCTCAGCATCAGTCCTTCCAATGAACACCCAGGACTGGTCTCGTTTAGGATGGACTGATTGGATCTCCTTGCAGTCCAAGGGACTCTCAAGAGTCTTCTCCAGCACCACAGTTCAAAAGCATCAGTACTTTGGTGCTCAGCTTTCTTCACACTCCAACTCTCACATCCATACATGACCACTGGAAAAACCATAGCCTTGACTAGATGGACCTTTGTTGGCAAAGTAATGTCTCTGCTTTTGAATATGCTATCTAGGTTGGTCACAACTTTCCTTCCAAAGAGTAAGCGTCTTTTAATTTCATGGCTGCAATCACCATCTGCAGTCATTTTGGAGCCCCCCAAAATAAAGTCTGACACTGTTTCCACTGTTTCCCCATCTATTTGCCATGAAGTGATGGGACTGGATGCCATGATCTTAATTTTCTGAATGTTGAGCTCTAAGCCAACTTTTTCCCCTCTCCTCTTTCACTTTCATCAAGAGGCTTTTTAGTTCCTCTTCACTTTCTGCCATAAGGGTGGTGTCATCTGCATATCTGAGGTTATTGATATTTCTCCTGGCAATCTTGATTCCAGTTTGTGCTTCTTCCAGCCCAGCGTTTCTCATGATGTACTCTGCATATAAGTTAAATAAGCAGGGTGACAATATACAGCCTTGATGTACTCCTTTTCCTATTTGGAACCAGTCTGTTGTTCCATGTCCAGTTCTAACTGTTGCTTCCTGACCTGCATATAGGTTTCTCAAGAGGCAGGTCAGGTGGTCTGGTATTCCCATCTCTTCCAGAATTTTCCACAGTTTACTGTGATCCACACAGTCAAAGGCTTTGGCATAGTCAATAAAGTTTTTCTGGAACTCTCTTGCTTTTTCCATGATCCAGCAGATGTTGGCGATTTTATCTCTGGTTCCTCTGCCTTTTCTAAAACCAGCTTGAACATCTGGAAGTTCACAGTTCACGTTGCTGAAGCCTGGCTTGGAGAATTTTGAGCATCACTTTACTAGCATGTAAGATGAGTGAAATTGTGCAGTAGTTTGAGCATTCTTTGGCATTGCCTTTCTTTGGGATTGGAATGAAAACTGACCTTTTTCAGTCCTGGGGCCACTGCTGAGTTTTCCAAACTTGCTGGCATATTGAGTGCAGTACTTTCACAGCATCGTCTTTGAGGATTTGAAATAGCTCAGCTGGAATTCCATCACCTCCACTAGCTTTGTTCGTAGTGATGCTTTCTAAGGCCCACTTGACTTCACATTCCAGGATGTCTGGCTCTAGGTGAGTGATCACACCATCGTGATTATCTTGGTCATGAAGATCTTTTTTGTACAGTTCTTCTGTGTATTCATGCCACCTCTTCTTAATATCTTCTGCTTCTGTTAGGTCCATACCATTTCTGTCCTTTATCGAGCCCATCTTTGCATGAAATGTTCCCTTGGTATCTCTAATTTTCTTGAAGAGATCTCTAGTCTTTCCCATTTTGTTGTTTTCCTCTATTTCTTTCCATTGATCGCTGAGGAAGGCTTTCTTATATCTCCTTGCTAGTCTTTGGAACTCTGCATTCAAATGGGAATATCTTTCCTTTCCTCCTTTTGCTTTTGCTTCTCTTCTTTTCACAGCTATTTATAAGGCTTCCTCAGACAGCCATTTTGCTTTTTTGCATTTCTTTTCCATGGGGATGGTCTTGATCCCTGTCTCCTGTACAATGTCACGAACCTCCGTCCATAGTTCATCAGATACTCTGTCTATCAGATCTAGTCCCTTAAATCTATTTCTCACTTCCACTGTATAATCATAAGGGATTTGATTTAGGTCATACCTGGATGGTCTAGTGGTTTTCCCTACTTTCTTCAATTTAAGTCTGAATTTGGCAATAAGGAGTTCATGATCTGAGCCACAGTCAGCTCCTGGTCTTGTTTTTGCTGACTGTATAGAGCTTCTCCATCTTTGGCTGCAAAGGATATAATCAATCTGATTTCAGTATTGTCCATCTGGTGATGTCCATGTGTAGTCTTCTCTTATGTTGTTGGAAGCGGGTGTTTGCTATGACCAGTGCGTTCTCTTGGCAAAACTCTATTAGCGTTTTCCCTGCTTCTTCTGTACTCCAAGGCCAAATTTGCCTGTTACTCCAGGTGTTTCTTGACTTCCTACTTTTGCATTCCAGTCCCCTATAATGAAAAGGACATCTTTTTTTGGGTGTTAGTTGTAGAAGGTCTTGTAGGTCTTCATAGAACTGTTTAGCTTCTTCAATGTTACTGGTTGGGGCATAGGCTTGAATCACCATGATATTGAATGGTTTGCCTTGGAAACGAACAGAGATCATTCTGTCATTTTTGAGATTGCATCCAAGTACTGCATTTCGGACTCTTTTGTTGACTATGATGGCTACTCCATTTCTTCTAAGGGATTCCTGCCCACAGTAGTAGATATAATGGTCATTTGAGTTAAATTCACCCATTCCAGCCCATCTTAGTTCGCTGATTCCTAGAATGTTGACATTCACTCTTGCCATCTCCTGTTTGAGCACTTCCAATTTGCCTTGATTCATGGACCTAACATTCCAGGTTCCTATGCAATATTGCTCTTTACAGCATCAGACCTTTCTTCTATCACCACTCCCGTCCACAACTGGGTATTGTTCTTGCTTTGGCTCCATCCCTTCTTCACTGATCTCCTGTACCATATTGGGCACCTACCAACCTGGGGAGTTCCTCTTTCAGTATCCTGTCATTTTGCCTTTTCATACTGTTCATGGGGTTCTCAAGGCAAGAATACTGAAGTGGTTTGCCATTCCCTTCTCCAGTGGACCACATTCTGTCAGACCTCTCCACCATGACCCATCCGTCTTGCGTGGCCCCACACAGAATGGCTTTGTTTCACGGAATTAGACAAGGCTGTGGCCTGTGTGATCAGATTGGCTAGTTGTTTGTGATTATGGTTTCAGTCCGTCTGCCCTCTGATGACCTGTCTCAGCGCCTACCGTCTTACTTGGGTTTCTCTTACCTTGGACGTGGGTTATCTCTTTATGGCTGCTCCAGCAAGGCACAACCGCTGCTCCTTACCTGGGACGATGTCGTCCCTCCTGACCTTGGACTTGGAGTGGCTCCTCTCGGCCCTCCTATGCCCGTGCAGCTGCCACTCCTTGGATGTGGGTCAGCTCTTCTCGGCCAGATAGAGAGAACTGGTTGTTACCAGAGGGGAATTGGGTAGAGATTAGGCAAAATAGGTGAAGGGGATTGAGAGATAAAAGATTCCAGTTATAAAATAAATAAGTGATTGATATGTGAAGTACAACATAAGGAGCATATTTGATAATACTGTAATAACTTTGTATGGTGAGAGATGGTTATTGGACTAGTGGTGGTGATCATTTCATACCATATTTGATTGCTGGATCACATTATTGTACAACTGAACCTAGCATAACATTGTACATCAACTACACTGCAATAAAATATGTGTCTCTTGATATACAATGTTATAATAAGTTCAGTTGTACAATATTGTGATCCAGCAATCAAATATGGTATGAAATGATCACCACCACTAGTCCAATAACCATCTCTCACCATACAAAATTATTACAGTATTATCAAATATGCTCCTTATGTTGTACTTCACATATCAATCACTTATTTATTTTATAACTGGAATCTTTTATCTCTCAATCCCCTTCACCTATTTTGCCTAATCTCTACCCAATTCCCCTCTGGTAACCACCAGTTTTCTCTCTCTTCCTGTTTCTGTTTTGTTTGTTTCATTTTAAGTGTGATCATATAGTATTTGCTTTCTCAGTCTTACTCATTTAACTTAGTATACCTTGTAGGTCCAACCATGTTGTTACAAATGGCAAGATTTCATTCTTTTCATCAATAAGTAGTATTCCACTGTATATCTATGCACCACATCTTTTTTATCCATCCATATGTTGATGGAGATTCAAGTTGTTTCATATCTTGGCTATTATAAATAATGCTACTACAAACATTTTGGTGTATGTAGCTTTTAAAATTAGTGTCTTCATTTTTTTTTGAGTAAATACACAGAAGTGGGATTGCTGGATTATATGGTAGTTTTATTTTTAATTTTTAAAAGAACTTTCATACTATTTTCACAGTGGCTTACTAATTTACATTCCTACCAATGCTACAGTGTTGAGAAGAGGATTCCCCTTTCTCCAGACCCTCATCAACACTTGTTATTTGTTCTTTTTGATGGTAGTCATTCTGACACTGAAGGTATGAAGTTATATCTCATTGTGGTTTCAATTTGCCTTTACCTGATAATGAGAGATACTGATCATCTTTTCATGTGTATGTTGGCCATCTGTAGGTTTTCTTTGCAGAAATGTCTATTCAGTTCCTCTGCCCAATTAAAAAATTTTTTCTTTGACCGTGCTATGTGGCTTATGGGATCACAGTTCCCTGACCAGGGATTGAACCTGGGTCACAGCAGCAAAAACCCAGAATCCCAACCACTGCTGCTGCTGCTGCTGCTGCTAAGTTGCTTCAGTCGTGTCCAACTCTGTGTGACCCTATAGACGGCAGCCCACCAGGCTCTGCCATCCCTGGGATTCTCCAGGCAAGAACACTGGAGTGGGTTGCTATTTCCTTCTCCAATGCAGGAAAGTGAAAAGTGAAAGTAAAGTCGCTCAGTCATGTCCGACTCTTCGTGACCCCATGGACTGAAGCCTACCAGGCTCCTCTATCCATGGGATTTTCCAGGCAAGAGTACTGGAGTGGGGTGCCATCGCCTTCTCCTTCCCAACCACTAGCCTCTGCCCATTTTTAAATCAAGTTATTTGGCTTTTTGATATTATGTTGCATGCCTAATCTTCCTTATTCATTCATCCATCCATGGACACTTAGGTTGTTTTCGTGTCTTGGCTATTGTGAATCACGCTCCAGTGAACATGAGAGTGCACATATCTCTTTGAGATACTGATTTCATTTCCTTCAGATATATACTCCAAAGTTGAATTGCTGGATCATATGGTAGTTATCTCTTTAATTTTTTTGAGGAGCCTCCATTCTGTTTTTCATAATAGCTCAACCAAGTTATATTCCCAGAGAGAGCACGTTCATACAGGAATGAATGTGTCCCCAGGGGAGCAGTGCTTTCTTCCTGAATCGGCACCAGAAAGGACAGAACTGGAGGAATCTGGGGAAGGGTCCTAGAGCACAGAGTGGAAAACCCAGGAACTTATGCTCCTGTTAAGGGTTGAATTATGCCTTCCATGAAAGATATATTGATGTTCTAACCTTTGATACCTCAGAATGTGCTCTCATTTGGAAACAGGCTCATTGCTGATATTACTAGTTTAGCTAAGATGAGGTCATACTGGATTGGGGTGAACCACAATTAAATATGACTAGCATCCTTATAGAAGAAGGCAATGGCAACCCACTCCAGTGCTCTTGCCTGGAGAATCCCATGGATGGAGGAGCCTGGTGGGCTGTAGTCCATGGGGTCGCTAAGAGTTGGGCACGACTGAGCGACTTTACTTTCACTTTTCACTTTCATGCTTTGGAGAAGGAAATGGCAACCCACTCCAGTATTCTTGCCTGGAGAATCCCAGGGACAGAGGAGCCTGGTAGGCTGCTGTCTATGGGGTCGCACAGAGTTGGACACGACTGGAGTGACTTAGCAGCAGCAGCATCCTTATAAGAAGAGGAGAGAGACATACACAGGAAGAACTCCATGTGAAGATGAAGGTAAAGATTGGAGTGAGGCATTTACAAACCAAGGGCTGCTGCAGCCACTAGCTGTCAAGACATGCAGGGGCAGACTCTTTCTCAGAGCCTCCAGAAGGAACCAACCCTGTAGATACCATGGTTTCAGACTTCTCGTCTCCATAACTGTGAGAGAATACATTTTTGTTGTTTAAGCCACAGAGTTGATGGAGCTTTCTTGTGGCAGCCTGAGGAAACCAAGATGGTTACCTTCATAGTTTGAACCCAACATGCCTTCCTGCTGCCTGCCTTCACGTACCCACCACCTTGCCCAGACTAGTTCACTCCTAGCCCCCACATAGACCTTTTAGTTTTGACATCTAGGCTTACTCCACCATCTGGAAATCTGCATCGCCATCCTAACTCTCTTTCAAGTCACAATTCAAGTCCCCTACCAACCCCTTTCATGTTTATGATAGGAGCCAGAAAGCAGTTTCTGGTTCAGTGAATTAGTGATTGGGGGAAAAGTGCTTGGAAGTCAGTAGTGAGAAGCAGCAAAGGTGACATTTTTTCTCTTTTTTTCATCTCCTCTCACATCCCCATGGCAGCTGGGTCCAGAGTCTTAGCTTCCATTGAGGAATAGTCTCAGGGAAACAGCCTGATGTGGGGCACAGACTCCAGCCCAGACCTGCGCTGTAACCTTGACTTCCTTGGGTCTTCTTGCAGGGCTGCTGAGAGTGTTGCAGGATTGGGCACAATGCCCTGCACACCAGGCCCTGCAGCCCTGCTCCTTCCCACCAGATGCTCTGCATACATTCTTGCTTTGACTCACCCACTTCTCAGATGAGCAAGGTGGGCTTTGGGAATGACACCTCACTCTTGGCCCTCAAACTGTGGCTTTTGATGAATTTCCTCTCCACCTTTTGAACTAAACAAAAATGCTGAGACTCAGGGTTGGGATCTTCATGGTTGGCCCATTGGTCCCAGGAAGTGGGACTTCCACAGACAGAGGACCCATGGCCTGGTCTGACTCTCACTTATTCCAAGCCTCAGGCTCAGACTAGTCCTAGGCTCAGGCTAGTCCTATGTATCTGTGCTCCTGGCTTAGAACTCCATGGAAAATAATGGTTGAGAGCACTGTGGCAGCAGGTAAAGCCAAACCTTATTCAGGCCTAGTCTTGCAGGTGCTGTTCTGGCTGTTTTGAACTCAGGCACACTGGCTCCAGACTCCAGGTAAGAAAACTGTAAACTTTTATAGTGTCTTTATGCTCAGGTTCTCAGAAAGGGCATAATAAATATTGGTGGGTCCACCAGGGCCCCAAAGATTAAGGGGAGCTGCATGGTCACCTTAAGGTGGACAGTGCCTATGCTCAGCCTGACTCTTGTCATCTCTGGGCCTTTCCCTGGGTCTTTGAACTTTGACCCATGTCATTTTTCACCCTTGTACCTGCTCAGGAATAATGGGATTTTGATGACTTGGACAACTGCCAGGTATATAAATGGGTGCCATAAAGAGGGATTGAGTGTATTTGTGGAGTTTTATTTCCTCCTCCACCTTCACTTGACACATGTCTGTCCTTGAAAGAAGTACAAGCACCATCTGTCTCTTGTCAACAAGCAGCAGAGGTCTTGAGACCTCTTCTAAGACCCTGTTCTAAGATCCTGTTCTAAGACCCTGTTCTAAGACCTTGTTCTCCTGGGTGGTAGGCTTCCAGGGTTTGTGCAAGTGGTGAATGGTCTCAGGCCAGGAATGGACAAGTTGACATATCACATCTCTTTGCTATGTGTCTAACCACATGTTATCAAGGATAGATAGCAATAAAATCCCTTGCCTGAGATAATAGCCAGTCATTAAGAAACTTGCTTCCCCCTACCCTGGCTTTCCTCCTCCCCACCTTTCTCTTTAGATTGAGAAAATTGGATGTGACTCCCTATGTCAAAAGACTCCCTTCTGAAGAAAATCTGTCCTCAGCAGCCTTCTTTTTGAACATGGCCATGATAGTAAATGTTCTCGTTCAGTTGTATGCATTTGCCCTTGCTTTTCAGCTGTTTCCATTCCTGATCTACCAATCTCAAGATGCAGGGTACAGACCAGTAATGGAAACAGCTGAAAAGTATCTGCTACTTTTGTACAAGGTAGATGTTACGGCATGGAACTTTCATGGTCTTTAGCCAGCAGTGTGGATAGCAAGTTGGAGACGACAGTGTTTTATACTGTAATCGGTCAGGAGAGGTTAGGTATTACTGGTGTGACAAGCAACCCCAAGGTGCTGGAGGTGTCAAAGACGTATTTCTTGCTCACACCATCTGAGTCAGTTACATTTCTCCTCATGTCATCTTAACCTGGGACACAGGCTGATGAAGAACATCCTATTTGAAGAATTGCTAGTTGTCACGTTGGAGGGAAAAGAGATGGTGATTAATACCACTGGACCGTACAATTAAAAATGGTTAAGATGATATATTTTATCTTATGTGTATTTTACTACAATAAAACATTAGAGAGAGAGAGAGAGAATGGAAAACGATTACATGCTAGCAAGTCATATGACCAAGCGTGCCATCAATGAGACAAGGGGGTATAATCTACTCCAGGGAGGGTCAATGATCTCTGGAAATACTAGTACATTCTCCCAGGCCCTGCTTGGATGTAAGAGCTAGCTCTTGTCTATTCCCCTCAGTACTGGGTAGGTGGGGCAGCTGCAAGGTAGAGTGAGCCTTCTTTGGCTCTCCTGATGTTGATGGCAATTAGTGGTGAGGACAATGGGCATTAGAGGGAATTAGAAGATCTAGATAGCTCTCTTTCAGATCAGCTAAGTTTTGTATTTTCTCTGAGCCTCAGATTCCTCATCTGAAAAAGAGGAGACAAGTGCTGTAGCTGGTGCCAGCTAGAGCTGATTACAACTATGTGAAGAGCCAAGATGGGCCAGGGAAATGACTCATGGTTTGTCTTGAGATAGCAGAGTACAATATGAAACAACAATGTGAAACTCTCCTTCATGCCCTCACTAGCAAATGACCCTAAAGTCTCCACCTGCTTTCATATCCTGGCTTCCCCCATCTTCCTCCAGTTCCCTCTTCTTTATTCTTTGCTTCCTCAAAAATCTATCTGTATTCCTCCTTGGAGAAATTCTACTCTCCCATGGGAGGGAGAGTGTTTCAGTTTTCTGGTTCATGCACTTATGACTTACTTCCCAACTGTCTATAATCTTCTTGAAGGTTACATCTAAGTCTTGTACTTCTTTTCTTTGAGCACCTCCTATTCTGCCTCTTCTCCACCTCCTACCATATCTTTCACAGAGCATGCATGCTCAGTCACTCAGTTGTGTCCGACTCTTTGTGATGCCATGGATTGTAGCCCACCAGGCTTCTCTGTCCGTGGAATTTCCCAGGCAAGAAATACTGGAGTGGACTGCCATTTTCCATTCCAGGGGATCCTCCCAACCCGGGGATTGAAGCATTTCCTGTGTCTCCTGCATTGGCAGGTGGATTCTTTACCACTGTGCTATCTATGAAGCCCTGTCTTTTACACGACTGGATTTAGTTGCAGTTTTTAAAGCACCAACTATGGTTTGCTTCTGTAATTGCATTTGGTTCTCATTACCATAAGAAAGATATTATTTCCCTAGTGATAGCTTCCACCTCATATCTCTTTTGTCAATCCAATAAGATGTAAAATATTTAGTGTCGTGTTTGGTATGTAGTAAATGATCAATAAGTTTCAGCTACTGCTATTATTGCCACTGTACTGATGAAAACACTGAGGTTTAGAAAGGCCAAATCATGAGCACCTATTGTATGGATAGTAACTAGGAGCTGAGTTTGAATTCAGGTTGTTTTATTTTTAAATATCGAAGCCAAGTGCCTTTATTTCTGCTTATGGCCCTCCTGGGTATAGGTTTCCCACTCTGTGTGCAGTAATATGACCATGATGTTTTCATTGTTAAGAGATGACATTTGTCACACTCTCCTGCCCCTATGAAGCAAGGACATTGCAGTTCTGAGACTCAAAGGAGGCAGCACTAGTGATATTAGTCATGGGCTCACTGAAGGGCTCAAGTAACGTGAACACTGTGACATCTGTGTGTTTATCATTTCAGGAAGTTTTCCCATACCCTTGACAATAGCATTATCATTATCACCACAGGGTAGACCATTCATGGCTCTGGTTCTCCACAGTTTACAAAGGACTATGCTGGACATGCGGTGTCTGTTTTTTCTGCATAAGGGTGTGCTGTTCCCTGCACAGTGTCGCTGGGTGCTGCTGCCTGGCCAGGTGAGCAGTTTGTCTCAGGCTGTGATCAGGGAGTAGGGCCAAGACCAAGCCTGCACCTCTGCTTCTCAGGGCCTGGGCCACCTGCTATGTCCTAGCTGTATTCACCTCATTGAGTACTGCTGTATGCTGACCTGGAACAGTCTCTGTTGAAGGCAGGAGAGAGGAGCTCCTCTCTCCTAGAAACTTCCAAGGTGGAAGTCCACAGTGATAGGTGAAGCCTCACTTGTGCAAGTCCCTGAGGGCTGGGAGGTACTCAGTGGCTCTGATTCAGAGTGGTGTGAATGCATGCTTACCTGGCAGGGGAGATACCATGATCGTAGAGTGGTGTGAATGCAGATCTCAAGTTGCTCCCAAGAACAATTTTGGTGGGAAGAGAGAGGGTAGAGAGCTTCCATGGATGGGTGCTCATGTAGGTGCAGCAAATAGGAAGGACCATATTTGGGTGTTGGCTATGGGAAGCATGAGCTAGAGGCCCTAGAGACAGGTTGTTTGGCTCTATGGTGATACCCCTTCTGGTGGAGCCTTCTATTATGGATGGTGCATGGATTTGCCTTCCTCTGTTAGACTGTAAGAGGTGCTCACTGTGAACATTGCTGGTCTCACCTTAGTCTTCCAGACTGAAAGCCTTGGCAGGTGACACAGGCACCCTCTCCCCAGTGGCGGTGATTTGAGTAACTGGCCAGCATGGAGACTGTCATTATTCAACTAAGCCTGAGCTCATTCAGAAGTGTGAGGCCAAGGAGGAGGTGGAGGGAGTGGGGTGGAGAGTAGAGAGGTCACCACAGGTTGGTTACGGAAGCCAAGGAAAGAACAGGTATGTGCTAACCCCCTTTGGTTCTAGAGAGCTCTTTGATCTTCTTCCCTCATAAAAAAGATAAACCTCAACAAAAATGAAAACTGTGGGCTGGGGAACTAGCTTGGGACTTTGTATGCCCCAGTTAAGAGGCCAGAAAGATTAGCAGGAGATGGAATAATTTAAGACAAATATCTGGTTTCTGGCTTGGCTGACTGGCTGGATTATGGTACCACTGCCTACAGTGGGAGAGGGAACAGGAGAATAAACAGGTTTGAGAAGCCAAATATTGTCAGGGTTGAGCTTAGCTCGAGTGGTAAACTTAGCTGGATGGGACTGGATACCATGATCTTAGCTTTTTGAATGTCCCATTACTTCATAGCAAGTAGAAGGGGAAAAAGTGGAAACAGTGACAGATTTTCTTTTCTTCACTTCCAAAATCATTGCAGATGGTGACAGAAACCATTAAATTAAAAGATACTTGCTCCTTGGAAGAAAAGCTACAGCAAACCTTGACAGTGTATTAAAAGCAGAGATATCACTTTGCCAACAAAGATCCATTTGGTCAAAGCTATGGTTTTTCCAGTAGTCATATACAGATATGAGAATTGGACCATAAGAAGGCTGAGGGCCAAAGAATTGATGCTTTGGAATTGTGGTGCTAGAGAAGATTCTTGAGAGTCCTTTGGATAGCAAGGAGATCAAACCAGTCAATCCTAAAGGAAATCAATCCTGAATATTCATTGGAAGGACTGATTCCAAAGCTACAATACTTTGGCCACCTAATGCAAAGAGCCAACTCATTGGAAAAGACCCTGATGTGGGGAGAGATTGAGGGCAAGAGGAGAAGGGGGAAACAGAGGATGAGATGGTTAGATAGCATTACTGACACAATAGATATGAATTTGAGCAAACTCAGAGAGATAGTGACAGACAGGGAAGCCTGGTATGCTGCAGTACATAGGGCTGCAAAAAGTTAGACATGAATTATTGACTGAACAGCAGCAACAACAAATTATCAAGTATATCACGGTTGCAGGATTCAAGATTACATACAAAATCAGTTTCTTTTCTATATGTTAGCAATGAACAATTGTAATTTGAAATTAAAAATTGATAATATTTACCAACAATCAATATCCTGCTTGAGAGGAGAGTGAGAGCTCTGGGCCTAAGGAATGGGTGACTTTGAGTCTTGTCAATGAGTGTCTGGGTGGGGATTTTCTTCAGTTGTTATTTATTAATGTTTGCTTTGAACAACACTCGAAGCTCATTGGAAACCTGTGGAAAACACCAGGTTTGAGAGGGAATGCCCAAGGGAAGGCTTAGTTCTCTGGGCTGAATATGTGTGTGTGATGTTAACTTTTTTCCCAGCTTATAGATGTCAAACCTAGCTGAGAGCAACCTTATCTCAAAGAATAGTTGAAAGGATTGGTACTCCCCACACTTCTCACCACTGCCACTGAGGAAGCTGTGTGTCAACCTGGGCTCCATAATCTGATCGCAGGGAGGTTGCCAGGAATTCTCCGGAGATGGTCTTTGTATTCTGGGGCCTATGCTTTTCACAGTAATCCCATCATAAATGTACAAGGAATTGCTATTAATGATTAAACTGCTCCTTTCCTGCCCTTGGATTTTACTGTAGGCAGATGCCACCTACATAGAAATGGTGGCGGGAGGGGATGGAAGGGCTGGTGTACTTCCTGAGATCTCGAGAGTGGCCTGAGATCTATGCTAAGGGTGGATAAAGCATGTGTTGGGACTGTTGTACAATGTTCTGGGGATCAAAGCTGGGTCTGCAAGAAGTGTGCAGGAGTGGGAGGGGTGAAAAGGGTAGCTGTGGTCTAGGGGGTAGTTTGGAGTCAGAAGCCTTGTTGCTGAGTCCTATTTCTGCCCTTTCACAATTGCAGTGGGCTTCAGAGCCCCAAGCTGCTGTATATAGGTAAGATGAGATTATGATGCCTTGGATTTGCTACCCTCACTCTGCCGCCTTGCTCTTCAAACTCAGATGGAGCTCTGGGAAGAGTACATCTTTGAAAAGTTGCTGATTGGGCATTAGTGTTAGGGGCAAGGAGGAGAGCCAGTATCTGGGACACGTGAACCTCTCCACACCTGATCTACCTAGAGAGAGAAACAAAAACAAAAACCAGTGTTCAACCCTCTTATCTACCCCAACCCAGGGAAGGATCAATCCTGGTTATGGACTCTCTCTTCCACCCAGTCACATTGGCCATTGCCTGGGTATGGGGCTGAACACAGTTAAACCTTTCATTCTGCCTTTCCCCTCAGCACTCTGGAAACTCCCTTCCACATCTCAGCCTCTACCTTCTCAAGAAGGAAAAAGTAAAGTTGTACGTTACACCTCACACCTCCTGGAATTCATCAGCAGAGAGGATTCTTTACTGCCCGAGGCCCTGCACTTGCCATTTAATACCCATGTCACTGGGAAAGGAGTACCTCAAAGTTGTATATTGTCACCCTGCTTATTTAACTTATATACAGACTGCATCATGTGAAATGCTGGACTGGATGAATCACAAGGTGGAATCAAAATTGCCAGGAGAAATACCAATAACCTCAAATATGCAGATGATATCACTCTAATGGCAGGAAGTAAAGAGGAACTAAAGAGCCCTCTTGATGAGGGTGAAAGAGGAGATTGAAAAAGCTGGCTTAAAACACAACATTGAAAAAACTAAGATCATGGCATCCAGTCCCATCACTTCATGGCAAATAGATGGGGAAAAAGTGGAAACAGTGACAGATTTTCTTTTCTTGGGCTCCAAAATCACTGCAGATGGTGACTAAGCCATGCAATTAAAAGATGCTTACTCCTTGTAAGAAAAGCTATGACACACCTAGACAGCATATTAAAAAGCAGAGATATCACTTTGCTGACAAAAGTCCATAGAAGTCAAAGCTATGTTTTTTCCAGTAGTCATGTACGGATGTGAGAATTAGACCATAAGAAGGCTGAGTGCCAAAGAATTGATGCCTTTGAATTGTGGTGCTGGAGAAGACTTGAGAATCCCTTGGACAGCAAGGAGATCAAACCAGTCAATCCTAGAGAAAATCAACCCTGAGTATTCATTGGAAGGACTGATGCTGAAGCTCCAATACTTGGCCACCTGATGCGAAGAACTGACTCATTGGAAAAGACTCTGATGCCGGAGAAGATAGAGGGTAGTAGGAGAAGGAGAAGACAGAGGATGAGATGGTTAAGTGACATCACCAACTCAATTTACACAAGTTTGAGCAAACTCAGAGAGGTAGTGAAGGACAGGGAAGCCTGCCGTGCTGCAGTCCATGGGGTCACAGAGAGTTGGACACAACTTAGTGACTGAACAACAGCAACAACCCATGTCACTAATATTATGCTATCGATTAGACATTTTTTAAACATAGCAAAGAATCAACAATCATCTAAATATCTGTATTTGAGTTTAACATATTGCATTGCCCCAAATGCATCAACATTAATTGTAAAATTAGCAAAACACCTCTGTGTGTTGAATTAGTCATGGCCTGATATGTCAGCTTCTTATGGAACATTTAAATTCTTTTCAGTGCAGGGGTCTCCCCAAACCCCGGGCCATAGACTGGTACTGGTCCTTGCCTGTTAGGGACTGGGCTGCAGAGCAGAAGGTGAGAGAGCAAAGCTTCATCTGTATTTATGGCCACTTCCCATCACTCACATTACCACCTGAGGTTTTCCTCCTGTCAGATTAGCTGCCGCATTATAGTCTCATGGGAACATGAGCCCTACTGTGAACTGAGCATGCGAGGGATCTAGGTTTCACACTCCTTATGAGAATCATCCCCAAACCATCCCCCCAACCTGGCCATGGAAAAACTGTCTTCCATGAAACTGGCCCCTGGTGCCAAAAATGTTGAGGACCATGGATTAAGTGCACTGAGAAGGTTATTGTTGTTCAGTCTCTAAGTTGCATCCCACTCTTTGCAACCCCATGGACTATAGCATGCCAGGATCCTCTGTGCTCCACTATCTCAGAGTTTGCTCAGATTCATGCCCATTGAGTCATTGATGCTGTCTAATCGTCTCGTCCTCTGCTGCCTCCTTCTCCTCCTGTGCTCAATCTTCCCCAGCATCAGGGACTTTCCCAACAAGTCAGTTCTTTGTATCAGGTGGCCGAAGTATTGGAACTTCAGCTTCAGCATTAGTCCTTCCAATGAATATTCAGGGTTGATTTTCTTCAGGATTGACTGGTTTGATCTCCTTGCTATCCAACGGATTCTCAGGAGTCTTTTCCAGCACCACAATTCTGAAACATCAATTCTTTGGCGTATCACTTCCCGATAGAATGTAAAGGAAAAAAGAGGGAACTGAGAAGACACCCACAGCTTTATAGGATTACAGAGGCCACAAGCATGGGGACACCAGCAGCAGTGCTTCTAACTGCTCTAATGCCAGGAATTGATTGATAATCATTTACCTTCTTTTGTTTTCCTTTCCGTTCTTAGGTTTGCTTCCTTCAGGTCTCAGAAATGTTACTATTCTTACTCCTCCCTGTCATGCTGTAATCTTACCAGAACTTTAAAGCAGAAATGACACCCTGCCAGCTATAGTCCTAGGGCTGAGTAACTGAGCAAGTAGCTGTCATTGGGTCCTGACATATATTATGTAGTTCCAGGTGGTTCAAAATTACCTTTCCTTAGGTGATTTCCATTTAAACACATCAGTAAGACTTTAAAATCCACACTGTTCTCATACATATTTTTTCTCTTATCTTGTTTTGTTTTTATAATGTGGTTTTTCTACAGTTGTTTTCTCTTGGTGTTGACTTGGCCAGCACTGTGTATCTAACAGTCTGATCAGTATGATATGGAGACTTGACCTGCTGGCAGGGTTAAACACCCTGGAACCCTCCTCAGATTTTGTTATGTCAGGTTGGTTTATTTCTCTCTCTTTGTTCTTGTCTCATTGTAGCAAAGATTTGGAATGATGGACCACTTATAGCTCAAACAGGCAGAGTGTTATTAAGCAGGCAGCAGGCAGGATTCTTAATAATAGACTAGTTTCAGCTCTGTTACATCTCAGTTACAACTTAAACAGGCAGAAGGCAGTAGGCAGTGCACTCTTGAGACTTGAGTGTGGGTTGACCCTTGAAGGAGTGCCCCGTCCTCCCTGGCTTCTCTTTTTGTATTTTTTATCACTTCCCCCTGAAGCCTGATTGATTCAGTTCTATGTAAAACAGGGCTTGTGCCCACCACCAAAATGGGCATATGCTCAACGCCAGTTGAGGAAGTGGACGTGTTTTCTTGCTGAAGTTCTCACTCTGGTTCTTGACCTCCTCTTTCATGGGCTTTTGTTTGTTTGTTTGTTTGCTCTCCACATGGTTCTGCTATCTTAGGCTACTTTTTCTATTCTAACAGTTATAATCAGTGGGCCCTGGAGGATCCAATTTCCAGGTGGGGGCGTCAGAGATAAAGAAAGCTGGATACTAGCTAAAGTGATAAGGATAGATTTTAATCAGTAATATACGATTGCAGTAGGGAAAGAGTCCAGCAAGAATTAAGTTCAACTTTGATTTATAGAGATGTGACAGGATGTTTTAAAGAGAGAATGAGGGACTATGAGGGGAGAATTGAGGGGTATGGGTGTTTGAGCAGAAACAGGGAAGTGAAAAATTACAAAAATAGTGAAGACAGGGTTGGTTCATGTGAAACCTGTATGGGTTTGCTAACTGGTCCTTATAGAAGTTAGGCTCCTACCTGCTTACACAGGTTGGGACACAGGGACCCTGTCTTCAAGCGCTGGCTGGAACAGTCAATTCTTTTGGCAGCCTTGAGCTTTCTCAGGCAGGTATTTTAAGTTTGGGCTATACTATGAATGCGATCTTGAGCTGTTAGAAACTATGTTGGTATTTTGTGCAAGTCTTTATAGGCTGGGGTGAAGTCCAGTGGAGAAGAGGAGTCTGGCTAGAGTTTGGTCAGGGAGAGAATCTTTGTCAGGGCATCGAGTCTAGGTGATGAGGTTTCCTTTAGGAACTTGGCTCCTTCTTCCCTGTGGGACACACTCTTGAAACTCCTCCTTCTGGTTCATCTTGTTTTATCTGCTTATATTTGGTACATTTTGAGTTAGATCCTAATCTTTTCTTCTCCTACTCACACAGAGTGTGATGTCCTACTCACACAAAGATGATCTTATTTGCAAAGTATAATTAGAGACACAGACATAGAGAACATGCATTTACTACACCTGACCTACCAAACATAGCTTAGCCTAATCTACCTTGAAAGTTCTCAGAACACGTTTATTAGCCTAAAGTTAGGTAAAATACATGCTCAGATTTTCCTCAGCTTGCAATGGGGTAAATTTCAATAAACTCACTATAAGCTGAAAATGTCATAAGTAGAACATGCATTTAAAAAATTAAATTTAATTTCTAAAATTAATTTTTATTGGAGTATAGTAGCTTTATCGGAGAAGGCAATGGCACCCCACTCCGGTACTCTTGCCTGGAGAATCCCATGGATGGAGGAGTCTGGTGGGCTACAGTCCATGGGGTCGCTAAGAGTTGGACATGACTGAGCGACTTCACTTTCACTTTTCACTTTCACGCATTGGAGAAGGAAATGGCAACCCACTCCAGTGTTCTTGCCTGGAGAATCCCAGGGGCGGGGGAGCCTGATGGGCTGATGTCTATGGGGTCGCACAGAGTCGGACACGACTGAAGTGACTTAGCAGCAGTAGCTTTATACGTGTGTTAGTTTCTGTTGTATAGCAAAATGAATTAGCCATACATGTACATATATCCTGTCTCTTTTGGATTTACTTTCATTCAGATCACCACAGAGCATTAAGTTGAGTTCCCTGTGCTGTTCAATATGTTCTCATTAGTTATCTATTTTATACATAGTATCAGTAAGTATATATGTATCAATCCCAATCTCCCAATTCCTTCCACCTCCCTTTCTCCCTTATCCATTTGTGAAGTCATTCATAAAGAGAAAACAAACACATATATGTGGAATCTATAAAAATGGTATAGATGATCTTATTTGCAAAGTGTAATTAGAGACACAGACATAGAGAACATGCATTTACTACACCTGACCTACCAAACATAGCTTAGCCTAATCTACCTTGAAAGTTCTCAGAACACTTTTATTAGCCTAGAGTTCAGATCAGATCAGATCAGTCGCTCAGTCGTGTCCGACTCTTTGTGACCCCATGAATTGCAGCACGCCAGGCCTCCCTGTCCATCACCAACTCCCGGAGTTCACTCAGACTCACAGCCATCAAGTCAGTGATGTCATCCAGCCATCTCATCCTCTGTCGTCCCCTTCTCCTCCTGTCCCCAATCCCTCCCAGCATCAGAGTCTTTTCCAATGAGTCAACTCTTCGCATGAGGTGGCCAAAGTACTGGAGTTTCAGCTTTAGCATCATTCCTTCCAAAGAAATCCCAGGGCTGATCTCCTTCAGAATGGACTGGTTGGATCTCCTTGCAGTCCAAGGGACTCTCAAGAGTCTTTTCCAACACCACAGTTCAAAAGCATCAATTCTTTTGTGCTCAGCCTTCTTCATAGTCCAACTCTCACATGCATACACTACCACAGGAAAAACCATAGCCTTGACTAGACAGACCTTTGTTGGCAAAGTAATGTCTCTGCTTTTCAATATGCTATCTAGGTTAGTCATAACTTTCCTTCCAAGGAGTAAGCATCTTTTAATTTCATGGCTGCAATCACCATCTGCAGTGATTTTGGAGCCCAGAAAAATAAAGTCTGACACTGTTTCCACTGTTTCCCCATCTATTTCCCATGAAGTGGTGGGACCGGATGCCATGATCTTCGTTTTCTGAATGTTGAGCTTTAAGCCAACTTTTTCACTCTCCTCTTTTACTTTCATCAAGAGGCTTTTGAGTTCCTCTTCACTTTCTGCCATAAGGGTGGTGTCATCTGCATATCTGAGGTTATTGATATTTCTCCCAGCAATCTTGATTCCAGCTTGTGTTTCTTCCAGTCCAGCATTTCTCATGATGTACTCTGCATATAAGTTAAATAAACAGGGTGACAATATACAGCCTTGACGAACTCCTTTTCCTATTTGGAACCAGTCTGTTGTTCCATGTCCAGTTCTAACTGTTGCTTCCTGACCTGCATACAAATTTCTCAAGAGGGAGATCAGGTGGTGTGGTATTCCCATCTCTTTCAGAATTTTCCACAGTTTATTGTGATCCACACAATCAAAGGCTTTGGCATAGTTAGGTAAAATCAAATAACACAAGACCTATTTTATAATAAAATGTTGAATGTCTCATGTAACTTATTAAATATAGTACTGAAAGTGAAAAACAGAATGATTGTATGGGTACAGAATGATTCTAAGTGTATTGGTTGTTTACCTTCATGACTGCATGGCTGAGTAGGAGCTGTGGCTTGCTGTACTGCCCAGCAGCAAAAGAGTCTAGAATTGCTAGTTCAGGAAAAGATAAAAATTCGAAGTATGGTTTCTACTGAATGCATATTGCCTTTGCACCATTGTAGTGTCAAAAAATCACGAGTCAAACCATTGTAAGTCTGCACTTAGCAGAAGAAACAAAAACCCATCTCCTATGAACACTTCCTGTATCAGCTTTCTGTGGCTGCTATAACAAATCACCATACACTTGTGGCTCAAAACAACATAGTTTTTGAAATCAGTTTCAGTGAGCTGAAATCAAAGTGTTGGCAGGGTCATAACCTATCCAGAGGCTCTAGGGGAGACCCAATCTCTTGCTTCTTTCAGATTCTCTTGGCTGCTGGCATCCCTTGGCTTGTGGCTGCATCCCTCCAGTCTCTGCCTCCATATCACACAAATCTCAACCAGCCTATATCTTTTTAAAAATTTTTATTTATTTCAATTGGAATTACTTTACATTAGTAATTACATTAGTGAGTCTTAGTGAAGTCGCTCAGTCATGTCTGACTTTTTGTGACCCCATGGACTGTAGCCTACCAGGCTCCTCTGTCCATGGGATTTTCCAGGCAATAGTCCTGGAGTGGATTGCCATTTCCTTCTCCAGGAGATCTTCCCAACCCAGGGATCGAACCTGGGTCTCCCACATTGTAGACAGACACTTTACCATCTGAGCCACCAGGGAAGTCTAGTAATTACATTAGTAATTACTAATTACTTTACAATATTGTAGTGGTTTTTGCCATACATTGACATGAATCAGCCATGGGTGTACATGTGTTCCCCATCCTGAACCCCTCTCCTACCTCCCTCCCCATCCCATCCCTCAGGGTCATCCCAGTGCACCAGCCCTGAACACTCTGTCTCATGCACTGAACCTGGATTGGGGATCTATTTCACACATGATAATATACATGATTCAATGCTATTCTCTCAAATCATCCCACCCTCGCCTTCTCCCACAGAGTCCAAAAGTCTGTTCTTACATCTGTGTCTCTTTTGCTATCTCACATATAGGGTCATCATTACCATCTTTCTAAATTCCATATATATGTGTTAATATACTGTATTGGTGTTTTTATTTCTGACCTACTTCACTCTGTATAATAAGCTCTAGTTTCATCCACCTCATTAGAACTGATTCAAATGCATTCTTTTTAATAGCTGAGTAATATTCCATTGTGTATATGTATCACAGCTTTATTATCCATTTGTCTGCCGATGGACATCTAGGTTGCTTCCATGTCCTGGCTATTGTAAACAGTGCTGCGATGAACATTGGGGTACATGTGTCTCTTTTAATTCTGGTTTCCTCAGTATGTATGCCCAGCAATGGGATTGCTGGGTTGTATGGCAGTTCTATTTCCAGTTTTTTAAGGAATCTCCACACTGTTCTCCATAGTGGCTGTACTAGTTTGCATTCCCACCAACAGTGTAAGAGGGTTCCATTTTCTACACACCCTCTCCAGCATTTATTGTTTGTAGACTTTTTGATAGCAGCCATTCTGACTGGAGTGAGATGGTACCTCATTGTGGTTCTGATTTGCATTTCTCTGATAATGAGTGATGTTGAGCATCTTTTCATGTGTTTGTTAGCCATCTGTATGTCTTCTTTGGAGAAATGTCTGTTTAGTTCTTTGGCCCATTTTTTGATTGGGTTGTTTATTTTTCTGGAATTGAGCTACAGGAGCTGCTTGTATATTTTTGAGATTAATTCTTTGTCAGTTGCTTCATTTGCTATTATTTTCTCCCATTCTGAAGGCTGTTTTTTTCACCTTGCTTATAGTTTCCTTTGTTGTGAAAAAGCTTTTAAGTTTAATTAGGTCCCATATGTTTATTTTTGCTTATATTTCCATTACTCTGGGAGGTGGGTCATAGAAGATCTTGCTGTGATTTATGTCAGAGAGTGTTTTGACTATGTTTTCCTCTAGTTGTATAGTTTCTGGTCTTGCATTTAGATCTTTAATCCATTTTGAGTTTATTTTTGTGTATGGTGTTAGAAAATGTTCTAGTTTCATTCTTTTACAAGTGGTTGACCAGTTTTCCCAGCACCACTTGATAAATAGATGTCTTTCCTCTATTGTATATTTTTGCCTCCTTTGTCAAAGATAAGGTGTCCATAGGTGTATGGATTTATCTCTGGACTTTCTATTTTGTTCCATTGATCTATTTTTCTGTCTTTGTGCCAGTACCATACTGTCCTGATGACTGTAGCTTTGTATTATAGTCTGAAGTCAGGTAGTCAACCAGCCTATATCTTATAAGGACATTCGTGATGGCATTTAGGGCCCACCTATGTAACCCAGGATTCCAAAGCAGGATCTTTAACTTGATCACATTTGTAAAGTCTTTGCTATCTAAAGTTACATCCATAGGTTCCAAAGATTAGGAACTAATATCTTTGGGGCCCATTTTCCAGGCTAGTACCCTTTTCTTCTTGGCAAAATTCATAGAAATGGAACATATTACCTTACACTGGCTGAACTGTTTTCTTTGAGGGTCAGAGTGAACTCATGGTCTTTCAGAGCCTTGCTTATGTATTAATATTTGCTGCTCAGGTAGTCATATTGTCAGGTAAGTTTGTATCTTTTCTTCATTTCTTGTCTCATTGTAACAAAGATTTGGAATGATGGACTAATTACAACTCAAGAAGTCAGGATTTCTTGGCTCTTGTCTCATTGTAGCAAGGACTTGAAACAAGAGACTAGTTATAGCTCAAGCAGAGAGATCTTTTACTAAACAGAAAACAGATAGTACACTCCTGAGATGGGGAAGTGGGCCAACCTCGAAGGAAAGGTGATGATCCCTCTTTGCTTCCCTTTTTATACTTCCTGTCTCCTCTTGGTTCCGCCTGTGCAAAATAGGTGCCTGTGCCTGCCACCAATCAAGAAAGGCAATGCAAGTGGGTGTATGCTCAAGGCCAGTCAGGGAAGGGGGCATGTTTTGGGTGTGTTTTCCTGCAAGAGGTTCTCCATTCTGGTCCTCAACATCCTCTTTTGTGGACTTCCCCCCACTTCCGTGTAGTTCCACCATTTTGGATTCCTTTTTTCTATTTTAACTGCCTAACAGTATCATGGCCAGAGGGCCCTTGTAGGTTAGCTTTTTGACCCTTTGTATGTGACACTGACATTTGTGGAAAAACTGCTTTCTGAACTGTAGAAAGGCCATTAACTTTCCAGACTGACACATGAAATGACTGCCGTCCATGGACCCCTGCTTCCTCTGGATTGAGTCAACAGATTCTAAAGCCTCGGCACTGGGGAGGGTGTCTGCATCAGAGGTGTGCCAAGTACTGCTGCTGGGGCCAAGGTAGGTCAATTTCAGGAGTGTTAAAGATGGAAAAGATGTTGACGATAACCCTGTATGCGAGACAGCAAAAGAGACACAGATGTATAGAACAGTCTTTTGGACTCCGTGGGAGAGGGAGAGGGTGGGATGATTTGGGAGAATGGCATTGAAACATGTATAATATCATATATGAAATGAGTCGCCAGTCCAGGTTCGATGCAGGATACAGGATGCTTGGGGCTGGTGCACTGGGATGACCCAGAGGGATGGTATGGGGAGGGAGGTGGGAGGGGGGTTCAAGATGGGGAACACATGTACACCCATGGCGGATTCATGTCAGTGTATGGCAAAACCAATACAATATTGTAAAGTAATTAGCCTCCAATTAAAATAAATAAATTTATATTTAAAAAGATGGAAAAGATGTGACTTTTTAAGGTTCTACATTCCTACCAGTTTCTCTACTGTCAAACACAGTGTCACTAACATCTTACTTTTCTCATTGTGGAAGGCTTCATCAACTGCTGCCTTCTCTGAGCTGATGTCAGCAGTGGTCTTTGGCAGGGGCCCCATAGAATGAGTCTTTGGTCCCTGATGTTAATTCTTTCTTAAACATGGTGAAATTCGCCAGTGAAGCCATCTTTTCCTAGTCATGCTGTCAGGTCAGTTTGTTTCTCTTCTTCAGTTCTTATCTCATTGTAACAAAGATTTGGAATGATGGATTAATTATAGCTCAAGAAGTCAGGATTTCTTGGCTCTTGTCTCATTGTAGCAAGGACTTGAAATAAGAGACTAGTTATAGCTCAAGCAGACAGATCTTTTATTAAACAGACAACAGATAGAACAATCCTAGGACATGGGAGTGGGTTTTTCTTTGATTTTTATTTTTGGAAAATTTTGACTTCTGACTCAATCTCATTACATGTTGTAGGTCTATTCATATTTTCTATATCTTCTTGCATTAATGTTGATAGTTTGTGTGTTTCTAGGAACATATACATTTTATCTTGCTCAACAAATTTGTTATTATACAACTGTTCATAGTAGTCTATCTCTCTTTCTGTGAGAGAAAGAGTTACACAATTGGGTTACATAATTGTGGAGGCTGGTAAGTCCAGTATTGGGTAATCCAGCAGTCTGTAGACCAGGGAAGATTTGATGCTGGCAGCTCAAGTCCAAAGGCTGTTGGTAGAGTTATCTCTTCTTCAGGGGATCAGTCTTTTTCTGTTAGGCCATCAATTAAAATCCACATTGTGGAGGGTAATCTGCTTTACTCAAATTCTGATGATTTAAATGTTAACTTCATCTAAAATATACTTTCACAGAAATATCTAGAATAATATTTAGTGAAATTCTGGTACCATGGCCTAGCTAAGTTGACATATGAGAAAATCCACAGCTGTTTAGAAGTATATTATTTAAATTCCACACATTTATGAGTGTTCCAAATTTCTTTGTTATTGATTTTTGAATTCATCCATTGTTGTTGGAGAACACACCCTATATTATTTCTAGCATTTAAAATATATTGAGGTTTGTTATGTGGCCTGGCACATGCTCTATCTTGGAGAATGTTCTACATGCACTTAAGCAGAATGTATATCCTGTTGTTGTGGGGTGGAGTGTTCTATAGATGGCTAGTTGGTTTCCAGCATTGTTAAGTCTTCTGCTTCCTTATTGACCTTCTGTCTAGTTTTTCTATCCATTATTGAAAGTGGGGTATTGGAGTTTTGCATTATTATTATTAAATCATTATTTCTCTCTTTACTTTGTCAGTTTTTGCTTCATGTATTTTTTGAAATTGTGTTTAAAATTTTTTAAGTTGTCAGAGTAGTTTCATGTAATTTAAAAAGCTTTTTTTTTTTTTGCTACAGATAACATTTATATGCATTTTGACATCCTGGAAAAAACATTTTTGACCCACTGCTGGGCATATATCCTGAGGAAACCAGAATTGAAAGAGACACAGGTACCCCGATATTCAGTGCAGCACTATTTACAATAGCTGGGACATGGAAGCCACCTAGATATCCAGCCACAGATGAATGGATAAGGAAGTTGTGTACATATACACAATGGAATATAACTAAGCTATAAGAAGGAATGGATTTGAATCAGTTCTAATGAGGTGGGTGGACCTGAAGCCTATTATGGAGAGTGAAGTAAGTCAGAAAGAGAAACTCCAATACAGTATGTTAACAAATATATATGTAATTTAGCAAGATGGTACTGACAATCCTACATGCAGGGCAGTAAAGGAGACACAGATGTAAATAACAGACTTTCGGACTCAGTGAGAAAAGGTGAAGGTAGGATGACTTGAGAGAATAACATTGACACATATACATTACCACATGTAAATAGATGACCAGTGTGAATTTGATTCGTGAAGCAGGGCACCCAAAGCTAGTGTTCTGGGACAACCTAGAGGGATAGGAGAGGGAGGGAGGTGGGAGGGGGGCACTGGGTGGGGGGGCACATGTATACCTATGGCTGATTTATGTTGATGTATGGCAAAAATCATCACACTATTGTAAAGTAATTATCCTCCAATTGAAATAAATGAATTAGTTTAAAAAAATAAAAGGAAGACAGAGAAACCAAAAAAGAATCCAGCTTGCAATGCAAGAGATGTGGGTTCAACCCGGTCAGGGAACTAAGATCCCACATACTATGGAGCAACTAAGCCCACACACGACAAGTACTTTGGCCTCACTCTGGAGCCCTCATGCTGCAACTTCTGAGCCTGCACACCACAACTAGAGTCTGTGTGCTGCAACAAACAGTCCTGGGTGCTGCAACTAAGACCAGACACAATCAAGTTAAAAGAGAAAAAAAAAAAAAAGATTTGTGTGGATTAGAAGTGTCTCCCACCAAAGTGGGCTTCCTAGTGAGGGACTGACAACTTTGTTCAAATGCCATTTCTCCCTATTATTCCTGGTTGTTTCTGGTCCTTTACTGACCATACCCATCCATTCTCCCTCCATTCCCATGAGGATAAGAATTGCTCCAGGCTGGATCAGACTCTGATTACTGTAAGAGAGGTGAAAGTAAAACAAAAAAGAACAGAGAAAGAGAGTTAGAGGGGAAATTTTCATTACTTCCGAGATCAGTCTTTCATATATCACTTAATGGATCTTTATTTTATTTAGGAATTTAAACCCTAACATTTTAAAATTATCTTCATTATATTTGTTATTTTCACAATATGTGTTGTCTTTAAAAATTTTTAAATTTTCCCTAACAGTTTTTTTCTTTTTTTTTAATTATTTTTTTATTTTATTTTTTAACTTTACAATATTGTATTGGTTTTGCCATATATCAATATAAAATAATGTGCATGCATTTTTGGCCACATTTAGAGTCAGTGCTTATTTTCTGGAGGCTGACTTGGAATATCAGATGATAATGATGTATTTTGTTTTCTTCAGACCATTGGGTACTTGCTGCTTGATGCTGCAACCAAAGATCCCAGGTGGCAGCAGGAGAGCCTTTGGATGCCTTCTTTAATGTTTTTGGAGAAGGCAATGGCACCCCACTCCACTACTCTTGCCTGGAGGATCCCGTGGACTGAGGAGCCTGGTGGGCTGCAGTCCATGGGGTCGCGAAGAGTCGGACACGACTGAGCGACTTCCCTCTCCCCTTTTGATGTTTTTGCCGATGATAAAGAAGCTGAAAGGGCCTCAATTCAAATTAATCATCTGCTCTGGCAGAATTCCAGATAGTGTTCAAATGAACGTTCTTTTTATTTTTTTACTTTATTTTATTTTTTAACTTTACAATATTGTATTGGTTTTGCCATATATCAACATGAATCCATCACAGGTATACATGTGTTCCCCATCCTGAACCCTCCTCCCTCCTCCCTCCCCGTACCATCCCTTTGGGTCATCCCAGTGCACCAGCCCCAATCATCCAGTATCGTGCATTGAACCTGGACTGGCTACTCGTTTCATATATGATATTATACATGTTTCAATGCCATTCTCCCAAATCATTCCACCCTCGCCCTCTCCCACAGTGTCTCTTTTGCTGGCTCGTATACAGGGTTATTGTTACCATCTTTCTAAATTCCATATATATGCGTTAGTATACTGTATTGGTGTTTTTCTTTCTGGCTTACTTCACTCTGTATAATAGGCTCCAGTTTCATCCACCTCATTAGAACTGATTCAAATGTATTCTTTTTAATGGCTGAGGAATACTCCATTGTGTATATGTACCACAGCTTTCTTATCCATTCATTGGCTGATGGACATCTAGGTTGCTTCCATGTCCTGGCTATTATAAACAGTGCTGTGATGAACATTGAGGTACACGTGTCTCTTTCCCTTCTGGTTTCCTCAGTGTGTATGCCCAGCAGTGGGATTGCTGGATCATAAGGCAGTTCTATTTCCAGTTTTTTAAGGAATCTCCACACTGTTCTCTATAGTGGCTGTACTAGTTTGCATTCCCACCAACAGTGTAAGAAGGTTCCCTTTTCTCCACACCCTCTCCAGCATTTATTGCTTGTAGAATTTTTGATAGCAGCCATTCTGACTGGCGTGAAATGGTACCTCATAGTGGTTTTGATTTGCATTTCTCTATTAATGAGTGATGTTGAGCATCTTTTCATGTGTTTGTTAGCCATCTGTATGTCTTCTTTGGAGAAATGTCTATTTAGTTCTTTGGCCCATATTTTGATTGGGTTGTTTATTTTTCTGGAATTGAGCTGTAGGAGTTGCTTGTATATTTTTGTGATTAGTTGTTTGTCAGTTGCTTCATTTGCTATTATTTTCTCCCATTCTGAAGGCTGTCTTTTCACCTTGCTTATAGTTTCCTTTGTTGTGCAGAAGCTTTTAAGTTTAATTAGGTCACATTTGTTTATTTTTGCTTTTATTTCCAATATTCTGGGAGGTGGGTCGTAGAGGATCCTGATGTGATGTATGTCGGAGAGTGTTTTGCCTATGTTTGCCTCTAGGAGTTTTATAGTTTCGGGTCTTACACTTAGATCTTTAATCCATTTTGAGTTTATTTTTGTGTATAGTGTTAGAAAGTGTTCTAGTTTCATTCTGTTACAAGTGGTTGACCAGTTTTCCCAGCACCACTTGTTAAAGAGATTGTTTTTAATCCATTGTATATTCTTGCCTCCTTTGTCAAAGATAAGGTGTCCATAGGTGCATGGATTTATCTCTGGGCTTTCTATTTTGTTCCATTGATCGGCATTTTATTTAGAAATGCTGGAGTCTCAACAGTCCATGGGAGGGGAGTGTATGTGATTTCTTCCATAAAATCTTAATGATTTATATAGCACTTCATCCCCAGTTTTGTGTAAATGCTTGAATCAGTTGCCTGAATCAGAGCTTTCACTCTTTCTGTTGAATCACTGTGACTTGAGCCAAAATGGTGTTGACAAGTTCCTCCTTTTGCAGCAGTTTAGTAATATTGACAGTGCTTATGTGTAAGCACTACAGTTTAGGCTAAAAAGCATTTTCATAGACATATTAAATTTATTTTATATCATGTAATGCATCATAGGCTGATTTCACTGTTATGAATATTTCCCCTTGGTGCTCAAAAAAGGTGCTTAAGCAAACCTCAGGCTGGTCTGTAATGGAAAAGATAGCTATCTTTAATTTTGAGTCAAAAAGTATTTTTCAAAAACTGTTTTGGTGGTTGGAAGAAAACAACCAGAAATTTTAAAAACAGCCTTGAGGGATGGTATGGGGAGGGAGGTGGGAGGGGGGTTCAGGATGGGGAACACATGTACACCCGTGGTGGATTCATGTTAATGTATGGCAAAACCAATACAATACTGTAAAGTAATTAACCTCCAATTAAAATAAATAAATTTATATTAAAAAAAAAACAGCCTTGAATTATATGTCCACAAATCTCTTATCTAAATCCCCATTTCAAGAAACAACAATATACTCTTGAAACTAGACTGAATTCTGGACTTCCCCCCTTTGTATCCCAGTGTCTTTCCTAGAGTACAAATGGGGGAAGGACTTTGGCCAAAATCACACAGCCTATGAAAACCAGAAATATAAACCAGCCCTGTATTCCATACTTCCTTATTGCCACCAACATCAATATAGGCCTTTTACTGTTTCACCTTTTAATAACTCATTTCTTTTTTCTGAAACAGCATGATATTCCCTAAAGGAGTATGTTATTTGCATGAGTCACAGAGGCTTGGAAAGTTTGTCCCTGTACCAGTAAGCAAATAGACAGAGGCTTGGAAGCAAGATGCAAGAAATAGCCTTGCGTGTTATCTTCAGCCACCCATGTACTTGTTTTTAATTGCTTTAGTCCTGCCAGTCCTTCTTAGCTCTTCACTGTTCTAGCTTCTGGGTTTAGGACAAACTGAATAAAAGGATGAAGTGTCTGCTGCATGGATTCCCAAACACTATTTGGAGCTGCTATAGGTTTCCTAGATTTTATGTTGAAAAGTAACAAAGAAAAATAACACTGCCATCTGTTATCAGAGTGATGAGAAAGTGGATGTCAATACCTCTCAGAAGGAGGGCAGGCAGTGTTTCCCACCAGTGGAGGTGCATTCAGTAACAGGTTGGCGAATGGAATAGACTGACATGCCTAGAAGGAGCCTGAGTCAACTCACTTCTGTCTTGGGTCTCACAGAGGTGGCAGAAGGTGGAAAGGATAGTCCTGGATGATTCGTCTTTCTTCTGGGTCTCTTTTCACTCGTCCTCAATTTTCCTCCCTCTGTTTCCTATGAACCCTCAAGTATTGTCTTTGTTCTCTCTTCTTCCCAGGGAAACTCAACTCCACTGCATCCCAAGAGACACAGAATCCCAATCCTTGCTCCCTTCTGGAATCTCACCAATGCTATCACCTTTGGCTCGGCCGGCTGCTAATGGAAGCTGTCCTCTGCCTGGAGCTGCTGGTTCTGAGATGAGGAAGAATGAGCTAGGGGCTAGAGGAGGGAGTTACCTGGGGCCAGTTCAGACTTCTCAACAATGAGAACAGGTTGCCTAACTCATTGCCTAGAAAGGAAAATTGAGTCTTCATATTCTTCTCAAGGCAATGCAATTCAGTCCTATGGACATGAATTTGAGCAAACTCCAGGAGAAAAATGAAGGACAGGGAAGCCTGGTGTACTGCAGTCCATGGGGTTGCAAAGAGTCAGATACAAATTAGTGACTCAAGAAGAAGAACAACAACAACCACAGAGTCTCGCTATCAGCTTTATTTTGCTCCAAATGGACACAATAACTTTGGCATGATCTGTAAGGGATATCACCTACCATGTTCATTAGGAATGATAAAACCAGTGATGAATTAACTATCTCCCATTGTATGTCATGGATGAAGGTAGTCACTATTCATTTTCTCTCAGGTAGGTATTACTAATTTTACCGTTTTATCTAAGGAAATTGGGACTCATGGATAAAAGTTAACACCCAGTTACTGAATTACAAAACTAGGTTTTGAACTCTCATTTTCCGTCAATAAGCCTGGTGCTCTTTGCACTCCATCTAAGCTGTTTGGTTGAAGAACCAACATAAAATGTTGAAATGAGCTCAGTAAGGTGTGGATATAACCATGTGGTTCTTCAATACACTGGTGTGCCTTTTTGCTTAGTTCCTTCAGCAAGGCATGCTCTTGACTAAGAAACCTTTTTTTTTGCTCATGTTTTTTGTCCTGTTCTGGGAACCATCTGACTTCCCTCTTCCCTTGACTGTTTCCTTCTTACCTCTTGGAGATGCCTTCAAACCCCAGCCTTATTCTTTCCTAACTCAGTTACCATTTTGTTTCCATCACAAATCTTCAGTTTGCAATTATCTTTGTCTGTTTATTTAAAAAATGTTTGTTTGTTTGTAGTTGTTGTTATTAGCTTAAATTCTTTGGGATGACAAGGAACTCATCTGTCTCATTAACTTTGTAAATCCACTATCCAGGGTTTGGCACAGAGTAAATGCCCAAACACATATTTATGGAATAAATGAGGGCTTTTAAGGTTCAATTGTCAGAAAAAAGATGAGGGAAAGGCAGCTGCTATTCTTTGTGTGTCAGCAGCCACTATGTGAGTGAGCCTCCAAGAAAATTTATGTCCCTTTGTTTTAATGGAGACACTAAGAATCTTAACCAAGTTTACACAGCTGATAACTGGCATAGGCAGGTGTCAAACCAGGCCTGTCTGCTGTTTTTTGTCCTTTGTCCCCAACCCAGTGGAGGTTCACATTATAGATCAGGCAGACAAACTGTTTTTATAATGTTGGATGCAATAATTCTTTAAATATATTTAGAGCCTGGTTTTCTTTTTTCTTTTTTTAGAAATGGTCATATTGAAAATGTCCTGGAATGATTACTTGTTTGGTCCTGGACATGTTGCATGACACAAAGGAAGCCCAGGAAAACTGCCAGTGACTGAACTGATGGAATGTATCATAGCAAAAATTCTTTGAGCTAAATTTATAACACTGTGTGCCCCGTCTAAAGAGTGTTTCCTCTTCATCTTTATGAAAAGTTGGATATTATGGATGTCCCGTTCTCTCAGGCGAGGAAACAGACTTAGAGAACATGGAACTAAATGTCCAAGCTCAATTGGTAGGTGGCAGAAGTGTGCTCCGAGGTTGGGTCCTGCTTTAGCTCCTGCCCTGTGTGACCTGATGCGCCCCCCGGACTGTGCTGTCACTAGTGCAGACTCTAGGAGCAGAGTCTATAATGGAAGGAATGGTTTTCTGGAATTGTTTTTGTCAAATGCTTTTCCCATTTGACAAAAGGAGAACTCAGGAGTCAGAGGATTATCATTTTATCCAGAGCATGGACCATTTGGGAGGCTTAGCTCTCAGGGCTCATACATTTCTCCTGCATGGTGCTGCAGTTAGGGATAATAATTTCATTATTTTAGCCTGTTCTCACATTTCCAGGCTGGAGGAACAAGCCAGTCAATGAAAGCTCCCTGAAGCAAACCCAGACAGAGAATGGATGAAGCAGGGGACCCTTTTTCTAGTTCTCAGCTTGGACACTGGTTGGAGTTCCTGCTCTGGCCATCCTGTTCCGATCCCGGCCCCCTCTGCATGTTTATTCCCAAACTGAGTGGTCTCCTCAAAGAACTCACTTCCAAGCTTTGATCATTCCTTCTGCTAATGATCAAGGGAAATGGGAGAAATTGAGGGAAATGGGAGAAGCCCATTTCCCACAGTGGTTACAGGTTCACACCCCAGGATGACTCACCAGGATCCAAGTGAGTCCCAGTTTGTCTCATGGAGAGGTCATAAGGACAGAGCCTTGCCCTGTTCTAAGGGGATAATGGAATCAGCGTGGTTGGGCTATGCCCCCTGTCTTTACTTTAAGAGTAAAAGTTGGGCTCTGTATTGAGACCCTGTTTCTCTTGGGTCCCTGGATTTCTTGGTTAGTCAGGAGGGCTTGTTTTGTGGGGGTGATTTCTTATAAAACCTTGGAGCAATCCTGGCAGTTGGATCCTGATAGCCCCACAGTGATGACAGAGACTGGAACAGCGAGATGGGAAAGCTGGGTTGATGTTTTCAGCCCCATGGGCAGAGGCTGGTTCCACATAGGCTGTGTTGGAATGGAAAGGTTGTTGGTCCTGGTGCCTGAAGGCCTGGAGGCAAGTCCTCTCTGTGGCTTAGTCTCTTCATCTTTCAAGGGGTTAATGATACATCTTGCCCAGGGCCTTGGGAGGGGCAGACCCAGGGCTGCCATGAATGGTTGTGCACAGCCCACTTCAGAGGCTGTTACTGCATCACACTTGATCAAATGCGTTCATGGCATTACAATTAGATGACACTGGCAAAAGCACAGTGAAACGGGATAAGAATCACAGGGGGAGGGACTACTCTGGTGGGCCAGTGGGTATGAATCTGCCTTCCAATGCAGAGGATGTGGGTTCAATCCCTGGTCAGGGAACTGAGATCCCACATGTTGGGCCACAGCTAGAGAGCTGTGCCACAACTAAGACCTGACACAGCCAAAAATAAATATTAAAAAAAAAAAAAGAATTCCAGGAGGAAATAATCAGTAGGTGTTTCTTCAGGGTCTGGTGTTCCCCTTTTATGGATGGAGAACTTGGGCCCAGCAAGCCAGGTTAGTACATAATTTAGGGGACATGAGGAGCAAAGTCTAGATTCAGATCCAGACATTCCTGGGTGTCTAGTGCCTTCTAAGAAGAATTAACATTGGCCAGATTGGTTTTCCTGTGTGTCCTCAGCTTGATCCTGGTGGACAACCTGTCCCCCGGCCTCTCCCCCACCCCCTCACCCCCACCCCTGGTTACTGCCCCTCCCTGGGCTATTATCTCAAAGGCAGCATATGGGGCTCTTCAACTCTTCTGTCCTCAGACCCTCTTCCACCCACATCCCATTGGCTGCTCCTGCTCCCACCTCTCCCACTGGGCCCTGGCACATTCTTCCACTGGGCCCTGCCACGAGGCTGGAATTAGGACTGAGTAGGATCATCGAAGGCAGTGGTAATCCACTCCAGTGCTCTTGCCTGGAAAATCCCATGGGTGGGGGAGCCTCTTAGGCTGCAGTCCATGGGGTTGCGGAGAGTTGGACACTACTGAGCGACTTCACTTTCACTTTTCACTTTCATACATTGGAGAAGGAAATGGCAACCCACTCCAGTGTTCTTGCCTGGAGAATCCCAGGGACGGGGGAGCCTGGTGGGCTGCCGTCTCTGGGGTCGCACAGAGTCAGACACGACTGAAGCGACAGGAGCAGCAGCAGCAGCAGCAGGATCATTGAAAAAGCAAGAGAGTTCCAGAAAAACATCTATTTCTGCTTTACTGACTATGCCAAAGCCTTTGACTGTGTGGATCACAATAAACTGTGGAAAATTCTGAAAGAGATGGGAATACCAGACCACCTGACCTGCCTCTTGAGAAACCTATATGCAGGTCAAGAAGCAACAGTTAGAACTGGACATGGAACAACAGACTGGTTCCAAATAGGAAAAGGAGTACGTCAAGGCTGTATATTGTCACCCTGCTTATTTAACTTCTTTTTTTTTATTTTATTTTTAAACTTTACAATATTGTATTAGTTTTGCCAAATATCGAAATGAATCCGCCACAGGTATACATGTGTTCCCCATCCTGAACCCTCCTCCCTCCTCTCTCCCCATACCATCCCTCTGGGTCGTCCCAGTGCACCAGCCCCAAGCATCCAGTATCGTGCATCGAACCTGGACTGGCGACTCGTTTTATACATTGCCTTATGATCCAGCAATCCCACTGCTGGGCATACACACTGAGGAAACCAGAAGGGAAAGAGACACGTGTACCCCAATGCTCATCGCAGCACTATTTATAATAGCCAGGACATGGAAGCAACCTAGATGTCCATCAGCCAATGAATGGATAAGAAAGCTGTGGTACATATACACAATGGAGTATTCCTCAGCCATTAAAAAGAATACATTTGAATCAGTTCTAATGAGGTGGATGAAACTGGAGCCTATTATACAGAGTGAAGTAAGCCAGAAAGGAAAACACCAATACAGTATACTAACGCATATATATGGAATTTAGAAAGATGGTAACAATAACCCTGTGTATGAGACAGCAAAAGAGACACTGATGTATAGAACAGTCATATGGACTCTGTGGGAGAGGGAGAGGGTGGGAAGATTTGGGAGAATGGCATTGCTTATTTAACTTCTATGCAGAGTACACTGTGAGAAACGCTGGGCTGCAAGGAGCACAAGCTGGAATCAAGATTGTCGGGAGAAATATCAATAACCTCAGATATGCAGATGACACCACCCTTATGGCAGAAAGTGAAGAGGAGCTAAAAAGCCTCTTGATGAAAGTGAAAGTAGAGAGTGAAAAAGTTGGCTTAAAGCTCACCATTCAGAAAACGAAGATCATGGCATCTGGTCCCATTGCTTCATGGCAAATAGATGGGGAAACAGTGGAAGCAGTGGCTGACTTTATTTTTCTGGGCTCCAAAATCACTGCAGATGGTGGCTGCAGCCATGAAATTAAAAGACGCTTACTCCTTGGAAGAAAAGTTATGACTAACCTAGATAGCATATTCAAAAGCAGAGACATTACTTTGCCAACAAAGGTCTGTCTAGTCAAGGCTATGGTTTTTCCTGTGGTCATGTATGGATGTGAGAGTTGGACTGTGAAGAAGGCTGAGCGCCGAAGAATTGATGCTTTTGAACTGTGGTGTTGGAGAAGACTCTTGAGAGTCCCGTGGATTGCAAGGAGATCCAACCAGTCCATTCTAAAGGAGACCAATCCTGGGTGTTCTTTGGAAGGAATGATGCTAAAGCTGAAACTCCAGTACTTTGGCCACCTCGTGCGAAGAGTTGACTCATTGGAAAAGACTCTGATGCTGGGAGGGATTGGGAGAAGGAGGAGAAGGAGATGACAGAGGATGAGATGGCTGGACGGCATCACCGACTCGATGGCTGTGAGTCTGAGTGAACTCCAGGAGTTAGTGATGGACAGGGAGGCCTGGCGTGCTGCAATTCATGGGGTCACAAAGAGTCGGAGATGACTGAGCTCCTGAACTGAACTGAACTGAGGATTCTATTAAGGAGGGAGCTACCTTTGTTTTGGAAAATGCTGTTGTAGTCAGACTGATGGCAGAAGGGTAAGAAAGGAGAAAACAGGAGATGGCCAGAGGATCTGCATATAGAAATAACTCAGATTTTGCCTTCTCCGTGAGACCAATGCCTCTCTATTTAAAATTGAATCATGTGTCCCCTCCCCCAGCACGGTTGATCCCTCACTACTCTTTTTTCGCCAGTGCAGTCACCATATCCTAATCTACCCTGTAATTTGCTTATTTATTACTTTATCTGTGTCATGTCCCTCCCTCTAGACTATACTCCTACAGAAGGCAAAGTCTCTGTTTGCCCAAATACCTCCCAAATTCCTAGAGTGGGCATGGGATGCCCCATTTGTTGATTAAATGCATGAATTTAAGGAAAGAAGGAGACCTGAGCCACAGTCCGGGCAAAGAGGTCAGCAGATGGACAAGGAGTATATTCAAGAGAGAGAACTCTTAAGATTTAACTGCCCGCTGGGAAGTGTTGGTGAGATGCCTACCTGAAACCTCTGTGTGTGTGGTATGTCTGTATGTGAGAGTGTAAGTGTCTGAAGGGGTAGGAACAGCAGGAGGGAAGGGAGCTCAGATCCACAGTCAAAGCCAGAAGCACACACACACCACGATGGGAAGGTGCTGGGAGGAGGCTGGCCCGCCTCTGCTCTCACCAACAGAGGCTGCCCAGACCGTGCTGCCAGACGAAATGCCTAGGGTGTGGGGGGGCAGCAGCAGCAGGGGCTGTGGGCCCCTCACTGAGGTGCATAGTGTATTCTGCAAGCAGGGGCTTTATGGCCCCTCTACCCTGTGAGATTGTACAATGAGTTTATCCTCATCTTGGCTGGAGGACCCTAAGAATTAGTGAAGTTCAGACACTTGCCCAAGGAGACCTGAGCTTCTTCCCTGAGCTGCACAACCCCCATGTGACCTGATTCTGAGTTTTGAGTCTTTCCCAGCTGTGTAATCTTGGGAGAGTCTGTTATCGTTCTCTCTCTTTTAAAACAATCATTTATTTATTTATTTTTTGGCTGTGCTGGGTCTTCATTGCTGTGTGGACTTTTTCTCTAGTTGCAGCAAGCAGGGGCTACTCTAGTTGTGGTGCCCGGGCCCGGGCTTCTCATTGTGATGGCTTTGCGGAGCACCGGCTCCAGGCACACAGGCTTCAGTAGTTTTGGTTCCCAGGCTTAGCTGCTCCGAGGTATGTGGGATCTTCCTGGACCATGGATTGAACCTGTCTCCTGCAGTGGCAGGCAGATTCTTCATCACTGAGCCACCAGGGAAGCCCTATTAGGTTTCTCTTATGTACCTTTGTTTCCTCATCTGTAGATGGGCTAATCAAGGTGACTGCTTTGCGAGGTCAGGATAAGGTGATACTTGTGATCCATCTACTGGTCATGGAATCCATCTGGTGGGTGGTGGCCCACATGAGACAATGCCAGGGACATATCTGGCTCCTCTGTATCTTTTGCCAAAGGCAGGCCCTGACCAAAGTTTTTCTCAATTCCTGGAGGCTTCAGAGACTTGACCAGCATCATAGCTGCCAAGGGTTAAGCCGTGTATGGCTCTGCAGTTGGGCAGGGCCCAGTCTGGCCCAGAAGCCCCTCCCTGTAGGCGGTTGTGCTTTCTGATTGTGCAGCCACCTGCTATATAAGGCCCCTCACACACCTTCTCCAGCCTTCTGCTGGGATCCACCTTCTGCAGGGCAGTCTCTGGGCCAGACAGAGAAGGTAAAGGAGTGGGGCTGAGCTTTGAAGCGGGGCCCAGCCTGGGAGCAGCTGAGAGCAGGGGAAAGGTGTTCAGAGCTGTCTGGGGTCCAGGGCGTTCTCTTGGTTCTCGCTGCTTCAGCAGTGCCCAGGAGGGGAAGGCTGGAGTCAAGAGGTACTGGACTTTGCTCCGTGTGTTCGTGGTGTCCTTCTCGCAGTTTCTGTGAGCTCGTGCTCCTCTGTGTAACATGAGAGCGATTGTGATAGGACCCTCTCAGACTGCTGAAAATGTCCAATGATAAAATGAGGGGGAAGGACTTTGCAAAGGGGTGTACAGATGCGCTTGCTCTCATTTTCCCTATGGGGCCCTCTGCCCTGGCCCCCAGCTTGCTGGCCCCTTGGTCTCACCACCTTCAGTCTCTGTCTCTCTGCTGTGTGTTCCTGGGCAGAGTCCTGACCACTCTGGGCCTCCATTATGTCCCTCTGAAAATGAGGCTAATCATCAGGTCGGTACCTGGGCTGAGGTGATTTGTGCACTTAATTGATGTGGCTTCTGTGGCCTCTTTCTCATTTTTCACCCTAGCTCCTCTTCCTTTACACCCACAAGGCTTGAGATGCCCTTCCTAGGAAGCCCAGTCCCTGAACCTCTCTGCACTGGGGTTCTGTGCCTGGAGCGGTCACGGCAGGGGAGGATGTAGGGGACAATGCATAGAACATCTGCCACAGCCTCCAAACCAAACGTACTTTTTCTCCTTGGATCTCTAAATATTGGGGCCATTAGATAATTGATGGGCCATCTGTCTTCCCTGACTGTGACTAGTTTCTCTTTCTTTTCACTGACCCCTAATAAGTTAACTAGGTGATCATAGTGTTGTGCGTGTGTGTGTGTATGTTGGGGGGGTACATGTATGTGTGGTTGGTGAAGTGGGATGCAGGCGGTGGGTTGCAGCGCCCAGTAGAAGGTTTGCTGCTCTTTAATAAGTGGCAGTTTTCATGGTACAACTCGATTTTGGACCTGGAAGGACCCCGAATGGAGTCCCACTTTTGGTCTTACAAGCTGAATGAGTTTGGGCAATTTTCATTATCCCTCCTTCTGCAGGTTTTTCAGCTGGGGAGTAGGCAAAAATCTTTATAGCAGCACTGTGCCCTGGGGCTTGTTTCATACCTGCACTGGCCAGTACAGCAGCCACCAGCCACAGGTGGCCACTGGGCACTGCAACATGGCCAGTCTGAGAAATAATGTTTCTTTTTTATTCCTTCGATGAATCCAAATGTAAGTGGCCACATGTGGCTCCTGCCTCCTGTTCACAGGATAAATGAGCTAATGATAAAGAAGGACTCAGTGCAGAGCCAGACAGTTCCCTTTCATGCTGCTTTGATACATGGGCAAATTGAAATTTTAGGAGCTCTGATTCAGGATATTTATTTATTTAATTTAAAGTATAGCTGATATACAATGTTGTGCTAATCTGCTGTAGAGCAAAGTGACTCAGTTTTACACATATAGGCATTCTTTTTTAAAAAATATTCTTTTACATTATGGATTATCACAAGATATTGAATATAGTCCCTTGTGCTGTACAGTAGGAACTGGCTGTTTATCCATCCTATATATAGTAGTTTACATTTTCTAGTCTCCAACTCTCAGGATCTTAATAAATACAGCTAAACCTTAGCTATTAGACAACTTACAGGTTCAGAGAGGTTGATGACGGACCTGTCAGAGGTGTGCTGGGACCTTTGGGTCTGGGGCTTTGGGAGTCATGTCTGTTGGAGGCAGTGTGGAGTGAGGATTAGGGATCTGGGCCAAATCCAGCTTTTATTCCTCTCCGGAGTGTGACCTCGACTTTGAGTGCTTACCTAACTTCTCAGGGGCTTAATTCCCCCCTTTGAAGTAAAGGTGATCCTAATAATAGTACCTGCCTACAGAGATGGAGGAATTACATGAATCAATGCAAGTAAATGTTCAGAACAGAGTAAGTGCTCAGTAGGTATCTGCTTATTGGAGTGGTGATGGCAGAGACAGAGCCCCTAACGGCATTATGTGAAAGTGGCAAGATTCCAACTAGAGGATGGACACTGTGCTCTGGGAGAGCACAGTCCAGCTTTCTTCTTGGACGCCTGTCCTCAGTGGGGCTGGCAATCATCTGCCTGCCCATTTTGTATCTGTAGTGGCTCTGTAGGAAATGCCCCAGGCTTTCGTACCTGTGTATGTAGATACCTTTGTAGGCAAAGGGAAAACTCAGATTCTTGTGGGTCTAAAGGCAGGTTTGAATCTGTATCATGGCTCTGTGCTTCCAGCTGATGATGTTGATTCCTTCCGTCACAAGGTTGGGCTAGGTTTGTTGAAGTGTGATTGCAACCCTAGGGGATATCACGCTCTAGCAATCTTCTGAATCCCCGGACTGTTTTCTTTGTGCCTCTCTCTTCAGGCTTGAGGCTCTGCAGCCACAGTTCTCGTCTTCAGGAGATATATGTCCAGCACCATGAAGAGCTTCCTCTTTGCTGGTATCGTCGTCGTGCTCACGGTTGCAGCTGTAGGTGAGGGAAACCATGTTGCTCCCTTTTGGAATGAAGACCCCATTTTTCATCTCACCAGATTCTTGTCAGTCTTGGTGCTCTGGAATCCCCTCAAGTGACCTCTTGTCAAGATGTGGGCAGTGAAGACTGTGAGACCCCTTCTTGCACACTGCACCCTGTGATACCACTCTGTGCTGTGGGTCAAGGTTGGGTCTTCCAACCGGAGAATGGTAGACATCTCACAGCTTAAAGTTTGGGGGACCCCAGAGGGAAGGGATGCTATCTTGACTATTCTTTTAACGTGAGGTAAGTGTGGTGCTTTTTCCAAAGCAAACTCTATTAGTGTCTCCTGAATGTTGATGATGCCAAATATTTTGTCTCCCCAGATACACTGCGCTGTATACAGTGTAATTCATTGAAAGACAGCTGTGTTGCAAAAAATGCCACGGAGTGTCCCTCAAATGCCACCACCAGCTGTACAAGTTTCTCAACCAACTTTTATCATGGTGAGCCTCAGGCACTGATCATTCTCATTTCTGGAACTTGCACAGGGCAGGTGCTGGAGGGGTTGGCCAGGAAAAGGAAGGCTAAGGCTGGGCTGTGCACGGAGAGAGGGAGTCATGAAGGCACCTCCCAGGAGAAGCAACATGCAAGTGTCCAGCCAAGCAAGCGGACAAGCCCCTGTGGCTCCTTGGAATTGCTTCCTCTGGCTGAAACCTCATTGTAGGCCCATCCTAATGGACATGAGAAGCAGGGACAGCTCTTAGCTAAAGTATAAGCAGTCAACTCTCTCTAGGTGCTTTCACTTTTCCATTTTCTGCTCCCCTTTCCTTCTTCTCAGTGTTCCTTCCTGTTTCAGATTCAACATACTTTCACTCTGACTTCCTTCCAGGGTATTTTGCTTGTATGATTGTTACAGCTCTCTCAGAGCATTTTGATTTATTTTTAACTTTTTATTATGACCATTTCAAACATACACAAAAGCAGGAAGAGGAGTATAGTGAACTGTGGTCCTGTGTCAACAATTAACATTTTGCTATTTTTTTCCCATAGCATTTTTATTCTTTAAATTTTTACTGAAATATATTTGATTTACAATACTGTGTTAGTTTCAGGTGTACAGCAAAGTGAGTCTCATACACACACACACACACACAAACACAAATTCTTTTCCATTTTAGGAAAATGGATTCTTTTCCATTATAGGTTATTACAAGTTATTGAGTATGGTTCCCTGGGCTATTCAGTAGGTCCTTGTTGGTGATTTATTTTATATATAGTGACATGTATATTTTAATCCTTAACTCCTAATTTACTCCCCATAGTATTTTAAAGAAATTTAGATAACATATTATTTCCCTTATAAACACTTCATTGTTCATCTCTGGTAAGAACTCTCCCCTGCTTTTTACATAACTACCATACAAGGATCACACCTAAGAAAATTAGCTATACTTTTAAATTTTAAAATTAAGGTGACCTTAAAAATGTTCAATATATTTCAAAGATATTGAAATATAATTGATGCATTGGAATTTGGACCCAAACAAAATTACATTTTGCTGTTAGGTCTATCGTGCCTAGTTTGTTTAGTAAGATCTTTTCTTTTTTTGCTCAATTCCATTGAATGGTTGGAGAAATAGGGGCATTTGTCCTGTAGCTGTCTCATATTCTGGCTTTGCTTGATTGCTTCTTTGTGATGTCATTTCACTTGTTCCGCTCGTCCTGGTATTTCCTGTAAACTGTACTCATGCTGTTCAGTAGAAGTTTTTTTTCAGTGATGTTAATGTGTATATCAATGCTGTCTTATATGTACATTCAGGTATTGATCTCTTGAAATATGAGGAAGTGATTTGTAACTGACCACATAGAGCTTTATAAATGACCACCATATTGCACAGCTTTGGTCTATAAGCTTTGCTAGTTTCAGGTTCAATATCATGTTGTATATAGACCCACCACATCTGCTTGGCTATATTTAGAGATGTTAAGACTGATCATTGGCTTTGGGCGTGTCAGTGTGAACCATCCACTTCACCCATCAGCCTTTCACCTGCAATTTAAGCTGCAAGATCTCCTGCTGAAGCCAGAAACTACTTTTTGGGGAAGGATTTTTTCTTTTTGCAGGAAACTCTCTTCAGTGTCCCCTAAATTGCACTGAGCTGAGAGTGTATTTTCTGTCCTTGCCTAAAGCAGTTGCTCCCTGAATGCTTTGTACCCAGGACTGATAGTCTGTGTTTGCCTTTGTGTAGGAGAACACCCCACATGGTATGAGGATCATGCCTGCTCTGAAGAGAACTGCAGTAACACCACGGTTGAGTCTTTCACGGTCTCTGTATCTGAAAATGAAACCTTCCACTTTGAAAGCCAGTGTTGCCTAGGAGAGCCATGCAATCAAACCAGTAATACCACCGGTGGGTGCTGGCCACATCTTCCCTCTGTCCTCCCATATCCATCCCTTCTTTCACGACTTGTGATTGTCAAGCTTAGATGGATACATTAAGCCTAGGCACTTCAGTGCATAGTTGGGTAACATTAACAGCTGACATACAACAATTACTTGAGAAACAAATGAAGAAAACCAGCACTAACATTATGCTTTCCGTTTCTCAGTAAAGACAGAAATCACAGCTCTTCAACCTGTGTGGGAGGGCAGTCGCTGCTAATTAGTAGCTTTCAAATTTTGCGGCCTCACATCCTCTTTCCAGATGCTAAGTCTTGAAAATTACGGAGGGACCCCAAATAATTTCTGTTTCTGTGGACTATATCTATCAATATTTACTGTATTAAAAATAAGGCTAAGAAATTTTAAAAATATTGGTTAGTTACTGCTGCTGCTGCTGCTGCTAAGTCGCTTCAGTCGTGTCCGACTCTGTGCGACCCCATAGACGGCAGCCCACCAGGCTCCCCCGTCCCTGGGATTCTCCAGGCAAGAACACTGGAGTGGGTTGCCATTTCCTTCTCCAAAGCATGAAAGTGAAAAGTGAAAGTGAAGACGCTCAGTCGTATCCAACTCTTAGCGACCCCATGGACTGCAGCCCACCAGGCTCCTCTGTCCATGGGATTTTCCAGGCAAGAGTACTGGAGTGGGTTGCCATTACTAAAAAATAATAAAACCCATTACATGTTAACATTAATAACATTTTTATGTTATTAGAATAGAAATAATTATTTTCCAAAACAAAATATATTTAGTGGAAAGAATGGCATTGTTCCATGTTTTTTCAAAGCACTTTAATTTCTGGTTTAATAGAATACAGCTGGTTCTCAGATTTGCTTGTTCATTTATTCTGTTTCAATCTCACATGTCATGTTGCCACTGGAAAACTCCATTGTATTTCCCTGAAGGAAAGACAAAGAGGCAAAGAACATCTTAGTATCATCATGAAAATAATTTTGACCTAGTGGACTCCCTGGAAGGATCTCAGGGATCCCCAGGAGTTCCTGGACCGTCATTTGAGAACCGCTGGCTTAGATCAAAACCTTTGTTTTGAAGAGGAGAAAATGTGGCCATAGTCATAGAGCATGGTTCATTCATAGCAGAGCTGGGTCTCATATAATTTTTAAAAAAATCAAAGTCACGATGATAAATAATTACTTGATTTCATTTGTTCAGAGCAAGATTTAGTAATAGTCACACACTTGTTGGCTAAATCCAGAATAGCTGGCTAATGTTAGTTTTAGCTCAAAATCTTACCTTTCCCTTCTCATCCCAACACACTCATCAACCACAGTTCTTGAAGAGTGGATGGTCTGTATGGGCAGATCTATGAGGTTAAGTGCTGCAAATACTTTGGTGAGACATGGGAATAGGATGACTGGTATTTTTATGGCAGGATCGGAGATTCCTGAGCATGCAGAGAGACCCTGAGAGGTCTCTCTGGCTAGCATCTTTGTCTGCATTTCCCCTTCCACTCCAGGCAATACCATGATATTTGTGATAACATTGTTCTGAGTTAATGATTCTTACTCTACCCAGCTTCTCCACATCAAGTGGGGTCCGGAAACATGGAGTGCCCTGCGTGTTATGGAAATAATGAAACTTCCTGTAATGAAACCCGGAAATGTTATGGAGAAAGATGTGTCAGTATAATTGCAGAATTTACAAATGGTATGTGAATTCCTTTTTATGGGACTTGAATTTAAAACACAGGTTACACCTTGGATCATAAATTCTGGATTCACAAAAAAGGCCTGGTGGAGATAGGATGAGGAAATACATTTGGCCAGGGTACCTTTGAGACTGTGAGGCTGTTAATGTAGACTTGAGTTGCTTGCTATTTTTGGCTCCTCAGTCCAGTGTCATTCCTCCTGGGCTGTCCATATTTTGAATTCTATTCTCTTTATGACTTGTAATCAAACCAGGCTCATTTAAGGGCATCACGTCACTCCTGGCATTTATTTCTTTACTAGGTTGAGCTGTTCTGTAGGTGTGGGTGGGTTTGACTTTTATTACTTTTTATATGTAACTTCCCTTCTCTACCTGTCACTGAGAGGTGTTGGCTTCTGAAAACCAGAGTTGCCTAGAAGGGAGACTCAAATTGGGCTTTAATACCCAACCAATTGGAAAAAGAAGAAAAACAACATTGAAATTAAAAAGCTATTTTACATTTTAGCTATGATCTATTCCTCTTGGTCATGGTGTAAATCAACACAGTGTTTCCTACTTAAAAAAGTCACTGAATATTTGAAAATGAACAATAATGATGATTTCTCTAAAAAAAATCCAACCAACTGTTCTTTTCTACAGGAGTAATTTGATAGTAACTGTTATGAGATACAAATGAACCATCATACAATATAAAACTAATAAATATTATTCTTTAAATATTCAGACAAATGTTATGCATGATTATTTAAATAATAATACATTTATTAACTATTACTATTAGCCAATTACTAATGCTAATATTACTAATATAACACTATTAGTGTTAGTTAATTACTGTTAAAGGGCAGCTTCCATGTCCTATGGCTCAATGCAATATAGTTTATTTCTTGCTCATGGAGCAGTTCATTGCAGAGTCCAGGGCCCTGGATACTTTTCATCTTGAGGCTCCAGCCCCTACTCACTCAGGACTTGGCAGCTCTTTTCTGTATTCTTTGCATCTCACCAGCAGGTGGGGTAAGAGGGGGAGTGGAGGAAGGCAGGAAGGTTATTACAGGCAATGCCTAGAAGGGAGTTCCTCACTCCCTTCCACATTCTGTTGTCTGGGACTCAGACTGCCCTGGAAGGTGGAAATTTAATCCAGTGGTGACACAGCAGGAAAGGAAGAGGCATAAAACTAAAATGAACAGTCAGTCAGCCTCTGCCACAGTATGCCTTACAATAATAAGAGTTTAAAGAGCACCAATATCCAAGTACAATTTGATTTCAACTTTTGTTAAATGGCAGTTATGGTTTTGGAAATTGATGCATAATTGTAATTGCAGATTTCTTAGTGGGGCCAAACTTTATACTTCTCCTGAACTTCTTTTTACTTAAAAAAAAAAAAAAGATAGACTTAATTTTTTAGAGAAGTTTTAGATTCATAGGAAAATTGAGAGGAAGATATATTTTTTCTATAATTTTTTCCCCTACACATATATAGCCTTCCCCACTATCAACATCATCCACCAAAAAGGTACATTGTTATCATCCATGAGCCTACACTGACACATCGCTATCATTTAGAGTCCATTAGGGTTCACTGTTTGTACTGCATATTATATGGCTTTTGACAAATGTCTGATGACATGTATCTACTGTCATAGTATCATGCACAGTAGTGTCACTGACCTGAAAATCCTCTGTGCTCTATCTAACCCTAACCCCTGGCAACCTCTGATTTTTCTTTACTCTTTCTATAGTTTTGCCTTTATCAGAATATATATGGTTGAAATCGTATAGTTTGTAGCCTTTTCAGAGTGATTTATGTCAGGTAATAATATGCATTTAAGGGTCTTGATGTCTACACAGCTCTGATGTCTAATTCTAAAGCTTTGCCTGAAGGCAGCAATGGCATAAGAAGGACTTGCTGTTTCTGCTTACCTTATTCCAAGGTGTCTGCAAAGTCCCAGGCCTTGACTTAATCTGAAAGCCAGACAGATCAAAGTCATCATAAATGTAGGATTTTGTTTTTGTTTTTGCCCAAGGTCACTTAAAAAAATACTGCAGACATGTGCCAAGCAACATATCTTCCTCACACACTCTAATTCAACCTTCAACACTGATATTTGCTCTAAAACAGCAAAGAATTTCTTTCTTTACTGGTATTTGGAAGTTTCTCCTTCCTTCTCAGAGCAAGGATGGAGTCAGCCTTGAACTCAAACTATAGCCCTGACTCTAACAAATAGCCTCCTCTAGCCCCCTCCTCCTCTGTGAACTGCCTGTCCTTCAGGACAATTTGGCTTGCAGCCTTCAAAGCAATCACAAAGTGTTGGACATGACTTAACGACTGAATAATACACATACACTATTATAGAGCAATACTGGCACATAATTGGTACTCAATAAAAGGTAGCTGAAATCACAATCACATCTTCTTTGCAAATTCCCTTGGTCTTTTCCAAGGACCTTACCTTAAAATAGAGTTCAACATATCATAACACAGATTAGGAGCAAAGACATGGTAGTCTCTTCGTATCCCCTCTGACTGTTTCCCCTCTTCTCAAGGAAAACTCAGGTAGAGAGAACTCAGGTCCAGAGAGGAATGGGGATTGAAAGCAGAGCCTAGAGGAGTGGAGGCCAGGAGCAGTCTGAAGTGCTGACTTCTTCTTGGATTGAGAACAGAGGATTTATGGAGGGTCTGAACCTGTTCTCAGGAAAAAACTGAAGATTTGAGTCTTAGGTCCAGCTCAGGCTTACATCCAACTTCAGGAGCCTCAGTTTCCTCTGGGACTGGGTCAAGGAAGGGATCTAGACCCTCACCTCCATGGTCACTCTGCCATTACCATTACCTTTCAGTTATTGTTCTTGATCCTGGGCTCCTTTCTCCAAGCTCCTGTTTCAGGAACAGACCTGTTTCAGCTCTTGCAGGTCACTTGGGGAGGGAGGGTGAAGGGACTGTAAAGTCCTTACTGTCTCGTTTGCATTCACAGAGACGAAAACACTCGTGCTGAAAGGTTGCTCCAATGTCAGCATCTCCACCTGTGAGTCCCTGGGTGCTGGAAATCAGACGTTCAGAGGAGTCACTTTCCGAAAGTTTGAGTGTGGAGACAACTTCTCAACAACCACTCCCCTGGCCACCACTGACACTGGCTCTCAAGCCTCCTTCACACCCTTGGCCCTAGCCAGCATCCTCCTGCTAAGCCTGCTGCTCTGAGATCTGCACCCTCAAACACTCTCCTCCCCTGTTTAAATGCTCAGTGAGTAGCAGTAGCAGTCACAGCCATCCAGGCAATGTCCTGTGATAGCCACATTATTCTTTATTATTAAAGCATTGGTTCACTCGCTGATCAAATCTGTCCTGATATGTTCTGGGCCGGGCTTCCTTCAAGCCACTGTCTACCATCACTTCCCAGCTCCTCGCCTTTGAAATCTTTGCACCTTTGTGTGTGGGCTCCCAGGACCGCCCTGATCCCTGTCCAGTTTGCTTCTGAGAAGCAGACCCTTCTCCTGTGCTGGCATCTTTTGCCTGCAATCCTGCATTTCTGGGGACTGACATGCCACTCTCCCCATCCTCACACTCAGGGAGTGTCCCAGCCATAATGCCCTGTGTTGATGCCAGCAGTTGTATTAGCTGTAGTCAAAGATCACAGTGACATTGTCTAGAGCCCTGTCACCATGAGACCCAAAGTGGGTGCACAGTGGTTGCTGAAGGCTGGCAGATTCCCCTGCTTAGCCTCCTAGGCAGGGGCATAACGCTGTCAGTACCTTGCTGACCAGGTGTCACGGAATGGAACACGGCTACAGAGTCCCAGCCCCTCCTCTCGGAGAGCCTACAATCAGTGGCAGAGTCCTCGACTCCATAGCAGATACCCAAGGAGCAAGAAAACCATTTGATCCAATATGTACAGAAGCCTAGATTTAGTAAAAAAAAAAAAAAAAAAAACTAGGGCAGGCGGGGGGCGCTTTGAGCTGGACTTGGAAGAATGGGGTTTTCTGTAATAAAAACTTTTAAAGGTATAAACCAGTTTGGGTCTTTATTGTCCAGGCTTGCCAATGATGATTAAGACCAAAGCCCCCAGAAGGGCCGTCTGGTGGTAACTCATCACCACATTCATTCTTATTTACTTATTTTTTTTTTAATTTTGAAGTAATTTTAGATTTCTCAAAGTTTCAAAAACAGTTCAGAGTTCTAGTACCCCCTCACCCACCTTCCTCTTATGTTCACATCTTAGATAACCACAGTACAATTACTGAAATCGGGAAATGAGCATTTAAACAATACTGTTAACTAATAGACCTCATCTGACTTTTGCCACTTTTCACTAATGTCCTTTCTCTGGTACAGGATTTAGTTGTTTATGTCTCCTCAGTCTCCCATACTCTGTTACAGTTTTGGAGTCTTTATTTCACTGACCGATTATTTTTTTAGAAATTTGAGGTTGTTTGAAGTTTTCTCATGATAAAATCGAAGCCATGTTTTTTGGCAAGTACCCCACAGAAATGGTATGTCTCATACCCTTGCATGAAATGGGACATGGGTATAGAACTCCAGTGCATCTTATCAGGAGCTACATAGTTAAAAAACATTATTTATTTGCTTGCACTGGGTCTTAGCTGCAACACATATGATCTTCAATCTTCACTGTGACATGTGGATTTTTTAGTTGTGGCATACAAACTCTCAGTTGCAGCATGTGGGATCTAGTTCCTGACCAGGGATCAAACTCAGCACCCCCTGCACTGGGAGCATGGAGTCTTAGCTATTGTACCACCAAGGAAGTGCCAGAAGTTACATGATGTTGACGTCATATCAACTGGTGATGCTAATCTTGATTGCTTTTTTAAGGTGACATCAGCCAGGTTTCTCCAACATAAAGTTATCGTTTTTGTCCTTTGCAATTAATAACAAATTGTAAAACCATGCTGTTGTAACAAATGGATATCAGTAAAAAACAAAAACAAAACAAAACCAAAAAACTTAGGGGTTTAATACAAGAAAAGTTCATTTCTAAGTTATTTAAACTCATATAGATGTTCCTGACTGGGCAGCTCCCCTCTAAGAGTGAGGAAGTGGCCAGACTCTTTCTATCCTACAGTTTGGTTCTCCCATTTTCTGGGATTCCTGGGATCTTGGTTAAGTGTTCTGCATCCAGCTTATTGACAAGAAGAGAGTCTAGAGGATTATGCAGCCTGCCCCAGGGGTAAGGCCTCAATTACATGGCTTGTGAGGAAGCAGTTTATTTAAATGCAGCTTGCAGGATCAAGGTATCAGGTTTAGAGCCAGTGTGGCTTGGTAGTGGGCTTCCCCAGTGGCTCTGAGGCAAAGAATCCACCTGCAATGCAGGAGACACAGGCGATGCAGCTCTGATCCCTGGGTTGGGAAGATCCCCTGGGGGAGGGCATGGCAACCCACTCCAGTATTCTTTCCTGGAAAATTCCATGAACAGAAGAGCCTTGGCATGACCTCTAGCATCAGAGGCATAGCTTCAAATTCCAGCCTAGAAACTTGGGCAACATATGTCATCTTTCCAGGCCTCAGTTTCCCACTTGTACTAAAGGGATAGTGTTATCACTATGACTAATGAATGGGGTTGTAAGAGCTGCCAATGTAGCTCCCTGGCAAGAAGCAAATACTAGTCATCAGCAAATGACTCCAGTTTGAAAGTAGCTCCCTCCATGCTCTAGGGAGAGAGAGGACTACCAGAAAGAGTGATGTGGAAGGCACAGCCCTGGCCCACTGCCTTCAGACCATGCTGACCTCACTGAGGTTATAGCTGCTTCTGTGTCTCAGGATCCCCCCTCCCTTTCCATTTCCTCCCCAGATCTCCATAGTTACTGTCACCATGACTGCACAGGCCACAGCACAGCTTGCTTACATCTTCATTTTCATGTGGCTGGTGACTCCAGCCGCCAAGGGCACCACCAGAGCTGACATGCTCTTAGAATCTCCTGGAAGTTCCTCACTCAGGCTTGATTCGAGGAAGAAGCAGTACTTTAGGGGAACAGCAAAGAGTCACACAGGAATGGGAATCAGGGTCCTGAGGTTTGGGAAGGCAGCTGGCGGGTGAGCAGGGCTAGATTCTGGGAGGTTCCACATGGTGGAAGGACTCAGGCTTTAGATGGAGGGCTGAAGAGGGCCATGGCAGAGGTAAGTACAGAAGTAGGAATAGGATTGGGTTTTCATACTAGGAAGCTCTCTCAGATTGTAGGGTGCAGGTAGAAAGAACAGGAAGACAGTACAGAGAGGGAGTTTATTTACTTTTTAAACATCTTACTTTGTATTGGAATAAAGCTGATTAACAGTGTTGTGATAGTTTCAGGTGAACAGCAAAGGGCCTCAGCCATATATATACCTGTATCCATTCTGCCTCCCCAACTCCCCTCCCATCCAGGCTGCCACACAACATTGGGCAGAGTTCCATGTGTTATCCAGTAGGTCTCCATTGGTTATCTATTTTAAACAGAACAGCGTATTACATGTCTATCCCCAACTCCCCTAACTATCCCTTCCCTCCATCCTTCCCCCTGGCAACTGTAAGTGTGTTCTCTTGTCTGTGAGTCTCCTTTTTTAAATAAGTAAGTTCATTTTTATAGTAAGTTCATTTGTATCATTTCTTTTTAGATTCCACATATAGGGATGTCATATGATATTTAAGGGAGGGAGTTTAAACAGAGAAGTATTAGGGACCTGCCCAGGGCAAGCACTCTTACATGTTGCTATAACTGAGAGTAATTGATACCATTCTATGCACTTCTATTTGCACTGCTGCCTCTTGCCTCCTCACCCAGAGTAGAGAAGAGGGCAAAGCACCACTCCTGTTCAATGTCTACATTCCTTTCCTTGGCTATGCATAGTTAGCTCTGCATTCCTGTCTTCTAGGCTGGGTTTAGGACTTCCCACCTGGATAAAGCCCTTTGCTGCCAATTCCTCCTTAGTCCCTGCCAGAGCTCTGGGATAAGCCCTATGTCTGAGGAGCTCCACAGAATTCTGTATTTACATTGTACAGTTGGACAAATCATGAATCACTGAGTTTTATAGCTCTTTACAATTTACAAATTTGTCCAGGTAATTTTATTTAGAATTAGCTTTATTCATATATTGTAGGATTTGTGTGTGTGTGCTCAGTTATGTATGACTATAGCCTGCCAGGCTCCTCTGTCCATGGGAATTTTCCAGCAAGAATACAGCAATGGGTTGCCATATCCTCCTCCAGGATTGTAGGATTTACATACAGTAAAATGTAAATGTGTTGACTAATGAGTTTTGACAAATGTGCCCATGTAACCACTCCTCCAGGCCAGATATAGACGCCCTCTCCCCCTGTATCCTCAAGGTCCCCCAGTCTCCTTGAAGTCCACCTGACTCTGGCCCCAGGCTTCCCCCTGCATCTTCACTGTCCCACCCTGGAAAAGTCAGGCAGCTCTTCTGCTCATAAAGCAAGTCCTCTACATATGAATCTCCAAATCGTAAACTTTCAAAGATGTGAATGTGCATTTGTGTGTCCAGTCACATAAGTTAGTTCATGTGTCTGGCAGACATTGTCACATGCATGGATCCTCTACAAGTGGCTGTGCTTTTGTGTACTGTACAGAGTACAGTAGTATAGCATCTTTATTGAAGCTAGATCTGCTATAGAATGACTTCACTGAACTCCTTGCTGTCCAGCATGAGGAGCTTATTAATGAAGAGCTGATGGAATTGGAGGCCCAGAGAAAGCATGAAGAGAGACAAGAGGAAGAAATAACTGAATGTATCGCTGATTCTGATCGTGACGCCAGTTGTCTTGCTGTTCACACTGTTTGCTGAACCCAGGGTAGGCAAGGCACAAGCTAAGAGGCTGGAAGAAGATGTGAGGAGCCGTAGGAAATGCAGACACATTTATTCTCTCCTGGCTGGCATGGCAGCCATAACATGGTCTCCCTCCTTGCTGATGCAGCAGCCATAGCAGCAGCCACAACACAGCCATAACATAACCTATATAATGTAATCATGATGCCGCTCCGTTGTAGCCCCAGTGAAGCAGCAGCCAGGGCTTTCATAGTGAAGTTCATACAGGCATACCACACACAGCCCCCAGGGCTTTTCCAGTGGAGCTTATATAACAAAAGTAGCCCCTGTCCAAGCGAGTACCTCCTGTCACACATGAGCAGTGCTATAAATGATCTCAGCTGTTACATAATCATTATTTACAAAATGTGGGGCAGGAGCAAGAGGCTGTGGGGTGAGAGAGACCGACCACGTCGTCTTGGCTAATTTGCTCTTTCCCTACACTGAAGAATCCAAGAGATTAGTGATGTGGGGAATGGCAAGGGGCTTCTCTTTGTTTTTGGGGCCCAGGACCTGAAAGTAGACTGGTACACAGAGACTGCAGCAGCTGTTCGGCATGCAATCCACTGTTATGTCTCATCTACGAAAAGAAAGAGAGCTACTAACTAGACACCACTGGATCGTTTTTTCAAGAGAGCAGATAGAATTGAATTCAGTAGGAACCAGAACCTGTGCCATCAGTATCAGGCGTGAGTGAAATTGAAGATTGCCTTTCGTCTCCTACTGCTCACAATCCTTCACCTCTATCATGTTCCTCGTCCTCTCCTTCCTCCAGGCAGTGACTGGAGGTTACTTGGCAGACAGGTTCTAGTCCGTTTACATGATGCCAGCCCCTGTACGCCAGCTGTTCTACTGGACTACTGTATTTTTCAAGGTGCCGTACTGGAAGATTATGTTGACTAAAAAATATTAGTCACAGTCTGTAAATAGTTATTTCATTTGTTGGAAATGTTTTGGACCCCCAGCCTGGGAGACAGTATCTCAATAGCTCTGAGGAGGCAGAAGTGCGAGTCAGGTTATACACAAGTTTGCAACAAAGCAGCGGGGTGGGCAGGCAGTCTAAACATCAAAGATTATTTGTAAGTAAGGAAACTCAGATATCAAGTTAAGGCATTTAGCATTCTCCTATGCATGCTAAGACGTCAGCCTTTGGGCTCACTGGATTTACTCCTTTCATGTGTCCCTCAGCTATCTGGGAGCCAAATCCTGCTTCCTGATTGCTTATATCCTTAATTCCTTGTTCACTGTAAGGGGTGGCAGGTGAGGCAGACGGCTGCTTCTTGCATTCCCCCAGCTCTTCAGGATTCACTGTGGAGGGTGTCGGCAACTGCTGGATCCCAGGCATTGTGTTCCCTTTCCCACATTCACATTTGGAGGGCCGGAATCACAGATAGCTGTGACATATTTTTGCCCACCAATGTGTAGGAAATATTTCACTTCACAATTAAAAACATTTTTTTGTGTGTGGTTTTTTTTTCATGTATTGTGTGAAAACATTATAAAACCTTTTACAGTACGGTACTATATAGCCAGTTGTGTTAGTTGGGTACCTAGGCTAACTTTGTTGGACTTAACGAACAAACCGAACTTACAAATGTGCTCTCAGAATGGAACTCATTTGCAAGTAGGGCGCTTACTCTACTTGAATGAACTGAGGTGCTATTTGGCACCATCTAGACACAAGGCTGGAGAAGGCAATGGCACTCCACTCCAGTACTCTTGCCTGGAAAATCCCATGGACAGAGGAGCCTGGTGGGCTGCAGTCCATGGGGTCGCTAAGAGTCGGACACGACTGAGCGACTTCACTTTCGCTTTTCACTTTCGTGCATTTTGCAGAAGGAAATGGCAACCCACTCCAGTGTTCTTGCCTGGAGAATCCCAGGGACGGGGGAGCCTGGTGGGCTGCCGTCTATGGGGTCGCACAGAGTCGGACACGACTGAAGTGACGTAGCAGCAGCAGACACAAGGCTATGGGCAACATAGGTTCTGGGGGGCTAGCTCTTCCCAGCAACAACTCTCCCCCATGGAAAGAGGAGGTCAGGGCACTGTTTCCACCAGGTTTCAAGACCTTTCACCCTGCCTTCCTCCCCGACACTCACTTTCTGGGTTCGGAAGACAGAAGGAGGGTGTGGGATTCTCTTCCTTGTAGACTGAAAATAGCATCTGTTGATTGAAAAAAAATGACAACCTAAAAGTTGTCACCCTGCTCACTTAACTTATATGCAGAGTGTGTGTTAGTCGCTCAGTCATGTCCGACTCTTTGAGACTGCATGGACTATAGTCTGCCAGGCTCCTCTGTCCATGGGATTCTCCAGTCAAGAATACTGGAGTGGGTTGCCATTCCCTTCTCCAGGGGATCTTCCCCACCCAGGGACTGAACCCAGGTCTCCCGCACTGCAGGCAGATTCTTTTCTGTCTGAGCCACCAGGGAAGTCCAAGCTTGTCATATGGAAGTCAAATTCTACAAACTTTAAAATAGTTGTAATCTTGGGATCTGGCATCGGAAGAGTCCTTTTCTCTCTTATTGTTTTGTTGTTGAACTCAAGTTCATGTGCCTGATGTACAGTGAGGTCAAACAAACTAAAATATCACAGTTTGGAGCAGAGAAAGATTTACTGCAAGGGCCATGCAAGAAGAATGGGTGGCTTGACCTCAGAAAACCTGAACTCCCCAATGATTTTGGGGGAAGAGTTTTTATAGGAAAAATTTAGCCGGAGGTCTGCAGACTGTTGGCTTCCCCGGTGGCTCAGATGGCAGAGAATATGCCTGCAATGTAGAAGACCTGGTTTTGATTCCCTGGGTCCGGAAGATTCCCTGGAGAACTTTCCTCTGATTGGATGGGGTGTGGTAACAGGGTGGTGTTACAGGAATCTCAGTCATCAGTCCTTTTGTTCCAACCAGTCTCAGGTCTATGTGCTTGTGTTCAGTTTAAAGTTACCATCTTCTACCTGGGTGGGTATTCAAGGGATTAGATCTGATAGAGTGCCTGAAGAACTGTGGACGGTTTGTGACACTGTACAGGAGGCAGTGATCAAGACCATCCCCAAGAAAAAGAAATGGAAAAAGGCAGAATGGTTGTCTGAGGAGGTCTTACAAATAGCTGAGAAAAGAAGAGAAATGAAAGGCAAAGGAGAAAAGGAAAGATATTACCCATCTGAATGCAGAGTTCCAAAGAATAGCAAGGAGAGATAAGAAAGCCTTTCTCAGCGATCAGTGCAAAGAAATAGAGGAAAACAATAGGATGGGAAAGACTAGAGATCTCTTCAAGAAAATTAGAGACACCAAGGGAACATTTCATGCAAAGATGGGCACAATAAAGGACAGAAATGGTATGGATCTAACAGAAGCAGAAGGTATTAAGAAGAGGTGGCAAGAATACACAGAAGAACTGTACAAAAAAGATCTTCATGACCAAGATAATCACAATGGTGTGATCACTGGCCTAGAGCCAGACATCCTGGAATGTGAAGTCAAGTGGGCCTTAGAAAGCGTCACTACGAACAAAGCTAGTGGAGGCGATGGAATTCCAGTTGAGCTATTTCAAATCCTAAAAGCTGATGCTGTGAAAGTGCTGCACTCAATATGCCAGCAAATTTGGAAAATTCAGCAGTGGCCACAGGACTGGAAAAGGTCAGTTTTCATGCCAATCCCAAAGAAAGTCAATGCCAAAGAGTGTTCAAACTACCACACAATTTCACTCATCTCACACGCTAGCAAAGTAATGCTCAAAATTCTCCAAGCCAGGATTCAACAGTACATGAACCATGAACTTTCAGATTTCAAGTTGGATTTAGAAAAGGCAGAGGAGTCAGAGATCAAATTGCCAACATCCTGTTGGATCATCAAAAAAGCAAGAGAGTTCCAGAAACATCTACTTCTGCTTTATTGATGATGCCAAAGCCTTTGACTCTGTGGATCACAACAAACTGTAGAAAATTCATAAAGAGATGGGAATACCAGACCACCCGACCTGCCTCTTGATAAATCTGTATGCAGGTCAAGAAGCAACAGTTAGAAATGGACATGGAACAACAGACTGGTTCCAAATAGGGAAAGGAGTACATCAAGGTTGTATACTGTCACCCTGTTTATTTAACTTAAATGTAGAATATATCATGCAAAATGCTGGGCTGGATAAAGTACAAGCTGGAATCAAGTTTGCCGGGAGAAATATCAATAACCTCAGACACGTAGATGACACCACCCTTATGGCAGAAAGAGAAGAACTATAGAGCCTCTTGATGAAAATGAAAGAGGAGAGTGAAAAACTTGGCTTAAAACTCGATATTCAGAAAACTAAGATCATGGCATCCAGTTCCATCACTTCATAGCAAATACATGGGGAAACAATGGAAACAGGGACAGACTTTATTTTTTGGGGGCTCCAAAATCAATGAAGATGGTGACTGCAGCCATGAAATTAAAAGATGCTTGCTCCTTGGAAGAAAAGTTATGACTAACCTAGACAGCATATTAAAAAGCAGAGATATTACTTTGCCAACAAAGGTCCATCTAGTCAAACCTATGGTTTTTCCAGTAGTCATGTATGGATGTGAGAGTTGGACTATAAAGAAAGCTGAGCACTGAAGAATTGATGCTTTTGAACTGTGGTGTTGGAGAAGACTCTTGAGAGTCCCTTGGACTGCAAGGAGATCCAACCAGTCCATCCTAAAGGAAATCAATCCTGACTATCCATTGGAAGGACTGATGCTGAAGCTGAAACTCCAATACTTTGGCCACCTGATATGAAGAACTGACTTACTGGAAAAAGACCTTGATTCTGGGAAAGACTGAAGGTAGGAGAAGGGGATGACAGAGGATGAGATGGTTGGATGGCATCACTGACACGATGGATGTACATTTGAGCAAGCTTGGGGAGCTGGTGATGGTAGAGAAGCCTGGCGTGCTGCAGTCCATGAGGTCGCAAAGAGTGGAACACGACTGAGTGACTAAACTGAACTGAACCTGGGTGGGGATCTTAATTCCTATATAAGAACTCAGAGATACATTGTTATGTATATCCCTTGAAGAAGAACCAAGACCCTGCCTTATTATTGCACTATTGTTTCTTGATTGCTCCTCCTTGGCTTCTGTTTTCCCTCTCTCCCCTAATTAGTAACTGAATCTGCTTTTTGGAACTTGGAAGGTCTTGGAGGCTGAAGAGTTTTTCCTACAAACAAGAAAAGGCAAACACAGAAAGGCTTTCATACCCAGGAGGGCCCCACAGAGTCCTTCTTAGTTTCAATCCCTCCTTTTCTTCGATAGTTCTGAATTTTGAGGGGAATAGGTATTGGACAAGAAAGGGGATAATGTTTTCACAGATCTTACATAGCACTGTTGATTACAATTAAAATCTTTGGTATGTTGACTCATGTTAAAAGTATGTAAAATCATTATGGGTTTGTCCTATGAAAGATTTCATTTTCAACATAAAATCTTATGTCTATATAGTAATATCACAAATTAGCTTTTCTTTTTATCGGAGATTAAAATTTACTCATGCATACAAAGGAGAACTTGTACTGATCCTTCTCAAGCTCTTTCAAGAGACTTAAGAGGTGTGAACACTTCCAAAGACATTCTATGAAGCCACCGTCACCCTTATACTAAGACCAGAAAAACATACCACCAAGAAAGAAAATTATAGGCTAATATCTTTGAATATAGATTTTCAACAAAATATTAGCGAACCAGATCTGGCAACACTTAAAAAAGATCATATACCACAACCAAGTTTGATATATCCCAAGTTTACAAGGATGGGACACAAATCAATGAATGTGATACAACACATCACCAAAAGAAAAGACAAAAGTTACATGATCATCTCAATAGATTCAGAAAAAACATTTTATAAAATTCAATATCCATTCATTATAAAAACTCTCATGAAAGTGAGTATAGAGGGAACATATCTGAACATAATAAAAGCTACTTATGACAAACTTATATCCAATATAATACTCAATGGTGAAAAGCTGAACACCTTCTTACTAAAATCTGGATCAAGGCAAGGTGCTCACTCACAACACTTATATTCAACATGGTATTGGAAATGATCAGATAAGAAAAATAAATAAAGGTATCCAAATTGGAAGGGAAGGGGTAAAGTTGTCATTATATACTGATGACACGATCCTACATATAGAAAACTCTAAAGAATCTACACAAAAACTTCTAGAATTGATAAACAAATTCAACAAGGTAGCAGGATACAAGATCAACATAGAAATCTGCATTTATTTACACTAACAAGGAAATATCAGAAAGGGAATGTAAAATTATGTCTCAAAAAGAAATGCTTAGGAATAAATCTGACTAAGGATATAAAAGACTTACATGTTGAGAACTATAAAACATTAATAAAAGAAACTGAAGGTGATTCGAAGAAATGGAAAGACATTCCATTGTAGATTCCAAGCAATCTACAAGTTTAATGCAATTTCTATCAAATGACCCATGACATTTTTCACAGAACTAGAACAAATAATCCTAAAATTTACATGGAACCGTAAAATTCAGAACTGCAGCAATTCTGAGAAAAAAGAACACAGTAGGAGGCATTACCCTCCCAGACATCAGACAATACAACCAAGCTACAGTAATCAAAACAGTTGGGGTACTGGCACAAAAACAGATGGATCAATGGAACAGAATGGAGAGCTCAGAAATAAACCCACACCTCTGATCAATTTATCTTTGACAAAGGGGGCAATGGGAAAGTCTCTTCAGCAAGTGGTGTTGGGGAAGTTTGACAGCCTCAATGACGTTAGAACACATTGTCACACCACACACAAGAATAAACTTAAAATGGCTCAAAGACTTAAATATAAGACATGACACCATAAAACTCCTAGAAGAGAACATAAGAAAAACATTCTTTGCCTATAACAAAACAAAAAGACAACCTGCAGACAGGAGAAAATACTTACAAATGATATGACTGACAAGGGCTTAATTTCCAAAATATACAAATAGCTCATAAAACTCAACAACAAAAAATCAAACAATCCAATCAAAAAATGGGAAGAACTAAAACAGACATTTCTCCAAAGAAGACATAGATGGCCACCAGAGACATGAAAAGGTGTTCAACATTGTTAATTATTAGAGAAATGCAAATCAAAACTATGTTCTCACATTGGTCAGAATGGCCATAATTAAAAAGTCTATGAATAACCAATGCTGGAAAGGATATGGAGAAAAGGGAAGTCTCCTATACTGTTAGTAAGAATGTAAGTTATGCAGCCACTATGGAAAGAGTATGGAGGTTCCTCAGAAAACTAAAACTAGAGTTGCTGTATGATCCAGCAGTCCCACTCCTGGGCATACGTCCAGACAAAACTACAATTCAAAAACATACATTCACTCCTCTGTTTATAGCAGCACTGTTCACAATAGCCAAACCATGGAAACAACCTACATGTCCATCAACAGATGAATGGATAAAGATGTGGTGTGTGCTTGCTAAGTCACTTCAGTCAAGTCCGACTCTTTGAAACCCTATGGACTGTAGCCCACCAGGCTCCTGTCAATGGGATTCTCCAGGCAAGAACACTGGAGTGGGTTGTCATGTCCTCCTACAGGGAATCTTCGTGACCCAGGGATTGAACCTGCATCTCCTGCGGCTCCTGCAATGCAGGTGGATTCTTTACTGCTGAGCCACGTGGGAAGCCTAAAGATGTGGTACATATATACAATGGAATATTACTCATAAAAAATAATGAAACAATGCCATTTGCAGCAACATGGCTGGAACTAGAGATTATTATAGTAAGTTAGGTAAGTCAGAAAGAGAAAACCAAACACCATATGATATCACATATATGTGGAATCTAAAGTATAATACAAGTGAACTTATCCATGAAACATACACACAGACAGAGAATAGACTTGCAGTTGCCAAAGGGGTGCAGAAGGGATGGAGTGGGAATTTGAGTTGGCAGATAGAAATTGTTATATATGGAATGGATAAACAAGGTCCTACTGTATAGCATAGGGAACTTTCAATATCCTGTGATAAACCATAATAGAAAAATATGAAAAAGAATGTATATAACTGAGTCACTTGTAAATCAATTACACTTCAATTTAAAAAATCTCTCTTTAAAAAGTTAAAAAAAAATCTCATGTTTGTGCAGTGTAATATCAATGGGAAAATGTAAATTACCTTCCTGGTCCCTAATTATTAAACACTTGGTAAGTATTCCTTTTTTTCCAAGGAAATCTTGAATTGGAGCAGACAATGATAATTGTAAAATTCTTCTATGATTCATTTAACAAGAGCTGGCAAACAACACAAGATTATTAAATTCACTATATTCTATTTCATGGCTCCATAAACTGATGATCATTTGTAACACTGCACACTCAATGACTTTTAAATCTATCTGTGACCCTTTTCTTTTTTTCTTCTATGGTATTTATTTTCCTTTTCTTTTTTATTTACTTATTTTATTTTTAAAATTTATTATTTTTAAATTAATTTTTATCTTATCCTTAATTTTTTAACTTAAATCATTTTTATTTAAAAATATTTTTAAATTTATTTTTATTAGAGTTGTGACACTTTTCATAGAGGCTGCTTTGGAAAACTTGAGCAAAAACACTTCCAGTGGAATAAAACAATAAGAAAAACATCTGTCTCTTGTTTGTTTTCTCAGGTTAATCTCCCGAGGCAAAAATAAATAAATAGATAAAAGCAAAAATAAACAAGTGGGACCTAGTCAAACTTACAAGCTTTTGTACAGCAAAGGACACCATAAACAAAACAAAAAGACAACCTAAGGACTAGGAAAAAATATTTGAAAATGATGGCCCAAGTGAGCTTTGTAATTTGAAACTGCCAGGTGATTCTAAGAGCAATCAGGAGTGAGAACCACAGAGATCTCAGTCTTGAGATGGTATCTCTAGGAAACTGAGGGGAACTGCTTTCCAACCTGCAGGGAGGAGGCCTGAGCTCAGTTCACTGTGTTCACCAATTGGTGGCACCTCCCATCACGCACAGATAGAGGTTTCTAGACAGGTCCGTATGTTTACTGACACCTTCTTCTCCCACTTTCCCTACTATTAGTCTTAGCTGCTGCACTGCAGCCTCTGCCCACTTTCCCATCTCTCTTTGTGCCCTAATGAACACTATCCCTGGTGCCAAATAGTACAGATCTCCTCAAAGTTCGTGTAAATTCTTCAGTTCAGTTCAGTTCAGTCGCTCAGTCATGTCCGACTCTTTCCAACCCCATGAATTGCGGCATGCCAGGCCTGCCTGTCCATCACCAGCTCCTGGAGTTTACCCAAACTCATGTCCATCGAGTTGGTGATGCCATCCAGCCATCTCATCCTCTGTTGTCCCCTTCTCCTCCTGCCCCCAATCCCTCCCAGCATCAGGGTCTTTTCCAATGAGTCAACTCTTCATATGAGGTGGCCAAAGTACTGGAGTTTCAGCTTCAGCATCAGTCCTTCCAATGAACACCCAGGACTGATCTCCTTTAGGATGGACTGGCTGGATCTCCTTGCAGTCCAAGTGACTCTTAAGAGTCTTCTCCAACACCACAGTATAAATTCTTAACCTTTCCCTAATCAAATTCATATTCTCCCACTTCTATATACCTTGTGTCTAGAGCAATCAGCTTTGGCTACCTGAGCAGGAGTACCACTCTCATTCTTGCTTTTTGCATTGCTCTTTAAAAATTTAACGTGTGCATATCCTTATTCTCAAAATGCCCTGGGATCTTCTTAAAAGAAGGGAGCCAACACTGATTGCGTAAGGGTGGATATACAAATAAACCTTGCTGAATGGTAAATAAATGGACAACTGAACACACCTATACAAAATTTAATAGACATGAAAGAATTCATAAACCAAAAAAAGACCTGTTTAATTCATAAATGGAGATGGCTGGGCCCTTGCAGGAGCTCAGTAAAGCAGCTTCTCCAGGAAGAGAATAAAGATGATGGGAGGTAGGGGTCTGATCCTGGTCCCACTGCTGGTGGCTGGTCTGCAATTTTTACTCTGGTTAGCAATTGGAAAACTCATATAAGTTACTGTCTCTTTGCACAGATTTGCTTGTATGCATCTTTTCACTTCAATAGCCATGTCTTTAAGACCTGCAAGAAACCATAAATGAGACTTCCACTCTCATCCATCTTTATAATCCCCTTTTTACCACCTCTGACTGGGCTGGAATAAAATAGAAACCAGGCCACACAATTTGAGTGTGAGTCATTAAATATGACTCTCTCTAACAGGGCTGGTATTCTCCAATCACAGGGCCTTCAAATCCCCTCACAGCCCATCTCAATCAAATATTGGAACCCTCATGGAACTTCATGCTGCTGCTGCTGCTGGCTGCTAAGTCACTTCAGTCGTGTCTGACTCTGTGTGACCCCATAGATGACAGCCCACCAGGCTCCCCCGTCCGTGGGACTCTCCAGGCAAGAACACTGGAGTGGGTTTAAATAAGCTTTTTTCCAATTCCTATTATCACTTTGAGATCTAGCATTATGTTTTTATAGACATTTTATGCAGATAATAATAAGAATCTCTTCCTTTTATTGGTCCTCAAATGACTTTGTTAGTAGCATCTTGCATGCTGCTGATCTATAAGGATTTGATGTTTCTGTGTTTCAGCTGGGTATAAACCCTTTCTGATTTTAAGGACATAAATCCAATCTCCTATTCTTTATCTTTTTAAAAATGTCAATATCAGCCATAAAAAGGCCATCACTTTGATTGTATTCCCTGCCTTTTGAAGTGCCTTCAGATACATCCTTTCACATGGCAGCTGTTGGTGATTTCATCTCACCTCCTCTGGGTGCCATTTCCAGTGACTGCTATGTTAAAGCAAAGAATCACTGTTATGCAAATTATAGAAAGTAGAAATGTAAAAATCCCAGAGACCAACCAAAATGACTAGCCCCTGTGATTATCTCATTAATGAAGAATTCAAGAAGGCTGAGCTCCTCAGAATTAGCAGGAGGAAGAAGAAGAGCTATGAAAACAACCCAACCCTCATGGTACTCTGCCCACTGCTCTTCACACTACACAATATTGTGTGCATGTGTGCTAAGTCGCTTCAGTTGTGTCTGACTCTTTGTGACCCTATGGGCTGTGGCATGCTAGGCTCCTCTGTCCATGGGATTCTCCCGGCAAGAATACTGGAGTGGGTTGTCATGCCCTCCTCCAGGGGATCTTCGTGATCCGTGATTGAACCCATGCCTCCTGCACCTCTTGCACTGCAGGTGGACTCTTTACTGCTGAGCCACTGGGGAAGACCCAAACTATGCTACTAAATATAATGAATTTCTAATTTGTGTCTTCAGTTGATTTAGAATTTTATGTAGGATCTTCTCAAATTAAGCACAGTACATTATGCTTTATGATATCTTTGAGGAAAGTTTAAGTTTAATCACTGCCTTTCTCCAAAATTCTTACTTTCAAAGTTAAAAAAAAAAAAACAAAACACAGGGTTAGAGGCAACACAAACTACCCCTGTGTTTAAAAAAACTAACCAAAGTTTGCAGAGGTTGAAAGGTTACCAATATGCTGAAATAACTTCCTCAAAGGTATCAGAAAGTCTGTTAAAAAGAGCATGCAAAAATTCATATGTGAACAAATGAATGTGAGAAAACTAATTAGACATATTTTCAGAATCAAGCCACCGTGGGTATCCTTATTTCTAAGAGATTTGAACAAAAGCTTATTTCTCCTAAACCCCACCTTCAGGGCCTGTGCCCCATAAGCTTGTGAGAGACTGCCACTGGTTTAAGTGCCACCTGTTGGGTCTACACTGCATCCTAGAAAGTGAAAGTGAAGTCGCTCAGTCGAGTCCGACTCTTTGTGACCCCATGCACTGCAGCCTACCAGGCTCCTCTGTCCATGGGATTTTCCAGGCAAGAGTGCTGGAGTGGGGTGCCATTTCCTTCTCCAGAAGGAAAAGTACCTAGAAAAGTACCTGTGTTTATGATGCCAGAAAATTCAACACACTGCAGTTTGTCTGCTCGGCACCACTTGAGATCGGCATTACATTTTCTTCCCATCACAGCAAAGCATGTTGGACACTGATAGCCATTGGACTGGAATTTATTAACATCCTTCTCATCGAAGTCATTTACTTTAATCTCCCAGGAGACTGTATAAAAAATAAAAGAAAGAAAACTGGCTGGTTATTTACCACTGGCAGGCAAATGAACCCATGCTCATGGAGCAAAATTAGAGTTCGATGTGCCCCATTCACCCTCCCCAATACCTTACCTAAGCATTTTGTGTGTGACATTTAATGCTGGAATTACCACAAAGATTCCTACCTTTATGGAGCTTACATTCTGATGGAGAAGGCAGACAGAAACAACACAGTATGTCAAGTGATGATAATACTAGTGAGAAAACAGAACAGGACAGGAAGGGCAGGGTGTGGTTGCAATTTATAGCATGGTTCGGGAAGTTCTCACTGAAAGAGAAACTTTTTTGAATGGAGTCCTAAAAGAGATCTTCTTCCAAATACCTGTACAGAATAACTTAAGTCTTACAAATAAAGGGTACAGGATGTTCAATGAAGGGGCCGACAAGAGGCAGCCTTAACTCCTGCATTCTCTGCCTTTGGGGCTTGATAACATCATAGTGAACTGAAGTCCACTGACCAACCCCTGTACCTCTATCCAAGTGTCCCCACTACCAGTACTGTTAAGAACAAAGACTAGATCTGGCTGCCCCAGTGAAAGATGTGCAGCAGAGCAGGGAATAGAAGAAATGATGGATGAAGAAGCAGAAACCTGTGGAAAGTAAGAGCACATTGAAAAAAGGAAGTACAAGTCAGTATTTATCAGCAAAACTTTCTCAGACTACTGAAAGGTGGTTTCAAATTAATTAGCTTCCCACTCCAATAGGACCTCCCCTCTGCTGACTCTGCCAATCCCCACAGGGAGAGTAGTGTGATACCAGGGGGACATGCCCACTTGGAGCCTGCATCAGATCAGATCAGATCAGTCGCTCAGTTGTGTCCGACTCTTTGCGACCCCATGAACCGCAGCACGCCAGGCCTCCCTGTCCATCACAAACTCCCGGAGTTCACTCAGACTCACGTCCATCAAGTCAGTGATGCCATCCAGCCATCTCATCCTCTGTCATCCCTGTCTCCTCCTGCCCCCAATCCCTCCCAGCATCACAGTCTTTTCCAATGAGTCAACTCTTAGCGTGAGGTGGCCAAAGTACTGGAGTTTCAGCTTTAGCATCATTCCTTCCAAAGAAATCCCAGGGCTGATCTCCTTCAGAATGGACTGGTTGGATCTCCTTGCAGTCCAAGGGATTCTCATGAGTCTTCTCCAACACCACAGTTCAAAAGCATCAATTCTTTTGTGCTCAGCCTTCTTCACAGTCCAACTCTCACATCCATACATGACCACAGGAAAAACCATAGCCTTGACTAGACGAAACTTTGTTGGCAAAGTAATGTCTCTGCTTTTGAACATACTATCTAGGTTGGTCATAACTTTCCTTCCAAGAAGTAAGCGTCTTTTAATTTCATGGCTGCAATCACCATCTGCAGTGATATTGGAGCCCAGAAAAATAAAATCTGACACTGTTTCCACTGTTTCCCCATCTATTTCCCATGAAGTGGTGGGACCAGATGCCATGATCTTCGTTTTCTGAATGTTGAGCTTTAAGCCAACTTTTTCACTCTCCACTTTCACTTTCATCAAGAGGCTTTTGAATTCCTCTCCACTTTCTGCCATAAGGGTGGTGTCATCTGCATATCTGAGGTTATTGATATTTCTCCCGGCAATCTTGATTCCAGTTTGTGTTTCTTCCAGTCCAGCGTTTCTCATGATGTACTCTGCATAGAAGTTAAATAAACAGGGTGACAATATACAGCCTTGACGAACTCCTTTTCCTATTTGGAACCAGTCTGTTGTTCCATGTCCAATTCTAACTGTTGCTTCCTGACCTGCATACAAATTTCTCAAGAGGCAGATCAGGTGGTCTGGTATTCCCATCTCTTGAAGAATTTTCCACAGTTTATTGTGGAGCCTGCATACCCTCCCCTCATCCTTCCTGGATATCAACACTCCTGAAATTTCTTGCTCAAGTACCACAAGCAGTTTGCAGAGCAGGTGGAATGGGGGAGCTTGGACTTGAAAACGCGTGTGTCAGTGAAGGGGAAGGTGGGGTGGTGAGAGGAAGTGGGCTGGAGACCAGGATGGGAATCTTTCAGTGCTGGCATTCCCTGGCATGGAATCCCAAGGAGTGTGAAAATCCCAGGCATTTTAGGTCATTCTGAAGGTATGTTTGTGCAGTAAAACAAAGATTCCATCTACACCTTTTTGTTTTTAGCCTAATGTGTACCTTTTAAATATTGAGCCATACTGCCCTGGGTGCTGCAAATGTGAGGGCAGCAAGCCTTCCATCCTGGGCAAGAGCAGGGGTTGGGGAGTTGGCTTATAGGGGCTGAGAGTCACATGCTGCCATACAAAGAGGAAGAAGCAGAATCCAGATTAAAACCCTTTGAGATACTAAACGATCTAGCAATTTCACTTCTATTTCCAAAGAAAACAAAAACACTAATATGAAAAGATATATGCACCCCTGTTACTGCAGCATTACTTACAAAATCAATTAAAATAAATAAATTTATATTAAAAAAGATATGGGAGCAATCTAAATATCAATAGATGAATGGATAAAGATGCATTATATATATATATACACAATGGAATATTAGCAGTAGGAAAGAATGCCATTTTCAACAACATAGATGGATCTAGAGTGTATTATGTTAAGTTAAATAATTCAGCAAGAAACATACAAATATCATATGATTTAACTCATGCAGAATCTAAAAAACAAATGAACAAGCATAGCAAAATAAACAGATTTATAAATTCAGAAAACAAACAAGTGGTTGGAGGGGAGGGGTGTAGGAGGATGAGTGAAATAGATAAGGGAGATTCTGAAGTACAAACTTTCAGTTACACAATAAACTGGTCAAAGGGATGAAATGTATAGCATGGGAAATATAATCAATAAAATTGAAGTAACTTTGTATGGTGACATATGGTAACTAGATGTATCATGCTCATTTTGTAATGTATTAGAAATATCAAATCACTCTGTTGCATACCTGGAACTAACAGTGCTAGAAGTCAATTATACTTCAATTAAAAAAATAAAAAAAACAACATTGTTACATTACTAGTAACTAAAATCCAAAAAACAAAACAAAACAAAACATAAAACCTTGAAATTTAAGGTTTTTAAGGGTAACCTGGCCTGCTTTACCTAGAGAGTCTTGTTTGATGGAGCACATACAGAAAGACAAAATTAATTAAAAAAATCAAGCAAACTATAAAAATTTTAAGTCATTAAAAAGGTTTTCCAATTCATAGGTTTTCACCAATATGTCTCATATGCCCCTTTCTCTCTTTCCAAACTCTTTTACACCCCACTCTGATTGAAGCTACTTTGTCCAGGGTGTCTATTTAAATTTAGTTAAAATTTAAAAAATTAATAGTTTGGCTCCACCTGTTTCATTTCAAATGCTCAATAACCACATGTGGCTAGTGACCACTGTCCTGAACAGTGTAGACACAGACATATTGCTCACTGCAGAATATACTATTGGACAGCACTGCTCTAGAGTCTTTCATGGTAAGACGAACACAAATTGAAAATTGAAACTAAAGCATGTTTGTGAGAGTTTGAGCAACAGGCATTATCTGTTTCTAATGAGTAAATTAGTATAATTTCTTTAAAGGGCAACTTGATAATATAGAATAAAAATTTAGATCCCACACTCTTTGATCCAGCAATTCCTAGGTATTTTCCTACATGTGTAATTGTACCAAGTCATTTACTGAAGTATTCCCTGTGATAATAAATGATTAAGTGTCTGAAATGCTCATGGTTACATGGATTCTGGCATGTTCATGAGATGGATATATACAGAATATGTTGTTCTAACATGCACTGTTATGAAAAGCTCTCCAAGGTGTACCTTTAAGGGAAGATGTAGAATGCTAGGTATAAAATGTTACCATGGGAAAAAAAAGGTACATTTGAATATGTTTATAAATACATGAACCATCTTTGGAATGGTAAACATGAAAGGGATAACTGGTTATCCACAGCTCCAAAGATCTGATCTGGGGGTCTACAGAGGAGAAGATGATACAGTCTCCATCCTATACCTTTTTCATTTTATACCATGGGCATATATTATTTATTTGAAAAGCTATCTAATTAAAAACAAATAAATATAAGTAAATAAAAACAATGGGAAATAATAGAAAAGATGGGTCCTAAAGTTTGCTTTTGTCCCTTAAAAAAAGGCCTGGAAAAAACCAAACATTCATAGGCAAAATTCCTGAATAGACATTTTTCCCAAAGAACATAAACAAATTGCCAACAGGACTGAAATGATGCACAATATTTAGTCATTAGGGAAATGCAAATCACAACCACAGTATTTCACCTTACACCTGACAGAATGCTCATCATAAAGAAGACGAGAGATAACAAATGCTGGTGAGGATGTGGAGAAAAGAGACTATAAACTGGCATAGCCACAATGGAAAAGAGTATGGAGGATCCTCAAAAAGTTAAATACAGTACCTCTGTATTTAGTCCAGCAATTTTACTTCTGGGAATACATTCAAAGGAAATGAAAAAATTAACAAACAAACAAACAAACAAACAAAAAAACGATAGCTGCACCCCTATGTTCACAACATTATTCCTAACAGCCAAGAATGGAAGCAACCTAAGTTTCCATCAATAGATGAATGAATAAAGAAACTGTGAGATCCCTCTCTCTTTATATGTGTGTGTGTGTGTGTATAGATATCATCCATAAAAACTAAGGAAATTCTGCTATTTGTGGAAACATAGATGGGCCTTGAGAACATTATGCTATGTAAAGTAAGCCAGACAGAGAGATAAGTACTGTATGATCTCACTTATATGCGGAATCTAAAACAAATCCATAGAGAAAGCAATCAGCCTTGTGGTTACCAGAGGTAATGGAGAGGGGCACTGGGAAAATGTGGTCAAAAGGCACAAATTCTCAGTGATAAGAAAAAAGTACGAGGGACATAATACAACATGACGCCTATAGTTAACACTGAAAGTTAGGAGAGTAAATCCTGAGTTCTCATCACAAGGGAAAAACTGAACGTACTCAGTAATTATTCCACAATAAATGTAAGTCAAACCATTATGTTGCACACCTTAAATTTATACAGTGATGTATGTTAATTCTATATTAATAAAACCAGGAAAAAGGCTTATTGTAGAGAACATTCAAGAAAACTTCATTATAAATCATAACCACAAAACAAGCTCTGACTAGCAGAGTAAACGAGGGCAATTTTGAAGAAAAATGGTCACCAGGTTAAGTGTGGCAGTATTACTTCTTCCTTTCCCCTTGAAGTTGCCCTTGAGCCTCCTTGTGCCCTCTGGTGCCCAAAGCAATGATATCGGAACTGGAAGAAACACTGGAGTGGGTTGCCATGCCCTCCTCCCACAGGGATCAAATCAATGCAGGGATGTATCCTGCATTGCTGGCAGATTCTTTACCCACTGGGCCACCCAGGAAGCACACACTAGAGGCATGTGCGTGAGGGCTAAGTCACTTCAGTCATGTCTGACTCTCTGTGACCCTATGGCCTGTAGCCTGCCATGCTCCTCCCTCCATGGGATTCTCCAGGCAAGAACACTGGAGTGTGTTGCCATGCCCTTCTCCAGGGGATCTTCCCAACACAGGGATCAAACCCATATCTCTCATGTCTCCTGCATTGGCATGCGAGTTCTTTACCATTAGCCCCACCTAGGAAGCCCCGTGGATGGGCTCAATTATTTGCCTGAGGCCAGGCAGTAAGGAGAGACTTCCCTGGTGGCTCAGATGGTAAAGCGTCTGCCTACAATGTGGGAGACCCAGGTTCGATCCCTGGGTTGGGAAGATCCTCTGGAGAAGGAAATGGCAACCCACTCCAGTACTCTTGCCTGGAAAATCCCATGGACGGAGGAGTGTGGTAGGCTACAGTCCATGGGGTCACAAAGAGTCGGACAAGACTGAGTGACTTCAGGCAGTAAGGAGTTGGAGTTGATTTGAATTGACACTCAGGACTCTTTTCCCAACACTGGTCAGTACATTGTAAGACCCATGAGGGCAGGAATGATGCCTGTATAATCACTGCAGATGTCCATGGCGAGCACAGCACCCATAAGGAAAGTGTCACTGAGGTCTGCGGAAGAATAAGGGTGGGAATGCAGCGATGAGCGCATTAATGAGAGAATGCAAAGAGGAATACAGAAGATAATTCAGCTAGGGATACAGGAATGTGGGTGGGGATGTGGTGATGAGAGAATTTGGCTAGGGACAAACCCTGTACACTTACCTGTGAGGAAAGGTGCCAAGGCCAGGCTACAGGCCAAGAGGAGGCTGCTGGGAGCTGCTTGTTGCATGGCTGATGCCTTGTCCCTTTCTCTCTGAAAGACAGAAGCTAGTCAGCCCAGGTCCACAGGAAGAAACACCCAGTCTGTCCAGGATCGACCTCCCATAGGAATAGCCTTTCTGCCACTTGTGAACCCCTCCTGAGGCCCTACTTGCTGGGTGGGCCACTGTGAGCTTGGCCTTTGGAGGCACCTGGTATTCAGAAGTGGTCTGGGGCTCCTTCCGGCTTGTCCGCTACTTTCTACAGGGTTCCGGGAGCAAGTGGGCTGTGTCTAGCTCCCTGGTGTGTTGTGTGGCCAGGCAAGTTGCCACACGTATTATCTAGCACCTGCACCCGGGAACACAGCTCTTCCTGGAGTGGGCCAGAGAGTACTGCGCAAGCGCAGGGGCGGGGGTGGGGGGGGGCGGTGGGGGTCTCTGCTTCCTAATTGGCCCATCCCTATTGGTCCCTCCTCTTGCTCATTTCACACTCCGCGGGAGCGCTGGCCAACGAGATTCTAGGGCCTCAGAGGCTCACGTGACTGGAAAAAGCCTGATGGGCTGTTTCCATGGTGCAGAGAATTGAGAGAAATGAGTCAAGCTGAGTTACCGCCTTTCCTAGTTGTTTGATGTTCACTCACATACCCGATTAAAGATGTCTTACGGTGGCTGATCCTCTTACCTGTCAACTCTAAACATCTCTGCTCCATCTCTTCAAAACAGAAAGCAAAGCAATTGTTACTAGGGGCTAGGGCTGGGGGGCGGAGAGAGGAGGAAAGGGGTAGTTGTTCAATGGATTGTAGAGGTCCAGTTTTGCGATATGAAGAATTTATAGTGATCTGTTGCACAATGCGGAGAAGGCAATGGCACCCCACTCCAGTACTCTTGCCTGGAAAATCCCATGGACGGAGGAGCCTGGTGGGCTGCGTGTGGTCCATGGGGTTCCTAAGAGTCGGACACGACTGAGCAACTTCACTTTCACTTTTCACTTTCGTGCATTGGAGAAGGAAATGGCAACCCACTCCAGTGTTCTTGCCTGGAGAATCCCAGGGACGGGAGAGCCTGGTGGGCTGCCGTCTCTGGGGTCGCACAGAGTCGGACACGACTGAAGTGACTTAGCAGTAGCAGCAGTTGCACAATGATGTGACTATAGTTAACACTATTGCATTATGCACTTAATAATTACAATGGGAAATTTTATGGCTTTTCAAAACCACAATTAAAAAAAAAAAAAAACTACTCCCTTGACATTTACATTGACTTCATTCTTTGTGATAAGTTCACTAGCTACCAGGTCAGTTCTGACCACTCTTAAGAATTTTTGGAAATAATTTTATTTATTTATTTATTTTTGAGGGTTCTGGGTCTCTGTTGCTGGGGGTGCTTTTCTCTACTTGTGGTGAGCAGAGGGCTTCTCTTTTTGCAGAGCACAGAGTCTAGTGCTGATTCAATAGTTGTGGTGCATGGGCTTAGTTGCTCCGTAGCATATGGGATTTTCTTGGATCAGGGATTGAACCTGTGTCTCCTGCATTGGCAGTTGGATTCTTTCCCACCAAGCCACCAGGGAAGCCCTCATTAAATGTTTTGACTCTTGGTTTATAATTTTCCTTGCTATAGCCCTGTGCAAAAGAACTTTTAGTCACAACAAAAAATGATCTATATCTGTGTTAGTATAGTACTGTGATGGGTTGGATGGTGGCCCTAAAGTTATATCCATATCTTAATCTTTAACCTGTGAATATTGCCTTAGATGGCAAAAGATTTGATTAAGTTGGGGATCTTGAGACCTTTTCCCTAGATTATCTTGGTGGCCCTTAATATGTATTCTTAGAAGAGAGAAGCAGGAGGAGTTTTGAGATAGACTCACAGAGGAGAAGACTCAGGAGACCAGGAGTATGAGACTATGGAAGCAGAGGTTGGACTGATGTGATCACAAGGAATTCTGACAGCCACTACAAGCAGGAAGAGGCAAGGAACAGACACTCCCCACGAGTATCTGGAGAAAGGGTAGCTCTGCCAACACCTGATTTCAGAACAATGAGGGAATACATTTCTGTTGTTTTGAGCCATTCATTTTGGTAGTTTGTTACAGAAGCCCTAGGTAACCAGTAGAAGTGGCCCCCTTCTACTCTGGAGGTGATTGTACACTTGGAATGTGGCTAGTTAGGCGGGAAATTGGAATGTTAACTTAAAGTACTTTAAACTCAAATAGCCCAAACCCCAGAGCTATCAGATTGCTCTCCTCTGCATTTTGCCTGCCCTGCACTCCCACACAACCACAGAATAGGATTCTTAACTCCTAGACAGATGTCCCTGAGTGGAGTCTGCCATTACTTATGCTCTAACTTCAGTTCCTTCCAACACTCTCACTTCTGCTTCCACTGCAGTTTACCCAGGCCTGTAGTTTCTCAACTTCTTTCCATCATTGCCCTTCTACAAGGGCCTTTTTAGACCCCTTTTCTTCCTATTGGCTCCTCTGTTGTGAAATTTTAATACCACTGTTATATTGCTTATTTGTACATAATAGTGTGTGGCCCTCTTTTGGAGGGCCACACACTATTGTGGTATATAAGATTTCTTCCCCCTTCCTCAAAAATGCTCCAATTACAAAACTTAAAAATTTGAAGATCTTACTGGTGATATGGCCACCATTGATAATGTATGTCCTAGCCCAGTGACTCTCAGCTGGTGGTGAATGTATTCCCCAGAGACATTTGGCAGTGTACCAAGACATTTCTGGCTGACACAACTGGGGGTGCTACTGGTGTCTAGAGGTCAGATACCAGAGCTGCAGAGCATGCTGAACAATGCACGGGGTTTGTCTCCCTCACCGCCACAACAAAGAATTATCTGACCTAAAATGTTAATGGTGCTGAGGTTGAGAAACTTTGCTAGACTCAGAAACTAGATAACTAAGGATAACCCTGTAGCCCCACATAGTTAAGTTTCTTGATGTGAGTAGGAACTCTGCGACATATCACCAAACAAAGAATTATTACAGAAGTTGGGAGAAGAGTGACACTTGGGAGAAATTTATATGAAGTTTGAAGTGAAGCACAACTATATGTAAACAGATCCTTGTCAGGTTTGGACTGTGAGGTGGACCGCCGAAATGACAAAGTTAAGATAGACGTGAATGCCTAAAATCTCATATCTACACCTTTGCTCCTAGGTTGGAGACTAAGGATATTTGTCTGCAAAGTGACTTAGATTTTTAAAGGCAAGTTTCTCACTAAGAAAGCAATAGTCATTCAACTTTATGACTGAAGAGATAACAAGTTTATTCCTACCCCAGGAGAAATGTTTCCTGTTAACTTTGCACCTGGTATTTATCTATGTCTTCTTTCCCAGCCTGATCAATGGTGGGAAGATTTTTCAAGCTCCATTAATGCTTCAACTGCTATAAACACACCTTTCTATCACGTTCCACGGGGAGTTCTTATCTTTCCAAATCATTGCTGATCAAGTTTAGAGTCTAGTTCTTGTCTCTTTAGTGGCTCACACCTTTACTGCTTTAGTTCTCTTGTCAGGTGACCTGCCAACATCTGCCTCTGGAATCATACAGGCACTAGAGCAGGGCTAGCAAAAACAAAACAAAAAAGCAAGCAAGCAAGCAAACAGAAGAACAAAATGAAAACCAAAAATGAACTCTCATATCTGTAGCTATATGCTACAATAAACTTATTATACTTATTTGAGCGCCAAGCTTAATTTGGCAATCTTTTTACTCCTTCTATTCTATCTTGGTCTGAGAAATCTCCCTGCCCAAAAGACTTAGCTACCTGTTATGAGACTCATCGATTAATTCATTTGTTCCATTCAGTCTTCAAATATGTGCTAACTTCTAACTATGTGTCAGATCTAATGGTGGTGTGAAGAAATTAAGTGCATACTATTTCTATCCTCAAGGAACTCAGAGTCCAGTAAGAGACTGGAGTTCAACAATCAAAAGATATAGCAACACACACTGTGTATATACCTGTTCAGGCTGGTTTCCTGTGTAAATTACAGTGATAGAATATGCATCAGTCAAAATGGGTCAGGTTTTGCTGTAGTAACAAACTCCACGATTTTCAGTAGCTTAACACTACGGACATATAATTTTATTTCTAATTATACTCCTTGTTGCCATGGAGTGGCAGGAAGCTCTGTCTCAAATTGAGCTTCCTCAGTCACTGCAGCAGGGGAAAGACAATGTGGCAAATCTTATACCACACAAATACAAAGGATCAAAGAGACTACTGCAAGTAACTATATGCCCATAAAATGGACAACCTGGAAGAAGTGAACACATTTTTAGAAAGGTACAATCTCCCAAGACTGAACCAGGAAGAAATAGAAAATATGTACAGGCCAATCACAAGTACTAAGTCCAGTACCAGATGGCTCCATAGGAGGGTTATATCAAACATCTAGATAAGAGTTAATACACATCCTTCTGACACTGTTCCAAAAATTGCAGAGGGAGGAAAACTCCCAAACTCATTCTTTGAGATCACCATTATCCTCATACCAAGCTCAGATAGAGATACCACATAAAAGAAAAGTATAGGTCGATATCACTGATGAACATAGATGCAAAAATCCTCAACAAAATAGCAGCAAACAGAATCCAACAACATGTTAAAAGGATAAAACATCATATTCAAGTGGGATTTATTCAAGGGATGTGAGGATATACACAAATCAATCATATTGGATTGATTCTTAAATGTCCCCCCAGATCACATTCTAATGGGTATATGGAGAAGGAAATGGCAACCTACTCCAGTATTTTTGCCTGGAGAATCCCCATGGACAGAGGAGCCTGGCACGCTGCAGTCCATGGGGTCGCGAAGAGTCGGACACGACTGAGCGACTTCACTTTCACTTTTCACTTTCATGCACTGGAGAAGGAAATGGCAACCCACTCCAGTATTCTTGCCTAGAGAATCCCAGGGATGGGAGCCTGGTGGGCTGCCGTCTATGGGGTCGCACAGAGTCGGACACAACTTACTTGATTTAGTAGCAACTTCAGGGGGCTGGAGCAGAGTAATCCTAGTATGTGCCTTGAAGGAGAGGAATTTTTGTGAAAAGGTTTAAGGTTTAATACAGACTAATATTTAGCAACATCAATAACTGTTTGAGCACTTGGACACTTTCTTGTTTCTTTTTTCTGGTAAGAAAAAAAGCTTTTAACTTTGTTAAAAAATTTTTTTTCTTTTCTTTTTTATTTTTAACTTTAAAATATTCTATTGGTTTTGCCATATATCAACATGAATCCGCCACAGGTATACACATGTTCCCCATCCTGAACCCTCCTCCCTCCTCCCTCCCCGTACCATCCCTCTGGGTCATCCCAGTGCACCAGCCCCAAGCATCCAGTATCGTGCATTGAACCTGGACTGGTGATTCGTTTCATATATGATATTATACATGTTTCAATACCATTCTCCCAAATCATCCCACCCTCTCCCTCTCCCACAGAATCCAAAAGACTGTTCTCTACATCACTGTCTCTTTTGCTGTCTTGTATACAGGGTTATTGTTACCATCTTTCTAAATTCCATATATATGCGTTAGTATACTGTATTGGTGTTAGTAGATGAATGGATAAGAAAGCTGTGGTACATATACACAATGGAGTATTACTCAGCCATTAAAAAGAATACATTTGAATCAGTTCTAATGAGGTGGATGAAACTGGAGCCTATTATACAGAGTGAAGTAAGCCAGAAAAAATGTTTTTAATAATGAGACTACACAAAGTGATAAGTAAAGAGACAGAACAGCACCTTACAAAGGAGACAATACAAAATGTCTAGGGATCAAGACCATCCCCGTGGAAAAGAAATGCAAAAAAGCAAAATGGCTGTCTGGGGAGGCCTTACAAATAGCTGTGAAAAGAAGAGAAATGAAAAGCAAAGGAGAAAAGGAAAGATACAAACATCTGAATGCAGAGTTCCAAAGAATAGCAAGAAGAGATAAGAAAGCCTTCTTCAGCGATCAATGCAAAGAAATAGAGGAAAACAACAGAATGGGAAAGACTAGAGATCTCTTCAAGAAAATTAGAGATACCAAGGGAACATTTCATGCAAAGATGGGCTCGATAAAGGACAGAAATGGTATGGACCTAACAGAAGCAGAAGATATTAGAAGAGATGGCAGGAATACACAGAAGAACTGTACAAAAAAGATCTTCACAGCCAAGATAATCACGATGCTGTGATCACTGACCTAGAGCCAGACATCCTGGAATGTGAAGTCAAGTGGGCCTTAGAAAGCATCACCACAAACAAAGCTAGTGGAGGTGATGGGATTCCAGTTGAGCTATTTCAAATCCTGAAAGTTGATGCTGTGAAAGTGCTGCACTCAATATGCCAGCAAATTTGGAAAACTCAGCGGTGGCCACAGGACTGGAAAAGGTCAGTTTTCATTCCAATCCCAAAGAAAGGCAATGCCAAAGAATGCTGAAACTACTGCACAATTGCACTCATCTCACACGCTAGTAAAGTAATGCTCAAAATTCTCCAAGCCAGGCTTCAGCAATATGTGAACCGTGAACTTCCTGATGTTCAAGCTGGTTTTAGAAAAGGCAGAGGAACCAGAGATCAAATTGCCAACATCTACTGGATCATGGAAAAAGCAAGACAGTTCCAGAAAAACATCTATTTCTGCTTTATTGACTATGTCAAAGCCTTTGACTGTGTGGATCACAATAAACTGTGGAAAATTCTGAAAGACATGGGAATACCAGACCACCTGATCTGCCTCTTGAGAAATTTGTATGCAGGTCAGGAAGCAACAGTTAGAACTGGACATGGAACAACAGACTGGTTCCAAATAGGAAAAGGAATACATCAAGGCTTTATATTGTCACCCTGCTTATTTAACTTATATGTAGAGTACATCATGAGAAACGCTGGACTGGAAGAAACACAAGCTGGAATCAAGATTGCTGGGAGAAATATCAATAACCTTAGATATGCAGATGATACCACCCTTATGGCAGAAAGTGAAGAGGAACTAAAGAACCTCTTGATGAAAGTGAAAGTGGAGAGTGAAAAAGTTGGCTTAAAGCTCAACATTCAGAAAACGAAGATCATGGCATCTGGTCCCATCACTTCATGGGAAATAGATGGGGAAACAGTGGAAACAGTGTCAGACTTTATTTTTTTGGGCTCCAAAATCACTGCAGATGGTGACTGCAGCCATGAAATTAAAAGACGCTTACTCCTTGGAAGGAAAGTTATGACCAACCTAGAGAGCATGTTCAAAAGCAGAGACATTACTTTGCCAACAAAGTTTCGTCTAGTCAAGGCTATGGTTTTTCCTGTGGTCATGTATGGATGTGAGAGTTGGACTCTGAAGAAGGCTGAGCACTGCAGAATTGATGCTTTTGAACTGTGGTGTTGGAGAAGACTCTTGAGAGTCCCTTGGACTGCAAGGAGATCCAACCAGTCCATTCTGAAGGAGATCAGCCCTGGGATTTCTTTGGAAGGACTGATGCTGAAGCTGAAACTCCAGTACTTTGGCCACCTCATGTGATGAGTTGACTCGTTGGAAAATCCCTTCCTCTGATGCTGGGAGGGATTGGGGGCAGGAGGAGAAGGGGATGACAGAGGATGAGATGGCTGGATGGCATCACTGACTCGATGTACATGAGTCTCAGTGAACTCCAGGAGTTGGTGATGGACAGGGAGGCCTGGCGTGCTGTGATTCATGGGGTCGCAAAGAGTTGGACATGACTGAGAGACTGAATTGAACTGAAGGTAAATATCTCACTGGACTGTTAATAATCTAGACCAATGCAGTTCAATAAAAATACAATGGGCTACATTTGTATTTTTAAATTTTCTACTAAGAAAAGTAAAAATAAACAGGTGAAATTAGCATTAGTAACACGTAGGCATACCTTTGAGATAGTTCCGTCTTGGTTTCAGACCATCAGAATAAAGCAAGTAGCTCAATAAAAGAAGTCACATAATTTTGGGAGAGTTCTCAGTGGATTTGATAGTTATAGTTACACTGTACTTTAAAAAAGTTATTGGAGTGTAGTTGCTTTACAATGTTGTGTTAGTATCCAGAGTATCAGTTCAGTTCAGTCGTTCAGTTGTGTCCGACTCTTTGCAACCCCATGAACTGCAGCACACCAGGTCTCCCTGTCCATCACCAACTCCCGGAGTTTACCCAAACTCATGTCCATTGAGTCGGTGATGCCATCCAGCCATCTCATCCTCTGTCATCCCCTTCTCCTCCTGCCTTCAATCTTTCCCAGCATCAGGATATTTTCAAATGAGTCAGCTCCTCACATCAGGTGGCCAAAGTGTTGGAGTTTCAGCTTCAGCATCAGTCCTGCCAATGAATAGTAAGGACTGATTTCCTTTAGGATGGACTGGTTGGCTCCCTTTGCTGTCTAAGGGACTCTCAAGAGTCTTCTCCAACACCAGAGTTCGAAAGCATCAATTCTTTGGCACTCAGCTTTCTTTATAGTCCAACTCTCACATCCTTACATGACTACTGGAAAAACCATAGTTTTGACTAGACAGACCTTTGTTGGCAAAATAATGTTTCTGCTTTTTAACATGCTGTCTAGGTTGGGTATAACTTTTCTTCCAAGGAGCAAGTGTCTTTTAATTTCATGGCTGCAGTCACCATCTGCAGTGATTTTGGAGGCCCCCCCCCAATAAAGTCTGCTATTGTTTCCACTGTTTCCCCATCTATTTGTCATTATGTGATGGGACCAGGTCAGCCTTTGACTGTGCGGACCACAATAAACTGTGGAAAATTCTGAAAGAGATGGGAATACCAGACCACCTGACCTGCTTCTTGAGAAACCTATATACAGGTGAGGAAGCAACAGTTAGAACTGGACATGGAACAACAGACTGGTTCCAAATAGGAAAAGGAATACATCAAGGCTTTATATTGTCACCCTGCTTATTTAACTTCTATGCAGAGTACATCATGAGAAACACTGGGCTGGTAGAAGCACAAGCTGGCATCAAGATTGATGGGAGAAATATCAATAACCTCAGATATGCAGATGACACCACCCTTATGGCAGAAAGTGAAGAAGAACTAAAAAGCCTCTTGATGAAAGTGAAAGAGGAGAGTGAAAAAGTTGGCTTAAAGCTCAACATTCAGAAAACGAAGATCATGGCATCTGGTCCCATCACTTCATGGGAAATAGATGGGGAAACAGTGGAAACAGTGTCAGACTTTATTTGTTTGGGCTCCAAAATTACTGCAGATGGTGACTGCAGCCATGAAATTAAAAGACGCTTACTCCTTGGAAGGAAAGTTATGACCAACCTAGATAGCATATTCAAAAGCAGAGACATTACTTTGCCAACAAAGGTTCATCTAGTCAAGGCTATGGTTTTTCCAGTGGTCATGTATGGATGTGAGAGTTGGACTGTGAAGAAGGCTGAGTGCCGAAGTATTGATGCTTTTGAACTGTGGTGTTGGAGAAGACTCTTGAGAGTCCCTTGGACTGCAAGGAGATCCAACCAGTCCATTCTGAAGGAGATCAGCCCTGGGATTTCTTTGGAAGGAATGATGCTAAAGCTGAAACTCCAGTACTTTGGCTACCTCATGCTAAGAGTTGACTCATTGGAAAAGACTCTGATGCTGGGAGGGATTGGGGTTAGGAGGAGAAGGGGATGACAGAGGATGAAATGGCTGGATGGCATCACTGACTTGATGGCTGTGAGTCTGAGTGAACTCCGGGAGTTGGTAATGGACAGGGAGGCCTGGCATGCTGCGCTTCATGGGGTCGCAAAGAGTCGGACACGACTGAACGACTGAAGTGAACTGAACTGATGGGACCAGGTGCCATGATCTTTTGAATAAATAGTCCAAAATTGAAAAAATAAAATAATTGATGAGGAAGTTGACTTAGAAGTGATAAGAAGTGGTGAAGGTCACAGATGGAACAGTCAAAGATTTTCTGAGATTGCCTTGTCTATGTCACAGCGGAGAGCAAGAAAGGGAGAGACACAGCTGGCTATATCACTACTTCCCTGTCCCTGGTGTGTGCTTTCCTGCACCCGAGGGCAAGGAGGTAGTCTGTAGGCACACTGCCAAAGTGACCAAGGGAATGAGAGTATCTGTGAGAAAATAGCTGAAAAAGGCCCTGCAGGGAGGTGTGGGTGATGTCCTAGGCTTGGGTAGATTAGGGGTGGAGTATCTGAAAGTGTAGAAATCCTGCCCTTCCATCTACCTATTGAGTATAGTCTCCCAGGTCTCTCTCCAGATAAAGAAGGGAGAAAGAAAGGCTGGAAAGGATCCTTGGAGGAAATGCCTCATGTGGAGTTATCAGACCTTTGATGGGATACCAGTTTTCAGCTCAAATCTTGGGGCTGCTACTACAGAGGGAAAAAGCAGTAAGAATTACCTGTTGAGGGCAGGTCCTTTACACTGACTGATAAGGATGAGAAAATGCCAGCTGGTAGGAAATTGGAGAATCTTTATGTCTGAACATTTTGAGGAGAAGTGTGGGGACCTGCTCAGAAACTGAGTTGATATGAAGATTATTTTAAGCTGAAGATATTTGACATTAACAGATTCAAAGAAAGAAACCTTCTCAGAGCTTCATTTATCTTACTAAAAGCAACAACTTCTGAGAAATGAGGCTACCATCAATTCTTTCTTTGGGGGTGGGCCTACTCTTAGGAAGAAGCTGAGAGGAAAAGTACTATAAATCACCTCTCCAGAGGAATATCAAGGCTATGAAGAAGATGGAAAGACGACTTACCATGGCATAAACAAACATTATCCTCAGAAAACTAAAAATAGAACTACTATATGATCCAGCAATCACAATTCTGGACATTCCCAAAGGAAATGAAATTAGTGTCTTGAAGAGGTATATGTACTCCCATGTTCACTATAGCCAAGATATGGAAACAATGCAAGTGTCCATCCATGCAGGAGAGAATGAAGAAAATGTGATTATCTATCTATGTATCTATGTATCTATCTATCACCTATCTAGTGAGTGATCTATTTATCATCCATCTGTTATCTATTATATGTGTATATAAGTATATGACCTATCATCTATCTGAGATATATATCTAAAAGCTTTATCTATCTAGGTCTCTATCTATGGGCTTCCCAGGTGACTTAGTGGTAAAGAATCCGCCTGCCAATGCAAGAGATGCAGGAGACACAGGTTTGATCCTTTGGTTGGGAAGATCCCCTGGAGAAGGACATGGCAACTGACTCCAGTATTCTTGCCTGGGAAATCCCATGGGAAGAGGAGCCTGGTAGGCTACAGTGCATAGGGTTGCAAAGAGTTGGACATGACTGAGCACACATGCACACACATAACACACATAACAAGATCCCTATCTAGATTATGTTCCTTATTATTTCTTCTGCTTCTTAAGTATAGGACTTATGATGAAGGATGCTTGGCATCTCTCATGTCTAATAGAGCTAGGCTTTCCCATGTCATTTGCCAAATAGTTCCTGCTGAGTCAGTTTTAAAATCTTCCCATTTTCATGTTTTCATACTCTATTAAAAGGAAAAAGCTTGTAGCTTACATCATAAATTGGAAATTCTATGATGTGTACTTTCTTAAATGCCAGTTCTAATTGGAGTTTGCCATTTTTTTCCATGTGGAGGTCAAATTCTCAAAACTACTTATAGTCCTCATGTTGTATTCTGGTGTGTACATTTTGGTGTGTTTAACCTAGTTTTCAGAAAGTATTTTTTTCCCTGGCATTCCAGCAGTATGGGGCTACACAGCCATTCCTGCCACACCATGAAAAAAGTCAACTCTTCCTGTCACTTTTGTGGTGTGAAATGTTGTTAATTAGAATTAGATTCACTGCAAGTGCCAGAAAACACAGTGGTTGATCAACACCATGATTTCAGAAACTCAATTTCCTTCCTTTATTGCTGTTCTGACATTCTCATTTCCTGGCTTCTGCCTTATATTCCAAGATGTCCACTGAAGCTTCATTTGTTATGACTTCATGTCAGCCAGAAGGAACGTGTGGTGGGGTGGAGAGGAATGTGACACAGCCCTTACATCTGAGGATCCTGCTGAATGGCTACATTTGTGCTTAAGGGCCACCATTCAGAGCTTAGGTACATAGCCATACCTAGCTGCATTGATAACTGGGAAATGTATTCTAGGCAGTGTCTGCTCAGTTGAAATTGGGGTATATTTACAAAGAAGAAGGTCAAACTTTATATCTTAATATAGCTTGCTCTCTGTAGCACAGGAAGGCATGAGTAGACAGTTTATCTTCCACTTGTCAGTTTTCAAAACTTGCCTATCTATTTGATGAGTGAGAGGTCAGACATATCAATAGCTGCAAATTATGGCTTTCTCCTTTGCTTGGGCAAGCACTAAGGAGTTAAAGATCATGCTTATAACGTACAGGGTTGGGAAATGTGGTGAAGAAGGGGATCCTGTTCTGGAATTCTGTGGTTGGATGAGATTATGAGATGTTTGCCTGCATATAATCCTTTGGAATAGAACTCACTCTCCCCTTAGTTAATTTCTTCTTGAGAAGCAAATGTGGTTAAAATGTTTGGGTGGAAACGTACTTCTCAATGATGTTCTTATCTCCCCCCCAACTTTTCTAATGAGTAATTTATAATTAGTTAAGCCATGATTCAGGATTCCAGGGTGGGGATCACCATGTACTTAGGTTTCCCTTTACCACACTGGGGGAAGGATGGAGGACAGAGGAAGTGGGATGGAGCCAGGTCACATCTTCCCAGGAAACATGCTTTCTGTCTGCCAGTCATTCCAGGCTGATACCCAGGATATGGGACAGAAGGACTTTTACACATGCAGGTGCCATTAGCACATGACACTTCTCTCTCCTGCTTTAGCAGTCTTTGCCTTCTCATAGCAGTGGAAGTCAGGTAGTTCTTGTCTGATCCTGGTGGGGGAAGCAACTGACAAAAGGAACAGTCTGGTAGTTGATTCTGGTCTTGATTTCTTCTGCTATACTGCTCACTCCTACTAAAGATGTCCCTGAAGCTGCTGGAAGCACAATGTGATCCTCACTGTGTATGACCAGAAGTGGAAGAAAAGGCTGGACTTTTTTCAATTTTTATTATCCAGCTTCGGTATAAAGGATGTAGATTGGGCTTTCAGGATGGATTTCTGGCCTCTGAAGACTTTTAGAGATGTCTTAAAATACATAGAGTGATTGGTGGCATCTCTTATGACAGTTGCATTATATAAGCAAAGATTTATGGTGGCAAAGTATGGTCTAATTTGGAGGTACAAGACTGCAAATCAGTCTCTATCCCTTCCTACCTCCCTGCCTTCCTGCTGCTTTCCCTCCTTTCTGCTTGTATTCTTCTTCTTTTCTTTCTTTTTGATACTTATTGAGGCATTATAATGTGCCAGGTGCAAAGTTAGGCACTGTGGTGAAGTCATGGAGACTCCCTGATCTCATGTACTGTGAAGAGACAAACTTAATCGAAGAAATAAAGGCTAGGAAGGATATGGGACATATCTAAAAGAACTTGACTTAGTTTGGAATTATGGAGAAGAATTCCTTGAAGAGATGATACCTGGGCTAAGGAAGGAAGGATTCTAAGCATAGAGGAGAAAGCAGCATCCCAGGCAGAGGAATAGCTCTGGAAATGACCTGGAAGGAAGAAGGAGCAGAGGAGCAGGATTAAGGATAAAGAAACATGAGATGAAGCCAAGACCACCAGACCGTCCAGGGCTTTGTAAGCAATGGGAAAGATTATTTATTTTACCTGAGTGCATTAATTCATTCACATAGTGATTATTCAATATTTAATAAATGCCAACTATGTGTCAAGTGCAAAAAGAACATTTGTTCTCATGGAGCTTACCTTATAGTTGAAGACAGATGGTAAAAAATATATGTATGTAAAAATATATCATGTATCAGATGATGACATGTGAAGGAACAATGGCAATTGCTAAAACAATTTAAGGGGAGGTTATGGGGTGAAGTCGGTGGCATGGGGTTAGATTTGTGTTTAGAAATCTCGTTGGCTACATCTCGAGGAAAAAAACCTGTGATTTTGTACATGAGGTGTTTAAGAATGGGGGCAAGGAGACCTGCTTGGAAATTCCTGACTCATCTACATATCTTTAGACTACGGTAGTGGTAGCTGCAACCCTAAGGGAATACACCTTGTGGGAAGGTAAGCATTTACAGTCAAATGCACTGTCCTGAGGACTTTGTGAGAGACTGAATGAGTGGCGATGCACACCTACCGACCTGGTGAGACATTCGCTCAATTACCTGACATGAAAGTGAGATCATGACTTTATGTCTTGGCATGATGAATTTGAGGTACCTTTGAAACATCCAGTGGGGTGTAATATGGAGTTGGGTGTGAAAAGTCTTGTAGGAGATATCTGGCTAGCTTATAAATATATGACTGAGTTTGGTGTCAGGTGGTAACTGAAGTCATGGCCATGAATTAGAGTGATAAGAGAGGGTGTGGATTGAGAAGGGGTAGGCACCAGGTTCTGAGGCACTCATCACTTAATAGGAAGCGGTGGGCCAGAAGAGAGATTTTCAAGGAGGAACCAACAACAGTGTCAACATTGGTTAAGGCAAGAAAATGTTCTTTAGCTTTATCTGTTGATTCAACAGGTATTTATTGATGGATCCTGTGCCCGTCATTCTTCTAGAATCAGAATTAAGAATCAAAGCCTCTGTACTCCCATACATTCTAAAGGGAAAAAGAAGTATGGAATACACAAATGAAGTTAGAAAAAGATGATGGAGTGGGAATGACATTTTGGACAGGGTGGCTGGTGTAGGAATCCCTAAAAGGTCACATTTGAGCAGTTCCTAAATGAAGTGAAGGCAGAAACCATGCAAAAATATAGGGGGAAGTGCCCAGGCATTGAGATCTCTGCGTTGAAGGACCTTAGGTGGGATTGTGCTTAGGAATTTTGGGCAACAGCCAGAGAGTTATTGTGGCTGGAGAAGAATAAAGGAGATGTTTGGGGAAATAGCCAGCAATGAAGGCCCTTTGAAGAGAAGGGAAGCCCTTGGACACTCAGTGACATGGAGATGATGAGTTATTGCTGCTTCAGACAAGGGATGGATGGAGAAGCTGGCCTGGAGTTTGTTGAGGTGGGGAAGGTGAGCGGAGAGTGTACACAAACTATCTGGACATCTCTTTGAAGTGTGGGAGCTGGAAGGGAATGAGGAGAGCACCTTTCACTTCTCTGTATGTGGATTTGAGACTGCTCATTCTGGAACACAATCCTAGAATGGGCATTTGGAGCTACAGGCTCATCTTAGAGGTGAGGCTCCTTCTCTCCTGGGTCTTAAACAGTCCTACCTACCCCACACTTCCCTATAACCTTCTTCATTGCTCCTGTTACTTCCTTGTTCCTGAGGCTGTAGATGACAGGATTCAACATGGGTGTGAGGACTGTATAGAAGACAGATACTACGTCATCCTGGCCAGGAGAGTGGTAAGATGCAGGTAACATGTAAGTGTAGACAAGGGGCCCATAGAAGAGGTTGACGACTGCCAAGTGGGAGGAGCAGGTGGCTAGGGCCTTCTTACGCCCCTCCACAGAGTGCATCCGGAGCACAGCCGCGAGGATTAAGGCATAGGAGGTGGTGATGAAGGCAATGGGCACCAGGAGGACCACCACACCCGTCACAAAGAGCACCTGCTCATAGGCAGCCGTGTCAGCACAGGCCAACCTCAACAGTGAAGGCACCTCGCAGAAGAAGTGTGCAATCTTCTGTGAGCCGCAGTAGGGGAACTGCAGGGTCAGCACAGTCTGGATGGAGGCGTTGAGTGACCCTCCCAGCCAGGAGGCAGCCACCAGGAGCAGGCAGGTCTGGCGACTCATGAGCAGTGGGTAGCGCAGAGGATTACAGATGGCCACGTAGCGGTCATAGGCCATGAGGGCCAGCAGAATGCACTCTGTAGCCCCCAGGAACATGAAGAAAAACATTTGTGCCCCACAGCCTCCAAATGAGATGCTTATCCATCCAAAGAGGAAGCCTGCTATCATCTTGGGAACAGTGACTGAGGTGAAGAAGATGTCCAAGAAGGATAGCTGGCTGAGGAGGAAGTACATGGGTGTGTGGAGCCGGGCATCTGCCCAGATCAGGAGGACCATGGCAGTGTTGCCGGCCATGGCGAGTGTGTAGATGACCACCACCATGCTGAAGAGGAACAAGTGCATCCGGCTCTCATTAAAAAGGCTGGTGAGAACAAAGCTAGTGGAGGAGGAATGGTTCCAGGTCCTTCTGACTGCCTCCTGCTGAACTTCACTGTGGGGAGGAAAGTGAACCGGCTCACCAAGGACTCAGAAGCGTCCACTCTGAGTCAGAGAGAAGGTGATAGATGAAGAGCAGAAAGTGACTGGCAAGGCTGGCTAAGGGGCTGTGGGAGTTCTTCCTAACAGTCTTGCAGATTGCTATAGGGTCGACATTTTTTCACAATGAAAAACTACTATAACAGGCATGGTATTCAGCCAAAGCAGTGTTCAGAGGGGAACTTACACTCAAAATGCAAATGTTATAAAAGAGGAAAGACAAACCAATGACCAAAGTTTCCATCTCAAAAAGTTAGAAAAGGAACCACAGTGCACTAGAACACCTTATGTTTTTATAAAAATATACTTAGCATCCTTAGCAATATTTCCAGTGAATAAATAGGCACACAGGAAAAAAATTATAAAAAGGAAACATTTACTCTAATGCTTAGTCTGAGGAGTAGATCCACACCTATATGAATTATATGGTTCAAAATTCTTATTTTCTGCCTGCCAATGTAGGAGATGTAGGATACACGAGTTTGATCCCTGTGTTGAAAAGTTCCCCTGGAGGGAGAAATGGCAACTCACTCCAATATTTTTGCCTGAAAACCCCCAATGGACGGAGAAGCCTAGGAAGTACAGTCCCTGCGGTGGCAAAGAGTCAAACACGACTGAGTGACTGAGCACACACACACATTTTTATGTACTTGGGTATCCATGTGATGCATTTCTCTTAGAGATAGACGAGAGCCTGTGACTGTGGCAGACAAAGTGTGCTTTATCAGCTAGCAGAGCCATGCATGGCCATGTTTCTCTTGTCACTTTGTCCCTCAGGAGTCCCAGATACATTCATTGTATTCAGAGCTTATAATCGTTTTTTACATGGGTTTCTGGAAGTATGTTGTTCTCATCTTCATAACTGTCACCTCGTTTAAATGGTTTCCCTATAGCTAAGTCTTATTATCTTAGTAAGAAGATCCCTTTTAAATTTTTGATAGTAAATGGTCTTCGCGCTAAGTATAAACCTGTAGATGCCATGGTAGGAGTAAGTAAATCAGTTTCAATGTTTCTCTTAGGAAGGCTCTGAGGCTTTAAAGTTCTCTCTTGTTAAATTACATTTATTCAGGCAAAGTCAATTTCAGTCAATGTCAAGCTATGATGGCAAAGATGTCATCCTAAGGCAATTTTAAAAAGTGTAGACAAGGGTCAAACTCAGACTGCTTATTCTGCTATAAGTGAGCCTGCAGGGAGCTGCCCACCAGACAAATTACTTGAAATTTTGAGTTTTTCTGGATTCTTAGTTCCAAATGTCCCAAATCCTAGGAAATGACTTGAATTCTGGCTTGTATCTCCAGTCTTGAGTTTGATAGCAAGTGACTTAAATGAAGAGATTGAAAAGAAATGAATTGAACTGCCTACTGTCCTATTATGAGCTAAGAATATGGGAGAATTTTGGAGCTGGTGGACACCACTGGGTCACCAAGACTGGGCTGGAGGCACCACAAATTTCAGAGGCATGCCAGAGATGTGACAAATTATAGCCTTTATTTGTATGTCCTTCAGAATCACTAGCAGGGCTGTACAATCTATTACAAATTTACAAGTTTACAAATTAAGGGCAAGCAGTAATTTACAATGCATGGGTTCCCAATGTGTCCCAAGTCCCCTTAGTCGTGTCCCTTTGCAACCCCATCGACTGTAGCCCACCAGGCTCCTCTGTTCATGAGATTTTCCAGGCAAGAATACTGGAGTGGGTTGCCATGCCCTTCTCCAGGGGATCTTCCTGACCCAGGGATCGAAACTGCATCTCATGTCTCCTGTATTGGCAGGCAGCTTCTTTACTGTTAGGGTCACCTGGGAAGCCCATATAATCTATGGTAAATCTGTATGTCCTGTTTTCCTGAATCTAATCCCTGGGAATGGGCCCTGAGCACCTGTGCTTCTGAAACCTCCCAGGCTACTCTGATGTGTGATCTGAGTTGAGACCCACTGCCCACATCTCATGGTTAAATGTGTAAAGGAACTTAGAAGACACAGCTTGCCTTGGGTCTCACTGTATATCACAAGGAAAGCCTTTCCTCAGTGTTTGTGCTGGCTCATCCTGCTAAACCATAGGGCTCTTCTAATCTATGGCTTTAGATTTCCACCATTTCCAGGCTGCTTACACTGGACACACACAGATCCCTTGCAATTGAATCAAATATACTCAGAGTATAGCAGGTCTTGCTCCCACAGCCTGTCTCTGAAGCTGAACATGAGAAGTTAACACTGTTAAACCCAAACAGTCAAGATGAGCTTTTAGTTAAGATATAACACACTGCATCTATTTTCTCTGTTTTACAATGCTTTGTTTTCTTGATGGCTCACAGGACAGGAAGAACTGCTCCTCTTGAGGGTTAGCCAATTCTTATACATAGTAAACATCTTGCCTGGGAGAATGAATCTGATGTGAAAACCAACCATCTGCCTCCAAATATCAGGATTCTGGAGTCCAGGACACTATTCCTACGACCTGAATCACCATCGGGCCATGTCCCAGACAATGAGAGATTACCCCTGTCGCCCAGAGCCTCCTGATATTACTATTCAAGGTAATCCTACACTTTCTCAGTTGCTTACCCTGCCTCACTCAATTCTTCCCACAAAACCCAGTGAACGCATAAGGCTTTGACTTATGCATTCCTCTCACTCCTCCTGCCTTCTGACCAACCTTAGTTCTTTCCTGCATGGTCTTATATAGTGTGGCATTTTCTCTCCCCATGGGAACTGTGAAAAACAATCTTTTTAATGGCGATGATCTCCTGATCTGTTCTTCCCACCATTCCTTCAATAAAAGTAAGATCTCAGGTATATTTAAAAAATTCCCTTAAAGAGTGTTTTCTCATGTTGTCCCTGTTTTGGCATCTTGCAGGCACAGCTTGCATTGTTTGGCATCTCACATGGCTCAGCCTCCATAGATTTTACAGCTGTAAAACATTCCCATTTTTGCAATGGGAAAGCAGCATGAGCCTTGGTCAATATATTTTTTATTTTCTAGGTCAGATCCCAACTTTTTCTCAGTGTTCTAGAGTAGGCTTTCTCAACCTGGGCACAACTGGCACTTTAAGGCGGTCACTGCTGAGGGAGGGTGCTGTCTTATGCAGTACAGGGCACTTAGCAGTATCCTGGACTCTTCCATTAGATGCCAGAAGCATTTGCTCTCCGTTGTGGCAAACAATAGTGCAGACATTGCGAAACTGTCCCCGGTTGGGAAACTCAGCACTAAAATTCTACTATCAGTTACCTTTCTTTCCATTCCCGCCCATTCCTCTAAGGCAAATGAAAAATAAGAACTCACATGTGTAGAACCTGCAATAATGCAGATATGATAGAATGTCTTTTGCAGGTTTTACCCAGTTTAAGCCATTGTGCTTAAGGAATTAGTCTCTGAAGTCAGGCAGCTTAGTCCCAAGCTTCAACTCCACCATTTCCTAGCCCTGTGACTTGGACAAGCTACTCAGCCTTAGGCTCCTTATCTCAAAAATTGTTGGAACTATTGAGAGTTTTAAATAATTAGTACACATTTAGTGCTCTTTGGTAATAGTCTTGGCATTAATAGCAGCTGAAACTTAAATAGCACATTCTTTCTGCCTATTACAATTTTTATAACCTTATCTTCCTGTAAAATGGATCATAAAACTCAGTTCTCAGGGTTATTTCAAAATGTTGAGTAAGAAAAATGTTGAGAGTGTGTCTTTTGCATAATACATATTCAATAAATGTTAGAACTCTTCCTTTCCTCACTTAAGCAAATTAGTTTTGCAAAATAATCACATAGTCAATACATGTACCTGCAAAGAGCCGCTAGTCTCTTCCACTTGGAGATTTACTTTCCAAGGTTTTCCTCTCAGAAACCTTGGAGGGGGTTCTGTTTGTTGTGATAGGATGGGCTTCTTCACTGCACACAGAATCTCCCATCTTGGTTGAGAGTTACCTGTAGTGACTGACTCTGTCCTTTCCTTCTTTGCACAGAATGTGGTTCACTATCGGCAATGTTTGTAGGATGTGTGGTGAGTATCTGAAAGAAACACACACTTATCCACAAAACACTATTACCTCTATGGCCTTCCTTTGGCACAGCCATCTGAATTTAGTGTCTGCTCTGTGGGGCTGTGCATGAGTACCTGCACCCAGAGATGCTTCTTTGGTTGTCCTGACACTGTTCATTATTTTTTCATGACTGTTTCTCAGTATTGACACAGATATCTGCAATGCAGTGTACGCAGTGAATGTGTGATGTGTGTGTGTCTCAGAATAATTCAGGGTGATTCTTTTTCTTTCAAGCTGTTCCATGGAGGAAGAGGATATTATTTTTCTATTCTTTCATCTTCTAGCTTACCTAGATCTGAAGTAGCACCCAGCAAACATTAAAGAATTACCACAATGAACAACAACAAAGAAATCCTCAGTGTAAATGGTCATTTCATGGTGTTGGCTAAATATAGCCTAAGGCTTTGTTTTCTCCCTTATGATTTTTCTGCACTGATATGATTTTTTTTATTCCCTTGCAGTGTGACTGATTTTTCTTTTTCTTTTTATAAAGAACAGTCCTGGATTTTACAATTTAAGAGGTCTCATTTTTGGAGATGAGTGGTGTAAACAAACAAACAAACAAAAACAACTTCCAGTTAGAGATTTTAAATGCTGCAAAGTTTTACATGAAGGGAGTTGTAGAATTGCCTTTTATCACTTATGGGGCTGCATAAATGGAGGTAAAAGTTTTAAATTACTTCCCCACCTCTCCATCTCCCATTTCATCCCCCTACTCACCTCACATTGTCCCAATCTGCAGTTTCCATCAGGAGTCTCAGTCTCTTGTTGACTTTTTTCCTCCCTAGGCTCCAGGCTGAGGTTCAGAAACCAGGGCAGGTCCTTTGTGGAGTCCACCTAGAGAATCTGAAAGCTGAAGCTTGAAATCCACCTCCTTTCAACAGGGCATGCCAAAAGGCTTCCTGCTTGCCCCCTAGAGCCCTGTCTTTGCAAAACTTATCATATCGACCTTTACCATGATTAGTGTGAGCTGTTGCCTGTTCCTAGTGCTCCTTCCAGTTTCAGAGTGCCATGACTGGAAAGCTTTTGTAACTACATTTGCCCCATTTTCTCATCCACAGATGCAAGGATTGCACAGTCCGACGTAGGCCCATTCTCCTGATTTAGCTGTGCTGTTGAGACTTGTAGGATGTATGTCCTGAGAAGATATAAACTGCTTAACCCCACATTACAAAGAAGGTAATGATATTTAGAGTAATGGTTTCCAAATCTGTCTACACATCAAAATTATCTGGGTAGCTTCAAAATACCAGTGCCTGTGCCTCATCCCCAGAAGTGGAGATTGATTTGGTCTGGAATACAGCTGGATTGTTGGAAGGTGGTGGCTCAGAGGGTAAAGCCTGAAATGTGGGAGACCTGGGTTCAATCCCTGGGTCGGGAAGATCCCCTAGAGAAGGAACTGGCAACCCACTCCAGTATTCTTGCCTGGAGAATCCCATGGATGGTGGAACCTGGTGGGCTACAGTCCATGGGGTCACAAAGAGACATGACTGAGCGACTTCACTTTCACTTTTCACTTTGAATAAAATACTTTAAATAATACTTTCCAGGTGTTTCTAATCTGCAGACAAATCTGAAAACCACCGAATTAGGGATTTCACAAACATGCCAGATATGCCAACAGCTGGCAGCCAGATCTCCTTAGACCAGAGGTGGTCCCTGGATCAGCAGCATCAGTCACTGTCAAAATGCAAATCCCCAGGGCCCACTTCAGACCTATCCAATTAGAAATGTTGGGTGGTGGCTCAGAAGTCTGTTTTCACAAGCCCTTCAGTTGGTCTCATTTTGCTAAAAATTGAAAACCACTGCTGTAGCCCAGAGGTTCTCTGTAATCCAGAGGGTGATTTTGCCCCCCCAGGGGACACATGTCACTGTCTGAAGACATTTTTGGTTGTTACAACTAGAAGGAAGAGTGCTAATGGCATGTAGTGGGAAGAGGTCAGGGTGCTGCTGAACACGGGTACACAGGGCAGCAACCCCTGCAACAGGGAATTAACCAGCCCCCAAATGTCCATAGTGCCAAGAGCAGGAAAACTTCTACTGATCGTTCTGATTTCCTGGGTGATTTTTACCCAAATGTATGTTCCCTAATGGTATTCCTATAACAAGTTCCATGGAGCAATATGATGAACAGTGCATGTTATGGCAGCTGAATGAGGCTGTTGAGTGGTTAAGTGAATGAAGAAGACCACCACTCATGACAGAAGTAAAGGGATGGACCAAAGCTCATCCATTTGACTAAAGGAGATGCTTTTGAAGCAGTGAAAATTCACACCTATTTAGAGCATCAAAACAACCTCAGCCTGGGTTTTATGGGATGCAAACAAACATGGTCAGGCATTTCCCAAGCAGTGGGCAGCTTGGCACAAACAGCTAATTGCACTGATGAATATTTGAGGTTGTTTGATACACACCAAAACATTGGTAAGTGTGGTTACTCTATAACACAGGGATGGAATTGGGCTTCCATGGATGTAGTTCAGGATTCGTGAGGGAAAAACTGCCACTCTTGCCATCGGCCTCATTTATGGACAAACTGTCTACAGTTCTGCTGATTTGTTTGATGCTCTGTAATTGTGGCCAAAATCTAAACTTGGGGTCAGGGAGACAATGAATGACTAATTTGTGAGCAGTATCACCACCTGTTGAGAGAGGTCAGGGAATAGTGATGGTGAGAGGAGAGGTAAGCTTGCTGGGATTTCTCAGCCAACAAGAGTTTACAAGCCATCTGTAGACACACATGGCTTTAATATTTCTACCTACCAGCTTACTGTGTGCCAGGATTGGGCTCAGTGTGCTAAATGCATATATTCTACATAGGCTTTGTTATATGTGTTTTACAGGGTAGAAAGCCAAGATTCAGACATGGCAGATGCCAGGCTGATAGGTTCAACTCAGTCTGACCTGAAGCCACTACTTGTGGCACCGAGCCATTTTGTTTAGACAGCTTTCTGACTGCTCTCTGAAATCTCACAGCTCCAAAATTTGTGTGTGACTGGTCACCAAATGCCAGCCTAAATTCAAGTAATTACTTTTAGAAATGTCAGTTGGTGTACTTTAACCTTGAGCCAAGAGTAGTAGTAGCAGTGTTAGTGGCTAAGTTGTGTCCAACTATTTGTGACCCCATGGACTGTAGCTTGCCAGGCTCCTCTGTCCATGGGATTCTCCAGGCAAGAACACTGGAGTAGATTGCCATTCCAACAGACTCTGCTCAAATAAAACCTGAGTGGATCTATCCTAGAGAATGTTCTATAACCAAACCACTTTTTTCTACATCTGAAACTAACATAATATTGTAAATCAACTATACTGCAATTAAAAAAAAATTAAAATACCTAGGTAGAAACATCAAAAGAAACTGCTTACATATGGGCAGGAGGAAAGAAGGTGGAGGGTGACTAAGACCTCCTAGTTCTCCTCCAGACCAGAACTTTAACAAAGTCCCCATGGTTAATGAATGTAGAATGAGGTGGATTATAAGAAGGTTGTCCTGGAAGAGAAGGCTGTTTATTTCTGAAATAGCTGATTGAGGAAGATTGTGACTTTCCATCCTTCGGGATATTTTTACATATTGGTGTGTAGGTTCCTTACCTGTGCAGAGTCCCTGCAGTTGGACAGGATGAATTTTCCAAAACTGAAAGCTTTAATTCTCTCCTTGTTGGCTCCTAAATATTTCCTGTTTATTTTTTATTTTATTTTTCTTTTTGACATGTAGGCAGTTAAGTGGCTTCAGAAGGAAGATACAATCTATATTGAAAAGAATTGTAAGTAAGAGCAAATGTCAAGATCTGGGATAAAGTTCATGGTTTCTGGACATGGGGGGCCTCTCTGAAACACACACACACACACAAATATTTTCTTAGCCATGATGCAGTGTCTTCAGGGCCTTCAGGGCCCCCACACTATTGTTTCAAACCTTTATATACACAGGGTACTTGTGGAGCAGGCTTGGGAATTGCTGGTTAGATCAGCGCAGCATCATTTTGGTGTCTGAGGGAAACTGCTCCCTAGTCAGCAATTAGAGATATAAAGAAGCATCTTTTCTCCCTTCCTGCCTCCCTTCCTTCCTTTCTTCAAAATATTTACTAAGTTACTGGGGTTACAGCTGGGTTTTTTTTTTTGGTCCTATTGTTCTGAAAATGAAAAGTAAAAGTGTTAGTCAATCCGTCGTGTCTGATTCTTTGCTACCCCATGGCCTGTAGTCCACCAGGCTCTTCTGTCCATGGAATTCTCTAGGCAAGAATACTGGAGTGGGTAGCCATTCCCTTCTCCAGGAGATTTTTCCAACCCAGGGATAGAACCCAGGTCTCCTGCATTGCAGGCAGATTCTTTACCATCTGAGCCACCACAGAAGCCCTGTTGTTCTAATGGGTTTTTATTCCTCAGTTCTGAAAGGAATCAGAATGGGAAGCAAGCTAATTATTCTATCTCCCATTTTATATTAGATACAACCTATTTAATTTAACTTTATCCTTGTAGTAATCTTATCATGTAAGTAAATAGATCATTGTTTTACACATGAAGAAACAGAAATTCAGTTAATTAGCTTAGTGCTTAAGGTCATCTGCCCAGGAAGTGTCAGCTAGGGTGTAAACCAGGTCTAGATTTTGGTGAAGCCTATGATCTTTGTCTACATGCAGCCAGCATGTGCTATGTGTAATCTTCCAAACCCAGATTAATATGAGGGAATTTAGGTAAAGTTAACATGAATGGACTCCCATAATGTGGCTGTTTGGTGGTTATGGCTACACAGGTCTATTAATGTGCACTTTGTCAACATTACTTTTAAGTGAGAAATGGAATAATATTGTTTTATTTTTTTAAAAGTATATGGCCTTTGTCCTGTTCCATTGTCATATTTTCATTTATACTTAAAGTGCTATTGGGATCACCATAGCCAAGACTATAGAGTATTTTTCTTTGGTATGCTTTCTCTATTCCCTTGTATTCCTTTCTACCCCACTGTGGCTTTTCTGTCCTCAGCTTCAGCCATCTCTCCAATCTCCATCATCATGGCCTAACCTTAGATCCAAGGATCCTCAGATTCAAGTATTCATCATCATGACATAATCTCATCATGTCAGTGCAACAGAACAGACCAACAGTGTTTCATACATGCTCTCTGCCCAGGGATTTATTGGTGTGTATCACATTCAGTCCCCCTTGAATGAATAATCCACATATACATGACTCGTGTAACGCTGGTCTGCAGCTAAAGTCAGGGAAATCCCCATTTACTGCTTTGTACTTGATTCTCTGTGGTTTTTCTTCTCTCGAATGTGACTGCTCTCATTGTTTATCTAACAATACTTATTAAGTATCTCCAAGGCTGTGCTTGTACCGAATGAAAGTGTTTAGTCGCTCAGTTGTGTCGGACTTTTTACGACCTCATGGACTGTAGTCTGCCAGGCTCCTCAGTCCTTGAATTCTCCAGGCAAGAATATTGGAGTGGGTTGTCATTCTCTTCTCCAGGAGATCTTTCTGATCCAGGGATCGAGCCTGGGTGTCTCCTGCATTGCAGGCAGATTCTTTACCATTTGTGCCGCCAAGGAAGGCTTGTACTGAGGGAGGTATGGACTGTTTCTTTGAGCTGTTCTAGTTCTGCAGGGATCATAACACAATATGCCGAGGGGTCATAAGATCCAGTTCTCTGCATAAGACAATTCAAAGTACCTGGGGTACCTGGGCTGTTATGGTGCCTTCCAGAGTCTAATTGGGCTGATAATAAAAATGAGCTTATGGCTAGCCATAGTCTTTTAAAAACTTGTGCATACTTAAGGTGCATACTTGATGACTTATGTAGCACTGTGAAATAATCACCACAATTAAGCTTATTAATCATTATGCATCACCTCACGTAATTAATCTTTTTTTTTTTAGTTGGCATACACAGGATCTACCTCAAAAGGCAAATTTTATCTTGACCATGTTATACATTAGATTTCTAGAACTTACTCATCTTGCATAACTGAAACTTTGTACCCCTTGACCAGCATCTCCCCATTTCTCCTTCCCCCTCATTCTATGCCCTATGATCTCATTGCTGAGTATTTAGCCAAGGAAATTGAAATCAGAATTTGAAGAGACACCAATGTTCTCATGTTCATTGTAGCATTCTATATAGTAGCCAAGATATGGAAACAGCCTAAATATCCATTAATGGATGCATGGATAACGAAAATGTGGCTTATGTGTACAATGGAATATTATCCAGCTATAGTCTTGCTTACTCTCATTTGCTTTTAAATTCCTTTGTCTTTAGTAGGACAGATCAACTCAGGAGCGATTAACAAAGTTAGCTCCTGTCTTCTGTTGTTGAATACCCACATATTTTAAAACTTGCCTTTTCAGGCTGTTTTCCATTACTCTTGAACACATTCCCTCTTCATTCTGACTGCAATTTCTCTATATTCTGTGTACGTGTGTTGTGGTTGTCTAAGTTAAACAGAATGCCTGAAACATTTCTGACTGATGAGAGATGCAATGGTGACTTTTGGGTCCTTGAAGGCTTTTTTGTTTGTTTGTTTTAAATTCTTCCACTGCATAATTTGACTTACTTAGCTTATGGAAATCTAAAATTCCCTAATTATTTGCTTTATTACTTGTACCTGTTTAAACTGTCCAAATCATGTTTTGGGATGCCAGTTTTTTGAACCTATGTCTACACACTTGTGTTAGTCCCTACTTAAATTCTTCACAGCAATTGAACATATCTGTACAAAATATAGCAATTCTTATATTTTTTTCAGATATCTATTTTTTATTCCTCCTAACATAGCCTTGTACATTTTTAAAAATTTTATTTAATTGAAGGATAATTACTTTACAATATTGTGTTGATTTCTGCCAAACATCAACATAAATCAGCCATAGACACACCTATGCCCCCATCTTGAACCTCCATCCCACCTCCCTCCCTATCTCACCCCTCTAGATTGTTACAGAGCCATGGTTTGAGTTCCCTGAGTCATACAACAATACAAACAGATAGTTCCACTGGCTATCTATTTTACATATGTTAATGTATGTTTCCATGTTACTCTGTACATACATTCCACCCTCTCCTTCCTCCCCAATCCCTCTGGGTCCATAAGTCTGTTCTCTATGTCTGTGTCTCCATTGCTGTCCTATAAATAATTTCATTAGTACCATCTTTCTAGATTCCATTTATATGTGTTACTATACAATTTTTGTTTTTCTCTTTTTGACTTATTATTCTCTCTTTTCTTCTCTTGTTATTCTCTTTTTGACTTATTTGATTTCACTCTGTATAATAGGCTCTAGGTTCATCCACTGGAACTGACTCAAATGTGTTCCTTCCTATGGCTGAGTAATATTCCATTGTATAATTGTACACAGCTTCTTTATTCATTCATCTGTCGATGGACATCTAGGTTGCTTCCATGTTCTAGCTATTGTAAATAGTGCTGCAATGGACATTGGGGTACATGTATTTTTCAGTTTTGGTTTCCTCAGAGTAAATGCCTTGTAGTGGGATTTCTGGGTCATTATATGGTTTTATTCTTAGTTTTTTAAAGGAATCTCTATTGTTCTCATAGTGGTTGTATCAGTTTGTATTCCCACCAACAGTGCAAGAGGATTCCCTTTTTCCCACACCCTCTCCAGCATTTACTGTTTGTAGACTTTTTGATGATGGCCTTTCTGACTGGTGGAGAAAGAAATGGCAATCCACTCCAGTATTCTTGTCTGGAGAACCCCATGGACAGAGGAGCCTGGAGGCCTAAAGTCCATAGCGTCACAAAGAGTTGGTTACGATTGAGCATGCATGCATTCTGACTGTGTGAGGTGATATCTCATTGTAGTTTTGATTTGCATTTCTCTAGTAATGGGTGATGTTGAACATCTTTTCAACATCTTGTCTTCTTTGTCAAAAATAAGGTGCCCATAAGCAAGAGGGTTTATCTCTGGGCTTTCTTTCTTGTTCCATTGGTATATATGTCTGTTTTTGTGTAAATACTGTTTTGATGACTGAAGCTTTGTAGTATAGCCTGAAGTCAGGAAGGTTGATTCCTCCAGCCCCATTCTTCTTTTTCAAGACAGCAATTCTTGTATTTTTATACACATTGAAATATTTTTATTAATGGGATATTTAAAAATCAGCATTATAAGCTTTTTGGCTACTTTTGTTATTATTCTGAATAACAGTAATAATAATAGCTACCATTTGTTGTACACTTACCATATATAAGTCACTGAGCCATAAGTTTTACATGCTCACACCAACCATATGAAGTATGGATTATTACATCTGTGAGTCACATGGAGGCCCAGAAAGTTTAAGTAACTTTCTCAAGATTGCATAACCAGCAGAACCAGGATTTAAGGCAAGGAATGTCATTTCCTAAAGCCTCACTTGTTAGGAGTGTGTTTCCCAATATATGGATGTTTTGGGGATTTATCACTGGGTTAACATTTCCCAAACCAAAATGGAAAAACATTTTTCACAATCACATCACCATCACCAGTGAAAACAATTTACTCAAATAATTATGAAGGAATTGGAGTTCTTTCAAGAGCAATCAATGCATTATGACTTCTGCTGACTAGATTAAGAGCTAGAGCAGTCAGGTCCATCAAACCCATCAATCCAGTAGATCACTGGAGTAGCTAAACATGCACAAAGTCCTTTTCTTTCAGATAAACCTGCAGATGGAACCACTCCCAAGTGCTGTTTTTTAAAAATATCAAACCACAAATTGTGTGTACATAAGTTTTGTGTACATATTCAAACTTTGCTTTTCAGTTCAGTTCAGTTGTTCAGTTGTGTCCGACTCTGCGATCCCATGGACTGCAGCACGCCAGGCTTCCCTGTCTATCACCAACTCCTGGAGCTTACTCAAACTCATGTCCTTCGAGTTGGTGATGTCATCCAACCATCTCATTTTCTGTCGTCCCCTTCTCATCCTGCCTTCAATCTTTCCCAGCATCAGGGTCTTTTCCAAAGAGTCAGTTCTTCACATTAGGTGGCCAAAGTATTGGAGTTTCAGCTTCAGCATCAGTCTCTCCAATGACTAGTCAGGACTGATTTCCTTTAGGATTGACTGGTTAGATCTCTTTGCAGTCCAAGGGACTCACAAGAGTCTTCTCCAACATCACAGTTAAGAAGTATCAGTTCTTCAGTGCTCAGCTTTCTTTATAATCCAATTCTCATATCCATACATGACTACTGGAAAAACCATAGCTTTGACTAGACAGACCTTTGTTAGCAAAGTAATGTGTCTGCATTTTAACATGCTGTCTAGGTTGGTCATAACTTTTCTTCCAAGGAGCAAGCATCTTTTAATTTCAAGGCTGCAGTCACCATCTGTAGTGATTTTGGAGCCCCTGAAAATAAGTTAAAAATAAAAACTTTTCTTTTAACTGTGTAAACTAACATTCAGAAAACACCTTAACCTTATAGTTTTAATTCTGGGAATTTATGCTAAAACAATTATTAATAAGAACAATAAAGCTGTGTTCATAAAAATATCCCATGTATCTTATACTGTATTAGAACAAATGGGAAAAAAAAATGCCCACCTATAGGGGAATGGATAAATAAATTTTGTTACATCCACCCCATAGAGTATCATCAATTGTTTGAAAGTTACACATACTTAAAATATGTAGCAACCTGGAGGAAATCTTATGAAAATAACAAAATTATAAAGCAGACCATAAAACTATCTGTGATTATAATGATAAAAATTGCATATTTTAATACATATAGAAAAGGAATGAAAGACAAATCTTGAGTTGATGAGTGATGGGTGATTCTTTTACCTTTTATTTCATTATTTATACCATAATACTTTTAAAATAGTAAATACAGTAATATCAAATTGATTATCTTCAATCAATTGTTAATGATGTTCAAAATGTCAGTCTATTTTTCTGGATTTAATTATAGCTATAATCTACCAGAAAAGGTGCTTTTTCTCCAGCTCATCCCAAAGGAATTGAAAAGAACTAAAGCCAGGTTTTCATACTTCTCATTGGAGAGAGTGCAGATAATTATTTTTGTATATTTGTATGAAATCGCTCTCCAGACTTTGCATTAAGGATAAGGAGGACCAAATCCCAGAAGGCTGAAGCAACTTTCCATTGGTGGCTTGGACTATGTCTACAGAGAACTCAGAAAATCTGTCCCTTTTTGTCTGGTCTCTGATGAAATGAATGAAGGAAGTTGAATAACACAGGCTGCCCACACAGACCTGAGGACATTTCCAGCTGTCTGAACTGTGCTTTTTGGAAAAGTCATGGGGTGACTTCAAGGCTTTCTCTCTCTCACCATTCTTCCAAGACCATACCTGGTAGGCATCTTTGAACCACATGAATGGTCCCTAAGCAGACAGCACAAATTTGAGATAATCAGTTCCAGCTGAGAATCTTGCTGCTGAGGGAGTTATTAAGGCAGGCCTCTGGGACCCACTACCACTGGGGCGAAAGGTGGGGCCCCCACTGTAGAATTCCAAGCAATTCTTGGAGCATCAGATCAGATCAGATCAGTCGCTCAGTCGTGTCTGACTCTTTGTGACCCCATGAAGCGCAGCACACCGGGCCTCCCTGTCCATCACCAACTGCCTGAGTTCACCCAGACTCACGTCCATCGAGTCAGTGATGCCATCCAGCCATCTCATCCTCTGTCGTCCCCTTCTCCTCTTGCCCCCAATCCCTCCCAGCATCACAGTCTTTTCCAATGAGTCAACTCTTCGCATGAGGTGGCCAAAGTACTGGAGTTTCAGCTTTAGCATCATTCCTTCCAAAGAAATCTCAGGGCTGATCTCCTTCAGAATGGACTGGTTGGATCTCCTTGCAGTCCAAGGGACTCTCAAGAGTCTTCTCCAACACCACAGTTCAAAAGCATCAATTCTTCGGCTCTCAGCCTTCTTCACAGTCCAACTCTCACATCCATACATGACCACAGGAAAAACCATAGCCTTGACTAGACGGACCTTTGTTGGCAAAGTAATGTCTCTGCTTTTGAATATGCTATCTAGGTTGGTCATAACTTTCCCTCCAAGCAGTAAGCATCTTTTAATTTCATGGCTGCAGTCACCATCTGCAGTGATTTTGGAGCCCAGAATAAAATAAAGTCTGACACTGTTTCTACTGTTTCCCCATCTATTTCCCATGAAGTGATGGGACTGGATGCCATGATCTTCTTTTTCTGAATGTTGAGCTTTAAGCCAACTGTTTCACTCTCCACTTTCACTTTCATCAAGAGGCTTTTGAGTTCCTCTTCACTTTCTGTCATAAGGGTGGTGTCATCTGCATATCTGAGGTTATTGATATTTCTCCCGGCAATCTTGATTCCAGCTTGTTTCTTCTAGTCCAGTGTTTCTCATGATGTACTCTGCATAGAAGTTAAATAAACAGGGTGACAATATACAGCCTTGATATACTCCTTTTCCTATTTGGAACCAGTCTGTTGTTTCATATCCAGTTCTAACTGTTGCTTCCTGACCTGCATACAAATTTCTTAAGAGGCAGATCAGGTGGTCTGGTATTCCCATCTCTTTCAGAATTTTTCACAGTTTATTGTGATCACAATAAACTGTGGAGCATCAGAGGACTCACTATATGTTGATGCTTGAAGTGAAAGTGGAAGTGTTAGTAGCTCAGTCACATTCAACTCTTTGTACCCTATGGACTGTAGTCTGCCAGGCTCCTCTGTTCGTGGAACTCTCCAGGCAAGAATATTGGAATGGGTTGCTATTCCCTTCTCCAGGGGATCTTCCCAACCCAGAGACTGAACCCTGGTATCTTCAACATTGCAAGCGGATTCTTTACCATCTGAGCCACTAGGGACGCCCGTAAGCATGTGGATAAATGAGTAATCCGAAGCATGTGGATAAATAAGTAATCCGATTTAAAAACCAAATGGTCCTCACCTTGACTCCCACAGAGACACTCATTTTTCCCTTTGGAGAGTTTCCTTCTCTGTTGGCTCTTCCGTAAAGGCAGTGGTATATATCATGGCTGGTCAGAGTAAATTTATGTGCTGCCTTTATGTCACTTTTCTCTCCAATGAGTCTCCTTAACACCTTTACAAAAAGGTGCTATGCATTTGACATATATAAATCTTGTAGAGCTGTGCTTCTTTTACTTGAGGACTTGGGCCCCAAGTTCAGAAGCACTTCATTAAAAGTGAAGTATTGTAACACTGTGTTTTCACCTGGCTCTGGTGGGAATATGAGTAGAAGACTCAATGTGCCTGTGTTTATGATTGCAATGCATTATTTCCACAACACAATCCTGAGTGAGACAGGCTCTATTATCACTCTCATTATGCAGATGGGGAAACCAAAGCAGAGAGTTATCAAGTAACTTACCCAAGGTCACAAAGATATGAAATGTCAGATCCAGGACTTTAGAATCTTTAAGTTTACTGTGTATAGGTTAAGCTCAGATTAAAACCTTTTTTTATTGATTTATTATTTTTAATTTAATTGAAATGGTCTTGCAATATTTGATAATTCTCAAATGTGCCCATGGAACTCTGCAATGGGGGCCCTGCCTCTCGCCCCACTGGTAGTAGGTCCCAGAGGCCTGCCTTAATAACTCCCTCTCAGCTGGAACTAGGAGTGGAATTGTTGAGTCATTTGATAATTTTATATATTTAACATTTTGAGGAATGACAAACTGTTTTCCACAGTGGCTGTAACGTGCACCATTTTATACTGCCACCAGTAATGGATGAGTGTTCCAATTTTTAAAGAGATGAGACCTTTGTTAGAATTGATTAGATTTTAAACTATTTTTCCAGGTTTATTGCCGTATAATTGACAGATTGAAAATAATGTATATTTAATGTGGATAACTTGACCTTTATATACATTGTGAAATAATCACAACAGTCAAACTAATTAATATAACCATCAGCTCACACAATTACCATCTTTTTGTGTGTGTTTAGTTAGAACAATTAAAATCTACCCTCTTAGTATATTTTAAATACATCATACACTGTATGACAAACAGCATAAACTATATGCCACACTGTTGTAAGTGAGCTCTCCAAAACTTATTCATCTTGTGTAGCTGAAACTTTGTACCCTTTGATTAAGGTACATCTTTTCTTTCTCCCCTCCCCCAGCCCCTGAAAACCACCATTAAACTCTCTCACTATGAAGTTTACTGTTTTAGATTCCACATATGAGATCATGTCTTTGTCTGTTTTGTGTCTGGCTTATTTCATTTAGTATAATGTAGTACAGGTTTATCCATGTTATGGCATATACAGAATTTCCTTCTTTTTAAAGGCTGAATAATATTACATAATATAATATGATATAATGTAAGATAATATGATAATGTTGAGCTTTAAGCCAACTTTAGTTTGGCTTAAAGAAAACGAAGATCATGGCATCCGGTCCCACCACTTCATGGGAAATAGATGGGGAAACAGTGGAAACAGTGTTAGACTTTATTTTTCTGGGCTCCAAAATCACTACAGATGGTGATTGCAGCCATGAAATTAAAAGACACTTACTCCTTGGAAGGAAAGTTATGACCAACCTAGATAGCATATTCAAAAGCAGAGACATTACTTTGCCAACAAAGGTCCGTCTAGTCAAGGCTATGGTTTTTCCTGTGGTCATGTGTGGATGTGAGAGTTGGACTGTGAAGAAGGCTGAGCACCGAAGAATTGATGCTTTTGAACTGTGGTGTTGGAGAAGACTCTTGAGAGTCCCTTGGACTGTAAGGAGATCCAACCACTCCATTCTGAAGGAGATCAGCCCTGGGATTTCTTTGGAAGGAATGATGCTGAGGCTGAAACTCCAGTACTTTGGCCACCTCATGCGAAGAGTTGACTCATTGGAAAAGACTCTGATGCTGGGAGGGATTGGGGGCAGGAGGAGAAGGGGACGACAGAGGATGAGATGGCTGGATGGCATCACTGACTCAATGGCTGTGAGTCTGAGTGAACTCCGGGAGTTGGTGATGGACAGGGAGGCCTGGCGTGCTGCGATTCATGGGGTCACAAAGAGTCAGACACAACTGAGCGACTGATCTGATCTGATCTGATCTGTATATGATAATATATATTATATACATGTTTATATGCTCTCTAACATACTTCTTCATATAATTTCAAGTTACTGTCTAGCTTTCTTTCATTTCAACCTGAAGTAGTTGTATTAGCATTTCTTATAGGACAGGTACTCTTGCTTTCACAAATATGTGACAGTATTAATTTCTTCTTCATTCTTAAATGGTAATATTTTGAAGGACATAGAAGTCTTCTGGCAGTTTTTTTTCTTTCAGCACTTTAAACATGCCACCCCACTGCCTTTGCCCTCATGGTTTTTTATGATAAACTAGTTGTTAATCATGTTGACAATTTCATTTATGTGAATTGCTTCTCTCCTGTTGCTTTTAAAATTCTCTCTTTCTTATTAGTATTTGACAACTTGAATATATATTAGCATTTTGGCAACTTGACCCTTGTACAACAGAGGTTTGAGTTGGATTGGTCCAATTACTTGTGATTGTTTTTTTTTTTTTCAGTAGTAAGTATTACAATATTACACAATTCATGCTTGGTTGAATCTGTAGATGCAAAACTGTAGATATGGAGGAACTGTGTATACAACATCCAAACTATAAGTTATATGCAGACTTTTGACTGTACAAAGGTTCTGTGCCCCAATGTTCACATTGTTCAAGGGTCAACTGTACTATGCCTTGGTGTGGATCTTTTAAAATTTATCTTATTTGGAATTCATTAGTCTTCTCAGTTCACTTTCATGCATTGGAGAAGGAAATGGCAACCCACTCTAGTGTTCTTACCTGGAGAATCCCAGAAACAGGGGAGCCTGGTGGGCTGCTGTCCATGGGGTCGCACAGAGACAGACACTACTGAAGCAACTTAGCAGCAGCAGCAGCAGGCTTCTCAGAAGTGAAGATTTGTTTCATGAAATTTGGAAAAGTTTCTGTCTTTATTTCTTCAAGTATTCTTTCTGCTCATTTTCCTCTTTGTTCGCTTTCTGAACTTCCATAATATGTATACTGGTCCTCGATGGTGGCCCACAGATTCCTTAGGCTCTGCTCACTTTTCCTCTTTCTTTTTCTTTTTGCTCCTCAGACTGGTTAAATTCAATTTTCCTAACTTTAAATTTACTAATTCTTTTTCCTGCCTACTCAGATTTTATGATAAACTGGTTTAGTGAATTTTTCATTCAACTACTTTGCTCTTTAGCTCCAGACTTTCTATTTTATTTTTTATAATTTCTATTATTTATTGATATTCTCATTTTATTTATACAGTTTTTCTGATTTTTCTTTAGTTCTTTTTCATAGTTTCTTTTAGCTCTTTGAACATATTTTATGAATTTGAGTTAAAGTCTTCCTCAGGGATCAGATCAGATCAGATCAGTTGCTCACTCATGTCCGACTCTTTGCGACCCCATGAATCGTAATACGCCAGGCCTCCCTGTCCATCACCAACTCCCAGAGTTCACTCAGACTCAAGTCCATCACTGGATGCCATCCAGCCATCTCATCCTCCGTCATCCCCTTCTCCTCTTGCCCCTAATCCCTCCCAGCATCACAGTCTTTTCCAGTGAGTCAACTCTTCTCATGAGGTGGCCAAAGTACTGGAGTTTCAGCTTTAGCATCATTCCTTCCAAAGAAATCCCAGGGCTGATCTCCTTCAGAATGGACTGGTTGGATCTCCTTGCAGTCCAAGGGACTCTCAAGAGTCTTCTCCAACACCACAGTTCAAAAGCATCAATTCTTCAGCGCTCAGCCTTCTTCACAGTCCAACTCTCACATTCATACATGACCACAGGAAAAACCATAGCCTTGACTAGACGGACCTTTGTTGGCAAAGTAATGTCTCTGCTTTTGAATATGCTATCTAGGTTGGTCATAACTTTCCTTCCAAGGAGTAAGCATCTTTTAATTTCATGGCTGCAGTCACCATCTGTAGTGATTTTGGAGCACAGAAAAATAAAGTCTGACACTGTTTCCACTGTTTCCCCATCTATTTCCCATGAAGTGGTGGGACCGGATGCCGTGATCTTCGTTTTCTGAATGTTGAGCTTTAAGCCAACTTTTTCACTCTCCTCTTTCACTTTCATCAAGAGGCTTTTGAGTTCTTCTTCACTTTCTGCCATAAGGGTGGTGTCATCTGCATATGTGAGGTTATTGATATTTCTCCCAGCAATCTTGATTCCAGCTAGTGTTTCTTCCAGTCCAGCGTTTCCCATGATATACTCTGTATATAAGTTAAATAAACAGGGTGACAATATACAGCCTTGATGAACTCCTTTTCCTATTTCGAACCAGTCTGTTGTTCCATGTCCAGTTCTAACTGTTGCTTCCTTACCTGCATACAAATTTCTCAAGAGGCAGATCAGGTGGTCTGGTATTCCCATCTCTTTCAGAATTTTCCACAGTTTATTGTGATCCACACAGTCAAAGGCTTTGGCATAGTCAAGAAAGCAGAAATAGATGTTTTTCTGGAACTCTCTTGCTTTTTCCATGATCCAGCTGATGCTGGCAATTTAATCTCTGGTTCCTCTGCCTTTTCTAAAACCAGCTTGAACATCAACCAGCTTGAACATTTTGGAAGGAAAGTTATGACCAACTTAGATAGCATATTCAAAAGCAGAGACATTACTTTGCCAACAAAGGTTCGTCTAGTCAAGGCTATGGTTTTTCCTGTGGTCATGTATGGATGTGAGAGTTGGACTGTGAAGAAGGCTAAGCACAAAAGAATTGATGCTTTTGAACTGTGGTGTTGGAGAAGACTCTTGAGAGTCCCTTGGACTGCAAGGAGATCCAACCAGTCCATTCTGAAGGAGATCAGCCCTGGGATTTCTTTGGAAGGAATGATGCTAAAGCTGAAACTCCAGTACTTTGGCCACCTCATGCGAAGAGTTGACTCATTGGAAAAGATTGTGATGCTGGGAGGGATTGGGGGCAGGAGGAGAAGGGGACGACAGAGGATGAGATGGCTGGATGGCATCACTGACTCGATGTATGTGAGTCTCAGTGAACTCCAGGAGTTGGTGACGGACAGGGAGGCCTGGCATGTTGGGATTCATGGGGTCGCAAAGAGCGACATGACTGAGCTACTGATCTGATCTGATCTGAGGTATGTCATAGCTTTACTTCCAATGAGCAAGCATCTTTTGATTTTATGGCTACAGTCAACATCTATAGTGAGTTTGGAGCCCAAGAAGAGAAAATCTGTCAGTTTTCATTATTTCCCCATCTATTTGCCATTAAGTGATGGGAATGGATGCCATGATCTTTTCTTTTTGAACACTGAGTTTTAAGCCAACTTTTTTACTCTCCTTGTTCACTTTCTTCAAGAGGCTCTTTAGTTCATCTTTACTTTCTGCCATAAGGGTGTTGTCATCTGCGTACCTGAGGTTATTGATATTTCTCCCTGAAATTTTGATTCCAGCTTGTGCTTCATTCAGTCTGTGCATGATGTACTCTGGATATAAGTTAAATAAGCAGGGTGACAATATACAACCTTGACATACTCCTTTCCCAATTTGGAACCAGTCTACTGTCCCATGTCTGGTTCTAACTGTTGCTTCTTGACCCGCATACAGATTTCTCAGGAGGCAAGTAAGGTGGTCTGATATTCCTATCTGTTTAATAATTTTCCACAGTTAGTTGTTATCCACACAGTCAAAGGCTTTAGCATAGCCAATGAATAAGAAGTAGATGTTTTTCTGGAATTCTCTTGCTTTTTCTATGATCCAACGGATGTTGGTAATTTGGTCTCTGGTTCCTCCGCCTTTTCTAAATCCAGCTTGAACATCTGGAATTTCTTGATTCATGTAAGCTATGGTTTTTCCAGAACTCATGTATGGATGTGAGTTAGACCATAAGGAAGTCTGAGAGCCAAAGAATTGATGCTTTCAAACTGTGGTGCTGGAGGTGACTCCTGAGAATCCCTTGGACAGCAAGGAGATCAAACCAGTCAATCCTAAAGGATATCAACCCTCAATATTCAATGGAAGAATTGATGTTGAAGCCAAAGCTCCAATACTTTGGCCATGTGATGGGAAGAGCTAACTCATTAGAAAAGACCCTGCTGGGATAGATTGAGGGCAAGAAGAGAAGGGGATGACAGAGGGTGAGATGGTTGGACGGGATCACTGACTCAACGGACATGAGTTTGAGCAAACTCCGTGAGATAGTAAAGGACAGGAAGCCTGGCCTGCTGCAGTTCATAGGTTGCAAAGAGCTGGACACGACTTAGCTACTGAACAACAAAATTAAAAATGAGGGCAATCCTCCAACTTCTCATTCTCTCCTTTTCTACCTCTCCCATTCATTAAAATAAAACATAAAACTCAGCTCTGAGGTTCACTGTAAGTGAACCTCATCATATTTAGTTTGAGAAATAAAATCTATTTCTAACTTCATATGGTAATACTTGTTAACCACTAGATTTGTGGAGAACACTGACCAAATAAGAAGATAAAATGAAGAGGAAGGAACCTAAATACATTATCCTTGTGGACTATCTTTCATTAAACTATGATGTTTGACCATCAGAAGAAACCCAAGAAATGTAGTCCATTAAATACCTTTGTTTTGTTCTCCATAAAATGAGTCTAATAATTCTTTTAATTTATATTTCATTTGAACGTACTTGTTCGACTAATTGCACTCATGGAGTGTCTCTATCTCAGAACCCATTGGAGATTATTCTTTTAGTAGGCAATAACCCTGACTTAGAAGTACCAATAGCTCACTGCTATGAACAGCAAGTGTGGCAGCAGCCCACTACCTGCTCTTTGCGTCCCTTTCCATGTCTGCTTTCTCAAAAAGTGTTGTTCTTCAAACTTGGACAAATTCTTTTATTAGTTTTCTGTTCTATATAAACCAAAGGCTGGGCTACAATCTCCCAGGAAATCTGGCAATATGAGAAGCACATTCTCATGACTAGTTCCTAGCATGGGTTGGCTCAAAAATCTGCCATTCCTTGTTTTACTTTTGAGAATCTTTTCATGAGTGAACTGGCCACAGACCATTTTGCAGGAATTCACACATCCACCAAAAATTGGACTGGATCACTAAAAAGCCCAGAGTGACTTGATATTGTAAAATTTCAATATTTACTACTAAACACGCATCCTTATGCCCATTTTTGGAGTATGAACTTCAAAATTTACTGTAAAAAGAGTATGAACAAGATATTGAAATGGATGCATCCTCCAACAGTGTCACAGAATCTTAGAATAGAATCGGAAACATTTTAGATCTGGAAATTACCATCAAGGCTAAATTGAATTCCTTAATTGGTACAAATAAGAGAATTTCCTTATATAGCTTTTCATACAGCTGGCAAATATTGACACCAGGGTCATGCTCAGGTATCCATATTCTCAGTTTTGGCTCAAAACTGCTAAGTTTTGAGCCAAAGTATAGGAAATACTTTAAGGGATAAATATTTACCTCTTAGATACTGTAAGTATAGAGATGTGGCTTGTCATCTATTTTGTGGTTCCAGAGTTTCTATAGATGTGGCAGACTATTTACAGAATGAAGATAGATTTAACTCAAAATGAATCTTCTGTTCATTGCTTTTCTCAGAGCACCCAGCACCTCCTTGTTCCTCAGACTGTAAATGAGAGGGTTGAGCATGGGGGTGAAGATGGTATTGATCATGGAGAGTATTTCATCCTGTTCCAAAGTGTGAAAGGAGTGGGGAGTCATGTAGATGATCATGGCTGGCCCGTAGTAGAGGCTCACTACAGCCAAATGAGAGGAGCATACAGCCAGGGCTTTCCTCCTGCCCTCTGGTGAGTTCATGTGGAGGACTGTGAGGAAGATGAGCATGTAGGAAGCCATGATGAGCCCTAATGGAAGAAGAACAAATACAATGCAGATGACAGACACCACCATCTCATAGAGGGAAGTGTCTTCACAAGAGAGCTTTAGGACAGCAGGCATCTCACAGAAGAAGTGGTGGATCTCCCTGGAGCCACAGAAGGGGAAATGCATGGTGTAGATGGTATTGAAGAGGGAGTTCAGTGCACCTCCGCCCCAGGACACTAGAGCCATCTGCAGGCAGACTCTTGGGTTCATGATGACTGTGTATCTCAGGGGGTTGCAAATGGCCACATAGCGGTCATAAGACATAAGGGTCAAAAGGAGACACTCACCACCCCCGAGGGCAAAGAAAAAGAAAATCTGGGTTCCACAGGCAACTTTTGAGATGTTTTTCTTCCCAGAGAAAAAGTTGATGGCCATTTTTGGAAGTGTGGTAGAAATTAAGGCCAAGTCAATGAGAGAGAGATGGCTGAGCAGTATATACATGGGGGTGTGGAGGTGGGAGTCCACCCAAATCAAGAGGATTAGGATGGCATTGCCAGTGAAGGCAATGATGTAGACCAGAAGAATGGAGGTGATGAGGATGCTGATGTACTGTAGCTCTGGGAAAAGTCCCAGGAGAAAGAAATCAGTCAATGTTTCATTTTTTCCATCCATGTTCCAATCTCCAGACTAGAACTAGAGGATATGGAGGAAACAAAATTTTAAAAGTGCAATTCTGATGAAGCCCTGCCTGCCTTTTGTTTTTCTTATGACTTTACTGAAAACACTCTCTTTGAAGATCCTTCAGTGCCAAGGAAAAAAAAAAGATAAAAAATATTTGACAGCTGGGATAAAGGTATCTTATTAGAAAAGAAGCTCTCTTTTCAGGAAAATACCCTTGGTTGTGAGCTCCTGCGGCTGAAGGATGGAACATCTAAAAACTTTGGCTGCACCATTAACATGAATTTGTGGTTGATATCAACATGAACAGATCAGAGGAGGCGGGTCAAAAAGAACTGACTGTATTCTTTAGAGGATACTGATTGGTGAGAAATTCCCAGGGTTAGGACAGCCAAATATTTTTAAAATAATAAGAAAGCATATGATTCATGTTAATATTGTATGTGGGTGTGCTTCTGGTATGTAAGCATCTTTTATTGTCCTTAAACTTAGGGCAGTCTGCTATGCAAGTAGCTTTTTGTTGGAGGTATCTGTGAAGTGAAAGAGCAGGGCAGGAGTAGTATTTAGCAAGGGCTGTTGTGAAACAAGAAGGAAATGCATGAGTGGATTGGCAACATAAATCAGGTAATGAATGAAAAACAGAAGAAAAACAGAAAAATTGGAGATACTCAGCTGCTTCCTAAACCTTCAATCACAGGAGTCTATAGATGTTTGAGAGATGCTAGGATTTGCTAGGGGCTCCTTTTGCATATACATTTGAGTCAATTTTATTCAAATTTGAAAGGTCATAGTAACCTCATGCTTTACACATATGAGAATGCATTTGTCAATTTACTTATAATGAGATGTGAAAATGTTTCTCTGTGGAAAAATAGGAAGTGTTTTAAGCCCATCTGCACTCACATAGTTTCAGAAATATCTTCTTCAAAGTAAGGGTAAATAGCCTTCACAGGGTAATTGCTTCAAGCAGAGTGAAAGTGTAAATTGCTCAGTCATGTTCCTTTCTTCATGACCCCATGAACTGTAGCCAGCCAGACTCCTCTGTCCATGGAATTCTTCAGGCAAAAATACTGGAGTGGGTTGCCATTCTCTTCTCTAGGGGATCTTCCCGACGCAGGGGTCAAACCCGGGTTTCCTGCATTGCAAGCAGATTCTTTACCATCTGAGCCACCTTGTTAGATATTCTTAATCATATTTAATAAAGGAAAACCAAACAAATTTTCTAATTACAGGCACTGTTTTGAATTGAGCACACAGGTGGCTCAAAAGCATATCACGCTGATATACTGATGAATTGTTTGGCCAGTGCATCTTAAGATGTAATTTGACCACCTTTAAAGGGCCCTACACTTTCTCATTTGGTTCAGCTTCCACCGCTTCTTCTTATCTCAGCTCTAGACACATCACTCTTTTTAAAAATATGTTTGATAAAGATACATGAGTTTGCAACTCAAGATTTATAAATTTCAAGATATCTAGATGACTAGGTACAAAAATTCAGTTCATAAAATTGGGTAAATTTTGACCACATGGAAGTCCTCTTGTATGTATTCAGAACCATTTGGATGAGTGAATTTATGCTCTCATAACCCTGATTGTAAATTTGGAGCTTTCCATAGATAACATGAGATTAAATGGAAACTTTTGGACTTCTTCCCAAACCTGGGATGATGAAACATGTGAAGGGCTTGTCTCTTGTATTTTTTTTCCATCTCTGTCCTTCCCTTCCCTGACCTCATAGGCTATTCTTGGGTGCCAACAGTCAGTTCTTTGTACAATGCTTCTCTTCAGAGACATTTCATTCTTGTTATGTCTCTCTAGCCTTCAGGGCTTGGATGAGACATTTCTGTCTCTTGAGCGGGAGTTGATGAGGTAATTCCCTCTAAGATCAATTCCATTTTCAAAGTACGTTATATGCTGATGTGAGAAAAAGCTTTTGAGTCCTCTACAGAGGAGGTTTTTAAAATAAAAACATGCCTTTGAATCTTAAACACCAACTAGTATTGCAATTCTTAAGTAGAGCTGCTGCTGCTGCTAAGTCGCTTCAGTCGTGTCCGACTCTGTGCGACCCCATAGACGGCAGCCCACCAGGCTTCTCTGTCCCTGGGATTCTCCAGGCAAGAATACTGGAGCAGGTTGCCATTTCCTTCTCCAATGCATGCATGCATGCTAAGTCACTCCAGTCGTGTCCGACTCTGTGTGATCCTATGGACAGCAGCCCACCAGGCTCCTCTGTCCACGGGATTCTCTAGGCAAGAATACTGGAGTGGGTTGCCATTTCCTTCTCCATCTTAGGTAGAGAGGCAGTTTTAAATGACTTGGCACTATTCATCAACACATTTACTATCAGGGTTCTCATAAAAACTTTTTACATTTGAATAATAGGCATTTTGGTTATTTGTTCATATGTCTGCTGCTTGTCCCCAGCTTGTGAGAAATTTGACTTCCTCATTAATTTTCTTAACCTTCACTGCTAAAACATAGTGCCTGGTATACAAGACTACTTAATATGTGGAAAGGAGATAAGCAAGGAAGAGGGAAGGGGGAGACAAAGAAGCATACAAGGAAACCCAGTAGGATCAATTTCTCCTGGGAATCCCAACAGAATTGTCTTATGTAAGTAATACTTTGTTACTTCCTTTTTGAGCTGGTTGAATGTGGAGGGCCACCTACGAGGAAATTTACTCTTATTTTCTCAGAACATAAGCAGAAATTGGCATTAAATGAAGCATGATTGGTGGATGCTGGAATGCATGAGGAGGGTCTGCTATCTAATCTTCCTTGGAGGCTGATTTTCATTTGACTTGGATGGTTCAGGTTTCATCTAGCCTGACTCCCTTCATGAACAAGATGATCCCAGAATTATACTGTTTTTCACCAAAACTTAAAAAGAATAAATATGTGTATGTGCTCAGTCCTGACCGATTCTTTGTGATTCCATGGACAGTAGGCCACCAGGGTTCTCTGTCCATGGAATTTTCCAGGAAAGAGTACTCGAGTGGGTTGCAATTTCCTATCCCAAGGGATCTTCCTGATCCAGGGATTGAACCTACATCTCTTGTGTCTCCTGCAATGGCAGGTGGATTCTTTTCCACTGAAATAATTAATTTTAAATTTTCAAATAAATTCCTGGACAGGAACAAAGGCCAACACACAGGACAGATAATAAGAGCTGAAACAGTAATAGTAAATGTGACTTAAGTCTTAACTATGAGCAGGCCACAGTTTTAACAACTTTGCACTTAGTAATTGCTCTCCCAGTGTGCAGATAGGGGATTCCAGCATAGACATTACCTCACATGCCTAAGACCATGATAAACAAGCACAGAACCTTGATTTGGAGCAAGTACTCCCAGAGTCCATGTGCGGTCTCTTACCTGTGGGTGACTACCATAGCCATGCTCTTCCCTCCTTTGTCCCTTCTGTTCAGGCTGTTCAACCTCTTCAGCCCCCAGTGCACCCAGGACCAAACATAGACAATCCTGCTCCCCTGTCTCACCTTAACTGAGAACCACATCAGGAATGCAACATCTGGGGTGGTGCTGAAGGAGGGAGATGGAGCAAGAGTAAAAGGACATGGCCCAGTGGCCTTTTCTCTGTTGCCCCCAAGGCTTGTCTTCAGCCCAGGCCCTGGTACAGGTAAGGCCACTAGCCTCAATTTAGCTCTTTACTTCTTCCATATAAAACTACTGGCTCTACTCAGATTATGTGTCCAGGATTCCCCAATTGTAGATTTCAGGGCCAGTGAAGATGAAACATTTATTAACTGCTGAAGGGAGGTATAGTTAATGCACACTGAAGAAATGACCTGGACGTTGGCTTTACATCATACTGGGCAAACACCAGATTATTAGTCCCAACACACCAGGCAATTGATAAACCTTCTTACGCTCAGTCATCATTGACCTTGGAAAATTGGCTTACCCCATGGGAATCAGATCTATTCTTTGTGTTTAGATTCATCCGTGTGATTGGCTTGATATTCATGGAGGAAAACACAGCCCAACCAATGGAAAACACAGCTCAACCAAAGGAAAACACAGCCCAACATTGCAGTGGGCTGTGATCTGCCAGGACATGAGAAATAAGTACATGAGAAATAAGGACAGTGCATCTGTCAGGGGAAATGCCTGATGAAATCAGTGTCTGCCATTATGTAACTGCTCTGGGGACTCCCTCAGGTCTTAGCCATTGGGAAATCTGCCACAAGAGTTTAATTAATTCTATTCCCCCAGAGTTACTTAAATTTCCTCCAGATTCCAGAGTAACTGTCTGATCAATTAGGAGAGACTTTAGAATGTACACAGGAAAAATAGAAGGTGTACAAATTTCTGCTTGAGTCTCTGCCTTCACTTCTTTTGGATACATATCTAGAAGTAAAATTTCTGGCTCATATGGTAGTTCTTTGTTTAATTTTTTGAAGAATTTCTATACTATGTTTGACAGCAGCTGGACCATTTTACATTCCCAAAAGAAATGCACAGTATTTCAATTTCTCCACAATCTTGCCAGCACTTATTTTCAGTGTGTGCATAAGTGTGTGTTTGTGTGTGTGTTTTACCATGGTCATCCTAATTGGTGTGAACTAGCATCTAGTTGTGGTTTAATTTGAGTTTCCTTAAAGACTAGTGACATCTACTCTCTGCATCTATCAGGCATCCATCTGTCTTGGAATTCCAGCTTCCAGAACTGTGAGGAATAAATTTCTGTTCTTTATAAGTCACCAAGTTTATGGTATTCTGTTATACAATGTATACTAAAACAATGCCTTGTCAGATAAATGACTTGCAAATATTTTTTACTGTTTTGAGCATTGTATTCTGAGGTTGAATGGTATGATCATTTTAACAATATTATGTCTTCCAATTCAAGACCATTAGATATCATTCAATTTCTTTGAATCATCTTGAATTTCCTTCATTAATGTTTCAGTTTTCAGAGTATAAGTCTTCTATCTATTTGATTAAATGTATTTTTAGGGCTGCTTTTTTTTTCATGCAACTTTAAATGGGATTTAAAAAAAACATTCTCTTCCTGATATTTCATTATTATTATATAGAAACACAGCAGAATTTTGTATTTTAATATCATGCAAATTTACTGAATTCCTTGATTAGTTCTTTAGGGTTCTCTGTATAAAGTATCGTGGCATCTGCATCCAGTGACAGTTTTACCTCTTTGTTTCCAATTTGAAGAACGTTTATTTGTTTTCCTTAGCTGATTTCTGTGACTAGGAGTTCCAACACTATGTTAAATAAATGTGGTGAGAGTGAGCATCTTTGTCTTGTTCCTATACTTATTAGGAAAGTTTTCAGCTTTTCCAAGCTTATTATGTTAACTGTGGGTTTATCATAATTGGTTTTTATTATATTGGCATATGACCTCTCCTACCACTTCATTGCAAATAGATGGGGAAAAAGTGGAAACAGGGACAGATTTTATTTTCTTGCATTCCAAAATCATTGCAGATGGTGGCTGCAGCCATGAAATTAAAAGATGCTTGCTCCTTGAAATAAAAGCTTTGACAAACTGAGATGGCATGTTAAAAAGAGAGGCATCACTTTGCTGACAAAGGTCCATAAAGTCAAAGCTATGGTTTCTCCAGTGGTCATGTATGGATGTGATATTTGAACCAGAGAGAAAGCTGAGCACTGAAGAATTAATACTTTCGAACTGTGGTGCTGGAGAAGACTCTTGAGAGTCCCTTGGACTGCAAGGAGATCAAACCAGTCCATCCTAAAGGTTATCAACCCTGAATATTCATTGGAAGAACTGATGCTGAAGCTCCAATATTTTGGCCACATGATACGAAGTGCCGATTCACTGGAAAAGACCCTGATGCTGAGAAAAATTGAGGACAAGAGGAGAAGGGGGTGACAGAAGATGAGATGGTTGGGTGGCATCACTGACTCAATGGACATGAGTTTGAGCAAACTCAGGGAGATAGTGAAAGACAGGGAAACTTGCTGTGCTGCAGTTCATGGGGTCACAGAGAGTCAGACACGACTTGGCGACTGAACAATAACAATGACCTGTCTATGTCCACTTTCATGTGAGTTTTTATCATGAATGTTAACTTTTGTCAAGTGCTGTTTTTGTATTTTTGAGATAATCATGTGGTTTTTGTCCTTTTGTTGATGTGGTGTATCACATGGATTAATTTATGTTGAACCATTGTGTGACCCTGGAATGAATCCAACTTGACATGGTATTGATCCTTTTAATGTATTGTTGGATTTGGTTTACTAATATTTTGAGAATTAAAAAAAATTAATTAATTTATTTTAATTGGGGGCTAATTACAATATTGTAGTGGTTTTTGCCATACATTGACATGAATCAGCCATGGGTGTACATGTATTCCCCATGCTGAACCCTCTTCCCACCTCCCTCCCCATCCCATCACTCAGGGTCATCCCAGTACACTGGCCCTGAGCACCCTTTCTCATGCATTGAAGCTGGACTGGCGATCTATCTCACATATGGTAATATATGTGTTTTAATGCTATTCTCTCATACCATCCCACCCTTGCTTTCTCCCACAGAGTCCAAAAGTCTGTTTATATCTGTGTCTCTTTTGCTGTCTCACAGATAGGGTCATCGTTATCATCTTTCTAAATTCCATATATATGCATTAATATACTGTATTGGTGTTTTTTTGTTCTGACTTACTTCACTCTGTATAACAGGTTCCAGTTTCATCCACCTCATTAGAACTGATTCAAATTCACTCTTTTTAATAGCTGAGTAGTATTCAGAAAACTAAGATCATGGCATCTGGTCCTGTCACTTCATGAGAAATAGATGGGGAAACAGTGGAAACAGTGTCAGACTTTATTTTTTGGGGCTCCAAAATCACTGCAGATGATGACTGCAGCCATGAAATTAAAAGATGCTTACTCCTTGGAAGGAAAGTTATGACCAACCTAGATAGTATATTCAAAAGCAGAGACCTTTGCCAACAAAGGTCCGTCTAGTCAACTATGGTTTTTCCAGTAGTCATGTATGGATGTGAGAGTTGGACTGTGAAGAAAGCTGAGCACCAAAGAATTGATGCTTTTGAATTGTGGTGTTGGAAAAGACTCTTGAGAGTCCTTTGGATTGCAAGGAGATCCAACCAGTCCATCCTAAAGGAGATCAGTCCTGGGCGTTCTTTGGAAGGACTGATGCTAAAGCTGAAACTCCAATACTTTGGCCATCTCATGCGAAGAGTTGACTCATTGGAAAAGACTCTGATGCTGGGAGGGATTGGGGGCAGGAGGAGACAGGGATGACAGAGGATGAGATGGCTGGATGGCATCACCGACTCGATGGACATGAGTTAGGGTGAACTCTGGGAGTTGGTGATGGACAGGGACGCCTGGCATGCTGCAATTCATGGGGTCACAAAGAATCAGACACGACTGAGTGACTGAACTGAACTGAACTGAATATTACATTATGTATTATCCATTCGTCTACTAATGGACATCTAGTTTGCTTTCATGTCTTAGTTATTGTAAACGGTGCTGTGATGAACATTGGGGTACACGTGTCTCTTTCAGTTCTGGTTTCCTCGGTGTATGTATGCCCAGCAGTGGGATTGCTGGGTTGTATGGTAGTTCTATTTCCAGTTTTTAAAGGAATCTCCACACTTTTCTCCATAGCGGCTGTACTAGTTTGCATTCCCACCAACAGTGTAAGAGGGTTCCCTTTTCTCCACACCCTCTCCAGGATTTAGTGTTTGTAGACTTTTTGATAGCAGCCATTCTGACCGGAGTGAGATGGTACCTCATTGTGGTTTTGATTTGCATTTCTCTGATAATAAGTGATGTTGAGCAACTTTTCATGTGTTTGTTAGCCATCTATATGTCTTCTTTGGAGAAATGTCTGTTTAGTTCTTTGGCCCATTTTTTTGATTGGGTCATTTATTTTTCTGGAATTGAGCTGCAGGAGCTGCTTGTATATTTTTGAGTTTAATTCTTATTTTCTCCCATTCTGAAGTCTGTCTTTTCACATTGCTTATAGTTTTCTTCATTGTGCAAAAGCTTTTAAGTTTAATTAGGTCCCATTTGTTTACTTTTTCTTATATTTCCATTACTCTGGGAGGTGGGTCATAGAGGATCCTGCTGTGATCTATGTCAGAAAGTGTTTTGCCTATATTTTACCCTAGGAGTTTTATAGAATTTTTGCATCTGTATTCCTCAAAGATACTGTCCTATAATTTTCTGTTTTTGTTTTTGGTAATACTCATACTTTGTCTGGTTCAGGTATCAGGGTAATGGTGGCCTTGTAGAATGAATTTGGGATTATTCCTTCCTCTTCAATATTTTGTAATAGCTTGAGCAGGATAGGTATAGTTCTTTTTTACACATTTAGTAGAATTTCCCTGTAAAGCTGTTCAGTCCTAGACTTCTGCTTGCTGGGAGGTTTATGTTGTCCTTTATTTATTATTTTTAAGTACAAACTCAGTTTTACTAATAATCAGTGTGTTCATATTGTCTGTATCTTAACTCAGTCTTGACAAACTGAGTATTTCTTGAAATTTGTGCATTTCTTCTAAGCTGCCCAATTTATTGGCATATAATTTATGATCTTAGAGAAGTTTCCATGTACACTTTATGTTAGTTTTATTATTTTTTTATTTTATTATTATTATTATTTTTATTTTACTTTACAATATTGTTTTGGTTTTGCCATACATCAACATGCATCTGCCACGGGTGTATACATGTTCCCCATTCTGAACCCCCCTCCCACCTCCCTCCCCATACCATCCCTCTGGGTCATCCCAGTGCACCAGCCCCAAGCTTCCTGTATCCTGCATCGAACCTGGACTGATGATTCGTTTCTTATATGATATTATACATGTTTATAAGCAAGGTGAAAAGACAGCCTTCAGAATGGGAGAAAATAATAGCAAATGAAGCAACTGACAAACAACTAATCTCAAAAATATATAAGCAACTCCTGCAGCTCAATTCCAGAAAAATAAACCTAGATGTTCATGTACCCTTTAAAAGAATGTGTATTCTGTTGTTTTTGAAATCAATGTTCTGTAGGATATCAGTTAACAGCAACTGCTTAGGTCCAATTGTATCATTTTAAGACCTCTAACTGTTGTCTTGTTGATTTTTTGTCTGGGTCTGTCCATTGATGTCAATGAGCTGTTCAGTTCATTTCAGTTCAGTTCAGTCGCTCAGTCGTGTCCGACTCTTTGCGACCCCGTGAATCGCAGCACGCCAGGCCTCCCTGTCCATCACCAACTCCCAGAGTTCACTCAGACTCACGTCCATCGAGTCAGTGATGCCATCCAGCCATCTCATCCTCTGTCGTCCCCTTCTCCTCCTGCCCCTAATCCCTTCCACCATCTACTATTATGGTATTATCATCAATTTCTTCCTTAATGTCTGTTAGTGTTTGCTTTTTGCGTTTAGGTGATCCTGTATTGGGTGTGTATATGTTAATGAGTGCCATGTCCTTTTCTTGCATGGATCCTTTCATCAGGATATTTTATAATACCTTTCTTTGTCTTTTGTTGTAATCTTTGTTTTAAAGTTCATTTGGTCTGTATGAGTATTTCTAGTCCCATTTTCTTGTCATTTCTGTTTGTATGAAATATCTTTTTCCATCCCCTACCTTCCAGTCTCTGTGTTTTTTTTTTTTTTTTTTGCACTTTATTTTTTTATTGTATTTTTTAACTTTACAATATTGTATAGGTTTTGCCATATGTCAACATGAATCCGCCATAGGTATACACGTGTTCCATCACTCATTATCAGAGAAATGCAAATCAAAACCACAATGAGGTACCATTTCACGCCAGTCAGAATGGCTGTGATCAAAAAGTCTACAAGCAATAAATTCTGGAGAGGGTGTGGAGAAAAGGGAACCCTCTTACACTCTTGGTGGGAATGCAAACTAGTACAGCCACTATGGAGAACAGTGTGGAGATTCCTTAAAAAACTGGAAATAGAACTGCCTTATGACCCAGCAATCCCACTGCTGGGCATACACACCAAGGAAACCAGAATTGAAAGAGACATGGGTACCCCAAAGTTCATCGCAGCACTGTTTATAATAGCCAGGACATGGAAGCAACCTAGATGTCCATCAGCAGATTAATGGATAAGAAAGCTGTGGTAGGGGGGAGGAGCCAAGATGGCGGAGGAGTAGGACAGGGAGAACACTTTCTCCCCCACAAATTCATCAAAAGAGCATTTAAACGTCGAGTAAATTCCACAAAACAACTTCTGAATGCCGGCAGAGGACATCAGGCACCCAGAAAAGCAACCCAACTCTTCGAAAGGAGGTAGGAAAAAATATTAAAAACAAAAAAAAGAGACAAAAGAGGGAGGGACGGAGTTCCGTCCCGGGAAGGGAATCTTAAAAAGAGAGAAGTTTCCAAACATCAGGAAACCTTCTCACTGCCGAATCTGTGCCGAGCTTTGGAAGCACAGAGGGCAACATAACAGGGAGAAAAAATAAATAAACAATTTAAAACTCACAGATTGCGAGCCCTACGGTAACTCCCCCAGCAGAGAAGCAGCGCAGACGCCTGCATCCGCCATTAGCAAACCGGGGCTGGGCAGGGAGGCACGGCGCGGGCTGCATCGCTGAGAGTAAGAATCTGGCCTGAATACCCTGAGCGCTATCTGAGCGAAATAATTTGGGCTAGCAAACCAGACTGTGGGATACCTACCACGCGAAAAGCCAGCCCTAACCTAAGACCGCCAGGCCCGCGCACGGAACAAAGGACTGAACAGAGATAGCCGGCTGCAGACCTTACCCCTCCGGTGACAGGCAGCCAGAGCCGGAAGGGGGCAATCGCAGCCCCAGAGAGACATTATCTATAAAATTGTAAGCAGGCTTCTTTGCTAACTAAAACTTCTTGGGGGTCTGGACGGTCAACATCTGCCTGAGAAGGTGCGCCGGTTTTACATCCAGATAACCGAGTGGCGGGGAGGCGATAAGTCGCAGCATTGGCGCTCGCCTGGGAAGAGCAAATTGGCGCTCGGACCTGGGAAGAGCACAAAACGCAGGCCCAACTGAGTCTGCGCCTCTGAGGACTACCCGAGTGCCTGAACCTGAGCGGCTTGGACCTGGGAGGTGCATGCAGCCCAGGGCCAGCCTCGGATTGTTCCCGGCGGAACAACCTAGAGTCCGAGCAGTGTGGACAGGGAGGCTACACGCGCCTTGAGCGGGGGCAGACCCAGGGTGGCTGAGGCACTGCGAGCGCACGCCAGTGTTATTTGTTTGCAGCATCTCTCCCTCCCTCCCCACAGGGCGACTGAACAAGTAAGCCTAAAAAAAAAAAAAAAAAAAAAAAGTGTCCTCCACCGTGCCCTTTGAGTCAGGGCGGAAACCAGATACTGAAGAGACTAGCAAACAGAAGAAGATATAACAGAGGGAAACGCCTTGGAAGCTACAGGCAATAGATCAAACCCCTGTGGTTACTACAGACTACATAGGAAGGGGCCTATAGATCTTGAGAAATATAAATCTGACCAAGGAACTAGCCAAAAATGAACTGAACCCACAACACCCACACACACACAAAAAAAGTCCTAGATATATTTTTATTATTTTTACGATCATTCTTTCTTTTTTTTTTAATTAAAAAAAAATAAATTTTAAGTCCTCTATTGTTCCTTTAATTTTCACCTTTATATCCTATTACTTTGCAAAAAAAAAAAAAAAGACCCTATTTTTTTCTTCTTCAGCAAACTTCATATATATATATTTTATAATTTTTTGACCTTGTTTTTTTTTGTTTGTTTTTGTTTTTTTCTTCTTTTCTTTAACATTGTATTTTTGAAATTCTAAACTCTACTCTAGATTTTTAATTTTCGCTTTTTGGTATATGTTATCAATTTTGTACCTATAGTTTTTTTTTATATAATTTCTGTGACTTTTTTTTTCTTCTTCTTCTTCTCTGTTTCTTTCTCTTCTTCTTTTATATAACATTGTATATCTGAAATTCCAAACTTTACTCTAGATTTTTAATTTATGCTTTTTGGTATTTGATATCAATTTTGTACCTGTATTTTCTTTATAATTTTTGTGACATTGTTCGTATTTGTTTGTTTGTTTTCTCTCTTTATTTTTCTTCTTCTTTTTTTTTTTTTTTTTAACATTGTATTTTTGAAATTCCAAACTCTACTCTAGATTTTTAATTTTTGCTTTCTGGTATTAGTTATCAATTTTGTACTTGTACTTTCTTTATAATTTTCGCGACCTTGTTTGTTTTTGTTTGTTCGTTTTTTCTCTCTTTCTTTTCCTTCTTCTTTTCTTTAACATCGTATTTTTGAAATTCCAAACTCTACTCTAGATTTTTAATTTTCGCTTTCTGGTATTAGTTATCAATTTTGTACCTGTACTTTCTCTATAATTTTCGCGACTTTGTTTGTTTTTGTTTGTTCGTTCTTTCTCTCTTTCTTTTCCTTCTTCTTTTCTTTAACATCGTATTTTTGAAATTCCAAACTCTACTCTAGATTTTTAATTTTTGCTTTTATGTATTTGTTACCAATTTTGTACCTATAAGGACCCAATCTTCAGGACCCATTTTTCACTAGGGAGTGAGATTACTGGCTTGACTGCTCTCTCTCCCTTTGGACCCTCCTTTTTCTCCACCAGGTCGCCTGTGTCTCCTCCCTAACCCCTCTCTACTCTACCCAACTCTGTGAATTTCTGTGTGTTCCAGACGGTGGAGAACACTTAGGGAACTGATTACTGGCTGGATCTGTCTCCCTCCTTTTCATTCCCCCCTTTTATCCTTCTGGCCACCTCTGTTACCTTCCTCCTTCTTCTCTTCTCTGTATAACCCCGTGAACATCTCTGAGTGGTCCAGTTGTGGAGTGCACATAAGGAAGAGACTACTGGCTAGCCCACTCTCTCCACTATTGATTTACCTCATCTCATTTGGGTCACCTCTAACTCCCTCCTCCCTCTTCTCTTCTCCATGTAACCCTGTGAACCTCTCTGAGTGACCCTCACTGTAGAGAAACTTATCATCTTTAATGTAGATGTTTTATCAATGGTGCTGTATAGAAGGAGAAGTTTTGAAACTACTGTAAAAATAAGACCGATAATCGGAAGCAGGAGACTTAAGTCCAAACCCTGACTCCAGGGAACTCCTGACTCCAAGGAACATTCATTGACAGGAGCTCACCAAATGCCTCCATACCGACACTGAAACCAAGCACCACACAAGGGCCAATAAGTTCCAGGGCAAGACATACCAAGCAAATTCTCCAGCAACAAAGGAACACAGCCCTGAGCTTCAAGATACAGGCTGCCCAAAGTCACCCCAAAACTATAGACATCTCATAACTCATTACTGGACATTTCATTGCACTCCAGAGAGAAGAAATACAGCTCCACCCACCAGAACACCGACACAAGCTTCCCTAACCAGGAAACCTTGACAAGCCACCTGTACAAACCCACACACAGTGAGGAAACGCCACAATAAAGAGAACTCCACAAACTGCCAGAATACAGAAAGGACACCCCAAACTCAGCAATTTAAACAAGATGAAGAGACAGAGGAATACTCAGCAGATAAAGGAACAGGATAAATGCCCACCAAACCAAACAAAAGAGGAAGAGATAGGGAATCTACCTGATAAAGAATTCCGAATAATGATAGTGAAATTGATCCAAAATCTTGAAACTAAAATGGAATCACAGATAAATAGCCTGGAGACAAGGATTGAGAAGATGCAAGAAAGGTTTAACAAGGACCTAGAGGAAATAAAAAAGAGTCAATATATAACGAATAATGCAATAAGTGAAATTAAAAACACTCTGGAGGCAACAAATAGTAGAATAACAGAGGCAGAAGACAGGATTAGTGAATTAGAAGATAGAATGGTAGAAATAAATGAATCAGAGAGGATAAAAGAAAAACGAATTAAAAGAAATGAGGACAATCTCAGAGACCTCCAGGACAATATTAAACGCTACAACATTCGAATCATAGGGGTTCCAGAAGAAGAAGACAAAAAGAAAGACCATGAGAAAATACTTGAGGAGATAATAGTGGAAAACTTCCCTAAAATGGGGAAGGAAATAATCACCCAAGTCCAAGAAACCCAGAGAGTACCAAACAGGATAAACCCAAGGAGAAACACCCCAAGACACATATTAATCAAATTAACAAAGATCAAACACAAAGAACAAATATTAAAAGCAGCAAGGGAAAAACAACAAATAACACACAAGGGAATTCCCATAAGGATAACAGCTGATCTTTCAATAGAAACTCTTCAAGCCAGGAGGGAATGGCAAGACATACTTAAAATGATGAAAGAAAATAACCTACAGCCCAGATTATTGTACCCAGCAAGGATCTCATTCAAGTATGAAGGAGAAATCAAAAGCTTTTCAGACAAGCAAAAGCTGAGAGAATTCTGCACCACCAAACCAGCTCTCCAACAAATACTAAAGGATATTCTCTAGACAGGAAACACAAAAACGGTGTATAAACTCGAACCCAAAACAATAAAGTAAATGGCAACGGGAACATACTTATCAGTAATTACCTTAAATGTAAATGGGTTGAATGCCCCAACCAAAAGACAAAGACTGGCTGAATGGATACAAAAACAAGACCCCTACATATGTTGTCTACAAGAGGCCCACCTCAAAACAGGGGACACATACAGACTGAAAGTGAAGGGCTGGAAAAAGATTTTCCATGCAAATAGGGACCAAAAGAAAGCAGGAGTAGCAATACTCATATCAGATAAAATAGACTTTAAAACAAAGGCTGTGAAAAGAGACAAAGAAGGTCACTACATAATGATCAAAGGATCAATCCAAGAAGAAGATATAACAATTATAAATATATATGCACCCAACACGGGAGCACCACAGTACGTAAGACAAATGCTAACAAGTATGAAAGGAGAAATTAACAATAACACAATAATAGTGAGAGACTTTAATACCCCACTTACACCTATGGATAGATCAACTAAACAGAAAATTAACAAGGAAACACAAACTTTAAACGATACAATAGACCAGTTAGACCTAATTGATATCTATAGGTCATTTCATCCCAAAACAATGAATTTCACCTTTTTCTCAAGCGCACATGGAACCTTCTCCAGGATAGATCACATCCTGGGCCATAAAGCTAGCCTTGGTAAATTCAAAAAAATAGAAATCATTCCAAGCATTTTTTCTGACCACAATGCAGTAAGATTAGATCTCAATTACAGGAGAAAAACTATTAAAAATTCCAACATATGGAGGCTGAACAACACGCTGCTGAATAACCAACAAATCACAGAAGAAATCAAAAAAGAAATCAAAATTTGCATAGAAACGAATGAAAATGAAAACACAACAACCCAAAACCTGTGGGACACGGTAAAAGCAGTCCTAAGGGGAAAGTTCATAGCAATACAGGCACACCTCAAGAAACAAGAAAAAAGTCAAATAAATAACCTAACTCTACACCTAAAGCAACTAGAAAAGGAAGAAATGAAGAACCCCAGGGTTAGTAGAAGGAAAGAAATCTTAAAAATTAGAGCAGAAATAAATGCAAAAGAAACAAAAGAGACCATAGCAAAAATCAACAAAACCAAAAGCTGGTTCTTTGAAAGGATAAATAAAATTGACAAACCATTAGCCAGACTCATCAAGAAACAAAGGGAGAAAAATCAAATCAACAAAATTAGAAACGAAAATGGAGAGATCACAACAGACAACACAGAAATACAAAGGATCATAAGAGACTACTATCAACAATTATATGCCAATAAAATGGACAACGTGGAAGAAATGGACAAATTCTTAGAAAAGTACAACTTTCCAAAACTGGACCAGGAAGAAATAGAAAATCTTAACAGACCCATCACAACCATGGAAATTGAAACTGTAATCAAAAATCTTCCAGCAAACAAAAGCCCCGGTCCAGACGGCTTCACAGCTGAATTCTACCAAAAATTTAGAGAAGAGCTAACACCTATCCTGCTCAAACTCTTCCAGAAAATTGCAGAGGAAGGTAAACTTCCAAACTCATTCTATGAGGCCACCATCACCCTAATACCAAAACCTGACAAAGATCCCACAAAAAAAGAAAACTACAGGCCAATATCACTGATGAACATAGATGCAAAAATCCTTAACAAAATTCTAGCAATCAGAATCCAACAACACATTAAAAAGATCATACACCATGATCAAGTGGGCTTTATCCCAGGGATGCAAGGATTCTTCAATATCCGCAAATCAATCAATGTAATACACCACATTAACAAATTGAAAAATAAAAACCATATGATTATCTCAATAGATGCAGAGAAAGCCTTTGACAAAATTCAACATCCATTTATGATAAAAACTCTCCAGAAAGCAGGAATAGAAGGAACATACCTCAACATAATAAAAGCTATATATGACAAACCCACAGCAAACATTATCCTCAATGGTGAAAAATTGAAAGCATTTCCTCTAAAGTCAGGAACAAGACAAGGGTGCCCACTTTCACCATTACTATTCAACATAGTTTTGGAAGTTTTGGCCACAGCAATCAGAGCAGAAAAAGAAATAAAAGGAATCCAAATTGGAAAGGAAGAAGTAAAACTCTCACTATTTGCAGATGACATGATCCTCTACATAGAAAACCCTAAAGAGTCCACCAGAAAATTACTAGAAATAATCAATGACTACAGTAAAGTTGCAGGATATAAAATCAACACACAGAAATCCCTTGCATTCCTATACACTAATAATGAGAAAACAGAAAGAGAAATTAAGGAAACAATTCCATTCACCATTGCAACGGAAAGAATAAAATACTTAAGAATATATCTACCTAAAGAAACTAAAGACCTATATATAGAAAACTATAAAACACTGGTGAAAGAAATCAAAGAGGACACTAATAGATGGAGAAATATACCATGTTCATGGATTGGAAGAATCAATATAGTGAAAATGAGTATACTACCCAAAGCAATTTATAGATTCAACGCAATCCCTATCAAGCTACCAACAGTATTCTTCACAGAGCTAGAACAAATAATTTCACAATTTATATGGAAATACAAAAAACCTCGAATAGCCAAAGCGATCTTGAGAAAGAAGAATGGAACTGGAGGAATCAACCTACCTGACTTCAGGCTCTACTACAAAGCCACAGTTATCAAGACAGTATGGTACTGGCACAAAGACAGAAATATTGATCAATGGAATAAAATAGAAAGCCCAGAGATAAATCCACGCACATATGGACACCTTATCTTCGACAAAGGAGGCAAGAATATACAATGGATTAAAGACAATCTCTTTAACAAGTGGTGCTGGGAAATCTGGTCAACCACTTGTAAAAGAATGAAACTGGACCACTTTCTAACACCATACACAAAAATAAACTCAAAATGGATTAAAGATCTAAACGTAAGACCAGAAACTATAAAACTCCTAGAGGAGAACATAGGCAAAACACTCTCCGACATACATCACAGCAGGATCCTCTATGACCCACCTCCCAGAATATTGGAAATAAAAGCAAAAATAAACAAATGGGACCTAATTAACCTTAAAAGCTTCTGCACATCAAAGGAAACTATTAGCAAGGTGAAAAGACAGCCTTCAGAATGGGAGAAAATAATAGCAAATGAAGCAACCGACAAACAACTAATCTCAAAAATATACAAGCAACTCCTACAGCTCAACTCCAGAAAAATAAACGACCCAATCAAAAAATGGGCCAAAGAACTAAATAGACATTTCTCCAAAAAAGACATACAGATGGCTAACAAACACATGAAAAGATGCTCAACATCACTCATTATCAGAGAAATGCAAATCAAAACCACTATGAGGTACCATTTCACACCAGTCAGAATGGCTGCGATCCAAAAGTCTACAAATAATAAATGCTGGAGAGGGTGTGGAGAAAAGGGAACCCTCTTACACTGTTGGTGGGAATGCAAACTAGTACAGCCACTATGGAGAACAGTGTGGAGATTCCTTAAAAAACTGGAAACAGAACTGCCTTATGATCCAGCAATCCCACTGCTGGGCATACACACTGAGAAAACCAGAAGGGAAAGAGACACATGTACCCCAATGTTCATCGCAGCACTGTTTATAATAGCCAAGACATGGAAGCAACCTAGATGTCCATCAGCAGATGAATGGATAAGAAAGCTGTGGTACATATACACAATGGAGTATTACTCAGCCATTAAAAAGAATACATTTGAATCAGTTCTAATGAGGTGGATGAAACTGGAGCCTATTATACAGAGTGAAGTAAGCCAGAAGGAAAAACATAAATACAGTATACTAACGCATATATATGGAATTTAGAAAGATGGTAACAATAACCCGGTGTACGAGACAGCAAAAGAGACACTGATATATAGAACAGTCTTATGGACTCTGTGGGAGAGGGAGAGGGAGAGGGTGGGAAGATTTGGGAGAATGGCAATGAAACATGTAAAATATCATGTAGGAAACGAGTTGCCTGTCCAGGTTCGATGCATGATGCTGGATGCTTGGGGCTGGTGCACTGGGACGGCCCAGAGGGATGGTATGGGGAGGGAGGAGGGAGGAGGGTTCGGGATGGGGAACACATGTATACCTGTGGCAGATTCATTTTGATATTTGGCAAAACTAATACAATTATGTAAAGTTTAAAAATAAAATAAAATTAGAGAAAAAAAATAAATAAAAAAAAAAAAAAAAAAGAAAGCTGTGGTACATATACACAATGGAGTATTACTCAGCCATTAAAAATAATAAATTTGAATCAGTTCTAATGAGGTGGATGAAACTGGAGCCTATTATACATTTTATTTTATTTTTTTTAAATTTTATTTTATTTTTAAACTTTACAATATTGTATTGGTTTTGCCAAATATCTAAATGAATCCACCACAGGTATAATGTGTTCCCCATCCTGAACCTTCCTCCCTCCTCCCTCCCCATACCATCCCTCTGGATCGTCCCAGTGCATCAGCCCCAAGCATCCAGTATCATGTATCGAACCTGGACTGGCGTCTCGTTTCATATATGATATTATACGTATTTCAATGCCATTCTCCCAAATCATCCCACCCTCTCCCTCTCCCATAGAGTCCAAAAGACTGTTCTATACATCCGTGTCTCTTTTGCTGTCTCATATACAGGGTTATTGTTACCATCTTTCTAAATTCCATATATGTGCGTTAGTAAACTGTATTGGTGTTTTTCTTTCTGGCTTACTTCACTCTGTATAGCCTATTATATAGAGTGAAGTAAGCCAGAAAGAAAAACACCAATACAGTATACTAACGCACATATATGGAATTTAGAAAGATGATTTTTTGTTTTTAATCCAATCAACCACCTACATCTTTAGATTGGAGGATTTAGTCCATTGACATTTTCTTTTAGGATAGTTTTATTATTACTGAATTCTTTTAGTTTTTGCTTGTCTGAGAAGTTATTTATCTCTTCTTCTAAATGGTAATCTTGCTGAGTAGAGTATCCAAGTTTCAGATTTTTGTGTTTTTTTTTGTTGTTGTTGTTTGTTTCTTTTAGCACTTTGACTATGTCATGTCACTCTTTTCTGGTCTTCATGGTTTCTGCAGAGAAATCAACTGATAGCCTTATGGGGATTTCCTTTGTATGTGGCTCTTTGTTTTTCTCTTTCTGCCTTCAGAAAATTCTTTTTATCTTTAACCTTTGCTGTCTTAATTATTATATGTCTTGATGTGCTGTTTGGGTTCCTCTTATTTGGAATCCTCTGTGCTTCTTGTATCTGGATATCTGATTCCTTGTTTAGGTTTAGGAAGTTTTCAGTCATAATTTCTTCAAATACATTTTCAATACCCTTCTTTCTCTTCTCCTTCAGGGATCTCTGATCTGAATGTTGGCATGTTTAATGTTATTACATAGATCTTATATATTGGTTTCATTTTAAAAAATGTGTTCCTCTGTCTGCTGCTCTAATGAGGTGATTTCCATTAATCTACTTACATATCACTTGTGTGTTCTTCTATGTCATTTAGTTTTCTATTCATTCCTTCTATGGTGCTTTTAATCTCAGATGTTGAATTATCTATTTTTGCTTGGGTCTTCTTTTTTTTAATTTAATTTTTAATTTTTCACTTGTTATTCTATCTTTTTGTTATTCATTTTATTTTTTTCAATTTTTAATTGAAGGATAATTGCTTTACAATATTGTGTTGGTTTCTGCCATAGGTCAACATGAATCAGCCATAAGTGTGCATATGTCCCCTCCCTTTTGGACCTCTCTCCCAGCTCCCACCCCATCCCACCTCTCAAAACTGTCACGGAGCCCTGGTTTGAGTTTCCTGAATCATACAGCAAATTTCCACAGGCTATATATTGAATTGGAGGAAAATTGCTCTATGATGTTGTTTTGGTTTCTGACATACAACAACATGACTCAGCTCATACTCTTGAGCCTCCTTCCTCTCCCCTCATCCCAACCCTCTAGGTCATCATAGAATGCCAGACTGGGCTCCCTGTGTTATATGGCAACTTCTCACCAGCTGTCTATTTTGCACATCAGTGTGTATATGTCAATGCTACTTTCTCCATTTGTTCTACTCTCTCCTTACTCCACTGTGTCCACAAGTCTGTTCTCTATAGCTTTTCCATTCCTTCCCTGCAAATACATTCATCAATGCCATTTTCTAGATTTCATATTATGTGTTAATATATGATATTTGTTTTTCTCTTTCTGACTTACTTCACTCTGTATAACAGGCTGTAGGTTTATCCACCTCACTAGAACTGACTCAAATTCATTTCTTTTTTATGGCTGAGCAATATTTCACTGAATATATGTACCGCATGTTCTTTATCCATTCATCTGTTGATGGATATCTAGGTTGCTTCTGTGTCCTGGCTACTGTAAATAGTGCTGCAATGAACCTTTGGGTACATGTGCCTTTTATAATTGTAGTTGGGCCTTCTTTATACTTTCTAGTTCTTTGTTAAAATGGTCAGTGTTTAGATCAATTCTCTCTCCTGATTCAGTTAATATTTTTTTTATTACCAATAAATAAAATTCTTTCCCTGTTACATTGCTTACTGTTTCATTATTTTCATGACTTTTGTCTTGCACTTTTGATTGAAAATCAAAAAGTAACTGGCTTCTATACCCGTGCTGGATTCATGTTGATGTATGGCAAAACCAATACAATATTGTCAAGTAGTTAGCCTCCAATTAAAATAAATAAATTTATATTTAAGCAAAACAAAACAAAGTAACTGGCTTTTTGTTTTACTCAACATTCTCTGTCTCTATGAATTTGGGAGAAAAAGTTGTCTTTTGTGATCTTAAAGGGGTGTTCTTATGTGGGAGCATTCCTATGTAGAATATTTGCCCAGCATCTTTAGTGGGAAGGCTAGGTTTGATGTGGATTCTAGTCATGACTTTCCCTAGAGTGGAGTGATGGTTATCACCTTGGTAGATGTATGGCTGATGATGGGGAAGTAGATACTGTGCAGGGCGTGTGGCAGAACTTCCTCTCTGCTTAGCGGCAATCACCACCGTTTTAGGAGTAGTGTCTGCTCTCCAGTTGCTGGAACAGAAGCTCTGTGTGCTGGGTTTAAGTTGACTGTTTTCTTTGTGTGTTTTTCCTTCTCTCTCTACTGGGTCCTTTGCCTCAAAGGAGGAACGTGCTGAAGTAAGTGGAACTCACGTGCTTACAGAGAGCTGATGCACTACTTGTGTAGGTGTGTGCAGCTTTGCTCAGTTACAGCCCACAGTCACCTCTTTTACCTGTTGTGGCTGTTCTAGATCCAGCGCTAAGTTCTTGTGTGGCACGGATGTGATTGCAGTGGTGAGAGGACCTCAGTTCTTATCTTTTTTTCTTCAAAGAGACCAAGATTGTAAAACAGGCACAGAGTTTATTGGAAGACAGCTTGCAAAGAAGAAGTTTATTTAGGTCAGAAGCAAAATCTACTCACTTGAAGATGAAGAGTGTAAGCATCCTTATGGACGAGAAGTGTGCAATAGAGGTAGTTTAGGCTGGTAATATGGGGTTAATATTCTGGGGTTGAGATAGTCACCCTCATCTAAACCCCAGGGGATTAACCCCATAGTCACCCCATGAGGGTGATTATGATCAGCCTCCCCTATGATCATGTCATCTACAATTCCTTATTTGGACTTGCACCAGGAACCATTCCAAATACCTAAGTGAAACTCACGGGGGAAGGGAGTTATAATTGCAATGCTAATGATATTACAATGTGAGCAACCTTACTAGAGGGTGACTTGAGACCCACCTTTGCACATGTGTTGGGCTGGGAAATCTTGACCACGAAACTGGGGAAGTTGTGGTGGTCAGCCTCTGTTTTTCATTCAATCATCAGCAGTTTATGCATTTTTATTTGTGCATATTCCATAGTTTTTAAAGTTAGAGTTTCTTGCTCAAATGCTTAAAAGTTTGTTTTAGATGCTATTCCTCTATGCCATATGGCCTCATTAAGTGCAAAGCCAGGAGGTGTCTTTGCCTTCTGCCTAGTGCCTATGAAGGAGGAGGCTGGCTTTGGGTCTGGCCCTGTCTTTCCTGCCTCAGGTAGGGCTGAAGTGTTTGCTTGGTTTGGGTTGGAGCACATAGTCATGGGCAATCCAGCAGCCACACTATAGTCAGAAGTGTGGCTGCTTTGGGGGCATTATTTGAATAAGCTCCAACAATGGCTACTGTTGCCCCTCCTGGGCTTCACCCTGGGCTCCCAGATCCCCTCTGTGCCCCTTGACAAAGTCTTTTCCCAGGTCCTGTCCACCCTAGTTCCAGTGCCAAGCTGTGGCATGGATTGAGTGGTGCCTGAATGTTGGCTTGACTTAGACTGGGGAGTGTGGCAAGGCAGCTTCCAGTGAAGACCTCTTTCTACCCTGCCAGCCCCTTGCCTAGAAGCAAGACAGCACCTGAATACTCCTCATGAGTTGAATCTAGGCTTCTCCAGCCTTTGTATCTGTCCTAGCTGTTCTTCAAGCAGACATGGGATGGCTTGTCTCCTATGTGTAGGACCCCAGGACTGGGGCACCCAGTCGGTGACACAACTTCCTCATTCCCCAGGGAAAATGTCCACCTGTGCAGTGCCTTTTCCACTTAGTCCCTTCCTAGGGGCACAATTCCCAACCCGGTACTTTTCTTCCTGTCCTGCCCAATTACTTGTGTATCTTTCTTACAACCTTGGTTGTGTAGGAGTCCTCCTGCCAGTTTCCACATGGCTTTCCATGAGAATTCCTTCATAGGTAGGTGTATTTTTGATGTTCGTGGAAAGTGTTGAGCTCCACATCCTCTTATTCCACCATCTTGATCTCTCCCTACCTTTTAAAAAGTCCACTTTCTTAATCTACTCCTTCTGACTGAGGATTTTAATACAGTTATTTTTAATGAAATTAATTACAGCTAAGACCTTATTATTACCATTTTGTCATTTGTTTTCCATATATCTTGTAGCTTTCCTTTTTACCTGTTCTTTCCTACCTGACTGTCTTCTTTAAGTTTAGTTGACTTTTTTTATAGTGACATGTTTTAATTTACTTTTTTTTTTGTATATTCTTTTTTTTGGGTATATTTTTGTATATTTAGATATTTGGTGGTTTTTATGAGAATGCATATAACATCCCAACACTATAACATTCTAAGTTAAAAAAAATTAACTTTTATTGCATGCAATATGTCTGGTCTTTTATATTCTCTCTCCCTACCTTATGTAACTGATGTCACATATCACATATTACTTATGTCACTTATTATAACCTTGTATTTTCAGTTATGTTCCTCTGTTCTTAGTCTTTCATCCTAGATATCCTTGTTTTTGCATTTCCTGCAACCTGATATCTATGCCGCCATACCTGTCAGCATTTGCAGTCAGCCAAGAGAGAAATCAGTCCTTCAGGTTGTCTTCAGACAAGTGAGGAAATTGTAAGGAAGTGCTGTTCTTTTCCTTCTCTCCCAGTGAAGGAACTTGGAATCAGGGTCTTTCTGGGTGTACTGTGCCACACTTGGGACAGGATGGGGAAATGGTGAGCATAAACACCATAAAATTTCCTACCATTTTTTGTGGCTTATTTTCAGGCATTTATTTGATTGCTTTGCTTCCTAACTTCCTTCTGGTTCTCAGAAACTACTTAGGTTCCAATGCTGCTTATTTAGTATTTTCATGGGTGAATGGGGTCCTGGATCTTCCTCATCTGTCATCTTGTTGACGTCACACATTAGTTGCTCATTGTTTGTGTGTGTATGTTTGTTACAAGCATGTACATATATTGAAGGTTGTAGACTGGGTTCTTCAGAAAACTTTGATGGTTTCTACTAAATGGCCCACAAGAATCACTTCTCTTGGAGCACAATCAGGTAATAATTATATAGGTTTATTAAAATTTGAGTTTTTGCTCTATCAGTTCAGTTTAGTTCAGTTACTCAGTCATGTTTGACTCTTTGCAGCCCCATGAATCACAGCACGCCAGGCCTCCCTGTCCATCACCAACTCCTGGAGTTCACTCAAACTCACGTCCATCGAGTTGGTGATGCCATTCAGCCATCTCATCCTCTGTGGTCCCCTTCTCCTCCTGCCCCTAATCCCTCCCAGCATCAGCGTCTTTTCCAATGAGTCAACTCTTCGCATGAGGTGGCCAAAGTACTGGAGTTTCAGCTTTAGCATCATTCCTTCCAAAGAAATCTCAGGGCTGATCTCCTTCAGAATGGACTGGTTGGATCTCCTTGCAGGCCAAGGGACTCTCAAGAGTCTTTTCCAACACCACAGTTCAAAAGCATCAATTCTCTGGTGCTCAGCCTTCTTCACAGTCCAACTCTCACATCCATACATGACCACCCGAAAAACCATAGCCTTGACTAGACGGACCTTTGTTGGCAAAGTAATGTCTCTGGTTTTCAATATGCTATCTAGGTTGGTCATAACTTTCCCTCCAAGGAGTAAGTATCTTTTAATTTCATGGCTGCAATCACCATCTGCTGTGATTTTGGAGCCCTAAAAAATAAAGTCTGACAATGTTTCCCCATCTATTTCCCATGAAGTGATGGGACCAGATGCCATGATCTTCGTTTTCTAAATGTTGAGCTTTAAGCCAACTTTTTCACTCTCCTCTTTCACTTTCATCATTTTGCTCTATATGTCCCTTTAAAAAATTATGCTAGGGAAATATTTGGCAAAAATGAAAAAAAAATATAAGCATACTCTCATTATAGATCAGCCACAATAAGGCACAACAGTAAATGCAACATTAAGCAATGGGGCAGGGTAACTAAATTAGAGTTAAATCCACTCTGTAGAAAATTGGACATCACTGAAAATGATAATTAACAAGAATAAATCCTAACACTCTCATTGTGATCCTTGTGATTAATTATTCCATAAACTTCTGTTTCAAAAATGTTATTTATTGTAAAGATCACACCCCACTTCCACAACAAGATTAACATTTGAATTAGTGTTTTTCAGTAAGGATGCTGTTTTTTTCATAAGTAAAAAATGATTTTCCTACAACTTGCTAAGAAATATTAAAAATTATGGAAATGCAGGTGCAAGGAGGTGAATTGATTTATCTGAAGTCACACCGTTAGTCAAGCAATTTAAGATTTTAATATTAAGTGCAGTTTAATGGGATGTCTTAGCCACTGAAAAACTTTATTTATAGACAATTTAAATACAGTCCAAGATTTTGGATCATCTGTGCTATCATTACTCTGAATTCTTTTTCAGGTAGATTGCCTATCTCCTCTTCATTTAGTTACTTTTGTAGGCTTTTATTTTGCTTCTTCCACTGCAACATATTTATTTATCATCTCATTTTGTCTAACTTACTGTGTTTGTGTGTGGTCTCCTTTCTGCAGGCTGCATGACTGTAGTAGTTCCTCTCGTTTCTGGTGTCTGCCCCCTGGTGGATGAGGTTGTTCCAGTGGCTCGTGCAGACTTCCTGGTGAGAAGACGGTGCCTGCTGTCTGGTGGATGGAGCTGGGTCTGGTCTTTCCAGTGGACATGTCAGGCAGTGTGTTATGGAGCAGCTGTGAGTTTCGTGTGACTTTAGTCAGCCTGTCTGCTGATGAGTGTGCCTGTATTCCTGTCGTGCTAGTTGCTTGCTCTAAGGTGTTCTAGCACTGGAGCATGCAGGCTGTTGGGTATGGGCACTCCCGGCTAAGAGGTTACATAAAAGCAACTCCACACAGTAACAGGGACCTGGGAGGTCCTTTGGGACAGACCAGAGAGCAGGAGATGATGGACCTGCCAGAGGGAATGAACTTGCTGTGCTCAGCGTGAGAAGCGAGTGTTCCTGAGACCAGGCCCATCTTGGTGCCAAAATGGGGACCTCCAGGAAAGCTCACAAGGGTTAATATTCCCTGGGGCCTTTACTACCAGTGTCCTTGCTCCCATGGTGAGCTACACCCAACCCCTGCCATCTCAGGAGACTCACCAAGACCCCTAGGTAGATTTGGTCCAGGTTCCTATGGAGAAGGAAATGGCAACCAACTCCAGTACTCTTGCCTGGAGAATCCCATGGATGGAGGAGTCTGGTAGGCTATGGTCCGTGGGGTCTTGCAGAGTCGGGCATGACTGAGAGACTTCACTTTCACTTTTCACTTTCATGCATTGGAGAAGGAAATGGCAACCCACTCCAGTGTTCTTGCCTGGAGAATCCCAGGGACGGGGGAGCCTGGTGGGCTGCCATCTATGGGGTTGCACAGAGTCGGACACGACTGAAGCAACTTAGCAGCCTATGGTGATACTGCTTGGTGTCGGGTTGTACTGCACATGAGAAATTGTGTGCACCCTCCACGAGTTAAATCTCTGTTTTCCCCAGTCCTGTGGAGCTCCTAAACTCAAGTCTCACTGGCCCTCAAGGCTAAATTATCTGGGAATTCTTCCTCTACATGCCACATACCCAGGCTATCTTGGAGGGCTATTTTTACATGGGAATGTCCAGGTATAGCCTATGCAGGTTAAATTTGGGGCTGGGTTCAAGGGCTGTTTTTAGCATGAATGTTTGCCACCTCTTTCCTCAATGTGTGTCAGCCATTATCTCCTTGTTATGTGGTTTGACTGATGTTGTGGTGACCTCACCCTGCCTTGAAAATTGAGTGAGGTCTCCATTTTGCTCTGTGACTTTCACTCCTCTGTCAGGAATGAGGTCTGCTCTCCAGTGGTTGGAGTAGAGGCCCCCACTAGATCTGTTTCTTACCTGTATTTCTGATCTGTGGTGTGAGGTAGATGGGATTGAAGCACTGCCACTGAGAGAAAAGCCACTGAGTATTCCTCCTCTGGAACTGCTGACCTGTGAGCATGCTCTGTTGCATCACCTTTCACCCACTGTGCGTGCTCACAAGTTACTCCTTTTTTGATACTGCTCTTGTCTCTACCTTAACCATGGGTGTGCTGGCTATTGGCCCTGGTGTCTCTCAGGCATTGTTTTCACCAGGCCACCAACATAGATCCATGAAGTAGTAATTGGGCTCTTTACCAGCTGTGGGTGCTACTGTGGCTGCTCAGCATTTTAACTGGCCCACCCCTCATATGTAAATGTCCACAAAGTCCGCATCTGCTAATTAGACATGTCTCCGCTGTGGGAGCACTTGTGGTGGGTTTGGATGTTTTGCAAGCACTGAGTATACTCAGCCAGTTTTAGGGGTTTAATCCACAGTTTGTACAGATATAAGGAGAGATTTCAGCTCTTCTTCCTTAGTCACACAGCCCCTGGTACTCAGCTTTGGTTTTAGCCCCACCTCTGTGTATGGGCCACCTACAGGCATCTGCTCCCTGCTCAGGCAAAAGGGGGCGGAGGTGACAGCACAGGGTGCACTGGCTCACTTTGGTGGGAGGGGCAGAGGGGGCAACTGACTAGGACACACGTACTCACCCAGGAGGGAAAGGGGGGAGGTAGTTACTGATTTGGATGCATCAAACCCCTCTGATGGGAACCTATTCTAGTCTGTGGAGGCAGGGACCAGTGCATGGGGAGAGAGATTGTAATGCTCCCCACCTCCCCCACCTTTTGTGCTTACTCAACAATGGCACTTTACTTCTTTGGTTTTCTGGGCTTCTTCCAGGAACATTTCCAATTGTGGAGTTCCTCATCCCATCCCCTCGGCCTGTCTCTGCACAGCCATCAGCAGTCCTCTCCCTGGATCTGCTCTCCAAACTCCACGTTCTAGCACTCAGCCTCTGTCCATGCCAGCAGCCATATGCCTCAGGCTGGGATACACAGGGCTGTGGCATGGACCATCTGTGTAGGTCTTACTCTGTTTTTCCTGACACAGATTGGTTTCTGTACTCTCCTCTGGGCTCTGAAAGCTCTCTTTCTGTCCCAGCTGATCTCCCCACCAGTAAAGATGTTCCTTGGGTACAGAAATGTCTCTTCACCTTTAGCCACACTTCCCCATAGGGGCACAGGTCCCTTCCTGCTTCCTCTTTTTTTTTTCCTTTTCTCTCTTTCATCTCACCTGGTTACATGAGGGTCTTTTCTTATCTTTTTAGGTGTCTGAGGCCTCTGATAATGTTCAGCAGGTGCTCTGTGAGAATCATTCCATTTGTAGATGTATTCTTGATGCCCCTCTGTTTTGGTTGTTCAGTCTCTAAGTTGTGTCCAACTCTTTGTGACCCCATGAACTGCAGCACACCACACCAGGCTTCCTTGCCCATCTGTATGTCCTGGAGTTTGCTCAAACTCATGTCCATTGAGTTGGTGACGCCATCCAACCATCTCATCCTGTTGCCCTTTTCTCAGTGTGTCCAACTCCTTGTGATCCCATGGACTATAGCCCACGAGGCTCTCCTTCCATGGAATTTTTCATACAAAAATACTGGGGTGGGTCTATTTCCTCCTCCAGGGGATCTTCTCGACCCAGGGATTGGACCATCTCTTGTGACTCCTGCATTGGCAAGTGGATTTTTTACCACTGCTCCACCTGGAATGCCCTAATTAGTCTACTACCTTTACTATGTATTTTCCTTTACAGGTGAGATTTTAATTTTATGTTTTACTGTTATGACTTACTGTCTATTCTTTTCAACTTACAGAAGTCCCTTTAACATTTCTTATAAGGCTAATTTAGTGGTAGTGAAATCCTTTAGATTTTGCTTGTTTGGAAAACTCTTTATCTCTCTTTAAATTATGAATGATAACCTTGGTGGGCAAAGTGTTCTTGGTTTGAAGTATTTTGCTCTCAGCACTTTGGCTATATCTTGCCTATCCTTTTTGGCCTCCAGATATTCAGCTGAAACATGTGATAGTCTTATGGGATTTCTATCATACATGACAAGTTGTTTTTCTTTCACTTTTAACAGATTATGCTTATGTTATCTTTTGACATTTTAATTGTAATATGTTTCTGTGTGGATCTCTTTGTGTTCATTTTATTTGGAACTCTCTATCTTCCTGGCATCACTTCATGGCAAATTGATGGGGAAACAATGGAAACAGTGAGAGACTTTATTTTTGGGGTTCCAAAATCACTGCAGATGGTGACTGCAGCCATGAAATTAAAAGACTCTTGTTTTTTGGAAGAAAAGCTATGACCAATCTAGACAGCATGTTAAAAAGCATAGATATTACTTTGTCAACAAAGGTCCATCTAGTCAAACCTATGGTTTTCCAGTAGTCATGTATGGATGTGACAGCTGGACTATAAAGAAAGTTGAGTGCTGAATAATTGATGCTTTTGAATTATGATGTTGAAGAAGACTCGTGAGAATCCCATAGACTGCCAGGATATCCAAAAGAATCTCCAGTCCTTCCTAAAGGAAAGGACTAACCAGTCCATCCTAAAGGAAATCAGTCCTGAATGTTCATTGGAAGGACTGATGTTGAAGCTAAAACTCCAATACTTTGGTCACCTGATGCGAAGAACTGACTCACTGGAAAAGACCCTGATGCTGGAAAAGCATCAGGCTTTTCCAGGAGGGAGAAGGGGATGACAGAGGATGAAATGGTTGTATGGCATCACCCATGCAATGGACATGAGTTTGAGTAGGTTCTGGGAGTTGGTGATGGACAGGGAGGCCTGGTGTGCTGCAGTCCATGGGGTTGCAAAGAGTTGGACACGACTGAGTGATTGAACTGCCTAAGTCTTCCTGGATATGGATTTCTCTTTTCTTCCCCAGGTTAAAAATTTGGGAGAATGGCATTGAAACATGTATAATATCATATATGAAACGAATTGCCAGTCCAGGTTCGATGCATGATACTGGATGCTTGGGGCTGGTGCACTGAGACGACCCAGAAGGATGGTACGGGGAGGGAGCAGGGAGGGGGGTTCAGGATGGGGAACACGTGTATACCTGTGGCGGATTCATGTTGATGTATGGCAAAACCAATACAATATTGTAAAGTAATTAACCTCCAATTAAAATAAATAAATTTATATTAAATTTTTTTCCTGCAATTATTTCTTCAGATAATTTTTCTGTTCCTTTTTCTTTTATCCTCTTAGAATCTCTATAATGCAAACATTGTTCTGCTTCATGTTGTCCCATAGGTACCTTAAGCTCTCTTTGCTCTTTTAAATTCTTTGTTTGTTTGTTTGTTTTTGCTACTTTGTTTGTGTGAGTTTCACTTGCTGGTCTTCCTGGTCATTGCTCCCTCTCTCCTGCTTCTAGATGCATCAGATTGGATATCTGCTGTTGAAACCCTCTAGTATATTTTTCATCTCACTTGTATTCTTCAGCTCTGTGATTTCTGTTTGGAAATTTGCTATACTTCTGTCTTTTTGTTGAAGTCCTCACTGTGTTTATTTTTCTCCTGAGACCAGTGAGCATTTTTATAATCATTACTTTGAGCTCTTTATCAGCTAAAATACTTATCTTTGTTTCCTTAAGTTTGTTTCTGGGTTTTATCCTTTCCTTTAATTTGTAGCATATTCCTTAGTTTTCTCATTTTGCTTGACCTTCTGTGTGTGTGTGTGTGTATACACAGCTATCTCTCCCAAGACTGAAGGGGTGGTCACAAAAAGCTTAAGAAAGCATGAGGAAGTTTGATTCTGATATCTGTGCAGTGCCCTGGAGATGTTAACCTGCCAAGAACTGCCTCTCTGATTGTTTCAGTCCCATAGACTTCAAGAACATTAGCCCCTCTGACCACCAGAGCCAGGCATTCAAGGGGTGTTGCCTGTGGACTACACATAACTGGTGCATTTTGTGGGACAGAGCCAGGCCACAGTGGAGCAATGGGAGGGGTTGAGGCTGCTCACCAGGTTTGATGAGGTGAGACTGAACCATTCTGGGGCAGCTGAGCAGGGCCAGCCTGCATGTTGGGTTTGGCAGAGTGGGGCTAGGCCATGCTGGAGTGCCAGGGTTGGGAGAGTCTTTGTGCCACATCTGGCAATTCAGGGCAAGGCATTAGGGCACAGCAAGTGCTGTTAACAAAGTAGATGGGGAGGAGTGTCAAAATTGGACTCCATGAAAATGAACTAGCCACATAGGTGGAATGTAAAATGGCACCTGCTTGCATATCTGTCCCCACAAAAAGTTCCAATAGACCCCTGCCCTCTGAACTGGGAGTAGGGTGCTGAAAAGAGTGTATCTCTGCCTCTCTTAACTCATCTTGATATGATTTTTCTGCCCCTTGTTGTGCAAGAGCTGTTCAGCTAGTCTTCAGGTCCTTTTCAGAGAATATTGTTTTAGGTGTAGCTCTAACCTTCGTGTGTCTGTGGGATGAGTATTTACAGTCAAAGTAAATACTGGTAAAGAGAGACTTCTGCCAATTTGCTAAATAGTTTTCTCTACATCATACAGCTTTTATTTATTTTTTTGTCTCTCATTTCCCAGATAATTGTCTTTTTGGTATTAATCTTTGTAGTGACACATTTAAATTCCCTTCTTACTTTGTGCATTTTTTATAGTTTTTTTTGGTATGTAGTTACAATGCAGTATAATATCCTAGTTTTAATAATCTATTTTAAGTTAATACTACATACCTTCATTTGCTTAAAGAAAAACTTTTTCCTTTACAGCTCTAGCTCCCACTTTATACTATCTATATCAAAAATTAATCTTTAATTATTGCCTACTTATTAACTTAGATTATAGATGTTTTGTGCATTTGTTTTTTAATCTTGTAAAAAATAAACAGTAGGATTAAAAATCAAATTTAAATAGTACTCTTTAAAAAAAAATTGCCTGTGTTTTTATCTCTACTGGAGAACTTTAAATTTTCATTTTATTTCAACTTGAAGGACTCAGATTTCTTGCAGGACAATTGTACTGGTAGTAAATTCATTCAGAAGTTGTTTTCAAAACAGTGTTTACTTTATTTCTCATTTTAAAAGAAAATTGCCAGAAGTAAAATTTTGGGGTGATGGTTTTTTGTTTTTCTTTCAGCTCTGTAAATGTATCATTCCACTGCCATCTGGCTTCCAAGGTTTCTGCTGAGAAATCTTCAGATAGAAATCATGAAAGGTCCCTTGTTTGTGATCAATCACTTCTTTCTTGTTGCTGTCAAGATTTTCTTTGTCTTTTAACCATTTCATTATATTTCTCACGGTAAATATATTTGAGTTTATCTTATTTGGATTTCATTGAGCCTTTGGATCTGTAAGTCCTTGCTCTTCCTTAAATTTGAAAATTTTCAGATATTATTTGTTCAAATAATCTCTTTTCAGTTCTCTCTCTCCTTTTCTTCTTGGACTTCCATATGCATATATTTTCTACTTCTTGGTGTTCCATAAGTCTCTGAGTCCATTCATTTGTCTTCATTCTTTTGTTCTTTGCTTCTCAGACTCAATAATTCCAAATGAACTTTTCCTAAATTTGTTGTTTCTCTCTTTTGCCTGTTCAGCTCTTTTGTTGAATCCCTATATTTTTCAATTCAGTTTTTGAATTTTTAATGCAAAATTTCTAGCTTATTCTTATATAAAATTTCTATTTAGTTTTTTAGTATTCTCACTTTGTTCATATGTCATTTCTTGATTTTTTTAGTCCTTTTTTGTGCTTTCCTTTAACAAGGTAAGCATACTCACCTTTTGGAATTGACATGTACACACTACTATATATAAAATAGATAACTAATAAGAACCTACTGTATAGCACAATGAACTCTACTCAATACTCTTAATGACCTATATGGGAAGAGAATATAAAAAGGAGTGGATATATGCATAATGGATTCACTCTGCTGTACAGGAGAAACTCATCAGTTCAATTCAGTTCAGTTGCTCAGTCGTGTCTGGCTCTTTGCAACCCCATGAACCGCAGCACACCAGGCCTCCCTGTCCATCACCAACTCCCGGGATTTATCCAAACTCATGTCCATTGAGTCGGTAATGCCATCCAACCATCTCATCCTCTGTCATCCCCTTCTCCTACCCTCAATCTTTCCCAGCATGAGGGTCTTTTCAGATGAGTCGGCTCTTTGCATGAGGTGGCCAAAGTATTGGAGTTTCAGCTTCAACATCAGTTCTTCCAATGAACACCCAGGACTGATCTCCTTTAGGATGAACTGGTTGGATCTCCTTGCAGTCCAAGGGACTCTCAAGAGTCTTCACCAACACCATAGTTCAAAAGTATCAATTCTTTGGCGCTCAGCTTTCTTCACAGTCCAACTCTCACATCCATACATGACTACTGGAAAAACCATAGCCTTGACTAGATGGACCTTTGTTACAAAGTAATGTCTCTGCTTTTCAATATGCTGTCTAGGTTGGTCATACTTTCCTTCCAAGGAGTAAGCGTCTTTTAATTTCATGCATCTTAATTTCATGACTGCAATCACCATCTGCAGTGATTTTCAAGCCCAGAAAAATAAAGTCAGCCTGTTTCCGCATCTATTTGTCATGAAGCGATGGGGCAGGATGCCATGATCTTAGTTTTCTGAATGTTGAGCTTTAAGCCAATTTTCTCACTCTCCTCTCTCACTTTCATCAAGAGGCTTTTGAGTTCCTCTTCACTTTCTGCCATAAGGGTGGTGTCATCTGCATATCTGAGGTTATTGATAGTTCTCCCCGAAATCTTGAGGCCAGCTTGTGCTTCTTCCAGCCCAGCATTTCTCATGATGTACTCTGCATATAAGTTAAATAAGCAGGGTGACAATATACAGCCTTGATGGACTCCTTTTCCTATTTGGAACCAGTCTGTTGTTCCATGTCCAGTTCTAACTGTTGCTTCCTTACCTGCATACAGGTTTCTCAAGAGGCAGGTCAGGTGGTCTGGTATTCCCATCTCTTTCAGAATTTTCCACAGTTTATTGTGATCCACACAGTCAAAGGCTTTGGCATAGTCAATAAAGCAGAAATAGATGTTCTTCTGAAATTCTCTTGCTTTTTCCATGATCCAGCGGATGTTGGCAATTTGATCTCTGGTTCCTCTGCCTTTTCTAAAACCAGTTTGAACATCTGGAAGTTCACAGTTTATGTATGCTGAAGCCTGGCTTGGAGAATTTTGAGCATTACTTTATTAGCGTGTGAGATGAGTGTAATTGTGCTGTAGTTTAAGCATTCTTTGACATTGCCTTTCTTTGGGATTGGAATGAAAACTGACCTTTTCCAGTCCTGTGGCCACTACTGAGTTTTCCAAATTTGCTGGCTGCTTTTGTGAACGCAGTTTTTTGTGTAGTGACTTTTCTAAACTTTTTTTTTTTATGTCTTGTATTCTTTTCCATGAACTTACTTGTTAGCTCAGAAGGTAAAGAATCTGCCTGCAATGCAGGAGACCCAGGTTCAATCCCTGGGTCAGGAAGATCCCTGGAGAAGGGAATGGCTACCTACTCCAGTATTCTTGCCTGGAGAATTCTGTGGATGGAGGAGTCTGGTGAGCTATAGTCCATGAGGTGGCAGAGTTGGACGTGACTGAGTGACTAACACTTTTCAAAATTCTTTGCCATGGGTAGTCATTGAACTGTTCTGTTAGCCAGCAGTAAGCTAGTTTTTACAGAGTTCCCTTAAGAGTCTAGAGTCTAAAAGAAAGTGAGGAGAAAATATATATTTGTAGATTAGCTTTGTTTTAGAACACAGTTTCAACTCTCATCCATTTACTAACACCTCTGCCTTACGTTCCGTTCCTGTTTTTGTAGAGCCTGAAGATCAGACAGAGGTGGCAACTTAAGATTTCTCATATCTTCTCTGTGAATACATCTAACTTTGGTCATATGAGTGGCCTTATCACAGAAATATATGTTATCTGCAGTTTTAAAAACTCTTATTCCTCTGTGTAACTTGCTTGTCAATGTTTTCTTAGCTTTTCCAGTCTATTGTGTATATATGCAATATGTAATTTATGTATGTATTCTGAAAAATATCCTAGAAAATGCTTGTCTTACAATTTTGCTTTATTTTCCTATCTAATTAATTTGAAAGTTCTGAATTTGCTATACAAATTACCATTTTTGGATCAGATAGGCTAATATTAATTTAAATGATAAGAAATACAAGTATTGTGTTATTCTAAATATAATTATAAATTATTGAATTGTGAGATCCATAAAACTAAATTTTAAGGATTTAGTTACTCCACTTACATTGATTAAAACTTTAAAATGCTACTTTTCTGATGTGTAGTGTGTGTATGCTTGGTGCTCAGTCCCTCAGCCATGTTCGACTCTGCCATCCCATGGACTGTAGCACACCAGGCTCCTCTGTCCGTGGAATTTTCCAAGCAAGAATACTGGAGAGGATTGCCATTTCACACTCCAGGGGATCTTCCTGAGTTAGGGATCAAACCCCCATCTCGTATCTGCATTGGCAAGTGGATTCTTTACCTCTAGCGCCACCTGGTTTACCTGTACTATGTCTTTAACATAATTCCTAGGATCTTGGCTTTGACTTTGCAACACAATGAACTACACTGTAACCATCAGTTAATAGGTTAAAAATTGTGGGAATTGTTCTTTGACTTGTTGGTGTTCAAGGTTACACTTCTACTTTTAACAGGATGGGTCACTTCTGGGTTGGAAGATTTTCTTCTTACTACACAACACTTGATTCTAATCTTGATTCCAGTGTTGCGGAATCAAGATTGCTGGGAAAAATATCAATAATCTCAGATATGCAGATGACACCACCATTATGGCAGAAAGCAGAGAAGAACTAAAGAGCCTCTTGATGAAAGTGAAAGAGGAGAGTGAAAATGTTGTCTTAAAACTCAACATTGAGAAAACTAAGATTATGGCATCCGGTCCAATCACTTCATGGCAAATAGATGGGGAAACAATGGAATCAGTGACAGAATTTATTTTCTTGGGCTACAAAATCACTGCAGATAGTGACCGCAGCCACGAGATTAAAAGATGCTTGCTCCTTGGAAGAAAAGCTATGACCAACCTAGATAGCATATTAAAAAGCAGAGACATTGCTTTGCTGGCAAAGGTCCGTCTAGTTAAAGCTATGGTTTTTCCAGTAGTCATGTATGTATGTGAGAGTTGTACTATAAAGAAAACTGGTTGTCAAAGAATTGATGCTTTTGAACTATGGTGTTGGAGAAGACTCTTGAGAGTCCCTTGGACTGCAACTGAAGATTCACTGGAAGGACTGATGCAGAAGTTGAAACTCCAATACTTTGGCCATCTGATGCAAAGAACTGACTCATTGGAAAAGACCCTGATGCTGGGAAAGATTGAAGGAGGAAGGAGAAGGGGACGACAGAGGATGAGATGGCTGGATAGCATCACTGACTCAATGGAGTTGAGTTTGAGTAAGCTCCAGGAGTTGGTGATGGACACAGAAGCCTGGTGTGCTACAGTCCATGGGGTCGCAAAGAGTCGGATATGACTAAGTGACTGAACTGAACACAAACACTTACCATCCAGTCATATCACCTTGAGATTTTGACTTCCCCTCCTACTTTCTAAGAACTGTAAGTTTGCTCTAAATGTAAATTCAGATACCATAGTTTCTTTTCTGATGAAGATGAGTTCTTGATTATTTAAATGGTTGTTCAAATGCTAGATGGTTCTTAGACTATTAATTTTGAAGGACAGTTTAAGAATGTTTTTGTTCAGTCACCCGGTTGTATCCAATGCATTGCGACCTTTTCGACTGTAGCATGCCAGGCCTCCTTGTCCCTCACCATCTCTTGAATTTTGCCCAAGATCATGTCCATTGCATTAGTGATGTCATCCAGCCATCTCATCCTCTGATGCCCTCTTTTCCTGGTGCCCTCTATTTTTCCCAGCATAAGGGACTTCTCCAATGAGTTGGCTGTTCACATCAGATGACCAAAATACTAGAGCTTCAGCTTCAGCATCAGTCCTTCCAGTGAGTATTCAGGGTTGATGTCCCTTAAGATTGACTACTTTGATCTCCTTGCTGTACAAGGAACTTTTAGAAGTTTCTCCAGAAACACAGTTAGAAGGCATCAATTCTTTGGGTGCTGCCTTCTTTATGGTCTAGTTCTCACAACCTGTACATGACCACAGGGAAGACCATAGCTTTGACTATATAGATGTTTGTTGGCAGAGTAATGTCTCTACTTTTCAACACACTGTCTAGATTTGCCATAGCTTTCCTGCCAAGAAGTAATCATTTTCTGATTTCATGGCTGCAGTCACCATCTGCAGTGATTTTAGAGCCCTGCTGCTGCTGCTAAGTCGCTTCAGTCATCTCCGACTCTGTGCGACCCCATAGACGGCAGCCTATCAGGCTCCCCGTCCCCGGGATTCTCCAGGCAAGAACACTGGAGTGGGTTGCCATTTCCTCCTCCAATGCATGAAAGTGAAAAGTGAAAGTGAAGTCGCTCAGTCGTGTCCGACTCTTCGCGACCCCATGGACTGAACCCTACCAGGCCCCTCTGCCCATGGGATTTTCCAGGCAAGAGTACTGGAGTGGAGTGCCATTGCCTTCTCTGTTTTAGAGCCCAAGAAGTGGAAATCTGTCACTACTTCCATGTTTTCCCCTTCTATTTGCCATGAAGTAATAGGGCTGTATGCCATGATCTTATTTTTTTCTAATATTGAGCCTGCTCTTTCACTCTCCTCCTTCACCCTCATCAAGAGGCTCTTAAGTCCTCTTCGCCTTCTGAAATTAGAGTGGTTTCATTCACATATTTTAAGAATAATCAAGATAAATTGATTGCTATGACCTTTGAAAATTGTTTTATAAATGCATTAAAAATATCTATAATTCATTCTTTGGGGATGACTAAATAGTCTGTGAATAATTGAATATTGTTATATTCAAAGTCTGCCTAATAGAAAATAGATTAGGAGGAAAGTTATACCTTCAGCAGAGATGCCTTTGAGATTGTTTGTGATATAGACATATTGTAGACACAAATGAAGTTTTTGACTTCTGCAAACATCTTAATTAAAAATAGAAATAAATTAACTACTTAATAGAGAATATATGATGTCTGACAAAATTAAGATTTTTGTCCATACTTAGAATGGCATTTTAAAACTAAGGACAATGTGTTTCAGTTTACTCTATAAAAAAATTTGTTTGTTTTACAATGACTTCATAATAATAATTGCCCAGTTTGATTTGGTAAATCCAAAAGGACTGACTGAAATGCGATTAATTAAATGCATGTCAATGATTTGCAAAACTGTCCCGTGCACAATGAGCTTTGACATCCCCAAGATTGCCGCTAGGTGGCACCCAAGTCCTTCTCCAAACAATGGCAAGAATGCATTTCTTCAATGTTGGAAACTTTTTGCTGAAGAAACTTTGCTGATGATGATCAATAATAATTGATCTGCCTTACTAGGAATGATCATTGTTCTAGAAACAATGTCAAAGTAAGTGTGAAGACTCCTACATGGCATTTCCCAGTAAAATTGTAAATGCAACTTTACTAAGATTTTTGCTACTTGCTCAAATCATAAATCTTTGACAGGTTTTAAAAGTTTGTAAAATTTTTGGTTAGATTAAAGCTTTCCTTTGCTAAAAGCTTCAAGCCCTTTGCAAAAAAGGTTAAGAGAGCTTTAGCCCAGGTCTAAAATACTGAAATTTTGTTCCTAAACTGCATTTTTTTTCTTCCTCACTTAATTATTACTTTTGGATTGGTGTTCTTTAATAAAATCAGGCTGCTTTTGCTTGATGACATTTCGTGGATTGATTTCTCTCTTCAAGGAGAAAATTCCAGTGTGATTTAACCAAAGTAAAGGTCTTTCTTTAGTCTTTTACAAACTTTGCTTAAATATTGTAAAATTGTTCTCTAAAGTGATTTATCAGTTTCCACTCTTAACTTGCAATTTAAGAGTTAACATTTCCCCGTATCTTTGCCAACAATTCAATTTGTAGACAGTTTAACTGTTTTTTCAGTATAATGGGAGTAAACAAATACTTCATTCTTTATTTTGTTTTGTATTGGAGTATAGATGCTTTTATGAACATGAACTTGGGCAAACTCTGGGATATGGTGAGGGACAGGGAGGCCAGGCATGCTGCAGTCCATGGGGTTCCAAAGGGTTGGACACGGCTAGATGCTTTACGATGTTGTGTTAATTTCTGCTGTACAATGAAGTGAATCAGCTATATGTATGCATATATACCCTCCCTCTTGGACACCCTCATCTCACCCATCTAGGTAATCACAGAGTACCAAGTTGAGCACCTTGCACTCTTAAATTTGCATTGTCTGTTTATAAGTGTGGAAGTACAAGCAGAAATCTGATTTATATTTAGTTTAAAATATAAAAATCACCTTAATTTCTTTATAATGTTTTATAAACATTTTGCAAAAGAAAAAGAATAAATCATAATAGAAAATTTAAAGATATTCTGAAGTTTTATAGCTTACTGGAGAGTATAAAAAGAAAGTGAAAACAATGAATAATGTATTATACATTTATGCAAAACAACACATACTTTTTGAACTAACATTATATTCCACCAGATATGTTGTATTAACTTCTTGTAAGTCTCAAGGGTTGTACAGTCATATTAAACATTCAGGTATCTATGCTTCTCTGGTGGCTCAGGCAGTAAAGAATCTGTCTTCAGTGCAGGAGACCTGTGTTCAATCCCTGGGTTAGGAAGATCCCTTGGAGAAGGAAATGGCAACCCATTCCAGTATTTTTGCTTGAAGAATCCCATGGACAGAGAAACCTGGTGTGCTACATTCCATTGGGTTGCAAAGAGTTGAACACGACTGGGCAACTTTCACTTTTCACTTTCATTCCTTCCATACCCCTAATTTGTCTATTACCCCTTAATTATAGCCTTTGGAAATCAAAAATATTTTTTCCTATATCTATGAGTCTGTTTCAGTTTTGCATATATAATTCATAAGTATTATTTTAGTGATGTCATGTAAGTGATATCATACAACATTTGTCTTTTTCTGTCTTACTTATTGCACTAACCGTAATATTTTCAGTTTTTCCAGGTATATCCCCAGGAGTGGAATTGTTGGATCAAATGGTAGTTATGTTTTTAGCTTTTATTTTTAGAATTTAAATATTAAAAAGTTGAAGTATAGTTAATTTAAAATGTCTTAGTTTCAGGTATACAGCACAGTGATTATGTATATGTATATAGTCAGTGACTATATATACTGACCATGTACACTGACTCACAGTAATTACATATATATACATACAGATAAATATACATAGGCTTCCCTTGTGGCTCAGTCATTAAAGAATCTACCTGCAATGCAGGAGACCTCAGTTCAGTCCCTAGGATGTAAAGATCCCCTGGAGAAGGGAATGGCAACCTGCTCCAGTATTTTTGCCTGGGGAATTCTCATGGACAGAGGAGGCCTGGTGGGCTACAGTCCATGGGGTCATTAAGAGTTGGACCCCATATATATTATAATAAATGTTACAATTCCATGGAATATAAAGTAAGTCATTTACAATTTTTAAAATATATTGTTGTACATATATTAAACCTAAACTCCTAATTTGTCTTTCCCCAAACACCCCATTTGGTGACCATAAGTTTTTTTTTTTTCTGTGTCTGTGAGTCTCTTTGTGTATTGAAAATAAGTTCACTGTATCATTGTTTCAGATTCCATATACCAGTGATATCATATAGTATTTGTCTTTGGCTTACTTAGTATGATAATCTCCAGGTCTACCCATATTGCTGCTAATAGTATTATTTCATTCTTGTTTTTTTGTCCAGGTATCTTTGTGTGTGTGTGTTGTGTGTGTGTGTGTTGGAGAAGGAAATGACAACCCACCCTAGTATTCTTGCATGGAGAATTCCATGGACAGAGAAACCTGGCAGGTTACAGTCCATAGGGTTGCAAAGACTTGGACACAGCTGAGTGACTAACACACAACACACACACACACACACACACACACACATATATATGCAGGGGTTAATGTGTGTATTTATATATATAGGAGTGCAAGCTCAGTTGTTTCAGTAGTGTCCTAGTCTTTGTGATCTTTTGGACTGTGGCCTGCCAGGCTCCTCTGTCCATGGGATTCTCTAGGAAAGAATACTGAAGGGGGTTGCCATGCCCTCCTCCAGGGGATCTGCCTGACCCAGGGAGAGAATGCGTGTCTCCTATGTCTCCCACATTACAGGCAGATTCCATACCCACTGAGGCACCTGGGAAATCTATCAGATCAGATCAGTCGCTCAGTCGTGTCCGACTCTTTGCGACCCCATGAATCGCAGCACGCCTGTCCATCACCAACTCCCGGAGTTCACCCAGACTCACGTCCATTGAGTCAAAACATCTTTACCTATTCATCTGTTGATAGACATTTAAGTTGCTTCCATGTCTTTGTTATTGTAAATAGTGCTGCAATGAACATTGAGGTACATGTATATTTTTGAATGATGTTTCTTACCAGGTATATGCACAGGAGTGGGATTGCTAAATCACATGGTAGCTCTATATTTAGTTTTTAAGGGGATCTTCATACTGCTTTCCCTAGTGGCTTCATCAATTTACTTCCCACCAATAGTGTAGGAGGTTCCTTTTCTTCCACACTCTCTCCAGCATTTATTGTGTAAATTTTCTTATGATGGAGAATCTGACCAGTGTGAGTTGATATTTCATTGTAGTTTTAATTTGCATTTCTATAATAATTAGTGATGTTGAACACCATGCCTGTGCCTTTTTGTCATCTATTTGTCTTCCTTGGAGAAATGTCATTTAGGTCTTCTGCACGTTTTGATTGGGTTGTTTGTTTTTTGATATTAAGCTGTATGAACTATTTGTATGTTTTGGAAATTAATCCCTGGTCAATCACACCATTTGCAAATGTTTTCTCCAGTTCTATAGGCTGTCTTTTTGTTTTGTTTATGGTTTCCTTTGCTGTGCAAAAGCTTTAAGTTTAGTTAGGCTCCATTTGCTTATTTTTGTTTTTATTTCCATTACTCTAGGAGATGAGTCAAAAAGATATTGCTGAGACTTACGTCAAAGATTTTTTTGCCCGTATTTTCCTTGAAGAGTTTATAGTATCCAGTCTTACATTTAAGTCTTTAACTCATTTTATGTCTATTTTTGTGTATGGTGTTAGAGTGGAGAAGGAAATGACAGCCCATGCCAGTATTCTTGCCAGGAGAATTCCAAGGACAGAGGAGCCTGAAAGGCTACAGTCCATGGGGTTGTAAAGTCAGACATGACTGAGTGACTAACACACACACACACACACACACACACACACACACACACACACCACACACACACACACACCACACACACACACACACACACACACACGGTATTAGAAAATGCTCTAATTTCATTCTTTTACATATAGCTGCCCAGTTTTCCCAGCACCAAGTTTCCCCAGTCTCTTATTGAAGAGACTGTCCTTTCTCCATTGTATATTCTTTTCTCCTTTGTCATAGATTAATTGTACATAGGAGAGTGAACTAATTTCTGGGCTTTCTATTCTGTTCCATTGATCTTGATTTCTGCTCTTTGCAGGGCGGGTGGGGGTGTGGGGGTGGGGTGGGGGTCTGGGGTCGCAGGGCAGTACCATACTATTTTGATGACTATAACTTTGTACTATTAGACTGAATTCTGAGACCCTGATTCCTCCAGCTCCATTTTTCGTTCCCAAGATTGTTTTGCCTGTTCAACTTTTGTGTTTCTATACAAATTTTAATATTTTTTATTCTAGCTCTGTGAAAAATGCCATTGGCACTTTGATAGGGACTGCATTGAATCTGTAGATTGCCTTTGGTAGTGTCATCATTTTAACAATATTGATTCTTCCAATGCAAGAACAGGGTATATCTTTTTATCTGTTTGTGTCATTTTTAAATTTATTTGTTTAAAATTGGAGGATGATTACTTTACAATGTTATGTTGATTTCTGCCATACAATGCAAGTCAGCAATAGCTATATGTGTATCCTCTCCCTCTTGAGCCTCCCTCCCATTCCCCCCACCCTCAACTTTTCATCCCTCTGGGTCATCACAGAGCACTGGGTTGAGCTTCTGTGTTATATAGCAATTTCCCACTAGTTAACTATTTTACACATGGTAGTGTTTATATGTCAGTGCTACTCTCTCAATTTGTTCCACCCTCTCTTTCCCCCACTATGTCCATGAGTCCATTCTCTAAGCCTGTATCTATATTACGGCCCTGCAAATAGGTTCATCAATACCATTTCCCCACCAGTAACGATGAAGAAGCTGAAGTTGAATGGTTCTATGAAGACCTACAAGACCTTTTAGAACTAACACCCAAAAAAGATGTCCTTTTCATTATAGGGGACTGGAATGCAAAAGTAGGAAGTCAAGAAACACCTGGAGTAACAGGCAAATTTGGCTTTGGAATATGGAATGAAGCAGGGCAAAGACTAATAGAGTTTTGCCAAGAAAATGCACTGGTCATAACAAACACCCTCTTCCAACAACACAAGAGAAGACTCTATACATGGACATCACCAGATGGTCAACACCGAAATCAGATTGATTATATTCTTTGCAGCCAAAGATGGAGAAGCTCTATATAGTCAGCAAAAACAACACCAGGATCTGACTGTGGCTCAGACCATGAACTCCTTATTGTCAAATTCAGACTTAAATGGAAGAAAGTAGGGAAAACCACTAGACCATTCAGATATGACCTAAATCAAATCCCTTATGATTATACAGTGGAAGTGAGAAATAGATTTAAGGGCCTAGATCTGATAGATAGAGTGCCTGATAAACTATGGAATGAGGTTTGTGACATTGTACAGGAGACAGGGATCAAGACCATTCCCATGGAAAAGAAATGCAAAAAACAAAATGGCTGTCTGCAGAGGCCTTACAAATAGCTGTGAAAAGAAGAGAAGCAAAAGCAAAGGAGAAAAGGAAAGATATAAACATCTGAATGCAGAGTTCCAAAGAATAGCAAGAAGAGATAAGAAAGCCTTCTTCAGCAATCAATGCAAAGAAATAGAGGAAAACAACAGAATGGGAAAGACTAGGGATCTCTTCAAGAAAATCAGAGATACCAAAGGAACATTTCATGCAAAGATGAGCTCGATAAAGGACAGAAATGGTATGGACCTAACAGAAGCAGAAGATATTAAGAAGAGGTGGCAAGAATACACAGAACTGTGCAAAAAAGATCTTCATGACCCAGATAATCACGATGGTGGGATCACTGACTTAGAGCCAGACATTCTGGAATGTGAAGTCAAGTGGGCCTTAGAAAGCATCACCACAAACAAAGCTAGTGGAGGTGATGGAATTCCAGTTGAGCTATTCCAAATCCTCAAAGATGATGTTGTGAAAGTGCTGCACTCAATATGCCAGCAAATTGGGAAAACTCAGCAGTGGCCACAGGACTGGAAAAGGTCAGTTTTCATTCCAATCCCAAAGAAAGGCAATGCCAAAGAATGCTCAAACTACCACACAATTGCACTCATCTCACATGCTAGTAAAGTAATGCTCAAAATTCTCCAAGCCAGGCTTCAGCAATATGTGAACCATGAACTTCCTGATGTTCAAGCTGGTTTTAGAAAAGGCAGAGGAACTAGAGATCAAAGTGCCAACATCCGCTGGATGCCAAAGCCTTTGACTGTGTGGATCACAATAAACTGTCAAAAATTCTGAAAAAGATGGGAATACCAGACCACCTGATCTGCCTCTTGAGAAATTTGTATGCAGGTCAGGAACCAATAGTTAGAACTGGACATGGAACAACAGACTGGTTCCAAATAGGAAAAGGAGTTCATCAAGGCTGTATATTGTCACTCTGTTTATTTAACTTATATGCAGAGTACATCATGAGAAACGCTGGACTGGAAGAAACACAAGCTAGAATCAAGATTGCTGGGAGAAATATCAATAACCTCAGATATGCAGATGACACCACCCTTATGGCAGAAAGTGAAGAGGAACTAAAGAACCTCTTGATGAAAGTGAAAGTGGAGAGTGAAAAAGTTGGCTTAAAGCTCAACATTCAGAAAACGAAGATCATGGCATCTGGTCCCATCACTTCATGGGAAATAGATGGGGAAACAGTGGAAACAGTGTCAGACTTTATTTTTCTGGGCTCCAAAATCACTACAGATGGTGACGGCAGTCATGAAATTAAAAGATGCTTACTCCTTGGAAGGGAAGTTATGACCAACCTAGATAGCATAATCAAAAGCAGAGGCATTACTTTGCCAACAAAGTTTCGTCTAGTCAAGGCTATGGTTTTTCCTGTGGTCCTGTGCCGAGGTCCAGCCCCAGACGATCCAGGGAGTTTGAAGTGGGGACGGCATCAGCGAGGATCAGGATACAATAGCTTCAATTAGATATTAATTAGAGATATAAAGAGTAATAGAATGAGGCTAGCTCAGTAGGAAAATTCAGTGGAGAAAAGAGGCTGAGTTGCTTGGTTTACGTGGGAAACCAATAAAACTTCAAGACAAGAAGTCTGCACCACTTACGTAGGCCGCAGGCATCCTTCTGTTCTCCCAAAGGAGAGGAGACACTGAGGCCTCCCCAGTCGGATCTTAGCAGCCCAGGCAAAATTAGTAAGCTTGGTGGGTTCCGCGCTCCAGATGGAGACTCAGCCAGAGTTTGAGAGAGAGAGCGACACGGGGAGACCAGTATTTCGAGAAACTGATCCCAATTCTTTATTTTCCATGGTCTACTTTTATACACTGAGATGTTATGCAAAAGTCATGCGGGGTCAGCAGTCCTGACTTTTATCAAAGTCAGGTGCTTCATGCAAATGTATACAGAGGTCTTAGGGGTGTTGCATCATCTTCTGGCCAGGGGGCCTGCTGACAATTTATGACCCTCTCCTTGTGACAGCGGTCAGTCAACCAGGACACTTATTTCTCCAGGGGTGATTATTCTTAAAAAAGACTCCACCTTCTGAAGGTACCAGATAAAGTTACATTCCTATAGGTTGAGGGTGTAGTGGGTTTTAATTAAGGAAAGAAATTTACTTAGCCTAAGGTCTAACGTGATTAATATCAAAGGTTAATACTTATTTCTTCTATATATTCATTAATGTGTATAAGGGCAGGGGATGTGGAGACTTAGCAACAAATATTGTCTCAACAAATGAAAAACCCTTCACCAATACAATTTCTAATCAGCCCACTATACTTATACTACTGGTTTTCTAACTTCTCTAAAGAACCTGTTTTTAGAAGGTTTAAAGCATCTCGTGCCTCTCATGGTTGGGAGGCTGTGAGCAATCACATGTGGCCGGACAAGCCTGTCAGGCAGGCTAGAGAACCTTCAGAGGAGTTTGTAGGTTAAAACACTCTTGTCACGCCCAGGAAGTTTTATTAACTGGAACTCTAAGTTAACTCCTTCTCTGAAAGAGGTGGTGGGGGACAGTCTCCCGTAAAGTCAGAGGTGTAGGTGAGAGCACAAAGTAGTAAAGTAGGCAGGCTCTGGTTATGGGGGTAGATGCTTGAGGATTTCCAGGGGACTCCTGAGGCTCGATCCCGCCTTTGCGTATGTTGAGCCTCCTTCCTCATGACCTTTGCCACAAGCGGAGTGCCTCACACTGGCCCCCAACAGTAATGTATGGATGTGAGAGTTGGACTGTGAAGAAGGCTGAGCGCTGAAGAATTGATGCTTTTGAACGGTGGTGTTGGAGAAGACTCTTGAGAGTCCCTTGGACTGCAAGGAGATCCAACCAGTCCATCCTGAAGGAGATCAGCCCTGGGATTTCTTTGGCAGGAATGATGCTAAAGCTGAAACTCCAGTACTTTGGCCACCTCATGCGAAGAGTTGACTCATTGGAAGAGACTCTGATGCTGGGAGGGATTGGGGGCAGGAGGAGAAGGGGACTACAGAGGATGAGATGGCTGGATGGCATCACTGACTCGATGGACGTGAGTCTGAGTGAACTCCGGGAGTTGGTGATGGACAGGGAGGCCTGGTGTGCTGCGATTCATGGGGTCGCAGAGTCGGACACAACTGAGTGACTGATCTGATCTGATCTGATCTGATGCATCAATATATGATACTTCTTTTTCTCTTTCTGAATTACTTCACTCTATATAACAGGCTTTAAGTTCATCCACGTCAGTTCAACTGATTCACATTTGTTTCCCTTTATGGCTGAGTAATATTTCATCATATATCTATCTATCTATCTATCTATCTATCTATCTATCTATATCTCACAATTTCTTTATGCATCCATCTGTCAATGGACATCTAGGTTGCTTCCAAGTCTTGGTAATTGTAAATAGTGCTGCAATGAACATTGTGGTACATGTGCCTTTAAAATTATGGTTTTCATAGGGTACATGCCCAATAGTGGGATTGCTAGGTTAATATGGTAGTTTTATTCCTAGTTTTTAAAAGAATTGCCATACTTTCTCCATAGTGGCTATATTAGTTTACATTCCTACCAACAGTGCAAGAGGGTTCCCTTTCTCCACATCTTCTCCAGTATTTATTTTTTGTAGATTTTTATAATGCTCTCTTCAATTTTTTTAAACCAGTGTTTGCAATTTTAAAGTATATATCTTTTGCCTCTTTACCTAGGTTTATCGTATTGTACTCTTTTTGTTGTGGTGGTAAATGGAATTGTTTCCTTAGTTTCTCTTTCTGATCTTTTATTGTTAGTGTATAGTGCTAGTGTTGTTCTGTCACTCAGTTGTGTCTGACTCTTTGCAACCCCATGGACTGCAGCATCCCAGGCTTCCCTGTCCTTCCATCTCCCAGAGTTTGCTAAAACTCATGTCCATTGAGTCAGTGATGTGATCCAACCATCTTGTCCTCTGTCATCCCCTTCTTCTCTTGCCTTCAGTCTTTCCTAGCATCATGGTCTTTTCCAGTGATTTAGCTCTTCGCATCAGGTGGCCAAAGTATTGGAGCTTCAGCTTCAGCATCAGTCCTTCCAATGGATATTCAGGATTGATTTCCTTTAGGATTGACTGGTTTGATCTTGATGTCCAAGGGACTCTCAAGAGTCTTCTCCAAAACCACAATTCAAAGGCATCAATTCTTGGGCACTCAGCCTTCTTTATGGTCTAACTCTCACATCCATACATGACTACTGGAAAAACCATAGCTTTGACTTTGGAATATAGAAACTGCTGTATTAAAAAATCCTTCTAGGAATTTAATGTTATATCTTGCAAATCTTTTCTATAGTTGAATTTCTATAAATATCAAGGGTATTTTTTTTCTATAGAAGCTTCACAGAAAACCCAGGTAAAACATTTATTCTAAGCAGATTTGTTATTGTGACCTTGAGATAATGAAGTAGATCCCAGTAATATTAGTGGAAAATTAACTAATATTTTAAGAGATTTGTTATAGTGAAAATGTTCCTTGATTGGGCCAAAAAAGTAACAGTCATAGCACTAAATGAAAAGAGATCTTTGGTGGGTGGCCTAGACGGTTGAGTAGGAAGACCCTAAACTCACCTCCTTTATTGAGCACACCAAAATTACAACTATTTACAGATTGAATATTGATTAGAAAAACCAGAACACTGACAGAAAAGATTTCATACAATGAAAGATATAAATAAGGAGCACAACAATATGGGTGGGAAGGATGGAGATGCAGTATAGACAGGATGCATACCCTCATATGGGTCACCCACAAATGGGAGAATAATTACAATTGCAGAGGTTCTCCCTAACAAGTTAGGGGTCCAAGCCCTAACTTGAATTCCCCAGACCAGGCTGTGAGACCAGTAAAGCTTCATTTAGAAAAAGCCCGAGGACTGTGGAAAATAGAGATGTCTGTCTTAAAGGGCTGACAAAGAATCTCACGTGCTCTAGTATACAGAGAAGAGCCACTAATTTGAAAGAAGCATATGCCAGACCCAGCTGCTGATCTTGGAGAATCTCTCAGAAAGTCAGGAAGCAGCTGGAAATCACCTTGGGAACATGAACACTGGTGGGAGTCTTTTTGGGGAGCATGTTCTATCATGTGGTTGCTGGTGTTGGCAAATGCCAGTTTGTCATTCCCCCCCTCTAGTTTATGGCTCAAGACATGTCCCCACACACCAATGACCCAGAATTAGCTCTGAGCTACCCACGGCTTTGTAGACAGAGAATCTTGGATTTGGCTTCACCCACCAGGCATCAGCTCCAGGAATAACTGGGCCCCCCACCAGTGGGTCAACATACCAACTCCAGGACTTCCAGAGCCTTGCAGCTAGCCAAAGACCTCAGGACTGGCTACACAGACTAGTGAACTGGCACTAGCCTTGGGATCACCCCACCCCACTGCAAGGCATAAGCCCTGCTACCAGCAGGCCAACATCAGCTCTGGAACCCCCAAAGACCCAGTTCTGCCCACCAAGAGACAGCACCAACTCTGAGACATGTTGGATCTCTCAGCCAGCTTCCCTAGGATTCAGTTAGCGACTGAACTAAACTGAACTGAGTCCTATTTGGGGTGCATATATATTTAAAATTGTCATGTCTTCTTGACTTGATCTCTTGATCATTATATAATGTTCTTCTTGTTATAGTCTTTGTTCTAAAGTCCATTTTATTTTACAAAAATATTGCTAGCCCTGCTTTCTTTTCATTTCCATTTGCAAGGAATGCTTTCAGTTTGTGTGTATCTTTAGATCTGAAGTGACTCTCTTAAAGGCAACATATATTGGATCTTGTGTTTGCATCTGTTTAGCCACTCTATATCTTTTGATCAGAGAAATTATTCCATGTGTAATCCTTTATAGGTTTGTACATATTGCCATGTTGTTAATTGTTTGTGGGTTACTTTGTAGTACTTTTTTGTTCCCTTCTGCTTTTGTTCTCTTTCCTTGTGACTTGCTGACTCTATTTAGGGTTATATTTGGGTTCTTTTATCTTCTGGGTGTGTGTGTATCTATTATAAATTTTGATTTATTTACCTAGAAATTTGTATAAAGCTATATAAATACATGATTGTTTAAAGTTGCTGATCTAAGTTTAAGTACATTTTTAACAACCTTGCAATTTCACTACCCTCTCTCCATGTTGATTTTTGATGCCATATTTTATATCTTTTTGCTTTGTGTATCCATTACTACTTATTGTGGCTATAGATGATTTTGCTATTTTCATCTTTTGGCCTTTTGATTAGTTTTATATACTGTTGATTTGCTATCTTTATTATATATTGACCTTTGTCAATGAGATTTTTAAAATTAAGAGTTAGTTCTTTGAAAAAATAAATAAAATTGATAAAACTTTATACAGATGCATCAATTTTATTAATTTAGAGAAGACTTAGTAAAATAAGAAATGAAAAGAAATTACAACTTATACCACAGAAATGCAAAGGATCATAAGAGATTACTACAAACAATTATAGCCATTAAAATGGACAACCTAGAACAAGAGGACATGATTTTGATGATGATATTGATGATGTCAATAATAATAAGAAAATTGAACAGTTTAACTAGAATAGTGAGTGATAATTTTATAAATTAAAATTTTTATTGTTGCTCATTTTACTTGAAATAAGACCACATAATCATAAGTTTCAGTTAATTGTAGTTATTTTTAACTAGTCTCAGTAGTCACACTGAATTGGATTATAAATTATGAAATTAAACTATTTCATTGGCTTGAAAAATAACAATAATTAATGTAGCATTGAAGAATGAAAAATGGTGAAAATTGAGAAGTGGACATAATGCAACTACATAAATTATATGTAGTAAACTTAAAAAATTATGTATGAGTACAAGTAGGAGGTTAGAAAAAAAGAGTTATTTAGAACTACTTCATGGATTAAATGATCTTTGATCTTTTGTACAGCAGAGCTTCAGTCAAGGCCATTAAGAATGAATTGATGAATGAAAGTAAACACAGAAATAATGATTTTAAGAAAAGAAACATCAACCAAGTAGTTATAGGATGATAATCAGTTTTGGATTTAATGAAGTTGCTCCAGAGGATGGAGATTATCTGTGTAAACCCATGTAATTTCCCCCAAAGCTAAAGACAAGTAACAGATTGTTTGTACTCAACTAGAGTCATCACTATAGAACTAAGAAGAGCTCCATCTCAATAGACATATGTCAATATGTATGCGTCCTAATATCATCCTGCTCCTTTATGCTGTTATATTTCCCATATGACAGTCCAGTGACCATGATTATTTTCAATATTGACAGTAGAGCATTTCTGACAGTGACATTGTAGAATATGATATTTCCTCAATTGTAACACTTTCCCATGCACTTCCTCAGAGCCCCCGCCACTTCTTTATTCCTCAGGCTGTAGATGAGTGGGTTGAGCATGGGGGTCACTATGGTTCCAAGAACAGCTCCAATCTGGTCTTGTTCAGGTGTATGGGCTAAGGTGGGTGTCATGTAGATGAAGATAGCTTGACCAAAGTAGAGACTCACCACTGTCATGTGGGAAGAGCAGGTAGCCAGGGCTTTGTTCTTGCCCTTGCGAGAGTTCATCCTGAGAACAGTGAGGAAGATGAGAGTGTAGGAAGTTAGGATGAGAATAAATGGGATCAGGAGAAAAACAATGGTTGACACAAATTTCACCATCTCATAGGCTGATATGTCCATACAAGACAATCTCAGGATGGCAGGCATCTCACAGAAGTAATGATTAATCTCTCTGGAACCACAGATGGGGAAGTTCATTGGATAGATGGTGTGTACAAGGGCTGCAAGGGCTCCACCAATCCAGGCTGCAGCAGCCATCTGGAGACAGGTGTTGGGGTTCATGAGGACTGTGTATCGCAGGGGGTTACAGACAGCCACATAGCGGTCATAAGCCATGAGAGTCAGCAAGATGCACTCAGCAAGGCCAAGGGTGAGGAAAAAGAAGAGCTGAGTAGCACAGGAAAAATAGGAAATGTTCTTCTTCCCTGTGAAATAGTTGGTGACCATTTTGGGGACTGTGCAGGAGATGTAAGCCAGGTCAATGAGGGAGAGCTGACTGAGCAGGAAGTACATGGGCGTATGAAGATGGGAGTCCAGCCAGATAAGGAGGAGTAGTATGGCATTTCCAGTAAAGGCCGCAGTGTAGATAAGGATGATAATGAGGATGAGGAGGTTGGGATGTCTGAACCAGGGAAAGAGCCCCAGGAGGATGAAGTCAGTTGAGGTATCATTCTTCTGATTCATATTTTCATTCAAATGCCTTATTCAAACTGAACACTTGCAGAAGCAAAATAATGTAGCAGAGGATGTGGTGCTCTGCTAAAATAATTTAATCTGTTGGTCAGGACTTTCTTTGTACACTTACGGATCAGACTCCAAAGCAGCACATTCTCATAAAAGAGAAAATGGGGAAAAAAACACACACACACAAAACTTCCTCAAATTAAAACGCCTGTACTTAGAAATTAGAAAGATCATATCTGAAAGTTGGTAAATGAATATTTATTCTGTTTGATTTGATCCGTTTGATTTGATTTATTCCACTTGATAATAATCACTTACTTAACCATTATTTCTCCCATGTTTGAATTTCTTAATGTCTGACATTCTTATTTCTTGCATATTGCTTTTCTAAGTGTCTTATTCTATCTACCTTCACCCTAGAAGAAAGATTTCTTGAACTTCCTTTGGAATTCTCTCCCAGCTTTTATCAAGAAATTTTAATTGTCAGCTAATGAGAAAAGCTATTCACTTCATTTTATAAGCTAATCTCTGTAATTCTTATTTTATTCAGTTTTCTCTTTTGATTCATACTTCTCATCTTAGTTTTCAACTGCATATTTACAGTTACATAATTTCCTTATTCAGTTAACAACTTAAAGACAGCTGCCATATCCTTTTGTTTGTTAAAAGTGAAGTTGCTCACTTGTGTCCGATTCTGTGACCCTATCAACTGTAGCCTGCCAGGCTCCTCCGTCCATGAGATTCTCCAGGCAAGAATACTGGAGTGGGTTGCCATTTTCTTTTCCAGGGGATCTTCCTGACCCAGGGATTGTACCCGGGTCTCCTGCATTGCAGGCAGACTCTTTACCATTCGAGCCACCAGGGGCTCCAGTTAATCTTACAGTTATTGCTCATTGATCATAGAATAAAAATCTCCTTCAAAATACTCTTAACAAGTTGACTAAAATCTACAAATGAATTTTAAGATCTGTGTTTGTAGGAGTGGTATTTTTCAGCTGATGACAGATGAATTCATATATCTTCATAAATATTCCCTATGCCTTTTTTTATTTGAAATAAAGAGAAACATTGTATACTGTCTGACTGTCAATGGAAAGAGAGCAGAGTTCTCAGTGTTACACTTCCAAGGAAAAGTCACTATAAGCTGTGGCAGCACTTTAGCTCTGGGAAATTTTGTTTCCTTAAGTTACCAGGCAATGGCACCCCACTCCAGTACCCTTGCCTGGAAAATCCCATGGACAGAGGAGGCTATTGGGCTGCAGTCCATAGGGTTGCTAAGAGTTGGACACGACTGAACGACTTCACTTTCATTTTTCACTTTCATGCATTGGAGAAGGAAATGGCAACCCACTCCAGTGTTCTTGCCTGGAGAATCCCAGGGATGGGGAGCCTGGTGAGTTGCCGTCTATGGGGTCGCACAGAGTTGGACATGACTGAAGCAACTTAGCAGCAGCAGCAGTAAGTTACCAGAGACCCTGGTAACCCTCTGCTTTTCTTTTTTTTTTTTTTAATTTATTTATTTTAATTGGATGTATGATACAGGGTGCTCAGGGCTGGTGCACTGGATTGCTTTTCTGGAGTGCTTTCTTTCAAGATGTTTGTCATCCTACATTTTTTGACATAAATACTTTCCCTAATAAATTCATTCTCTGTGGTGTGAAATGATGGGAGAATATCTTTGAAAATTATATTCTATGATCTTCAAGTATCACATGTAAGATATGACATTTTGCCTACATATTTAACACAGAGGGATTATTATTATTATTTTTAAAATGAATCCCAGAGCTTTATTCTTAAAGAACATTAGACACGTTTTCTTTTTGAACATTTCATTGCACTGTCTTCAGAATCAAGCTCTCTAAAGAACATTATTATACCTTGAGATTCTTTTTTTTTTTGTATTTTAATTTTTATTTACTTATTTTAATATAAATTTATTTATTTTAATTGGAGGCTAATTGCCTTGCAATATTGTATTGGTTTTGCCATACATCAACATGAATCTGCCATGGGTGTACACGTGTTCCCCAACCTGAACCCCTCTCCCACTTCCCTCCCCGTACCATCCCTCTGGGTCATCCCAGTGCACCAGCCCCAAGCATCCTGTATCATGCATCGAACCTGGACTGGCGATTCATTTCATATATGATATTATATTATTACAATGAATTCTAGGCTAAGAATGGGAAATAGTCAAACACTGCCAAATTAATTTGCTTTATGCTTGCCTAGAGAATCCTGTCGGAGAAGGCAATGGCACCCCAGTCCAGTATTTTTGCCTAGAAAATCCCATGGACAGAGGAGCCTGGTAGGCTGCAGTCCATGGGGTCACTAGAGTCCGACACGACTGAGCGACTTCACTTTGACTTTTCACTTTCATGCATTGGAGAAGGAAATGGCAACCCACTCTAGTGTTTTTGCCTGGAGAATCCCAGGGTTGGGAAGCCTGGTGGGCTGCCATCTATGGGGTCGCACAGAGTTTGACACGACTGAAGCGACTTAGCAGCAGCAGCAACAGCATGAATGATAAAGGATTGGAAAAAACATATGAAAGAAAACTGTGCCTAGCATCTCACTGATGATCAGTTTTTGAAATCTCCATGCTTATATACAAGTACTTTTCAAGTATGAATTAATCAGTTCACAGATTAACAAATTAGACTTTTAAATGTGATATATTGTGGTTTGAAAATATTATGTTTTATATCTATCATGCAATATTACATTTTCTTGAATTTAGGAATATAAAGTAAAAGTGATTCTTGAGATTTCTTTAATAAGATCTTGGTTCTATCAATATCTTTGTAAGCCTGGGAGTCAGTGAATAGCTCTTGGATTCAGTTGGTTCACATGTAAGTGAGACTTTGATTTACTTGATTTATAAGGGCTGTTCTTGCCTTCTTAAAAATTACATTAATCAGTAGGTATTGACAAAATCATTGGACACATACTTTATTACACTGAAATAATGATTCAACAGCAAACTATGCATTAGCCAACTCTTTGTGACCTTATGGACTGTAGCTTGTCAGACTCCTCTGTCCATGGGATTCTCCGGCAGGAATACTGCAGTGGGTTGCCATGCAATCCTCCAGGAGATCTTCCTGACCTGGGTTAGGAAGTCCTTCCATCTGGTCAGAGTTGGATATGACTGAAGCTACTTAGCACACACACATAAGTCTGTATTTGGCTAATGCATAATTTGTTGTTGAATCATTATTTCAATATAATAAAGTATGTGTCCATACAAACTCAGTCTTGACTAAATAATGCACATTATGTTATAAAAATTCTTGCAAAATATTTTTCTGCCAAAATATGTGTATTTTTGCCTTCAAATGGTCAACTATTGATGAGCACAATTTACTCAAGAAATACAAAAAAAGCAAGTTTAATTCTGCGGGATATTTTAGCTAAAAATAGTGCCAATTCTTTTAGTTTCTTCTTAGAAAATTCAAATTTCCTGCTAAATGCTCAAGGATCCTAATGTCTCCATTGCATAAAGTCTGAAACTGAGTGATTAACAATCAAAGAAACACTCACTCTTAAAGCATTTTTGTGTAAATGGTGAAAGGTAGAACCTATCAGAAAGGTTTGTACAGATTATTCCCATCCATGATTCACCCTACTCTTTTGAATGCTCTTAAAACTGAACTGAAACTCTTCTTCTGGAAAACAATGTCCAAAAAATGTCTTTGTCATGCAAGATCCAAGTTGTGTTCCTCCTAGGCTCCGGGTCAGTAATTCCTAAAGAAATGCTGTGGGAGGACATGATTGTCTCCTCCAAAGACAGTATAGTGGAGGAACTGCTAATAATAGTGATTATAACAACAGTAGTTAATGCTTATAGTAAAAGTAAAGTAAAGTGAAAGTCGCTCAGTTGTGTTTGACTCTTTGCGACCCCGTGGACTATACAGTCCATGGAATTCTCCAGGCCAAGAGGACTTACTAAATGTCAGAGCTTACAGACATGCATTAACCTACTGACTGTTCATATGGAATGTATGTGCAGTCTTGAGGAACTGATGCAGAGAAGACATGTAGCAATGTGCTCTCAGTACCCTGTCAGACAACTGCTGAAGAGCATGGGGACACACGCAGTTTCCTACAGAAACTCCCTCCATCAAGATATTATTCAACCTGTCTAATCATTTATATATTTACCTTCAATTGTAAAAGAAATGCATTTCACATGTCACGACTCACTGTGAGAGGCTTCCTTTCTATGTGGTCCAAACATATGTGCTCTGCTTTTCAAAGCTTTCTGTCCTGAACCTTTGGTGTGGAGACTGAATGAACAAACAGAGTTAGCTTCTTGCATGGAAGAATATAAATTATTATAAATTACTTACCTACTATTAATAGGTAAAAAACTTTTCTCTTCCATGGCTACTGCTGCTTGGTGAACTTCCAGGAGCTACTGCCATCGCCTTGTGCACTATGACTCTTTTGCAGTAAATTCTTGTCTTGAGAAACCTGATTTCTGACATTTCAGGGTACTTGAAAATAAATTAATTACATTTTTATTCCACACCTGGCTTAGGTCTGAGAACAGAATGTGAGGATTCAGTATTGTAATATGAAGTCCTTCCACAGCTTCTGTGTACCACAGAGTTGGAGAAACCTTAAAGGGTTTCTCATGGGAGTCTATTCCCAGACTTCAATTAATTACAGATCTAGAGTAAATGTGGCTTCCCTGGTGGCTCATTGGTAAAGAATCCACCTTCAATGCAGGAGAGGCAGGTTCAATCCCTGCATTGAAGCAGGCCGGGAAGATCTCCTGGAGAAGGAAATGGCAACCCACTTCATTATCTTTGCCTGGGAAATCCCATGGACAGAGGAGCCTGGTGAGCTACAGTCTGTGGGTTTGCAAGAGTTGGACATGACTTAGCGACTACACCACCACCACCACCAAATAAGTATAGGGCTCTTAGAAACCTCCTATAAAGTATACACACTGTCCAGTATTATGTACTTTTTGTTTGCAAAATAGCATGGTTGAACTTTGATTGTATCTATGAAAATGGAGATATGAAAGAAATTACAGGCTGAAAATGTGATAGCAAAGTATTTGGATGACTTTGAAAGAGTGGATAACAAACAAACTTTTTTTGAAAAAAATTATATTTAAACATGAACTATGAAGCAAAATTCTAGGTGAGAATGCCAGTGTCAAACATCTTATGTTTTTACTGATCACAATTTTATTCCAAATTATCATGGGTTTGAGTATTAGTTTATCTTATTACAATCTATTTTTGCACTGGAAAATGGAGGAAAGGAAATTAATTGAGTAATATAAACTTTGTGGTTTCAGCAAGAGAATAATAAACAAACTCATTTAAAGGAAGAAAATTCAATGAATCAAGTAATTTGTGGGTTCTAGAAACAATAGTTTGATTATTATTTTAATTGTGACTATTTGAGTTTCTGGATGGAAAAAGTTCCCTCCAAGAATCATTTTACTCAAAATAACTAGTTGCTCACCATCTAGGAATTCCCTAGGAGAGGGCTGAGGTAGCCCTGGGAGACCACATGACTTGGTTTCATATCAGACATTTTTATGGTTATCCTGACTCTACAGTCACACTTGGTCAGGTGCGTAAGAATATCTACTTCAGTTGCTTTATGGGAGGTGGCAATCCATACCTAAACATCAATGGCTTTTGTGGAAGTCGCCATATTTCTTTCATGAGTGTCATAGATTTTTGCTTTATTCCCAGGTTCAACAGTAGGAATAAAAGGTGACTCAGAAATACTAGTTAGGGCATCAGTGGCTCCAAGTACAAGTAGCTTATTTTCCATAACAAGATACAAAATTGACTAGTAACTTTCATATATTTGTTAAACTACTCAGAAAGGAAAACACATAGCTTGTGGCAAAAGGTTTTTGCACACGTCATGTGTTTGAGACAGAGTTACCTCTTTTCTATGTGCAGATGATGGTTCTCATTATTTGTGATAGCTTTGCCCATTTACTTTCTCCCCAAGATTTATTAATAGTTGAAAAGTAAAATTTGTTTATCTTTAAAGTGTACAACATGATGAAAATTTGATATGTTGCATACTTTGAGAAATGACTACGACAATTAACACATTCATTACCTCACATAGGAAATATAGGAACTTTTTAGGGGGAGGCGGTTGTAAAACCTTGGGCTTCCCAGGTGGCTCAGTGGTAAAGAATCTGCCTGCCAGTTCAGGAGATAAAAGAGGCATGGGTTCAATCCCTGGGTCGAGATCCTCTGGAGGACAAAACGGCAACTCACTCCAGTATTCTTGCTTGTAAAATCCCATGGACAAAGGAGCCTAGTAGACTACAGTCCATGGGGTTGCAAAGAGTTGAACATGACTGAGTGACAACATAATATAAAAGCCCAAGATCTACTCTCTCAGCAAATTTCAACTATACAATAAATGGTTATCTATAATATTCCAATGACATATAACACCATGCTGTATGTTAGATCCTCAGGATTTAACTCATCTTATAACTGACAGCTTATATTCTTTGACTAAAATATTTCCATTATTCCTACCATCTAGCTCTTGACATATACAGCTTTACTGTGTTTCTATGAATTAAGAAAATTTAAAATAAATTCTGTATATGTGAGATTGTATAGTACTTATCTTTCCAGTTTAGCTTATTTTGCTTAGCATAATTTCTTCTAGGTTCATTTATGTTGTTGCAAATGGCAGATTTTTTCCCTATTTTATGGATGAGTAATATTCCATAATAAAGGGAATATAAATATATGCTATATATTTATATAACAATATTACACACACACATATATATAGCATTTTCTTTATCAGTTTCTCAATTGTCTGTCACTGGAGTTATTTTAATTTCTTCTCTATTGTGACAATGTTGTAATAAAGATGAGAATTCAGATATTTCTTTGAGGTAATCTCATTGCTTCAGATTTATTACCCAGATTGGTTGAGCACATTCTACTTTTATTTTTTTAGAAACAGCCATACTGTTTTCCATAATGGCCGTACCAAAATACATCCTCAGCAGCAGTGTACAAGGGATCCTTTTCTCCACATCCTTGCTAACATTTATCTATTATCTTTTCAAAAATAGAAATCCTAACAAGTTTGTGGTAATGTATCATTGTGAATTTGATTTACATTTCCTGATAATTAGTGATGTTGATTGAGCATGTTTTCATGTATGTGTTGGCCATTTGTATGTGTTTGAAAAAAATGTCTATTCAGGTCGTTTGCCCAATTTTACATTAGAGCACTTGTTCGTTTGCTATTGAGTTGTATGACTTCCTTTTATATTTTGGATATTAAATCCTTGTCAGATAAATGATTTACAAATATTTTTCCCCCACTTTATTGATTGTTTTTTCATTTTTGATGATTTCCCTTGATGTGCTGAAGTTTTTTAGTTTGATGTAGTCTACTTTATACTTGCTTTTGTTGCCCTTTCTTTTGATGTCATATTCAAAAAATAATGGTCAGGACCAATGTCAGGAGCTTTTGTGTATGTAGTTTTGGGGGCATTTTACAGTTTCATGACTTATATTTAAGTCTTTTATCTTTTATTATTGGATAAAAGACAAATTTTTGTGAGTGAAATAAGACAGCGACCCAACTTCATTCTTTTACACGTGGATATCCACTTTGGATAGTGGTAAAGAATCCACCTGCAATGTAGGAGATGTAAGAAACTCAGGTTCAATCGCTGGCTTGAGAAGATCCCCTGGGGGAGGAAATGGCAACTCACTCCAATATTCTTGCCTGGAAAATTTCATGAACAGAAGATCTTGATAGGCTATAGTCCATGGGGTCTCAAAGAATTGGACACAACTGAGCACACATGAAATTAAAAGATGCTTACTCCTTGGAAGGAAAGTTATGACCAACCTAGATAGCATATTCAAAAGCAGAGACATTACTTTGCCAACAAAGGTCCATCTAGTCAAGGCTATGGTTTTTCCTGTGGTCATGTATGGATGTGAGAGTTGGACTGTGAAGAAGGCTGAGCGCCGAAGAATTGATGCTTTTGAACTGTGGTGTTGGAGAAGACTCTTGAGAGTCCCTTGGATTGCAAGGAGATCCAACCAGTCCATTCTAAAGGAGACCAATCCTGGGTGTTCTTTGGAAGGACTGATGTTGAAGCTGAAACTCCAATACTTTGGCCACCTCATGCGAAGAGTTGACTCATTGGAAAAAACTCTGATGCTGGGAGGGATTGGGGGCAGGAGGAGAAGGGGATGACAGAGGATGAGATGGCTGGATGGCATCACTGACTCGATGGACCTAAGTCTGGGTCAACTCCGGGAGTTGGTGATGGACAGGGAGGCCTGGTGTGCTGCGATTCATGGGGTCGCAAAGAGTCAGACACGACTGAGCGACTGAACTGAACTGAACTGATGCAATATTGCTCTTTACAGCATTGGACCTTGCTTCTATCACCAGTCACATCCACAACTGGGTATTGTTTTTGCTTTGGCTCCATCCCTTCATTCTTTCTGGAGTTATTACTCCACTGATCTCCAGTAGCATATTGGGCACCTACTGACCTGGGGAGTTCCTCTTTCAGTATCCTATCATTTTGCAGCAAAGAGTCGGACATGACTGAGCGACTGAACTGAACTGAACTGAGCACACATATATGTATTCAATTTGCTGAACACCATTTATGAAGATATAATCTTTCCATAATGTGTGTTCTTGTTACTTTTGTTGAATATTAGGTGAGATATGTGTGGGTTTATCACTACACTGTCTGTTCTGTTTCATTGGGTGATACCAGTAATATACAGGTTTGATCTAGTATATTATTTTAGTATATCTTTGTAATATAGTTTGATATTAGAAAGTAATGCCCCTGGCTTCATAATTCTTTTTCAAATTGCTAAGACTCGGGAGCAGTGCCAAGATGGTGGAGGAATAGGAGGGGGAGACCACTTTCTCCCCAACAAATTCGTCAAAAGATCATTTGAATGCTGAGCAACTTTCACAAAACAACTTCTGAATGCTGGCAGAGCAAACCAGGCACCCAGAAAGGCAGCCCATTCTTTTTGAAAGGAGGTAGGACAAAATATAAAAAACAAAAAAAGAGACAAAAGAGTTAGGGACAGAGACCTGTCCTGGGGAGGGAATCGTGAAGGAGGAGAAATTTCCACACAGTAGGTAACCCTCTCACAGGCAGGTCTGTAGGGAGTTTTGGAATCTCACAGGGCAGCATAAGTGGGAGAAAAAAAAAAAAATCAAAACCCCACAGAATAGGTGCCTAACCGCAACTGTGAGCAGAGAAGTAGCCCAGACGCTCGTGTCCACGACCAGCGAGCAGGGGCTGAAGATACCACCAGAAAATTACTAGAGCAAATTGATGAATATAGTAAAGTGCAGGATATAAAATTAACACACAGAAATCCCTTGCATTCCTATACTCTAACAACGAGAAAACAGAAAGAGAAATTAAGTAAACAATCCCATTCACCCTGGCGATGAAAAAAATAAGATACTTAGAAATAAATTCACCTAAAGAAACAAAAGATCTATATATAGAAAACTATAAAACACTGATGAAAGAAATCAAGGATGACACAAATTGATGGGGAAATAGACCATATTCATGGATCAGAAGAATCAACAAGTGAAAATTAGTATACTACCCAAAGCAACCTACAGATACAATGCAATCCCTCTCAAACTACCAACAGTAATTTTCACAGAACTAGAGCAAATAATTTCATAATTTGTATGGAAACACAAGAAACCTTGAATAGCCAAAGCAATCTTGAGAAAGAAGAATGGAACTGGGGGAATCAACCTGCCTGACTTCAGACTATACTACAAAGTTACAGTCATCAAGACAGTATGGTATTGGCACAAAAAATGGATATATAGATCAATGGAACAAAATAGAAGCCCAGAAATAAATCCATGCACATATAGACACCTTTCTTTGACCAAAGAGGCAAAATATACAATGGAGAAAAGACAATCTCTTCAACAAGTGGTGCTGGGAAAACTGATCAACCACCTGTAAAAGAATGAAAGTGGAACAATTTCTAACACCATACACAAAAATACACTCAAAATGGATTAAAGATCTAAATGTAAGACCAGAGACTATAAAACTCCTAGAGGAAAACATAGGCAGAACACTCGACATAAATCACAGCAAGATCCTCTATGACCCAACTCTGAGAGTAATGGAAATATAAGCAAAAATAAACAAATGGAGCCTAATTAAACTTAAAAGCTTTTGCACAACGAAGGAAACTGTAAGTAAGGTGAAAAGACAGCCTTCAGAATGGGAGAAAATAATGGCAAGTGAAGCAACTGACAGAAAATTAATCTCAAAAATATGCAAGCAGCTCATGTAGCTCAATACCAGAAAAATAAACGACTTAATCAAAAAATGGGCCAAAGAAGTAAACAGACATTTCTCCAAAGAATACATACATATGGCTAACAAACACATGAAAATATGCTCAACATCACTCATTAGAGAAATGCAAATCAAAACCACAATGAAGTACCATATCACACCGGTCAGAATGACTGTCATCAAAAAGTCTACAAACAATAAATGTTGGAGAGGGTGTGGAGAAAAGGGAACCCTCTTACACTCTTGGTGGGAATGCAAACTAGTACAGCCACTATGGAGAACAGTGTGGAGATTCCTTAAAAAACTGGAAATAGAACTGCCTTATGACCCAGCAATCCCACTGCTGGGCATACACACAGAGGAAACCAGAATTGAAAGAGACACGTGTACTCCAATGTTCATTGCAGCACTGTTTATAATAGCCAGGACATGGAAGCAACCTAGATGTCCATCAGCAGATGAATGGATAAGAAAGCAGTGGTACATATACACAATGGAGTATTCCTCAGCCATTAAAAAGAATACATTTGAATCAGTTCTAATGAGGTGGATGAAACTGGAGCCTATTATACAGAGTGAAGTAAGCCAGAAAGAAAAACACCAATACAGTATATTAATGCATATATATGGAGTTTAGAAAGATGGTAACGATAACCCTGTATGCGAGACAGTAAATTGTTTTGTATTGTCTATTTCTGTCTTGTATCAGAGTTATGCTGCTTTGTAAAATGTTGGGAAATATTCTATCCTCTTCAGTTTTTTGAAAGAATTTGTGAGGGATTGGTATTGATTCTTCTTTTTATTTTATTGAGATATAATTGACTTACAGCATTATATTAATTTCAAGTATAAATGATAATGATTTGATATTTGTATTTATTGAGAAATGATCACCAAATAAGTCTAGTTAATATTTGTCAGTATACATACTTATTTTTTCTTGTAATAACATTTATTATCTACTCTCAGCAATTTTCAAAGATACAGTAAAATATAATTAACTATAGTCCCCATGTTATGTGACTTGCGTATTTTATAAGTTTGTACATGTTGACCCCATTCACTCATTTTCCTCATCCCTTGGCAACCATAATCTGTGTTTTGTACATATAAACCTGCTTTTGTTTGTTTGTTTCAGATTTTATGTATAAGTAAAATCATAGGAAATTTGTCTTTGTCTATCAAATATTTTTAGTTAGCTTGATACCCTCAAAGTCTATTCATGTTGTCAAAAATGGCAAGATTTTCTTCTTTTTATGGCCAAAAAATATTCCAGTGTATATAAACATACTTTTTTATCTGTTCATCCTTCAACAGACACTTAGGTTGTTTTCATATCTTGGCCAATGTAGATAAAGCTGTAATAAACTGGACAATGCATACATATTTTTTTGTTAGTGTTTTTGTTTTCTTTAAATAAATACCAAGATGTGAAATTGTTGGATCTTATGATAACTCTACCTTTAATATTTTGGGGAATCTCTATATTGTTTTCCACAGTGGTTGTACAAATTTTCATTCCCACCAACAGTGTGCAAGGAGGGGTTCACTTTTCTCCAGATCCTTGCCAGCACTTGTTTTTTGTCTTTTTGATAATAGCCATTTGAATAGGTATGAGAGGATATCTCACTGTGGTCTTAAATGGAATTTCTCTGATGATTAATGATATTGAATACCTTTAGGTGCATGCAAGTCTGGTTCTTTGCGACCCTATGGACTGTAGCCCACCAGGCTCTTCTCTCCATGGGATTCTCCAGGCAAGAACACTGGAGTCGATTGCCATGCCCTCCTTCAGGAGATCTTCCTGACTCAAGGATTGAACTCGCGTCTCCTGGGACTCCTACATTGGAGGCAGAGTCTTTACCACTGAACCACCAGGAAAGCCCCATTGAACATTTTTACATACACCTGTTGGCCATCTGTATGTCTTTATTGGAAAAATGTCAATTCAGATGTTCTGTCCATTTTTAATTTTTTTATTGAGTAGTATGAATTTGTATGAAGTTTGCATAATAACTGCTTATCAAATAAATGTTTTCCAATTTTTTCCCCATGAGGTAAGTTACCTTTTCAGTTTGTTTTTCTATTCCTTTGTTAGGAAGAAGTATTCTAGTTTGATATAGTGTACTGGTTTATTTCTGTTTTGGTGACATTGCTTTTGGTATAAAATCCTAAGATCATAGCTGGTATTCATGTCAAGGTACTTAGCACCTTTTTTTTTTTTTTTTAGGAGTTTTATGGTTTCTGATCTTATATTCAAGTCTCACCAAACCTGGATAAGCTTTTGTGTCAGATGAAAATAGCAGTTCACCTTTATTCTTTTGTGTTTAACTGTCCAGATTTCCCAACACTATTTATTGAAGGTACTGTCTTTTCTCATTGTATATCTTTGTTTCACTGTTGCAAATTAATTGACCATGTATGTGTGGTGTTATAAGCCCCAACAGGTTTTTCTTGTCTTTTTTTTTTATAATGCAAGTGCTTGACTTAAGCTCTGATTGCTGAGGCATCCATTTTAAGGAAACATCTAATTCAAAGATGTCTGTCTATCTCAAATAAACACATTGAGCCACAAGACTAAATAAAGAGCCAGAACCCGGCCATACTGCATGCTTGACTCTGAGACTTTTTTGTTCTAGAAATATTGGTTGATTTCAATAAATCACCATTTGGGACACATTTTTTCTTTCTTCACTTTAAATTTCTGGTCTATGTTTTCAGTTCACCAAAAGAGAATGTCTCTGTGAAACCCTAGGCCTCAACCTTCAACCTCAATAAAAGCAGAATCCCAGGTCGGTCCTCAATCTCTCTCTCTCTCTCACTTTCTCTTCCCAAACTTTGATGTTTGCTCAAATGTGCTGTGCTATTTATGGGTCTTATAAATAACAGACCTCTATCTTTTCAAAGTTTCCGGATGGCCTTTGCTAAAGAGAGCCTTGCAATCAAAATAAGAATTGCAAGGGCTGGTTCAGCCACAACATTTGTTACAGGATAAGATGGGCACAATATAATTGGCATAGTTGGCAGGATCTCATAATTGTCCTTGCAATTAGCTTACGAATGAGATAAATGCCCTGCAATTTGCTTACTGATCATCTGACTCTGGGGGGCTAGACCATTTTGGAAAGGCTCTCTGCTTGCTCAGTGTTTGTTGCACTGCTATGTGTTTCCTTACGATGCTTTTATATTTTATATTTGGTCGATAATTCATTTTGAGTTTATTTTTGTATATGATGTAGGGAAATGTTCTAATCTCATTCTTATATATGCAACTGTCCAGTTTTCTCAGCATCACATATTGAAGAGATTGTCTTTTATCCATTATATGTTACTGCTTCTTTTGTCATAGTTTAATTGACCATAGGTATGTGGCTTTGTTGGTTTCTGTATTGTGTTCCATTGATTTATGTGTCTTATTGTGCCAGTATCATGCTGTTTTTGTTACAGTAGCTTTCTAGTACAGTCTGAATACAAGGAACATGATATCACTAGCTTTGTTCATTATTCTCAAGATTGCTTTGGTGATTTGGGGTATTTTGTGGATTCATATGTATTTTAAAATGATTTTTTATAGTTCTGTGAAAAATGTCATTGATATTTTGACAGATGGGGCTTCCCAGGTGACACCAGTGGTAAAGAAGCTGCCTGCTAATGCAGGAGATGTAAGATATAGGTTTGATCCCTGGGTTGAAAAATCCCCTGGAGGAGGGCATGGCAACCCTCTCCAGTACTCTTGCCTGGAGAATCCCATGGTGTTAGGGAAATTAAATAAAGAGTCTTGTTTAGGCTCAGAGAAAAAGCAGAGCAGGGCTCTGATCTTGCTTCTAACCTGCCTGGACACTGCCCTTACTATGCGTGACTGTGAATGATTGCCTGCCGTGAGTGCAAGACTTGCAGCATCTTAGATGAGATGGGGGAAGAATCTTGAGATTGTTGAGCCCCTGAAGGGGGCCTGGTCAACCAAGTCGCAGGTTTAGCAACATTTCAAGTTTTACAAGACAAAGCAAACAGCATTAACATGAAAGCAGGCTTGCAATTTGTTCACAGATGATGATGATAGGCAATGGCATCCCACTCCAGTACTCTTGCCTGGAAAATTCCATGGATGGAGGAGCCTGGAAGGCTGCAGTCCATGGGGTGGCCAAGGGTTGGACATGACTGAACGACTTCACTTTCACTTTTCATTTTCATACATTGGAGAAGGAAATGGCAACCCACTCCAGTGTTCTTGCCTGGAGAATCCCAGGGAGGGGGGAGCCTGGTGGGCTGCCGTCTACGGGGTTGTACAGAGTCGGACACAACTGAAGTGACTTAGCAGCAGCAGCAGATGATGGTATCAGTTTGCATCCTTCCTGGGATTATAAACAGAAATCCCAAACTGTGATCTTTGAAGTCTCACCCAAGGACCCTTTCCCAGTTCGGACTCCAGATGTGCTGTGACACGGACTTATGGATATTGTTTAAGTTTGGATGTTGTTTGAAACACAATCTGGTGATGTATTCCCTGCTCTTTCTATTTCTCTTTTCTTTAATGTTAGCATATTGAAAGTAAGCTAGATAATTCTCTAATAAATATTTATATTATTTATTTGTATATAACAAGTGGCTTATTTTGTTAACAAATCCTTTGAACCTGAGATGAAACTGAAAACATTTAGCAAAACACATGGACAGAGGAGCATGGTGAGCTATGGTCCGTAGGGTCACAAAGAGTTGGATATGACTGAAGTGACTTAGCACACATGCACATTTTGTCAGGTATTGCATTAAATCTGTATATTTCTTGGGAAGTATGGTAATTTTAACTATATTAATTCTTCCAATCCAAGAGAAATAGATATCTTTTCATTTCTTTACATTTTATTGAATTTGCTTTATTAATGTTTAACAGTTTTCAGTGTATAGTTCTTTTACCTCCTTGGTTAAGTCCATTTATAGGTATTTTATTCTTCTGGATGCAATTTTAAATAGAACTATTTTTGCTTTCTCTTTTTGATATTTCACTATTAATGAATACCAAAGCAATAGATTTCATATGTTAATCATGTGTCCTTGGATTTTACTGGATTCATATTTTATTTCTAATAGCTTTCTGATGGAGAATTTAGAGTTTTCTGTATATAGTAGCATGCCACTTACAAATAGTGACAATTTTACTTCTTCCTTTCCAAATTGGATGCATTTTATTCTTTTTCTTGTCTGATTGCTGTAGCTAAGACTTCCAATACTACATTAAGTAGGAGTGATATGAGTAGGCATTTAGGGTAAAAGCTTTCAACTTTTCAACATTGAATATGATGTTGTTCCTGTTGTTCAGTCACTAAGCTGCATCAGACTCTTAGTGACCCCAGGGATTGCAGCACACCAAGCTCCCCTGACCTTCACTGTCTCCTGGAGTTTGCTCACATTCATGTCCATTGAGTTGGTGATGCTATCTAAACCATCTAATCCTCTGCCACCAGCTTCTCCTTTTGCCTTCAAACCTCCCCAGCATCAGGGTTTTTCTAATGAGTTGGCCCTTTGCAGCAGGTGGCCAAAGTATTGGAACTTCAGCTTTAACATCAGTCCTTCCAATGAATATTCAGGACTGATTTCATTTAGAATCAACTGGTTTGATCTCCTTGCTGTCCAAGGGACTCTCAAGAGTCTTCTCTAGCACCATAGTTTGAAAGCATCAATTCTTCAGTGCTCAGCCTTTTTTATGGTCCAACTTTCAATCCATACATGACTACTGGAAAAACCATAGCTTTGATGAGATGGACCTTTGTTAGTAAGGTGATGTTTCTGCCTTTTAATACACTGTCTAGGTTTGTCTAGTTTTCTTCTAGGGAGTAAGCGTGTTTTAATTTCATGTCTGCAGTCACCATCTACAGTAATTTTGGAGCCCAAGAAAAGAAAATATGCCAATGTTTCCACTTTTTCCCCATCTATTTGCCATGAAGTGATGGGCCCAAATGCCATGATCTTCATATTTTGAATGTTAAGTTTTAAGCCAGCTTTTTCACTTTCCTCTTTCATCCTCATGAAGAGGCTCTTTAGTTCCTCTCACATTCTTCCATTAGAAGGGTACAATCTGCATATCTGAGGTTGTTGATATTTCTGTCTCAAACTTGATTTCAGCTTGTGATTCATCTAGCCCAGCATTTTGCATAATGTACTCTGAATCTAAGCTAAATAATCAGGGTGACAATATACTGCTTTGATGTACTCTTTTCCCAATTTTGAACCAGTCCATTGTTCCATGTTGCTAACATGTTCCATGTTCAGTTCTAACTGTTGCTTCTTGACCTGCATACAGGTTTCTCATGAGACAGGTAAGGTGATCTAGTATTCTCATCTCTTTAAGAATTTTCCACAGTTTGTTGTGATCCTCACAGTCAAAGGCTTTAGCAGAGTCAATGAAGCAGAAGTAGATGATTTTCTGGGATTCCCTTACTTTTTCTATTATCCAGTGACTTAGCAATTTGATCTCTGGGTCTTCCGCCTTTTCTAAATCCAGTTTGCACATCAGAAATTTATCGAACTGCTGAAACCTATTTTGAAGGATTTGAGCATAACCTTACTAGCACATGAAGTTAGCATAATTGTACAGCAGTTTGAACAATCTTTGGCAATGCTTTTCTTTGGGATCAGAAGGAAAACTTAACTTTTCCAGTCCTGTGGCCACTGCTGAATTTTCCAAATTTGCTGTTATATTGAGTGTAGCACTTTAACAGCATCATCTTTTATGACTTTCAGTAGCTCAGCTGGAATTTCATCACCTCTACTAGCTTTGCTAATGGTTCAGTTCAGTTCAGATGCTCAGTCGTGTCCGACTCTTTGTGACTCCATGAATCGCAGCACGCCAGGCTTCCCTGTCCGTCACCAATTCCCAGAGTTCACTCAGACTCACGTCCATCGACTTAGTGATGCCATCCAGCCATCTCATCCTCTGTCATCCCCTTTTCCTCCTGCCCCCAATCCCTCCCAGCATCAGAGTCTTTTCCAATGAGTCAGCTCTTTGCATGAGGTGGCCAAAGTACTGGAGTTTCAGCTTTAGCATCATTCCTTCCAAAGAACACCCAGGGCTGATCTCCTTCAGAATGGACTGGTTGGATCTCCTTGCAGTCCAGGGGACTCTCAAGAGTCTTCTCCAACACCACAGTTCAAAGGCATCAATTCTTCAGTGCTCAGCTTTCTTCATAGTCCAACTCTCACATCCATACATGACCACTGAAAAAACCATAGCCTTGACTAGACGGACCTTTGTTGGCAAAGTAATGTCTCTGCTTTTCAGTATGGTAATGCTTTCTAAAATCCACTTGCTTACACACGCCAGGATGTCTTACTCTAGAAGAGTGACCACACCATCATGGTTATCCAGGTCATTAAAGGCTTTTTTTGGATGGTTCTTCTGTGTATTCTTGCCATCTCTTCTTAATCTCTTGCACTTCCGTATATCTTTACCATTTCTGTCTTGTATGTGTCCATTCTTGCATGAAATGTTTCCTTAATACATCCAGTTGTCTTGAAGAGATCTGTAGTCATTCCCATTCTATTGTCTTCCTCTATTTATTTGCACTGTTCATTTAAGAAGACCTTTTAATCTGTTATTCTCAGGATCTCTGCATTCAGTTGAGTATATATTTCCCTTTCTCCCTTGCCTTTCACTTTTCTTCTTTCCTCAGATATTTGTAAAACCTCTTCAGACAACCACTTTGCCTTTTTTATTTCTTTGTGATAGTTTTGGTCACTGCCTCCAATACAATGTTACAAACCTCCATGAGGAGTTCTTCTGTCTACCAAATCTAATCCCTTGATTAAATACAGTGCAGTCATCACCTGCACTGTATAATCATAAGGGATTTGATTTAGATCATACCTGAATTGCCTCTTAAGTTTCCCTGCTGTATTCAAATTAAGCCTAAAGTTTGCAATAAGAAGCTCATGATCTGGGCCACAGTCAGCTCCAGGTCTTATTTTTACTGACTGTATTGAGCTTTTCCATCTTTGGCTGCAAAGAATATTATCAATCTGATTTCAGTATTGGCCATTTGGAAATATCCATGGGTAGAGTCATCTCTCATGTTGTGGGAAAATGGGGTTTGTGATGATCAGTGTGTTCTCTTGGCAAACTGTTAGTCTCTGCCCTGCTTCATTTTGTACTCCAAGGACAAACTTTCCTGTTACTCCAAGTATAACTTGACTTCCTACTTTTGCATTCCGATCCCTTATGATAAAAAGGACACCTTTTTTTGGTGTTGCAGAAGATCTTGTAAGTCTTCATAGATCCGTTCAACTTCAGCTTCTTCAACATTAGTGGTTGGGGCATAGACTTGAATTACTGTGATGTTGAATGGCTTGTCTTAGAAATGAAACAAGATCATTCTGTCATTTTTGATATTGCACCCAAGTATTGCATTTTGGAGGCTTCCCTGGTGGCTCAGATGGTAAAGAATCCACTTGCCAGGTGGGAGACCTGAGTTCGATCCCTGGGTTGGTAAGATCCCCCGGAAGGAGGGCATGGCAACTCACTCCAGTATTCTTGTCTGGATAATCTCCATGGATAGAGGAGCCTGGCATGCTACAGTCCATGGGGTCGCAAAAAGTTGGACACAACTGAGCAACTAAGCACTGCATGACATTGTATTTTGGAATTTTTTGTTGACTATGAGGGCTACTCCACTTGTTCTAAGGGATTCTTGCCTGCAGTAGTAGATATAAAGGTCATCTGAGTTAAATTCATGTATTCCTGTCCATTTTGGTTCACTGATTCATACAATGTCGATGTTCATTCTTGCCATCTCCTACTTGACCTGTCTGATTTACCTTGATTCATGACCTTAACATTTCAAGTTCCTATGCAATATTGTTCTTTACAGCATCAGAATTTACTTTCACCACTGGACACATCCACCATTTAGTGTTGTTTCCACTTTGGTCCAGCAACTTCATTCTTCCTGGAGCTTTTAGTAATTGCCCTCTGCTCTTCCCCAGTAACCTATTGGACACCTTCAGACCTGGAGTGGGGGTGGGGGTGGGGCTCACCTTTCAGTATCATATCTTTTTGCCTTTTCATGCTGTTCATGATGTTCTTGTGGCAAGAATACCAGCATTGTTTGCCATTTTGTCCTCTAGCGGACCACGTTTTGACAGAACTCTTCACTATGAGTTGGGTGACTCTGTTCAGCATGGCTCATGGCTTCATTGAGTTACACAAACCTGTTCACCACAACAAGGCTATGTAGGTCATAGATGATCTTAAAAATGTTAAAATATATTCCCTCCATAGAAAATTTTATGATAATTTTTATTATGAATTTTCTGAAAATTCTTTTTGCAACTATTGAGATGATCATATAATTTTTATCCTTTTGCTGATGTGCTATATCACATTGATTGATTTGCAAATAATGAACCATATCAATGACCCTGGAATAATCATATTTGATTGCAGCATGTGATACTTTTTATATATATTCATCAAGAATATTGGCCTGTAATTTTCTTTTTTGGTACTTTGTCTGGTTTTGGTATCAGTGTAATGATGGTCTTATAGAGTGAATTTGGAAGTGTTTCTTCCTCATTAACTTTTTGGAATAGTTTGAGAAGGGCAGATACAGTTCTTCTTTATATGTTTGGTAAAATTCCCCAGTGAAATTGTCTAAGCCTGGTATTTTGTTTGCTGGTATTTTCAAAAGTTACAATTCAGTTTCACTACTAGCAATCAGTTGGTTCAAATTTCTTTTTCTCCTTGATTCATTCTTGGCAGCTTGTTGTTTCTAGAAATTTGTCTATTTCTTCAAAATGCTCATAGTACTCTCATTAGTTTTTCTTCTTAGTATCAGTTGTTATTTCCCCTTTCATTTCTAATTTTATGTGTATCCTCTCTCTTTTCTTTGTTTTAAGCCTGTTTAAAAGTCTATCAGTTTTATTTTTTCAAAAAAACCCTCTTAGTTTCATTTTAAGTTTTTTTTTTTTTTTAGAGGGAGGCTGTTTCATTTACTTCCTCTTTAACCTTTGTTATTTTCTTCCTCTGGCTGACTTTGTGCACTGTTTTCCTTTTTTCTAATTTTTTTAGGTGGTAGTATGGGTTGTTTGTGATTTTTCTTGTGTCTTGAGGAAGTCCTACAGAGTTATAAAATTTCCTCTTTGAACTGCTTTTGCCGCATCCCCTAGGTTTTGGAAAGTTGTATTTCCATTTTCATTTGCCTTGAGATATTTTCTGATTTCCCCTTCATTTTTTGCATTAATTCATTCATTATTTAGTAGCATGTTATTTAGTCTCCATGTGTTTCCTTCCTGCTTTTCTTCCTGTAGTTAATTTCTAGTTTTATACTGTTATGGTTGAAAACATGCTTAAAATAATTTTTATCCTCTTAAATTTGTTGAGACTTGTTTAGTATCTTAGAATGTGACTTATCTTAAAGAATGTTCCATGTGCACTTGAAAAAACGTGTACTCTGATGTATTTGGATGCAATGCCCTGTATTTATCTAATAGGTTCAGTCGCTTTATCATGTCATTTAAAACCACTGTTGCCTTATTAATTTTCTGCTGGATTATCTGTCCATTGAGGTAAGTGTGGATTTTAAGGCCCCTACTTTTATTGTATTATTGTCAATTTTCTCTTTTATGATTGTCAAGATTTGCTTTATATATTTAGGTGCTCATCTATTGGGTTAATACATATTAATGAGTGTGATACTGTCTTCTTACCTTGATGTCTTTATCACTATATACTGTCTTTCTTTGTCTTTTGTTATAGAATTTGTTTAAAGAGTATTTTGTCTGATATGAGTGTTGCTATTCCCACTTTCTTTTCATTTCTGTTTGCATGAAATTCCTTATACAACACCCTCACTTTGTCTGCATGTGTCTTTAGTTCTGAAGTGAGTTTCTTATAGGTAGTATATATAAATGGGTCTTATTTTTTTAATGCAATCTTCCACCCTACATCTTTTGATCAAAGCATTTAGTCCATTGACAGTTAAAGTAATTATTGATAGATAAGTATAACCTTATTGCCATATTTTACTTTTTTCCCATTGTTTTTGTAGTTCTTCCCTTGCAGTTTGATGATTTTCTTTAGTAGTATCCTTGTGTTCATTTCTTTGATTTTATGTACCCACTGTAGATTTTTGTTTTGTGGTTGCCATGGGATTCACATATTAATATGCTGAGCTATAACTATGTTTAGTTGTTTTAAACTTGCAGTCATTTACATCAAACACATTCTAAATAATCTGCGTTTTTATTTTCCTCTCCAACATTTTATGTTTTTGATGTCATGTTTTACATCTTGATGTTTATACCGTAAATGTTTATGGTAATTATAGTTGCTTTTACATACTTTAAACTAGTATTCTTTTGTACTAGCTTATTTAAGTGGTTGATACACAATCTGTACTACATATTTGCCCTTGTGGGATTTCCCTTTCCTATAGATTCTTCTTTTCCACTTAGAGAAACCCCTTTAACATTTCTTTTGACATAGGTTTAGAATTGATGAACTCTGGTTTTTACTTGTCTGAGAATTTCTTTATCTCTTCTTTGATTCTAAGTAATGATCTTACTGAGAAGAGTATCTCAGGTTGCAATTTTTCTCACTTTCAGCACTTTGAATATATCATGCCATTCCCTTCTTGCATGCAGTGTTTTGGCAGAAAAATGCTGATAACCTTTTTGGAATTCCCTTGATTTTGCTGCTCCCCCTCCCCCCTTAAATTTGTTTCCTTTAGAATTCTCTCTTTGCCTTTAATTTTTGCATTTTATGTTATGTTGATGTCGGTCTTTTGTGTTTAGTTTATTTGGGACTCCAAGGCACTGGTGACGCACTCCAGTACTCTTGCCTGGAAAATCCCATGGGTGGAAGAGCCTGGTAAGCTGCAGTCCACGGGGTCGCTAAGAGTTGGACACGTCTGAGTAACTTCACTTTTACTTTTCACTTTCATGTGTTGGAGAAGGAAATGGCAACCCACTCCAGTGTTCTTGCCTGGAGAATCCCAGGGATGGGGGAGCCTGGTGGGCTGCCGTCTATGGGGTCGCACAGAGTTGGACACGACTGAAGCGACTTAGCAGCAGCAGCAGCACTGCTCCTATGCCTTGATAATTTGTTTTATACTAAGTGTCAGACTTTATCTTTTTGGCTCCAAAATCACTGCAGATGGTGGCTGCAGCCATGAAATTAAAAGACGCTTACTCCTTGGAAGAAAATTATGACCAACCTAGATAGCATATTGAAAAGCAGAGACATTACTTTGCCAAAAAATGTCCATTTAGTCAAGGTTATGGTTTTTCCTGTGGTCATGTATGGATGTGAGAGTTGGACTGTGAAGAAAGCTGAGTTGGACTGTGAAGAAAGCAAGAATTAATGCTTTTGAACTGTGGTGTTGGAGAAGACTCTTGAGAGTCCCTTGGACTGCAAGGAGATCCAACCAGTCCATTCTAAAGGAGATCAGCCCTGGGATTTCTTTGGAAGGAATGATGCTAAAGCTGAAATTCCAGTACTTTGGCCATCTCATGTGAAGAGTTGACTCGTTGGAAAAGACTCTGATGCTGGGAGGGATTGGGGGCAGGAGGAGAAGGGGATGACAGAGGATGAGATGGCTGGATGGCATCACTGACTCGATGGACATGAGTTTGAGTGAAATCTGGGAGTTGGTGATGGACAGGGAGGCCTGGTGTGCTGCAATTCATGGGGTCGCAAAGAGTCGGACACGACCTAGCGACTGAACTGAACTGAAGGTTTGTTAAGTTTTCAGCTACAATTTCCTCAAATATTGTTTCAATACCCCTTCTTTCTCTCTTCTGCAACACTTATATTGCAAGTGTTGATATGCTTAATGTTGCATTAGAGATTTCTTTTTAAATTAATTTTTATTGGTGTATAGTTGATTTATGATGTTGTGTTAGCATCTGCTCTACAGCAGAATGTATCAGTTATACATACAATTCCCTGTATTTTGGATTTCCTTCCTGTTTAGATCATCACAGAGAATTGAGTAGACAGTTGCCTGTGCTATACAGTTTTCCTGTGCTAGGGCTTCTCAGGTGTTGCAAAAGAATTCACCTGCTAATGCAAGAGATGCAAGAGATGTGTTTAATCCCTGGGTGAGGAAGATCCCCTAGAGTAGGAAATGGCACCCCACTCCAGTTTTCTTGCCTGGAAAATTCCATGGACAGAGGAGGCTGGTGGGCTACAGTTTTTTGGGTCACAAGGAGTCAGACACGACTGAGTGTACACACACAAACACACACACACACATATGGTAGGTTCTCATTAATCTATATTATACCTGCTGCTGCTAAGTTGCTTCAGTCGTGTCCGACTCGTAGTTACCCCATGGACTGCAGCCTACCAGGCTCCTCCGTCCATGAGATTTTCCAGGCAAGAGTACTGGAGTGGGGTGCCATTGCCTTCTCTGATATTATATCTAGTAGTGTATATATGTCAATCCCAATCTCTCAGTTCATTCCACCCCCAACAGAGATCTTTTATACTCTCCTCATATTTTAAGATTAGTTTTTCTCTTTCTTGTTCTTATTGAGTGATTTCCATTATTCTTCCAGATTGCTTATGCATTTTGCTTTTCACATAGTCTGCTATTCATTATTTCTAGTGTGCTTTTGATTTTAGTTATTGAATTATTTATTTCTGATTTTTAAAACATATGATATAGTGCCTTGCTAAAATTACCATTGTGTTCATGTCCTCTTCCCTTAATTCAGATAAAATTCTTATAACTAATGTTTTGGGCTCTTTATCTGGTAAATGGTTTGCTTCTGTCTCATTATATATTTGGGGGAACATTTTCTTTTGTTCTTTCAGCTGAAAGGAGTTCTTCGGCCTTTCCATTTTGCTTGAATTTTCTGCCTTTCTGAATTTAATTGAAATTTTGATTGAAAGAGTTATTACTACATTCTTGAAAGTGTGTTCTTATGTGGGAGGGTGCCTATGTATGCTGATAATGACCAGTGCCTTTGATTGCTAGGCTAAATTTGATATGAGCCCAAGTCACTTCTTTCCTCGTTGTGTGCTGGTAGCTATCACTTTTATAGTAGATGAGTTGGAGACTGAGGGGTTAGTGGAGGTAATGTGAGGCAGGGCTTCCCCCATGACCAGTGGCCATCAGTGCCCTATTAGGGGCACAGTTTGATCCCAAGTTGCTTGATCAGAAGCCTTGGCCTCAAGTTGGTTCCATTTCATTTGTGTGTGATGTTTCCTCTTCCAGAACTGGGACCCACATGTGGGGATTGTTGAAGGAAGAAGGGTGTATGTGGGTTCTTGGCTTTTTGCTGCCACAGATAGAGGTCAGAGCTATCTCTCATGTATAGCTGTCTCTGACCTATGCCTGTATGGGTGACAACAATTGTTTCCCTTAATTGCTCAGATGCAGCCTCAGGTCCAAGTCTCCTTTGTTCTACACACAATAAAATAAATAAAATTAGATGTGCATTTCACAGTATACTAAAAGTAAATTCATGCAGACTAGTTAGTTATATGTAAATATAAACAATGTGTTGGAAAATAGTACAGGGCACAAATTCAGTTACCATTACTAGGAAGGCCATTTAGAACAAGATGTGGAATTCCAAACCAGAAAGAGATTTAGTAATATATTTGACTCTATTAAAAACTATGTACAAGAAAACATTAAACATATATTAAAGTCTCACTTATAGAAAATCAATATATATAACAAAGGATTTATATTAGTAATGTGTAAGAGGTAAACAAGTTAGATAGCAAACTATCCAGTCAAAAATTAACAAAGCTATTAAAAATTCCTTTAGAGTTTAAGAAATTATATCAAACACTGAATATATAAAGGATGCTAAATCAAAATTATAAGAGCATAACCCAATATGTCATTTAGATTGAATCAGTAATATTAGAAGAAATTCTTCAGAGTGTAGCCAATATCAGTTAGTGATTACATTAATATGAGGTAGAAAGTGGTGGGTGGGAGTAAGAGTTTTCATCAAGAAATGAAAATGGCCCAAAGGCAGCAAAAAAGGGAAGCTTTTCCTCATCTTGATCCTGAGAGACAGTGGGAGGTGCAATCGTTTCCAAGATCCACTAGCTGACTGCTAATGAGACCTGGACTCCATTTGTTAGTTATTGGTCATTTCCAGTCTCAGCCTGGCAAAGAAGGTGCTGGGGGATTAAACACCGAGACCTTAGTCTGCCCTTACCCTCTAATCTCTTGCTGAGATCCCTCATTAACCAAATGATACAGAAGACAGAGGAATAAGTCATCCCCTAGGGCCACAGACTAGAAATGGAAGAGCAGGCACATGTAAGAGGGAGGATAGAGCTCAATGGGAATATGGAAAACTAGCTCTCTTTCTTCATAGATGATGAGAGATAAATTAGTCTAGAATTTTATATACAGATTAGCAATTTGTATCAAGTTTATCAATCATTTGAATAACAATTCCCCATCTGGGAATATTTCCTACAAAAATGATGATCTATGTGAATATACATATGTATATTTGTGGTTCAGTTGCTAAGTTGTATCCAACTCTTTGTGACCCCATGGCCTGCAGCATGCCAGGTTCCCCAGTCCTTCACTACGTCCTTTGCTCGGATTCATGTCCATCGAATCAGTGATGCTATCTAAACATCTCATTCTCTGTCTCCTCCTTCTCCTGTATATACGTATATTTGAGTTTTTTTAAATTAAAATTATATATTAGTAGAAGAGATGGGAATACCAGACCACCTGACCTGCCTCTTGAGAAACCTATATGCAGGTCAGGAAGCAGCAGTTAGAACTGGACATGAAACAACAGACTGGTTCCAAATAGGAAAAGGAGTCTGTCAAGGAGGTATATTGTCACCCTGCTTATTTAACTTATATGCAGAGTACATCATGAGAAATGCTGGGCTGGAAGAAGCACAAGTTGGAATCAAGATTGCCGGGAGAAATATCAATAACCTCAGATATGCAGATGACACCACCCTTATGGCAGAAAGTGAAGAGGAACTAAAAAGCCTCTTGATGAAAGTGAAAGAGCAGAGTGAAAAAGTTGACTTAAAGGTCAACATTCAGAAAACTAAGATCATGACATCCGGTCCCATCACTTCATGGGAAATAGATGGGGAAACAGTGGAAACTGTCAGACTTTATTTTCTGGGGCTCCAAAATCAGTGCAGATAGTGACTGCAGCCATGAAATTAAAAGACACTTACTCCTTGGGAGAAAAGTTATAACCAACCTAGACAGCATATTGAAAAGCAGAGACATTACTTTGCTAACGAAGGTCCATCTAGTCAAGGAAATGATTTTTCCAGTGGTCATGTATGGATGTGAGAGTTGGACTGTGAAGAAGGCTGAGTGCCGAAGAATTGATGCTTTTGAACTGTGGTGTTGGAGAAGACTCTTGAGAGTCCCTTGGACTGCAAGAAGATCCAATCAGTTAATCCTAAAGGAAATCAGTCTTGAATATTCATTGGAAGGACTGATGCTGAAGCTGAAATTCCAATACTTTGGCTACCTGATGCGAAGAGCTGACTCATTTGAAAAGACCCTGATGCTGGGAAAGATTGAAAGCGGGAGGAGAAGGGGACAACAGAGAATGAGATGGTTGGATGGCATCACCGACTCAATGGACGAGTTTGAGTAAACTCCAGGAGTTGGTGATGGATAAGGAAGCCAGGCATGCTGCAGTCCATGGGGTTGCAAAGAGTCGGACATGACTGAGACTCAACTAAACTGAACTGAATGACTGTATCCAACATTTGGGTCCTAGACATAACATTAGAAGTTTACACATTTTGAACTCAATGTAAAACAACTGCAAAGGCTGGTTTTAAAACAGTAACCTAAGAAGGAAAACAGGCAACCAAAGTTAAGTATTATTTCCAATGCACATAATTTTGTTCTTTAAACTCCTAGGAAACTTATTTTGCTACTCTCATTTTTTTTAAACATATGAAAATACTTTAAAAATTGGAATATTTGTGAAAAACAAAGCAAACTTCTCTATCTAATCTAGGTTGGTTCATTCTTCATTTAATAAAAATTCCAATCTTCATGCTTAGCATCCTTGGAAGGATGTAGGAAACTCAGGGCTCATTTTTATGTGGTAGAAGTGATTTCTTTGTTCAATTGCTAATGTATCATGAACACAGATGCATGAACACCACATGAAGTTTGACGATTTTAAATTACTATAGTTCACAGTTATTTACGTGGCACTTTAAGCAAGTGCACTCCAGTGTCAGAAACTGTGGCATTCATTCTTTTTATTCTAAATGTAATACATTTAGAGCAACAATTGTTTTGCCACATTCAGGAATTATGAGTATTTTATTCAAAGTATAATTTGGCTAACAATATCACAACTAACTGCACAGTTCTTGTAAATTCTTTCTAGTAGAAGCTATGGATAGCTGTAATTTTACCATTTTATTTTAAAAATGAATCATAATTCTGAACATGTTTTTATTTTATCTGAATTTTTTTTTTGATTCAGACAGAATAAAACTAATCATCTTTGGAAGAATATTACACATTACATTTTGTTTTGTTCTATTTGCCTTTGTTCTCCATATCTAGGGCAATTTAAATGGAACCTTAAATATATTGTTTGTTTCACCAAATTGATGAGTGCTGTTTACACTACTCATTTTTTTCTAAAAGTTAAAGAGTGCACATATTTTATTCATTTTATTTGACTGAAACAAAAATATCGTAAGCTGTTTTCTCCAACTTATGTCCCCCAATATTGGAAGATCCTTGTTTTATATCATGAAGTAACTGATTGTGTTAAGAGGAAAATGGAATCTGTACTTTCCAAACCATCTAATTCACATTGATACTGCCTGTTGGAAGATTTTAGACATGCAAAAAAATTGTGGTTCTATGGAACAGATTGAACAAGTCCCTTTTTACCCAAAATACTCAGCCCAACCTTCCTAGAGTTAGGGCATGGCCCATTCCACCTAGATTTACACTATTCAGCTCATCATATTCACTCACTTGGTTTCCATACCTCCAGTCTTACAGTTCTTCAATCAATTACCACCATTTTAATATTTCTAAAATGCAAGTCCAGTCATTCCATTACGGCTTTTAAAAACCTGGGTCACAAAAGAGCAAGAAATAAGGCTACAACCTGAATCAGAAATGGAGATGTCATTGAAACATTTACCTCTTCTGCCTGGCCAAGCACATGATCTTTAATCATGCTGTTTGGCTTACATGGCTTCAGGTCCTTGAGCAAGTCTTCCACACCATTCCAGCCTTCTTTATTCATCTAGTCACCATTCAACACAGAGTTCTCAGGTTTTCTCTCAGCCCCTCTTCTTTTGGATGAACTTGCATGTTACAGGTGAAACTGATATGTCCTAATAAGGTAATAACCTGTACACTTTTCCCATGAGCATCAAATCATTTGTGTATTTGTGCATTTACGTATTTTAAAAAGCAACTATTATGCAAAGAATCCGCCTGCAATGCAGGAGACCCTGGTTCAATTCCTGCATTAGGAAGACATGCTGGAGAAAGGATAGGTTACCAACTCCAGTATTCTTGGGCTTTCCTTTACCCACTCCAGTATTCTTGGGCTTCCCTTGTGACTCAGTTGGTAAAACATCTGCCTGCAATGAGGGAGACCTGGGTTCGATCCCCAGAGTGGGAAGATCTCTCCTGGAGAAGGGAAAGGCTATCCACTCTAGCATTCTGGCCTGGAGAATTCCATGAACTGTGTAGTCCATGGGGTCACAAAGAGTGGGATACAACTTTCACTTTTCATGCAAAATGTACCTACACTTCAAATTTGTAGGGATAGTAGCCATAAGTAATTTGAACTCTAAATTTCACTTAGCTAATACTTTAAAATTTTAAAGAAATGCCTGCTGAGTAAATAAAGGGTTGAATGTTTGCTGTTCTTCCTCTGCTTGCTTGTATATAAATTGCATACTTCAAATCTCAGCTAAGATACCACTTCACAAAGAAAACGTTCCCTGCTTGAGGGAACATTGGGGTTAATATTATTCGTCCCATTTGAGGTTACTTTTTGGGGTCTTCAATTTCTGATCGACCACAAGTACTAAGGATTTCAGACAGCTGACACCCACTAGACACCTTCAGGATTGAACCATGAAGAACAAAGTAGACCTCAATATAGGCAACTAGAAGACAGAATTGTCCCAGCAATGATCAGCACATTAAAATGAATGTAATTTCTAAGATAGGTCACTTATACCTCCACCAATCAAAAAGTAGGAACAAGAAAAGGGAGAAATCTGATACATAATCCTTTACTTTTAGATAATTTCAAATATACAAACAAGTACCTTGAAAAATAATAGTATAATTAACATATATAATATTGATCAGATTCACATATCAACAATATATCCCTTTTGATTCATCTCATCTCTAGCTTAGGCAATTGTATACTTTTTCATCTAAATATTTTAATTGTGGATTTCTGAAGAGTATGAATATTCTTCCACAGAAACACGGTGGAGTTAAAACTTCATAAAAATGTAGTATGGATTCAACTAGTCAGTCAGTTCAGTTGCTGAGTCGTGTCGGACTCTTTGTGACCCCATGGACTGCAGCACGCCAGGCCTCCCTGTCCATCACCAGCTTCCAGAGTTTACTCAAACTCATGTCCATTGAGTCAGTGATGCCATCCAACCATCTCATCCTCTGCTGTCCCCTTCTCCTCCTGCCTTCAATCTTTCCCAGCATCAGGGTCTTTTCAAATGACTCAGTTCTTCACATCAGGTGGCCAAAGTACTGGAGTTTCAGCTTCAGCATCAGCCCTTCCAATGAATATTCAGGACTGACTTCCTTTAGGATGAACTGGTTGGATCTCCTTGCTGTCCAAGGGAATCTCAAGAGTCTTCTCCAACACCATAGTTCAAAAGCATCAATTCTTCGGCACTCAGCTTTCTTTATAGTCCAACTCTCGCATCCATACATGACTACTGGAAAAACCACAGGCTTGACTAGATGGAACTTGGCTGGCAAAGCAATGTCTCTGTTTTTAATATGCTGTCTAGGTTGGTCATAACTTTTGTATCAAGGAGCAAGCATCTTTTAATTTCATGGCTTCAGTCACCATCTGTAGTGATTTGGGAGCTCCCAAGAAAATAAAATCTCTCACTGTTTCTACTGTTTCCCCACCTATTTGCCATGAAGTGATGGGACCAGATGCTATGATCTTAGTTTTCTGAATGTTGAGCTTTAAGTCAACTTTTTCATTCTCCTCTTTCACTTTCATCAAGAGGGTCTTTAGTTCTTCTTCGCTTTCTGCCATAAGGGTGCTGTCATCTGCATATCTGAAGTTATTGATATTTCTCCCGGCGATCTTAATTCCAGCTTGTGCTTCATCCAGCCCAGTGTTTCTCATGATATACTCTGCATATAAGTTAAATAAGCATGGTGACAATATACAACCTGATGTACTCCTTATCCTATTTGAAACCAGTCTGTTGTTCCATGTCCAGTTCTAACTGTTGCTTCCTGACCTGCATACAGATTTCTCAAGAGGCAGGTCAGGTGGCCTGGTATTCTCAACTCTTAAAGAATTTTCTACAGTTTGTTGTGGTCCACACAGTCAAAGGTTTGGCATAGTCAATAAAGCAGAAATAGATGTTTTTCTGGAACTCTCTTGCTTTTTCCATGATCCAGCGGATGTTGGCAATTTGATCTCTGGTTCCTCTGTCTTTTCTAAATCCAGATTGAACATCAGGAAGTTCATGGTTCACATACTGCTGAAGCCTGGCTTGGAGAAATTTGAACATTACTAGCGTGTGAGATGAGTGCAATTGTGCAGTAGTTTGAGCATTCTTTGGCATTGCCTTTCTTTGGGATTGGAGTGAAAACTGACCTTTTCCAGTCCTGTGGCCTCTGCTGAGTTTTTCCAATTTGTTGGCATATTGAGTGCAGCACTTTCACAGCATCATCTTTTAGGATTTGAAATAGCTCAACTGGAATTCCATCACCTCTACTAGCTTTGTAAAAATAATTTGTACAGAGAAATATAAAAATGAATGGCTTTCAATTACAGGGAAACAATTTTCTAAAATAAATGAATATTACATAACACATTTGGTATGAGAATCTGGGGAGGGAGGTGGGAGGGGGGTTCAGGATGAGGAACACGTGTACACCCATGGTGGATGCATGTTCATGTATGGCAAAACCAATACAATATTGTAAAGTAAAAAAAAAAATTAAAAAAATAATAATATTTGTATAAGGTCAGAAAGTTCTGATACAGAATGAAGAAAAATAAACCACTAATATAAAAATGTCTTATTTCATGGTTCTCTGAAATATTCTAAATTCAACATTTTCTTTAGTGCCCTTATGACATCCTTATTCCTAAGACTATAGATTAAAGGGTTTAGAACAGGAGTGAGTATGGTGTAAAAGGCAGATACAGCCATGTCCTTCTCAGGGGAGTGGTAAGAGATGGGGAGCATGTAGGTATAGATGGCAGCTCCATAGAAGAGGATGACCACAGTCATGTGGGAAGAACAAGTGGTTAAGGCCTTCTTCCTGCCCTCTGCTGAATTCATCCTGTGGATGGTGAGGAGGATGAATGAATAAGAACTTGAAATGACTGTCATGGGGATGAGGAGCATGAGGACACAGCACAGGTACATGAGTGTCTCATAGAGGGAAGTGTCTGAGCAGGAAAGCTTCATTACAGCAGGGACCTCACAGAAGAAATGATGGATCTCCCGGGATCTGCAGAAGGGGAAGGTCATGGTGATGAGTGTGAGCATAAAGCCATCCACTGATCCCAGAAACCAGCAGCCAGACACCAGGAGGAGCCACATCTTATGGCTCATGAGGGTAGAATAGTGGAGTGGATGACAGATGGCCACATAGCGATCATAGGCCATGGCAGCCAGAAGGAAATATTCTGAACCTCCAAGTGTCACATAGAAAAACATCTGCATTCCACATTCAGGGGCTGAGATCTTATTTACACCCATGACCTGGTCCATGAGCATTTTGGGCACAGTGACAGAAATGTATATCATGTCCATGAGAGACAACTGGCTGATGAAATAGTACATGGGGGTGTGGAGGTGGGCATCAGAATATATCAGAAGGATCAGGATGCTATTTCCAGACAAGGCCATCAAGAAAATCATAAAAATGACCACACAGAGGAAAGCTGGATGCTTGGATTGACTGAAGAGTCCCATAAGGATGAAATCCAACTGTCCAGTGTGGTTGGTGGCCCAGGTAGATTTGTCCATGAAGTTTCTCCTAGATCACCAAGGAAAGATTTGTGATTAATAAATCACTCATGGTATATGAGCACCTGAGATGAATGTTTGGTGGGCTTGCGTGTGTGTGTGTGTGTGTGTGTGTGTGTGTGTGTGTGTGCCTGTTTGTAGTTGCGAAGCAATGCTATTGTGCTAAAAGGAGTTAGTGGTATGAGACTGGAGATTTGGGGGTTATAAGGTGCCTGTAAATAAAAAAAAATTAATGGAAAACTAAGAATTCACAACTGTTGATTAAAATTATTTATAGTAAAACATTAGATTTTTGTTATATAAGGCAGAATTGATTCAATCTGTCTCTTTTAAGGATCCAGTTGCATCTTAAAAACCTTTAGTAATATATGAAAAAATTAGAAAGTTACTTAAACATAATTTGGTGAACACATATACCAAAAATTCCACCTATCTTTGTATGTTGGTTCAAGCAATTTTGTGAGGCTCTGCATTTTTGTGGAGTGAGCCATGTATTCACAGGGGCAGATTTGGGTTCTCAACAATAACCAATCCCTTAGATATATTAAAGAGAGCGAGCGAGAAGCCCAGACTCTAAGGTTGGACTATGGGTCTTTATTATCCTATGTCCACCACTCCTCTGTCTACTCTACTTAAACAAAAAATAATGTTTGCTATAAAATGCATTTAGAATTAAATGAAGTAAAATATTGAAAAGGCTGAAAACATTACCAGTTACCGATGAATAATGATACATATTGTCAAAGCATTAACATTTAGTGTAAATATTGTGCATATTCTAAGAGAAGGTTGTTACTATTTCTTTTATGATCAGATTCATTACTTCAGCTTGCTAGTTTTAATACCTATTCATTTATATAAGAATTTGGATTTGATAAATTCTGTAGTTCAAGACATATATATATATACACACACACAAAGTATACTGTTTTATAGCATTATATATTATTCTAACATAATCTCTCTAAATATATATAAATATGTGTATATACATAATCTCAGACTTTCTACAGTACAAACTTTATATATTTTATATAAATGGGAGAAAGTTGCTCAGTCATGTCTAACTCTTTGTGACCCCATGGCATACAGTCCATGGAATTCTCCAGGCCAGAATACTGGAGTGGGTAGCCTCTCCCTTCTCTAGGGTATCTTCCAACCCAGGGATTGAACCCAAGTCTCCCACATTGCAGGTGGATTCTTTACCAGCTGAGCCACCAGGGAAGCCCAAGAATACTGGAGTGGGTAGCCCATGCCTTCTGCAAGGATCTTTCCCACCCTGGAATTGAACTGGGGTCTCCTGCATTACAGGTGGATTCTTTACCAACTGAGCTATGAGGCAAGCCCTTTTATATAAATATTAACATATAAATATGAAATATATAATCTATCTTTCTTATTTTAACTCTGGTTAAGTAGAGCTTTATGGAGAGTTCCATTTCAGTTCTGTCTTCTCCAGCTTCATCTGCTTAAAGCTCATACCATTTGTTCTAAATCTCAGGGAGATGAAATAGCATTGAGATTGTTAGTCCCATTTACAGACAAGATTTTAGTTGTCTTGTAAACATCATCAGCTTTATTGTCTATAGTAATCAATTTTTCATGGAAACAGAGATGCAGAGAGGAAAAATGAACAACATTGAAATGTCTCTGACTTCGGTTTTCTTTCCTCTATCTTGCTGTACATAACTTATATCTGTGTTGGAGGCTGAGGACAAATCAAAGAAAAATTAAACTTGCTTACATTTAGGTGAGTCATATTTAATCTATTTAGGGAGAAGTATTATGTAAATATAATTTAAATTAGAATTTTAAAAGGGCTACAAAATAAGAAAGAGGACTAAAGCAAAATACATCTGGTGTTTTAGAAGAGACTCAGTAATTGCTTCTTCTATACTTTTTCTTACGAAGATTCAATCTTTGCACCTTTTCAATTTCTGATATGTTAAATGTTAAATTTTATAAACCTTACCAACAAGAGGAAATGTTGGCTTCTCTCACAGAGAAAAGTTTAGAAGTACTTGTGCTTGTAGGAATATGTCAGGAAGATTATCCAAGTCCTAATATACTTTATACTCTTGTAATAATCCCAGAGATTTATTAACAGCCCCAAGTTCTGGGGTGCTGAAGCAGTAAACGATATTGAAAATAATCCCTTATTATAAATACCCAGAAAATCTGGGAAAAGTACCATTAAAAATATAATATTTCTGTCAAATTCCACCTACACTGGCAGAGGAAAGCTGAACTCTGTGCAAAATTTAAAAACAAATAAGCTAAAGACACACTTGTGGCTGAGTTTTAATTTGTGATCAAAGTGGCAAAGGACCAATGCAGTGACTCGCAATGTGAAGACCTCAAAACTGCTGAAGGAATGAAGTGAGAGCTGGAGGGGAAATGGGAGGCACTGGGCAAATCTCATTGCCCTTTGAAAAATCATAGTCACTGTGATTAAGCCCACACTGAACAGCCTACCTAGGACACCAGACAGTCAAAGGAATACAGTCTGTATCAGGCAAGGCAACTTGCTTTCTTGGTAACTCTTACTGCTTTTTATCCAACTGTCTGAGTTTAATATAAGTGGAATAGTGCATATTGAACTTGGGGAGTTATTAACTTTAGGGGTAGAACCATATCAAATCTTGAGTGAAGCCAATTGTCCTATTATGTTGCTGTTTTTTTTTTTTTTTTTAATCTCCCCAGGAGCCTATGAATTACATACTCATTTTATTTTGTCCTTTTACAGATTAAATAATTCTGGTTCCTGGGAATCTGTCTAGCATCACACAATTCATCTGAAGAAGTACTCAAGTCTCAGCTCATGTGTTGGGACACAGACCCTTTAATGCTACCTTAAATTCTCTAGGCTACTGTCTTCCCTCTAAAGTCTACAACTTGGGTATTAGCCAACCACTGTCGATTTCATCTGAGAAACATAAGGTTGAGACATTTATTTCAGTGTTCTAACTATCAGAAATAATCCTCACTCAAAGAAAAATTAGTTTGTTTTCTTCTGTAAAATTTAAATCACAAGGACACAAGTTTACCATATAGTAATAGAGGAAAAAAGTGAGTTCGTCTGTCCATAAATTATTGGAAATCAAAACCCATATTTTAATATGTTGCAGTAAATAAATGTTATATAAAAGATTTAAGAAAAAAACAAACACTATTGATTTTTTCCATAAAAATAGATAATAGGGTAAAATTAGGAAATATAATCAAGTATTAATAGAATGTCAGAAGTAGAACAAGAAAAAAATAACAATTACCCTTTTGATCCTGTAAACCTATATTCCTATCTGATTTACTCCAATATCAGATGATGCTGAAATCCTCATCTAGATGGGCTAATGAAGAGTGGTCACAGTTAAACATATAAATAGAGATAGGACAGTGACTTCATCCTTGGTGTTACTATGCTCATTAGGAGAGTAGAGGATGATGTTCTATTGATAAATCCTCTCTGGAACCTTCAAGAAGCATGCAATTAAGAGAACTAAAAAAAAAGATCATAGATATCTCTGTTGTACTTTTTTGGTTTTCTCCTAATGTCTTAAAAAAAATCCCTTTATTATTAAACTAGAAATCTTAAAAAAATTAGCAATAATCTCAAATCTTACCATCATCAGTAAAATTTTATCTATGGCATAGGTATTAGATTATATATAGCCTTAGCCTTTTCACATTACAAAAAATGTTTTCTTATATGTGTATATATTTATCTTTATTGCTTCTTCAATACTTTTTGTGTGGTATTGATGCTTGCCTTTCAGAGTTACAGAGTCTGAAATTCATAGTCTAATTGATGTGTCAAAGACAGCACTACTAATCAGTACTGTGGTTGAGACTAAAATTGTGATGGTCTTTTATATTTTCATCTGGATTGGTCTTCTGTAGGGTACTGATTTTAATCTTTAGTCACCCAGTTGCAATCTCTGTCACTTTAATACTACATTTAATTTTATGTATTTGATTTTAATTTATATTTTGACATGCTAATTGTAGAAAAAAATTTTAAAACCCACAAACTATTACAAAGAAAATTAAAAAATCAACCATAATTTACTTTCCAAGGCAAAAATTATGCCTTAATGGTTGTATCTTGATTTCAGAATACAAATATTTATGAAATGTGTACCATATACCACGCAGTTGTGATAAACCAGGGAAGAAAATAAAGCAATCCTATCCCCAGGGAAATTGTAGTAAAATTCTTCTTAACCTTATTCTGTATGTGTATTCTCAAATTATGTTGATTATTTTCCCTTGCCATCTTTATTCCTTGGCATCCTTTGTCTAAATGGTGACTTGTGTTTGTGCAGCCCACACTTTGTGGGGTGGTCTCATATGTCCTGAATTTCCGCCTACAGATGGTTTGTCCTAATTCCTTTGTCACCTTGTTTCCCATAAGACACTGAGAATGCGAGTATTGGGAGACACTGGACAGTGGGAGAAATAAAGAAGCTGCACATTTTTTTCTTCTTTCTTCTGTTGGTCTCTGGCAGCTGCAGCAGTTGTAGCCAACTGAGGACCATGTGAGAGCTATGGGATCCAGCACTTCAAAAGTAGTTTCAGTGGTTCTACGGGATGCAGGCAGCTGAGTTGCAGCAGAGGAGGGTCCCACCAGTAGCCCCAGAATGCAGTAGCTCAATCAGCTCAGCAGTGTGGGTATGTGGGTCTCCATTGGTTCATGAGGGCTCTTGGTCCTTGGATGACAATACTCTCTTTCTTGTTTCCCCAGCCTTCTTTCCAATACTTTACCAGCTAATCTGTAGCCAATTCCCTATTATATTCCATCAGTTTGAAGTGTATAAAGTGTTTGTATATAATTGGACATGAGGTTAACATCCTATCGAAATAATTGTACATTTATTATAATCCTTAATATTAAATAATTATGTTGCATTCAAATTTCTAAATTATAAGTTATGCTCAAATAAATTCACTTTTATAAAAAGCAATCTCTGAATGCAGTTTTTTCTAAATTAATTTACCAAAGGGTATAAATTGTTTCAGATATCTTCATATATAGCAGTAAATTTCTTTTCCAAAAATTTTCTAAAGTTTTACTGTTATACTGAATCCAGGCTTTTACAGATTGCTGCACAAAAGATCAATAAATCAAGAGACAAGGTATTGGTGCAAGGAACAGTGAATTTATTTGTGTAAAGCAAGCAAACCAAGAAGATAGTGGAATAGTGTCCCAAAGAATCATCTTACTAAAGGTAGATTCAGGCTTCTCTTATGTTAAGGGTGTGTCTATTTTTTGGAAAATTTTTTGTGCCAGAATCCTTCATTCTTGCTCCTGTCCATGTAGGCCTGGTCATGATGTTTCTATAAACCTCCAACAAGACAATTGTTCTTTTCTGTTCTGCAGCTTTTTATCTCCATATGAATGGAAAAAGTGTGGGAGGCAGAGCATTGAGATATTTCAGGCAATAGGCAACATTCTTTTACAAAGGCACAGAGCCAGCACAACCAAGTAGAGCCAACAGAATACAAGATTAGAGATAGAAAAATAGGTCCAATATGGAGTCAGATTTGTTCTCTGTTCCAGTTCCCCACTGTCATTGTGCATTCCACACTCTTGTGTGGCAAGGGGTAATGATCATTTTGGCTACTTCCTGCTGAATTAGGGAAATAAGGGAGTGATTATGGGATGGAATTGATTAACTTGGGACTGACAGTATTCCTGAGTTCCAAGCTGGGCGTATGTTGTTTTCCTTTTTATGGCTGTATTATAACACTTCAACAAACACTTAAATATATACATAAACTCTACAATGTGGAAACCTGGGTTCCCTTGGGTTGGGAAGACCCCCTGGACAAGGGAAAGGCTACCCACTCCAGTATTCAGGCCTGGGGAATTCCATGGACTGCATAGTCCATGGGTTGGCAAGAGTCAGACACAATTGAATGACTTTCACTTTCACTTCTCTTGCATTTAGGATGGCGATATCCAAGATGCTCTTCCTTATGCTATTTTTATATCTTGCTAACATTTTACAGAAAGGGGGATTATTTCCCACTTTGGTCTTTTCCAACAAGTGTCTATCACCAGTGTGGTGAAACAAAAGAGAACAAAAGGCATCATTACTTATCTTGACTTAAAATAGCAAATTAAGACCTTCTAGTGGCTTATAAGACCACACCTGCTTTCTCTTCATCCCATCAGTTTCTGTAGAAAAAATTTTAATCCACAGTTTTATCTTAGCTAATTTAATAGCACAGTGAGTGTTCAGCAGTGCCCACTATGGTCCTGACTACTTAGGGGCAAGTTGATGCTTGGGTCCTTGTTTTCCCTAGTTTTGTTTTTATTGAAATACGATTGATTTACACCATTGTGTTAGTTTCAGGTGTACAGTAAGGTGATTGTATATATAACTTTTTCAGATTATTTTCTATAATATATTACTAGAAGATATTGAACATTTTCCCCTGTGTTATACAGTAAGGTGATTGTATATATAACTTTTTCAGATTATTTTCTATAATATATTACTAGAAGATATTGAACATTTTCCCCTGTGTTATACAGTAAATCCCTATTTCCTACCTATTCTATGAATAGCAGTTTGTATGTGTTAATCTCATATTCCTAATTTATAAGGAATTATAAATTCCTTATCACCCCTCTTTTTCCCTTTGGGTAGCAGTAACTTTGTTTTCTTTTGCCTCTGAATCTGCTTCTGTTTTGTAAATACATTTATTAATTTATTTGTATTTTTTTAGAATACACATGTAAGTGATACAATATTTGTCTTTCTGCATATTTCGCTTATTTCACTTCATACGATATTCTCTAGGTCCATTAATGTTGCTGCATTATTTCATTTTCTATGATGGAGTAATATTCCATTGTTTGTATATACTACATCTTCTTCATCCATTTGTCTGTTGAGGGAGACAGGTTGCTTCCATGTCATGGGTGTTATAAATAGTGTTACTATGAACACTGGGGTACATGCATGTTCAGTCACTTCAGTCATGTCCAACTCTTTGTGACCCCTTGGACTGTAGCCCACCAGGCTCCTCTGTCCGTGGGATTTTTCCAGCAAGAATACTGGAGTGGGTTGTCATTCCCTTTTCCAACTGGGGTGCATACATATTTTCAAATTGGAATTTTCATCTTCATTGGATATGTGCCCAGGAGTGGGGTTGCTGGATCATATGGTAGCATGATTTCTAGTTTTTTAAGGAATCACCATGATGTTTTTCACAGTGGCTGCAAAAATTTACATTCCCACTAACAGTATAGGAGAGTTCCCTTTTCTCCACACACTCCAATATTTACCATTTGTAGACTTTTAATGATGGCATTCTCAGTGATGTGAGGTGATATCTTATTGTGTTTTTGATTGCCTTTCCTTAAAAATTAGGGATTTTGAGCACCTTTTCAGGTGCCTGTTGTCTATCTGTATGTCCTATGTGGAGAAATGTCTATTTAGGTCTTCTGCTCTCTCTAAGGTTCAAGTGTGACTCAAACTCTGGTGTAGAAAGGGAGCAGGATGACGTCATTCAGGTATGTGGACCTCTTTGAAGTAAACTCAGGAGCAAAAGTTAGCAATGCCTAAAGTCTTACTTTAGCTGGTGACAGTTAGATTCTTTAAGACAGCTGCAGACTCTCCTGCCCAGGCTGGCATCTGGAATGGCCTACTATACAATAATTTAAAAGGGCTTAATTTAAGCTTGCTTTTGAGAGCCACTCTAATCTGTAGCAGGGCAACTGGAAAGGCCTTATTCCAAGTTAAATTAGTTTTCTAACATATTTTAACCATGCTTATTTATTTTTTTTTCAGTTTTTCCTATTGATTATGGTCTCTAGGATGAATGCAGTTTCCAATCAATATGACACCTATTTAATTATAATGGAGAGAAGACAGCAGGCCATGATCATTTTGAAGGGGATTAACCTATGCAATACATTGGCCACCTGATGTGAAGAACTGACTCATTTGAGAAGACCCTGATGCTGGGAAAGATTGAAGGCAGGAGGAGAAGGGGACGACAGAGGATGAGATGGTTGGATGGCATCACCAATTCAATGGACATGGGTTTGGGTGAACTCTGGGGGTTGGTGATGGACAGGGAGGCCTGGCATGCTGCGGTTCATGGAGTCGCAAAGAGTCAGACACGACTGAGCGACTGAACTGAACCGAACTGAACTGGGGTCAATTCAGCCAGGACTTCTTGTCTTACCTTTTCATAAACCTCAGGATGAAGAAGTTATCTCTCTTTTTCTGCATTTTCTATAAGAGTCATCTGTAGGTTTAAAGCATGTTGGTGGGGGTTTGATATCAAGTTGTCATTCAGTTTATGTCAGGTCTCCTAACTGACCCTTCAGTGTTTATAAAAATAATCAGCCTTGTACTTCCACTAATACCCTCATGACTGGGGTAGATGGGCATGTTTTACATACTAACTGGATGTTAGCATGTAGAAAAGTCTCAAGTAAACACTGTAATTTTACACCACAAGAAAGTAGCAAAAGAAAAACAAAAGTAGCCCAAATTAAGTAGAAGAAATGAAATAAAAAAGGGCAGAGGAGAAATAAATAAAATACAGACTCAAAAGACAACAGAAAAGATCAGAGTATACTATCTGAAGAGAAGCCAGAGTATATTATAAATCAATTTTTCTCCAATTAAAAAATAAGAAAAGAAAAAGAAACCTGAATTGTAACTCAGGCAAGATTGGTTTTTGAGACACTAGTCTACCACCTTCTTGGTTTATCGACTTTTCTGAATAAAGTAGCTCTTCCTTGCCCCAGCCTAAATAAATAAATAAATAAAGATCAATGAAACAAAAATATTTTTTAAAGGTAAGCAAAAGTGACAAACCTTTAGCAATATTCATGAAAAAAACAAAGAGGGCATGTATAAATAAAAAAAAAAATGAAAGAGGATATGCTGAAACATATACCATAGATAAAAGTTGGTAAGAGAATATGTTATACTCTGATACATTTAGCTTCATTGATGTTTCTATGGTTTTTTAGTTTCTATTTTATTTTTCCTCTGATACTGATGATTTTTCTGGTACTAATTTTGGGTTTTGTTTGTTCTTCTTTCTCTAGTTTCTTTATGTATACTGGTATGTTGATTTTTGAGATTTTTCCTGTTTCTTTAGGTAAGCGTGTATCACTATATCCTTCACTCTTAGAACTGGTTTTGGTTTGTTCTGTAGGTTTTGGATCACTGCATTTTTGTTTTTATATGTCTCTGGGTATTTTTTGATTTCCTATTTGATTTCTTCAGTGATCCATTGCTTGTTTAGTAGCATATTTTCTGGTCTCCTTGTGTTTATGGGTTTTTTTTTTTTTTTTGCAGTTGTTGTTGTTGTTTTTCCTTGTAGTTGATTTCCAGGTTCATAGCATTGTGGTGGGAAAGTATGCTTAATATTAATTTCCTAAATTTACAAATGCTTGCTTTTTGGACTCATATATGATCCATCTTGGACAATATTCTGTATATTTTTGAAAAGAATGTGTATTTTGTTGCTTTCAGATGGAGTGTGTGTGTGTGCATACTAGGTCACCTCAGTTGTGTCTAACTGTTTGCAACCCTATGGACTGTAGCTCATTAGGCTCTTCTGTCCATGGGATTCTCTCATTCAAGAATACTGGAGAGGGTTGCCATGCCCTCTTCAGGGAATTTTCCTGACCCATTGATCGAACCCGTGTCTATTATGTCTTCTGCATTGGCAGGCAGATTCTTTATACTACTAGCACCACCTGGGAAGCCCCTTTAGATAGAATGCTGCATCTATTAAATTCATCTGATACAATGTGTCATTTAATGCCAGTGTTTCCTTACTGAATTTCTGTTTGGATGATGTGTCCATTGGTGTAAGTAGCATGTAAATTTCCCCTACTTTTATTGTGTTTATTCCTTGACATTCCTAAATATTTGCCTTATATGTTTAGACACCGTTATGTTGAGTTCATATATAGTTGTGGTATTCCTAAATACTTGCTTTATATATTTAGACACTCTTATGTTGAGTTTATAGCTTCCCTGGTGGCTCAGATGGTAAAGCGTACGCCTGCAATGCAGGAGACCTGGGTTCGATCCCTGGGTTGGGAAGATCCCCTGGAGAAGGAAATGGCAACCCACTCCAGTACTCTTGCCTGGAAAATCCCATGGACAGAGGAGCCTGGTAGGCTACAGTCCATGGGGTTGCAAACAGTCAGGCACAACTGAGTGACTTCATTTCACTATGTTGAGTTCATATATAGTCGTGGTATTGCTCATGAGAGGAAGAGAGCTCAGACTCTTTCTACTCTGCCATCTTGGTGATCTTGCAGATATTTTTTTTAAACCACTATTTTTGCTTTCTTTGGATAAATATTCAGGAGTGAAATTGATGGATCATATGCTACTTCCATTTTAAATTGTTTGAGGAACCTCTTTACTTTTTTCTGTAACTTTGCGCCAATTTACATTGCAATCAATAGTGATCAAGTGTTCCCTTTCTCCATCTCATCATCACTTATTCAGTTCAGTTCAGTCTCTCAGTCATGTCTGACTCTTTGTGACCCCATGGACTGCAGCACACCAGGCTTTCCTGTTCATCACCAACTCCCAGAGCTTGTTCAAACTCATGCCCATTGAGTTGGTGATGGCATCCAACCATCTTATCCTCTGAAATCCCCTTCTCCTGCCTTCAATCTTTCCCAGCATCAGGGTCTTTTCAAATGACTCAGTTCTTCACATCAGGTGGCCAAAGTATTGGTTTCAGCTTCACCGTCAGTCCTTCCAGTGAATATTCAGGACTGATTATCTTTAGGATGGGCTGGTTGGATCTCCTTACAGTCCAAGGGACTCTCAAGAGTCTTATCCAATGCCACAGTTCAAAAGCATCAATTCTTTGGCACTCAGCTTTCTTTATGGTCTAATTCTCACATCCATACATGTTATCTTTTTGATAATAGCCATTCTAACAGATTTGTGGTGATATTTTATTCTGGTTTTGATTTGTATATTCCTGATGACTAGTAATGTTAAATATCTTCTCTCATGCCTAATGGCCATCTGAGTGTCTGCTTTGGAAAAATATCTATTCTGATATTCTCTCCATTAAAATGGAGAGATAAAAAATAGCTAAAAATATTCAGCCTTCTTAATGGTCCAACTCTCATATCTGTACATGGCTACTGGAAAAACCAAAGCTTTGACTATACAGAGCTTTGTTGGCAAAGGGATGTCTCTTCTTTTTAATACAGTGTCTAGGATTGTCATAGCTTTTCTTCCAAGGAGCAAGAGTCTTTTAATTTCATGGCTTCACTCACCATCTGCAGTGATTTTGGAGCACAACAAAATAAAATATGTCACCATTTCCATTTTTCCCCCATCTATTTGCCATGAAGTGATGGGACCAGATGTCACAATCTTAGTTTTTTGAATGTTTAGTTTCAAGCTAACTTTTCCACTCTTTTCCTTCACTTTATCAAGGGCTCTTTAGTTCTTTGTTTTCTGCCATAAGGGTGGTGTCATCTGCATATCTGAGGTTATTGATATTTCTCCTCGAAATCTTGATTCCAGCTTGTACTTCATCCAGCCTATTTAACTTATATGCAGAGCACATTATGCAAAATGCCAGGCTGGATGAAGCACAAACTGGAATCAAGATTGCTGGGAGAAATATCAATAACCTCAGAAATGCAGATGACCCCACGTTTATGGCAGGAAGTGAAGAGGAGCTAAAGAACCTCTTGATTAAAGTGCAAGAGGAGAGTGAAAAAGCTGGCTTAAAACTCAGTACCCAAAAAATGAAGATCCTGGCATCCAGTCTCATCACTTCATGGCAAATAGTTGGAGAAACAATAAAAACAATGACAGAGTTTATATTCTTGGGCTCCAAAGTCACTGCAGATGGTGACTGCAGCCATGAAATGAAAAGATGCTTGCTCCTTGGAACAAGAGCTATGACCAACCTAGATAGCATATTAAAAAGCAGAGACATTACTTTGCCAACAAAGATCCATCTAGCCAAAGCTATTGTTTTTCCAGTAGTTGTGTATGGATGTGAGAGTTGGACCATAAAAAAAGCTGAGTGTTGAAGAATTGATGCTTTTGAACTGTGGTGTTGGAGAAGACTCTTGAGAGTCCCTTGGGTTGCAAGGAGATCAAAACAGTCAAATCTAAAGGAAATTAATACTGAATACTCATTGGAAGGACTAATGCTGAAGCTGAAGCTCCAATACTTTGGCCACCTGATGCAAAGAGCTGACTCAATGGAAAAGACCGTGATGCTGGGAAAGACTGAAGACAGGAGGAGAAGGGGATGACAGAGGATGAGATGTTTGGATGGCATCACTGACTCAGTGGACATGAGTTTGAGCAAGTCCCAGGAGTTTGTGATGGACAGGGAAGCTTGGTGTGCTGCAGTCCCTGGGGTCGCAAAAAGTTGGACAGAACTGAGCGACTGAACTGAACTGATAAAGAAAATAATCCATCCATATATAAATGAAATCAATTAATGTTGTTAGGTATACATTAATAGACCATAAATCTATTTTTTAAATAAAATTGAGGACAGTGGCTGCCTTTCAGGCAATAATGGTGTTAGATAAACAGATATAAAGACTTCAGGTATGAAGGAAGTTTTCCTTATATATGTGGAGGATGGGCACTTTGTGGTAGCTATACATACATTTCATAAAGTATAACCTTTAAACCAAAACACCTTTTTGCAATGTTAATTTTCACAATACAATTTTATTTTGGAAGAATGAATTGATTAGAAGAATATAGAAGACTAAACAGGAGAACATTTTGCTATAGTTTTTGAATGTAATGTACTACATATCAATTAAGTGGCAGCTGGAAATACTGAAGGAGAAAAAATTTTAAGAAAATAATTCAGAAATTTTTCAAATTGTTCTTTATTAAATTCAGAATTAATTTCCATTTCTCTTCCTTGAGAATAGCAAACCACTTTCTATTAGGTATGTTTGCTTCCGTCCTTGCGTTTTACAATTTCCAAAATTCTAATACTAGAACAAATGTTGTAAAATTGATATACTAGCACATATATTTAATTTTATATTAATGAATTATATATAATTCATTGTACTGGAATGCAAAAGTAGGGAGTCAAGAAATACCTGGAGTAACAGGCATATTTGGTCTTGGAGTACAGAATGAAGCTGGGCAAAGGCTAATAGAGTTTTGCCAAGAACGCACTGGTCATAGCAAACACCCTCTTCCAACAACACAAGAGAAGACTCTACATGTGAACATTGCCAGATGATCAATATTGAAATCAGATTGATTATATTCTTGGCAGCCAAAGATGGAGAAGTTTTATAGAGTCAGCAAAAACAAGACTGGGAGCTGACTATGGCACAGACCATGAAATCTTTATTGCCATATTCAGACTTAAATTGAAGAAAGTAGGGAAAACCACTTAACCACTCAGGTATGACTCAAGTCAAATCCCTTATGATCGTACAGTGAAAGTGACAAATAGATTCAATGGATTAGATCTGATAAAATGCCTGATGAACTATGGATGGAAGTTTGTGACATTGTACAGGAGGCAGGGATCAAGACCATCCCCAAGGAAAAGAAGTGCAAAAGGCAAAACGATTGTCTGAGAAGGCCTTACAAAATAGCTGTGAACAGAAGAGAAGCAAAAGGCAAATGAGAAAAGGAAAGATACACCCATTTGAATGTAGAGTTCCAAAAAATAGCAAGGAGAGGTAAGAAAGCCTTCCTCAGTGATCAGTGCAAAGAAAAGGAGGAAAACAATAGAATGGGAAAGTCGAGATCTCTTCAAGAAAATTAGAGATACCAAGAGAACAGTTCATGCAAAGATGGGCACAATAAAGGACAGAAACAGTATGAACCTAACAGAAGCAGAAGGTATTGAGAAGAGGTGGCAAGAATACACAGAAGAACTGTACAAAAAAGATACTCACTATCCAGATAATCATGATGGCGTGATCACTCACCTAGAGCCAGACATCCTGGAATGCGAAGTCAAGTGGGCCTTAGGAAGCATCACTATGAACAAAGCTAGTGGAGGTGATGGAATTCCAGTTGAGCTATTTCAAATCCTGAAAGATGATGCTGTGAAAGTGCTGCACTCATTATGCCAGCAAATTTGGAATACTCAGCAGTGGCCACAGGACTGGAAAAGGTCAGTTTTCATTCCAATCCCAAAGAAAGGCAATGCCAAATAATGTTCAAACTGCCACACAATTGCACTCATCTCAGATGCTAGTAAAGTAATGCTCAAAATTCTCCCAGCCAGGCTTCAACAATATGTGAACCATGAACTTCCAGATGTTCAAGCTGGATTTAGGAAAGGCAGAGGAACCAGAGATCAAATTGCCAACATCTACTGAATCATCAAAAAAGCAAGAGAGTTCCAGAAAAACATCTGTTTCTGCTTTATTGACTATGCCAAAGCCTTTGACGGTGTGGACCACAACGAACTGTGGAAAATTCTTCAAGAGATGGGAATACCATACTATCTAACCTGCCTCTTGAGAAATCTGTATGCAGGTCAGGAAGCAACAGTTGGAACTGGACATGGAACAACAGACTGATTCCGAATCGGGACAGGAGTATGCCAAGGCTGTATAGTGTCATCCTGCTTATTTAAGTTAAATGCAGTGTAGATCATGACAAACACTGGGGTGGATGAAGCACAAACTGGAATCAAGATTGCTGTGAGAAATATCAATAACCTCAGATATGCAGATGATAGCACCCTTATGGCAGAAAACAAAGAAGAACTTAAGAGTCTCTTGACGAAAGTGAAAGAGGAGAGTGAAAAAGCTGGCTTAAAACTCAGCATCCAGAAAACTTAGATCATGGCATCTGTTCCCATCACTTCATTACAAATAGATGTGGAAACAGTGAGAGATTTTATTTTTTTGGGCTCCAAAATCACTGCAGATATTGACTAAACTTATGAAATTAAAAGATGCTTGTTCCTTGGAAGAAAAGTTATGATCACCCTAGACAGCATATTAAAAAGCAGAGACATTACTATGCCAACAAATGTCCATCTAGTCAAGCTATGGTTTTTCCAGTAGTCACGTATGGATGTGAGACTTGGACTATAAAGAAAGCTGAGAACCAAAGAATTGATGCTTTTGAACTGTGGCATTCGAGAAGACTCTTGAGAGTCCCTTGGACTGCAAGGATATCAAACCAGTCCATCCTAAGGGAAATCAGTCCTGAATATTCATTGGAAGGACTGATGCTGAAGCTGAAACTCCAATACTTTGGCCACCTGATGCAAAGAACTGACTCATTTGAAAAGACCCTGATGCTGGGAAAGATTGAAGGCGGGAGAAGAAGGGGATGACAAAGGTTGAGATGACTGGATGGCATCACCGACTCAAGGGACATGAGTTTGAGTAAATTCTGGGAGTTAATGATGGACATGGAGGCCTGATGTGTTGCGGTCCATGGGGCTGCCAAGAGTCGGAAATGACTGAGCGACTGAACTGAACTGATAATGCGATATATATGCTGTTTACTCTAAATTTAGAGTAACTGGTAATTGGATGATGACAAGATAAGTTAAAATATATTTTGTATTTGATACAGAGTGAATTTAACTTGTTTTAATGTATTTAGTATATTTAATTTAATATGTTAAATTTAATTTAATATATAAAATATATATTCTTTACATGCTCCCTGTTCATTTCAGTGTAAAGCTATGCTTAATTTGGTCTTTATAGTTTCCTGATATCTCCAGTGCCTTTTTTATAGTCATGTCTGTTCATTTGCTGGTCATCTCTTTGAAATGTTCTCTTGTCTCTTTACATGATTATGATCTTTAGGATAACCGCTCAAATCTGGGCTTCCCATCTAGATGCTACAGGGCTTTCTGGGTGCAGTCATCTCATAGTTCTTGTGACTGGGCACTGATGTCTACACAGCTCTCTCCTCCACTAACAAATAAACTCCTTGAAGTAGGGGCTTGTGTTCTGGCCACTGTTGTGTCTCTTAGAAATTGCAGACTATGTGTAACATAGAAGGTAATCCATCAAGATATAATCAGCAATTAAATGATTCAAGAATCTAGGAACAGCTGCTTTTCAGAGAGTTTGACAGAATGGCATTTACATCATTTATATCAAATGATATTTGAAAAACATACATTTGTGACTTGACACTAATGTAATATGGTTTTACAATTTAATCAAATACTTCCAAGAAACTGCCCAATTGGAAGATGAAAAAAATACCAGAAATGCTGTAGTTTAATTCAGCAGACAGCTAACGAGCTCCTCTCAGGTGACAGAGAGTCTGCACTGGCTCCCTCTTATCTATGAAGATGTGGAACAGACACACAGAGGCAGAGTCATGGGCAAAGTCATCTTGATCTGTCACACCTTAGAAAGGGTAACTATTTATCTAGACCTTTCAAGGGGCCAGGCCCTGCACTGGGCAAATGAATTAAATTCGCTTAACATTCAGAACTCCATGATGATGCCTATATTGCTAGTTCTATTTTAGTGGAGAGAAAACAACGCAGTGGTGGCATAATCAGCTCCTAAGAGCTTCTAAGTAGCAAATCTAAGATTTAGCTGGGGGTCCTTATGGTTCTACACCGTCTCTCACACCTCCACCCCTTAAGGCAAACAAGAGACTAGGATTTATAGAGATAGAAGGACAACTCACAGCTTGGAGCAGGTGTTAGGGCTGTCTGTGTATACCATGCCACTTAGTCTTACAAGTAACTTGATTAAGAAGTTTTTCTTTCCCTGTCTAAAAAACGATATATGTAAGCAATTGAAAGGATTTGGGAAAGCTAAAAATGTCACACAATTCATACTAAAATGATCAATAAACTTGGGATATGAGAGCAGATAAAAAGGCACTATGTGCAGTTTTCTTTATGACAGCTATCATATCACAGACAAATGGAGTACAAAGACATTGAATATAATGAGATAAATTATGATAGGTAAATCATATGGAGAAGAAATATCACATGCCTAAGAAAGAAGAAAGTGATTACTGGGCTCAGTGTTTGCGGCCCTGGAAACAGGTGACAAAGGAGAGGAGAAATAGGGATGGGAGGAATAATATAATAGGGGAAAAATATATGGTCATCCTCAGGTTTTCTTCTTTACAACTTTTCTTAGGCTCAGCCCTGACTGCATCTTGCTCCTCAGAGCCCCTGTGACATCCTTATTCCGGAGGCTGTAAATGAGGGTGTTCAGCACAGGGGTGATGATGGTATAAAAGGCTGATACCATCATGTCCTGCTTAGCTGTGTGGTAGAAACTAGGAAGCATGTAGGTGTAAATCGCAGCACCAAAGAAGAGCAACACTACAATCATGTGAGAGGAGCAGGTGGCAAAGGCTTTCCTGCGGCTCTCTGATGAACTCATTCTGTGGATGAGGTGCAGAATGAGGGCATATGAGCTTGAGATGACCACAGTGGGGATGAGGAGCATGAGAACACAGCACAGGTACATTACCATCTTGTAGAGGGAGATATCAGAGCAGGAGAGCTTCATCAAGGCAGGAGCCTCACAGAAGAAACTCAGGATTTTTCTGGAATGACAAAAGGGGAAGCTCATGGCTATGGGTGTGAGCAACAAACCATCCACCATTCCTAGGAACCAGCATCCAGACACCAGGCATTCACAGACCCTCTGGTTCATCAGCAGAGCATAATGGAGAGGTCTGCACATAGCAGCATGTCGGTCGTAGGCCATGGCAGACAGGAGAAAAAATTCAGCTCCAGCGAGAGTCAGATAGAAGAACATCTGGATCCCACAACCTGAGGGAGAGATTGTATGATCTCCTGTCACCTGGCCCAGGAGCATCTTGGGCACAGTCACAGATATGTACATGAGGTCCATGAGGGAGAGCTGGCTGATGAAGAAGTACATGGGGGTGTGCAGGCGGGGCTCCATGTGGACGAGGATGATGAGGAGAGCGTTCCCAGCTAGGGCCATCAGGAAGAAGATGAGGGTCGCAGTGTAGAGGAGGAAGGCATGTTTGGTTTCACCAAAGAGCCCCACAAGGATGAAATCAGTATTCAACGTTTGATTCTGTGAAGTTTGATTCTCTGAATACATGGTCTTGGTTATAGTTTTCATCTGAGGAAGAAATGAGTCATTGTTTTCAGATATTTCACATGCATATGATTTCTTAATCATTTTTTCAATAAGAAAAGTACTTTGAACTATTTTTTCAAATATGAAGTTATACTGATATAGAATTAAAAGCTAAGTTCTCTAAGAGGCCAGGTTGCATATTGGCCATAAGCCTAGAATAGATTATGAAACAAACTTGGGGGGGTGACAACTCTACAAATAGACAAATTGTTTACAGTCAGTAAATCTTGTTTATTTTTTCCCCAAGCTGAGAATATAAAAGGGCTTATCTCATGGGATGATTAGAATGCTAAAGTATGAAACACAGGTTAAGTCTGTAACACAATGTGAGTGTTAAATGAAGTCATCTAATGACGCTCCCACTCCACTTTTGGACACAGTAGGCCATGCAGAAATCAGTGATGAAAGATGATGCTAATGTCAACACTAATATTGTTAATGATTCTAATATAACTGAAGTTCACTGAGAACTTGTAATCTTAAATATTTTCTCCCCTGATACATCTCTATTAACTCCCCTTTCATTGCTAAAAAATTTCAGTTTATCCAACCATTCTTTTCTCAATGAAGTTCCAGAAGCAGGACCACCAGGAGCATCAAAACAGACAGTGTTTAGCTCGCCTGTGGATTGCGGTTCAGGGTGCAGACCTAGGGGAGGGAACGAGGGCAGAAGGTGCACAGACCTTGTACAGATAAGAGGTACTTGTGTGCCAGCTTTGTATAGTTCAGGAGGCCAAAAGGGTTGCAGATCTGATGCAGGACAAGAGGATACTCAGTATAAGGCCTTTTACAGAGTGAGGAGGGCAGTAAAGTTGGTGATCTGGTGCAGAACAGGGGGGCAAGAATATGATGTTCAGACATCGTACTGGGCTGAAGGGCACTCAAGGAGCAGACAGTGCAGGACAGGACATTTGGGATGCAAACCTGGTGCAGAGCATGAGGATGTTCATCTTGCACAGTGTAAGAGAATATTCGGGGTGCATAGCATGTGCAGGGCAAGATGGCATTCAAGTTGCAAACCCCAGTACAATGCAGTATGGCAGGTGGTGTGCAGATATGGTGATAGGAGAAGGCCACTCGGGGTGCAGATCGTGTACAGGGGAGGAAGACACAGGGTACATGGTGTAAGACAGGAGGTCAGCAACATGCTACCTGGTCCCTCTCATAACACCAAAGCAGGGTTAAAGCATTTAATGTTTCATACAGAGAAATGATTTTTATAAGAAATCACAAAACCAAAAGCTATAGATTTCCTAAATAGCAACTGTCTAATTGAAACATGCATTAAATAATTATTTTTCCTTTAGTTGATGCCATTTATTCCCTGAAAACAGTGTCAAAATTATTATGTATTCTATGTATATGTATAGTTAACGAATGAATGAATGGAGTGAAATGGTTTGGAACATATATAGCAATATGAAGCAGTTGGGTACCACACACAAAGCTACAGCCTTAAAACCCAATATACTGATCTTGTATTTTAGTTTAATCAGGAAACTAGTAAATTTCATGCATGCATGCTAAGTTGCTTCAGTCATGTCTGATTCTTTGTGACCCTATGGACTGCAGCTCACCAGGCTCTTCTGTCCATGGGATTCTCCAGGCAAGAATACTCAAGTGGATTGTGATGCCCTCCTCCAGGGGATCTTCCTGACCTGGGAATCAAACCTGCATTTTATTCAGCTTAAATTCAGGCTTAAATTCAGCTTAAATTCAGGCTTAAATTCAGCTCCTATATTGACAGATGGTTTCTTTACCACTAGCACCACCTGGGAAACCCTCTCTACAGACCAGCTGCTGCTAAGTCTCTTCAGTCGTGTCCGACTCTGTTCGACCCCATAGATGGGAAGCCCACCAGGCTCCCCTGTCCCTGGGATTCTCCAGGAAAGAACACTGGAGTGGGTTGCCATTTCCTTCTCCAATGCATGAAAGTGAAAAGTGAAAGGGAAGTCACTCAGTCGTGTCCGACTCTTAGCGACCCCATGGACTGCAGCCCACCAGGCTCCGCCGTCCATGGGGTTTTCCAGGCAAGAGTACTGGAGTGGGGTGCCATTGCTTTCTCCGCTACAGACCAGCAGGTTTGCTCAATAACTGCTCTCCCTGAATATTTCCATTTTTAATATCCTGGTTGAATTGCTTAAGTCATGCTTGACGTAGTTGTCCTAAAATCATTAAATTAAGAATAGAGTTCAGTTATAGTTTATGGAAAGGTTAGGAGCTCCATAACTGACTAGGGTCTGATCAATATCAGAGTTGCTACACACCAGGTTAGAGAAATTTTCAGAGAAAAAATATCACATAGTAACTAAGACACATGGAAGTGTGAAGCAAAGTATATTGTAATGTACTTGGTTAAAAAAAATCTGGGATTTCATGAAATTGAAAGTCAGAATTACATAAGAGATTAATAACTGTAACCAGACATATTTGCTCCTTTTTTGTTTGTACCTTTAAAGTGTTCTGAAGAGATGTTAAAAAAACACATTCCATCAAAAAGACAAACACAGCATTTAAAACACATACGTTTTGTTTCACTTCATCTTCTCTACCAGAGAGTAACTGATACACAAAAGCTGAATGAAGCGGCTTTTACCATTCCAAGGCCAGGCAATCAGGCTTAAATTCAGAAGACAGAGTGCAAAAGTTACATCATCAGTTTCTTCACATGAGGGAATTGAGATAAATTACTGTTGTTTAGTCCTTTGCATTGTTGAATAAGCATAAAAACTAACAAGACTGGCAAGCCAAAAGGAATTTTCAATGGGGGTTGAACATGTTTGCCATTTAGGTGCTACAGCTATCAAAAAGCAAATCTTTTTCATAAGATATTGCAGGGCTTTTTTTTTTTTTTTTTTTTTTTTAAGCTCAGCAGTATGTTTTCCAGTTTCAAATCACATTTTCTTACTTGATATTTGTTTAGAATGCTCTCTCACTCTCTCTTTGTAAAAATAATTCTGATTTTCAGAAAGGCAGTATCAGGCAGAAGAACATACACATCTGAGACAGAACTTGACCCAGAATTGATTTAAAATGTTTGAGATTACAAATCCCTAAAAGAAAGTAAGTTGTTACTATCAAAGTGAGGTTATCTGTTTTCATAGATTAAGAATAATAGATTTGGTGTGATGTGTTGAAACACAGGCTGTGACCTGGTCAATATCAAGGGCAGTATTTATTGTCCCCTTGTGATTACCCACTCCTATCTAAGGTTGCATACTATGTATCCCAGAAACACCTTCAATTTGTGGATCTAGGTTAAAGCTTCACAAGAACAGGAATCTCATTCAAATTACAAAAATAAGAGTGAAGTTGGGAGCATTATTTCTTTGAGCTTTTCCTGATGTGATAGTTTCACAGACATTTCCAAGGTCTTATGATCTAGTCTTACCTTGAGTATACAATGGAGGCTTATTGCTATTGTTCAGTTGCTAAGTTTTGTGACCCAATGAGCTGTAGCATGCCAGGCTGCCCTGTCTTCCCCTGTTTCCCAGAGTCTGCTCAAATTCATGTCCACTGAGTCGATGATGCTATCTAACTATTTCTTCCTCTGCCACCCCTTTCTCCATTTGCCTTCAATCTTTAACAGCATCAGGACCTTTTCCAATGAGTTGGCTCTTTGCATCAGGTAGTCAAGGAACTGGAGCTTCAGCTTCAGCATCAGTCCTTCCAATGAATATTCAGGGTAGATCTCCCTTAGGGTTGACTGGTTTGATCTCCTTGCTCTTTAAGTGACTCACAAGTCTCCTCCAATACCACAGTTTGAAAGCGTTAATTCTTCGCTGTTAAGCCTTCTTAATGGTCCAATTCACATCCATGCATGACTACTGGAAAAACCATAGCTTTGACTAGACAGACCTTTTTCAGTAAAGTGATATCTCTGCCTTTTAATATGCCAACTAGGTTTGTCATAGCTTTTCTTCCGAGGAGCGATTGTCTTCTACTTTTAGGACTGCTGCCATTGTCTACAGTGATTTTGGAGCCAAAGAAAATAATATCTGCCACTGTTTTCACTTTTTCCCCATCTATTTGCCATGAAGAGATGGGACCAGATGCCATAATATTAGTTTTTTGAATGTTGGGTTTCAAACCAGCTTTTTCACTCTCCTCTTTCATCCTCATTAAGAGGCTTTTTAGTTCCTCTTTGATTTCTGCCATTAGGATGGCATCATCTGCATATTTGAGATTATTAATATTTCACCCAGCAATCTTGATTTCAGCCTGTGATTCATCCAACCCAGGATTTTGCATGATGTACTCTGAATCTAAGTTAAATAAACAGGGTGACAATATACAGCCTTGGCGTACTCCATTCCCAAATTTGAACCAGCCCACTTTTCCACGTCCACTTCTAATTGTTATTTCTTGACCTGAATAGAGGTTTCTCAGGAAGCAGGTAAAGTGATCTGGTGCTCCCATCTCTTTAAAAATTTTCTGCAGCTTTTTTTTTTTTAATTTATTTTTTTAATGAAGGATAATTGCTTTACAGAATTTTGTTGTTTTCTGTCAAACCTCAACACGAATCAGCCATAGGTATACTTATATCCTCTCCCTTTTGAACCTCACTCCCATCTCCTGCCCCATCCCACCACCTTAGATTGATACAGAGACCCTGTTTGAGTTTCCTGAGCCATACAGCAAATTTCCGTTGGCTATCTATTTTACACATGGTAATAAAAGTTTCCATGTTACTCTTTCCATAGATCTCACCCTCTCCCCATGTCCACAAGTCTATTATCTATGCCTGTTTCTCCATTGCTGCCCTGTAAACAAATTCTTCAGTACCATTTTTCTAGATTCTGTATATATGCATTAGAATACAACAATTATCTTTCTCTTTCTGACTTACTTAACTGTCTATAATAGGTTTAGTTTCATCCAACTCATCAGAACCAACTCAAATGTGTTCTGTTTTATGGCTGAGTAATATTCCATTGTGTATATGTACCACAGCTTATTTATCCATTCATCTGTTGATGGACATCTAGCTCGCTTCCATGTTCTTTTTTCAAAAAAATTTATTTATTTTAATTGGAGGCTAATTACTTTACAATATTGTGCTTTTTTTTTGCCATACATTGACATGAATCAGCCATGGGTGTACATGTTTCCCCATCCTGAATCCCCCTCCCACCTCCCTCCCCATCCCATCCCTCAGGGTCATTCCAGTGCACCAGCCCCTAGCACCCTGTCTCATGCATCAAACCTTGACTGCCGATCTGTTTCACATATGATAATATACGTGTTTCAATGCCATTCTCTCAAATCATCCCCCCCTCGCCTTCTCCCACAGAGTCTGAAGGACTGTTCTTTACATCAGTGTCTCTTTTGCTGTCTTGCATACAGGGTCATTGTTACCATCTTTCTAAATTCCATATATATGTGTTAGTATACTGTATTGGTGTTTTTCTTTCTGACTTACTTCACGCTGTATAATATTCCACCTCATTAGAACTGTTTAAAATGCATCCTTTTAATGGCTGAGTAATATTCCATTGTGTATATGTACCACAGCTTTCTTATCCATTTGTTGACCAATGGACATCTAGGTTGCTTCCATGTCCTGGCTATTGTAAACAGTGTGCAGCTTGTTTTGATCCATGCAATCACATATAAATAATATCATATATTTGCCTTTCTCTTTCTTATGTATTTCACTTAGTATTGTAATATAATCTCTAGGTTCATCCATGTTGCTGCAAATGGCAGTATTTCATTCTTTTTATGGCTGAGTAGTATTCTATTGTATATAGATATAAATAAGGCTTCCCTTCAGTGGTAAAGAATCCGCCTGCAATGAGGGAGACCTGTGTTTGATCCCTGGGTTGGGAAGATCCCCAGGAGGAAGGCATGGTAACCCACTTCAGTATTCTTTTCTGGAGAATCCCCATGGACAGAGAAGCCTGGCTGGCTGCAGTCCATGGGGCCACAAAGAGTGGAACATGACTGAGTGACTAAGCATGGCACAGCACATAGATATATAGATATAGATGTGTATATGCATATATGTATATAAATATAAATAAATAAATACACACACACACACACACACACACACACACAGTGGTTTAGTCACTAATTCATGACTGACTCTTGTGACCCCATGGACTGTAATCTGCCAGACTCCTCAGTCCAAGGGATTTTCCAGGCAAGAATATTGGAGTTAGATGCTGTTTCCTTCTCTAAGGGATCTTTTTGGCCCAGGAATTGAACCCACATCTCCTTCAGCGCAGGCAGTACCCTGCATTTTAGGTAGATTCTTTACCACTGAGCCACCAGGGAAGCCCCATATAGATGGATATATAACAATTATCTTTATATAATTCATATGTTGATGGACATTTAAGTTTCTTCTATGTCTTGGCTATGTTAATAGTGCTGCTTATGAACATTGGGGTGCATGTATCTTTTCCAATTAGTTTTCATCTTTTCAGATGTATGCTCAGGAGTGAGATTGCTGGATCACATATAACTCTGCGCTTGCACTTATTGCTTAGTTGCTCAGCCATGTCTGACTCTGTGACTCTAATGGAGTATAGCTCACCAAGCTCCTCTGTCCACGCAATTTTCCTGGCAAGAATACTGATGTGAATTGCCATCGTCTTCCAAGGGATCTTCCTGACCCAGGGATTGAATCCTCATCTCCACACCTCTTGCATTACAGGTGGATTCTTTACTGTTGAGCCACCAGGAAAGCCCTCATATATAACTCTATTTTTAATTTACTAAGGAACCTTCCAAATTCCTTGTGGATGGTGACTTCAGCCATGAAATAAGAAGACGATTGTTTCTTGGCAGGAAAGCAATGACAAACCTAGCTAGTATGTTGAAAAGCAAAGACATTATCCTGCCGACAAAGGTTCGTTTAGTCAAGGCTGTGGTCTTCCCAGTGGTCACATATGGTTGTGAGAGTTGGACCATAAAGAAGGCAGAACACCAAAGAATTGATGCTTTTGAACTGTGGTGCTGGAGAAGACTCCTAAAAGTCCCTTGGACAGCAAGGAGGTCAAACCAGTCAATCTTGAGGGAAATCAACCCTGAATATTCACTAGAAAGACTGATGCAGAAGCTGAAGCTCCAGTATCTTGGTCATCTGATGCAAACAGATGACTCATTGGAAAAGTCCCTGATGCTGGGAAAGATTGAGAGCAGAAGGAGAAGGAGTCAGAGGATGAGATGGCTGGATGGCAATCACTGATGCAATGAACATGAACTTGGGCAAATTCTGAGAGATGGTGAGGGACAGGGAGGCCTGGCATGCTGCTGTCCATGGGGTCGAAGAAACTTCAACACGACTGGGCAACTGAACAACAACAACAAGGAACCTCCAGACTTTCCTCCATATGGCAGCACCATTGTACATTTCCACCAACAGTGTATGGAGGTTCTTTTTTCTCCACACCCTCTCCAGAATTTATCATTTGTAGACTTTTTCATGGTTGCCATTCTGTCTGATTTGAGGTTATGCCTCACTGGAGTTTTGATAGGTGTTTCTTTAATAAGTAGTGATGCTTAGCATATTTTTTTTTTTTCCTGGAGAATTCTTTTATTTATTTATTATTTTTTACTCTATAATATTGTGTTGGTTTTGCCATACATCAACATGAATCCACCACAAGTGTACATGTGTTTCCAATCCTGAACCCCCCTCCCACCTCCCTCCCCATACCATCCCTCTGGGTCATCTCAGTGCACCAGCCCCAAGCATCCCGTGTCATGCATCGAACCTGGACTGGTGATTCATTTCTTATATGATATTAAACATGTTTCAATGCCATTCTCCCAAATCATCCCACCCTCTCCCTCTCCCACAAAGTCCAAAAGGCTGTTCTATACATCAGTGTCTCTTTTGCTGTCTCGCATACCGGGTTATCATTACCATCTTTCTAAATTCCATATATATACGTTAGTATACTGTATTGGTGTTTTTCTTTCTGGCTTACTTCACTCTGTATAATAGGCTCCAGTTTCATCCACCTCATTAGAACTGATTCAAATGTATTCTTTTTAATGGCTGAGTAATACTCCATTGTGTATATGTACCACAGCTTTCTTATCCATTCATCTGCTGATGGACATCTAGGTTGCTTCCACGTCCTGGCTATTATAAACTGTGCTGTGATGAACATTGGGGTACAACACGTGTCTCTTTCAATTCTTGTTTCCTCAGTGTGTATGCCCAGCAGTGGGATTGCTGGGTCATAAGGCAGTTCTGTTTCCAGTTTTTAAAGGAATTTCCACACTGTTCTCCATAGTGGCTGTACTAGTTTGCATTCCCACCAAGAGTGTAAGAGGGTTCCCTTTTCTCCACACCCTCTCCAGCATTTATTGCTTGTAGACTTTTGGATCGCAGTCATTCTGATTGGTGTGAAATGGTACCTCATTGTGGTTTTGATTTGCATTTCTCTGATAATGAGTGATGTTGAGCATCTTTTCATGTGTTTGTTAGCCATCTGTATGTCTTCTTTGGAGAAATGTCTATTTAGTTCTTTGCTCCCCTTTTTTTTGATTGGGTCATTCATTATTCTGGAATTGAGCTGTAGGAGTTGCTTGTATATTTTTGAGATTAGTTGTTTGTCAGTTGCTTCATTTGCTATTATTTTCTCCCATTTGGAAGGCTGTCTTTTCACCTTGCTTATAGTTTCTTTTGTTGTACAGAAGCTTTTAATTTTAATTAGGTCCCATTTGTTTATTTTTGCTTTTATTTCCAATATTCTGGGAGGTGGGTCATAGAGGATCCTGCTGTGATGTATGTCAGAGAGTGTTTTGCCTATGTTCTCCTCTAAGCGTTTTATATTTTCTGGTCTTACATTTAGATCTTTAATCCATTCTGAGTTTATTTTTGTGTATGGTGTTAGAAAGTGTTCTAGTTTCATTCTTTTACAAGTGGTTGACCAGTTTTCCCAGCACCATTTGTTAAAGAGATTATCTTTTCTCCATTGTATATTCTTGCCTCCTTTGTCAAAGATAAGGTGTCCATAGGTGCATGGTTTTATCTCTGGTCTTTCTATTTTGTTCCATTGATCTATATTTCTGTCTTTGTGCCAGTACCATACTGTCTTGATAACTGTGGCTTTGTAGTAGAGCCTGAAGTCAGGTAGGTTGATTCCTCCAGTTCCATTCTTCTTTCTCAAGATTGCTTTGACTATTCGAGGTTTTTTGTATTTCCATACAAATTGTGAAATTATTTGTTCTAGCTCTGTGAAAAATACCGTTGGTAGCTTGATAGGGATTGCATTGAATCTATAGATTGCTTTGGGTAGTATACTCATTTTCACTATATTGATTCTTCCAATCCATGAACATGGTATATTTCTCCATCTATTAGTGTCCTCTGTGATTTCTTTCACCAGTGTTTTATAGTTTTCTATATATAGGTCTTTAGTTTCTTTAGGTAGATATATTCTTAAGTATTTTATTCTTTTCGTTGCAATAGTGAATGGAATTGTTTCTTTAATTTCTCTTTCTATTTTCTCATTATTAGTGTATAGGAATGCAAGGGACTTCTGTGTGTTGATTTTATATCCTGCAACTTTACTATATTCATTGATTAGCCCTAGTAATTTTCTGGTGGAGTCTTTAGGGTTTTCTATATAGAATATCATGTCATCTACAAACAGTGAGAGTTTTACTTCTTCTTTTCCAATTTGGATTCCTTTTATTTCTTTTTCTGCTCTGATTGCTGTGGCCAAAACTCCCAAAACTATGTTGAATACTAGTGGTGAGAGTGGGCACCCTTGTTTTGTTCCTGACTTTAGGGGAAATGCTTTCAGTTTTTCACCATTGAGGATAATGTTTGCTGTGGGTTTGTCATATATAGCTTTTATTATGTTGAGGTATGTTCCTTCTATTCCTGCTTTCTGGAGAGTTTTTATGATAAATGGATGTTGAATTTTGTCAAAGGCTTTCTCTGCATCTATTGAGATAATCATATGGTTTTTATTTTTCAATTTGTTAATGTGGTGTATTACATTGATTGATTTGCAGATATTGAAGAATCCTTGCATCCCTGGGATAAAGCCCACTTGGTCATGGTGTATGATCTTTTTAATGTGTTGTTGGATTTTTATTGCTAGAATTTTGTTAAGGATTTTTGCATCTATGTTCATCAGTGATATTGGCCTGTAGTTTTCTTTTTTTTGTGGCATCTTTGTCAGGTTTTGGTATTAGGGTGATGGTGGCCTCATAGAATGAGTTTGGAAGTTTACCTTCCTCTGCAATTTTCTGGAAGAGTTTGAGTAGGATAGGTATTAGCTCTTCTCTAAATTTTTGGTAGAATTCAGCTGTGAAGCCGTCTGGACGTGGGCTTTTGTTTGCTGGAAGATTTCTTATTACTTTTTCAATTTTCCTGCTTGTGATGGGTCTGTTAAGATTTTCTATTTCTTCCTGGTTCAGTTTTGGAAAGTTATACTTTTCTAAGAATTTGTCCATTTCTTCCACGTTGTTCATTTTATTGGCATATAATTGCTGATAGTAGTCTCTTATGATCCTTTGTATTTCTGTGTTGTCTGTTGTGATCTCTCCATTTTCATTTCTAATTTTATTGATTTGATTTTTCTCCCTTTGTTTCTTGATGAATCTGGCTAATGGTTTGTCAATTTTATTTATCCTTTCAAAGAACCAGCTTTTGGCTTTGTTGATTTTTGCTATGGTCTTTTGTTTCTTTTGCATTTATTTTTACCCTTATTTTTAAGATTTCTTTCCTTCTACTAACCCTGGGGTTCTTCATTTCTTCCTTTTCTAGTTGCTTTAGGTGTAGAGTTAGGTTATTTATTTGACTTTTTTTTTGCTTCTTGAGGTATGCCTGTATTGCTATGAACTTTCCCCTTAGGACTGCTTTTACTGTGTCCCACAGGTTTTGGGTTGTTAGTTTTCATTTTCATTCATTTCTATGCAGATTTGATTTCTTTTTTGATTTCTTCTGTGATTTGTTGGTTATTCAGCAGCGTGTTGTTCAGGCTCCATATGTTGGAATTTTTAATAGTTTTTCTCCTATAATTGAGATCTAATCTTACTGCATTATGGTCAGAAAAGATGCTTGGAATGATTTCATTTTTTAAAAATTTACTAAGGCTAGATTTATGGCCCAGGATGTGATCTATCCTGAAGAAGGTTCTGTTTGCGCTTGAGAAAAAGGTGAAATTCATTGTTTTGGGGTGAAATGTCCTATAGATATCAATTAGGTCTAACTGGTCTATTGTATCATTTAAAGTTTGTGTTTCTTTGTTAATTTTCTGTTTAGTTGATCTATCCATAGGTGTGAGTGGGGTATTAAAGTCTCCCACTATTATTGTGTTATTGTTTATTTTCCCTTTCATACTTGTTAGCATTTGTCTTACATATTGCGGTGCTCCTATGTTGGGTGCATATATATTTATAATTGTTATATCTTCTTCTTGGATTGATCCTTTGCTCATTATGTAGTGTCCTTCTTTGACTCTTTTCACAGCCTTTGTTTTAAAGTCTATTTTATCTGATATGGGTATTGCTACTCCTGCTTTCTTTTGGACTCTATTTGCATGGAATATTTTTTTCCAGCCTTTCACTTTCAGTCCGTATGTGTTCCTTGTTTTGAGGTGGGTCTCTTGTAGACAACATATATAGGGGTCTTGTTTTTGTATCCATTCAGCCAGTCTTTGTCTTTTGGTTGGGGCATTCAACCCATTTACGTTTAAGGTAATTATTGATAAGTATGATCCTGTTGCCATTTACTTAATTGTTTTAGGTTTGAGTTTATACACCCTTTTTGTGTTTCCTGTCTAGAGAAGATCCTTTAGCATTTGTTGGAGAGCTGGTTTGGTGGTGCTGAATTCTCTCAGCTTTTGCTTGTCTGAAAAGCTTTTGATTTCTCCTTCATATTTGAATGAGATCCTTGCGGGGTATAGTAATCTGGGCTCTAGGTTATCTTCTTTCATCACTTTAAGTATGTCTTGCCATTCCCTCCTGGCCTGAAGAGTTGCTATTGAAAGATCAGCTGTTACCCTTATGGGAATCCCCTTGTGTGTTATTTGTTTTTCCCTTGCTGCTTTTAATATTTGTTCTGTGTGTTTGATCTTTGTTAATTTGATTAATATGTGTCTTGGGGTGTTTCGCCTTGGGTTTATCCTGTTTGGGACTCTCTGGGTTTCTTGGACTTGGGTGATTATTTCCTTCCCCATTTTAGGGAAGTTTTCAACTATTATCTCCTTAATTATTTTCTCATGGTCTTTCTTTTTGTCTTCTTCTTCTGGGACTCCTATGATTAGAATGTTGGAGCATTTAATATTGTCCTGGAGGTCTCTGAGATTGTCCTCATTTCTTTTAATTCGTTTTTCTTTTTTCCTCTCTGATTCATTTATTTCTACCATTCTATCTTCTACTTCAGTAATCCTATCTTCTACCTCCATTATTCTACTATTTGTTGCCTCCAGAGTGTTTTTGATCTCATTTATTGCATTATTCATTATATATTGACTCTTTTTTATTTCTTCTAGGTCCTTGTTAAACCTTTCTTGCATCTTCTCAATCTTTGTCTCCAGGCTATTTATCTGTGATTCCATTTTTATTTCAAGATTTTGGATCATTTTCACTATCATTATTCAGAATTCTTTATCAGGTAGATTCCCTATCTTTTCCTCTTTTGTTTGGTTTGGTGGGCATTTATCCTGTTCCTTTACCTGGTGGGTATTCCTCTGTCTCTTCATCTTGTTTATATTGCTAGTTTGTGGTGTCCTTTCTGTATTCTGGCAGTTTGTGGAGTTCTCTTTAAAAAATATGGAACGCTTCATGAATTTGCATGTCATCCTTGCGCAGGGGCCATGCTAATCTTTGTATCGTTCCAATTTTAGTGTATGTGCTGCCGAAGTGAGCACCTCACTGTAGCTTTGATTTGCATTTCTCTAATAACTTTGATTTCCTAAAGGAAATCAACTCTGAATATTCATTGGAAGGACTGATGCTGAAGCTGAAGCTCCAAAACTTTGGCCAACTGATGAGAAGAGCCAACTCATTGGAAAAGGTCCTGATGCTGGGAAAGATTGAAGGCAGAAGGAGAACGGGATGACAAAGGGTGAGATCACTGACTCAATGGACATGAGTTTGAGCAAGCTCTGGGAGATGGTGAAGGACAGGGGAGCCTGGCATTGTGCAGTGCATGGAATTTCAAAGAGTTGGACATGACTGAGCACTGAACAACAACAAAAATAACTAGTGATGTTGGACATCTTTTCTTGTGCTTATTGTCCATCTGTATGTCCTTTTTATAAGTGTTATATAAAAGATTCAAGAAAAACACTTTTGCTTTTCCTAATAAACATAGAAAATAGGGGAATTGACAAAATATAGTCAAGAATACAATATTGTAAAGTAATTAACCTCCAATTAAAATAAATAAATTTATAGTTAAAAAAAAAAAAAAAATAAAATGGACCTCAAACTGAAAAAAAAAAAAAAAAGAATTAATAAAATGTGCAAGAACCAGAAAAAGTCAAAACCAATAATGACCCTTTTGATCCTATAATTTTGTTTTCTGTTTGTTTTATCCCATCATCAGATGATGCTGAAAGCTTCATTTGATTGGGCTAATGAAAGTGGCCACAATTAACTGTATAAAGAGAAACAGGAGAGTGACATCACTTCTGTTTTGACTGTGCTCGTTAGGGGGGTGGATGATGGTTCTGTATTAATATATACCTTCAGGGACCTTGAAGTAAAATGTAGGTAAGAGTGCTAAAAAAAAAGACAACTGATGTCTTTCTTGCACACTTCTGGTTTTCCTTTTATGTCTTTAAAAAAAAATCTCCTTTTATTATTAAACTAGAAATCTTGAACAATTTTAACATTAATCTAAAATCTTACCATCATGAATAAAATCTTATCTATGACATAGATATTATTTTATGTATGGCCTTAGCCTTTTCATATTACAAAAAAATTTATTGTATATGTGTGTTCTTACTGTTTCTTCAAGAATATTTTGTGAGGTATTGATGACTCTCTTGTCTTTCAATGATAAAGATCCTATAATTCATAGTCTAGTTGATATGTTAAAGACAACACCAGTAACTGGTTTTGTAGTTGAGACTAAAATTTCTGTGGTCTTCTTTCCATCTTCATTTGGATCACTCTTTGATAGATTACTGATTGTACTCTTTCTTTTTTTTTTGTAACTCATTTGGAATCTGTGTTGTTTTAATGTTCATTGCATTTTAGATAATCGGTTTTAAGTTAAATGTCAATGTGTTAATTATAGAAAAATATTTTAAAAGACAAACTATTATAAAGAAAATTTTATTTATTTATTTTTTTAAAATTTTATTTTATTTTTAAACTTTACATAATTGTATTAGTTTTGCCAAATATCAAAAGTCAGTCATAATATAGTCTCCCAGATAAGTTATACCTTAATAGTTATAACTTGGCTTCTGAATAAAGACATGTAGAGAGTTTATACCATGTACCAGGCAGTTGTTTAAGAACTAAGACCCAAGAAAGAAGCAGCTATACCCTGATGGAGTTACAGTCAAATTCTTCTGAATCTTTTTCTATACATATGTTCTCAAATTATGTTATTTTCCAATGGCATCCTTTCTGTATACTGTCCTTTGTCCACATGGAGACTTTTGTATGTAAGATCCACACTTGGGGGTGGAGACTCCTGTGTCCTCCAAGGTTTTAGCCTGTATATAGCTTGTCTTAACCCTTTTGTCACCTGGTTTCTGTTAAGGATCTGAGAGTGCAAGCCCTGGGAGGCACTGGACAATGGGAGGAAGAAGGAAACTGTGACTTTTTCTTGCTTCTGGTGAGGGTCTCTGGTAGCTCAAGGAGCTGTAGGCAACTGACAGCCACATGGGAACTGTGGGATCCAGCACACCGAAGGCAGTTTCTATAGCACTGGCAAGATAAAGGCCTCTGGGTTGCAGTGAGGTAGGTCCCACTAGCAGCCCCAGAATGTAATGTCTCCGTCAGTTCGGTTCAGTGCAGGCAGGTGGAGCCCCTGTGTTTGACAAGGACTCCTCGTCCTTGGGTGATGACACTCCCTTTGCTGCTTCTCCAGTCTCCATTCTCCCCTTTGCTGTCTCTTAAACCGTGTCCTATATTATCCCTTCAGCTTGAAATGTGTCAAGAGTTTGTAAATCAAATTAATTATGCCTCAATTACAATACTTTTAAACTGAGTATTTCCATTACATTCAAATTTCTAAATTATAATTTGTGTTGAAATAAAAGTGATCCATAGAAAGTACTCTCTGAATGAAGATTTTCTGAGACAATTTAAGGAGGGTGTAAACTATTTGAAATTTCTTATACATAAAATTTCTCATATTTTGAATTTATTTTTGAAAAGCTTCAAAGTGTGCTGACATCAAGTTTCACCTGAACTAGCATTAAAGTATATATGTTTTTTAATTTTAGTCAATTTGATAAACACATCACTGTTTAACTCATCTTTCTTGATTATTAGTGTGTTTATATGACTTTTCATGTTTATCCATGTAAACAATGCTTATTTGAAATATGTATCTTCTTCATAGGCTTTTTTATGTTGAAAGATTTTGTATTTTATATTGAAAGATTTTTTTAAAATGTGTTAATATATTGTTAATATGTGTTAATATATTGAAAACAGTCATTTGTGAATAGTATGGATTGTATATTTATTTCAATTTTGAATTTATACTTTGACTCAGAATTTTAAAAAGTAATTTAGTTTAACATGTAAACTTTATTTCTTTTTGCACTTATGTGTTTAGAAAGTCCTTACACATTTTGATAGACTAAAAATATTAACTTTTACATATCTCTAAGATTAATGGTTTAGTTGCTAAGTTGTGTCCAACTCTTGCAACCCCATAGCCTGTAGTCCACCAGGCTCCTCTGTCCTTGGGATTCTCCAGGCAAAAATACTGGTGTGGTTGCCATTTCTTTCTCCAGGGTTTTAAGAGTGAGTTTAAGAGCATTTTTGTATGCCTAACTCCTAATACAATGATAACTTATGCAGGTTTGGTATGGAATAGATTTCAAACTTGATTGTTTTCAAGTGGAGATTAATTTCAAATGCTAAATGAGTCTTTAATTCACTCATTCCAAAAATATTATTCACTGCTAGTTATTTGCCTGCCCCTAGTGCAGTTTCATGATGGTGAAAACAAGATCCTTCCCTTATAAAGTTCATATCCTAGTGAAAAATAAAGGCAATAAACTACAAAATATGTAGTATTGTATCAGATGTTAATAACTACAGTAACTAAAACTAAAGCAGAGTGAGAGAATAAGAATCACAATGAAATCTATTTTATACTGCCTTATTAAGACCACATTAAGAATGTGAAATTTCAACACTCCCAAAAATGAAACAAGTGAGCAAGATATTAAATATCTGGGCAATGATATTTTAAATAGAGGGAACAAGAAGTGAAAGGCCCTGAGAAAGAAACTCACTTGCCATGTTTGTCACTAGTCAGCAGCAATTTTTCTGAAATAAAAATTTTGGAGAAACATACAAGATTAGGGTAGACATTGACCAAATGGCAGGTTCTTCAGAACTGTGAGAGACTTGCAAAAGCCCAATTATCATCAAAATATGATTAAGGAAATGATTTTAAAGACACATGTACAAACTCACAAGACTACATTAGCAGTTTTCTACTGCTAAGCAATTTTAAACTCTTGGCTTAAATTTTACACTTGGTCATGGCTTGTAATCATTTTTACAGTTTTGTATTTCAGTTTGCTAATAGTTGTTAGGAAATTTTCATCTGCATTCAAGAGGTATATTGAGATTTAATTTCTGTTTATATCTTGACTGGATCTGATAGACAGAGTGCCTGATGAATATGGATGGAGGTTTGTGACATTGTACAGGAGACAAGGATCAAGATCATCCCCAAGAAGAAGAAATGCAAAAAAGCAAAATGGCTGTCTGAAGAGGCCTTGCAAATAGCTGTGAAAAGAAGAGAAGTGAAAAGCAAAGGAGAAAAGGAAAGATATACCCATTTGAATGCATAGTTTCAAACAGAGAGAAGAAAGCTTTCCTCAGTGATGAGTGCAAAGAAATAGAGGAAAACAATAGAATAATAGAATAGGAAAGACTAGAGATTTCTTCAAGAAAATTAGAGATACCAAGGGAAGAGTTCATGCAAAGATGGGCTCGATAAAGGACAGAAATGGTATGGACCTAACAGAAGCAGAAGATATTAAGAAGAGGTGGCAAGAATACACAGAAGAACTATATAAAAAAGATGTTCATGACCCAGATAATCACAATGGTGTGATCACTCACCTAGAGCCAGACATCCTGGAATGTGAAGTCAAGTGGGCCTTAGGAAGCATCACTATGAACAACGCTAGTGGAGGTGATGGAATTTCAGCTGAGCTATTTAAAATCCTAAATGATGATGCTGTGAAAGTGCTGCACTCAATGTATCAGCAAATTTGGAAACCTCAGAAGTGGCCACAGGACTGGAAAAGGTCAGTTTTCATTCTAATCCCAAAGAAAGGCAATGCCAGAGAATGCTCAAACTACCACACAGTTGCACTCATCTCACATGCTAGTAAAGTAATGCTCAAAATTCTCCCAGCCAGGCTTCAACAATATGTGAACCATGAACTTCCAGATGTTCAAGCTGGTTTTAGAAAAGGCAGAGGAACCAGAGATCAAATTGCCAACATCCATCGGATCATCAAAAAAGCGAAAGAGTTCCAGAAAAACATCTGTTTCTGCTTTATTGACTATGCCAAAGCATTTGACTGTATGAATCATAACAAACTGTGAAAATTCTTCAAGAGATGGAATACCAGACCACCTGACCTGCCTCTTGAGAAATCTCTATGCATGTCAGGAAGCAACAGTTAGAACTAGACATGGAAAAACAGACTGGTTCCAAATGGGGAAAGGAGTACTGTCAAGGCTGTATATTGTCACCCTGCTTATTTAACTTCTATGCAGAGTACATCATGAGAAACGCTGGGCTGGAAGAAGCACAAGCTGGAATCAAGGTTGCTGGGAGAACTATCAATAACCTCAGATATGTAGATGACACCACCCTTATGGCAGAAACCAAGAAGAACTCAAGTCTCTTGATGAAAGTGAAAGAAGAGGAGAGTGAAAAAGGTGGCTTAAAACTCAACATTCAGAAAACTAAGGTCATGGCATCTGGTCCCATCACTTCATGGCAAATAGATGGGGAAACAGTGGAAACAGAGACAAACTTTATATGTTCGGGCTCCAAAATTATTGCAGATGTTGACTGCAACCATGAAATTAAAAGACACTTGCTCCTTGATACAAAAGCTATGACCAAACTAGACAGCATATTAAGAAGCAGAGACATTAGCTTGTCAACAAAGGTCCATCTGGTCAGAGCTATGGTTTTTCTAGTAGTCATGTATGGATGTGAGAGTTTGATTGTAAAGAAAGCTGAGCACTGAAGAATTGATGCTTTTGAACTGTGGTGTTGGAGAAGACTCTTGAGAGCTCCTTGGACTGCAAGGAGATCAAACTAGTTACTTCTAAAGGAAATCAACCCTGAAAGAAACGAATGATGCGGAATCTGAAACTCCATAATACTTTGGCCACCTGCTAAGAAGAACTGACTCATTGGAAAAGACCCTGAGGCTTGGAAAGACTGAAGGTAGGAGGAGAAAGGGGTGACAGAGGATGAGATGGTTGGATGGCATCACTGACTTGATGGACATGAGTTTGAGCAAGCTCTGGGTGTTGGTGATGGACAGGGAAGCCTGGCATGCTGCAGTCCATGGGGTCACAAAAAGTCTAACACGACTGAACAACTGAACTGAACTGAACTGAACAATTGTGTAAATTCAAGGAATACATATTGATTTGATTCATTAATGTATTATGAGTAATATTGTAACATTGTAGCATTTTTTTTTTAAGCAATTCTCTGTGAAAGTCACTCAGTCATGTCTGACTGCTTGCGAGGATGTGGGCTATACAGTTCATGGAATTCTCTCTGCGAGAATACTGGAGTGAGTACTCTCTGTTGCTGCTGCTGCTTAGTTGCTTCAGTCGTGTCTGACTCTGTGTGACCCCATAGACAGCAGCCTACCAGGTTCTCCGTCCCTGGGATTCTCCAGGCAAGAACACTGGAGTGGGTTGCCATTTCCTTCTTCAATACATGAAAGTGAAAAGTGAAAGTGAAGTGAAAGTGAAGTCGCTCAGTCATGTCCGACTCTTCAAGACCCCATGGACTGCAGCCTACCAGGCTCCTCCGTCCATGGGATTTTCCAGGCAACAGTACTAGAGTGGGGTGCCATTGCCTTCTCCAGGGTACTCTCTACCATGTCACATAATTTTGTATTGTGTCAGCTGTGATAATTAAATCTCTTCTCTTAACAAGTTTTCTTATCACAATACAAATTTTTTTACATATTTACTATTATGTCTATTAAATATTCAGGATTTATTTATCTACAGTTTATTTGTTTGTTCCCTTAACAATACCTCTCTTTCCTCATTCTTCAGCTGCTGAGAATCACTTTTTTACTCTCAGTTTTCACAAACATTTTTTGTTTTTAGATTGCACATTCAAGTGTTACCACACAGCATTTGCCTTTCCCTGGTTTATTTCATGTTCTCAAAGTCCATACATGTTGTTAAAAATGGCAGGATGTCCTTCTCTCTCATGGTTAACTAATATTTTGTTGAAGTAGTTCACAAATAGTCCATGAACCCCATATTTTTAATCTATCCTTCCACTGATGGTAAATTGATTATTCCCATTATCAGTATATTGTGAATAATGCTATAATACATTTGGGAGTGCAGACATTCTTTTGATATTCTGTTGTCAATTCTTTGGTTTATGTTTCTAGAACAGGAATTGCTGGGTCATAGGGTAATTCAATTTTTAATTGTTTTAGGGAAACTCCATATTTTTTTACATAGTAGCTTTACCAATTAACTACTATAAAAATGCACAATACTTCCCTTTTCTCCATATCCTTGTTAATACATGTTATTTCTTGACTTCTGGATAATAGCCATTCTAACAGGTGTGAAATGATATCTAATTGTTGTTTTGATAGGCATTTTCTGATGATTAGTGATGTTAAGCATCTTTACATGAGCTTGTTGGATTTTTGTACATCTTCTTTGGAAAAATGTGTATTTAGCGCCTCTGCCCATTATTTAAGCAAAATTGTGTATTACTATTGATTTATATGAATTTATATATATTTTGGATATTTACTCCTTATTCATTGTATTGTTTGCAAAATTTTTGTTCCATTGTCTTGCCTTTTCATTTTGTTGATTATTTATTTGGTTGTGTAGAAGTTTTTTTTTTAACTTATTTAACTCATATGCATAATACATCATGAGAAATGCTGGGTTGGATGAAGCACAAGTTGGAATGAAGATTGCCAGGAAAAATATCAATAACCTCAGATATGCAGATGACACCACCCTATGGCAGAAAGTGAAGAAGAACTAAAGAGCCTCTTGATGAAAGTGAAAGAGGAGAGTGAAAAAGTTGGCTTAAAAGTCAACATTAAGGAAACTAAGATTATGGCATCTGGTCCCATCCCTTCATGGCAAATAGATGGGGAAACAGTGGAAACAGTGTCAGACTTTATTTTCTTGGGCTCCAAAATCACTGCAGATGGTGACTGCAGCCATGAAATTAAAAGACACTTGCTCCTTGGAAAAAAAACTATGATCAAACTAGACAACGTATTAAAAAGCAGAAACATTACTTGCCAACAAAGATCTGTCTAGTCAAAGCTACGGTTTTTCTAGTAGTCATGTATGGATATGAGAGTTGGATTATAAAGAGAACTGAGCACCAAAGAATTGATACTTTTGAACTGTGGTGTTGGTGAAGACTCTTGAGAGTCCCTTGGACTGCAAGGAGATCCAATCAGTCTATCCTAAAGGAAGTCAGTCCTGGGTGTTTATTGGAAGGACTGATGCTGAAGCTGAAACTCCAATACTTTGGCCACCTGATGCAAAGAACTAACTCATTGGAAAAGACCCTGATGCTGGGGAAGATTGAAGGCAGGAGGAGAAGGGGACAACAGAGGATGAGATGGTTGGATGGCATCAGTGACTCAATAGACATGAGTTTGGGTGGACTCCGGGAGTTGGTGACAGACAGGGAGGCCTGGCATGCTGCAGTACATATGGTCACAAAGAGTCGGACATGACTGAGTGACTGAATTGAACTGAACTAAGAAGTTTTTAAGTTTGATATAGCCCCAGTTTTTGATTTTTACTTTTGTTCATCTGCTCTGTTGTCATAATAAGAAAATAATTGCTAAGACCGATGCTGAGGAATTTTTATCTATGTTTTCTTCCTAGAATGTTACAATATCAGGTCTTAATGTTTTAGTCTTTGATCCATTTTGACAAAATTTTGTGTATTGTGGAAGACGAGTTGCCCATTTCATATTTTTGCATAAGTTCATCCAATTTTTCCAGCATCATTTTTCACAGAGACTATCATTTTCCTAGTGGGTGTTTTTGGCTCCTTTGTAGAATAATAGCTGAACATATATTCAGGGATTTAATTCTGGGCTATCCATTCTGTTCCAATGGGTGAATATTTATTTTAAGAATGTATCATTCAGTTTTAACCATTTTACTTTGTATTAATAGTATATTTTGAAATCAGAAAGTGTGATGGATCCAGGTTTGTGTGGTTTTCTTGGGATTGCTTGGTCTCTTTGGGCTCTTTTGTGGTTCTGTGCAAATGTTAAGACGATTTTTCATATTTAATATCATTGAAGTTTTGATAGTAATTGTGTTGAATCTATAGATGGCTTGACTATAATGGACATTTAAAAATATTCACTCTTCTGGTTCATGAAATGGGATGGCTTTCTATTTGTTTTATATCTTTTTTTGATATCTTTCAGCAATCTCTTGAAGTTTTGTTATTTAGATCATTATTTTCCTTGGTATGTTTTATTCTTACATATATTATTATTTTTGTTGTTACTTTAATTGGAATTATATTTTTTACATGTTTAAATACTATTCCATAGAAATTCAAATGCCTTCTGTGTGTTGATTTTATATCCTGCAATTTTATTGAGTTTATTCCTAGCTACAAATGTTCTAGTTTTCTAATTGTATATTCTTGCCTCCTTTGTCATAGATTAATTGGTCATATAAATGTGTGTCCACTTCTTGACTCTGTTCCATTGATCTATGTGTCTGTTTTTGTTCCATCACCATACTATTTTGAATATTATAGGTTTATAGTACAGTCTGAAGTCATGGGTTATGATATCTCAAGCTCTTGTTCCTCTTTCTCAAGATCGTTTTGGCTGTTTGGGGTCTTTTTTCTATACATTCAAATAAATTAATTTATATTAAAAATAAAATACAAAAAAAATTCAAAATTGTTTGTTCAAGTTATGTGAAATTTTTTCATTGTTATATTTATAGGGATTGCATTGAAAATGTAGAGCACCTTGGTCAGAATAATCAGTTTAAAAATATTAAATATTCCAGGAGGAGCCAAGATGGCGGAGGAGTAGGACGGGGAGAACACTTTCTCCCCCACAAATTCATTAAAAGAGCATTTAAACGTCGAGTAAATTCCACAAAACAACTTCTGAATGCCGGCAGAGGACATCAGGCACCCAGAAAAGCAATCCAACTCTTCGAAAGGAGGTAGGAAAAAATATAAAAGACAAAAAAAGAGACAAAAGAGGGAGGGACGGAGTTCCGTCCCGGGAAGGGAGTCTTAAAAAGAGAGAAGTTTCCAAACACCAGGAAACCTTCTCACTGCCGAATCTGTGCCGAGCTTTGGAAGCACAGAGGGCAACATAACTGGAAGAAAAAATAAATAAACAATTAAAACTCGAAGATTGCAAGTCCTACGGTAACTCCCCCAGCGGAGAAGCAGCGCAGACGCCTGCACGCGCCATTAGCAAGCGGGGGCTGGGCAGGGAGGCGCAGCGCGGGCTGCATCACTTAGAGTAAGAATCTGGCCTGAATACCCTGAGCACTATCTGAGCGAAATAATTTGGGCTAGCAAACCAGACTGTGGGATATCTACCACGCGAAAAGCCAGCCCCAACCTAAGACACCACCAGGCCCGCGCACGGAACAAAGAATTGATCAGAGATAGCCGGCTGCAGACCTTCCCCCTCCGGTGACAGGCAGCCAGAGCCAGAAGGGGGCAATCGCAGCCCCAGAGAGACATTATCTATAAAACTGTAAGCAGGCTTATTTGCTAACTAAAACTTTTTGGGGGTCTGGACGGTTAACATCTGCCTGAGAAGGTGCGCCGGTTTTACACCCAGATAACCGAGTGGCGGGGAGGCGATAAGTCGCAGCATTGGCGCTCGCCAAACACCTCATCACTTGAGCTGCTCAGACCTGGGAAGAGCACAAAACTCAGACCCAACTGAGTCTGCGCCTCTGAGGACTACCCGAATGCCTGAACCTGAGCGGCTTGGACCTGGGAGGTACATACAACCCAGGGCCAGCCTTGGATTGTTCCCGGCGGAACAACCTAGAGCCCGAGCAGTGTGGGCAGGGAGGCTACACGCGCCGTGAGCGGGGGCAGACCCAGTGTGGCTGAGGCACTGCGAGCGCACGCCAGTGTCATTTGTTTGCAGCATCCCTCCCTCCCTCCCCACAGCGCGACTGAACAAAGAGAAGAAATACAGCTCCACCCATCAGAACACCGACACAAGCTTCCCTAACCAGGAAACCTTGACAAGCCACCTGTACAAACCCACACACAGCGAGGAAAAGCCACAATAAAGAGAACTCCACAAACTGCCAGAATACAGAAAGGACACCCCAAACTCAGCAATTTAAACAAGATGAAGAGACAGAGGAATACCCAGCAGATAAAGGAACAGGATAAATGCCCACCAAACCAAACAAAAGAGGAAGAGATAGGGAATCTACCTGATAAAGAATTCCGAATAATGATAGTGAAATTGATCCAAAATCTTGAAATTAAAATGGAATCACAGATAAATAGCTTGGAGACAAGGATTGAGAAGATGCAAGAAAGGTTTAACAAGGACCTAGAAGAAATAAAAAAGAGTCAATATATAATGAATAATGCAATAAATGAAATTAAAAACACCCTGGAGGCAACAAATAGTAGAATAACAGGCAGAAGATAGGATTAGTGAATTAGAAGATAGAATGGTAGAAATAAATGAATCAGAGAGAATAAAAGAAAAACGAATGAAAAGAAATGAGGACAATCTCAGAGACCTCCAGGACAATATTAAACGCTACAACATTCGAATCATAGGGGTTCCAGAAGAAGAAGACAAAAAGAAAGACCATGAGAAAATACTTGAGGAGATAATAGTTGAAAACTTCCCTAAACTGGGGAAGGAAATAATCACCCAAGTCCAAGAAACCCAGAGAATCCCAAACAGGATAAACCCAAGGCGAAACACCCCAAGACACATATTAATCAAATTAACAAAGATCAAGCACAAAGAAAAAATATTAAAAGCAGCAAGGGAAAAACAACAAATAACACACAAGGGAATTCCCATAAGGATAACAGCTGATCTTTCAATAGAAACTCTTCAAGCCAGGAGGGAATGGCAAGACATACTTAAAATGATGAAAGAAAATAACCTACAGCCCAGATTATTGTACCCAGCAAGGATTTCATTCAAGTATGAAGGAGAAATCAAAAGCTTCTCAGACAAGCAAAAGCTGAGAGAATTCTGCACCACCAAACCAGCTCTCCAACAAATACTAAAGGATATTCTCTAGACAGGAAACACAAAAATGGTGTATAAATTCGAACCCCAAACAATAAAGTAAATGGCAACAGGATCATACTTATCAGTAATTACCTTAAACATAAATGGGTTGAATGCCCCAACCAAAAGACAAAGACTGGCTGAATGGATACAAAAACAAGACCCCTACATATGTTGTCTACAGGAGACCCATCTCAAAACAGGGGACACATACAGACTGAAAGTGAAGGGCTGGAAAAAGATTTTCCATGCAAATAGGGACCAAAAGAAAGCAGGAGTAGCAATACCCATATCAGATAAAATAGACTTTAAAACAAAGGCTGTGAAAAGAGTCAAAGAAGGTCACTACATAATGATCAAAGGATCAATCCAAGAAGAATATATAACAATTATAAATATATATGCACCCAACATGGGAGCACCGCAGTATGTAAGACAAATGCTAACAAGTATGAAAGGAGAAATTAACAATAACACAATAATAGTGGGAGACTTTAATACCCCACTCACACCTATGGATAGATCAACTAAACAGAAAATTAACAAGGAAACACAAACTTTAAACGATACAATAGACCAGTTAGACCTAATTGATATCTATAGGACATTTCATCCCAAAACAATGAATTTCACCTTTTTCTCAAGCGCACATGGAACCTTCTCCAGGATAGATCACATCCTGGGCCATAAAGCTAGCCTTGGTAAATTCAAAAAAATAGAAATCATTCCAAGCTTCTTTTCTGACCACAACGCAGTAAGATTAGATCTCAATTACAGGAGAAAAACTATTAAAAATTCCAACATATGGAGGATGAACAACACCCTGCTGAATAACCAACAAATCACAGAAGAAATCAAAAAAGAAATCAAAATTTGCATAGAAACGAATGAAAATGAAAACACAACAACCCAAAACCTGTGGGACACAGTAAAAGCAGTCCTAAGGGGAAAGTTCATAGCAATACAGGCACACCTCAAGAAACAAGAAAAAAGTCAAATAAATAACCTAACTCTACACCTAAAGCAACTAGAAAAGGAAGAAATGAAGAACCCCAGGGTTAGTAGAAGGAAAGAAATCTTAAAAATTAGAGCAGAAATAAATGCAAAAGAAACAAAAGAGACCATAGCAAAAATCAACAAAGCCAAAAGCTGGTTCTTTGAAAGGATAAATAAAATTGATAAACCATTAGCCAGACTCATCAAGAAACAAAGGGAGAAAAATCAAATCAATAAAATTAGAAATGAAAATGGAGAGATCACAACAGACAACACAGAAATACAAAGGATCATAAGAGACTATTATCAACAATTATATGCCAATAAAATGGACAACGAGGAAGAAATGGACAAATTCTTAGAAAAGTACAACTTTCCAAAACTCGACCAGGAAGAAATAGAAAATCTTAACAGACCCATCACAAGCACGGAAATTGAAACTGTAATCAAAAATCTTCCAGCAAACAAAAGCCCATGTCCAGACGGCTTCACAGCTGAATTCTACCAAAAATTTAGAGAAGAGCTAACACCTATCCTGCTCAAACTCTTCCAGAAAATTACAGAGGAAGGTAAACTTCCAAACTCATTCTATGAGGCCACCATCACCCTAATACCAAAACCTGACAAAGATGCCACAAAAAAAAGAAAACTACAGGCCAATATCACTGATGAACATAGATGCAAAAATCCTAAACAAAATTCTAGCAATCAGAATCCAACAACACATTAAAAAGATCATACACCATGACCAAGTGGGCTTTATCCCAGCGATGCAAGGATTCTTCAATATCCGCAAATCAATCAATGTAATATACCACATTAATAAATTGAAAAACAAAAACCATATGATTATCTCAATAGATGCAGAGAAAGCCTTTGACAAAATTCAACACCCATTTATGATAAAAACTCTCCAGAAAGCAGGAATAGAAGGAACATACCTCAACATAATAAAAGCTATATATGACAAACCCACAGCAAACATTATCCTCAATGGTGAAAAATTGAAAGCATTTCCTCTAAAGTCAGGAACAAGACAAGGGTGCCCACTTTCACCATTACTATTCAACATAGTTTTGGAAGTTTTGGCCACAGCAATCAGAGCAGAAAAAGAAATAAAAGGAATCCAAATTGGAAAAGAAGAAGTAAAACTCTCACTATTTGCAGATGACATGATCCTCTACATAGAAAACCCTAAAGACTCCACCAGAAAATTACTAGAATTAATCAATGATTATAGTAAAGTCGCAGGATATAAAATCAACACACAGAAATCCCTTGCATTCCTATACACTAATAATGAGAAAACAGAAAGAGAAATTAAGGAAACAATTCCATTCACCATTGCAACGAAAAGAATAAAATACTTAGGAATATATCTACCTAAAGAAACTAAAGACCTATATATAGAAAACTATAAAACACTGGTGAAAGAAATCAAAGAGGACACTAATAGATGGAGAAATATACCATGTTCATGGATTGGAAGAATCAATATAGTGAAAATGAGTATACTACCCAAAGCAATTTATAGATTCAACACAATCCCTATCAAGCTACCAACAGTATTCTTCACAGAGCTAGAACAAATAATTTCACAATTTGTATGGAAATACAAAAAACCTCGAATAGCCAAAGTGATCTTGAGAAATAAAAATGGAACTGGAGGAATCAACCTACCTGACTTCAGGCTCTACTACAAAGCCACAGTTATCAAGACAGTATGGTACTGGCACAAAGACAGAAATATAGATCAATGGAATAAAATAGAAAGCCCAGAGATAAATCCACGCACATATGGACACCTTATCTTTGACAAAGGAGGCAAGAATATACAATGGATTAAAGACAATCTCTTTAACAAGTGGTGCTGGGAAATCTGGTCAACCACTTGTAAAAGAATGAAACTAGAACACTTTCTAACACCATATACAAAAATAAACTCAAAATGGATTAAAGATCTCAATGTAAGACCAGAAACTATAAAACTCCTAGAGGAGAACATAGGCAAAACACTCTCTGACATACATCACAGCAGGATCCTCTATGACCCACCTCCCAGAATATTGGAAATAAAAGCAAAAATAAACAAATGGGACCTAATTAAACTTAAAAGCTTCTGCACATCAAAGGAAACTATTAGCAAGGTGAAAAGACAGCCTTCAGAATGGGAGAAAATAATAGCAAATGAAGCAACCGACAAACAACTAATCTCAAAAATATACAAGCAACTCCTCCAGCTCAACTCCAGAAAAATAAATGACCCAATCAAAAAATGGGCCAAAGATCTAAACAGACATTTCTCCAAAGAAGACATACAGATGGCTAACAAACACATGAAAAGATGCTCAACATCACTCGTTATCAGAGAAATGCAAATCAAAACCACTATGAGATACCATTTCACACCAGTCGGAATGGCTGCGATCCAAAAGTCTACAAATAATAAATGCTGGAGAGGGTGTGGAGAAAAGGGAACCCTCTTACACTCTTGGTGGGAATGCAAACTAGTACAGCCACTATGGAGAACAGTGTGGAGATTCCTTAAAAAACTGGAAATAGAACTGCCTTGTGATCCAGCAATCCCACTGCTGGGCATACACACTGAGGAAACCAGAAGGGAAAGAGACACGTGTACCCCAATGTTCATCGCAGCACTGTTTATAATAGCCAGGACATGGAAGCAACCTAGATGTCCATCAGCAGATGAATGGATAAGAAAGCTGTGGTACATATACACAATGGAGTATTACTCAGCCATTAAAAAAAATACATTTGAATCAGTTCTAATGAGGTGGATGAAACTGGAGCCTATTATACAGAGTGAAGTAAGCCAGAAGGACAAACACCAATACAGTATACTAACGCATATATATGGAATTTAGAAAGATGGTAACGATAACCCTGTATACGAGACAGCAAAAGAGACACTGATGTATAGAACAGGCTTATGGACTCTGTGGGAGAGGGAGAGGCTGGGAAGATGTGGGAGAATGGCATTGAAACATGTGAAATGTCATGTATGAAACGAGATGCCAGTCCAGGTTCAATGCACGATGCTGGATGCTTGGGACTGGTGCACTGGGACGACCCAGAGGGATGGTATGGGGAGGGAGGAGGGAGGAGGGTTCAGGATGGATTTTCTTTTTAAATTAATAGTAGAAAATAAAAATTAAAAAAAAAAAAAAAAGAAAATGAACCCTGGAAACAACAAGATATGTGGATGGAGGTTTTCCATAAAATATTTTACACATTGATGCATTTAATAAGACACCTAATCCATTAAATCTTAAAAAAAAAAAAAAAATTAAATATTCCAATTCAAAAGAAGGCTATATCTTTCCATCTGTTTTCTTTGTCTTCAATTTCTTTCATCATTGTCTTATAGTTTTCCAAATACAGGGTTTTCTTTTACCTCCTGGGTTAATGGATTCCTAAGTATTTTTTCATTTAATTTTATTTTTTTACTTTTGATGTGACTCTACATGGGACAGTTTCCTTAAGTTCTATTTCTTATAGTTCATTATTAGCATGTAGAAAAGCAACAGAATTCTGCATATTCATTTCCTGCAAATTTACTGAATTCATGGAGCATCTTTAGTAGTTTTTCACTGGTGTGTTTAGGGTCTTCCATGTCTAATATTCTGTCACTTGCCAACAGTGACAGTTTTGGCCTAGATTCGAGTTCATATGAGATTTTGTGTGGCTCTTTTAATAATGAAGTCTCTATTTTTCCCAGGCTTCCCTGGGAGTAAAGAATCTGCCTGCAGTGCAGGAGACCTGGGTTTGTTTCCTTGGTTGGGAAGATCTCCTGGAGAAGGAAATGGCAACCTGCTCCAGTATTCTTGCCTGGAAAATCCCATGGACAGATGAGGCTGGCAGGCTACAGTCCATGAGGTCACAAAGAGGCAGACATGACTGAGCGACTAACACACACACTATTTTGCCCAGTCCTTCAAGTCTCTAGAAAGCAAGTCCTACTGGCCTTTACACCAAATGCTCTGGGAGCTTATCTTCCCAGTGCAGGACTCCCAAGCTTTGAAGTCTACCATGGGTTCATAAGTCTCCTATGGGACAATGTTTGCAGTATAATTATTGTCTAGTTTAGGTATCACCCTCCTAGGGTTCTGAGACTTGATTATATTGTAAGCCCTCCTCTTCTATCCATCTCATTGGTATACCTTTTTATGTTTTTTGTTGTAGAAGATTTTTTTGAAAGGTTCTGGTCTTTTTAACTAGTTGTGTTCTGTTCTGTTTTCACTGAACAGATTTAAGGTACAGATTCAGCAAAACCCTGGTTATGTATTTTTCCCAATCCCTCCTAGTTGTAGAGTATGGTCCATTCCACTTAGATTGACACCATTAGGCTCACCATTTTCACTCACCCAGACTCCCTACTTCTAGTCTTGTACTTCTTCAAATGATTACCAACAATTTAGCATTTCTAAAATGCAAGTCAGATCATTTTTATTGTTTTTGAAGACCTAGATACAAAAGGGCAAGAAAATAGAAGATAAAGTGAATAAAGAATAGAGAAATTACTGGAATAATTACTTCACTTGATTTGCCACTGACATTACCTTTAGTCATGATTTTCTTTTCCCACAACATCAGGTCCCTGAGCAAGTCCCCCTACCCCAGAATCCTTTACTAATCTGAGGGTAACGTCTAGAGCTCCCAGGTTTTCTCTCAGCACCACTTCGTTTGGCTGAACTTGCTTGTCAGAAGTGGAACATCAAAAGCATCAAAATAATATGTATATATATTTTATTATAAGTGTTTGTACAAACTACACTTACAGTTCAAATTTGTAGGGATAGTAGGCATGTTCAATTAGGATTCTAAACTAACTTAGCTCTTATTTTTAATTATAAGATAAAAAATATTGTTTGAGTCAATGAAGGACTAAATGTTTCTTCTCCTTTCTTATATAATGTTACATACTTCAAATCTTTGCTCTGATACCATCTCTTGTGAAAAATGTTCCCTGCTTGAGAGAACATTGGGGTTAATATAATTCTGTCCATTTAGACTTAATATTCTCCCCACAGTACCTTGTGGGGTATTGAATTTTCAATATACCACAAGAAGCTAAGGATTTCAGACAGGAAACACTCACTAGGTAGCTTCAGAATTGGATCATGAGGAACGAACTAGTCCACAATAAAGACAGGCAGAAGATATGTAGTAGTCATGATTAGCTATGATAGAATGAACGTGATTTCTAAGATTGGTCACACAGCCAACCAAGCAGAAACTATGGACTAAAAAAGGAAGAAATGTCTGATAATTTTGCCTTTATTTTTAAGTAATTTCAAATATATACTGGTACCAAGGATAATCATAGTACAATGAACACATATAAAGGTTACCTACATTTATCTGTTAACATTCTTTTGCCTCATCACATTTTTCTGTCCATCCCTTTCCCATTAGTTGCATAAATTATGATATTTTACTCTAAATAACGTAGTTATGTATTTCCTAAGTATATGAATACTATCCCTCAGCATCACTGTACACTTATCAACTTCATAAAATTGAAACATGGATTTAGTATAATTGTAAAAATAATTTTACAAGAAGTATAAAATTAAAGATAAATTTTACAAGAAGTATAAAAATGAGCTTTCCAGTACAAGGAAACAGTTCCTTCAAAGGGATGAATATAGGATGACACATCATAGTAGGACAATCCAAAGAATAGCTTAAGCAGAAGACTATATATTTCTGATAAATAAACTGAAGAATAAACCATTAGCATAAAAATATCTTATTTCATAGTTCTCTGAAAGGCAGAGTCCACATTCAACAAGTTCTTTAGAGCCCCTGTGACATCCTTATTCCTAAGACTATAGATTAAAGGGTTTAGAACAGGAGTGAGTATGGTGTAAAAGATAGATACAGCCATGTCCTTCTCAGAGGTGTGGTAGGAGCTGGGGAACATATAGCTGTAGGTTGAAGTTCCATAGAAGAGGATGACCACAGTCATGTGGGAAGAACAAGTCATAAAAGCTTTTTTCCTGCCCTCTGCTGAATTCATCCTGTGGATGGTGAGGAGGATGAATGAATAAGAACTTGAAATGATGGTCACAGGGATGAGGAGCATGAGGACACAGCACAGGTACATGAGTGTCTCATACAGGGAAGTGTCTGAGCAGGAAAGCTTCATTACAGCAGGGACCTCACAGAAGAAATGATGGATCTCCCGGGATCTGCAGAAGGGGAAGGTCATGGTGATGGGTGTGAGCATAAAGCCATCCACTGATCCCAGAAACCAGCAGCCAGACACCAGGAGGAGCCACATCTTATGGCTCATGAGGGTAGAATAGTGGAGTGGATGACAGATGGCCACATAGCGATCATAGGCCATGGCAGCCAGAAGGAAATATTCTGAACCTCCTACTGTTAGATAGAGAAACATCTGCATTCCACATTCAGGGGCTGAGATCTTATTCTTACCCATGACCTGGTCCATGAGCATCTTGGGAACAATTACAGAAATGTATATCATGTCCATGAGAGACAACTGGCTGATGAAAAAGTACATGGGAGTGTGGAGGTGGGCATCAGAATATATCAGAAGGATCAGCATGATATTCCCAGACAGGGCCATCAGGAAAATCACAAAAATGACTACACAAAGAAGAATTGGGTACTTGGATTGACTGAAGAGTCCCATGAGGATGAAATCCAACTGTTCAGTGTAGTTGGCCACCCAGATGGAGTTGTCCATGAGATTTCACCTAGACCACCAAGGAGAGCTTTGTGATTAACAGATTATTCATGGGATATGACCACCTGAAATGAATATTTAGTGAGATTGTGGGGTGTGCGTGAGTTTGTGTGTGTGCATGCTCAGAAACTCAGTTGTTCTAATTATGAAGAAATGTCTCAGGGCTGTAGATTTCGGGATTAATAATTGCTTGCAACTTAGTTGAAATCTGAGATTCCACAACTTTTGCTTAAGGAGTTGGTTACTCATAGTAAAACTACAGTGTTTTGTTACAGAAGTCAGAATTGAATCAGTCTGTTTTAAGGAACCAACAAATCTTATACAGTCTTTGAATGTATTCCACATGAGAAATAATTAGAAAATAGCTGAGTAATACTCCATTGTGTATATGTACCATAGCTTTCTTATCCATTCATCTGCTGATGGACATCTAGGTTGCTTCCATGTCCTGGCTATTATAAACAGTGCTGCGATGAAGGTAACAATAACCCTGCATATGAGACAGCAAAAGAGACACTGATGTATAGAACAGTCTTATGGACTCTGTGGGAGAGGGAGAGGGTGGGAAGATTTGGGAGAATGGCATTGAAACATGTATAATATCATGTATGAAATGAGTTGCCAGTCCAGGTTCGATGCACGATACTGGATGCTTGGGGCTAGTGCACTGGAATGACCCAGAGGGATGGTATGGGGAGGGAGGAGGGTGGAGGGTTCAGGATGGGGAACACATGTATACCTGTGGCGGATTCATTTTGATATTTGGTAAAACTAATACAATTTTGTGAAGTTTAAAAATAAAATTAAAAAAAAAAAAAAGAAAATAGCTGAAACATAATTTGGGGAAAATCTATACTAAATGTTTGAACTCCCTTTGCCTATAGGTTCTGGCCTTGCTGTGAGGCTCTGTGTTTATGTGGAGGGAGCCATGCATCCACAGGAGAAGACTGGGGTCCTCAGAAATGGCCAAATATTTAGTTATAGTGAGGGCACTGAGTGAGGAGCCCAGATTCTGAGTCAGGACTGTGGCTGCTGGTTCACATTATCCTCTACCCACCATTCCTCTGTCCACAGTACATAAAAATAATACAATTTGGTCTCTAATATGGTTAGGATTAAATGAGGTAAATGAAGTAAACTAATTAAATTGCTTAGAATATTACCACAGATGAATAAGCACGTATAGTGTTAAAGTGTTAATATATAGAGTTATGACAGCAAATTCTGTGTAAAAGATGGCTATTATTTACCAGTATTTTTCTATTATTTGAGATGCATTATTTCAGTTTGCTAGTTTTAGCATCTATTTACACATGTAAGAATTTGATTATTTCTGTAGTTCTGAAATAATATAATACATAGATTTGTGTGATGTACATATATACACATGAATGTACCTGTATGTATAATCTCAGATGTTTTATAAATGCATACAAACACTGTAAAATATATATTTATATAAATATGTAAATGTAAATGTAAATACATATACAATATATATTTCTTATTTTAATTTTGCTATGCAAAGCTTTATGGAAAAATCCCATCTCAGTTCTATCTAGTACATGCTTCTCCAACACAATGTCCTTAAAGTTGATGCCATTTGTTCTTAGTGAGAACTAGCATTTAGATGATAACTGTCATTTACAAGACAAAGCTTTAGTTGTTTCATGAATATCATCTATCTGCTTTATTGTCAATGGCGATCAATTTTTCATGGAGACAGAGATGCAGAAAGAAAATGTGAAAAACAGGAGTCTTTGACTCCAATTCAAGGTTCCCTCTTCTATCTTTCTGTTCACAGCCTACAACTATCTCGGAGAATGAAGACAAATCAAAGAAAAATTTAACTTGGTTACACTTAAGGAGGTCACAGTCTATTCAGGGAAACATATCATATAAAATGTGATTTTAAGTAGAATTTTAAAAGAGATACAAAGTAAATAAGAAAGAGTGATAAAAGAATATTATGTCTGGCCTTGCTGAAGAGAATCACAAAGCCCAGACATATATCTACATCTGCTCTTTTGGAGATTAAAACTTTGAAACTTTTCAATTTCTTACATGTTAAATGTTAAAATATATGTTATTACAAATCAGAAGGAAACGTTGGCTACTCTTTCTGGGAAGACTTTACATTTCAGGAAGAATTGCCAAGTTTCATACATATTTTATATTCTTCTGTTTTCAATTTATCTTTTAAAATTTTTAATTGGAGGGTAATTGCTCCATAATGCTGTTCTTTCTTCTGCCACACAACAATGTAAGTCATTCACAAGTGTACACCCTGTAACTCTGGAACCTCCTTCCCATCCCCCCATCTCAACTCTCTAGGTTGTTTTAATAACAGATTATACTCTTGTAATAATCCCAGAGACTAATGACAACATTTGACTTAGAAACAATCCCAAATTCTGGGATGCTAAAGAAGTAGACAGCACTGAACATGAATTTGATCCCTTAATATGAATAATAGATTTGGGAAAAATTCCATTAAAATATAATATTTCTGTCAAATTCTACTTACACTGGCAGATGAAAGCTAAGATCTATGTAAAGTCTAAAAACAGTCCAATAAGCTAAAGAAACACCTGTGACTGAGTCGTTACTTGTGGTCAAAGTGAAGTAAGGACCAATGTAGTGACTGGCACATGTGAAGAGCTCAAATCTGTTTGCTGAATAAATGATGGGTGAGCAGAAGGATGAGTAGGAGGCACTGGTCAAACCTCTGTTGCACTTTGATAAACGGGAGCCACTGTGATCAAGTCACACTGAAGAGCCCACGTAGGACTCTGGACAAACAAGGCAATACAGTCTGTACAACACCAAGCAACTGGCCTCACTGATTGCCCTTACTGTTTTCTATCCAATTGCTTGAGTTTAATGTAAATTGGAAAAGTGTATATTTGACTTGGAAAATTATTAAGAGTAGGAGTAGAATAATATCAAATCTTATATGAAACGGACAGCATCTTAGCCATTTTTCTATTGTTTTACAATACTTTTCTCCTCAAGAGCCCGTGAGGTACTTATTAATTCACCTTAATTTCTCCTTTTATAGCTTAAATGATTCAGGTTCCTACAGCATTGACCTATCATCATACCATCCCCCTGAAGGAACTTGTGTCTCAGCTCTTGTATCAGGACACAGCTTGTAATGCTGCCTACGTTCTCTGGGGCATAGTCTTGTCTTTACAGTCTACAATTCGGTTACTAGCCATGCATTGTCATTTCACCCAGGAAACATAAATAAGGTTGAAACATTCATTTTAATGTTATAACTTCCAGTATTAATCTTCATTCAATATAAAACTACTCCTTTTTCTTTTGTAAAATTTCTGTCTCAAGGAAACAAGCTCATTATACAATAATAAAGGAGGAATATATATTCTTTTATCCCTAAATAGTTGGAAATCAAAACCCATTTTTAATATGTTGCAGTAAATAATGTTACATAAAAGACTGTGGAAAAAGAAACACTATCATTCCATAAAGACAAATAATAAGGGAAAAATAAGGAAACATAGTCTAGAATTAACAGAATGTGCAAGAAGCAGAATAAATCAAAACCAGTGATTACCCTTTTGATTCCGTAGTCCTGTTTTGCTATCTGACTGACCTCAACACCAGATGATGCCTGAAGTTTTATCAAGATGGACTAATGGAAAGTGTCCACAGTTAACAGTATAAAAAGAAACAGGAGTGTGATATCATCCCTGTTATATTATGCTCACTGGGAGAATGGATGATGCTTTCTATTGATAAATTTCCTCTGGGATCTTCAAGTAAAATACAATTAAGACAGCTAAAAAAATTTACTAGATATCTCTGTTGTACTTTTCTGGTTTCCTTCTCATGTGTTTTAAAATTTTTTTCATTTGTTTTTAAACTAGGAATCTCAAAAATATTAACAGTAATCTCAAATTTTACCATAATTGATAAAATCTTATTTATGACAAAAATGATATTTTATATATGGCCTTAGTCTTTCTACAATTTTTTTCCTTATGTATATTTATATATCTTTATTATTTGTTCAAGAATATTTTGTGAGGTTTTGATGCTTTTCTTATCTTTCAAAGATACAGATTCTGAAATTCTTAGACTAACTTATGGATCAAAGACTGCACCACTAATCAGCACTGTGGTTAAGACTAAAATTGCAGTGATCTCCTTTACATTTTCATCTGGATCATTCTTCAATAGGTAACTAATTGTATTCTTTTTTTTTTTGTTTACTCAGTTGTAATCTCTATTGCTTTAATGTTGAATTGCATTTTAGATATTTGGTCTTAATTTAATGTATACAAGTTAATCATAAAAATATTAAAAACACAACTTGTTAAAATAAAAATTTAAAAATCAATCATAGTGCACGCTTCCAGATAAAAGTTATTTCTTAACAGTTATATCTTCCTTTCAGACTACAGATATTGAAGAAATGTATACCACGTACTAGGCTTCCCAGGTGGCTCTAGTGGTAAAGAGCCAGCCTGCTGATGAAGGAAATGTAAGAGATGTGGGTTCGATCCCTGGGTCTGGAAGATCCCCTGGAGGAAGGCATGGCAACCTACTCCAGTATTCTTGCTTGAAGAATCCCATAGACAGAGGAGCCTGGTGGGCTACAGTCCATAGGGTAGCAAAGAGTCGGACATGACTGAAGTGACTGAGTGCACACACACCTACTGTGTACCAGACAGTTAGGATAAACCAAGAAATGAGAGTGACTCTATCCTCACTAAACTTGCAACCAAATTCTTCTGAACATTTTTTCTGTATGTGTTCTCAAATTATAATTATTATTTTCCTGTGGTATCTTTTCTGCATGGTATACTTTATCCAGACAGTGACTTTTGTTGTAAGGCCTATACCTTGGGGGCTGGGGTCTCCTGTGCCCTCCAAAATTTGAGCTGCAGATGGTTTGTCCTAACCCTTTTATCACCTGGATTTTCTTAAGACTCTGAGAGTGCAAGCCCTGGGAGGTACTGAGCAGTGGGAAGAAGGAAGAAGTTGCATCTTTTTCTTGCTTTTGGAGATGATTTCTGGCAGCTTCAGCAGCTACTTTCAAGTAATGACCATTGGGGAGCTATGGGATACAGAGCCCCAAGGGTAGTTTCAGTGGTGTTGGCAGGATGCAAATGTCTGGGTTTCACCAGAAGAGCATACTACTGGTAACAACAGATTGCAGCATCTTTATCAGATCAGCTTGGGGGCACTTGGGATCCACATGTGTTGAGGACTCCTGAGCGTGAAGACTCTTTTCTGCTTCCCCAGCCTTCATGACAACCCTTTGTCAACATTCTGTCAATTTCCCTGTATCAGATCCCTTTGGTTAGAAATTTGTAAAATATTTGTATGTTACTGGACATAACAATGGGTTTAATGTCTTATCAAATTAATTATACTTCAATTACAATCCCCAATTTGAATAATTAGGTTGAATTCACATTATAAATTATACATTGTGTGAAATAAAAGTGCTTTCATAGAAAGCACTACCTGAATGTAATTTTTTCCAAGTTAAACTACAACAGCATTTAAAATGTTTTAAGTTTCTTCATGCACAACACTAAATTTCTTTCCAAAAACATACTCAAATTGTACTGTTTTAAATGCATGCAAACTCATACTGCTAGCCATATGACAGGTCATAATTAGAGAGACAAGGAGCAAGCCCTTAATCTGAAAGCACCAAGCTCCTTTCAGAACAAGGAGAACAACTTTATTCAGAAAACCAGCAGACCAAGAGCCTGGTAGACTAATGTCCCAAAGAGTCATCTTACTAGAGTTAAAATTCAGAATGCTTTCAAATTTAAAAAGAAGGCAGTATGGCTAGTTGTTGCAAAATACTTCATCCCAAATTTCTTTGTTCTTGCAGCTGCTCAAGTAGGTCTGGTTCTATAGACTCCAACAAGTCCATCGTTATTTTTTGTTCTTGCAACTTTTCATCTCTATATGAATGGAAAAGTGTTTTACATTAAAGGTTAATACCAGGAGGCAGAGCACTGAGATATTCCCTTACAAAGGCACAGAGCCACCATGATTAAGCACAAGCGATAGAACACAGAGATAAAGAATTACATCTAATGTGGAGTCAGGTTTGCTCTTCTTTGTAACAATTTCCAACTGTAATTGTCCATTCCAAAGAATAGCAAGGAGAGATAAGAAAGCCTTCCTCAGTGATAAGTTCAAAGAAATAGAGGAAAACAGTAGAATGGGGAAAACTAGAGATCTCTTTAAGAAAATTAGAGATACCAAGGGAACATTTCATGCAAAGATGGGTTCAATAACAGATAGAAATGGTATGGACCTAACAGAAGCAGAAGATATTAAGAAGAGGTGGCAAGAATACACAGAAGAACTATACAAAAAAGATGTTCACGACCCAGATAATCACGATGGTGTGATCACTGACCTAGAGCCAGACATCGGGAATGTGAAGTCAAGTGGGCCTTAGGAAGCATCACTATGAACAAAGCCAGTGGAGGTGATGGAATTCCAGTTGAGCTATTTCAAATCCTAAAAGATGATGCTGTGAAAGTGCTGTACTCAATATACCAGCAAATTTGAAAAACTCAGCAGTGGCTACAGGACTGGAAAAGGTCAGTTTTCATTCCAATCCCAAAGAAAGGCAATGCCAAAGAATGCTCAAACTACCGCACAATTGCATTCATCTCACACGCTAGTAAAGTAATTCTTAAAATTCTCCAAGCCAGGCTTCAGCAATATGTGAACCGTGAACTTCCTGATGTTCAAGCTGGTTGTAGCAAAGGCAGAGGAACCAGAGATCAAATTGCCAACATCTGCTGGATCATGGAAAAAGCAAGAGAGTTCCAGAAAAACATCTATTTCTGCTTTATTGACTATGCCAAAGCCTTTGACTGTGTGGATCACAATACACTGTGGAAAATTCTGAAAGAGATGGGAATACCAGACCACCTGATCTGCCTCTTGAGAAATTTGTATGCAAGTCAGGAAGCAACAATTAGAACTGGACATGGAACAACAGACTGGTTCCAAATAGGAAAAGGAGTATGTCAATGCTGTATATTGTCACCCTGTTTATTTAACTTATATGCAGAGTACATCATGAGAAATGCTGGACTGGAAGAAACACAAACTGGAATCAAGATTGCCGGGAGAAATATCAATAACCTCAGATATGCAGATGACACCACCCTTATAGCAGAAAGTGAAGAGCAACTAAAAAGCCTCTTGATGAAGGTAAAAGTGGAGAGTGAAAAAGTTGGCTTAAAGCTCAACATTCAGAAAACGAAGATCATGGCATCCGGTCCCATCAGTTCACGGGAAATAGACGGGGAAACAGCAGAAACAGTGTCAGACTTTATTTTTATGGGCTCCAAAATGACTACAGATAGTGATTGCAGCCATGAAATTAAAAGACGCTTACTCCTTGGAAGGAAAGTTATGACCAACCTAGATAGCATATTCAAAAGCAGAGACATTACTTTGCCAACAAAGGTTCATCTAGTCAAGGCTATGGTTTTTCCAGTGGTCATGTATGGATGTGAGAGTTGGGCTGTGAAGAAGGCTGAGTGCCGAAGAATTGATGCTTTTGAACTGTGGTGTTGGAGAAGGCTCATGAGAGTCCCTTGGACTGCAAAGAGATCCAACCAGTCCATTCTGAAGGAGATCAGCCCTGGGATTTCTTTGGAAGGAATGATGCTAAATCTGAGACTCCAGTACTTTGGCCACCTCATGCGAAGAGTTGACTCATTGGAAAAGACTCTGATGCTGGGAGGGATTGGGGGCAGGAGGAGAAGGGGAGGACAGAGGATGAGATGGCTGGATGGCATCACCGACTCGATGGACGTGAGTTTGAGTGAACTCCGGGAGTTGGTGATGGACAGGGAGGCCTGGCGTGCTGCGATTCATGGGGTCGCAAAGAGTCGGACAGGACTGAGCGACTGATCTGATCTGATGGAATAATGGAGTAAGGGAAATTGCTTTGCCCCAGGAGTGGATCTGGTCCAAACTGGATGTCCTATGGTATCTTAGATGATGATTCCAGCCCAGGTCTCTGCGTCTCTCAGTTAGAGGATCACATAGTTTAAAGGTAGTGGGTCATCCATAAAAACCCAGCATGATGGCTATTTGTATTTAGGCCCCCTATGGAATAATGGAATAAGGGAAATTGTTTTGCCCCAGGAGTGGATCCTAGTTCAGATTGGATGCCCTATTGGATCTTACATAATGATATCAGAGCAGGTCTCTGTGTCTCCCAATTAGAAAATCACAGAGTTTTCTAACTGATGCCTGTAAGGAAGGGCATCTTTCTGACCATTTCTTGAGTCCCAGTGTTGGGAATTGAGGAAGGTGGTATAGAAATGAGAGGCAGTGGAAGAGGGTTATCCTAATTTCCTTTTCTTATTTTCCTTAATATACCAGCTTAGATGCTTGCACATATGGTATTTCATCATTCTTCCCCACTTCTTTACAGAATAGCTCTAATAGCAGGATTGTATAAAGCCATTCAAAAGACAATGATCTTCACCATTTTATTGTAAAATCATAAATAGCAATGGGTCTTCTCTGTCCATTACGGAACTTTTTCCTTCCACTTAAGAATATCCTACTTTAAAATAAGAACAGACAGGTTTGTGTGTGTGTGTGTGTGTGTATTCCTTTCCTTCATTTGACATCTGAAAAAGTTTTAAACATCACAACACTGATTTGACTATAAATGGAGAAATAGTACTGAAACAAAATGAAACCAAATACCCAAGCAACAAATAAAAAATCTTAAATAAACCCTCAAGCACAAGAACTGTGAACTCAACCCCATGTAATATGACTCCTTAGAAAGTGCTGGGTCCACACCCGTGGTACAGGTGACCACAGACAGTGTCTTTGTTAATTAACAAAGTAAGAGTGACAGTCGGTAATTTTTGTTTTAAATACAGTGTAACGTACACAAGGTCCCAAGATAATTCTGCATAAATCCCTTGTGGAGATCCTAACAGGTACTCTGGCCAAATATTGTTGCAATAAATTATAATGAGGCCACTTCTAAAAAATGTGCTCCAGAGGGCTTTATTTAGGAATAGATGAAAACTTCCCCATCTTTTAAAGACAGAGATACACAGCAAAACAAAACAAAAATAACACATACAAATGAAACAAATGAATCAGTTCAGAAATCAGGTGAAAGTCCAGCAAATATTTCCTTTCTCCAGCAGGATATGCCACTCAAATACAAAACAAATTGAATTCTGGAGGGAAAAAAAAGCCCCAAATGAAGGGGAAAAAAGAGTTTCTGGCTATATGTACTGAGGGACTTACTGTTCTGTATCAAATCATTCAGCCTCCATGTGTTGATTTCTTACCCATCTGCCAAGCACTGGGGCAGCCATTGCTATTACAGGGAATTTTGAAGAGGAGAGCCTCAGAAATTGTCTCTAGTAGCTGCTAGGACCTTCATCTCCAAATTTCCCAACCAGGGCCTCCTAGCCATGAGCATTATGACTCCTGACAGTTCCACCAAAATTTGTTATGGAGATCAAGCTCTTAAAGCTCACTACACCACAGGCCAATAAATTGAGAGACACGGCATTGGGACAAAAAAATAGAGACTTTATTCAGTAAGGCAACAGATCTAGAAGTAGTAAACTAATATTAAAAAAAAATCCTACCTCAGTTAGAATTAAAACTTCTTTTATACTAAAAGTGTGAGGGGTGTAGCTGGTTGTTACAAATTCTTGGTGTAGGAATACTTTGTCTTCGGTTCAAGTAGGTCTGTTCATAGTATTCCTATAAACCTCTAATAAGACAATTGCTATTTTCTTTTCTTCAACATTTTATCTCTATATGAAACGTATTATAACTTTTTGAAGTTATAAAAGTATTGTAAGTTCTTTTTCAATGATCTATCATTATATTCCTTTAAGATATCTTATTTTGTTGATATTGTTTATAATAATTTTTAACATCTGGTGAAACAATTTTCCTTGTTTTTATTATATTTACAGTGAATGTGTCAAAATATTTCCTACTTTTTAACTTAAATTGATCTTTCAATTCATTTGGTAACATTCAGGAGATCTAATTAGAATTTGTATTAACATATAATTAAAATATCTGGGAAGGATTGTTTAAATGCTAAGAACTTGTATTGATATTCATGGTAGGTATGTCAGGTTACTCAAATGTTAGAAATAAATGCTTATTTTTTTCCTTGATATTTTTCAACAGGACTTCTTTTGATTATTCTAAAATAGTGGATCTCATGACTTCGCTTTTATTTGGATTTATTCTTTTTGGAAAGGGAGTATCTATTCCACAGCTCTCCTATCACTGTATTTTTAGAAGAGATAACATGTCTGGTTTCACAAGTTCACAGATGAAAAGAAATTCTGCCCCAGGATGATTCTTACCTGGAGACTCATTTATACCTAATTTATAAGTGTATAAAATTTTTATTTGGAGTTGATCCAAGATTGGGGATCAATACTTTTGAGGATGTTGGGATAAGGTAACTGTATTGCATAGTTAAGAAGGACATGGATTTGGGGAGCAGAGGTTAGAGTTTAATGGGCTGATTTCTTCTTTCAAAATTCATATATTAAAATCTTAACTTCCAATGCACCATAATGTGATCTTATTTGGAAACATATTGGTAGCAGATATGATTAGTTAAGGTAAGATCCCATTAGAGACTTAACAACAACAACACTACCCAGTTTGTGGTCCTTTGTTATGCCTAACTAATATAATATTTTTCTCCTTGAGGAAAACCAATTAATATCAGTTCAGTTAGGTTCAGTTCAGTAGCTCAGTCATGTCCAACTCATTGCAACCCCATGGACTAAAGCACGCCAGCCTTCCCTGTCCATTACCAACTCCCAGAGCCTACTCAAACTCATGCCCATCAAGTCGGTGATGCCATCCAAAAATCTCATCCTCTGTTGTCCCCCTATCCTCCTGCCTTCAATCTTCCCTAGCATCAGGGTCATTTCCAGTTAGTCAATTCCTCGCATCAGGTGGCCAAAGTATTGCAGCTTCAGCTTCAACATCAGTCCTCTCAATGAATATTCAGAACTGGCTTCCTTTAGGATTGACTGGTTTGATCTCCTTGCTATCCAAGGGACTCTCAAGAGTCTTTTCCAACACCATAGTTCAAAAGCATCAATCCTTCAGTGCTCAGCTTTCTTTATAGTCCAACTCTCACATCTATACATGACTACTGGAAAAACCATAGCTTTGACTAGATGGACCTTTGTTGGTAAAGTAATGTCTCTGCTTTTTAATATGCTGTCCAGGTTGGTCATTGCTTTTCTTCCAAGGAGCAAGCATCTTTTAATTTCATGGCTGCAGTTACCATCTGTAGTGATCTTGGAGTCCCCCAAAATAAAGTCTCTCTCTGTTTCCATTGTTTCCCCATCTATTTGCCATGAAGAAATGGGACAGGATCCCATGATCTTAGTTTTCTGATTGTTGAGCTTTAAGTCAACTTTTTCACTCTCCTCTTTCACTTTCATCAAGAAGTTCTTGAGTTTTTCTACACTTTCTGCCATAAGGGTGGTGTCATTTGCATATCTGAGGTTGTTGTTAGTTCTCCTGGCAATCTTGATTCCAGCTTGTGCTTCATCCAGCCCAGTGTTTCTCATGATGTACTCTGCATAGAAGTTAAATAAGCAGGGTGACAATATACAGCCTTGACGTACTCCTTTCCCTATTTGGAACCAGTCTGTTGTTCCATGTCCAGTTCCAATTGTTGCTTCCTGACCTGCATACAGATTTCTCAAGAGGCAGGTTAGATGGTCTGGTATTCCCATCTCTTGAAGAATTTTCCACAGTTTATTGTGATCCACACAGTCAAAGGTTTTGGCTTAGTCAATAAAGCAGAAGTAGATGTTTTTCTGGAACTCTCTTTCTTTTTTGATGATCCATCGGATGTTGGCAATTTGATCTCTGGTTCCTCTGCCTTTTCTAAATCCAGCTTGAACATCTGCAAGTTCACTGTTCACATGCTGTTGAAATGTGGCTTGGAGAATTTTGAGCATTACTTTACTAGCATGTGAGATGAGTGTAATTGTGTGGTAGTTTGAACATTCTTTGGCATTGTCTTTCTTTGTGATTGGAATGAAAACTGACCTTTTCCAGTCCTGTGGCCACTGCTGAGTTTTCCAAATTACTGGCATATTGCGTGCAGCCCTTTAACAGCATCATCTCCTGGTCAAACAGGAGATGGCAAGAGTGATCATCGACAGTTTAGGAATCAGTGAGCTGAAATGGGCTGTAAAGGGTGAATTTAACTCAGATGACCATTGTATGTACTACTGTGGGTAAAAATCCTTTAAAAGAAATGGAGTAGTCATCATAGTTAACAAAAAATTCAAAATGCAGTACTTGGATGCAATGTCAAAAATGACAGAATGATCTCTATTCGTATCCAAGGCAAACCATTCAATATCACAGTAATCCAAGTCTATGCCCCAACCAGTAATGCTGAAGAAGCTGAAGTTGAACAGTTCTATGAAGACCTACAAGGCCTCCTAAAACTAACACCCAAAAAAGATGTCCTTTTCATTATAGGGGACTGGAATGCAAAAGTAGGAAGTCAAGAGATTCCTGGAGTAACAGGCAAATTTGGCCTTGGAGTACAAAATGAAGCAGGTCAAAGGCTAGCAGAGTTTTGTCAAGAGAACGCACTGGTCATAGCAAACACGTTCTTCCAACAACACAAGAGAAGACTCTACACATGGACATCACCAGATGGTCAACACCAAAATCAGATTTATTATATTCTTTGCAGTCAAAGATGGAGAAACTCCATAGAGTCAGCAAAAACAAGTCTGGGAGCTGACTATGGCTCAGATCATGAACTCCTTATTGCCAAATTCAGACTTAAATTGAAGAGAGTGGGGAAAACCACTAGACCATTCAGGTATGACCTAAATCAAATCCCTTATGATTATACAATGAAAGTGAGAAATAGATTCAAGGGATTAAATGTGGTAGACAGAGTGCCTGAAGAACTATGGATGGAGGTCTGTGATATTGTACAAGAGGCAGTGATCAAGACCAACCTCAAGAAAGAGAAATACAACAAGACAAAGTGGTTTTCTGAGGAGGCCTTACAAATAGCTGAGAAAAGAAGAGAAGCTAAAGGCAAAGGAGAAAAGGAAAATATACCCATTTGAATGCAGAGTTCCAAAGAACAGCAAGTAGAGATAAGAAAGCCTTCCTCAGTCATCAATGCGAAGAAATACAGGAGAATAATAGAATGGGAAAGACTAGAATTCTTTTCAAGAAAATTAGAGATACCAAGGAACATTTCATGCAAAGATGGGCACAATAAAGAACAGAAATATTATGGACCTAACAGAAGCAGTAGATATTAATAATAAGTGACAAGAATACTCAGAAGAACTATTCAAAAAAGATATTTGTAGCCCAGATAACCACAATGGTATGATCATTCACCTAGAGCCAGACATCCTGGAATGTGAAGTCAAGTGGGCTTTAGGAAGCATCACTTTGAACAAAGCTAGTGGAGGTGATAGAATTCCAGTTGAACTGTTTCAAATTAACATCAGGAAGATATCAGTTCTATGTAAGTGAATACCAGCTTAATATTATTAAGTGGAATGAAAACTTTGTCATCAGCTTGAACTTCCATGACAAAATATTACAGATTAGATATCTTAAACAAAAGAACTTTATTTCCCTATAATTCTGCAGATTAGAATTCCAATATTAAGATTTTGCTTAATTCAGTTCTGGGGTGGATTTCTTCCTGGCTTGCAAATAGCCATCTTCTGACTTTCCACAGTGTGCAGAAGGAAAGAGAGTGTGCTCTGGTATTTCTTCTTATAAGAAGACTAATCTTGTTGGATCAGAGCGGCACACTTTGGGTCTCATTTAATCTTATTTGCTTCCTTTGGGGTAGCCAGCTCCAGACACATTCAGATTACAGATTAGGGTTTAAACATGTGAATTGGGGGATGGAACTATAGACCTTCAGTGTATAACAAACACTCATCAGAAATACATTTTTTTTCTTCTTTAAGGAACAGTTGTTCATTAAATTTGTATGGGAAGTAAATGTTGAAAAATTTACTTTCAACCCAGGAAAATGTTGAAAAATAAGAGCAATATTGGAGACTAGACTATTTTGATACTTAAAGTCTTATAATAAAAGAATGTAACATAATAGAAAGTCTATAAACTGACACACTTACAATTACTATGGGAAAATGATGACCTCTCAAGTCATTGTAAAAAAAAAAATATTGCTAGTTTTTATTTAATTCAAAATTTAAATGTAATTAAATACTGAATAAGTATTTCAATTAAAAGAAAGCTAAAGTCACAGTAAATAAATGTAATATGTTATTCCACTTCCAACTGAACCTTGGAAGGAAATGATGCTAAAGCTGAAACTCCAGTACTTTGGCCACCTCATGAGAAGAGTTGACTCATTGGAAAAGACTCCGATGCTGGAAGGGATTGGGGGCAGGAGGAGAAGGGGACGACAGAGGATGAGATGGCTGGATGGCATCACTGACTCGATGGACATGAGTCTGAGTGAACTCCGGGAGTTGGTGATGGACAGGGAGTGCTGCGTGCTGCCTGCTGCGATTCATGGGGTCGCAAAGAGTCGGACACGACTGAGTGACTGATCTGATCTGATAAAGATATCGCAACCTAAAATTCTTAAGAAATGAAGACACATTTCAATAATAAAGGATATATTCAGAGAAAGTGAACTTAAGGGAATTTGATACCAGTAGAACCTCAGATGAAAAATATATGCAATGAAAGATGAAGATAAACATTGTCATTTGTTACACATAGTAGTTGTTGGGAGAGTAAATCCTAATAGTTCTCATCATAAGAAAAATAAATTCTTTTAGTTCTTTGATTTTCCATTTAACTTTTCATTTAAACAAGTAAAAGAATATTTTTTTTTGATGAGAACTATTAGGATTTACTCTCCCAGCAACTGTTGTGTATAACAAACAACAATGTTCATTTTACTTATCATGCTATATTTTACATCCCTAGTACTTATATATCTTGTAACTGGAACTTTATACCACTTGACTGCCTTCATTCAGTTCTCCATCTGGGCACCCCTCAGCCTCTGTTAACCAAAAATCTGACCTCTTTTGTTAGGTGTTTGTGTGTTTCTTTGGTTGTGAAGTATAATTAATCAAGCACATCATGTTAGCTCCCATTAAAGAATATTTCAGTTCAGTATTTCCATATATTTCAAAATTCTCACCATGTATGCTAGTTGCAATATTTCACCATAAAGGTTATTACATACGTTATTGACTATGTTACCTTCACTGTATATTTCACATTCGTGACTCATTTATTTTTCAACTGAAAGTTTTTACCTCTTAATCTCCCTCAACTATTTTTTTTTCTCTTCCTCTTTCCTTCCCCTCTGACAACCACATATTTGTTCTCTGTTTCTATGACTGTATTTCTGCTTTGTTGTGTTTCCTCATTTGTTTTTCAGCTTCCACATACAGATGTAATCGTATAGCATTTGTTTTTCTCTCTCTGGGTTGCTTCACTTAGCATAATAAACTCTAGGCCATTCTATTAGTCACAAATGGCAATATTTCTGCTATTTGTAAGGTTGAGTAATATTTTGAATATACATAAACCATATCTTCCTTATTCATTCATCTATTGGTAGGCATTTTACTTCCATAATTTGGCAACTGCAAATAGTGCTCCTATGAACTTTAGGGTGTATATATATATATATATATATATATATATATATATATATATATATTCCGGAGAAGGCAATGGCACCCCACTCCAGTACTCTTGCCTGGAAAATCCCACGGATGGAGGAGCCTGGTAGGCTGCAGTCCATGGGATCGCTAAGGGTCGGACATGACTGAGCGACTTCACTTTCACTTTTCACTTTCATGTATTGGAGAAGGAAATGGCAACCCACTCCAGTGTTCTTGCCTGGAGAATCCCAAGGACGGGGGAGCCTGGTGGGCTGCTGTCTATGGGGTCGCACAGAGTCGGACACGACTTAAGTGACTTAGCAGCAGCAGCAGCATATATATTTTCTATTTCGGGCTTTCCAGGTGGCTCAGTGGTAAAGGATCCTCCTGCTAATGCAGTAGAAACATGAGTCACAGTTTCAGTCCCTGGGTTGGGAATATCCCCTGGAGGAGGAAATGGCAACTCACTCCAGGGCCTCCCAGGTGGCGCTAGTGGTAAAAAACCTGTTTGCCAACACAGGTAGACAGACGTAAGAGACGTGGATTTGATCCCTGGATTGGGAAGATCCCCTGGAGAAGGGCATGGCAACCCACTCCAGTATTCTTGCCTGGGGAATCCCATGGACAGAGGAGCCTGGCAGGCTACAGTCCATAGGGTCGGACATACCTGAAGTGACTTAGCATTAGCACTAGCACCAGTATCATTGCCTGGGAAATCCCATAGCCAGAGGAATCTGGTGGGCTAAAGTCCATAGGGTCTCAGAGAGTTAGATACGACTGAGCACACATGCATATGATTTATTTATATGAAGTATAGTTCATGATGTAAAACATTATGTAAATCTCAAAGGTATATTCTGTTGTTGTTCAGTCTCTAAATCTTGTCTGACTCTTTGTGACCCCATGGACTACATAGTCCATTGAATTCTCCAGGCCCAGAATACTGGAGTGGGTAGCCTTTCCCGTCTTCAGGGCATCTTCCCAACTGAGGTATTGAACCCAGGTCTCCCGCATTGCGGGTAGATTCTTTACCAGCTGAGTCACAATGGAAGCCCATTATGAACAACTATATGGCAATAAAATGAATAACCTGGAAGAAATGGACAGATTCTTAGAAAAGTTCAATCTTCCAAGACTGAACCAGGAAGAAAGAGAAATTATGAACAGCCCAGTTACAAGCACTGAAATCGAAGCTGTGATCAAAAATCTCCCAAAAAACAAAACTCCAGGGCCAGATGGATTCACAGGAGAATTCTATCAAACATTGAGAAGAGTTAATGTCTATCCTTCTAAAACTCTCAAAAAATTGCAGAGGAAGGAATACTTCCAAACTCATTCTATGAGGCCACCATCACCCTGACACCAAAACCAGAAAAAGACAACACACAAAAAGAAAACTACAGGCTAGTATCACTGATGAACATAGATGCAAAAATCCTCAACAAAATTTTAGCAAATGGAATTCAGCAACACATCAAAAAGCTCATACACCATGATCAAGTTGGGTTTATTCCAGGAATGCAAGGATTCTTCAAAATACACAAATCAATCAATGTGATACACCATATTAACAAACTGAAGACAAAACTCATGATAATCTCAATAGATGCAGAAAAAGCCTTTGACAAAATTAAGCACCCATTTATGATGAAAACTCTTCCAAAACTGGATACAGAAGGGACCTACCTCAGCATAGTAAAGGTCATATAGATAAGGTTACAGCAAACATTATTCTCAAACTAGGACTGCTTTCAGTGGACACAAGAGTGTCCACTTTCACCACTATTTTCAACATAGTTCTGGAAGTCTTATAACAATCAGAGAAGAAAAAGAAATAAAAGGAATCCAGATCAGAAAAGAAGAAGTAAAGCTCTGTTTGCAGATGACATGATACTGTATATAAAAAACTCTAAAGACAGTATAAGAAAATTACTATAGTTAATCAGTGCATTAGCAAAGTTGCAGGATACAAAATCAATACACAGAAATCACTTGCATTTCTATATACTAACAATGAAAAGTCAGAAATAGAAATTAAGAAATCAATCCCATTCACCATTGCAGCAAAAAGAATTAAATATCTAGGAATAAACTTACCTACGGAGACAAAAGAACTACATAGAAAATTATGACAACTAATGAAAGAAATCAAAGATGACATAAACAGATGGAGAGATATTCCATATTCCTGGGTAGGAAGAATCAATACTGTGAAAGCGACTATACTACCAAATGCAATCTACAGATTCTATGCGATCCCCATCAAATTACCAATGGCATGTTTCACAGAATTAGAACAAAAAATTTCACAAACTACAGTCATCAAGTCAGTGTGATACTGGCACAAAAACAGAAACATAGACCAATGGAACAAGACAGAAAGCCCAGAAATAAACCCATGCATGTATGGGTACCTTATTTTTGACAAAGGAGGCAAGCTATACAATGGGGCAAAGACAGTCTCTTCAGTAAATGGTGTTGGGATAACTGGGCAGCTACACGTGAAAGAATGAAATTAGGACACTTCCTAACGCCATGCTGCTACTGCTGCTGCTAAGTCGCTTCAGTAGTGTCGGACTCTGTGTGACCCCATAGATGGCAGCTCACCAGGCTCCCCTGTCCCTGGGATGCTCCAGGCAAGAACACTGGAGTGGGTTGCCATTACCTTCTCCGATGCATGAAAGTGAAAAGTGAAAGTGAAGTCGCTCAGTCGTGTCTGACTCTTAGCGACCCCATGGACTGTAGCCCACCAGGCTCCTCTTCCCATGGGATTTTCCAGGCAAGAGTGCTAGAATGGGGTGCCAGTGCCTTCTCCATCCTAACGCCATACGCAAAGATAAACTCCAAATGGATTAAATACCTAAATGTGAGACCAGAAACTATAAAACTCTTAGAGGAAAACAGGCAGAACACTCAATGACATAAATCAAAGCAAGATCCTCTATGACCACCTCCTAGAGTAAAAGAAATAAAAACAAAAGTAAACACATGGGACTTGATTAAACTTAAAAGCTTTTGCACAGCAAAGGAAACTATAAGCAAGATGAAAGACAACCCTCAGAATGGGAGAAAATAATAGCAAATGAAACAACTGACAAAGGATTAATTTCCATAATATATAAGCAGCTCATACAACTCAATGCCAGAAAAACAAACAACCCAATCAAAAAGTGGGAAAAAGGCCTAAACAGACATTTCTCCAAAGAAGACGTACAGAAGGCTAACAAACACATGAAAAGCTGCTCAACATTGCTCATTATTAGAGAAATGCAAATCAAAACTACAATGAGATATCACCTCACACCAGTCAGAATGGCCATCATCAAAAAGCTGACAAGCAATAAATGGTGAAAAGGGTGTGGACAAAAGGGAATGCTCTTGCACTGTTGGTGGGAATGTAAATTGATACAGCCACTATGGAAGATAGTATAGATATTCCTTAAAAAACTAGGAATAAAACCACCATATGAGCCAGCAATCCCACTCCTTGGCATATACCCTGAGAAAACCAAAATTGAAAGATACACTTGTATCCCATTGCTCATTGAAACACTATTTACAATAGCTAGAGTATGGAATTGACTCAGATGCATTCTTCTTAATTTATATAGTCTTCTGTGTTTCTAGTTTGTTCCTTCATTTGTGTAGCATTTCTCTGCCTTTTCATTACTTTTTCTTTTTTTAACTTATTGTGTTTGAGGTCTCCTTTCCCCAGGCTTCAAGGTTGAATTCTTTCTTCCTTTTGGTTTCTGCACTCCTAAGGTTGGTCCAGTGGTTTGTGTAAGCTTCATATAGGGTGAGATTTGTGCTGAGTTTTTTGTTGTTTGTTTTTCCTCTGGTGGGCAAGGTTGAGTGAGGTGGTAATCTTGTCTGCTGATAATTTTGTTGTTTGTTGTTTAGATGAGGCATCCTGCACAGAGTGCTACTGGTGGTTGGATGATGGTGGGTCTTGTATTCAAGTGGTTTCTTTTGTGTGAGTTCTCAATACTTGATACTTCCTATGGAGAAGCTGTATACAGTCAGCAAAAACAAGACTGGGAGCTGACTGTGGCTCAGATCATGAACTTCTTATTGCCAAATTCAGACTGAAATTGAATAAAGTAGGGAAAACCACTAGACCATTCAGATATGACCTAAATAAAATCTCTTATAATTATACAGTGGAAGTGAGAAATAGATTTAAGGGACTACATCCGATAGACAGAGTGCCTGATGAACTATGGACCGAGGTTCATAACATTTTACAGGAGACAAGGAGCAAGACCATCCTCAAGAAAAAGAAATGCAAAAAAGCAAAATGGCTGTCTGAGGAGGCCTTACAAATAACTGTGAAAGGAAGGGAACTGAAAAGCAAAGGAGAAAAGGAAAGATATACCCATCTGAATGCAGAGTTTCAAAGAATAGCAAGGAGAGATAAGAAAGCCTTCCTCAGTGATCAATGCAAAGAAATAGAGGAAAACAATAGCATGGGAAAGACTAGAGATCTCTTCAAGAAAATTAGAGATACCAAGGGAACATTTCATGCATAGATGGGCTCAATAAAGGACAGAAATGCTATGGACCTAACAGAAGCAGAAGATATTAAGAAGAGGTGGCAAAAATACACAGAAGAACTCTACAAAAAAGATGTTCATGACCCAAATAATCACGATGTGTGATCACTCACCTAGAGCCAGACATCGGGAATGTGAAGTCAAGTGGGCCTTAGAAAGCATCACTACAAACAAAGCCAGTGGAGGTGATGGAATTCCAGTTGAGCTATTTCAAATCCTGAGAGGTGATGCTGTGAAAGTGCTGCACTCAATATGCCAGCAAATCGGGAAAACTCACCAGTGGCCACAGGACTAGAAAAGGTCAGTTTTCATTCCAATCCCAAACAAAGGCAATGCCAAAGAATGCTCAAACCACTGCACAATTGCACTCATCTCACACGCTAGTAAAGTAATGCTCAAAATTCTCCAAGCCAGGCTTCAGCAATACATGAACCATGAATTTCCAGATGTTCAAGCTGGTTTTAGAAAAAGCAGAGGAACCAGGGATCAAATTGCCAACATCCGCTGGATCATGGAAAAAGCAAGAGAATTCCAGAAAAACATCTATTTCTGCTTTATTGACTATGCCAAAGCCTTTGACTGTGTGGATCACAATAAACTGTGGAAAATTCTGAAAGAGATGGGAATACCAGACCACCTGACCTGCCTCTTGAGAAACCTGTATGCAGGTCAGGAAGGAACAGTTAGAACTGGACATGGAACAACAGGGGGGTTCCAAATAGGAGAAGGAGTACGTCAAGGCTGTATATTGTCACCCTGCTTATTTAACTTGTATACAGAGTACATCATGAGAAATGCTGGGCTGGAGGAAGCACAAGCTGGAATCAAGATTGCCAGGAGAAATACCAATACCCTCAGATATGCAGATGATACCACCCTTATGGCAAAAAGTGAAGAAGAACTAAAGAGCCTCTTGATGAAAGGGAAAGAGGAGAGTGAAAAAGTTGGCTTAAAGCTCAACATTCAGAAAATGAAGATCATGGCATTTGGTCCCATCACTTCATGGGAAATAGATGGGGAAACAGTAGAAACGGTGGCTGACTTTATTTTTCTGGGCTCCAAAATGACTACAGATGGTGATTGCAGCCATGAAATTAAAAGACGCTTACTCCTTGGAAGGAAAGTTATGACCAACCTAGAAAGCATATTAAAAAGCAGAGACATTACTTTGCCAACAAAGGTTCGTCTAGTCAAGGCTATTGTTTTTCCAGTGGTCATGTATGGATATGAGATTTAGGCTATAAAGAAAGCTCAGAGCCAAAGTTGATGCTTTTGAACTATGGTGTTGGAGAAGACCCTTGAGAGTCCCTTGGACTGCAAGGAGATCCAACCAGTCCATCCTAAAGGGGACCAGTCCTGGGTTTTCACTGGAAGGACTGATATTGAAGCTTAAATTCCAAAACTTTGGCCACCTGATGCGAAGAGCTGACTCATTTGAAAAGACCCTGATGCTGGGAAAGATTGAAGGCAGGAGGAGAAGGGGATGAAAGAGGATGAGATGGTTGGATGGCATCCCCGACTTGATGGACATGGGTTTGGGTGGACTCCAGGAGTTGTTGATGGACAGGGAGGCCTTGCATGCTGTGGTTCATGGGGTCACAAAGAGTCGGACATGACTGAGCGACTGAACTGAACTGAACTGATGGTTAGTTCTCTGGTATTCTAGGGTCTTGGAGTCAATGCTCCTGGTCCAAAGGCTTAGGGTTTGGTCTCTGGTCAGGAATGAAGACTCTACAAGTGAAATTAAAACAAATACCCCAAAATGAGAAGCCAAAGATGAACCCCAGAAAATGGTAGTTACAAAATCAGGCTAATAATAATCAAAATAATGGAATGCACATGTACATGTACATATACACTCATAAGCAAAATCAAAACAGTCCAACAAAAATAAAGTACAGTAGATTGACTGGTAAACAAAGGAAACCAAAAATTATATCTAGCAGTTAAGAACAAAAATAACTAAAGCACAAACTGGAAAACAAACCTAAAGCAACGTGCCAAGTGGGGAATAAAGCAATGAAAACAAAACTAACAAATATGCTGAAAGGAAAGGAAAGAAAGAAAGAATAGATATGCAAAGCTTGATAGAGATAGATAAAGATGATTTATATATATTAAAGATTAACTGCAAGGGGAAAAGAACAGTAGGAATAGCAAACAAAGAAATAAATGTAGAAAAAATAATAATAGGTTAAAAAAATAAAATTAAATAAAGGGAAAAGTTAAAAGAAAGCCCCCCCCAAAAAAAAAAAAAAGGAAAAGAAAGGAAAACTCCACAGAACTTCTAAAGCCCAACATAGAGGCAGAGTTTTATAACAATAATAAAAAAAAATGTGACTGAAAAAAAACTCAAAAGCTTAATTAGATTTCATAGTGCCAATAAAGTCGACAACTACAACAGAGGGGGAATAAAAAAGGGAAAGAAAAAGAAAAAATCCAATAGAATATACAGAACAAGTCAAAACGTAAAAATAATAAATGTTTTCCTTGAGTCACTGCTGTCAGAGTCCTTTCCCTCACTGGGAGTCACAGTCCACCTCACCTCCCTAGGATGCCCTCATACACTGTGCTGGTCTCTGGACCTGCTGTGGGGGCAGCTCAGATTCTAATCTGGTTCTACTCCTGTGTGTTCTTGCCTCCCATGTCCACAACTATCAGAACTAGTGCGTTTTCTTTTGTGGGAGCTCTCAGTGTCCTTTCATATATTCCATAGACACAGAGTCTGCCTAGTTTATTGTGAGGATTTAATCTGCAGCTTGTACAGCTGGTGGGAAGGTTTTGGGTATTTTTCCTTAGCCACACTGTCCCTGGATTTCAATTTTCACCTCTGCATGTGGGTCATCCACTGGGGTTTGCTCCTGAGGCTGCCCTGGAGGACGTGGGTCTGCCCCAGTGAAGGCCAGGTGTAGAGGTGGTGCAGCTGCATGGGTTGCAGGGATTTTTGGCAGCACCAGGTACTCAGGGGAGTTGGTGGCTAGGGCAGTAGAAAATATAGTGCTCTAGAAGGGTATGGCAATCAGTATTGGCCAATACTCTCCAGTATTCTTGCCTGGAGAAACCCCTGACAGAGAAGCCTGGCAGCCCCTAGTCTACAGGGTCGCAAAAAATTAGACATGATGGAAGCGACCCTGCATGCACAGATGCAAGACTTTTTTCTTTGCCTGTGGCAGCTCTGCCCCAGTGAGGGTTGAGCGTGAAGTTGGCACAACTGCTTGGGTTGTAGGGACCCTGGAGGTGGCAAGTGTGCAGGGACACAGACTGCCTCTGCTGCAGGAGTTATGGCTGTATCAGAGTCTTTTTTCAAGCTTCTTGTAGCTGGTGATCAGAAGGCCTCTTTGGCCAGTCTTTCTCCATAGCTCTACTCATTGAGGTACTTAGAGGACTCCCTTGACTGGGTCCTTCTCTGTTGTTCAGTGTGTCAGATACATAGAGGGGACCCATTGGTTTGGGGTCCTACTCTATAGATCAGCACATCAGGCACTTAAAGGGGCACCTGGGTGGGGCCCTACTCTGTAGTTCAGTGCCTCAGGCATTTGATGGGCCAGCCTCTCTATTGTTCAGCTGCAGATGCTGGCCTATGGGGAGAGAGAGGCTATAGTGATGGCTCCACCCCCTACGCATTACTCAACAGTATCGCCTTGCTTCCATGGCTGCCTGGCTTTCTTCCACTGGCATTTACAACGCAGTCGCCTCTCTCACATCCCCTCAATCATTCTCTTCACATTCAACAGCAGCCCTCACCCTCAGATTACTCGCAATCCCTGAACTCCAGCTTCCAGCTGCTGCACATTCTAGGGGACCTGCATCCCTGTCTGGGGTATGTATGGCTGTAGCAAGGACTGTCTGATTCTTTTCCATTTAGGCTGCCACAGATCAGCACTCTCAGCCTTAAATGTTTCTCCTCTGACTCAAACTATTGCCCTGATATGGGGGATCAGACCCCTGCTTCAGTTCCCCCACCCAGCGAGGGCAGGTCCAGTCCTACTAACACTTCTGTTTTTCCCTCTAGTTCCTTTGTCTTACCAAATTTTGCATGGTTCTATACATTCTTTTCCACTGTTCAGGTACTCCTGTCTGCTCTGAGCTGGTGTTCTGCATGCACTTCTGTGTCTGAAGGTGTATTCCTGATGTATGGATGGAGAGAGGTGTACTCCAAGTCCACCTACTCCTCTGCCGTCTTGTTCTCCTCTGTGTCTCTATTTTTGCCCTGCAAAATAGATTTTTTTCTAGATTCCATGGATATACATTAATATATGGTATTTATTTTTCTCTTTCTGACTTACTTCACTATGTATAACAGGATCTAAGTACACCCAACTCTTTGTGACCACAAGGATTGTAGCCTACCAGGCTTCTCCATCCATGGGATTTTCCAGTCAAGAGTACTGGAGTGGGTTGCCATTTCTTTCTTCAGGGGATTGTCCTGACTAGGGATCGAAACCGGGTCTTCTGCATTGTAGGCAGACACTTTTACCGTCTGAACCACCAGGAAAGTTGGTGGCTGCACGGCACAGGACTGGAGAGAGGAGATACCCCATATCCAAGTAAGATGGTAGACACAGAGAGAAGGCATCAGAGGGCACACAGACTGAAACCACAATCACAGACAACTAGCCAACCTGATTACATGGACCACAGTCTTGTCTAACAATGAAACTAAACCATGCCATGTGGGGCCACCCAAGATGGACGGGTCATGGTGGAGAGGTCTAACAGAATGTGGTAGTCTGGAGAGGGGAATGGCAAACCACTTCAGTATTCTTGCCTTGAGAACCCCATGAACAGTATAAAAAGGAAAAAATTTAGGACACTGAAAGAGGAACTCCCCAAGTCGGTAGGTGTCCAATATGCTACTGGAGATGAGTGGAGAAATAACTCCAGAAAGAATGAAGAGATGGAGCCAAAGCAAAAAGAATACCCACTTGTGGATGGGACTGGTGATAGAAGCAAGGTCTTATGCAATAAAGAGCAATATTGCATAGGAACCTAGAATGTTAAGTCCGTGAATCAAGGCTAACTGGAAGTGGTAAAACAGGAGATGGCAGGAGTGAACATCAACATTCTAGGAATCAGCGAACTAAGATGGACTGGAATGGGTGAATTTAACTCAGATGACCATTATATCTACTACTGTGGGCAGGAATCCCTTAGAAGAAATGGAGTAGCCATCATAGTCAATAAAACAGTCTGAAATGCAGTACTTGGATGCAATCTCAAAAACGACAGAATGATCTCTATTCGTATCCAAGGCAAACCATTCAATATCATGGTAATCCAAGTCTATGCCTCAACCACTAATGCTTAAAAAGCTGAAGTTGAACAGTTCTATGAAGACCTACAAGACCTTTTAGAACTAACACCCAAAAAAGATGTCCTTTTCATTATAGGGGACTAGAATGCGAAAGTAGAAGTCAAGAAACACCTGGAGTAACAGGCAAATTTGGCCTTGGAGTACAGAATGAAGCAGGGCAAAGGCTAGCAGAGTTTTGCCAAGAGAATGCACTGGTCATAGCAAACACCCTCTTCCAACAACACAAGAATAAACCCTACACATGGACATCACCAGATGGCCAACACTGAAATCAGGTTGATTATATTCTTTGCAGCCAAAGATGGAGAAGCTGTATACAGTCAGCAAAAACAAGACCAGGAGCTGACTGTGGCTCAGATCATGAGCTCCCTATTACCAACTTCAGACTTAAATTGAAGAAAGTAGGGAAAACCACTAGACCATTCAGATATGACCTAAATCAAATCCCTTATGATTACACAGTGGAAGTGAGAAATAGATTTAAGGGGCTAGATCTGATAGAGTGCCTGATGAACTATGGATGGAGGTTCGTGACATTGTACAGGAGACAGGGATCAAGACCAGCCCAAGAAAAAGAAATGCAAAAAAGCAAAATGGCTGTCTGAGGAGGCCTTACAAATAGCTGTGAAAGGAAGAGAAATGAAAAGCAAAGGATTTCAAAAAGAAAAGATATACCTATTTGAATGCAGAGTTCCAAAGAATAGCAAGGAGAGATAAGAAAGCCTTCCTCAGCGATCAATGCAAAGAAATAGAGGAAAGCAATAGAATGGGAAAAACTAGGGATTTCTCCAAGGAAATTAGAGATAAAAGGGAACATCTCATAAAAGATGGGCTCAATAAAGGACAGAAATGCTATGGACCTAACAGAAGCAGAAGATATTAAGAAGAGGTGGCAAGAATACACAGAAGAACTCTACAGAAAAGATGTTCACGACCCAGATAATCATGATGGTGTGATCACTCATCTAGAACCAGACATTCTGAAATGTGAAGTCAAGTGGGCCTTTGGAAGCATCACTATGAATAACGTTAGTGGAGTGATGGAATTCCAGTTGAGCTATTTCAATTCCTAAAAGATGATGCTGTGAAAGTGCTGCACTCAATATGCCAGCAACTTGGGAAAACTCACCAGGGGCCACAGGACTGGAAAAGGTCAGTTTTCATTCCAATCCCAAAGAAAGGCAATGTCAAAGAGTGCTCAAACTACTGCACAATTCCGCTCATCTCACACACTAGTAATGTAATGCTCAAAATTCTCCAAGCCAGGCTTCAGTAGTATGTGAACCGTGAACATCCAGATGGTTTTAGTAAAGGCAGAGGAAACAGAGATCAAATTGCCAACATCCGCTGGATCATTGAAAAAGCAAGAGAGTTCCAGAAAAACACGTGTTTTTCTTTATTGACTATGCCAAAACCTTTGATTGTGTGGATCACATTAAACTGAGAAAAATTCTTCAAGAGATGGGAATACCAGACCACCTGACCTGCCTCTTGAGAAATCTGTATGAAGGTCAGGACACAACAGTTGGAACTGGACCTGGAACAACAGACTGGTTCAAAATAGGAAAAGGAGTAAGTCAAGGTTGTATATTGTCACTGTGCTTATTTAACTTATATGCAGAGTATGTCATGAGAAATTCTGGAGAGGAAGAAAACACAAGCTGGAATCAAGATTTCTGGGATAAATATCAATACCCTCAGATGTGCAGATGACACCACCCTTATGGCAGAAAGTGAAGAGGAACTAAAGAGCCTCTTGATGAAAGTGAAAGAGGAGAGTGAAAAAGTTGGCTTAAAGCTCAACATTCAGAAAACGAAGATCATGGCATCCAGTCCCATCACTTCATGGCAAATAGATGGAGAAATAGTGGAAATAATGGCAGACTTTATGTATTTAGGCTCCTAAATCACTTCAGATGGTGACTCTAGCCATGAAATTAAAAGACGCTTATTCCTTGGGAGAAAAGTTATGCCAACCTGGACAGCATATTAAAAAGCAGAGGTGTTACTTTGCCAACAAAGGTCCATCTAGTCAAAGCTATGGTTTTTCCAGTAGTCATGTACGGATGTGAGAGTTGGATTATAAAGAAAGCTGAGCGCTGAAGAATTGATGCTTTTAAACTATGGTGTTGGAGAAGACTCTTGAGAGTCTCTTGGACTGCAAGGAGATTCAACCAGTCCATCCTAAAAGAAATCATCCCTGAATATTCATTGGAAGGACTGATGTCGAAGCTGAAACTCCAATACTTTGGCCACCTGATGCGAAGAGCTGACTCATTTGAAAAGACCCTGATGCTGGAGAAGGGGACGACAGAGGATGAGATAGTTGGATGGCATCACTGACTCAATGGACAGGAGTTTGAATAAACTCTGGGAGTTGGTGATGGACAGGGAGGCCTGGTGTGCTGCAGTCCATGGTGTCGCAAAGAGTCAGACATGACTGAACGACTGAACTGATTAACGGACTGACCTGAGGAATATCTGTTTAGATTTCCCATTCAGTTTTTGATTGGGTTGCTTGTTTGTTTGCCTTTTATACTGAGATACATGATCTGATTGTTTATTTTGGAAATTAATGCTTTGTCAGATGCTTCATTTGGAAATATTTTCTTTAATTCTGGGGGTTTTCTTTTTTGTCTTATTTATGGTTTCCTTTGCTGTGCAAAAGTTTTTAAATAACTCTATGTACTGGGTCAAAAAGTTCTTGTTGTGATTTATGTCAAAGAATGTTTTGTTTATGTTTTCTTCTAAGAATTTTATAGAGACTGGCCTTGTATTTAGGTCTTTTATCTATCTTGACTGTATTTTTATGTTTGTGTTAGATAGTATTCTAATTTCCTTCTTTTACATATAGCTATCCAATTTTACCAGCACCACTTATTGAAGAGGCTGTCTTTTCTTCATTGTATATTCTTGCTTCATATGTCACCAATTAGGTGACCATAGGTGCATGAGTTTATATCTGGGCTTTATAAACTATCCCATTAATCTATATTCCTATTTTTGTGCTAGTACCATAGTATAGTGTTATTGTAGTTTTGTATTATACTCAAGTCAGGGAGCGTGATTCTTCCAGCTTTGTTTTTCTTCATCAAGATTGCTTTGATGATTTCCAGATCTTTTGTGTTTCCATTAAAAAATTTTAATTTTTTTTGTTATAATTCTTGAAAGTTCTAATTCTTGAAACTGCTAATATGGTAGGGAGTGCATTGAAAAAATACATTTCTTTGAGTATACAGTCACTTTCATAATATTAATTCTTCCAATCTAACAATGTGGTGTATATTTCCATCTGTTTTTGTTGTCTTTGATTTCTTTCATGGCTATCTTATAGTTTTCTGTATACGAGTCTTTTGTCTCCTTAGGTATGTTTATTCCTAGGTATTTTATTCTTTTTGCTGCAATGGTAAATGGCATTGTTTCCTTAATTTCTTTTCCCCATCTTTTGTAGTTAATGTATAGGAATGCAAGAGATTTTTATGAATTGTATTTATGTTATGCAAATTTACCAAATTCATTGGTGTGCTCTATTATTATTCTGATGACATCTTTTGTATTTTCTATGTATAATATCATGTCATCTGCAGACTGTAAAGGTTTACTTCTCCTTTCACAATTTGAATTCCTTTGATTTTTTTTTTCTTCTGTGATTGTTGGGTTTAGAACTTTAAAACTATTTAATAAGAATAAGTTTAATAAGAATGTTTAATAAGTTTAATAAGAATGTTGAGAGTGGGTATCTTTGTCTTGTTTCTAATCTTAGAGGAAATGCTTTCAGTTTTTCATTGTTGAGAATGGCTTGCTGTGGGTTAGTCATATATGGCCTTTATTATGTTGAGATAGGTTCCCTTTATGCTCACTTTGTGGAGTTTTTATATATATCATTAATCAGTATTGGTTATTTTCAAAAGCTTTCTGTGGGTATTGAGATAATGATACAGTTTTTAGTCTTCAATTTTTAAAATGGTATAGCACATTGATTGATTTGCATAAAGAATCTTTGCATCGCTGATATAAATCCTACTTGATCATGGTGTATGATTCTTTTAATTGAATATTTCAATTTTTAAACTGCTAGTTCAATTTCTTGAGTCACATTTGAGCCAATAGTCTTACAATTTTTAAAATTAAGGATAGAGTCCCGTTCTAGATTATGAAAGGTAAGAAGCTCCATAACTGATTGAGTTCTGTTCAGTTTCAGAGTCACTGCACGCCAAATTAGAGACACTTTCAGAGAAAATAAAGGACATAGTAGCTAAGGCACATGGAAATATGAAGTGAAGTATAATATAGTGTTGCTGTTGCTTAGTTGCTATGTCCTGTTCCACTCTCTTGAGACTCCATGAACTATATAGTCCACCAAGCTCCTCTGTCCATGGGATTTCCCAAGCAAGAATACTGGAGTGGGTTGCCATTTTATTCTCCAGGAGATCTTCCCAATCCAAGAATTAAATTCATGTCTTCTGCATTGGCAAATGAGTTCTTTACCATTGAGCCATCTGGGAAGACCATAAAATAGTGTACTTAGGTAAAAAAAAAAATTGTGAGATTTCAGGAAATCTAAAGTCTGAATTACGTAGAGATTAAAAATAGGAATCAGACATCTTTGATACTAATTTTGTTTGCACTTTTAAACACATTTCCACAAAAAGTCAAACACAGCATTTAGAGCACACACATTTTGTTTCACCTTTTCTCTTCTTCAACATATTCTGCTCCACCAGAGAGTCTGAGCCACACAAACTAAAAGAAGCTGATTTTACCATTCCAAGGTCAGGGAAATCAGGCTTAATTTCAGGAGATAGAGTGAAACAGTTATATCATCAGTTTCTTTGTGTTAGGGAATTCAGACAAATTTCTGTTATTTACTACTTTGCATTATTAAATAAGCACAAAAACTAACAAGACTTGCAAAGTCAAAATGACTTTTCAATTTTCTTATTTATTCTTATTACCCATATCTGTTATCCCAGTACCCTGAACACTACTCTTTTGAAAAGACTTTCTCAGAACTATCATTTTTTGTTGTTGTTTTTCCATTTGTTTTTGACAGTTATATTGTAACTTTCCACTCATGGTACACATGGGAATTGAACATGTTTGCCATTTATGCATGACAGCTATCAAAAAGCAAATCTAGTTTTTCCATAAAGGTAAAGAATCAGACTCAACTGAACGACTTTGACTCACTCACTCATTGTGTGTATGTGCTCAGCCACTAAATCGTGGACAACTCATTGTGACCTCATAGACTATAGTCTGCCAGTGTCCTCTGTTCATGGGATTTCCCAGGTAGCAGTACTAGAGTGGATCCAGGGGATCTTCCCGACCTGGGTTTCAAACCCATGTCTCCTGCATTGGCAGGTGAGTTCTTTACCACACAGCCACAGGAAAGCCCTGGTGGTACTGTAGATTCTTTTTTAAGTTCAGATGGGTATTTTCCAGTTTTAAATCACATTTTCTTATTCGATGTTTGTTTAGAAGTTCTCTCACTTTCTCTTTGTAAAAACAATTCTGAAATTCAGAAAGGCAGTGTCAGACAGAACATACACATCAGAATCAGAACTTGACCCAGAACTGTTTTAAAATGTTTCTGAGATTGCAAATACCTCAATGAAAGCATATTGGAACTATCAAAGTGGGCTTATCAGTTTTCATAGTTGAAAAATAAATGTATTTGTCTAAAATACAGGCTATGACCTGGTCAATTTCAAGGACAGTGTTTAAGATCCTCCATTGTCCCTTATGGTCTCCCCACCACTCCTGTATAAAGGTTGCACACTGTTTTTCCCAGAACACTTTCACTTTATGGTTCCAGGTTAGAGTTTCACAAGAACAAGAATCTCATTCAAATTAGGAAAATAAAACTTAGGTGGGGAGCATTATTTCTTGGGGTCTGACATATGGCTCATGAGAGAGTGGAACTTTCCCTGATGTGGTAGTTTCAAAGACATTTCTATGATTTAGTCTCACCCTGTGTATCCAATGTAGGCAGCTTCAGATAATTCCATGGTTCCTACTTCTTCACTCTAGCAAGTGTGTTAAACTCAAGGAGTGACTTAGTATTTTTCCAAAACTCCATGTGAAGGATGACAGATCTCCTTCCCTCACCCTCCTCGATGTTTATTTAAGTCCTATTTGTATATAAAATTTTCAGTCTTGTAGCACTGCTAGTAGCTTTGTTCTCCTCACAAATTCAAACTGATATAGTTTATATACATCTCATAAACTATAACCTTTAAAGACACCTTTTCCCAATGTTATTTTTCATGATATAATTTTATTTTTGAAAGAATGCAATTGATTAGAAAAAATTAGAAGTCTAAAGATAAGAAAATTATTTTGCTGTAGTCTTTGAATGCAATATATTACATATCAGTTAAGGTGGCAGTTGGAAATACTGAAAACAAACTGTTAATAAGGTCATTCAGAAAATTTTCAAATTGTTGGTTATCAGTTCAGTTCAGTTCAGTTGCTCAGTTGTGTCCGACTCTTTGCAACCCCATGAATCGCAACACGCCAGGCCTCCCTGTCCATCACCAGCTCCTGGAGTTCACTCAGACTCACATCCATCGAGTCAGTGATGCCATCCCGTCATCTCATCTTCTATCGTCCCCTTCTCCTCCTGCCCTCAATCCCTCCCAGCATCAGAGTCTTTTCCAACGAGTCAACTCTTGGCATGAGGTGGCCAAAGTACTGGAGTTTCAGCTTTAGCATCATTCCTTCCAAAGAAATCCCAGGGCTGATCTCCTTCAGAATGGACTGGTTGGATCTCTTTGCAGTCCAAGGGACTCTCAAGAGTCTTCTCCAACAACACAGTTCAAAAGCATCAATACTTCGGCGCTCAGCCTTCTTCACAGTCCAACTCTCACATCCATACATGACCACAGGACAAACCATAGCCTTGACTAGACAGACCTTTGTTGGCAAAGTGATGTCTCTGCTTTTGAATATGCTATCTATGTTGGTCATAACTTTCCTTTCAAGGAGTAAGCGTCTTTTAATTGTTGGTTATAAGATATGATATTTCCATACCTTTCTGTTGAGAATGTGCAGTTTCTCTTATTAATAGGTATGTTTGTGTCTATCCCTTGACCTTCTCTAGTTTATAATCACTCTAATTCTGGAGAAAATATTGTAAAATTGATATTTATTCATTAATATACTTAGTATAAATTTAATTTTATATTGAATTATATATAATTCATTGTATATTATCTAATATACATACATAATATAATACTTATATGCATGTATATATGTGTACATGTCTATGCCTAAGAATCAGAAGACGATTGCTTCTTGGGAGGAAAGCTATGACAAACCTAGACAGTGTGTTGAAAAGCAGAGACGTTACTCTGCCAACAAAGGTCCATATAGTCAAGACTATTGTTTTCCCAGTGGCCATGTACAGTTGTGAGAGCTGGACCATAAAGAAGGCAGACACCAAAGAATTGATACCTTGAAGCTGTGTTGCTGGAGAAGACTCCTGAAGTCCCTTGAACAGCAAGGAGATCAAACTAGTCAATCTTAAGGGAAATCAACCCTGAATACTTGTTGGACAGACTGATGTTGAAGTTGAAGCTCCAGTATTTTGGTTATCTGATGTGAAAGGCCAACTCTTTGGAAAAGTCCCTGATGCTGGGAAAGATTGCAGGCAGAAGGAGAAGAGGGCATTAGAAGATGGGATGGCTGGATGGCATCACTGATGCAATGTACATGAACTTGGGCAACCTTTGGGAGATGTTGAGGGACAGGGAGGCTTGGCGTGCTGCAGTCCATGGGGTCTCAGAGTCGGACACTACTGAGTGACTGAACAACAGCATATTATACATACATATTATATTATTTAATAAAATTTATTGTATGTTATCATTTTATATTATTTAAAATATCTTTTCATCAATTTATGATGGCAAGGTATTTTAAAATATATTTTGTATCTAATATATAAATATATTTTGTTTATTTTAGTATATTTAGTTTAATTTAATATTTTTAAATTAATTTAATTTAATATATAAAATATATATTCTTATAGTCTCCCTATTCATTCCAGTGTAAAGCATACTTAATTTGGTGTTGACAGCTTCCTGATATCTCCACTGACTTTTATACTCATGTCTGTTCATGTGCTGGTCCTCTCTTTGAAATGTTCTTTTGTCTCTTTACATATGTACAATCTTCAGTTTAGGATCACTGCTCAAATCTAGGATTTGCATCTAGATGCTGCAGGGCTCTCTGGGTGGAGTCATCTCATAGTTCTTATGACTGGGAACTCATGTCTGCACAGATCTCTCCTCCACTAGCAAATAAACTCCTTGAGATAAGGGCTCATGTTCTGGCCAATGCTGTGTCTCTCATAAACTGAAGCACATCTATAACATAGCAAGTAATTCATAAAAGTTTAATAAATGATTGAATAATCCAAGAGTCTAGGAAGATTTGCTGTTTCAAAGAGTTTGAGGGACTTGCTTGGTGGTCCAGTGGTTAAAAATCCACCTTCCACTGCAGGGGATGCAGGTTCGATCCCTGCTCCAAGAAGATCCCATGTGTCTCAGGGCAGCTAAAGCCATGGGCCACAACTACTGAGCCACAGCTCTAAAGGCCAATACTGCAACTACTAAAGCCCATGCATCCTAGAGCCCATGTTTCACAAGAGAAGCCATTGCAGTGAGAAGCCCTTGCACCACAACGAGAGAGTAGCCTCTTCTTGATGCAACTAGAGAAAGATCTCAAGCAGCAATGAACACTCAGCGCAGCCAATAAATAAATAAATAAAAACAAATAAGAAATTAGAAAAGAAGTTTGACTGGCAGCATGACATTTACATCAAAGAATATTGGATAAATATAGATTTGTGAGAAAACAGATTAAATTTTATACAATATGGTCTTACAGCTTAATCAGATATTTTTGTGGAACTGTCCACTGGAAGATGCAAAAGGCCAGAAAAGCTGTTCTTTAATTCAACAGACAGCTGACAAGCTCCTCTCATGTGACAGAATCTACAGTGGCTCCCTCCTGTCCATGAAGAAGTAGGGCAGACACATAGAGGCAGTGTCATGGGCAAAGTCACCTTCATCCTGTCATACATAAGAGGGGGCAACATTTATCTAGCCCATGGGTCCTGAAGGCCCAGACCATAGACCAGTATCTGTCTGGGTCCAGTTAGGAAGCTGGCAGCACAGAAAATAGAAGGTATGAGGCGGACAAAGCATACCTCCACCTCCCCCCAGCCATGAAAAAACTATCTTCCATGAAACTGATTGCTGGTGCCAGAAGGATTGAGGACTGCTTATCTAGACTCTTTGAGAGGACCTGAATTAGGCAAGTGAGTTAAATTCACGAAACATCCAAAGTTCCATGACGATGATTAACTTGCAAGTTCTACCTTAGTGAAGAGAAATCAACATACTGGTGGGATAATCAGCTCAACAGAACAGCTGAAAAGCAAATCTAAGATTTACTGAGATAAAAGACAGCTCACATTTTTGGATCAGGTTTTAGGGCTGTCTGTGCATATTATTCTACTTACTCTTCAAGGAAATTTGCTTGAAAGCTTTGCAGTCTCCATCTCTAAAGTGATATAAGGCCACTGGGAGGGCTTGGGAAACTTCAAAAATGCCACACAGATCTTGAGAATTAAAAAGACATATACAGAACTAAACTGAAGATTAATCTCTTTTATTTTATTACACCTACTCAAAGCAGTCCCTCAATTTACGGATGAATTTAAACCCAAGTTTTAGTTTTTCTTTGTTTTTTTTTTTTTTTTTGTGCTCCTGAATGACAAACATGTAATCCATCCATACATTAAGAACAAACAAAATCTACATAAAGATATTACATAAGACTTATCTAATGATACCAGCAGATAATGATAGGTAACACTGTTTGATTTGCCTTTTGATTGTGTCCACTTGGGACATTTTGATTCTCTTATTTCTCTAATCACACTGATTTCTAAAACAAAATGTTACTGACCTTTACAAAAACATCTTTACTTTTCAGGTACTGATTTTTTCATACTAGGTGGAGTTATTTTAAATTTCAGACAAATTTCATCCATTGCAGGAATAATCATAAATGAGAATCAAAATTATTCAGTTATCAGTCTGTTGAAAGGTATTAGGCATGTGAATATCAGATATCTATCCCTTGATAGCAAGATCAGGGTTCTGTTTCAAATGGTATTAGACACTAAAATTTGGAGTCCAAAACCCCTTGCACATTGATCAGATTAAATGTATTTTTTCTAATTTCTACATTGGGTAAAACTAGACACACGAATTATTTTTTCATGAAAATAATAGTGTCTTGATGCTACTAATAAGTTACTTAGGCCATGCATGCTCAGTCGTGTCCAACTCTTGGTGGTCCCTTGGACAGACTACTGTCTATGAGATTATCCTGGCAAGAATACTGGAATGTATTCCCTTTCCTCCTCCAAGGGATCCACCCAACCCAGAAATCAAACCCGCATCTCCTGCGACTTCTGCATTAGCAGGCAGATTCTTTACCACTGAACCACCTACTAAGTTTACAGACATTCTATTTGTAGCATGATATACAATAAATGGGACTTCCCTGGTTGCTCAGAGGTTAAAGCGTCTGCCTGGAATGCGGGAGACCCGGGTTCAATCCCTGGGTCGGGAAGATCCCCTGGCGAAGGAAAATGGCAACCCACTCCAGTACTCTTGCCTGGAGAATCCCATGGAGGGAGAAGCCTGGTAGGCTACAGTCCATGGGGTTGCAAAGATTCGGACACGACTGAGAGAAAAGTTATAATAGGTGAATATCCTCAAAACTTTTCATTAATTCCCTGTTTCGGAAGGAAACTACTAAGAAGATTAAGATTTCCTAAACTTCTATCCTCCTTCAAGGATCTTATATTTAGTTTACATATGTCAGCTCACTTCCTATGATAAAGAGTAAAGAAACTAAGTATGAAATTACTTTTAATTATTTTTACATACCCTTATAGCCTGTGAAGTTAGATGAATGCATTAACTCATGGAAACTTTAACGTAGATTGAAGTTTGGTCTATGTAGCCTTAGTCTTATAGCCAAATAGTAAATTTGTATTTATACTATGAGTCTCATATTCAATATTTAGAAAAATGTGTACATTGTTCTTACTAAGGTATAATAGCACTCATTGTTGCTATTATTGGTTGCCACATGTGAATTATGAGCTGAGGGATATTACAGGGCAAGGAAAACGAAAAGATCTCCTGTGTTATGCTGGGATCTGGATTCTTCTCAGTGAGCCACATTTAGGATTATGGATTTCACACCCAGTCTCATATTAAAAAGGTGAATAAACTTGGGATGGGAGATAAGATCAAAGGCCCTATGTGAGTTTTCTTGATGTCAATTTTTGCTTCACAGATAAAAGGAGTATAAGGACATTAAATATAATGAGATAAATTATGATGAGTAAACAGTATGGAGGAGAAATGTCACATGCAGAAGAAAGAAGGAAGTTATAACTAGACTCAGTGTTGGGGGCCCTGGAAGCAGGGGACAAAGAAGAAGAGAAATTGGTGGGGGATAATATAATAGGGGAAAAATATATAGTCATCCTCAGGATTTCCTCTTCACAACTTTCCTTAGGTTCAGCCCTGATTGCATCCTGCTCCTCAGAGCCCCTGTGACATCCTTATTCCGGAGGCTGTAAATGAGGGGGTTCAGCACAGGGGTGATGATGGTATAAAAGGCTGACACCATCATGTCCTGCTCAGCTGTGTGGTAGGAATCGGGAAGCATGTAGGTGTAGATGGTGGCACCAAAGAAGAGCAGAACTACAATCATGTGGGAGGAGCAGGTGGCAAAGGCTTTCCTGCGGCTCTCTGATGAACTCATTCTGTGGATGAGGTGCAGGATGAGGGCATATGAGCTTGAGATGACCACAATGGGGATGAGGACCATGAGAACACAGCACAAGTACATGATCATCTTGTAGAGGGAGATGTCAGAACAGGACAACTTCAGCACAGCGGGAGCCTCACAGAAGAAACTCAAGATTTTTCTGGAATGACAAAAGGGGAAGTTCATGGCTATGGGGGTGACCACAAAACCATCCACCATTCCTAGGAACCAGCATCCAGACACCAGGCATACACAGACTTTCTGGTTCATCAGCAAAGGATAATGGAGAGGTCTGCAAATGGCAGCATATCGGTCGTAGGCCATCACAGACAGGAGGAGAAACTCCGCTCCAGCGAGGGTTAGATAGAAGAACATCTGGATCCCACAACCTGAGGGAGAGATTGTATGATCTCCTGTCACCTGGCCCAGGAGCATCTTGGGCACAGTCACAGATATGTACATGAGGTCCATGAGGGAGAGCTGGCTGATGAAGAAGTACATGGGGGTGTGCAGGCGGGGCTCCATGTGGACGAGGATGATGAGGAGGGCGTTCCCAGCTAGGGCCATCAGGAAGAAGATGAAGGTTGCAGTGTAGAGGAGGAGGGCATATTTGGTTTCACCAAAGAGCCCCACAAGGATGAAATCACTTGACGTTTGATTCTGTGAGTTTTGACTCCCTGAGTACATAGTTTTGGTTACAGTTCTCACCTGAGGAAGAAATAAGATTCATTGGTTTTAGATATTTCAAACATATATGGTTTTCTTAACACTTTTCCAATGAGAAAACTACTTTGAGCTATTTTTTAAAAAATGAAGTTGTATTGATGTAGAATCAAAAGTTCAAAGCCAGGTTGCTTTTTGGCCACAAATCTAGAGAGGAATATGAAATACGTCTGGAAAGCTGAAAACTGTATAAACAGACAAGTTGTTTACACTCAGCATTATTTGTTTTTTATCCCAAACTGAAGATATAAAAAGATCATCTCATGGGATGGTCAGAAATCTAGATTAAAAAAACACAATGAGTCTGTAACAATGCAAATATCTAATGAAGCTATTCACTAAAGCTCGCACTCCACTTTTGGATGCATTAGCTCCTCCAGTGCTCAGTGACAGAAGTCAAAGCTTCAGATAATGTTAATATTAATATTGTGAATTGTATTAACATAACTGAAGTTTGTTGAAACTTGAAATGTGAAATATTTTCTACCCTTTCCTTGCTAAGCACTTCAGTTTATTGTGTTTTTCCTTGAACAATAAAGCTCCATAAAGATGATCATCAGGGGCATCGGAGCAGAAAGTGCCTGGCCTGCCTGGGTAGAGCAGCTCAGTTTACTGACCTGGTGTGGGACATAAGGGTAGGACTAATGCAGACCTTTACAGGGGAGGAGGTCACTTGTGTACAAATCACATACAGGAAAGGAGTGCAGAAGGGGTTCATAGGAAAGGAGTGTACCCAGGGTGCAGATATTGTACAGGGAAAGCGGGGCAGGGAGGGAGCAGACCTCGTACAGGGCAGAAAGGCACTCAGGATACAGACCTGATGCAGGGCAGAAGAGGTGCCAACTTAGCATGCAGAAGGAGGGCACTTGGTTCCAGACCTTGTACAGAAGAGGAAACATTCAAGGTACAGACCCTGGTGGAGCAGGAGGTCAACTATATGCTGATCGATCCCCTTCTCAACCTCAAAGCAAAGTCTAAATCACTTATTGTATTAAGTTTATGCAGAGAAATGATTTTTTCAAGAAACTACAAAAATAAAAGCTACTGATGTCCTGCATGGCAATTATTTAGTTGAAAAAATCTTAAACATTTATTTCTCCTTTGGCAGATGCCATTTATTCCCCCAGGTAACAAGACATTAGATATTTCATGCCCAGTAAATGAGTGAATGAAGATAAATGTGTATATGGAACAATTGGGTTAAACTAAACATAAAGCTACATCCCTATAACATAGCATAGTGATCCCTCTATTACTTTGTTTACTCAGAAAAGTATTAAAATTCTCCTTTCTATAATTTATCAGCCTTGATCGACAATTGCTTTGCCTGAAAATTTCAATTTTCCATTTTGAATTGCTGTAGTCCTAAAATTATTTAAGTTAACAAGATAGTCCAGTTCTAGATTATGGAAAAGTCAGGAGCTTCGTGACTGATTGAGGTCTGGTCAGTCTCAAATTTTCAGCACAGTTTAGAGAAACTTGCAGAGAAAAAAAATCACACAGTAACTGAGACACAGGAAGTGTGAAGCAAAACATAATGTAATGTACCTAGGTCAAAAAAATCTTGGATTTCAGGAAATCTAAAATTAGAGTTACATAAGAAACAGCAACAGTAATCACACATCTTTGCTCCTTTTTCCCCTTGCAGTTCTATAAAGCTCTGGAGATATATGTTAACATGCCGCATTTCAGGAAAAACACACAACCGTTTGAGCACTTACCTTTTGTTCCACATTCTCTCCTCCATCAGAGAGTGAATGTAAGCCACACCAGCTGAATGAACCTGGCCTGGGCATCACGTATAAATCCAAATGGCTGGGGGAGAGTTACATCATTGGTTTTTTCACTTTAGAGAATTGAGGTAAATGTGTCTTCTTAAGACTGCTGCAGTGTTGAGCAAGCGTATAAACTAAACTGTCCTGGGGAAAGTTAGGAGGAAGTTTCAGTTTTCTTATTTATTCATGTTATCCACACTTGGCATCAGTTCTACTCTGAAATTTTACTTTATTAAAGACTATCTCAGAATCCACTATCTTGATTTCTGTTTCTCCATTAGGTTTTGCAAGTTATATTGTAACTTTCCACTCATGGTACAGATGGGAATTTCCAGGTGGTGCACTGGTAAAGAATCTGCCTGCCAATGCAGGGTACACAAGAGACTTGGGTTTGATCCCTGGGTTGGGAAGATTCCTTGAAGTAGAAAATGGCAACCCATTCCAGTATTCTTGCCTAGGGAAGAAATTCCATGGACAGAGGAGTATGTTGGGCTACAGTCCATGGGGTTGCAAAGAGTTGGACATGACTCAGTGACTGAGCACAAATCATTTAGGTGTTGGAACTATCAAAAAACAAACATATTTACTTTTTCATAAAAATATTGTACATTTTGAAAGTTTAAAATTATATTTTCCAGTTTATATATTTTTCCTTATATTTATTTAGAACATTCTCTCTCTCCTTATAAAAACAAATTAAATTTAAGAAAGGCAGAACATAAAATCTAGTCAGAATTTGACCCAGAACTGATCTAAAATGTCTCTGAGATTAAAAATGCATAAGAGAAAATAGCTTGGTATTATTAAAGTGGGGTTATCAGTTTCATAGGTTAAAAATTATGTGTTTGGTCATAATCAGCTGAAACACAGATTGTGATCTGGTCAGTTTCAAGGACAGTGTTCAAAATCATCTATTGTCCCCTTGTGATCCTAGTCTGTGATGGCGCACAAGTGCAGCTGAGAGGGGCTACCTGAAGTCCGAGGTCTGGTGCAGCAGCTGAGAGGAGCTACCCCACATCCAAGGAGTGGTGGCTGCATGGGTGCAGGAGGGCCTAGAGGAGCTACTCCACGTTCAAGGTCAGGAGGGGTGGCCGTGAGGAGATACCCCTCGTCCAGGGTAAGGAGCAGCAGCTGCGCTTTGCTGGAGCAGCTGTGAAGAGATACTCCACGTCCAAGTAAGAGAAACCCAACTGAGAAGGTAGGTGTTGCAAGAGGGCTTCCAAGGGCAGACACACTGAAACTATATTCACAGAAAACTAGTCAATCTAATCACACTAGGACCACAGCCTTGTCTAACTCAATGAAACTAAGCCATGCCCGTGGGGCTACCCAAGACAGGTGGGTCATGGTGGAGAGGTCTGACAGAATGTGGTCCACTGGAGAAGGGAATGGCAAACCACTTCAGTATTCTTGCCTTGAGAACCCCATGAACAATATGAAAAGGAAAAAAGATAGGACACTGAAAGAGGAACTCCCCAGGTCAGTAGGAGCCCAATATGCTACTGGAGATCAGTGGAGAAATAACTCCAGAAAGAATGAAGGGATGGAGCCAAAGCAAAAACAGTACCCAGTTGTGGATGGAACTGGTGATAGAAGCAAGGCCCAATGCTGTAAAGAGCAATATTGCATAGGAACCTGGAATGTTAGGTCCATGAATCAAGGCAAATTGGAAGTGGTCAAACAAGAGATGGCAAGAGTGAATGTCAACATTCTAGAAATCAGCGAACTCAAATGGACTGAAATGGATGAATTTAACTCAGATGACCATTATATCTACTATTGCGGGCAGGAATCCCTCAGAAGAAATGGAGTAGCCATCATGGTCAACAAACAAGTCTGAAATACAGTACTTGGATGCAATCTCAAAAATGACAGAATGATCTCTGTTTGTTTCCAAGGCAAACCATTCAATATCACAGTAATCCAAGTCTATGCCCCAACCAGTAACGCTGAAGAAGTGGAAGTTGAATGGTTCTATGAAGACCTACAAGACCTTTTAAAACTAACACCTCCAAAAGATGTCCTTTTCATTATAAGGGACTGGAATGCAAAAGTATGAAGTCAAGAAACACCTGGAGTAACAGGCAAATTTGGCCTTGGAATATGGAATGAAGCAGGGAAAAGGCTAATAGAGTTTTGCCAAGTGAACTCACTGGTCATTGTAAACACCCTCTTCCAACAACACAAGAGAAGACTCTACACATGGACATCACCAGATGGCCAACACAGAAATCAGATTGATTATATTATTTGCAGCCAAAGATGGAGAAGCTCTATACAGTTAGCAAAAACAAGACCAGGAGCTGACTGTGGCTCAGATCATGAGCTCCTTATTGCCAAATTCAGACTGAAATTGAAGAAAGTAGGGAAAACCACTAGACCATTCTGGTATGACCTAAATCAAATCCCTTATGATTATACAGTGGAAGTGAGAAATAGATTTAAGGGACTAGATCTGATAGATAGAGTGCCTGATGAACTATGACCGAGGTTTGTGACATTGTACAGCAGACAGGGATCAATACCATCTCCATGGAAAAGAAATGCAAAAAAGCAAACTGGCTGTCTGGGGAGGCCTTACAAATAGCTGTGAAAAGAAGAGACGTGAAAAACAAAAGAGAAAAGGAAAGATATAAGCATCTGAATGCAGAGTTCCAAAGAATAGCAAGAAGAGATAAGAAAGCCTTCCTCAGCGACCAGTGCAAAGAAATAGAGGAAAACAACAGAATGGGAAAGACTAGAGATCTCTTCAAGAAAATTAGAGTTACCAAGGGAAGATTTCATGCAAAGATGGGCTCGATAAAGGACAGAAATGGTATGCATCTAACAGAAGCAGAAGATATTAAGAGGGGGTGGGAAGAATACACAGAAGAACTGTACAAAAAAGATCTTCACGACCCAGATAATCACGATGGTGTCATCACTCACCTAGAGCCAGACATCCTAGAATGTGAAGTCAAGTGGACCTTAGAAAGCATCACTACTAACAAAGCCAGTGGAGGTGATGGAATTCCAGTTGAGCTATTTCAAATCCTGAAAGATGATGTTGTGAAAGTGCTGCACTCAATATGCCAGCAAATTTGGAAAACTCAGCAGTGGCCATAGGACTAGAAAAGGTCAGTTTTCATTCCAATCCCGAAGAAAGGCAATGCCAAAGAATGCTTAAACCACTGCACAATTGCACTCATCTCACACTCTAGTAAAGTAATGCTCAAAATCCTCCAAGCCAGGCTTCAGCAATACATGAACCGTGAACTTCCAGATGGTCAAGCTGGTTTTAGGAAAGGTAGAGGAACCAGAGATCAAATTGCCAACATCCGCTGGATCATCAAAAAAGCAGGAGAGTTCCAGAAAAACATCTATTTCTGCTTTATTGACTATGTCAAAGCCTTTGACTGTGTGGATCACAATACACTGTGGAAAATTCTGAAAGAGATGGGAATACCAGACCACCTGACCTGCCTCTTGAGAAACCTCTATGCAGGTCAGGAAGCAACAGTTAGAATTGGACATGGAACCACAGACTGGTTGCAAATAAGAAAAGGAGTACATCAAGGCTGTATACTGTCACCCTGCTTATTTAATTTATATGCAGAGTACATCATGAGAAACACTGGGCTGGAAGAAGCACAAGCTGGAATCAAGATTGCTGGGAGAAATATCAGTAACCTCAGATATGCAGATGACACCACCCTTATGGCAGAAAGTGAAGAGGAACTAAAAAGCCTCTTGATGAAAGTGAAAGAAGAGAGTGAAAAGTTGGCTTAAAGCTCAACATTCAGAAAATGAAGATCATGGCATCTGGTCCCATCAGTTCATGGGAAATAGATGGGGAAACAGTGGAAACAGTGTCAGACTTTATTTTTTGGGGCTCCCAAATCACTGCAGATGGTGACTGCAGCCATGAAATTAAAAGACGTTTACTCCTTGGAAGGAAAGTTATGACCAACCTAGATAGCATATTGAAAAGCAGAGACATTACTTTGCTAATAAAGGTCTGTCTAGTCAAGGCTATGGTTTTTCCAGTGGTCATGTATGGATGTGAGAGTTGGACTGTGAAGAAAGCTGAGTGCTGAAGAATTGATGCTTTTGAACTGTGGTGTTGGAGAAGACTCTTTAGAGTCCCTTGGACTGCAAGGAGATCCAACCAGTCCATTCTAAAGGAGATCAGCCCTGGGATTTCTTTAGAAGGAATGATGCTAAAGCTGAAACTCCAGTACTTTGGCCACCTCATGTGAAGAGTTGACTCATTGGAAAAGACTCTGATGCTGGGAGGGATTGGGGGCAGGAGGAGAAGGGGACGACAGAGGATGAGAGGGCTGGATGGCATCACTGTCTCGATGGACGTGAGTCTGAGTGAACTCCAGGCATTGGTGATAGACAGGGAGGCCTGGCGTGCTGGGATTCATGGGGTCACAAAGAGTCAGACACGACTGAGCAACTGAACTGAACTGAACTGATGTAAAGAATAATAGATCAAGAATTAATGCTCAGAGAGTAGAACTGTGGAATAACCAAAGAAATGCCCTAAATCAAGAATAAATGACCCATGACTAATAACCCTGTGTGACACAAAATTGCTATGTAGTATCTTTCATTCTTCCTCTTTTAAAATGGGCTTGTTATGGTTATCCTGTCCTTATTCCAGTACTGTTCATTGAGTTGCGTGGAAATAATAACATCTTTGAATAACATTTTATTCATATGCTTCTGGATAAAAGAGGACACTTTAGGATCTGATGTAGATCACAAAATAATAGGTATAATTGATTGCAGTTCTTGGGTGACTGTTAGTGGTGAGTAATTTTTTTACTGTGGCTCTCAGTGTATATGTACACTGAGGCAGACTGAATGATTGTCTCCATAGCTTTTACTCTCCTTTGCCCTTCAGCAGATAAAATTTTCAAGTTTCCCAAGAAAAGGAGTGTATTTTCTGCCTCTTCACTTTGGGCTTGGCCATATAATTTGCATGGATGAAAGGAATGTAATCAGTAGTGGAATTGTGCCAGTTCCAATTCTAAGCCTCAAGAATCATCTATGTTTATGCTCGCCTTCTCATACCTCTCAGGATACCTCTATAGTCATCATGAGAATATGATCAGTTAGCACAGTAATGAAAATATGTAACTTAGAGTAACACACTTAAGCCAAATCAAGATCATTAGAGCCCCCACAGGCAACATACAGGTGCAAGAAGATAACAAATGTTTACTGCTTTCTGTCACTAAGGTTTTGTGATTTTTTTTTTTTTTAATTTAGTAAACACTGATTGGTAGAAAGTGAAGAAAATGAAGTCGCTCAGTCGTGTCTGACTCTTTGCAACCCCATGAACTGTAGCCTACCAGGATCCTCAGTTCATGGAATTTTCCAGGCAAGAGTACTGGAGTGGGTTGCCATTTCCTTCTCCAGGGGATCTTCCTGACCCAGGGATTGAACCTGGGTCTCCCGCATTGCAGGCAGATGCTTTACCATCTGAGCCACCAGGGAATTGGTAGAAGACTACTATTTTGAGTCAGTGGGTAATTTTTTTGGGGGGGTCGCAAAGAGTCAGACATGACTGAGCAACTGACCTGAACTGAACTGATGTTTGTGAAAAAGTGGAAACAGTGGCAGATTTTATTTTCTTGGGATCCAAAATCACTGCAGATTGTGACTGCAGTCATGAAATTAAAAGACACTTGCTCCTTGGAAGAAAAGACATAACAAACCCTAGACGGCATATTCAAAAACAGAGACATCCCTTTGCCAACAAAGGTCAGAGCTATGGTTTTTCCAGTAGTCATGTATGTATGGATGTGAGAGTTGGACCATAAAGAGGGCTGAGTGCTGAAGAATTGACGCTTTTGAACTGTTGTACTGGAGAAGACTCTTGGGAGTCCCTTAGACAGCAACGAGAACAAACCAGTCCATACTAAAGGAGATCAACCCTGAATATTCATTGGAAGGCCTGATGCTGAAACTGAAGCTCCAATACTTTGGCCACCTGATGTGAAGACCTGACTTATGGGAAAAAACCCTGATGGTGGGAAAGATTGGGGTCAAAAGGAGAAGGGGTCAAACAGAGGAGGAGATGGTTGGATGGTATCACTGGGTCAATGGACATGAGTTTGAGCAGACTCTGGGAAATTGTGAAGGACAGGGAAGCCTGGCATGTTGCAGTCCGTGGGGTTGCAAAGAGTCAGATGTGACTTAGTGATTGAACAATAACAATGTTTGTGAACATATATGTATATATATACTTTTTTTTAGTTCTGGCATGAAAATAGAAATTTGAGGCACTCAAACAACAGGTAATTTAAAATAGGAATGATTGCTGAGTAGAATATCAAATTAAATTAGCAGTTGAGAGAAAATAAGAGGAACTTATTCATCAATGATTTCATCTTCCTTTAGTTTCTCAGTGAACTTGAGCATCTCCTCCACCTCATCAGCATCTGAACTACGGCCTTTGTTGTCTGCAGGTGTGCTGATTCTCTCACCTCCCCAGGAATGTGAATGCAATTTTTTCCCCCCATTTTAATTTTCAAAGTGTTGAGTACGGGTGTATAAAAATAAAACGAATTTTCACTTATTGATTTAGTATGCTTTAAACCTAATGAACTCATTTATAGATTTTAATAGTTTTTTAGCAAAATCCTTAGTTTGCATGCCTTCTGTAAATAAACTTAACGTTACCTCTTGCTTTCCAAGCAAGGTGTCTTTTATTTATCTGTCTTCTGTAATTATCCATGGATAATTATAAATCCATTCCCTGGATTTATCTTCCAGCACAATGTTGGATAGAAACAATTAAGGCAAATATCCTTGTCTTGTTGCTGATTTTATAGAGAAATTACTCAATTTTTTCAATAAAATATGATGCTACTTGTGTTTCTCTAGCATGTCTTATCTTGGACCTAAGAAATGTTTTTCTATTCCTAGTTTGCTGAGTTTTTACATAAATGCATTTTGCAGAGTAATATTTTTTCTATGTATATTGATAGAAGCATACATTGCATTTCTTTTCTCTATTAATAAATGTATCATATTAATAGCTCTCTATTGCTAAGCAATCTTTAATTTTTAAATCAAATCACAGTTGGTCATGGCTTATAATGATTTTTATAATTTTGTATTTCAGTTTGCTAATAGTTTGTTAGGAAATTGCCATGTGCATTCAAGAGGTATATTGGTACACAGTTTTGATTTCTATTAATATTTTTGTCTTTATTTGGTTATAAGGAAAACTGAGCTTTGAATGAGTTGGAAAGTATTCCTCCTCATGTATTCTGATATATTTAAGAATATAACATTGATATATTTCTTAAAAACTTGATAGAACTTATGGCTAGATCTATCTGGTTTTATCATTTTCTTTGCAGAAAGATTTTAAGTTAATCATTTACAGCCCTATTTGGATTACCTATTTTTTTCTTAGATTTATTTACTTGGATTTATTTTTAATATTGACATATATTTGACATGATTCCTTACTGCATGTTTTTTGGGGAAAAAAACCCATACATTTGCAAATGAGATCTAAATAAACTCAAAAGCTTTTGCACAGCAAAGGAAACAGTAGACAAAATGAAAAGGCAACCCACATAATGGGAGAAAATATTTTCAAATGATGCAACTGAAAGCAATTAATTTCAAAAATTTACAAACATGACTCTCAATATAAAAAAATTTAAAAAAAGCAAACAACCCAATCAAAAATGAGCAAAACACCTAAATATACATTTCTCCAAAGAAGACATATAGATGTCCAAGAAGTACCTGAAAAGATGTTCAACACTGCTAATTATTGAAGAAATGCAAATCCTCATTGCATATCGTCACCTCCTTTGTAATAAATTAATTGCCCGTATAAATATGGGTTTATTTCTGGGCTCTCTACTCTGTTCCATTGAACTAGGTGTCCGATTTTGTTCCAGTCACCATACTTCTTTGATTGTTGAAGCTTTGTAGTATAGTCCAAAGCTGCTCTAATGACTCAGTACTAAAGGACCTGCCTGCAATGCAGGAGACACAGGAGACATGGGTTCAATACCTGGGTTGGGAATATCCCCTGGAGGAGGCTGGCAATCTACTCCTGTATTCTTGCCTGGAGAATCCCACAGACAGAAGAACCTGGTGGGCTACAGTCCATAGGATCGCAAAATGTCAGACATGACTGAAGTGACTTAGCACACATGCACAAACCGTATAGTCTGATTCAGTTCTCCTCTTCTTTATCAAGCTTGTTTGGCTATTTGGAGTCTTTGTGATTCCATACAGATTTTAAAGTTATTTGTTCTAGTTCTATAAAAAAATGTTATTAGTATTTTGATAGGAATTTCAATGAATCTATAGAATGCAAACTAGTAGAGCCACTTGGAGAACAGTGTGGAGATTCCTTAAAAAACTGGAAATAGAACTGCCTTATGACCCAGCAGTCCCACTGCTGGGCATACACACTGAGGAAACCAGAATTGAAAGAGACACGTGTATCCCAATGTTCATCACAGCACTGTTTATAATAGCCAGGACATGGAAACAACCTAGATGTCCATCAGCAGGTGAATGGATAAGAAAGCTGTGGTACATATACACAATAGAGTATTCAGTTCAGTTCAGTTCAGTCGCTCAGTCGTGTCCGACTCTTTGTGACCCCATGAATCCCAGCACACCAGGCCTTCCTGTCCATCACCAACTCCCAGAGTCCACTCAGACTCACATCCATTGAGTCAGTGATGCCATCCAGATATCTTATCCTCTGTCATCCCCTTCTCCTCCTGCCCCCAATCTCTCCCAGCATCAGAGTCTTTTCCAATGAGTCAACTCTTCATATGAGGTGGCCAAAGTACTGGAGTTTCAGCTTTAGCATCGTTCCTTTCAAAGAAATCCCAGGGCTGATCTCCTTCAGAATGGACTGTTTAGGTGTCCTTGGAGTCCAAGGAACTCTCAAGAGTCTTCTCCAACACCACAGTTCAAAAGCATCAATTCTTCGGCTCAGCTTTCTTCACAGTCCAACTCTCACATCCATACATGACCACTGGAAAAACCACAGCCTTGACTAGATGGACCTTTGTTGGAAAAGTGATGTTTCTGCTTTTCAATATGATATCTAGGTTGGTCATAACTTTTCTTCCAAGGAGTAAGCATCTTTTAATTTCATGGCTGCAGTCACCATCAGCAGTGATTTGGGAGCCCCCAAAAATAAAGTCTGACACTGTTTCCACTGTTTCCCCATCTATTTCCCGTGAACTGATGGGACCAGATGCCATGATCTTCATTTTCTGAATGTTGAGTTTTAAGCCAACTTTTTCACTTTCCTCTTTCACCTTCATCAAGAGGCTTTTTAGTTCCTCTTCACTTTCTGCCATAAGGGTGGTGTCATCTGCATATCTGAGGTTATTGGTATTTCTCCTGGCAATCTTGATTCCAGCTTGTGCTTTTTCCAGCCCAGCGTTTCTCATGATGTACTCTGCATAGAAGTTAAATAAGTAGGGTGACAATATACAGCCTTGACATACTCCTTTTCCTATTTGGAACCAATCTGTTTTTTCCATGTCCAGTTCTAACTGTTGCTTCCTGACCTGAGTATTACTAAGCCATTAAAAAGAACACATTTGAATCAGTTCTAATGAGGTGGATGAAACTGGAGCCTATTATACAGAGTGAAGTAAGCCAGAAAGAAAAACACCAATACAGTATGCTGCTGCTAAGTCGCTTCAGTCGTGTCCGACTCTGTGCAACCCCATAGATGGCAACCCACCAGGCTCCCCCGTCCCTGGGATTCTCCAGGCAAGAACACTGGAGTGGGTTGCCATTTCCTTCTCCAATTCATGAAAGTGAAAAGTGAAAGTAAAGTTTCTCAGTCGTGTCCGACTTAGCGACCCCATGAACTGAAGCCTACCAGGCACCTCTTTCCATGGGGTTTTCCAGGCAAGAGTACTGGAGTGGGGTGCCATTGCCTTCTCTGCCAATACAGTATAGTAATGCATATATATGGAATTTAGAAAGATGGTAACGACCAAGATAATCATGATGGTATGATCATTCACCTAGAGCCAGACATCCTGGAATGTGAAGTCAAGTGGACCTTAGAAAGCATCACTACGAACAAAGCTAGTGGAGGTGATGGAATTCCAGTTGAGCTATTTCAAATCCTGAGAGATGATGCTGTGAAAGTGCTGCACTCAATAAGCCAGCAAATTTGGAAAACTCAGCAGTGGCCACAGGACTGGAAAAGGTCAGTTTTCATTCCAATCCCAAAGAAAGGCAATGCCAAAGAATGCTCAAATTACTGCACAATTGCACTTATCTCACACGCTAGTAAAGTAATGCTTAAAATTCTCCAAGCCAGGATTCAGCAATATGTGAACCATGAACTTCCAGCTGTTCAAGCTGGTTTTAGGTAAGGCAGAGGAACCAGAGATCAAATTGCCAACATCTGCTGGATCATGGAAAAAGCAAGAGAGTTCCAGAAAAACATCTATTTCTGCTTTATTGACTAAACCAAAGCCTTTGACTGTGTGGATCACAATAAACTGTGGAAAATTCTGAAAGAGATGGGAATACCAGACCACCTGATCTGCCTCTTGAGAAATTTGTATGCAGGTCAGGAAGCAACAGTTAGAACTGGACATGGAACAACAGACTGGTTCCAAATAGGAAAAGGAGTATGTCAAGGCTGTATATTGTCACCCTACTTATTTAACTTATATGCAGAGTACATCATGAGAAATGCAGGACTGGAAGAAACACAAGCTGGAATCAAGATTGCTGGGAGAAATATCAATAACCTCAGATATGCAGATGACACCACCCTTATGGCAAAAAATGAAGAGGAACTAAAAAACCTCTTGATGAAAGGGAAAGAAGAGAGTGAAAAAGTTGGCTTAAAGCTCAACATTCAGAAAACGAAGATCATGGCATCTGGTCCCATCAGTTCATGGGAAATAGACGGGGAAACAGTGTCAGACTTTATTTTTTGAGGCTCCAAAATCACTGCAGATGGTGACTGAAGCCATGAAATTAAAAGACGTTTACTCCTTGGCAGGAAAGTAATAACCAACCTAGATAGCATATTGAAAAGCAGAGACGTTACTTTGCCAACAAAGGTTTGTCTAGTCAAGGCTATGGTTTTCCCAGTGGTCATGTATGGATGCGAGAGTTGGACTGTGAAGAAAGCTGGGCGCCGAAGAATTGATATTTTTGAACTGTGTTATTGGAGAAGACTCTTGAGAGTCCCTTGGACTGCAAGGAGATCCAACCAGTCCATTCTAAAGGAGATCAGCCCTGAGTGTTCTTTGGAAGGAATGATGCTAAAGCTGAAACTCCAGTACTTTGGCCATCTCATGCGAAGAGTTTACTCATTGGAAAAGACTCTGATGCTGGGACGGATTAGGGGCAGGAGGAGAAGGAGATGACAGAGGATGAGATGGCTGGATGGCATCACCGACTCAATGGACGTGAGTCTCAGTGAACTCCAGGAGTTGGTGATGGATAGGGAGGCTTGGCATGCTGCGATTCCTGGGGTCGCAAAGAGTCGGACACGACTGAGCGACTGATCTGATCTGATCTCATTGATATTTTTTCAGGTACAGTTTTCCTGATTCTCTGGTTGTTATCTCTCTTTTCTTCTATCTCACTGAGCTTTTCAAATAATCATTATTTTAAATTCTTTTTCAGGCAAATCACAGATCTCCATTTTGGGGCAGGGTTAGTTACTAGAAATTTATTTCTCCAGTATCATATTTTCCTGATTCTTTGTGTTCCTTGTAACTTTGTGTTAATGTTTGAGTATTTGAAGAAGGTGCCTGTTCTAGTTTTATAGAGAAAAGCCTTCGGCAATAACTGTTTATAGAGATTCTGCAAATCTCTCAGACATTTCTCAGATCTCAGTGTATACTTCACTACTCTCCCTCAGGTTTCAGGGTTTTGCACCTTCTTCCAATCTCATTGAGCTATATTGACTATCATAACCTTTTCTCCGTCTTTATCTAGGAGATAAATGGAATGCTGGCAGGCTGGGTGCAAACCTCATTTCTCTTTCTCTCCTGAAAGAATCATGCACCATCTCTCAATATTCTGGAGACATGCAAGTGTCTGAGATCCATCTACCCCTATTCTTAAGAGTGATGCAATGAAATGCTGAGAAACTTGGTATGATGTTTTCTTCCCTCTTTAGGAAGAAGTCTCAGAATTACACACCTCTTCTCAAACCAGGGGTTTCCTTGTGGCTTAGATGGTAAAGAATCTGCCTGAAGTGCAGGAGGCCAGGATTCAATCCTTGGGTGGGGGAACATCCTCTGGATAAGGGAATGACTACCCACTCCTGTATTCTTGCTTGACAAATTCCCAGGACAGAGGAGCCTCTCGGGCTACAGTCCATGGGGTCACAAAGAGTCAGACACTACTGAGTAACTGCCGTTTTACTTTTTTAATCCTACAGTATCAAGCAGACTGCTGTTAGGCCCCATATTTTGTCTTTGCCTTTAGCTTTCCCCTAGCATCTAAACTATGCTGGATGTCTTAGTCCTCTTAGTGAAGTTTAAGCAGAAATTTGTCCCTTGGGTTGTGATCCAAAGGCTGGGATGTATGATGAGTATTTCTTTCACTTTTCTCTGAGGGCCAAGTTATAGACAGGATATGTGTAAAATTTTAAAGCTCTTATGTCAGTTTTTCTTCTTAGGATGCCCTCTAAATTATCTTGCTAGTTTGCATATCTATTTTATGCACAGAACTGGATCACATCCCAGATTACTGCAGCTACTAGACTGTGTTCATTTGCACTAAGATCACAACAATTTTCTAATTATGTGAGCCCTCTTTAGCAAGCAGTGGCAAAGCTGTTGGTTTTCACTCCCTTGTTTCACGGTCCTTTTTGAACTACCACTCAAAGTAGCTGAAGGTGGGCAATGGACACAGCCTGGATCAAAACACCACAAACGAGCTATTCTTACACAGATTTTAGTAGTTTCCATGAACAAACACTTGTAAACTTGTTATATAATCTTCAATCATGTAACAGAGCAGTGAAATAGTGTATTTTGTGCTCTTTCGTTGATTTTTAGGGGAGAGAATTTGCCCAGCAACTCACTTCTTATGATCAAATATTAGAAAACCATCTCTTCAGTTTAGTTTGCAAACCCAAGATCATATTCCTCAGGGATTCTGGAGGCAAGTCATGTTCCAGTAAGATTCACAACCATCTTTCAGATCTCCAGGAAGGATGGTGGATAGGAGGCTGGGCACGGGGAAACTCAGTTTACTTCAAATGTCTACTAGATAGTCAAGTATTAAAAAAGCATCTTTTTTCCCCCAGTTTTTTAATTAAAAAAACATGCTATGTTGGCAAGGCACTTTCTATTAGTAAAACTGGAAAGTCTCATTGTCCTAGTTCCCAAAGTAGCTTACAAACTCTTTGAGATAAATGATATAAAAATGAAATCAATAAATCAACTTTCCTATAAGAGATAATGACATAAATGAGACAAAACAGTATCTGAGAAAGTGTAAGAAATGTTCATTGTATATTTGTGGAGTCTAAGTTCTTTCAATTACGTGTTGAAAGAACATGGAATTATGCAAGGTATAAAAAACAGCATGTACTAATATAAACTGAAAATTTGAAATTTGGATTAATGCAAATTGAAAACTTGAAAAGCTACCCATGATTAAGCTTTTGATTCAAGAAGTGTATAAAATTCATTTAATAATCGCTATTGACAAATCATATACTAATACAGTGTCCATCATGTTCCAAATCAACTTCAAAAAATCAAATTATTTTGGTATATTTATTTCAAGTTTGGTATCTTTATTTCAAGTTGATACATTATAGATACATTGAATGTGTAACATACATTATAGATGCATTGAAGCCCTGTGTCCTCTTTGATCATCTCCCCTCAGTGTTCTCAGAGAGAGCACTTTCCTTACAGAAGTTATGCATCTTGCTTGCCATTTACAAAATATTTTTATTGTACACATGTGTCCAAATTTAATATTTAACAGAGGTTTTTACTAAATGGTATCACACTGGTCATTTTGCAACATATCTTTCTCCTTAACTTTATTTTTAAAATATTTTCAATAAATCAATATTAATATTGGTTATTGATGTATCCACTTTATTTTATTAAATATTTAGGCTTCTTCTTTATTTTCTTGGCTATAATAGTGTTGATGATGTATATTTTTGTATAATCTTCTTAGAGGTCTTAAGTTAAAGAGTAATAACTTCTTCAAATTTATGAGAGTACTGAATTCTCCTCTGGAAGGGTTGTACTAATTTCCTCTCTCCTTTTCTCTCTTTCATTTATTTATTCATTCAACAGATATTAATAAGTATGTATTACATGTCAGTCATAGTGCTGTGCTAGGGGAAAACAATAAAATAAACCCATTTGCCTATCAAGTATAAAACAACATAATATCATTATGTTAAGAAGCTGATACATGTAATGAAACCAGAAAAAATAAAAGGAGGTAGGTGAGGATTAAGGGGAGACAGTATTGTACTTATAAGTACAGGGGTGGGTCAATCATAATGGACAATGTTGTGCTGCAGTAAAACAACTTCAATTTATCATTGACTTTCAACAAACAAGTGTGTATGAGGTACCCACACTGTGAGTGTGTTCAGTGGGACTGGGGCTCTGCTCACCAAAAATCTCTCAGGGACTCAGGATGACAGAGCTCTTCATTGACTATTATTATTTTATTGAATCCTTTTATTTTATTTTATTGAATCCTTTTATATTTGTGGTTATAGAAGAACCTTTATTGTTTTTTAGTTGCTAAGTCATGTCTGACTCTTTTGTGACCCCATGAACTGTAGGCCACCAGGCTCCTCTGTCCATGGGATTTCCCAGCTAGAATACTGAAGTGGATTGCCATTTCCTTTTCCAGGAGGTCTTCCTGACTCAAGAATCCATCCTGCAACTCCTCTCTTTAAAGTCTGATTCCTTACCACTGAGCCACCTGGGGAAGTCTCAGAAGAACCTTACAAAGCCCTTAATTGAGGTAAAATATGCACAAAACATTCATATATACAGCTCATTAATGATGTCATCATATTAATTAAAATTTATTGAGAGAGAATTTCACAACTTGATGTATTCAAATATATTAACTCTCCACCTGTGATTTTTAAAGATTTATTTTAGGACATCCATGGTGGACCAGTGGTAAAGAATCCTCCTGCCAATGCAGGGGACTTGGATTCTATTCCTGGCCAGGGAAGATTCCACATGCTTCAGGGCAGTGAAGTTCATGTGCCATAACTACTGAAGCCTGTGCTCAACAAACATGGAAGCCACCACAATAAGAAGGCCTCATAGTGCAATTAAAAAGTAGCCCCTGCTCACTTCAACTAGAGAAATTTTGCACACAGCAATGAAGACCCAATGTTGCCAAAAATAAATAAAAATTTTTAAAAGATTTGTTTTACATTTTATTTATGTATTTTATTTTATTTTTTAACTTTACAATATTGTATTGGTTTTGCCAAATATCAACATGAATCCGCTACAGGTATACACGTTTTAAACTTTCTTATCTACACAGAATCCAGATACCTTTTACATTTTTTAACTTCAATTATAAACACATAATTTTTTTTTAAGAAGTAAAATGAGTTTATTTAGTAAGATTGTTTTTTACAAACTCATATTAGACAATGGATACTTGGCCACCCTCTGTGGACTTAAAAATTACAGGGTTTTTTTTGTTTTGTTTTGTTTCTTTTTTTTTAAATTTTATTTTATTTTTAAACTTAACATAATTGTATTAGTTTTGCCAAATATCAAAATGAATCCACCACAGGTATACACGTGTTCCCCATCCTGAACCCTCCTCCCTCCTCCCTCCCCATACCATCCCTCTGGGTGTGGCGTTTTTGCTGAAATTTAAAAATAAGTAACTAAACTACAGGAATAAGTGATATAAAGCCCATGAGCGTAGTATAAACGATGCACTGTGATATCTCAAATGTGTGAGAGTTCTCGGTGATTGAGGATAGAGAATGCAGAAGTTTTCATTTTAGCTGAACATGTAGAAACTCTTATAATTTAGACAGAAACCAAGGGATTAAGTTCACAGAAAGGAAGGATCCAAGAAGGGTTCAATTTGAAGGTACCAGAGACCTAAGGGTAACAAAGTTGGAGGGCAGGATGGGCTCTTGTAAAGAGCTGATTCTTATTCCTGGTGTTTGGACCTACTTGTCCAGAGGATCAGACAGGGGCCTGAAATGAATTATTCAGTCTTTGTACCCATGATGTGCTGAGAAAGGTTCAGCACAGTGCCCAGAACCAAGTCAGCACTGGTAAATATTAATTATTTTTTCATGGCTTTTTCCATTTCTGAATTATGTATTCTAAGTTTGATGCAGCAGACCTTCAAGGGAAATCTTTGAGCCTTTGAGGTTAGGAATAAGGGGAAGGAGGATCACCCTGTCATGGAGAAAGCTTAGACCACATTTGCACATTAGAACTATAGATGTCTTGAGGTTCACAGAAGCATAGGAGGTACATAAATGTTGCCTCTTTTGTTTTCAGATTCTGAGAAACTGACACCCAGAGATTTTAGTGGCATGACTAAGATTATACAGTTAGAAGTAAAGGTAATACTTAAACAACAATTCTGCAAGTTTAAGCCCCCAGTTTTTTCTATTATAAAATCCCTTTTGCTGCCATCTGGCTTCCTCTATGCTATTCCAATTGCATGAAAATAAGAAACTGAGCGGAATCAGAAAGCTGAGTTGCTGATAACATTTTAAACTCAGATTTCTTTGAGTTTGGGAATCATATTAATGAACTTAGATACACAATTAGAAAGCACAATTTGAATAAATGTTTCATATAAAGCTATAATGGGCTTTTAAATCTGGAGAAGAGATATGAACTGAAGATACAACACCTGCATCTTCAGGTATTAGTATATTTGTTATACTGTGGAGCATCTGAAGCAATCACTGGATGGCACAGTGTCACACACACAAAGTATGCAACTACAGAAGACCGCAGAATGTGTGAGGGGAGAAACACAGTTTTAAATCAGTTCTGGGTCAAGTTCTGACTTTGTTGTTTATATTCCCCAAAATACTTCCTTTCTGAAATTAAGATTTATATTTACAAAGAGAGAGAACATTTTAAATAAGCATGAAAAAGGAAAAACGTGATTTTAATCTGAGTAGTATATTTTAAACTTAATGTACCATATCCTTATGGAAAAGGAAGATTGATTTTTGATAGGTGCAGCACCCAAGTGGCAAACACATTCAATTCCCATGTATACCATGAGTGGAAATATACAATATAACTGGTAAAGTAAATGGAAAAACAAAAAACAAAATGGTGGATTATGAGAATGCCTTAAAAAAAGTAGAGTTCCAAGGATGAGCTGATGCCAAGTGTGGGTAATATGAATAAATACGAAACTTCAAAATTCCTCCTTGCTTCTCCAGTCTTGTTAGTTTTTATGCTTGTTTAATGCTATGAAGGGCTGAAGAACAAAATTTTATCCCAATTCCCTAACGTGAAAAACCTGATGATGTAACTTTCCCACTTTTTCTCCTGAATTTAAACATGATTGCCTTGGCTTTGGACTTGTAAAAGCAGCTTCACTGGTGTGACTCAGATTTACTCTCTGAAGGAACAGGAAGGACTTAAAAGGTATATGCACTATATTCTTTGCTTGTCTCATTCCTGGGATGTGGCTTGTTAGCATGTTTCCTCAGAAATTCATAAAGGAGCAAACAGTAAGGAGCAAAGACATCTGATTTCTGTTGCTATCCTTAATGTAATTCTGACTTTAGATTTCCTGAAGTCACACACTTTTATTTATTTATTTATTTTTGCTCTAAGTTCTAAACTCTAAATTTTGCTCTAAGTTCACTACATTACATTTTACTTATCCATGTATTTCAGATATTATGTGAACTTTTCCCTACAAATTTCTCTAAACTGGTGTGCAAATTTCTCTAACCCTGAGACTGATAAAAAGTCTTTCACTGAGCACCTGAACTTTCCATAATCTAGAACTCTATCCCTAACTTAAATAAGTATAGGATAATTAGGTTAAGTATAATTCAGAAAGTTGAAAACTGAAACATTCAGGCAAAGCTGTTGTTGAACAAAACTGATAATTTATAGACAAGAGAATTTTATTAGTTTCCTATGAAAACTGAGATACAGGACTGGAGGGATCAAGATTGGGTTGCAGCTTTGTGTGTCAGTAAACCAGCTACTCCATCCAATCTCATTAACTCCTATCACTCACTCATTCACTGTGCATGAAATATCTAATATTTTAGACACTGTTTTGGGAGAATAAATGGCATGAGAAAAAAATGTTATTCAATTCATTCTAAACTAAAATAATTGCTAGTCAGGACGTATGTTACTTTTTAAAAAAATTCCTGTAAAAATCATTTGTCTAAATGACTCTTAATATATTAAATGCCTTAGATGTTATCTTGGGGCTTTGAAGGGGACCAAGCAGGACATTCCTGGACTCCTGCCCTTTATCGGCTCTGTATCCTGATGGCCCTCTTTGCTCTGTACAAGGTCCGCACACTGAGTACCCTTCTGTCCTGCACCAAATCTGTACATCTTCTGGCTCCCATATTGTATAAGACTGATCCCCTCTTGCTTTCTGTCCTGCATGAGGTCTTCACCTAGAGCTGCTCTCCACAGACAGGCTGAGCAGTCTCTGCTCTGATACCCATGGTGGTTCTGCTTTATGGAGCTTCATTGTGCAAGAAACAGTTGAGTAAATTGAAATGTTTAGTGAGGGAAGTGGAATTAATTGAAACATGAGAGAAAAATATTTAATGATATTTCAAATTTCAGTAAACTTTACTTATATTAGTACAATTAACAATATTAACATTGACATTAGCACCAGCTTTGACTTCAGTTTCTGAGTCCTGGATGGTCTACTGTGTCCAAAAGTGGAGTGGAAGCTTTAGTGAATGATTTCACTCTACATTCATATTGTGTTAAAACTTATTGTGTGTTTTCTACTCTAGTTTTCTAATCATCTTATGAGATGAGTCCTTTTATATTCTCAATTTGGGGGAAAAGTAAGTAATTTACAGAGTGTAAGCAACTTGTCTGTTGGTATAGTTGTCACCTCCCCAGGTCCGTTTCATAATCTCCTCAAAACTTGTGGCCAAAGTGCAACCTGGCCTTTCAGAAATTTGAACATTTGACTTTACATCAGTACAATCTCATGTTAAAAAAAAAATAGTTTTAAGTACTTTTTTGGAAAAATCTTAAAAAGTATGTGCATATGAAATTTTTAAAAGTGATGGCTCTTCCTTCTTCAGTGAGAACTGTATCCATGTACTCAGGGAGTCAAACTTCACAGAATCAAACGTCAAGTGATTTCATCCTTGTGGGGCTCTTTGGTGAAACCAAACATGCCCTCCTCCTCTACACTGCGACCTTCATCTTCTTCCTGATGGCCCTAGCTGGGAACGCCCTCCTCATCATCCTCGTCCACATGGAGCCCCGCCTGCACACCCCCATGTACTTCTTCATCAGCCAGCTCTCCCTCATGGACCTCATGTACATATCTGTGACTGTGCCCAAGATGCTCCTGGGCCAGGTGACAGGAGATCATACAATCTCTCCCTCAGGTTGTGGGATCCAGATGTTCTTCTATCTGACGCTTGCTGGAGCTGAGACTTTTCTCTTGTCCGCCATGGCCTATGACAGATATGCTGCTATTTGCAGACCTCTCCATTATGCTCTGCTGATGAACCAGAGGGTCTGTGAATGCCTGGTGTCTGGATGCTGGTTCCTAGGAATGGTGGATGGTTTGTTGCTCACACCCATAGCCATGAGCTTCCCCTTTTGTCATTCCAGAAAAATCCTGAGTTTCTTCTGTGAGGCTCCTGCATTGCTGAAGCTCTCCTGCTATGACATCTCCCTCTATAAAATGCTCATGTACCTATGTTGTATTCTCATGCTCCTCATCCCCATTGTGGTTATCTCAAGCTCATATGCCCTCATCCTGCACCTCATCCACAGGATTAATTCAGCCAAGGGCCACAGGAAGGCTTTTGCCACCTGCTCCTCACACATGACTGTAGTGTTACTCTTCTTTGGTGCCACCATCTACACCTACATGCTTCCCGATTCCTACCACACAGCTGAGCAGGACATGATGGTGTCAGCCTTTTATACCATCATCACCCCTGTGCTGAACCCCATCATTTACAGCTTCCACAATAAAGATGTCACAGGTGCTCTGAGGAGCAGGATGCAATTAGGACTGAGCCTAGAGAAAGTTGTAAAGGGGAAAGTCTAGGAATGACCACGACTCTTTCAACTTTTATATTATCCCTCCTTTCCTTTTTTCTGCTTTCATTTGTCTGCTGTTTACAGGGTCCCCCAAACTAAGTCTAGTCATGTCTTTCTTCTTTCCTATGCCTGTGACATTTCTCCTCCATCCTGTTTATTCATCCTAATTTATCACATTAAATGTAACATTCTTATGGTCCTTTTATATATGAGTCCTTTTATCCTTTATGTCAACACTGACATAAAGAAAACTACACATAATGCCCTCTATCTCATCTCACATCCCAAGTTTATCAATCATTTTAGTATGAGACTTGATTTTGAACAATAGCAGTAAAAGTGAATTACTATGAAGTCTTCAGGAACTTCTATATTCATGAACAAAATGATACAAGTGTCTAGTGTTTTGGGAATATGTGAAATTAGGAAAAAGTACATTTCCTCTGATTAACGTACAAGAAGGAGACTTGGATTCTCAATTGTTGAGGTACCACCACTTGGAACAGAACCTTTATCTTGCTATCAAATGTTAGACATTGGGTATTCTCATACCCCATACCTGCTGCATGTCAATTCTTTACATGGCATGTCAACTCAATGCTTTTGCTATTCGTTTATGATTATTCCTATAGTGTTACATAAGGAATTTGTCTGAACATGGAAATAACTCCACCAATGAGGGGAAAGAACCTGTATCTAAAAAGTGAGAGCTTTATCTAGAGGTAGGTAAAATTTTAGTTTTAGAAACTGCTGTGATTACATAAATAAAAGAAGCAAAACTGCCCAAACTGACACTAGCAATTAAACAATTTTAATCTTATTATTAACAATATCATTAGATAAGTCTTAGATATTATCTTTCCAATCAGTTTGGTTTTTGTTTTAAATGAGTGTTTGATTTATGTATTTGTCATCCAGGAACACAAAGTGCAAAGAAAAACTGAAATATTGATTTTGAATTTACCCACAAATAGGGGGACTGTTGTGATTAGATGTAATCAAGTGAAAAAGAATTAGTCTTGAAGTTAGTTCAGAATCTGCCTCTTTAGTTCTCAAGAGCTATGTGGCATTTGTGAACTTGCCCAAGCCCTAACAGTTGCCTTATAATCACTTTTGAGATGGGGAAAGCAAAATTTGCTATTCAAGTTCCTTGACAAATACAGAGGTAATATGCACAGGCAGTCCCTAACACCTGTTGCAAACTGTGATTTCTATTCCCACCTCTGAATTTTCTACTCTTTTTATTTGCCTTCAAGTGGTGGAGCTGTGAGAGAGTGTGTAGGATCAAGGAGACCTCCAGCTAAATCCTAGCTTGCTACACAGCAGCTTTAATATCAAATTACTCCCTCCCATCCCACTATCTTGATTTCTCTACCACTAATAGAACTAGCAACAGAACATCACCATGGTACTTTGAATATGAACTGAATTTAATTCACTTGTTCAGTCCAGGGCTCACTCCCTTCAAGGGTCTGTTGTCCCCTCTTAGGTATGACTGGATGAACGTGGCTTTACCCCTGGCTCTGACTCTGTATGTCAGAGCCCTGGCCCTGCTTCTTCATGAGCATGAAGGAGCCAGTGTAGATTCTGTCACATGAGAAAAGCTCGTGAGCTGATGTTGAATTAAAGAACAGTATTGCTGGCCTTTTAAAATCTTTCTGTTAGAAAGGTCAATGTAAGTACTTGGTTAACCCATAAAACCATCTTGTAAAACATTTATTTTATCTTTTTATCACAAATCTAGTATTTATCCAATGTTCTTTCATTTAATATCAGTGTCATTCTGCTAATTAAACTTTTTGAAAATCTTCCTAAGCTCTTGGTTTATTTAATCATTTATTAAACCTTTATAGATAACTTGCAATGTTACAGATACTCTGAAGTTTGTGAGGGACAAAGCAGTGGCCAGAATGCAAGCCCTTATATCTAGGGGTTTATTTCCTAGTAGAGAAGAGAGCTGTGCAGACTTGGGATCCCAGTCATAAAAACTATGAGAGCCCTGCAGCATCTAGTAGGGAACACCAGATTTGAACAGTGATCCCAAAATAAAGATTATATATTTGTAAAGAGACAAAGGAACGCTTCAAAGAGGAAATGCTTGGGGCTGGTGCTGGTGCACTGGGATGACCCAGAGGGATGGTATGGGGAAGGATGAGGGAGGGGGGTTCAGGATGGGGAACATGTGTGCACCCATGGCGGATGCATGTTGATGTATGGCAAAACCAATACAATATTGTAAAGTAAAATAAAAATAATAAAAAAAAATTTAAAAAAAAGATAAAAAAAAAACCAAAGAGGAAATGCTTGTAAGGAAATATGAGTATAAATGAAGCAGTGGAAATTTCAGAAAGCTGTAAATATCAAATTGAATATGCATGTAAAGTGGCATGAACATGGAAACTGTAAGAACACGTATTTTACATATTATATGCATATTATTTGAATATCATATACACATAACATATACAAAATTTTTATCATTCAATTTTTGATTACTCTAAATGCAGGGTAAATTATGCACAATAATTATGTTCATATACTATTAATTTATATAAAATTAAATATTTATTAAGTATATTAATAAACATTATGTTTACAATATTTATTCTAAAATTAGAGTAACTGGAGATTGGAGGAGGGCAAGGATAGAGACAGGCATACTTAAGAGAAAGGGGTTGTCCATCCTCAAGGGTGAGGTATGGGGATACCTTACTTACATAAACAACCATCTGAAAGATTTCTGAAAGGTCTTCCTAAAAATTTTCCCCAGCTTTTCTTCTTTTTAACAATTCCATCTAATTGAACTAATTGAACAATATTTGTTATCAAAGAATAAAGCAAACCATCCTAATCTCTAGCCTTCTATATACTTCCAATCTATTGCATAATTTCTATAACAAAATTTTAATGAGAAAAATAGTATTGAAAAGCATGTAAAGACTTTAAGGATGCCTCTTATGGAATGTTTGCAAATGAATCATCCAGGGCCCATCCCCCAAACCTAGAATGAGAATTACTCTGGTGCCTGGAAGCTCTCAAACTATTTATTCAAGACCAGCTCCTGCTTGCCAGGTAGTCATTATTTTGAATTTTATTTAAAAATTATTTTATTGTTTTTATTCACAGATTTATTACCTGTTTTTGTACATCTAACAATGTCACTTGGTTTGGTTTACATATGGATTAATCATGTTGCTTGTATTTTTGCCTTTCTCTTAGAATCTCTTGTTATTATGTTTTAAAAAATTAATCCATGTTGTTGAATCATGGATTTATTCATTATCTGTGTTGTATAAAATAGAATTTTCTGACTATACTTTAATCACACACTCTTGTGCTGATGAATACATATATTGTCTTCATTTTTTTAGCAGTTATGAACAATGCTGCTGTTTTTGTATATGTGCCCTGGTGGTATGAATTCTTATATCCCATAATCAATAAACAGTTCACAGAATCAGTAAGTATCATGTGATTTTCTGGCTCCCCTAGTGATGTCCTTGTTTACACTGCTGATAATAGTTTATGATTGTTTGTGGTTTCTCTTTTATTTCTTGATCATTTTCAGCAGAAGTTTATCAGTATTGTTTGTCTTTTTGAAGAACTGTCATTTAGTTTATTGATGTGCCTTATTGTATGTTTTGTTTCTTTTACTCTCTTTGGTTTACATTTGCCATTATATGACATATTTTCTTTTTTTAGTTTTTTAAAAAATTTATTTTAGTTGGAGGCTAATTACTTTACAATATTGTGGTGTTTTTTGCCATACAATCACATGAATCAGCCATGGGTGTATATGTGTTCCCCATCCTGACCCTCCCTCCCACATCCCTCCCCATCCCATCCCTCAGGGTCATCCCAGTGCATTAGCCCTGAGCACCCTGTCTCATGCATTGAATGTGGACTGACGATCTATTTCACATATGATAATATACATGTTTGTTAGACTATTTTTTTTTTTTATTCAATGACTTAAACTTCCTTTTAAAAAATATCATGTACAATGCTATATGATATTTTTAAAAGGAAGTTTAAGTCATTGAATAAAAAAAATAGTCTAACATACATATTTAAGCCTCTAAATTTCCTTTTACTTGGTGCCTTTGAAGTATCCTATAGGGCTGATATGTGAATATTTTATTTGGCCCAAATATTATTTAAAATAATATTTTATCATCTACAAACACGTGAGACATTCTTATTTATGTTTTAATGCATTCTGAATTCAAACTCTGAGTACAGAGATTTAATCTTCTGAAGTGTTTTACACCTTATATTATGGGCCTTGTTTGATCATTTTTTTGTGGAAATTCTATATTTTCTTCTGTCATTGAATGTAATGTTTCTCATGTGTTCATTCGGAATTCTGATGTTCAAATTTTATTAATTTTTATCTATTTCTTCTGTCTATCATAGAGAAGGGAATGTGTTATAATCCCCCTGCTGCTACTTTGTTCTCTCTGTAGTTTTTTGTTTTGTTTGATATATTTTCTTTGTGTTTAGTCACTAAGTTGAGTCTGACTCTGCAACCCCATGAACTGGTGCTAACTGGGCTCCTCTGTCCTTGGGATTTCCCCGGCAAGAATACTTGAGGGGGTTGTCAAAGCCTTCTCCAGTTGATGTGTTTTAGGGATATTTTATTAGGTTTATAAAACATTTTAACAGGCTATCATACATTTTATTATGTTTAAGAGACTTTCTTTGTATTTATTAATGAATTTTCCCTAATTTGTCCAATGAACCAACTTTCTTCTGGTTTACTTTGTGTGAAATACCTTATCTCATTTTTTTTGTTTGTTTTAATTTAATTTTTTAACTTTACAATATTGTATTGGTTTTGCCATATATCAAAATGAATCCACCACAGGTATACATGTGTTCCACATCCTGAACCCTCCTCCCTCCTCCCTCCCCATACCATCCCTCAGGGTCGTCCCAGTGCACCAGCCCCAAGCATCCAGTATCGTGCATTGAACCTGGACTGGTGACTCATTTCATATATGGTATTATACATGTTTCAATGCCATTCTCCCAAATCATCCCACCCTCTCCCTCTCCCACAGAGTTCAAAAGACTGTTCTATACATAAGTGTCTCTTTTGCTGTCTTGTATACAGGGTTATTGTTACCATCTTTCTAAATTCCATATATATGTGTTAGTATACTGTATTGGTGTTTTTCCTTCTGGCTTACTTCACTCTGTATAATAGGCTCCAGTTTCATCCACCTCATTAGAACTGATTCAAATGTATTCTTTTTAATGGCTGAGTAATACTCCATTGTGTATATGTACCACAGTTTTCTTATCCATTCATCGGATGATGGACATCTAGGTTACTTCCATGTCCTGGCTATTATAAACAGTGCTGCGATGAACACTGGGGTACAAGTGTCTCTTTCAGTTCTGGTTTCCTCAGTGTGTATGCCCAGCAGTGGGATTGCTGGGTCATAAGGCAGTTCTGTTTCCAGTTTTTAAAGGAATTTCCACACTGTTCTCCATAGTGGCTGTACTAGTTTGCATTCCCACCAACAGTGTAAGAGGGTTCCCTTTTCTCCACACCCTCTCCGGCATTTATTACTTGTAGACCTTTGGATCACAGCCATTCTGACTGGCATGAAATGGTACCTCATAGTGGTTTTGATTTGCATTTCTCTGATAATGAGTGATGCTGAGCATCTTTTCATGTGTTTGTTAGCCATCTGTATGTCTTCTTTGGAGAAATGTCTGTTTAGTTCTTTGGCCCATTTTTTGATTGGGTCATTTATTTTTCTGGAATTGAGCTGTAGGAGTTGCTTGTATATGTTTGAGATTAGTTGTTTGTCAGTTGCTTCATTTGCTATTATTTTCTCCCATTCTGAAGGCTGTCTTTTCACCTTGCTTATAGTTTCCTTTATTGTGCAGAAGCTTTTAAGTTTAATTAGGTCCCATTTGTTTATTTTTGCTTTTATTTCCAGTATTCTGGGAGGTGGGTCATAGAGGATCCTGCTGTGATGTATGTTGGAGAGTGTCTTGCCTATGTTCTCCTCTAGGAGTTTTATAGTTTCTGGTCTTGTGTTTAGATCTTTAATCTATTTTGAGTTTATTTTTGTGTATGGTGTTAGAAAGTGTTCTAGTTTCATTCTTTTACAAGTGGTTGACCAGATTTCCCAGCACCACTTGTTAAAGAGATTGTCTTTAATCCATTGTATATTCTTGCCTCCTTTGTCAAAGATAAGGTGTCCATAGGTGCATGGATTTATCTCTGGGCTTTCAGTTTTGTTCCATTGATCTATATTTCTGTCTTTGTGCCAGTACCATACTGTCTTGATGACTGTGGCTTTATAGTAGAGCCTGAAGTCAGGCAGGTTGATTCCTCCAGTTCCATTCTTCTTTCTCAAGATTACTTTGGCTATTTGAGGTTTTTTGTATTTCCATACAAATTGTGAAATTATTTGTTCTAGTTCTGTGAAGAATACCGTTGGTAGCTTGATAGGGATTGCATTGAATCTGTAAATTGCTTTGGGTAGTATACTCATTTTCACTATATTGATTCTTCCAATCCATGAACATGGTATATTTCTCCATCTACTAGTGTCCTCTTTGATTTCTTTCACCAGTGTTTTATAGTTTTCTATATATAGGTCTTTAGTTTCTTTAGGTAGATATATTCCTAAGTATTTTATTCTTTTCATTGCAATGGTGAATGGAATTGTTTCCTTAATTTCTCTTTCCAGTTGCTCATTATTAGTGTATAGGAATGCAAGGGATTTCTGTGTGTTGATTTTATATCCTGCAGCTTTACTATGTTCATTGATTAGCTCTAGTAATTTTCTGGTGGAGGCTTTAGGGTTTTCTATGTAAAGGATCATGTCATCTACAAACAGTGAGAGTTTTACTTCTTCTTTTCCAATTTGGATTCCTTTTATTTCTTTTTCTGCTCTGATTGCTGTGGCCAAAACTTCCAAAACTGTGTTGAAAGTGGGCACCCTTGTCTTGTTCCTGGCTTTAGAGGAAATGCTTTCAATTTTTCACCATTGAGGATAATGTTTGCTGTGGGTTTGTCATATATAGCTTTTATTATGTTGAGGTATGTTCCTTCTATTCCTGCTTTCTGGAGAGTTTTTATCATAAATGGATGTTGAATTTTGTCAAAGGCTTTCTCTGCATCTATTGAGATAATCATATGGTTTTTATTTTTCAATTTGTTAATGTGGTGTATTACATTGATTGATTTGTGGATATTGAAGAATCCTTGCATCCCTGGGATAAAGCCCACTTGGTCATGGTGTATGATCTTTTTAATGTGTTGTTGGATTCTGATTGCTAGAATTTTGTTAAGGATTTTTGCATTTATGTTCATCAGTGATATTGGCCTGTAGTTTTCTTTTTTTTGTGGGATCTTTGTCAGGTTTTGGTATTAGGGTGATGGTGGCCTCATAGAATGAGTTTGGAAGTTTACCTTCCTCTGCAATTTTCTGGAAGAGTTTGAGTAGGATACGTGTTAGCTCTTCTCTAAATTTTCGGTAGAATTCAGCTGTGAAGCTGTCTGGACCTGGGCTTTTTTTGCTGGAAGTTTTCTGATTACAGTTTCAATTTCCATGCTTGTGATGTGTCTGTTAAGATTGTCTATTTCTTCCTGGTCCAGTCTTAGAAAGTTGTAGTTTTCTAAGAATTTGTCCATTTCTTCCACGTTGTCCATTTTATTGGCATATAATTGCTGATAGTAGTATCTTATGATCCTTTGTATTTCTGTGTTGTCTGTTGTGATCTCTCCATTTTCATTTCTAATTTTATTGATTTGATTTTTCTCCCTTTGTTTCTTGATGAGTCTGGCTAATGGTTTGTCAATTTTATTTATCCTTTCAAAGAACCAGCTTTTGGCTTTGTTGATTTTTGCTATGGTCTCTTTTGTTTCTTTTGCATTTATTTCTGCCCTAATTTTTAAGATTTCTTTCCTTTATTAACCCTGGGGTTCTTCATTTCTTCCTTTTCTAGTTGCTTTAGGTGTAGAGTTAGGTTATTTATTTGACTTTTTTCTTGTTTCTTGAGGTATGCCTGTATTGCTATGAACTTTCCCCTTAGGACTGCTTTTACAGTGTCCCACAGGTTTTGGGTTGTTGTGTTTTCATTTTCATTCGTTTCTATGCAAATTTTGATTTCTTTTTGATTTCTTCTGTGATTTGTTGGTTATTCAGCAGCGTGTTGTTCAGCCTCCATATGTTGGAATTTTTAATAGTTTTTCTCCTGTAATTGAGATTTAATTTTTTTTTTTTTTACCTCAAATTTCTCTGCACTATGCAAAGGGCAGTTAGGATTTTAAGATAGATAAACCTCATTTTTGCACTCCCAGTTCAGTTCAGTCACTCAGTTGTGTCTGACTCTTTGTAGCTCCACGGAATGAGCACGCCAGACTTCCCTGTCCATCACCAACTCCTGGAGTTTACTCAAACTCATGTCCATTGAATCGGTGATGCCATCCAACCATCTCATTCTCTGTCATCCTCTTCTCCTCCTGCCTTCAATCTTTCCCAGCATCAGGGTCTTTCCCAAAAAATCAGTTCTTCGCATCAGGTGGCCAGAGTATTGGAGTGTCAACTTCAATGAATATTGAACTTCCAATGAATATTCAGGACTGATATCCTTTAGGATGGACTGGTTGGATCTCCTTGCAATCCAAGGGAGTCTCAAGAGTCTTCTCCAACACCACAGTTCAAAAACATCAATTCTTCTGCACTCAGCTTTCTTTATAGTCCAACTCTCATACCCATATATGACTACTGGAAAAACCATACTGGTACTGACAAGATATACCTTTGTTAATAAAGTGTTGTCTCTGCTTTTTAATGTGCTGTCTAGGTTGGTCATAGCTTTTCTTCCAAGGAGCAAGTGTCTTTTAATTTCATGGCTGCAGTCACCATCTGCAGTGATTTTGGAACCCAGAAAAGAAAGCCTGTCAGTGGTTCCATTTTTCCCCCATCTATTTGACATGAAGTGATGGGACCAGATGCCATGATCTTAGTCTTCTGAATGTTGAGTTTTAAGGCAAATTTTTCACTCTCTTCTTTGACTTTCATCAAGAGACTCTTTAGTTTTTCTTAGCTTTCTGCCATAAAGGTGGTGTCATCTGCATATCTGAGGTTATTGATATTTCTCCCAGCAATCTTGATTCCAGCTTGTGCTTCATCCAGCCCAGCATTTCACATGATGTACTCTGTGTGAGAATGAAAGTAAAGTCTCTCAGTCATGTCCGACTCTTTGCAACCCCACAGACTATACAGTCGAAGGAATTCTCCAGGCCAGAATACTGGAGTGGGTAGACTTTCCCATCTCCAGGGGATCATCCCAACCCCGGGATCAAACTCAGGTCTCCTGCATTGCAGGTGGATTCTTTACCAGCTGAGCCACAAGGGAAGCCCAAGAATATTGGAGAGGTTAGCCTATCCATTCTCCAGCCGATCTTCCTGACCCAGGAATTGAGCTGGGGTCTCCTACATTGCAGGCAGATTTTTTTTTACCAGTTGAGCTATCATGGAAACCCCTGCATAGAGATTAAATATGCAAGGTGACACTATACAGCCTTGACGTACTCCTTTCCCATTTGGAACCAGTTTGTTGTTCCATGTCTGGTTCTAACTGTTGCTTCTTGAGCTGCATACATATTTCTCAGAAGGCAGGTAAGGTAGTTTGATATTCCCATCTCTTGAAGAATTTTCCACAATTTGTTGTGATCCACACAGTCAAAGGCTTTGGCATAGTCAATAAAGCAGAAGTATATGTTTTTCTGGAACTCTCTTGCTTTTTCGATTATCCAGCAGATGTTGGCAATTTGATCTCTGGTTCCTCTGTCTTTTCTAAATCCAGCTTGAACATCTGGAAGTTCACGATTCATGTACTGCTGAAGCCTGGCTTGGAGAATTTTGAGCATTACTTTACTAGTGTGTGAGATGAGTGCAATTGTGCAGTAGTTTGAGCATTCTTTGGCATCACCTTTCTTTGGGATTGGAATGCAAACTGACTTTTCCAGTCCTGTGACCACTGCTGGGTTTTCCAAATTTGCTGGCATATTGAGTGAAGCACGTTTAACACCATCATCTTTTAGGATTTGTAATAGCTCAACTGGAATTCCATCACCTCCACTAGCTTTGTTCATAGTGATGCTTCATAAGGCCTACTTGACTTCACATTCCAGGATGTCTGGAATATGAGTTGCATATTTCATTAATGGGATATTCCATTAATTAATTAATCCATTTTAATTGACTAATTCCATTAATTAATGGAAGTTGCACTCCCAACTCATATGCTATTCCTGTCAGATATATTTTAATCTCTCCTTTTTAACAGACAGAGGACTTGAATAGACATTTTTTCCAAAGAAGATAAACAGTTAACCAACAGGCATATGAAATGATGTTCAGTATCACTAGTCATCAGGGAAATGTAAATCTAAACCATAATGAATCTTCACCACACAGTTGTCAGAGTGTCAGAATGGCTTTAGGCAGAAAGACAACAAACAACTGCTCAGAAGGATGTGGATAAAATGGAAGACTCTGGCACTAAGTTGTGATTGTAAATTGGTGCAGCCAGCATGGAAAACAGTATGGAGATTCCTCAACAAATTAAAATAGAACTACTTTTACATCCAGCAATCCCCCACCTTGTTATTTATCTGAATTAAAAAGATATGTGCTCCCCTATATTCATTGCAACATTATTCACAGTATCCAAGATATGGAGGCAGCCTAAGTGTGCATTAATAGATAATGAATAGAAAAAATATTATATATATATATGTAAATGCCACTCAGCCATTAAAAAATTATAAAAATTTGCCATTTGCAGCACATGGATGGACTTAGAATGTATTATGTTGAGTGAAATAAGTCAGACAGGAAAGATAAATACTGTATAATTTCACTTAGTTATGGATCTAAAAAAAAAAAAAAAAGGAACACATATATCAAACAAACAAACAAACCTGAAATCATAGATACAGAGAATAAACTGGGGGTGTGCCAGAGAGAAGAATATAGGGAAGAAAAGAAATACCTGAAGGACAGTAAGAAGTATAAAATAAAAATTAGTTGTAAAATAAATCAATCAGGGTGTGAAATTTATAATGTAGGGGACGTGGTCAATAACTACATAATATATGGTGACAAATCAAAACTAGACATATCATGGTGGTCATTTTGAAATGTGCAGAAATATCAAGTCATTATGTTGTGTAACAGGGATTACAATAGTACAGTAGCTCAGTTACACTTCAGACAAACAGTCAAGCAAACTCATAGCAAAGACGTCAGATTTGTGGTTACTAGAGACATAAAATTAAGTGAATGCAATCAGAAGGTATAAATTCTCATTATAAGATAAATAGTACTAGGGAAATCATGTTTGTTGCTGTTGCTGTTGTTGTAGTTCCTAAGTATGGTCTGACTCTTTGCAGCCCCATGGTCTGTAGCCTGCCAGGCTCTTCTGTCCGTGGGATTCCCAGGTAAAACATGATAAATATTAATGGAATTAATATTGATGTATGTTACATATGAAAGTTATTAAAAGTAAATCCTGATTCCTCATCACAAGGACATTTTTTTTTAAGCTGGAGAATGTATTTTTATTCTTGTAGTTTTATACTAGGAAGTCAACATTTAATAATCCATTATTCACAATTGAATTATAAAAATTTTTAATCCTTAAATTGTACAAAAATATCCTATGACTCCAAATTTTATCACTCTTTCAAGTCTGAGAAAAAAACGATCATGTAATTTACTAACTTCTACAGACAGCAAAGTCCCACTGACTTAACATTTAGTCTGAAGTCCTACACTCAGATGAGAATTAAGAACAGCCAGTATCTAACTGGCCTGAAACCTGACTGTGTTCCTGGCTCAGGATTCCTGTAGTAAATCTGTAAGTCCACACTGAGACACAAAAATAAACTAGAGTGTGTACGTCATATAAAAACTTCACAGTAAAAATAACAAAAGTGTTAGCAAATTTCAACCATATTACAGTTTTCATCCAATTAGCTTTCAAAATGCCTGATTAACTGAATTAAATGCAATTTTTAAAAACGTTTGCCCAGCATTTCAAAATGGTTATGGAGTATAACTTTTAAAATGTCAAAGTATACTGTACATATTGCACTTTTCTGCTAGGCTGGGCTGGTATCCTCCATGGCAAGATACCAAAACTACTGAATAATTACACTTTAAAATCATAGGTAATTGATTCATTTCCCTGAAATCATCATCATCATTATCACCAAAACCTTCCAGGATTTTATAAGATATGATTCTTTAAATACAATTTAAAATTTTAACTTAAAGAGGGAAAAAAGAAGACCCTAATATATTTGACTTATTTCCTTTTTTGGTCATTCAGTGACAAAAGAGAATTTTAAACAAATTATGTTTCATGTTTTTTGGCTTAATAAAAAGTTAAAATTTCCATTATCCAAATTAAGAAAAGTTTTACTAATCAGAAGCTATTAATTTTCAAAAGTCTATGTATGTCTGTCTGTAGGTCCTCTTAGAACCTTTCCAAACTTTCATAAACAATAGATTTTGATCAATTATGTATTAGAATCAAGTTAGGTAAGGAAAACATTTTGCAAAAATAAAATCACTTCCTAATATGCTTGACAAACTATTCATTTTCATTTGTGTTCCATTGAAGACATTACTGAAATCTGCCCAATGGTTTATTTCCAACTGTGATTATTTCCACTATGAAATTCTTCAGAATGTTTTAAGATTGGCTGTAGCTAGAGTTCTGACTTCCATCTGGACCCTGCTCTCCTTCACTGTTTGGAGGTGGTTTTGGTTTCAGCATCTTACTAAGAATAGTTGCCATCTCTTTTCTCTCATCAAATTTTTTCCACTGCTCATACAACTTTAAAATAACCCTGATTATTTCTAAAATCTTCTCCATATCCACAGAAAGCTCACCAAACCACTCTCTGGCATCTTTCTGCTGTACAACACAGGCTACATGCAGGCAAGCTAAAGCTATCATGAAAGGAGGATACAGTAGGCAAAGATCCATTCTGTAAGTATCATTCACTATCCTCCATGCATGGGGAAGCAACACGTCTTCTTGGCCCATGTCCTGCACATACTGGAGCAAAGGTCTATAAGGATGATAGATTAAGCAACAATCCATTAATTCTAAAAGATAGAATTCACATTCTAATACATGGTTCATCTTATAAGGAAATTCCTTTGGCATATGAAAATCTACTTTTCAATACACAAGTAGCAGCAGCAATCAATCCTGTATTTGAGACTATTCCAAATTCCTCTACTTTGGATGCCAAAAACACACATGTAGGAGCCATTAATACAGGATCTATACATTTCAGAGAATACCTTGCATAGAATCTCTTGAAATAGACCTTAGCAGTGGCAATGATTTGTTGTCAATTTAAGATGTTCACCTAATGCTTGGATAACATTTGTAAAAAATATCTGTAATTTCCAATACTCTTCTTCTGAGAGAAACTTTAAATCTTTTTGGTGTTCCTTCAACAGATCTTGTTTATCCAAAATCCATTGTAAATAGTGGGAGCTCTGCCAAAAGTTCCCTGCCATGGAATACAGCTTGCTCTGATAAAAAAGCACCAGCCAGCGGAGCGGCCCGCGGAGCGACCATAGACCCAACCCTCCCGGTCACCGCGCTCCTTGATCTGATGGCCTCAGCTCCGCTCCGCGGCGGCGACTGCGAGAGGAAGAAGATAGCACCCTATTCTCCTTCACAAGGAAAATTTTAAAAATTTCTTTAATGTTTTATCTTTATGAGATCATGTAATATCACTAAATTTACTGTTGTAATAATTTCATGATGTATGTAAGTCAGATTTATGCTCTACATATTACAAAGTGCTGTATGTCAATTTTATCTCAATAAAACTGGAAGAAAAAATAAAAAAGAAACGCTTAAGTAAGTGTTAGTCGCTCAGTCATGTACAACTCCTTGAAATTCCATGGACTGTAGCCTTCTAGGCCCCTCTGTCCATGAAATTCTCAGGTCAAGAATACTGGAGGGGGTTGCCATTTCCTTATCCAGGGGATCTTCCCTACTCAAACATAAAACCCAGATCTCGTATTGCAGGCAGAGACTTTACCTTCTGAGCCACCAGGAAGAAAACCTTACTAGATGTATCATTGTTGTTCTTTACTTGCTAAGTCGTGTCCAACTCTTTGTGACCCCACGGACTGCAGCACACCAGGCTTCCCTGTCCCTCACTATCTCCTAGAGTTTGTCCAAGCTCATGTCCATTGAGTCAGTGATGCTATCAAACCATGTCATCCTCTGCTTCCCTCTTCTTCTTTTGCTTTCAGTCTTTCCCAGCATCATGGTCTTTCCCAATGAGTTGGCTCTTCACATCTGGTGGCCAAAGTATTAGAACTTCAGCTTCAGTCCTTCCAATGAGTATTCAGGGTTGATTTTCTTTAGGATTCTGTCTTGATCTCGCTGCAGCCAAAGGGACTATCAAGAGTCTTCTCCAGGACAACAGTTCGAAACCATCAATTTTTGGATGCTCAGCCTTCTTTATGGTCCAACTCTCATATCCAAACATGACTACTGGAAAGACTATAGCTTTGAAAACAGAAACCTTTGTCGGTAAAGTGACATCATTGCTTTTCAATACGCTCTCTAGGTTTGTCATAGCTTTTCTTCCAAGGAACAAACATCTTTTAATTTCATGGCTGCAGTCACCATTTGCAATGATTTTGAAGCCCAAGAAGAGAAAATCTGTCACTGGCTTCTACTCCTCCCCGCCCCCCACCCCACAACCTTCTATTTGCCATGAAGTGATGGGACCAGATGCCATGATCTTAGTTTCTTTAATGTTGAGATTTAAGCCAACTTTTTCACTCTCCTCTTTCACTGTCATCAGAAGTTTCTTTAGCTCCTCTTCATTTCCTGCCATAAGCGTGGTGTCTTCTGTATATCTGAGGTTATTGATATTTCTCCTGGTAATCTTGATTGCAGCTTGTGCTTAGTTCAGCCTGGCATTTCCCATAAAGTACACTGCTGCTGCTAAGACGTTTCAGTCATGTCCGACTCTGTGCAGCCCCATAGACAGCAGCCCACCAGGCTCCCCCATCCCTGGGATTCTCCAGGCAAGAACACTGAAGTGGGTTGCTATTTCCTTCTCTAATGCATGAAAGTGAAAAGTGAAAGTGAAGTCGCTCAGTCGTGTCCGACTCCTAGAGACCCCATGGACTGCAGCCCACCAGGCTCCTCTGTCCACATACACTACATATAAGCTAATTAAGCAGGGTGACAATATACAGCCTTGATGTTCTCCTTCCCTGATTTGGAATCAGTCCATTGTTCCATATCCAGTTCTAACTGTTGCTTCTTAAGCTTCATACAGGTTTCTCAGGAGGCAGGTAAGGTGGTCTGGTATTCCCATCTTTTTTAAGAATTTGCTACAGTTTTTTGATTTCCACACAGTCAAAAGCTTTAGCGTGTCAATGAAGCAGAAGTAGATGTTTTTCTGGAATTCTTTTGCTTTTTCTATGATCCAACAGATGTTGACAATTTCCTTTCTGGTTCCTCTGCCTTTTCTAAATTCAGCTTGAACATCTGGAAGTTCTCAATTCGCTTGCTGTTGAAGCTTCACTTGGAGAATTTTAAGGATTATTTTGCTAGCATGTGAGATGAGTGCAATTGTGAGGTAGTTTGAACATTCTTTGACATAGTCTTTCTTTTGGATTGGAATAAAAACTGACCTTTTCCAGTCCCCTGGCCACTGTTGAATTTTCCAAATTTGCTGGCGTATTGAGTGCAGCACTTTTAAAAGCATCGTCTTTAAGGATATGAAATAGCTCAGCTGGAATTCCATCACCTCCACTAGCTTTGTTCATAGTGATGCTTCATAAGGCCCACTTGACTTTACATTCCAGCATGTCTGGCTCTAGGTGAGTAATCACACTATCATGGTTATCTGGGTCATGAAGATCTTTTTTGTGCAGTTCTTCTGTGTATTTTTGCCACCTCTTCTTAATATCTTCTGCTTCTGTTAGGTCCATACCATTTCTGTCCTTTATTGTCCTTTATTTCATGCCCATCTTTGCATGAAATGTTCCCTTGGTATCTCTAATGTTCTTGAAGAGATCTCTAGTCTTTCTCATTCTATTGCTTTCCTCTATTTCTTTGCATTGATCACTGAGGAAGGCTTTCTTATCTCTCCTTGCTAATTTTTTGAACTCTGCATTCAGATGGGTATATTTTTCCTTTTGTCCTCTGCCTTTCACTTATCTTCTTTTCTCAGCTATTTGTAAGGTCTCCTCGGATAACCATTTTGCCTTGTTGCATTTCTTTTTCTTGGGGATGATTTTGATAACTGTCTCCTGCACAATGTTGCAAACCTCCTTTCAGAGTTCTTCAGGCACTCTATCAGATACAATCCCTTGAATCTATTTGTCACTTCCACTGTATAATTATAAGGAGTTTGATTTAGGCCATACCTGAATGGTATAGTGGTTTCCCCTTTTTTTCTTCAATTTCAGTCTGAATTTTGCAATAAGGAGTTCATGATCTGAGCCACAAGTCAGCTTCCAGTCTTGTTTTGGCTGACTGAATAGAGCTTCTCCAAATTGGACTGGAAAGAATATAATCAATCTGATTTCAGTATTGAGCATTTGGTGATGTCCATGTGTGGAGACTTCCCTTGTGTTTTTGGAAGAAGGTGTTTGTTGTGACCAGTGCATTCTCTTGGCAAAACTCTGTTAGCCTTTGCCCTGCTTCATTTTGTACTCCAAGGCCAAACTTTCCTGTTACTCCAGGTATCTCTTGACTTCCTACTTTTGCATTCCAGTACCCTATGATGGAAAGGACTTTTTTTTTTTTTGGTGTTAGTTCTAGAAGGTCTTGTAGGTCATTATGGAACTGTTCAACTTCAACGTATTCGGCATTAGTGATTGGGGCATAGACTTGGATTACTGTGATATTGAATAGTTTGCTTTGGAAATGAACAGAGATCATTCTGTCATTTTTGAGATTGCACCCAAGTACTGCACTTTGTACTCTTCTCTTGGGATTCTTGCCCACAGTAGTAGATATAATGATCACCTGTATTAAATTCTCCCATTCTGGTCCATTTTAGTTCACTGATTCCTAAAATGTCAATGTTCCCTCCTGCCCTTTCCTGTATGACCATTTCCCATTTACCTTGTTTCAGGGACCTAACATTACAGGATCCTATGCAACACTGTTCTTACAGCATTGGACTTTACTTTCACACCCACATCCACTTTCACATCCACAACTAGGCATTGTTTCCACTTTGGTTCAGACTCTTCATTCCTTCTAGAGCTATTTCCCTGATCTTCTCCAGTAAAATATTGGGCCCCTACTGACCTGGGGAGTTCATCTTTCAATGTCATATCTTTTTGCCTTTTCATATCGTTCATGGGGTTCTCAAGGCAAGAATGCTGAAGTGGTTTGCCATTCCCTTCTCCTGTGAACCATGTTTTGTCAGAATTGTCCACCATGACCCGTCCATCCATCTTTGGTGGCCCTACACAGCATAGCTCATAGTTTCATTGGGTTAAGCAAGGCTGTGATCCATATGATCAGTTTGGTTGATTTTCTGTGACTGTGGTTTTCATTCTGTCTTTCCTCTGATGAGTAAGGATTAGAGGCTTGTGAAAGCCTCCTGATGGGAGGTACCTGCTGTGGGGCAAACTGAGTCTTGCTCTGATGGAGGGGTGGTCATACTCAGTAAATCTTTAATTCAACTTTCTCCTGATAGGTGGGGCTTGTTCCTTCCCTGTAGTTTGACCTGAGAACAAACTATGGTAGGGGTAATGGCAGTAATGGTAACCTCCTTCAAAAGTACTTATGTCAGCATGCTGCAGCTCCCAGGACTGTTGTATTCAGTGCCCCAGAACCATTGGCAGGCCACTGTCGACCCACACTTCTGCTGAAGATTCCTGGACACTTACAGGCAAGTCTGGCTCAGCCTCTTGTGGGGTCACTGCTCCTTTCTCCTGTGTCCTGGTGCACACAAGGTTTTGTTTGTGCCCTCCAAGCGTCTGTTTCTACAGTCTTGTGGAAGTTCTGTAATCAAATCCCACTGGTCTTGAAAGTCAAATTCCCTGGGGATTCTCAGTGATTTTGCTGGATCCCCAGGTTGGGAAAACTGTTGTGGGCCCTAGAACTTTTGCAACAGTGCAAGAATATCTTTGGTATAATTGTTCTCCAGTTTGTGGGTAATCTGCTTGGTGGCTGTATGGTGGGACTAATGGCAACCTCCTCCAAGAGGAGTTATGTCACATGTCACACCTCCCAGGTCTGCTGCAGCCAGAGGCCCTGTCCCTGCAACAGGCCAGTGCTAATCCATGCTGCCTCAAGAGACACGCAAACACTCAAAGGCAGGTCTGGCTCAGTCTCTGTGGGGTCTCTGGGTCCTGGTGCACACAAGGTTTTATTTGAGTGCTTGGAGCATCTTTGGCAGGTATGAGGTTGATACATATATGCATACATCAACTCTTTTTTTAGATTTTTTTCCCATGGAGGCCATTACGGAGTATTGAGTAGGGTTCTTTGTCCTAAATGGCAGTTTATTATTAGATGTCTTTTTTATATAATGGTGTGTATATGGGCTTCCTTGGCAGCTCAGTGGTAAACAAATTGACAGAAATTCAGAAGCTGCAGGGGATGCTGGTTCAACCCCTGGGTCAGGGAAGATACCCTGGAGGAGGGCATGGCAACCCACTCCAGTATTCTTGCCTGGAGAATCCCTAGGCAGAGGAGCCTGGCAGGCTACAGTCAATAGGGTCACAAAGAGTCAGACACTTTTGAAGTGAATTGGTATACATGCAAGCAGTGTGAGTATGTCAAACACAGTCTCCCAATTTATCCCTTCTCTCTTCATCCCCTGGTAACCATTTGTCTGTTTTGTACATCTGTGACTCAGTTCTGTTTCCTTTTAAAATATTCATCATATAAGTGATATTAGTCTTTCTGTGTCTTAGTTCAATCACCATGAGAATCTCTAGGCCCGTCCATGTTGCTAAAAATGGAATTATTTTGTTCTTTTTATAGTTGAGTAATATTTCATTGTACATATATACTGCATCTTTATTAATCCACTCACCTGTTGTTGGACAAACCTACCTAAGGAGGCAAAAGATTGTATGCAGAAAACTATAAGATACCGATGAAAGAAACCAAAGATGACACAAACATAATGATAGACATACCATATTCTTGGATTGGAAGAATCAATATTGTGAAAATGACCATACTACCCAAAACAAGTATGATTCCTATCAAATTACCAATGGTATTTTTTCATAGAAATAGAACAAAAGATTTTGCAATTTTAATGGAAACACGAAAGACCCTGAAAAGCCAAAGCAATCTTGAGAAAGATAAATGCAGCTGGCACATAAATGGTAGTGAATATACATTTTTGGAGTGAGTGAATGAAAGATCGAATTCTTTAGTCCTTGAGGTTAGTTTCTACTTGAAAACCATGTTAGAAATCCACTCCATATCACACCCCCAAGAAGTTATTGCTGGGTTAGAAATTAACTGTTCAAAAATACCGTGAAACTCATTCTTTAAAAAAAAAAAAAAGCAAAACTGATTATTTTTAATGATTCCAAACTGTGTAAGAACTTCCTAAACACAAAAATGCTAAAATAAAAAACACATTAAACTAAATAAAATATTATGATGAGATAAAATATCACAATAAAAAATTTAGGAAAAAATAATGAACACTACTCACAAGGAGTTACTATTCTTAATATATTAACACTTTCATACTTTTAAAGAAAAACTTTAAAAAATTAAATGTGCAAAAGATATAAACATATTTCACATAAGCAGTAGTTACATGGATAAACATATGAAAATTTATGACCATATTAGTAATCAAGAAAGGCAGGTGTGGATGAAGACAAATTAGCCAAGATGGGTGGCTAGGCTCTCTTGCTCCATGTTCTGTAAACAATGACTTTGCATGGTTGTGTAACAGCTGAGACTGCTTATAGCATTGCACATGCATGTCACAAGGTACACACTTGCTCACAGGGTTGTGTGTGGTTATGTTGTTTTATGTTATGACTGCTGCTACAGCTGCTGCTTCATCAAGAAGAGATGCTGTGTTATGGCTGCTGTGCCAGCCAGGAGAGAATAAGTGTGTCTGCCGTTCCTATAGTTCCTTGAGTCTTCTTCTAGCCTCTTAGCTCATGCCTTGTCTACCCTGGGTTCGGCGAACAGTGTGAATAGTGTGAACAGCAAGACAATTGGTGTCACAAACAAGATCAGCAATACAGCAGGTATTAATTATATGCCTATCAAATTGACTGAGATGGAAAAGCACAACAACTTAATGCTAGTTCAAGTGAAATTTGATATCATAGTACATTTGAAGACATTTGTGGAAAAGCAGTTCTGTGTTGTGTATGAAGAAACTTGAAGTATTTCCACCCGGCTCCTCTGTCTATGGGATTCTCCAGGCTAGAATACTACAGAGGATTTCTGTTCGCTTCTCCAGGGAATATTCCTGACCCAGGGATAGAACCTGGGTCTCCTGTACTACAGGCAGATTCTTTACCATTTGAACTGCCAGGTGAAAGAGTTATTTCCTAGGCAGGTTGTTAAGAAGTCTAGGGGTCCCCAAGGAGAGAGGGGTCTGGAATACTCAAGGAGGAAGAAAGGACAAACTTCCTTTTTTTCTCTACTATTCCTTAGGATTATGTATCCTGCCTGAGGACAGTCTCTGGATTAAACGTGGCTGATCATGTTATCTTAAAATGTAAATTATGGGAGTAGGTCTGGTCTTTACAAGGATTATAGAACAATAATGTATCCTGCCTGAAGGCAGTCTCTGGACTAAACCTTCTAGCTAATTCTGTTACCTTAAAATGTAAATTATGGGAGAAGGTCTGGTGAGGTCTTTACAACCTCCAGACATTCTTTGGATTCATTGGAGAGTATATAACTTCATTGCTAACACTAGCTAGGGGGTACTCTTTCTACCCACTTCTGATGTCTATGTTAGAAGCTTTCTCTATCTCCTTTATACTTTAATAAATCTTTATTACACAAAAGCTCTGAGCAATCAAGCCTCGTCTCTGGTCCTGGATTGAATTCTCCTCTGGAGGCCAAGAATCCCGGCGTCTTGTCATGATTCAGCAACAACCTTTCACAGGGAAGCCCACAAGTATTCTATACCCTCTGATAAATTATCTTAGGGGAAATTACATTCAGAGAATGCTTTCTATATATTTTTATCATAGCATAACTTGTAATTTAGAATGTGAATGCAACACAATTATTCAATATTATGGGGAATTGTAATTAATGTATATTCATTTGATAGAACATTAACCTAATTATTTAATATCCAGTCCCATTTTACACACTTCAAAGTGAAGAAATTTACTTCAGGGGATTGATTATGGGGATGTCAATGGGCTGGAGTGAAAGCTGGGGGAAAAGTGAAGGAAATGTCAAGTCTTTGCCAAAACTGGAGCCCCACATTCCCCACACTACTGAGCTGACTGAGATGCTGCATTCTAGGGTTACTGAGGGGACCCTTCCCTGCTGCAGCCCTGAGTCCTGCATCCCACCATTGACACTGAAACTGCCTTTGGAGTACTGGAACCTCCAGTTCCTGCATGGTTCTCAATAGCTTACAGCTACTTCCAGAGATATTCATCAGAAACAAGAAAAAAGATGCAATTTCTTCCTTTTTCTCACTATCTAGAACCTCCCAGGGCTTGCACCATCAGAGTCTTCTGGGAAACCATGTGACAAAGTGGTTAGAACAAACCATTTGCAGGCTGAAACCCTGGAAGACATGGGAGGCTCCAGCCCCTGAGTGTAGGCCTTTTAAACAGGAGTCACTCTCTAGACAAGGATGTCATGGACAAAAGATGGCATGGAAAAATACTCAACATAGTTTGAGAGCACACATATAGAAAAAGGTTCAAAAGAATTTTCCTGCTAGTTTCATGATGGTGGGGTTGCTTCTTGCTGCCTTGTTTATCCCAACTACCTGGTGTGTGATATACAATTTGTAGATATTTGTAATCTCAAGCAAAATAAAACTGTTAAAGCATGGTGTTTGTCTGATAGATTAGATTATGGCCCCTTTAAAATATTTTCTTTGTAATGGTTTCTGTTTTTATATATATATTTTTTTCTATAAACAAGATGTTGACATTTCAATTAAAAAAAAATATCCTAAAATGCAGTGCAACACAGATTGCAGCCGAGTAAAAAAAGAAAGAGCACAATCAGCAAAGCATTAATAATGAAGAGTGATCCAGATGAAGATGTAAAGGATACCCTCTCAAATTCGTCTCAACTACATTACTGATTATTGGTACTCTTTTGACATATCAATTAGACTATGAGTTTCAGGGTCTATATCTGTGAAAGATAAGACAAACAGCAATACTTTACAAAATATTCTTGAAGATTACATGGGGAGATATATATATATATATATATATATATATATATATATATGAAACACTTTTAATGTGAAAGGGCTAAGGCTTATATTAGATATATAAGCTAATATCTATTTCATAGATAATTTATTGATGATGGTAAAGATTTAAGATTTTGTCAATATTGGTTAAGAGTTCTACTTTAATAATAAAAGTGGCTAAAAATGAGAAAAAATCAGAAAAGTGCAGTACAGATATTTGTTACTTTTAACTCTCTTGATTTCATTATTCTACAAAGTCCCAGAGGGAATTTATCTATAGAAGACCATATTCCACTTCCTTAATAGGCTTAGTAAAACCAGGGATGATGTCACTCTCCTGTTTCTTTTTATATAGTTAATTGTGGCCACTTTCCATTAGTCCATCTAGATGAGGCTTTTGGCATCATCTGATTTTGGGGTCAATCAGATAGGAAGACAGGAAAAAAGAATAAAAAGGGTAACTATTATTATTTTTACTTGGGTTTCTGTCACATTCTGCTAATGTTTGGACTTATTTCTAATTTTTTTCACTATTGTCTATTTCCCTGGAGAGAAGCAAATGTTTCTTTTTCTTGAATCTTTCATATTACATTTATTTACAATACACACCCTCCTACATTATTGTACTTTCTTTTCTTGAGACTGAAGTGAATAGAAGAAAAGGGACTAATTTTACTTGGTATGGGTATTATTTCTGGATGTAAGAACATTGAAATAAATGTCTCAGTCATATCTGTTTCCTAGAGGAAATCTACAGTTGGTAGCTAATACCCAAATTGTAGACTGTGGAGGGAACAGTGGGTTCTACAGTATTTATGCAGTATTACAGACTCTGTGTCCCAACTCCTGAGCTGAGACACGAGTCTAGGCAGATGCCCCAGGAACCTGAATTATTTAATTTGTAAAAGGAGAAAATAAGATGAGTAAGTACTTCATAGGCTCTTGGGGACAAAATACACAGTAATGCAATAAAACAATTGCTTAAGAGCTGTCAGATTAATGTAAGATTTGTTACTAAGCTACTACTACAGTTAAGAATTACTCAAGTTTAATAAGCACCATTTTGTTGATTTTGAACTCAGGCAATTTGGTAGAGAAAAGTAAGAAAAAAAAATTGGTCTCCCTTTTGAATAGGGAGGCCAACTGTTTTTTGTGGTACAAACAGAATTCCCTTATCTGTCTGGTGTCCTAGGTATTCAGTGTCGCTTGAACACAGTGACTTTCATTTACCAAAGAAATGAAAGTCCCACTTCCCACTTGCCCTCTGCTTTCTTTTCATTTATTCAACAAATAGATCTGAGATGTTCACTTGTACCAGCCACTGAACTGGTCCTTGCTTCATTCTGACCACAAATAGACTCAGTCACAGGTGTATTTCGTCTTAATTGTACAGTTTAAAAATTTTACACAGATGGAGCTCAGCATTCATTTGCCAGTGAAGGTAGAAATTGACAGAAATATATGTTAATGCAATGTGTGGCAAATTTGTTGTATATCTGTGTTAAATCACCAAATTCACTTTCAAAGTTGTCTGCAGCTTCATCACTCTAGAACATGGGATTGTTAATAAGCTGAATATTGTAATCAGTCTTGGGATTATTGCAAGAACATAAAATATATTTGAAACTGAAATTCTACTTGAAATACTACTGCATCATAAGCATTTCTAAACTTTTCCCAGAAAGTGAAGCCAATATTTCCTCTTGTTGACCAGATCAGATCAGTCACTCAGTCATGTCTGACTCTTTGTGACCCCATGAATTGCAGCACGCCAGGCCTCCTTGTCCATCACCAACTCCCAGAGTTCACTCAGACTCACGTCCATCGAGTCAGTGATGCCATTCAGCCATCTCATCCTCTGTCGTCCCCTTCTCCTCCTGCCCCCAATCCCTCCCAGCATCAGAGTCTTTTCCAATGAGTCAACTCTTCACATCAGGTGGCCAAAGTACTGGAGTTTCAGCTTTAGCATTATTCCTTCCAAAGAAATCCCAGGGCTGATTTCCTTCAGAATGGACTGGCTGGATCTCCTTGCAGTCCAAGGGACTCTCGAGAGTCTTCTCCAACACCACAGTTCAAAAGCATCAATTCTTTGGCACTTAGCCTTCTTCACAGTCCAACTCTCACATCCATACATGACCACAGGAAAAACCATAGCCTTGACTAGACGAACCTTTGTTGGCAAAGTAATGTCTCTGCTTTTGAATATGCTATCTAGGTTGGACAGTCAGCAAAAACAAGATCAGGAGCTGACTGTGGCTCAGACCATGAACTCCTTATTGCCAAATTCAGACTTAAATTGAAGAAAGTAGGGAAAACCACTACACCACTCAGGTATGACCTAAGTCAAATTCCTTATGATTATACAGTGGAAGTGAGAAATAGATTTAAGGGCCTAGATCTGATAGATAGAGTGCCTGATGAACTATGGAATGAGGTTCGTGACATTGTACAGGAGACAAGGATCAAGACCATTCCCATAGAAAAGAAATGCAAAAAAGCAAAATGGCTGTCTGGGGAGGCCTTACAAATAGCTGTGAAAAGAAGAGAAGTGAAAAGCAAAGGAGAAAAGGAAAGATATAAACATCTGAATGCAGAGTTCCAAAGAATAGCAAGAAGAGATAAGAAAGCCTTCTTCAGTGATCAATGCAAAGAAATAGAGGAAAACAACAGAATGGGAAAGACTAGGGATCTCTTCAAGAAAATCAGAGATACCAAAGGAACATTTCATGCAAAGATGAGCTCTTGTTGATAAGGACTTATAAAACTTAACATTTAACATGTAAGAAAATGAAAAGCTCCAAAATGTAATCTGCCTGATAAAAATTTTAGGAGAAACTACTAATTCTCTTAAGAAAGTTCAGGTGTATTTTTTTCCTACTGTTCTTAATAATTTATTTTGTATGTCTTTTAATATTCTAGTTTAAATCACATTTATGTAATATTTCTCCCTCATTGACTGATTATGACCTCCTTAAGTGTAACCAAGTTTAATTTTTTTTTTTTTTTAATTTGTCTTCAGCATTGAACACAGATATGTACTGTGAGCAGCAAGATAGGGGACAGAACATTACATGGAGTCAGAGACTTTTCAGTGTTATTCAGTTTTCCTTTATGCATCTCTTTTTCCATGAAAACTTGATTGCTGTAGGCAATAAAGCAGATAATGCTTGCAAAACAATGAATGCCTTGTCTTGTAAATGTCTGTGACCTTCTAAACACTAGTTCTGTTCCCCGATATTTGAAACAAATGGCAGGAACTATAAGGAGATGAAGTTGCAGAAGCATGTACTAGATAAAACAGAGATGGGATTCTCTATGAAACTCTGCTTATCCACAGTTAAAATTGGAAGTATAAATTATACTTATTTATATTTATATACTCTTATTTGCTTTAATATATATTTACGTAGAGTTTGCATCAGGACATCTCATGACATTGAACTTTGGCAAACTTACTATTAGTAACTGATTGTTTTAACCCACAATATATTCACCGAAAGACAAGTTGTGAATTCTTTCTATTTCAAAGAATGTATTTAATTGAAGGAATCTTATAATCCTCAAATCTACAACCCCATAACATCTCCTCTTATTAGCACAACTAGATTGCATACATGGCTGTGCATGCAGGTGTGTATGCACACACAGTCAAAAACACAAACACACATGCAGCAGAAGCTCACTAAACATTAATATCAGGTGGTCATATTGCATGACCATATTGCAATCTATTAATCACAAAGCTCTCCTTGCTTATCTAGGTGAAACTTTATGGACAACTCCACCTGGGTGGCCAACCACACTGGACAGTTGGATTTCATCCTCATGGGACTCTTCAGTCAATCCAAGCACCCAGCTCTCCTTTGTGTGGTCATTTTTGTGATTTTCCTGATGGCCTTGTCTGGTAATAGTATCCTGATCCTTCTGATACATTCTAATGCCCATCTTCAAACTCCCATGTATTTTTTTATTAGTCAGTTGTCTCTCATGGATGTGATGTACATTTCTGTCACTGTGCCAAAGATGCTCATGGACCAGGTCATGGGTGTGAATGAGATTTCAGCCTCTGAATGTGGAATGCAGATGTTTCTCTATTTGACTCTAGTAGGTTCAGAATTTTTTCTTCTGGCTGCCATGGCCTATGATCGCTATGTGGCCATCTGTCATCCACTCCGTTATTCTATTCTCATGAGCCATAGAGTGTGTCACCTCTTGGTGTCTGGCTGCTGGTTCCTGGGATCAGTGGATGGCTTTATGCTCACACCAGTCACCATGACCTTCCCCTTCTGCAAAACCAGGGAGATCCATCACTTCTTCTGTGAGGTCCCTGCTCTAATGAAGCTTTCCTGCTCAGACACTTCCCTGTATGAGACACTCATGTACCTGTGCTGTGTCCTCATGCTCCTCATCCCTGTGACAGTCATTTCAAGCTCTTATTCATTCATCCTCCTCACCATCCACAGGATGAATTCAGCAGAGGGCAGGAAGAAGGCTTTCACTACTTGTTCTTCCCACATGACTGTGGTCATCCTGTTCTTTGGAGCTGCCATCTATACCTACATGCTCCCCAGTTCCTACCACACCCCTGAGAAGGATATGATTGTATCTGCATTTTACACCATACTCACTCCTGTTCTTAACCCTTTAATCTATAGTCTTAGGAATAAGGATGTCACAGGGGCTCTAAAGAAAATGTTAAACATGGGATCTGTCACAATACTGTAAATTAAGGCATTTTTGTACTAATGGTTTATTTTCCTTCACTGTACATCAGAAATATATAGTCTTTTGCCAATATTATTCTTCAGAATTTCATGCCATGATGTAAATCCCATATTCATCCCTGAGAGAGTTGATAGGCAGTCCAGGGCCCTTCCAGTAGGAGGTGAGCATTCTTCCTCATGCTTTCTTTAAGCCTTGTGCAACAATGTATCTTGCCCTAGAACTGGCCTTTCTTTAGGTCCAGAGCTAATGATCACACAGCATGATGTCTTACTCATGGAAATGCTTTTATTAAACATTTCTTATACTACATTATAATTTTTTAAAAATAGATGAAATTAGTTTAAAATCTGAGTAATGCATGGATCCTATCTGGAAGGAATTTGAACTGTAAATGTAGTTTGTGCCGTAATTGTAATTGCTGTTAATCAGTCACTAAGCCATTTTTGACTTTTTGTGACCCTATGGACTGCAGCATGCCAGGCTTCTCTGTCTTCCACTATCTCCCAGAATTTGCTCAAATTCAGCATCTGGGTGTTTTCCAGTGAATCAGCTTTTTATATCAGGTGGCCAGTGTATTGGAACTTCAGCTTTAGCATCAGTCCCTCCAAAGAATATTCAGGGTTGATTTTCTTTTAAGATTGATTGGTTTCATCTCCTTTCTGTCCAAGGGACTCTCAAGAATCTTCTCCAACACCACAGTTCAAAGACATAAATTCTTTGGTGCCTAGCCCTCTTTACAGTCCAACCCTGACATCCATACATGACTACTGGAAAAATCAGAAGTTTGACTATATATACCTTTGTCGGTAAAGCAATGTCTCTGCTTTTTAAAACATTGTTTAGGTTTGTTATAGCTTTCCTTCCAAAGAGCAAGCATCTTTTAACTTCATGGCTACAGTCACCATCCATAGTGATTTTGAAGCCCAAGAAAATAAAATCTGTTACTGCTTCCACTGTTTCCTTTTCTATTTGCCATGAAGTGATGGGGATGGATGCCATGACCTTAGGTTTCTTTTCTTTTTTCTAATGTTGAGTTTCAAGCCAGCTTTTTCATTCTGTCCTTTCACTCTCATCAAGGTGCTCTTTAATTCCTCTTTTCTTTCTGTTATTAGAGTAGTATCATTTGCATATCTGTGGTTGTTGATATTTCTCCCAGGAATCTTGATTCCAATCTTGTGATTCATCCATCTTAGCATTTCACATGATGTTCTCTGCATGTAAGTTAAATAAACAGGGTGACAATATATAGCCTTGTTGTACTCCTTTCCCAATTTTGAACCAGTCCATTGTACTGTGTTTGGTTCTAACTATTGCTTGTTGACCCACAAACAAATTTCTCAGGAGACAGATAAGGTATTCTGGTAACTTAATCTCTCTCTATTCACAAATGATAAGATCTTGTATATTAAAAATTCTAAGAAATATAAATAAATACTACTGAATTCTATTAGTTCAGGACAATATAAGACAAATACGCAAACACTGTATTTCTAAATGCCAGGTATTAACATTCTGAAAATGAAATTTAAAAAATAAATAAGCAAAGAATAAAATATCAAGAATTTGGGGAGAAATTGAACAAAAATACTGTTAAGATTCATACACTGAAAACTACAAAACTTTGTTGAAAAATTTTAGAAAGACCGAAATAAACAGAAACGCATCTTATATTCATAAATCAAGGATTTAATATTATTAGGATGGAAACACTGCTTAACTTAATTTACAGATTAAATACAATCTTTGTCAAAATTTCAGCTGGCTCTTCTATAGGAATTTGGAAGCTGATCCTAAAATTCATATAACATTGCAAAGTACTTGAAAAGCCAAACCAATAAGCAGAAATAATAAACTTTGAAAATTCTGCTTCCCAATTATAAAAATTGCTACTAAGCTACAGATATCAAAAGAGCATTCCACTTTCATAAAGTGAAGTGAAAGTTGTTCAGTCATGTCCAACTCTTTGCAACCCCATGGATTACACAGTCCATGGAATTCTCCAGGCCAGAATACAGGAGAGGGTAGCCTTTCCCTTCTCCAGGGGATCTTCCCAACCCACTTGCATAAATATAGACGTTTAGATCAATAGAGTAGGATTTTTTGTCTAGAAACAAACACACTTCTAGGCAATTTATTTTCAATAGAAGTTCCAAGACAGCAGGGAAATAATAGATGATTTAACAAAAAGCACTGCAACAAGTAGATATCCATGTGTAAAAAAAAAAAAAAAAAATGAAGTTGGTCCCCCAACTCACAACTTACACAAAATTAACTGAAAATAAAGACCTAAATTCAATGATAAAAATAGAAAGCCCTTGGAAAAAAAAGATATGAGTAAATCTTCTTGACCTTTTGGCTTCTTAAATATGGTATTAAATGAACCAGATTTCAAAAGAAAAAAAAAAATTCATTTCATCAAACTAAAAAACCAAGTCCCCCATAGAATGGAAGAAAGCCCCCCAGGCTCACCTGAGTTCCAGAAATTTGTCCAAGGACAACCATTTAAAGGTGTACCACTAATCAGAGTGAGGGAAGGAGGGATTGTGTGAATAGGAGTGATTTTGTGAGTAGAGCAAGCCTCCTATTCACACAATGAATGAAATGAATCCAAGAGAGTGTGAGTGGGTAAACAAGAAAGACAGTAAACAAAGAGGACAGATAGATGGAGAAAGAGAAATGGGATACCTGGATGGATGAAGGAAGAGTGGACATAGGAGAGTCAAAGAGGAGGAAAGAAGAGTAAATACCAGGAAGAAAAGTTGAGAGATGAATGGAAGTACAGAACAAAAGAAGGACAAACAAGTGAACGGTTATTTGGATGGATGAAAGAAATGAAGGAAAAAGAAAAGAAGGAATGGAGGGAGGGAGATTTGTATTTGAGAAAACAGATAACTGGTAGGATAGAAAAATGGATGGAAAAATACATTAGGGAGGCGTTGAATAAAAAATGCAAATTTCACCATTAATAGTGAATAGTCACCAGTGTTTACATCTTTACCTTGATACTTCTGTGGCACCCACAGGAAATTTTGTTAGTAGGAGTCATGAATTATAAGCTCATTATAGAACTTCAACTCATTTCTGTAGGAAATTATTGCTCAAATATACCCTTCTAACCCAGAAAAATACAGAAAATAAAATTTGACAAGCCAGTACCATTGCTGCAGGTACAAAAAGAGACCAAAGGCTCAGCATTTTTCCTCCCACTGACATCTTGGCTCCACTCAGGAGACCAGTCTGAGTCTGGGGACAGCTCCCTTTGTGAGCGAAAAGAAAAGCTTGGCAAAAGACCCATGGAGGCTGAAATGAAAGATGGATGCAAAGATATTTACTTGTAGGAGGCTCATTCAGACCATGTCCATTAAAACCTGGAGACAAAAAAGGCACACATTAAGGAAAGGTGAAAGAACAACCCCAGATTTCAAAACCCCAGATTTCTTTGTCCATGTGGGGCTCCTTTATAGATGCCATTCTCTCTGTACCAGGTGAGCATTTATTCATCTTCTATTCAGACTTAAATGTCATCTGTATTATAAAGGAACTCCTTACCTTTTGATTAGAAATGACCCTTCTATACCTACCTCTCCAACATGTCCCCAACAAGAGACCCTCATTACATTTTTGTCCACACATTTTTGCCCCCACGCATTTTGCCTCCATTTTTGCTTGCTATATGCCCTTTTACCCTCACCCAGGGAAGGGGTGGTTGACCTTTGGGGGATGCAGTCCACTTGGAATCTCTCCATTTGTCATCACTGCACACTTCATTTCCAGCCTTGTTGAACCACTTACAGTTTCTCCACTCTGTCATACATTCTCATCCTGGGATCTTTGCACATGCAGTCACTTCTGTCTGGATGTTTCTCCTCTTCTCTGCTTATGTGGGTAATTTCCTGATCATCCTTCAGGTCCTCACTTAGATGCCTGCTCCCCCAAGAACTCTCCCACACTAGGTCAAGGACTACTTCTGGTACCCACAATACCCAATGCTTAACATATCACAGCCCTGGTTATCCTTTATATGAACATTTATTATTCATCCCCATTTCCTCAAGATTGTGACCTCCATGAGGTCAAGGAATGGGACAATCTAGTTTATCTTTGTCCTGCCAGATCCCTAGCACCTAGCACATTTCCTGATCTCTGTAAAAACTAAAATCCTAATGAGTGAAGAAGAACTAAAGAGCCTCTTGATGAAAATGAAAGAGGAGAGTGAAACAGTTGGCTTAAAGCTCAACATTTAGAAAACTAAGATCATGGCATCCAATCCCATCACTTCATGGCAAATAGATGGGGAAACAGTGGCTGACTTTATTTTTCTGGGCTCCAAGATTGCTGAAGATGGTGACTGCAGCCATGAAATTCAAAGTCGCTTACTCCTTGGAAGGAAAGTTATGACCAACCTAGATAGCATATTAAAGAGCAGAGATATTACTTTGCTTTTACAGAGTTTTCTAGGAGATGAAGTTCAAAATGCCAGATAAAAGCCCTTTAGCTCCTGGTTATGGCATGGGTACTTGGGGTGACCTGAGCTCAGTGACTGTTTACCCACTAAGATTGGAAGCATTTTGAGATTTTAATTGGTACAGCTGTGCCCATGCATGGCCATGCATTATCAGTTTGGAGACATCCATTCCTGGACCTCTCAAACTCCTCTTCTCAAGCTTTATCTTTCAGACTCCCATCAGGAGAATTTCAGGCTCTCCTTCACATTCACTGAGCATAGCTCAAGGCAGTGGAAAAGAACACAGCCACCCCCAGGGCTACATCTGGGTGGACTCAGGGCAACTGCTGCTTTAGGACACATTGATAACAAGACAAACATTTGTGGTTACTAAAGGCAGAGAATTGGTGGGAGGAGATTGAGGATGAAGGTTGTCAAGAAATACAAACATGAGGAAGAAAATGGCAGAGGAGTAGGTGGACATGGAGTATATCTCTCTCCATGGATACATCAGGAATACACCTTCAGACCCAGAAGTGATTGCAGACCACCAGCTGAGAGCAGGCAGGAGTACCTGACCACTGGAAAAGAATATATAGAACCATGGAAAACTTGCTAGAATGAAGGAACAAGGAGGAAAAACAGGAGAGTTAGTAAGACTGGACTTGCCCTCAGTGGGTGGGGGAACTCAGGGTATTTATTTGTGACTTAGGAGAAACATTTGAGGCTGAGTGGAGCAGCTGATCTGTGACAGCCTAAATGGAATGATAATCACATAGACATTCCTTTCTGCAGCCATTCGTACCCCAGACAGGGTTGCAGTTCCCCTAGAAGGCACAGTGGCTGGGAGCTGAAGTGTAGGGATTGTGGAGCAATCCCAGGGCAAAGCCTGCTGTTGACTGCAGAGAGACAGCCTGAGGGGACATGAGGGAGGAGACTGTGTTGAGAAATGTCTGTGGAGAAAAGTCAGGCAGCCATGGCAGCAAGTGGATACTGCTGAGTCATGCGTAGGGGATGAAGCCATCATGGTAGCCTCTCTCTCCTCACACACTAAGACCAACACCAGCAGGTGAACAATAGAGATGCTGGCCTTTCAAGTGCTTGAGGCATGGAACAACAGAGAAGGACCCCAGCCAGAGGAGCCCTTCATGTGCCTGATGCACCAAGCAACAGAGAAGGACCCCAGGCAAGGGAGACCTCTAAGTGCATGAATGGGCGGAGCAACAGAGAAGGACTAGCCAAAGAGGCCTTCTGATTGCTAGCTGCCAGACTCTGATAGAGCCATAGCTGCAGCTGAGCCAGTCTGTGTCCCTGCGCACTTGGCACTGTCAAGCAGCTGCACCACCTTCACACTCAATCCTCACTAGGGCAGAACTGCCACAGGCTAGAAAAAGTCCTGCATCTGTGTATGTGGGTTGCTTCAGTGGTGACTAAGTCTTTGTGACCCTGTGAACTGTGGCCTTCCAGGCTTCTCTGTCTGGGGGTTCTTCAAGCAAGAGTAGTGGAGTGGGTTGCCACTCTTCTAGAAAAGCATATTTCCTGCTGCCCTAGCCACCAGCTCCCCTGAGTACCTGGTGCTGCCAGGGCCCCTGTGACCCAAGCAGCTGCACCATGACCACACCTGGCACTCAATGAGGCAAACCCAAGTCCTTCTGGGCACCTCAGGAGCAAACTCCTGTGGATGACCCACATGCAGAGGTGGAGATAAAGCCACAGTTGAAACCCAGGGACAGTGTGGCTAAGGAAGAAGACCCACAACCTTCCCATCAGCTGTACAAGCTGTAGATTAAATCTACATGATCAACTAGGCAGACTCTGTGTCTATGGAATATATTTAAAAAAAAACATTGAGAGTTCTCAAAAAGAAAACAAAAACAAAAATGCACCCACTAGTTCTGAAAACTCCGGAAATTGGAGACAAGAACACTCAGGAGTAGGACCAGATTAGAGTCTGAGCTGCCCCCACAGCAGGTCCAGTGTTGGAGTGAATCTAGGGAAGCAAGGTAGACTGTGACTCCCAGAGAGGGAAAGTACACTGATAGGAGAGACTCAAGAGAAGCATTTATTATTTTTATATTTTGACTTTTACTGTAATTTCTTCTGGATTTATTATTAATTTTTCTCCCTCCCCCCCTTTGTGGTTGTAGTTGTTGATTTCACTATTTACACCTTTGAGAATTTTTTTAAAATCACACATTTTATTTCTCTTATATGCTTCTGCCTCAATATTGGCCTTTTGTGGTTCTGTGGGGTTTTCCTTTTTTATCCATTTTTCTTTCTTTTTTCTTTTTTTTCCCCGTTCTTTTAACTTTAATTAAACTTTTTAAATTTATTATTATTTTTCTACATTTATTCCTTTGTTTGCTTTTCCCATTGTTCTTTTCCTGTTGCAGTTAATCTTTAATATACATAAATCTTCTCTATCTACCTCTAATTAACTTTGCATTTCTATTCTCTCTTTTTCTCACCATATTTGTTGGTTTGTTTTGTCTTTGTTGATTTATTCCCCAGGTAGCAGTTTGCTTTAGTTTTGTTTTCCAGTTAATACTTTAGTTAGTTTTGTTCTTATCTGGTGGATTTCATTTTTGGTTTCCTTTGTTTGCAGGGTCGATCTTTTATGCTTAATTTTTTTGGACTGTTTTGGTTCTGCTTATGGCTGTATATGTATCTGTATATTCCATTATTTTAGTTATTATTTACCTGATTTTGTAATTGCCATTTGCCTGGGGTGCTTGTTTTCTTCCTCATTTTTTGTGTATTTATTTTAATGCCATTTAATGCCATAACAAACCAGATGTGGAATCTCTGTTCCCAGCCAGAGATCAAGCCCTGAGCCTTTGGAGTGGGAGTGCTGACTCCAAGACCCTAGACTACCAGAGAACTCCTAACCCTAAAGAGTATCAAATAATGAGAATTCCACAAAGGCAACTACTTGTATACAAGACCTATCATCACCCAACTACCAGTAGCACCCTTTGCACCCCCACCCAAACAACAAACAAGACAAAAATACAAACCCAATCATCAGCAGACAGGATTACCACCTCACTCAGCCCTGCCCATCAGAGGAAACAAAACAAAACAAAACACCTCACCTCCACCCACCATAATACAAGCAAAAATCACACCCTACACAAAGCTTACATAACTGGACCAAACTAATGAGGCCAGAAACCAAAGAAGAAAAAAATTAAACCTTGAAGAGTGGGAAAAGGAGACTTCAAACACAGTAAGTTTAAAAAAAAAAAAAAGGAAAGGCAGAGAAATACTGCACAAATGAAGGAACAAGCTAAAAACCCACAAGTCCAAATAAATGAAGAGAAAATAGGCAAACTACCTGAAAAAGAATTCAGAATAATGATAGTAAAGATGATGCAAAGCCTTGAAAATAGAATGTAGAAAATGAAAGAATCAATGAACAAGGCCTAGAAGAATTAAAGAATAAACATACAGGGACAAGCAACACAATTACTGAAATTAAAAATACTCTAGAAGGAATCAATAGCACAATATCTGAAGAAGAAGAATGGATCATTGAGCTGGAAGGTAGAATGGTGGAAGTAACTGCTGAAGAGCAGAATAAAGGAAAAAGAATGAAAAGAATTGAGAATAGTCTCAGAGACCTCTGGGACAATATTAAATGCACCAATGTTCAAATTATAGGGGTCTCAGAAGAAAAAGAAAGTGCATGAGAAAAATTCTGAAGAGATTACAGTTGAAAATTTCCCCAACATGGGAAAGGAAATAGTCAATCAAGTCCAAGAAGTGCAAAGAGTCCCATATATGACAAAAGAAAGAAGAAACATGCCAAGACACATACTAATCAAACTAACAAATATTTAGCACAAAGAAAGAATATTGAAAGCAGCAAGAGAAAAGCAACAAGTAACATACAAGGGAAACCCCTATGTTTAATAGCTGATCTTTCAGCAGAAACTCTTTAGGCCAGAAGGGAATGGCAGGATATATTTAAAATACTGAAAGTGAAAAACCTACAGCCAAGATTATTCTACCTGGCAGGCATCTCATTCAAAATTGATGGAGAAATCAAGCTTTACAGACAAGCAAAAGTTAAGAAAATTTACTACCACCAAACTAGCTTTACAACAAATGTTGAGGGACTTACATATTCAGGAAATACAAGAGAAGGAAAAGATCTACAAAAACAAATCCCAAACAATTACGAAAATGGCAATAGGAACATATATATCAATAATTACTTTAAATATAAATGGATTAAATGCTTCAACCAAAAGACATAGACTGACATAGACTGGTCGAATGGGTACAACAACAAGACCCATATATATGCTGTTTACAAGAAACCCACTTCAGACCTAAAGACACATATAGACTGAAAACGAAAGGATGAAAAAATATTTCATGGACGTGAAAGTCAAAAGAGAGCTGGAGTAGCAATCCGCATATCAGACAAAATAGACCTTAAAATAAAGAATACTACAAGAGATAAGGAAGGATGCTATGTAATGATCAAGGGGTCAATCCATGAGGAAGACATAACAATTGTAAATATCTATGCACCCAACATAGGGGTAACTCGATAGATAAGGCAAACACTAACAGACATAAATTGAGAAAGTCACAGTAACACAATAGTGGTAGGAGACTTTAACACCCCACTTATATCAAAGGACAGATCATCAAAACAGAAAATTAATAAGGAAGTACAAGTCTTAAATGACACATTAGACCAGATGGATCTCATTGATATTTTCAGGACATTCCATCCAAATGCACAATACACTTTTTCTCAAGTGCACATGAAACATTCTCCAGGATAGACTACATTTTGGGTCACAAATCAACTTTCAGTAAATTTAAGAAGATTGAAATCATATCAAGCATCTTTCCTGATGATGACACTATGAGACTAGATATCAGTTACAACAAAAAGACTAAAAAACACAAACACATGGAGATTAAACAATACGTTTCTAAATAACCAACAGGTTACTGAAGAAATAAAAAGGGAAATCAAGAAAATTTCCAGAAACAAATGACAATGAAAACACAACAACTCAAAACCTATCAGATCAGATCAGATCAGATTAGTCGCTCAGTCGTGTCTGACTCTTTGCGACCCCATGAATCGCAGCACGACAGGCCTCCCTGTCCATCACCAACTCCTGGAGTTCAGTCAGACTCATGTCCATCGAGTCAGTGATGCCATCCAGCCATCTCATCCTCTGTCGTCCCCATCTCCTCTTGCCCCCAATCCCTCCCAGCATCAGAGTCTTTTCCAATGAATCAATTCTTTGCGTGAGGTGGCCAAAGTACTGGAGTTTCAGCTTTAGCATCATTCCTTCCAAAGAAATCCCAGGGCTGATCTCCTTCAGAATAGACTGGTTTGGGATGCAGCAAAAGCAGTTCTAAGAGGGAAGTTCAGTAATACAATCCTACCTCAAGAAATAAGAAAAACATTGAATAGACAACCTAACTTTAAACCTAAAACAGCTGGAAAAAGAAGAACAAAAACCCAAAGTTAGCAGAAGGAAAGAAATAAAGATGAGAGCAGAAATAAATGAAAAAGAAATGGAAAAAAAAAAAAAAAACAATAGCAAAGATTAATAAAACTAAAAGCTAGTTCTTTGAGAAGATAAGCAAAATTGACAAGTCTTTTTAGCCAGACTCATCAAGAAAAAATGAGAAAAGAATCAAATCAACAAAATTATAAATTAAAAAGGAGAGGTTACAACAGACAATGCAGAAATACAAAGGAGTATAAGAGGCTACTATGAGCAACTGTATGGCAATAAAATGGATAATCTGGAAGAAATGGACAGATTCTTAGAAAATTTCAATCTTCCAAGACTGAACCAGGAAGAAATAGAAATTATGAACAACTCAATTACAAGCATTGAAATCAAAACTGTGATAAAAGATCTCCTTAAAAACAAAATCCCAGGACCAGATGGCTTCACAGGTGAATTCTATCAAACATTTAGAGAAGAGAGAATGTCTATCCTTCTAAAACTCTTTCAAAAAGTTGCAGAGGAAGGAACACTTCCAAACTGATTCTATGAGGCCATCATTACCCTGATACCAAAACCAGAAAAAGACAACACAAAAAGAAAACTACAGGCCAATATCACTGATGAACATAGATGCAAAAATCTTCAACAAAATTCTAGCAAACAAAAATTCAACAGCACATTAAAAAGCTCATACACCATGATCAAGTTGGGTTTATTTCGGGGATGCAAATATTCAATATACAGAAAATCAATGTGATACACCATATTAACATATTGAAAAATAAAAATCATATGAAAATCATAATAGATGAAGAAAAAGCCTTTGACTTATAAAAAGAGCTTTTATGATAAAAACTCTTCAAAAAATGGGCATAGAAGGAATCTACCTCAACGAATCTATATGGACTTTACTCCTTGGAAGAAAAGATATGACCAATCTAGACAGCATATTAAAAAGCAGAGACATTACTTTGCCAACAAAGGTCCATCTAGTCAAGGCTATGGTTTTTCCTGTGGTCATGTATGGATGTGAGAGTTGGACTGTGAAGAAGGCTGAGCGCCGAAGAATTGATGCTTTTGAACTGTGGTGTTGGGGAAGACTCTTGAGAGTCCCTTGGACTGCAAGGAGATCCATCCAGTCCATTCTAAAGGAGATCAGTCCTGGGTGTTCATTGGAAGGACTGATGCTAAAGCTGAAACTCCAATACTTTGGCCACCTGATGCGAAGAAATAACTCACTGGAAAAGACCGTGATGCTGGGAAAGATTGAAGGTGGGAGGAGAAGGGGACGACAGAGGATGAGATGGTTGGATGGCATCACTGACTGGATGAACATGAGTTTGAATAAGCTCTGGGAGTTTGTGACTGACAGGGAAGCCTGGTGTACTGCAATCCATGGGGTTGCAAAGAGTCGGACTCGACTGAGCAACTGAACTGAACTGATATATGATAAGCTTGCAGCAATCATTATTCTCAATGGTTAAAAACTGAAAGCATTCTAAGATCAGGAGTAAGACAAATGTGTCCACTCTCTCCACTATTATTAACACAGTTTTGGAAGTCCTAGCTATGGGAATCAGAGAAGCAAAAGAAATAAAAGGAATTCAGATTGGAAAAGAAGAATTAAAGCTCTCACTGTTTGCAGATGACATGATACTATACATAGAAAACCCTAAGGATACTATCAGAAAATTACTATAGCTAATCAGTGAATTTAGCAAATTTGTGGGACACAAAATCAATACACAGAAATCATTTGCATTCCTATATATTAACAATGAAACAGTATGGTACTGGCAGAAAAATAGAAATATAGACCAATGGAAAAAGAGAGCCCAAAAATAAACCCACACACCTATGGGTATCTTATTTTTGACAAAGGAGGCATGAATATACAATGGGGCAAAGATAGCCCCTTCAATATGTGGTGCTGGGAAAACTGTACAACTACCTCATGTGAAGAGTTGACTCATTGGAAAAGACTCTGATGCTGGGAGGGATTGGGGGCAGGAGGACAAGGGGACAACAGAGGATGAGATGGCTGGATGGCATCACTGACTCAATGGACATGAGTCTGAGTGAACTCTGGGAGTTGGTGATGGACAGGGAGGCCTGGCGTGCTGCGATTCATGGGGTCACAAAGAGTCGGACACGACTGAGCGACTGATCTGATTTGACCCATGTAAAAGAATGCAATTAGAACACTTCCTAATGTCATACACAAAGATAAACTCAAAATGGGTTACAGACCTGAATGTAAGACCAGATACTATAAAACTCTTTGGGGAAAACATAGGCAGAACACTCATCAAAGCAAGACTATGACCCACCTCCTCAAGTAATGGAAATAAAAACAAAAATAAACAAGTGGGACCTAATTAAACTTAAAAGCTTTTGGACAGCAAAGGAAACTATAAGCAAGGTGAAAAGACAAGCTTCATGATGGGAGAAAATAGAAAATGAAGCAACTGACATAGAATTTCCAAAATATACAACCAGCTCATACCACTCCATACCAGAAAAACAGACTACCCAATCAAAAAGTGGAAAAAATACTTAAACAGACATTTCTCCAAAGAATACCTACAGTTGGCTACCAAACATGAAAAGATGCTCAACCTTGCTCATTATTAAAGAAATGCTAATCAAAACTGCAATGAGATCACCTCACATCTGTCAGAGTTGCCATCATTAAAAAGTCTACAAATAAATGATAGAGAGGGTGTGCGGAAAAAGGAATCCTCTTTCACTGTTGGTGGAAATGTAAACTGATACAGCCACTATGGAAGATAGTATGGAGATTCCTTGAATAACTAGGAACAAAACCACCATATGACCCAGCAATCCCACTACTAGGCAGATAACCTGAGAAAACCAAAATTGAAAATACACATGGTGGAAATGAAAACTGATACAGCCACTATGGCTGGTAGTATGGAGATTCCACTAGGAATAAAACCACCACATGACCCAGAAATCCCACTATGCATATAACCTGAGGAAGCCCAGATTGAAAAGGACATATGTACCATAATGTTCATTGCAGCACTGTTTACAATAGCTAGAACATGGAAGCAGCCCGGACGTCCATCGACAGATGAAGGGATAAAGAAACTGTGGTACATATACACAATGGAATATTCCTCAGCCATAAAAAGGAATGCATTTGAGTCAGCTCTAATGAAATCTAGAGCCTATTATACAGAGTGAAGTAATACAGAACGAGAAAGATAAAATATTGTATATTAATGCATATATATGGAATCTAGAAAGATGGTTGCAGGGCAACAATAAAGAAACAGATATAGGGAACAGACTTATGGACAAGGGTTGGGGGAGGACAGGGTGGGATGTATGGAGAGAGTAACATGGAAACATACATTACCATATGTAAATTAGATAAGCAATGGGAATTTTCTGTATGACTCAGGGAACTCAAACAGGGGCTCTGTATCAACCTAGAGGAGTGGGATGTGGGGGGAGATGGGAGGGAGGTTCAAGTGGCAGGGAACATATGTATACCTATGGCTGATTCATGTTGATGTTTGACAGAAAATTCTGTTAATTTCTGTAAAAAATTCTGTAAAGCAATCATGCTGCTGCTCCTGCTGCTGAGTCGCTTCAGTCATGTCCGACTCTGTGTGACCCCATAGACGACAGCCCACCAGGCTCCCCCGTCCCTGGGATTCTCCAGGCAAGAACACTGGAGTGGGTTGCCATTTCCTTCTCCAATGCATGAAAGTGAAAAGTGAAAGCGAAGCTGCTCAGTCGTGTCCGACTCACAGCAACCCCAGGGACTGCAACCTACGAGGCTCCTCTGTCCATGGGATTTTCCATGCAAGAGTAATCATACTTAAATTATAAAAAAAATACAAACATTCAGTTTTAAGATAAACATAAAAGAAGTAATGTACATGAGGGCCACACTTAACACTGAAAGTTAAGGATTATCATAAGAAAAATGTTACAGTGTGAGATAAATGCTATAAAGTTCTATAGTAATCAGTTTGCAATACATATAAATCATCATTGTACTGCATATTTAAACATATGGTGCTGTATGTCAATGATCTCATAAAATGAAGAAGTATTTATTTAAAAGAAAGAATAAAAATGCAAAAACATGACTGAAAGAGAACTAATAGCTGTTTTCCTTTAGAAGTCTTTATTAAATCATAAATGTACAACAACTTCTTAATACAACAAACATTTCAGTTTTTTAAATGTCTTATTATACCATGATCCTAGAAAACAGGTTTTCAAAACTTAGTGAGAAAAATCTTGAAAACAGGTTAACATGTCACTGGACACATTCATTCTTTCCTCCATAGTATAGTAAACCAATCCATTCACAAATGACTCTGCATCTGTTCTGGTGTCTTCTGCTACATCACTGCCACAGTCATGGCATGACTGAGATGAGTTTCCTTAAAGTCATTAATTATTTGGATAACCTAAAGTTGCCCTGTTATCTCTGGGCTCTTATCCTCTCTTTATATAGTCAAGTCCATGTAAAACAGGAAGCTAAAGATCCTCTTGTCAATCCATATCCAAGTTGTCCACCACCATAAGCTCCTTTTCCTCCTTCATAACCAGGGCTAACTCCCAAATTGCCACTTCCTGGTCATTCTCCACACCTATTATAACCATGACCAAGTCCACTGACCGCTTCTCAATCCATCAGATCGTCCTCCAAAGCTACTTCCTCGTCTTGACCCTGGTCCAACATTTCCATCATCACCAGGAGAATCTCCAAAACCAGCGTTGTCTCCCCTTCTACTTCTAGAATGCTGGACTTGTTGCATTTTAGGTCGAGAAAAGGCCTTTCTTACTTCTGCCTGATGGCCATTGATGATATGGTTTTTCTGCAACACAATCTTATCCACGGGATCATGGTCATCAAAAGTCACAAATCCAAAGCCTCTTTTTCTTCCAGACTCTCTATCAGTAATTATCTCAATGGCATCGATTTTTCCATATTTCTCAAAGTAATATCTAAGATGATGTTCCTCGGTATCTTCAATTCCACCAACAAACAGCTTCTTCACAGTTAGGAAAACCCCTCGCTGTCCAGATTCCTCTCTTGGGACAGCACGTTTGGGGGCAATTGTTTTCCCATCAATAGAGTGAGGTCTGGCAGCCATGGCAGCATCCACTTCAGCCATGGATGAAAAGGTGACAAAACCAAACCCTCTTGATCTTTTGCTTGCATGGTCCCTTATGATCTCACAGCTTATAAGCTTTCCCCACTGCTTGTAGTAGTTCCTCAGACTTTCTTCTGTGGTTTCAGAGCTCAAGCCACCAATAAAGAGTTTACGGAATTGTTCTTGTTCCTTCTTTTTCCTCCAAGATCTAACAGTTTGGAAACCTTGCTCAATCTCGGACTCCATCACTTCAGCCATTTTCCTGGTGAGGGAAGGTGAGGGAGATGAGGGAGATGAGGGAGATCTCTGGGAAAGCTCAGCAACCTGACTGTTCACAATGCTGAGGTAACAAGAAACTAGAACCTAACTCACCCCGGATCTGAGGGGGAGAACATCCACTGCTCCTGGAACAACCACCTTCTAAGAACACCTTCTCAATGACCTGGTGCCACCCTTTGAAATTCTTGAGCACCTTTCAATTTTCCTGCAAAACCTCATTTACATGAGTGACTCTTCCTGATTCAGGAATCCAAATTAATATTACATTTTCTGTTATTTTTTCCTATTTTAGATTGTACATATATTAGTATCTTTTATTTCATAGTTTTTCTCACTAAATTGGATATCTAATGAAGACAATATTGATCTAGTCTTTAATGTTTAACACTGACATATAGCAACATAAATATGTTTAGTTCTTAGGAAATGCTCAGAATTTTGAGAGAAAACTATTCACACCAAAAAAGAAATTTTTTTTCTACATTTTTCAAATAAAATCACAATAGTTAAGCCCTGATAATCTCTTGTGGTGGACTGCAATCATTTCTTTTCAAATCATTTTTCTCTGTGTAATCCATTTTAAGACTCTAGCCACAATAATCCATTTAAGATGTAAAGTTAATCAGTGCACCCTTTTTTTTTTTAAATTTCTGTCCACATTGGTATTTTTAAGGGGAGAAAAAAAATCAAATTCCATTCCTGCTATTCTGCCATAATTATTAACAGTACTTCTTAAAGATGTTTGAGTCTGGAGGGAAAGTTACTTGATCCTCTCATTTACAGAGCACCTAATATATGCCAAGGTGTGGACTAAAACCCAGGATTCATAATTCTACTTAACAAAGTTACTGCCCTAATTTATCTTAATCCTGATGAGATAAAAGTGTTAATAGACTTAAGAATGCCTACTCTAGTGTTAGGTATGAATAAGGATTCTGACAAACAGTAAGGCCAATGCAGAGATAGGAGAAAGAGCAAGAGCAGTAAGAAAGGCAAAAGGGAGGGAGAATTAACTACAATTTCAGATGATGAGATTATGGGAAGTCTGACTCCTGAGAGCTGAGCAAAGAAAGAAAAGGATGGGGGTAGAGTTCCCTGGGGGTCCAGTGTTTAAGACTCATCACTTTTACTGCTGTGGCCTGGATTCAATCCCTGGTTGGGGAACTAAGATACCAAAAAATAAAGGGAAGAAAGGAAAAATGGGGGAAAAAAAAAACACATAGTAACTAAGGAATTTTAAGATAGAACAACTTCTGCAACACAGGGATAAACACTACTTTGCTTTCCAGGGACATTGATTTTAAAAACTAAAATGTTGGGGCTTGCCTGGTGGTCCAGGGGTTATGAATACTCCTGCCAATGCAGGCGACACAGGTTCGATCCATAGCCTGGGAAGATTGCTCATGCCATGGAGCAACTGAGCCCACACTCTAGAAAATCTGGACTGTTATTCCCAAGAAAGTTTCATATACAAAGGTATGTAAAACCATGAATCATAAATAAATAAAAATTAAAATAACTAAAATCTGGACTATTATCCTAAGAAAGTTTCATATACAAAGGTATATAAAACTATTTCTTAATACTGCTGCTCCTGCTAAGTCGCTTCAATCGTGTCTGATTCTGTGCGATCCCATAGACAGCAGCCCACCAGGCTCCCCCGTCCCTGGTATTCTCCAGGCAAGAATACTGGAGTGGGTTGCCATTTCCTTCTCCAATGCATGAAAGTGAAGTTGCTCAGTCGTGTCTGACTCTTAGCGACCCCATGGACTGCAGCCCACCAGGCTCCTCCGTCCATGGGATTTTCCAGGCAAGAATACTGGAGTGGGGTGCCATTGTTTTCTCCACCTTCTTAATACTGCTGCTGCTGCTAAGTCGCTTCAGTCCTGTCGGACTCTGTGCGACCCCATAGACGGCAGCCCACCAGGCCCCACCGTCCCTGGGATTCTCTAGGTAAGAACACTGGAGTGGGTTGCCATTTCCTCCTCCAATGCATGAAAGTGAAAAGTGAAAGTGAAGTCGCTCAGTCGTGTCCGACTCTTAGCGACCCCATGGACTGCAGCCTACCAGGCTCCTCCATCCATGGGATTTTCCAGGCAAGAGTACTGGAGTGGGGTGCCATTGTTTTCTCCACCTTCTTAATACTAACACCAAGGAAATAACTTAGGTAACTTCTTGTTTTAAGAGTAAAATCTGCTAACTTAAGAAGAGATTTTACCAAAGAAAAAAGGATACAAAAGGACATTCTTGCCATCAATAAAAATGCCACACTTACCAGAACAGTCTGACTTATGAATGCTGGTTCTCCCAGTTCCAAGAGCTGTCCTGTGACCCACACCTGAGATGAAGGCAACCAGTACCTTGCTGCAGATAGTAGCGACTTCTGCCTTTGATTACCCTTTTATAGACTAACAGTGGATAATCCAATCGGTGGATAACCCAGAGAGACAGCCTATTTTAGATTAATGAGATTGAAGAGATTTTAAAAGAAAAAAATCTGGGGCTACTTATATTTGCATAATGTCCTAGATGAAAAAATGTGATATGTTTGTATGTGGGGAGTGTTACTTAGAGTTTATGCCAACATTTTAGTCAATATTTTATGTTTCCTTTTTCTCCCACTATGGAATACATTCTGCAAAAATAAGAATGGAGGTTTCCTGATATAAAACTTCAGATAAGTTATGCTTTCATAGGAAAAAATAGACACTGTTTAAAGTTTTTCAATAAAAAATATAAAAAACTTATTGACAAGACTATAATATCTATATCAAACAGCCACTACAACAAAATTAGTGTTTTGTGCATTTACATTTCACCTAATTACTCATATTTGAAATGACAACAACTGTATTGCTTTTTCCTTACCCTTTGACATAAATAGTCTCTTTACTCTTTTTACTCCACTTTTATTATTCCAAGATTCCCTAATCAATTTGTTAATCCAAATCATATACAAATCTGGGTGTAATTACATTGATGATTGAATTATGAATCTTTCACTTAATAGTCTAATATACTTAAAGTCTAATACTTTCACCACCTTTCCCAAAGTCTAAAACCTTAGAACACTTTTCAATTCCATTACACTTTCCTGAGTGTTTTATCATTTCTGCATTTTAATTCTGTCTATATTTTAATTTCCATGGGATGTTATCTGTCACTGCCGTTTAGTCAATAAGTCATGTCTGACTCTTTACCAGAGATATAACTAGTTCTTTATAAAACAAAATTAAATTATATATATTTCCTAATCATTGCTTCCTTTCCTCCTCATTCCATTCTGCATTCCTAATTTTCAATCTGGGATTATTTCCTTGGAGCTTAATATTTCACTCTAGTATTTTGTCTAATTCAAAGCTGTTAACAATAAAATATTTCACTTTAAGTTTTTAAAGACATCTTTACTTGGGGGAACATTGAAGCTTGATACAGAATTCTGGTTTGATATAATTATCACTCTTTAAAAATAGTGTTCTGTTAGTATTTATCTTATTTTGTTTCAATATCAGTGTCAAAAATTAAGCTTTTTCTTGCATGTTTGGCTTCTGTATTCTCTACAGATTCATTAGGTTAACTTTAGTTTTTAGACCATAGGATAGCTTTTCATTGTTTCTTCTGCATATACTTGTGTTAGCTAATGTTGAGTTACTGCAAATGTAGGTGGATGCCTTTCACTAATATGAAGTGTGCTTGTGTATTTTCACTTGTAATATTGTGACTGAAAGTGGGGTCCAGCTATTTACCACTCAAAATCCACTAAAGAGGCAAGGTTGGTAGAAAGGAAAATTTGCTTCATTTTGGATGCCAGAAATGGGGGTAGGGGAGGGAGGACTCTTATCCAAAGGTCAACTTCCACCCTCACAACCAGGGACTATTAGTTTTTATTGACAGAGGGAGGGGGCTACATGCAGAAACAGCACAGTCAGCTCTGACAGTCATCTTGAAATTGGTCATGCAGTAGTGTGACCAGTCTCATCTTGATTGTTTTAAGTAGTTCAGTTCAGTTCAGTCTCTCAGTCATGTCTGACTCTCTGCAGCCCCACGAACCGCAGCATGCTAGGCCTCCCTGTCCATCACCAACTCCCAGAGTCCACCCAAACCCATGTCCATTGTGTCGGTGATGCCATCCAACCATCTCATCCTCCGTCGTCCCCTTCTCCTCCTACCCTTAATCTTTCCCAGCATCAGGATCTTTTCCAATGAGTCAACTCTTTGCATGAAGTGGCCAAAGTATTGGAGTTTCAGCATCAGTCCTTCCAATGAACACCCAGGACTGATCTTTAGAATGGACTGGATGGATCTCCTTGCAGTCCAAGGGACTCTCAAGAGTCTTCTCCAACACCACAGTTCAAAAGCATCAATTCTTCGGTGCTCAGCTTTCTCCACAGTCCAACTCTCACATCCATACATGACCACTGGAAAAACCATAACCTTGACTAGATGGACCTTTGTTGGCAAAGTAATGTCTCTGCTTTTGAATATGCTGTCTAGGTTGGTCATAACTTTCCTTCCAAGGAGTAAGTATCTTTTAATTTCATGGCTGCAATCACCATCTGCAGTGATTTTGGAGCCCCCCAAAACAAAGTCAACCAGTTTCCACTGTTTCCCCATCTATTTGCCATGAAGTGATGGTTTTAAGTAGAGTTAGTCTTAATCTTCAGGGTTGGTTTGTTCCCATTTCCTTGAGGCAAATTCCCAGAATTATGTCAGATTATGTCTTGGCTATAGTCTGGCCATCAAGTAGTTAACTTCTTTCACGTGTTGAAAGTTTCAGTATCTAGCTCAGAGGGTGTGTTCAGAATTTATTTATAGCTCTTGAGGAGGAATTAAAAGACTTTAACTTTGCTTAATGACTAAACTAAATTACTTATTCTTGTTGGACTCTTTTCCTTTATTCCTGCATTTTCTCGTTTTTCTCTGTGTAAACTTATTTTTGACTAAAATTTTTCCACAGGCAAAAGGCAAGCTGAGGACATGAGCGGGGAGGGGAGAGGGGATGGTGAAAGACCATAAAGTCTTGCTCTGTTTCAATATCAATTCCTCCATACCTTCTCTCTGCTCCCCTTTTAATCATATCTCTCTTCCATTTTAAGTCTGGGTTGTTTATTATTTTTCACTCTCAGTTTTTGTTGAAATATTTGTTCTGCCTTACTCTTTAGTAATCCAGGTAAAAACTGTAGAATCAATATTTTCTTAATTACCAAAATTTTTAGTTTCATTTCCAAGACAGACAGAATAAAAATCTTTGATTTTTAAAAAGGAACAGTTTTACAATAAAGCCATATGGTGAAAGAAAAATTTCACCACTTCTCTACTGATTTGAATAAGCTCTATGATAATCCTAGTTTGACCTCATAGGGTCTGACACGCTCCTGCCCTACATGAGGAGGAGCTAGTAATGTAAGTCTGAGGTCTACTCAGAGAAAAGGGTTTTTTCCTCCTTCCCCACTTTCCTTTGATTATAAAATTGTGGCCCACTTAATCCTTGGGGCAGAACTCCCTTGCCTGCTTCCTTGCATTGCTTATAAGCATCCTATATTAATAAATCTATTTATTGCCTATCACTTTGCCTCTTGCTGAGTTCCTCTTCCTTAGTTCCTTCTACACTAAGACATGAAGAATCTGAGCCTCAGTAAGTACAGACCCCGGGTGAGTGATTCTAATTAAAAGACCATGGGTTCGAGTTCCAATACGAGGTATACGGTTTCAGGTGTGTTCTTGAGGGTGTTTCTGGAAAAGACTAGCACTTGATTCTATAGACTAAGTAAATAAATCCACTTTCATGAATGTGAGTGGGTGCTTTGCTATTTGGTCAGGGCCCAACTGGGAAAAAGTGAAGGAAGGATTAATCCATTCTCCCTCGCTGGTACATCCATATTTTCCTGCCTCTGGACTTCAGAACTCCTGGTTCTCAAGCATTTGGAATTGGAATCAAGTATACTGCTGACTTTTATGGCTTTCCAGTTCGGAGATGGTCGTTTCTGGGACTTTCCCATCTATCAAGCCACTGAGTCAATTCTTACAATAGATTTATATATATATATATGAATAGTTCTGGTGAGCTGACCAGATTTATGCTTTAAATGGATCATTGTGACTAGAATCTCATACCTGAATTAATGGAGAAAGGATTAGGAATCTTAAACCATCATTGCTAATCTATTAGAGGAGGTTATTCAAAAGATGACATCTTGCTTAAGTATGGTTAGTGGATGGATTTTCAAAATACCAAGAAGTAAAGATTTAAAAATTTACCAATTTGAAAAATGGCCTGGGTTTAGATAATAATCTTCAGATTTGTCTCCTTGTCTCACACCAGCTTTGTAATGTCCCTAAACCCTTTTCTCAATGTATAATACCTGTACCAGCATTATCAACATCAACTAGGAACCTCTTAGAAATGAAAATTCTCCACTCCCACCTAAGACCTATGTGGGTTGAAGTCCAGAAATCTGAGTTTTAGAAACCCTGTAGCTGATTGTGATGGCACATTTATCCAGGACAGAAAATGATAGAATATTACAATAGGCTGACACATTCACCATGGATTTCAGTGTTTGTCCCTCATTTTACTCAAACTACATATTTTAATTTTAAAAAGAAAGCTCAAGAAATATGCCTCGGCTTCACAGAGGAAACAGTGAGACTGAAATAGGTCAAGCAGAAAACTGGCTTCAGCTCTAGCTACCCTGTAAGGCTTGTATCTGCATTGTATCTGGAACTGCATGTTCCAGAGGTGAGTGACAAGAATAATTTCCCAGGCTGACAGTGAGTTCAGGAACAGCCAACAGGAGACCACCTTGGACATCAAGAGACTGCAAGGACTACAGGTTGCAGCAGTGAAGGAGAACTTGTATGTCTTTGTATTTTACAAATACCTTAACAACAGTTGCACCAAGTAGTTCTGATAAATCCTTTGGCCAGTATAAGGGTGGATGGGGGTCTGCATACTAGTCCTAAAAAAGCCCAAGAATGTCCATATCTATCATAGATGAGCCCAGAAACAGACATGGTTCTCTTGCAACCTCTCTTTAGGAATAAGGAAAATTATAGAGATGACAAGAAACAGAAGCAGATTGTGAAGAAAGCAGAGGAGAGACTGCCACTAGCCTTGAGGACAGATGGGATTGCCAGGGAAGAAGAGAGGAAGAAGATCCAAGAAAGACCCTAGAAAACACAGTAAGAAAGGAAACATTAATGCTGAAGAAAAGGAAAGTGGTGCAGACCTTGAGAAATTCATCTTATGATGTATCTGACCTTTCATCAGCATCTCCTTGCAATGTCCATCGTCATATTCATGTTTCATAGTAAAGGGCTGTTGCTGAACCACGAAAGACTCCAGGATTCTTGGCCTCCAGAGGAGAATTCAATTGGGGCCAGAGATGAGACTTGATCACTCAGAGCTTTTGTGTAATAAAGTTTTATTAAAGTATAAAAGAGATAGAGAAAGCTTCTGACACAGACATCAGAAGGGGGATGGAGAGTAACCCCATCACTAGTGTTAGCAAGGGAGTTATATACTTTTTAATTAGTTATTACAATGAATCAAAAGAATGTCAGATCAGATCAGATCAGTCACTCAGTTGTGTCCGACTCTTTGCGACCCCATGAATCGAAGCACGCCAGGCCTCTCTGTCCATCACCACTCCCGGAGTTCACTGAGACTCACATCCATCGAGTCAGTGATGCCATCCAACCATCGCATCCTCTGTCGTCCACTGCTCCTCCTGCCCCTAATCCCTCCCAGCATCAGGGTCTTTTCCAATGAGTCAACTCTTTGCATGAAGTGGCCAAAGTATTGGAGTTTCAGCATCAGTCCTTCCAATGAACACCCAGGACTGATCTTTAGAATGGACTGGATGGATCTCCTTGTAGTCCAAGGGACTCTCAAGAGTCTTCTCCAACACCACAGTTCAAAAGCATCAATTCTTCGGCGCTCAGCCTTCTTAACAGTCCAACTCTCACATCCATACATGACCACAGGAAAAACCATAGCCTTGACTAGATGGACCTTTGTTGGCAAAGTAATGTCTCTGCTTTTGAATATGCTATCTAGGTTGGTCATAACTTTCCTTCCAAGGAGTAAGCATCTTTTAATTTCATGGCTGCAGTCACCATCTGCAGTGATTTTGGAGCCCCCCAAAATAAAGTCTGACACTGTTTCCACTGTTTGCCTATCTATTTCCCATGAAGTGATGGGACCGGATGCCATGATCTTAATTTTCTGAATGTTGAGCTCTAAGCCAACTTTTTCCCCTCTCCTCTTTCACTTTCATCAATAGGCTTTTTAGTTCCTCTTCACTTTCTGCCATAAGGGTGGTGTCATCTGCACATCTGAGGTTATTGATATTTCTCCCGGCAATCTTGACTCCAGCTTGTGTTTCTTCCAGTCCAGCGTTTCTCGTGATGTACTCTGTACATAAGTTAAATAAACAGGGTGACAATATACAGCCTTGACATACTCCTTTTCCTATTTGGAACCAGTCTGTTGCTCCATGTCCAGTTCTAACTGTTGCTTCTTGACCTGCATACAGATTTCTCAAGAGGCAGATAAGGTGGTCTGGTATTCCCATCTCTTGAAGAATTTTCCACAGTTTATTGTGATCCACACAGTCAAAGGTTTTTGGCATAGTCAATAAAGCAGAAATAGATGTTTTTCTGGAACTCTCTTGCTTTTTCCATGATCCAGTGGATGCTGGCAATTTGATCTCTGGTTCCTCTGTCTTTTCTAAAGCCAGCTTGAACATCAGCAAGTTGACGGTTCACATATTGCTGAAGTCTGGCTTGGAGAATTTTGAGCATTACTTTACTAGCGTGTGAGATGAGTGCAATTGTGTGGTAGTTTGAGCGTCCTTTGGCATTGCCTTTCTTTGGGATTGGAATGAAAACTGACCTTTTCCAGTCCTGTGGCCACTGCTGAGTTTTCCAGATTTGCTGGCATAATGAGTGCAGCACTTTCACAGCATCATCTTTCAGATTTTGGAATAACTCAACTGGAATTCCATCACCTCCACTAGCTTTGTAGTGATGCTTTCTAAGGTCCACTTGACTTCACATTCCAGGATGTCTGGCTCTAGGTCAGTGATCACAGCATCGTGATTATCTGGGTCATGAAGATCTTTTTTGTACAGTTCTTCTGTGTATTCTTGCCACCTCTTCTTGATATTTTCTGCTTCTTTCAGGTCCATACCATTTCTGTCCTTTATCGAGCCCATCTTTGCATGAAATATTCCCTTGGTATCTCTAATTTTCTTGAAGAGATCTCTAGTCTTCCCCATTCTGTTGTTTTCCTCTATTTCTTTGCATTGATCACTGAGGAAGGCTTTCTTATCTCTTCTTGCTATTCTTTGGAACTCTGCATTCAGATGCTTATATCTTTCCTTTTCTCCTTTGCTTTTCACTTCTCTTCTTTTCACAGCTATTTGTAAGGCCTCCCCAGACAGCCATTTTGCTTTTTTGCATTTCTTTTCCATGGGGGTGGTATTGATCCCTGTCTCCTGTACAATGTCACAAACCTCAGTCCATAGTTCATCAGGCACTCTATCTATCAGATCTAGGCCCTTAAATCTATTTCTCACTTCCACTGTATAATCATAAGGGATTTGATTTAGGTCATACCTGAATGGTCTAGTGGTTTCTCCTACTTTCTTCAATTTAAGTCTAAATTTGGCAATAAGGAGTTCATGGTCTGAGCCACAGTCAGCTCCTGTTCTTGTTTTTGCTGACTGTATAGAGCTTCTCCATCTTTGACTGCAAAGAATATAATCAATCTGATTTGGGTGTTGACCATCTGGTGATGTCCATGTATAGAGTCTTCTCTTGTATGTTGGAAGAGGGTGTTTGTTATGACCAGTGCAGTTTCTTGAATGTCTGGAGGTTGTAAAGATCTTACTAGACCCACGCCCATAATTTACATTTTAAGATAACAGGATTAGTCAGAATGTTTTCAGGAAGGAGAAACTGTCCTCAGGCAGGATACTTTGCTGTTATATAATCCTTAGCACAGAGTTAAACTGAGTTGTTTGTTGTGTAAGCATCAGTTCCATGCTTAAAGATAAAAATGTTTTATGTGACTAAGACTAAGGAATGTAGAGGAAAAAAAAATTGTCCTTTCCTCCTCCTTGAGAATTCCAGACCCCCCTCTCTCTCTGGGGACCCCCAGACCTCTTATCAACCTGCCTAGGCATTGATTCTCTCATAGAAAACTCAATTTACATTTTCCTTGATTGTCTTCATTTTTATATTAAATCAATAGGATAATTGAGGCTGAGGTTTTACTTACTTATTTGAATTTACATTTCTTTCCTCTAGTACTTACACTCAAAGAAGAGATATCTATTCAAGTGAGATTTTTTTTTTCTGTTAATGCTGTATTAAATCTGATTTCATACATTATTATTTTCTTAATAATAATTGGTTTTGCTTGTAAGTTTCAGATAAAATCCATCAACTTTTCCTTTATTTGTCATATCTTTATTCATATATAGGTAATTTTTATATTACCAGGAGCTGACTGTGGCTCAGATCATGAACTCCTTATTGCCAACTTCAGACTTAAATTGAAGAAAGTGGGGAAAATTTTCTTCTGTCATTTGTCATTTAATATGTGATTTTCTTGTATTTTTTCCATCCCAAACACTAAATATTTGATATTTAAAATAACTCTATTTTTGTGTTTCTTTAAAAAAAATAATATTTTTTTCTTTTTAAATCTTTTCCTTCTCCTTTTCTTGGAATTTTTCTATCTTTGTGAATTTCAACCTTAAGAGAAGTACATTTAAAACTAATATTTATTTGTTAACAAATTGTAGTAGACTCAATTATTTTATGTAAACAGTGATTTGGCTGTTTTCTAGTGCTTCTTAAATATTTTCAATATTGTAATTTTCCAGATAAACTGAAATTTTATTTTAGGTGAACTGTTTTTCTCAATATCATGAGCTATTTTAAAAACAGACGTTCTATTGTTCATTATAAAAAGATCATTACATTGTGCTCAAATAATTTTATGTGTATTTTTTCCTATTTTTGGAATTTGAGTTTTCTACTGGGTAAACAAATTGTCATATTTCCTTCTCCATTAACATTTGAAATATAACTAAACTGTATACAGTTCATATAGAGGATACACTTGATATATATCAAATAGCTCCTCCACACTAATGATATTCTTTAGAGATCTCTCCTTTTGTGTTTGAGGTCTCATAAAGTAGCAGAAGTGAATTTACTGCTTTTACTTTAACATTTTCTTTATGTCTTATCTTTTTTCATATGAAAGGAATCTGTATTTTTGATATTTGCTGTTGCGGTGAAACACTTGAACTCAGCTTTAATGTCACCTGCTTATCTTTTCCTTTAATTTCAACCTCTCAGATGATACATTCATCATCATCCACAAATGGGTAGAAAACCTGAAGAAATCATAAACTTCAACAATCTTAGATTTCTAACTTAAGTTTAAACTTGACACACAAAAAACCCTCAACATCGACTGCTTTGCAAATCATCTTTCTGTAAGTTTAGGAAACTTCAGGCTACATGTAAAGTGCAATTTTAATACTGTTGCCAGAAAATAAGATGGAGAACTCTCCAGCCAATTCTCTTGAGGCTGGAAGAAATAGGACCCAAATTTGATATTGAGAAATCAATTCTGTTCAATTCCACAGATAAACCCAAATGTAATCATAGTATACAACATTTTTACCTGGTAAACTTCAACAAGGCACTATATATATATATATATATATATATATATATATATGTATATACACACACACATAAAAGGATGATATAATAAACTGTGCCACAGTATCCAAAGGCTGGAAGACAGTAAAATTTGTGACTTCTACAAAACATCTCACCTAGAGATAGGACCAGATCAGAGTTTAAAAACTCTTCCAGAAGATAAGGAGGATGCAACACTTCCTAAGTTATTTTGGGAAGCTGGCATTACTATCAGAACAAAAGATGGCAAGAATATTAGAAGAAAATAATACCACAGGCAAATGTCTTTTCATAACTTAGATGCAAAGTTTCTTCAAATGTTATAGGTAGTTGATCCAAACACACACATAGACTTGTGTGTGTGCATGTGTGTATACATTACAATGTTCTTGGGATTATTCTAGGAATACAAGGTTGCGCTAACATTGACAAATCAGTGTAACTTACCATATTCACAAAATAAAGCAGGAAAAACATCAGATCATTTGAATATATGCAGATAATTTGCAACAAATATCTAAAATCCTTTACTAATAAAACCTCAGCAAAGTAGGAGTAGAGGGCCTTTCCTCAACTTGATAAAGCACATTTACCAATAGCTTCCTGCTTACATCCTACCTAATGGTAGTACCTCTATATACTAAGAAAATGCAAACAGGTCAGAGGGAGAAATAGACATTTAGTAACAGCAGGAGACATCAGTACTCTAAATCAACAGTAAATAGATAACTGATAAGGAAACTAAGTGAAAGAAGCCATTTCCAAACACCACATATTATTTAATCCCATTTACATGAAATGCCCCAAATAGCAAACCCTTAGAGATAGTAGATTAGTGGCTGAGGTTGGGAGGAGAGGAAAATGGGAAGAGACTGACAATAGATGTGGATTTCATGTCGGGATGATACAAATGTTCTAAGTTTAGATAGTAGTAGAGGTTACCCAGCTCTGTGAATGTGTAAAAAAAACATTGTACTTTACATTGTAAAAGATTGAATTTTTATATTATGGGAATTATATCTCAATAAAGTGTTTACTTCAAAAATTCAATATAGAAGCACACACATAAATTCTTGAATTAGATGAAACAAAAAACAGAAGAGGAAAAATGAAAGATTTAACTACATAATTATGAGTATTTTTAATTCTCCACAGCAACACAGAAATAAATATCAAAACAGATACTGGAGATAAATAATAAAAATCAATGATAAATGGGTTCAGATTAATGACAGTGAGTTCAGATAACTATTTCATAAAGAATATAATGAATAAATAAGCAAAAGATCAGCACCCCGGTAGAAATATCATTACAATTAAAGAGTATGAACAATCATACTCTTTGAAAAATATGTACAATGTGTAAAACCACAAACATTGTTGAGACTCTAATTAGACAAGAGGTGCACATTAAAATGATGGCTATGTATTTCCTGCCTCTAAAGTGAGGCAAAAAGAACTGGCTAATATCACTGATGAACATAGATGCAAAAATCCTTAACAAAATCCTAGCAAACAGAATCCAACAACATATTAAAAAGATCATACATCATGACCAAGTGGGTTTTATCCCAGGGATGCAAGGATCCTTCAATATTTGCAAATCAAATCAGTTTGATACATCACATTAACAAATTGAAAGATTAAAAACTATATGATTATCTCAATAGAGGCAAAGAAAGCTTTTGACAAAATTCAACATCCATTTATGATAAAAAAAAAAAAAACCCCAGAAAACAGGCATAGAAGGAAAATACCTCAACATAATAAAAGCTATATATGATGAACCCACAGCAAACATCCTCAATGGTGAAAAATTTAAAGCATTTCCCCTAAAGTCAGTAACAAGACAAGAGTGCCCATTCTCACCACTACTATTCAACATAGTTTTGGAAGTTTTAGCTGCAGCAATCAGAGAAGCAGAAGAAATAGAAGAAATCCAGATTGGAAAAGAAGAGGTAAAACTCTCACTGTTTGTGGATGATATGATCCTCTACATAGAAAACCCTAAAGACTCCACCAGAAAATTACTAGAGCTAATCAATGAATATAGTAAAGTTGCAGAATATAAAATTAACACACAGAAATCTCTTGCATTCCTATACACTAACAATGAGAAAACAGAAAGAGAAATTAAGGAAACAATTCCATTCACCATTGCAATGTAAAGAATAAAATACTTAGGAATAAATCTACCTAAAGAAACAGAAGACCTATATATAGAAAACTATAAAACATTGATGAAGGAAATCAAAGATGACACAAGTAGATGGAGAAATATACCATGTTCATGGATCTGGAATAATCAATATAGTGAAAATGAGTATACTACCCAAAGCAATCTATAGATTCAATGCAATCCCTATTAACCCACCAATGGTATTTTTCAGAGAGCTAGAACAAATAATTTCACAGTTTGTATGGAAATACAAAAAACCTCGAATAGCCAAAGCAATCTTAAGAAAGAAGAATGGAATTAGGAATCAACCTGCCTGACTTCAGAGTACACTATAAAGCTACAGTCATCAAGACAGTATGCTGCTGCTGCTGCTGCTAAGTCACTTCAGTCGTGTCCGACTCTGTGCGACCCCATAGACGGCAGCCCACCAGGCTCCCCTGTCCCTGGGATTCTCCAGGCAAGAACACTGGAGTGGGTTGCCATTTCCTTCTCCAAGGCATGAAAGTGAAAAGTGAAAGGGAAGTCGCTCAAGACGGTATGGTACTGCACAAAGACAGAAATATAGATCAATGGAACAAAATAGAAAGCCCAGAGATAAATTCACACACCTATGGACACCTTATCTTTGACAAGGGAGGCAAGAATATACAATGGAGAAAAGACAATCTCTTTAACAAGTGGCGCTGGGAAAACTGGTCAACCATTTGTAAAAGAATGAAACTAGGACACTTTCTAACACTATACACAAAAATAAACTCAAAATGGATTAAAGATATAAACATAAGACCAGAAACTATAAAACTCCTAGAGGAAAACATAGGCAAAACACTCGCTGACATAAATCACAGCAGGATCCTCTATGACCCACCTCCCAGAGTAATGGAAATAAAAGCAAAAATAAACAAATGGGACTTAATTAAACTAAAAACTTCTGCACAACAAAGGAAACTATATGTAAGGTGAAAAGACAGCCTTCAGAATAGGAGAAAATAATAGCAAACTAAGCAACTGAAAAAGAATTAACCTCTAAAATATACAAGCAGCTCCTGCAGCTCATTTCCAGAAAAACAAGTGACCCAATCAAAAAATGGGCCAAAGAACTAAACAGACATTTCTCCAAAGAAGACATACAGATGGCTAACAAACACATGAAAAGATGCTCAACATCATTCATTATCAGAGAAATGCAAATCAGAACCACAGTGAGGTACCATCTCACACCAGTCAGAATGGCTGCTATCAAAAAGTCTACAAACAGTAAATGCTAGAGAGGGTGCAGATAAAACAGAACCCTCTTACACTGTTGGTGGGAATGCAAACTAGTACAGCCACTAGAGATAACAGTGTGGAGATTCCTTAAAAAACTGAAAATAGAACTGCCATACGACCCAGCAATCCCACTGCTGGGCATACACATCGTGGAAACCAGAATTGAGACACGTGTACCCCAGTGTTCATTGTAGCACTGTTTACAATAGCCAGGACATGGAAGCAACCTAGATGTCCATTGGCCGACAAGTGGATAAGAATGCTGTGGTACATACACACAATGGAATATTACTCAGCTATTAAAAAGAATGCATTTGAATCAGTTCTAATGAGGTAGATGAAACTGGAGCCTATTGTACAGAGTGAAGTAAGTCAGAAAGATATATTAAAGCATATATATGGAATTTAGAAAGATGGTAACAATGACCCTATATGCAAGACAAAAAAGAGACACAGATGTAAAGAACAGACTTTTGGACTCTGTGGGAGAAGGCGAGGGTGGGATGATTTGCGAGAATAGCATTGAAACATATATAGTACATATGTGAAACAGATCACCAGTCCAGGTTCAATGCATGGGACAGGGTGATCCAGGCTGGTGCACTGGGATGACCCTGAGGGATGGGATGGGGAGGGAGGTGAGAGGAGCTTCTGGATGGGGAACACATGTACACCCATGGCTGATTCATATCAATGTATAGCAAAGACCACTACAATATTGTAAAGTAATTATCCTCCAATTAAAATAAATTTATTAAAAAAAAAAAAAGCATATCCAGTTTGGCATGAAAAAGATAACCCTGCCCTCTGCTAGCTGCATTGTGAAGTGCTAGTTTCCTTGCCACTACTGTGTTAACATACACCAAAAGCTCTATCTGAAAGTGCATGTGTCTTGATCTAGCAATTTACAATGATCAAAATCAGAAAAATGTTCCAAGTTTGTTAAGAAGACTTAATATTCACTTATTAATTATTACATTAAATTAATGACAAAAGCTAAATAAATATTCCATGTATATATGAAATGACAATTTTAGATTTAAATCACAATGTGAATGTACATTTTCTTATATTAAATTATGTCCTTGACAAATTTATACATATGAGAAGTAGTTCACAGATTGAAGTTGATAGTATATACCCACAGTGCAACTCACAGAGTTTAGAATAACATTCCGGAGCTTGTCAATTAAATGATGTCTGCTGCTCCCCTGCACAGAATGGAGATGTCCATATATTTCTCTGACAGCAGTGCAGAAGGAAGGAGGCAAAGTTTAGCCTCCAGCCTTGGGACATCAGTATAGACTCTCATCCCTACCCCTAAACTGACTTCATGGACAAAACTGGTTCTCTCTTTTCCCCCACACAGTGCCTGCAATCAGAGAGGTTCCTTTATCCCCGTTAGGCACTTCGTGACACCCTAACCCTGATACATGTCAAATAATGAGTAGCTTCCACCTAACTAGAAAATGTACCCACCTGAAATACTTTCCATCGAACATCTCATTTCATATTTTGGTAACAGATATAGAAGCAAACCTTGAAGAAAGGAAATATGAAATGAGACAGCAGGAAGGGACAAAGACTGGCAGAGGTCTTCACACAGAAGAGTAAAAACAAGATTGAAATTCTACCCCTAAATGAGCAGCTCTCCAATAACAGGGCAGCTGCCAACAGGACTAGTGTTTAAAATTTCCAAATGCAACTAGCAAGGAAACAAGGTATACAGGTTCTAAACATCATCTCAGCTTCTGAGGACGTGGGCATGTTGATAAATGTTGTAAGACGTTAGACACTCGATCAACCAACAATGCATGAACAGAACACAGACTGCTTGATGCAAACTCCTTGTTAAGCATTGCTCCTGTAACTCAACCAGAGACATAAACACCTCACAGTTAGATCAAATCCAGACTTAAGGGCAGTGTTCATCCTTGATCCTAGAAAAATTAACAATATGGATAAAAATGAAGAGCTTTGCTGTCTTTTGATATAGTGCCTACTTTTCTTTTTTTGTCTTCCAGGATATAGGGTTGAATATCTCACTCTTCATGAGAAGAAATTAATAATATTAATATTTGGTGGGGCTTATTTTTTAGAGTCGGGAATCCAAGGTACTTAGGGCCTCTACAGGGGAACACAACTCAGTAATGTCCTTGTCAGCAGCAAACATTCAGGCTGAGACACTTTCTCCTAAGAGCGGCCTCAGGCCAGGGAATCAGGGTCTCAAAGGGATTTTGTGTCCCAGTCTAGGGGTCCTGGCAGTAGGATGGTCTGTGGTTCAGCAGTCTCACTAATTCTAAGACCCTCCCCAGGAACTTAGTTTGGATATCCTTGTGATGGATAGAACTGGAAAAATGAATCATTCTTTCCTGTGTCTCAAAAGGAGGAAAGAGGAAAATATTTTAGGTAGTGGAGGCACAAAGAAAGAATAGAATTTTCAGAATCCATTGGTCTACACTTCTGCCACTTCCATGCACACCTCAGGTTATTTTTAGGGGGATGAAACACACACATATGCAAATGCAGAGAAGAACTTATACATATGGTTTCAGATGCTTTGGTCTTCTCAGGAAGGAGAGACAGAATTCACCTGTTTCAAGGAACAGAGGAGAAAAAACGCACCCACCATCAGGTCCCATCTCTATACACATTTTGCTTCAAGGGATACCAAGGATCTTCGTCAAGTATCTCACATGCAGTATGTAAAGACAGCATGAGCAAGAAAAGACAAATGACATGACAGGGGCTGTCCAACAGAGAGACCAAGACCTGTGTCTACATTCAGCTGAGAAAAGGAATCAGCACCTGATCCATGCTCTGCTGTCCAAAAGGAAAATTTCTCCTCACGTACAGCACAGCATTTGTACACTACCCCTCTGTCTTTCAGCCTTTGGAAATCCTGCATGGCATGTGCCAGACTCTTGTGCCAGACAAGGGCCCAGTTAGAATCAGAAGGTAGGTATGTATGAGGGAGTCACAGTGCTGAGACTTCACCCTCAGTGTCACTGTGACAGGAGTAGCCTGGCTTCCCCTTCTTTTTACTGCTTCAGATCAGTCCCACGGAGGACCTCTGGGGAGGCTCCTGCCCTGGGGCCGTGCACCTGTCTCCCTTCATCCTGGTGAAAAACAATGAGGAAAAACGTTTCCCCCATTTCTCTCTGATTTCATCAGTCTGTGACTCTGAAACTTAGGGCTTGGGGGCAGATTGGGAGGTGTGGGGAGACAAGCCCATTCTGACACTGAGAGCTCTGCTGTCCTGTGTCCATGACCGATGTCCTTCCAAGGAGCTCATGGTTGTTTCGTCACCACTGCTCTGAGGGACTTGGCAAGGTTAGGAGGAGCTGGTTTCAAATCAACTTAGGACTCCTTAGCATAATTTCAAGTGATGCTTTAGCACTTAGGTTAAATGTAAGCATCAATTATTGATAGTGGCATATGTAATCAAGAAGCCAGTTTATTTAGCTAAAATAAAATACTATTTTAAATCTAGCTTATCAAGAACCTAACTTTGCGTATTAAAGAATTAGGAAAAGTTGGAAAAACCAAATGCAAATCTATCAAACAGAATGAAACACTGGAGACTAAAGCAGAGATAAATAATTAAGGACAGAAAAATAATATACAAATCAACAAAAGCTGGTTCTTGGAAAAGATCAACAACATTGCTGCTAAGTTGCTGCAGTCATGTCCGACTCTGTGTGACCCTATAGATGGCAGCCCACCCGACTCCCCCGTCCCTGGGATTCTCCAGTCAAGAACACTGGAGTGGGTTGCCATTTCCTTCTCCAATGCATGAAAGTGAAAAGTGAAAGTGAAGTTTCTTAGTCATGTCTGACTCAGCAACCCCATGGACTGCAGCCTACCAGGCTCCTCCATCCATGGGATTTTCCAGGCAAGAGTACTGGAGTGGGGTGCCATTGCCCTCTCCATCAACGACATTAACAGAGCTTTAATTACATTGACTAAGAAAAAAGAGAGAAGACTAAAATATTAAAATAAGAAATGAGAGAAATACGTGACTGGTTAGGACTCAGTGCTTTCACTGTAGTAGCCCAGATTCAATCCCTGATCCAGGAAGTAAAATATTTCAAGCTGCACGACCTGGACAAAAAAATAAAATAAGAAATGAATGTGTGGGCATTACTCCTGAATTGACTGAAATAAAAATAACTGTATGAGGATATTATGCCAAATTGCACATGAGCATATTTGATAACTCAGAGGATGTGGACAAATTCCTAGAAATTCTCCCACCAAAACTGAACCATGGAGCAATAGAAAATCTGAATAGACATGAAACTAATAAGAAGATCCCCTGGAGAAGGAAATGGCAACCCACTCCAGTACTCTTGCCTGGAGAATCCCATGGAGGGCGGAGCCTGGTAGGCTACAGTCCATGGGGTCACAAAGAGTCGGACACGACTGTGCAACTTCACTTCACTTCACTTAATAAGAAGATTAAATCAGTAATCCAAAAAGTCTAACAAAGAACAACATTGTGAAGTTTTTTATTGTTGAATTCTACCAAGCATAAATATTAGTTAACAAAATCATTTTCAAATGTTTTTGAAAATGAAGAGGGAACACCTTCCAACTCATTCCATGAGGTCAGTAGTAGTACCCTGATACAAGAGCCAGACAAAGATAATACAAAAAAAGGAAGTTACAGATGAACATCCTCATGAATGCTTAGAATTATCTTTAACAAAATACTATCAAATAGAATTTAGCAACATATTAAATGCATTTTGAATAATAAACAAATGGGACTTATTGCCAGAATTTAAGGATGGTTTATTATATAAAAACTGATTAATGTAACACTCTACATTTAAAAAACAAATGGAAAAATAAACACATGATCATTATAATTATAGCAGAAAAAGAATTTTCAACATCCTTTCATGACAAAAGTATTCAAAAGAGTGGGAAAACAAAGAAATTTTGATACAATAGAGGCCATGAAAAACCCACAGGTGACATCATACTCAATAAAGTCTGAAAATATTTTTCTATAAGATCACGAATAAGAGAAGGATGTCTATTTTTGCCACTTCAAGAAACATGGAATGGGAATTCCTAGTCAGAGCAATAAGGCAAGAAAAAGAAATACAAAGGCATGCATAACAGGAAGGAAAAGTAAAATTATCTCTGTGTGAAGGTGACATGAACTTGTATGTAGAAATTCCTAAAGATCTCATGCACACAGAAACACATGCACATTCACTTTCAGAACCAATAACAAATAAATTTAACAAAGTTGAAAGATACAATTCACCATAAAAAAAAAAAACACATGTGTTTTTATAGAGAATAGCAATGAATGACACAAAACTAATGAAATTCTTAGGGGTAAACATAACCAATGAGGCAAAAGACCTGTACTCTGAAAACTACTAACTCTTACTGAAAGAAATTAAAGGAAATTAATATGGAAAGACATTTCATGTCATGGATTGGAATATTAATATTGCTAAATGACAACACTAACCAAAGTGACCTACAGATTCAACTCAGTCCTATCAAAATTCTGGTGTCATGTTTACATAAATACAAAAATATACCCTACAATACATTTGAAATTTTAAGGGACCCTGCATGGCCAAAATCATCTTGAAAAACCAGACCAAAGTTAATGGCATCAAGCCTCCTTATTGCAAACTGACTACAAAACCATAAAAAAGTAATTGTAACAAAGTTTTATGGAATACGTCAAGAGAACATTGAAATCTATAGCTCAGAGGATTCAGGGATTTTCCAATATATGGTTAAGTGATTTTCAACAAAAGTGAAGTGCCTTTCCTTTCAATGAAGTAAGAATACTTTTTACAGACAATGATAGTAGTCAAAGTGGCCAACTAGATGCAGGGCAAGTGTTTTTCATGGTTATAGAGGCCAAGGGTTTATCGGTCCCTTTTCTTGCACTGGACCAATCCCCAGTGCAATAGGCACTGAATGGCAGGACTAATTTGGATGAATCTGGCCAATAAAAGTACAGATTCTGGTATGGTTAATTAACCTGGAAACAGATTTCCCTTCCCTGCAAGCAATGCTTCTGTTAACACCAGCATGCCTAGATGCATAGATGTCTTATCTATCATCATGGTGTACCACACACACTGCTTCTGGAGAAGGGACTCATTGAACAGGAAATGAAGTGTGGCAGTGAGCAGCTGCTCCTGAATTCACAGGTCCTTCCCTTTTTACAGTGATCCTGAAGCAGCTGGTCTGATAAAACAGTGGAATGGAATTTTGAGGACTGAGAATCAGTGTCTCTTGGTGACAATACATTGCAGGGTAAGGGCAATTTTTGGTGAGGCTGTATAAGCTCTCAATCATCATCCATTATAAGGCATGAATATTCCCATAGCCAGGACCACAAGGTCCAGGGAATAAAGATTGAAATGGCCATCATCAAAAAAGCCATAAACAAGTGCTGGAGAGGATGTGGAGAAAGGGAATCCTGTTGCATTGTTGGTGGGAAGGTACATTGATATAGCCACAATGGAGATTCCTTCAAAAACTAGGAATAAAACTACCAAATGAACAAGAAATCCCACTACTAGTCATATACTCTGAGGAAACTGAAATTGAAAAAGACACACAACCTCAATGTTCACTGTAGCATTATTTGCAATAGCCAGGACGTGGAAGCAACCTAGATGTCCACTGACAGTTGAATGGGTAAAGAAGCTGTGGTACATATATCAGTTCAGTTCAGTCACTCAGTCGTGTCTGACTCTTTGTGACCCCATGGACTACAGCCTGCCAGGCTTCCCTGTCTGTCACCAACTCCCTGGAGCATGCTCTAACTCATGTCCATTGACTCAGTGATGCCATCCAACCATCTCATCCTCTGTCGTCCCCTTTTCCTCCTGCCTTCAATCTTTCCCAGAATCAGTCTTTTCCAGGGAGTCAGTTCTTTGCATCAGGTGGCCAAAATATTGAAGTTTCAGCTTCAGCATCAGTCCTTCCAATGAAGATTCAGGACTATTTCCTTTAGGATGGACTAGTTGGATCTTTTGCAGTCCAAGGGACTCTCAAGAGTCTTCTCTAATACCACAGTTCAAAAGCATAAATTCTTCTGCACTCAGCTTTCTTTATAGTCCAACCCTCACACCCATATATGATTACTGGAAAAACCATAGCTTTGACAAGATGTACCTTTGTCAGTAAAGTGATGTCTCTGGTTCTTTTTTTTTTTTTGATGTCTCTGGTTCTTAATGTGCTGTCTAGGTTGGTCATAGCTTTTCTTCCAAGGAGCAAGAAACTTTTCATTTCATGGCTGCAGTCACCATCTGCAGTGATACTGGAGGCCAAGAAAAGAAAGCCTGTCACTGATTCTGTTGTTTTCCCATCTATTTGCCATGAAGTGACAGGACTTGATGTCATGATCTTAGTGTTTTAAATGTGGGATTTTAAGCCAGCTTTTTCACTCTCCTCTTTCACATTCATCAAGAGGCTCTTTAGTTTCTCTTCTCTTTCTGCCATAAGGGTGGTGTCATCTGCATATCTGAGGTTATTGATATTTCTCCCGGCAATCTTGATTCCAGCTTGTGCTTCCTCCAGCCCAGCATTTCACACTGATGTACTCTTGTATAGAAGTTAAATAAGCGGGTGACAATATACAGTCTTGATGTACTCCTTTCCCAATTTTGAACCAGTCGATTGTTCCATGTCTGGTTTTAACTGTTACTTCTTGACCTGCATACAGATTTCTCAGGAGGCAGGTAAGGTGGTCTGGTATTCCCATGTCTTGAAGAATTTTCCACTGTTTGTTCTGATCCACACAGTCAAAGGCTTTGGCAAAGTCAATGAAGCAGAAGTAGATGTTTTTCTGTACCTCCCTTTCTTTTTCTATGATCCAATGGATGTTGGCAATTTGATCTCTGGTTTCTCAGACTTTTCTAAATCCAGCTTGAATATCTGCAAGTTCTCGGTTCATGTACTGTTGAAGCCTTGCTTGGAGAATTTTTAGCATTACTTTGCTAGAGTGTGCTCTGCTGCTGCTGCTAAGTCACTTCAGTTGTGTCCAACACTGTGTGACCCCATAGACGGCAGCCCACCAGTGTGAGATGAGTGCATTTATGTGGTAGTTTGAACATTCTTTGGCATTGCCTCTTTGGGCTTGGAATGAAAACTGAACTTTTCCAGTCCTGTGGCCCCTGCTGAGTTTTTCCAACTTGCTGGCATATTGAGTGCAGCACTTTCATAGCATCATCTTTTAGGGTTTGAAATAGCTCAACTGGAATTCCATCACCTCCACTAGCTTTGTTTGTAGTGATGCTTCCTAAGGCCCACTTGATGTCACATTCCAGGCTGTCTGGCTCTAGGTGAGTGATCACACTATCATGGTTATCTGGGTCATGAAGATCTTTTTTGTACATTTCTTCTGTGTATTCTTGCCACATTTTCTTAATATCTTCTGCTTCTGTTAGGTACCTACCATTTCTGTCCTTTATTGAGTCCATCTTTGCATGAAATGTTCCCTTCAGTCAATCAGTCAGTCAGTCAGTTCACTAATTTTCTTGAAGAGATCTCTAGTCTTTCCCATTCTATTGTTTTCCTCTATCTCTTTGCACTGATCACTGAGGAAGGCTTTCTTATCTCTCCTTGCTCTTCTTTGGAACTCTGCATTCAGATGGGTATATCTTCCCTTTTCTGCTTTGCCTTTTGCTTCTCTTCTTTTCTCAGTTATTTGTAAGGCCTTCTCAGACAGCTATTTTGCCTTTTTGCATTTCTTTTTCTTGGGGATAGTCTTGATCACTGCCTCCTGTACAATGTCACAAACCTCTGTCCATAGTTCTTCAGGCACTCTATCAGATCTAATCTCTTGAATCTATTTGTTACTTCCACTGTATAATGGTAAGAGATTTGATTTAGGTCATACCTTAATGGTTCAATGGTTTCCCCTACTTTCTTCAATTTAAGTCTGAATAATCCTATATGCAGGATAACAAAGGAGACACAGATGTAAAAACAGACTTTTGGACTTGGCTGGAAAAGGCGAGAGTGGGATTATTTGAGAGAATAGTATTGAAACATGTACATAATCATATGTAAAATAGACGACCAACGCAAGTTCAATGCATGAAGCAGGGCACCCAAATCTCATGCTCTGGGACAAACCAGAGGGATAGGGTGGGGAGGGACATGGGGGCAGATTCAAGATTGGGGGACACATATATATCTGTGGCCAATTCATGTTGATGTATGACAAAAACCATTACAATATTGTAAAGTAATTATTCTCCAATTAAAATAAATTATAATTATAAATTAATATGTATTTTTGATCATGTTTGTTTTATGACTACTTTCATAAGAAAAACATGATCAAAAATGTATATGCAGTGAATTACATTGAATACTTTGTGGTAAATAAAAAAAGAAAAAAAAAACACAGTGGGAATATGGGGACTAGACTCCTATTATCACCTGGCCTTCGTTTGCCTCCTTAATAAAGGTCCAGGAAGTGTTCTGTGTCCTCCAATGTAAACGCCAACTTAGTTCCATTGTGGCGGGGGTTGGGGGAGGCCTCTGGACACTGTGTGAAATATCCCAGTATTGTAGTATTAACACAAGGTGAAGAAGTTCTACTACCCTCTGTGCATCATTTGCTGAGGAATACTTGCAGTAATGGATTTCCACAGACTTATCTACATTTGGAAGCAAAATGTCCCTGCAGCCGAAACAACCCCACAGTAAAATAGTTATATATCCTTGCTGAAAGAAGCCAGTTATGGGAAAGTTAAACGCCAATGAGAGGGATGGGACTTCACACTCAAGTCTCAAACTTCTTAACCCTCATTAATATAAATCAATTTAATTTGTCTGAAAACTATATTCACTGTCAACATTTACTCACGTTTCTCCTGATCCAGCTTAAATTCCATTGTCCATTTTTGGCTTTTATATCCCTCCAACTCCCATCCCCTTTTCTTTCCCCCTTATTTTTTCTTCACATTTATTTCTTCGGATCACTCTCTGGTTAAATACAGCTCTTTACATACTCCATACTAGCACTTATACACTTAATGACTGAGGAAAAGCACAAAGATGGTGACTTTTCCCTTCATATTCATTACCATTAGGTGTGACTTCCATGCTACCTGGAAATTATACTATATTCCCAAATGTATGCTCTGTTACTGTCTTTTATATGACTGTTTCATACTGAATTCTGTTTTCTTAAAGTTCTCAAATCACCTTCCTCATTTTTCTTCTGTGCTGTTTACCTTAAATCTTAATTCTCTGAGAAGTGTGTGAAGTTCTTTGAGAATATAACTTCAAACAGATTTCCCCTTATCCACCATTTGAGCCTATGCATTTTAACTATATATTTTATATATATATATATATATATATATATACAGTCCATAGAATTCTCCAGGCCAGAATACTGGAGTGGGTAGCCTTTCCCTTTTCCAGGGCACCTTCCCAACCCAGAGATTGAACCCCAGTCTTCCGCATTACGTGAGGATTCTTTACCAGCTGAGCTACTAGGGAAGCCAAATGCATTTTAACTATATATTTTTAATATGGAGGAGGTGCCCATGTTTTTCCAGAGGCACAAACCCTACACATTTACCCTAGATCCAGTTTTGATCTTGACAACAATGACCTCACTTTAGTAATACTTTTCTTTTTCTTTACTGTTATATTTTCTCCCTTTAATTAAAAATCCTATCAGGATAGAAATGTTATGTTTTATTTTCTTCCCTTTCATCCACTCACCTTGCTTTACCTAGCACCTACAGTCTGGTAATTCTCAGTAACAAATAATTCTAGTCCAGACTCATCCTTAAACTTGACTCATAGGTATAATTGCTTTCTAAATATTGACATTTAGATATCTGAATAGTTTCTAAAACTAAATAGGGTAATGCAATATCTTAATCTTTCCATTCTTCAAAAAATTACTTTCTGTTGCTCAAATAGTTTCTTTCTGTCAGACAATTCAAAGAAAAAGTTTATTATGACCCATTATTTTATAACTCCTACCCTTAAGCAAAACTTGTTGACTCAGTCATACTGAAATTTGATACCTTTTCATCTTCTTCAATTTTCTATTCCTGGTCAAGATATGTTTATCTTTATTTTGATTATCTTAGCTTCTCTACCACTGTCTTCTTAGTTTCTCCTTTACTACCCTATAGCATATTTTCAACACATTTTCCACAGTGAGTCTTTTCAAACCCATGTAAACCAATAATGTCACTCTTTTGTTCATTGTCATATAAATCATCAAGATTAAATGCCAAAATCCTATATTCTTCCATAAAATCCTAGATAATTTATTTTCACCCTCCAAACTCCCATCCTTGTGCTATATCAAATGCTACGTATATAATCTCTAATTACTCACCTATGTACTCTCTAACTATAATATAACTAGATTTTAAATGCTCCTATGGATGTGAGAGTTGGACTGGGAAGAAAGCTGAGCACTGAAGAATTGATGCTTTTGAACTGTGGTGTTGGAGAAGACTCTTGAGAGTCCCTTGGACTGCAAGGAGATCCAGCCAGTCCATTCTAAAGGAGATCACTCCTGGGTGTTCTTTGGAAGGACTGATGCTAAAGCTGAAACTCCAGTACTTTGGCCACCTCATGCAAAGAGTTGACTCATTGGAAAAGACTCTGATGCTGGGAGGGATTGGGGGCAGGAGGAGAAGGGGATGACAGAGGATGAGATGGCTGGATGGCATCATCGACTCGATGGACGTGAGTTTGAGTAAACTCCGGGAGTTGATGATGGACAGGGAGGCCTGGTGTGCTGCGTTTGATGGGGTCGCAAAGAGTGGGACATAACTGAGCAACTGAACTGAATTTAACTGATGGGAATAATTGCTTCAAAAATTTTCAAACTCACCTCAAAGTGGTTTTTTTTTTTGAATCTTTACTTTCTCTCATTTTTTTTTTTAAGGCCAATTATGTAAGGAACCTTCTTTCCAAATGCCAATTATCTGCTAATCAGGTAAGAGAACTTTAATGGAATGAGTACATTGCATTGTAATTGGTTAGCCTTTTAAAGAAATGTGTGTGAATAATTCGTTCTGGCTTTTGAATACACTCTTCCGTTACAAAGAATTCCTCTTATAGTAATGCTGTTGCATTGCAATTTTAAAATTTGTATTTCATTTAATGATTATTTCAATTTTTCTCTTTCATTGGTACAAACTTAACTACATAAGAGTCTACTCAAGATCTGTTCAATTGATTGTAAGCAAGAATGTGAAGTTGGGCTACACTAAAATAAAGTATTGTGGGAGAGGATGTTGTCTACTAGGATTGAATTTAAATACATTTACATGAGTATAAATGGCATAAATTACTGGAACATATGATCAATAAGTGTCCCCCCCACCATTGGAGCTTTTGTTTTCCTGAAATTACAAACTGCAACTCTTTAAGTTATTTAAGGAAACAACTAATTTTGAGGATCGGGCCTGAGCTAGGAAAATGATGGTGTGTACCAGTTAAAGGAGACTAGACTATGATGTGGAGAAGGAAATGGCAACCCACTCCAGTGTTCTTGCCTGGAGAATCCCATGGATGGAGAAGCCGGGTAGGCTGCAGTCCATGGGGTCGCACAGAGTCGTACACGACTGAAGCGACTTAGCAGCAGCAGCAGCAGACTATGATGTGCTAAAAGAAAGCAATGTCAAATATTTAGTAGTTTATAGATGCAAGTATTGATTCCTGCTTGTAGTTCATGACCACTTCCAGTTGATTTTGGCTTTATTTCATATTTATCTTTTAGGAAGAGCATCTCTGTAGAATATTGCTGGTTGTAGATATAGAGAAGAAAAAAGTACTGAACCACAAGATGCCTTCTTCAGTCCTCTTCTTGGAAGGTCCACATATTAACCCTACTCATATTTCATGGGCCAAGACATTTCACATATCCACGACTTTGTTCAACAGAGTTGAGAGGTGTAATATTGTATTTTCTATTAATACACTAATCCTATTATTGCTTTAGCTAAAAAAGTAAGTGTATGGCAAAACCAATACAATATTGTAAAGTAATTAGCCTCCAATTAAAATAAATAAATTTAAATTAAACACACACACACACACACACACACACACACACACAAAATTCTTGCTAATTTTGATTCTCTGACCTTCCAGAAAACATAAACTATTTGAGAGAAACTCTAGAAATTACATGTTCTTTGTTACATGTTTCCTTGTGGGATTTCCCTTGCTTTGATATTTCTTTAGTACCCAAACCTAGCATAATCGTACTTACGATCTTCGAGATTCCTCAGCTCCTCTCCTGGATGACTCAGGTTAATTTCTATAATGATCTTAAGTATTTATTTTATAAAAATTTTTTTTTACATTAAATACTGTAATCAGTTACCCTAGCTTTATGTATCCTTTTGAAACTAATAAAATGTATTGTATGTTAATAAACTATATGGTTATTCAACTGATATGAATTAATTGATCTCATGGTTAATTCCATGAAATTAGAGTCTGTCTGTGTTTTTGACCATTCCTGCTGTACTTGGCAAGTGGTATTAAAAAAAAAAATTTAGCTAAATACATTGGTATTTGAAACATATCACTGAAAAATATTTAATACTGGTCATTTACTATTGTTAGTCATTTTATTTGTTATCTCTCAAGTTCTTCCTCATGTAAACATCTTTGTCATATCTATACCACACACTACTGTGATATTTGATTTGCTAACTGGCTTTCTATCTCTTTAAGCCTGTAAAATCTAGACATAAGAATTTATACTATTGAAATAAATGCAGGGTCAGTGCTCACTCTATAGTGAGCTATTATTTATTTATCTATTTTTTGGTTGGAGGAAACAAAATTGCTTGAATGATGTATATGTTGGCATTGAAGGAGTTTTGATTTCTTCTGTTTGTTTGTTTTTTATTCTATTTCCCCTTTCAGTTTTATTGAGATATAACTGACATACAGCACTATGTCAGTTGAAGGTGTGCAGCATAATGATCTGACTTACATCAGTCATGACATGATTATCATGGTAAGTTTAGTGAACATCCATCATCTCATATACATGCAAAATTAAAGAAATAGAAAAATTTTTTCTTGTGTTGAAAACATTTAAAATTTATACTCTTAAGCAGTTTCATATATAACATACAACAGTGTTAACTATATTTACATGCTATATAATATATCCCCAGTACTTATTTATACTATAACTCTAAGTTTACAACTTTCAGCTGTTTTCATCCGATTTCACCTTGCTACCTCTGGTAACTACTATTCTGATTTATCTATAACCTTGTTTGTTTGTTTTTGAAGTGTAACTAGCCTACAACATTATGTTAAGTTTCTGTCACAGGACATGATTTGGTATTTCTGTAAATTTCAAAATGATCTTTATAATAAGTCTAGTTAAAATATGCCACTATATAAAAATATTATATTACTATTGACTATTTTCCCCACACTAAGCACTTGACTTACTTTGCAACTGGAAGTTTATATCTCTTAGTCTCCCTAACCTATTTTTTTCCTCCCCTAACTCCTCACTGGCAATAATCTGTTTGTTCTCTGTATCTGTGACTCTGCTTCTGTTTATTGTATTTGTTTACTTGTATTTCCACCTATAAGCGAAAAAATGAAGTATTTGTCTTTCTATATCTGACTTATTTCACTTAACATAATATACTCTAAGTTCATCCATGTTGTCACAAATGACAAGATTTTATTCTTTTTTATGGTTGAATAATATCTCTAACTGTGAGATATATCTCACATCTTCTTTATCTGTTTTTCTATTGGTTACCCCTGTTTGTGTTGTTTCCATATCTTGGCCATTCTAAATGCTTCATACTACTTCAATGAACACAGAGAATGCATATATCTTCTTGAATTAGTGTTTTGGTTTTCTTAGAATCCCAGGAGTGGAATTGGTGGATAATATGGTAGTTCTACTTTTAATTTTTTGAGAAATTTCCATACTGTTTTTCATAATGACCAGACCAATTTATACTCCCATCAACAGTGGATGAGTTTACTTTTTTCCACAACTTCCTCAATACTTGTTATTTATTGTTTTTTAATAAAAGCCATTCTGACAGGTGTGAAGTGCTACCTCACTAACATTTTGATTTGCATTTCCTGAAGATTAGTGATGCTGAGAATCTTTTTGTGTGCCTATTGGCCATCTGCATATCTTCTTTGAAAAAATAATGTATTCAGTTCCTCTGCCCATTTTTGTTTGTTTAATGCTGAATTGTATGAGTTCTTTGTATATTTTGCACATTATTCCTGATCAGATCTATCATTTGCAAATGTCTTCAGTCATTCATCTGTAGAAGGAAATGGCAACCCACTCCAGTATTCTTGCCTGGAAAATCCCATGGACGGAGAGGCCTGGTAGAACAGTCCATGGGGTCGAAAAGAGTCGGACACGACTGAGGGACTTCACCTTCACTTTCAGTCATTCATTAGGGCTTCCCTGCCAGCTCAGATGGTAAAAAATCTTCCTGCAATTCAGGAGACCCAGGTTCCATCCCTGGGTCAGGAAGATCACCTGGAGATAGAAATGACTAACCACTCCAGTATTCTTGCCTAGAGAATTCCATGGACAGAGGAGCCTGGTGGGTTATAGCCCATGGAGTCGCAAAGAGTCAGATAGTACTGAGCAACTAACACTTTCACTTTTCAGTCATTCATTAAGTGAAAATAAAAGTCGCTCAGTTGTGTCCCGTCTCTTTGTGACCCTGTGGACTATACAGTCCATGGAATTCTCCAGACCAGAATACTGGAGTGGGTAGCCTTTCCCTTCTCCAGGGGATCTTCCCAACCCAGGGATCACACCCAGTTCTCCTGAATTGCAGGCAGATTCTTCACCAACTGAGCCACAAGGGACGCCGGGTAGCCTCTTATTTTGCTGATAGTTTTCTTCAGTGTGCAAAAGCCTTCTAGTTTGCTGTAGTCCTATTTGCTTATTTTTGCTTTTGTTTCCCTTGCCTGAGACACTAAAGAAAAAAAAAAAGTGTTACTAAGACAGATGCCTATGTTTTCTTCTAGAAATTGTATTTCAGGTCTTACATTTACATCTTTAATCTACTTTGAATTTATTTTGTACATGGTGTGAAAAAGTAGTTCAGTTTGATTCTTTTGCACATAGTTGTCCAGTTTTTCCAATAGAATTTAATAAAGAGGCTATCCTTTCTGCATTGTGTATTTTTGCATTCTTCTTTGTAAAAGAAATACTCTATATATTTTTATTTAGAATCTTCACAAAAATTATGTCTATGATGTGTACATAGTTATTCTGTAAAGACACATTAATTCTGTATTAAAAAAAAACTTCTAAATGTCTTTCATCAACTGAAAGAAAATAGTTAAATATCACAGACCTTAACAAAATAAGTAGCTCCTTTTTAAAATCTTGACTCTATATTATTTTTAATTTTTTGAAATGTATTTTTCTTTATCTGGAGTTTATTGTTCTTCCTTCCAAATGTTGATTTTTCTTATGTTTTATTATTTTTATTTATTTAATTAAAAATCAATAAAAAATTTTTTTATTGGAGATTAATAGAAGTTCTGATTATTTTTTATTAAACATTAAAAATATAAGCCCAGATACATAAGTTTAATTATATATGTGCTGTCCATTGGAATTGTGTTGTGCATATTTAGGTCAATTGGATGGTATAAATTTTTTTCCCAGAGGAAGCATTCTCAGGACCATAAGTCTCCATTGAATCTCTCTAAGTTTAATTGGTGGGTTGAGATCATAGTCCCAGTGGTATTGCCAATATAAACAAGCCATACCCTAAATTTAGGCACTTTATCCCTAAGGGGAGAATCTGTTCGCTTCCATTTCCTATCAGACTTGTTTTAGATTCAAAATATAACTTATTGTTACTCTGTGGTTTTAATCTCCTGACTCTGAAATAGGCAACCATTCAGGGAAAGCAGGTCAAGGATCCAAACTGCTGCATCTGCTATCTTTTCTTTCTTAGCTGGTACTTTTTCATTACTTTCCCTATCAAATTCTTTTTTTTTTCTGTCTTCATTATGCAAGATTTATAACTAGATTCACACAAAAATTCTAACCAAAGGGACCATCCAAGAAGAGGCTGGGATCATCCACAATATCAGGTATTGCAAAATATTCCATGTGAATTGAAATCATTTAAAGGGAAAAAAATCATAGGATATTGTGCACATCGTTCTAAAATTGGTGTTAGAAAGAAAATGTTGGACTGAAATCCAGAAGTAAACTTGCTGATTGATTGCATCTAGGAATTATAGTAAAATTTAAATATGTTTGTAAACTTGACCTCTCTCCAATGCAAGTCAATCCATGTTCATGGCCATATAGACTATGAAGCACTGAGTATAATTTTTCTTTTCCAAATTTTATCCAAATGGTATTTCAAGGTAGAACTAGATCAAATAGATTGGACCACAATGATTCTTTTATTTTGAAAAGTATAATTTGGTAAAAATAGCAAAAATTGGTATGGTGGTGGTGGTGATTTAGTCACCAAGTTGTGTCCGATTTCTTGCAACCCCATGGACTGTAGCTTGCGAGGCTCCTCTGTCCATGGGATTCTCCAGGCAAGAATACTGGAATGGGTTGCCATTTCCTTCTCCAGAAATTGGTGTGATTTAAAGCCAATTGATTGATTTTCCTGGATATGAATATTCTCTAAAAGCCAGAGAAGGAAAAACAATACCAGAACCACTTTTTTTTGTGTGTGTTCAATCTCAATATACAAGAAAAAAGGGCTTGACAGTATACAGGTAGTTATTTGCTGCAGCAGTTTTTAAAGTATAAAGATATTGTTACCATATCTGTTTCCATATCTAAATTTTAACATTACAGAGTCTGTAGGGTTGAACTCAGTGCCTAGCACATTATAAATTTTTGGTAATTGTAGATCACATGAAAATCAAATATTATGATGGCATGAGACTCTAAGGGATGGCAGAGAAAACTATTTGGGGAAACAAAAATTGGTTATTATTCTGAGTTTGCTTGTTATGTTCACCTCTTCAGATGACAGGCTTAATGTGTGAAGTTAACAAAATGAAGTCTTCAGTGTACCTGGGGACCTTAAGATTGATGAATAAAGACCTATGGCATCCAAGAATTCTTTCATCCACCCTTAGTACTTGATGACCACTTGTCTAGGCTTTGCACTGAGCTTTAGCTAGAGCATCAAGTTTAAGGAACAATCAGTTCTTGAATGGTGGGAAGAGATGGGGGCTTGAAATGCTTGGAAATAGACTATTGCTATTTTAAGTGTAGTTATTAAAATTTGTCCTGAGAAAATGACATGGGTTTTACATCATACAAAATATAAAATAGGTATAAGTTAGAACGATTATTTTTAGGAATTCTTTTCAAATCAAAGTTGATTATATACTTATCTTAAATACAAACAGAAGGAAATGCAGCCATGAAGTAAAGCAACACATCCCTTACCTGAGCAAAGACACAGACAGAAGACAGGACAGACATAAAAACAAATATTCATGGGTTCAAACGACATTCTATAGGACTTCAAGCAAGCTATATTTTCAGCTCAGTTCAGTCGCTCAGTCGTGTCTGACTCTTTGCGACCCCATGTGTCACAGCACGCCAGGCCTCCCTGTCCATCACCAACTCCCGGAGTTCACTCAGACTCACGTCCATCGAGTCAGTGATGCCATCCAGCCATCTCATCCTCTGTCATCCCCTTCTCCTCCTGCCCCCAATCCCTCCCAGCATCAGAGTCTTTTCCAATGAGTCAACTCTTTGCATGAAGTGGCCAAAGTATTGGAGTTTCAGCTTTAGCATCAGTCCTTCCAATGAACACCCAGGAGTGATCTCCTTTAGAATGGACTGTTGGTTCTCCTTGCAGTCCAAGGAACTCTCAAGAGTCTTCTCAAACATCACAGTTCAAAAGCATCAATTCTTCAGCACTCAGCTTTCTTTACAGTCCAACTCTCACATCCATACGTGACCACTGGAAAAACCATAGCCTTGACTAGACGGACCTTTGTTGGCAAAGTAATGTCTCTGCTTTTGAATATGCTATCTAGGTTGGACATAATTTTCCTTCCAAGGAGTAAGCATCTTTTAATTTCATGGTTGCAATCACCATCTGCCATGATTTTGGAGCCCCCCAAAAATAAAGTCTGATATTGTTTCCACTCTTTCCCCATTTGTCATGAAATGATGGGACCAGATGCCATGATCTTAGTTTTCTGAATGTTGAGCTTTAAGCCAACTTTTTCACTCTCCTCTTTCACTTTCATCAAGAGGCTTTTTAGTTCCTCTTCGCTTTCTGCCATAGTGTTTATGATTTTATAAAACTAAGACTGGCAAAAATACATTTATAATTGAGTCTTTAATTTTTTCCTTAGAATTAGGAAACACTGTGTGTATGTCTATTTGTGTGGGTGTGTGCATCTATTGTGTGTGCCTGTGATAGAGAGAGAGAGAGAAAGGGAGACGGAGAAATTAGGCACATTTGGTCTGAATTATATAGTTCAGTTCCAACATTTTCTTATTGATTTTCTCTCTGGATGATGCTTCCATTATTGAAAATGGAGTACGGATCTCATAGTATTATTGTATTGGTGTATATTATTCTCTTTAAATCTGTTAATATTTGCTTAATATATTTAGCTGCTCCAATGTTGGATAATATATATTTACAATATGATGGTCAATTCATCCTCTTGATTAGCTGTCTCTGTTTATCATACAATGCCTTTTTTGTCTCTTATGAGTTATTGCAATGTGTTTATTTTACCTGATATAAGTAAAGCTACTTCTGCTGTGTTTTGGTTAATATTTGCATGGAATATCTTTTTCCATCCCTTCACTTTCAGCTTATACTTATCTTTAAAGCTAAATGTGTCTCTTTAGGTTCATACAGTTTAATGTGAAAGGATTTTTAATTCTCATTTATTTCTAAAGGACAGTTTGTCAGATATTCTTGGTTGGTATTTGTTCTCTGTCAGTACTTTGAATATATCATCCCATTCTCTCCTGGCCTGCAAGGTCCCTGCTGAGAAACCTACAAAAAGGCTTATGGGGGATTCCCTTCTATGTGATGATTCTTTTTCTTGTGGATCTCAAAATTTTATCTTTTGTTGTAATTTCAAATTTTGATTATATTATGTTTCAGAGAAGTCCACTTCAGATTGAGTCAGGGAATTTTTGTTATTTTTGTACCTGGATGTCTGTATCCCTCTTCAAAACTGAGAGTTTTCAGTCATTATTTCTTTCAATAGACTCTATTATCCTTCTGAGACTCCTAAAATGTTTATATTGTATACCTATGTGATGTCTCGTAAGTCTTATAAGATCTTTGTCACATTTTTTCTTTCTTTCTTTTTCCTCTTTGTCCTCTGAATGAGTAATTTCAAATGGATTGTTTTCAAGTTCAGGGAAGATTTCTTCCTCTTGATCAAGTCTGCTGTTACTGAATGTTTTAGACAAGCATCGTATTCTTCAGCTGTAAGATTTCTTTTTGTTTATATTTCTTTTCCTTTGTTGAGATCTCATTTTGTTCATGTATTAATTTTTCTTTCTAATTTTATATAGTTGTATAGTTTTCATATAATTCATTAAATATTTAAAATAATTATTCTGAATTCTCTGTCAGTCATTTCATAGATCTCTCTTTCTTTGGGTTTGGTCATTAGAGTTTTATTGGTTTTCACTGGCAGTACCACCATTCCTATTGTCTTCATGATGCTTGTAAATTTATGTTGGTGTCTATATATTTGAGCATCTCTTCCACTCTTTACAAGCTCATTTTGGCAAAGACCAAAAGACCTTTACCCAATCATCCCTACCTGGTGTTCCAGCCAAGATAGTTTGTAATATACATGGGGAAGTGGGGCATTCTGCTAGTCTCTGATGAAGTGGGGTTAATGCCTGGACTTTGAGGTCAGCTAGGACCTCTGCCTAAGTTTTAGTTGAGAAGACCTAATGGCTGGCCTCTGTGATCTGATGGTTCCACTGACTGAGCTCCTTTATCAAGTAGGGCCTCTGGCTGGGCTTTCTGGGACGGTAACACCACTGACTATTCTCTAGTGGGTTCTCTGGCTGGGCCCTGCAATAGGGAATAACAGTTGACTGGACTTTGTATTCAAGCAGGGCCACTTATTAGGTAACATAATCAGGCAGGAATGCATGCTGTGATTTCTGACCAGGCAGTGTCACAGGCTAGATTCTGCAAATGAATGAGACTGCAGGCTGAGCTCTTTGAATAGGCAATACTGCTGGCTAAATTATGTGATCATGCAGAGTTACCATTGCAATCACCCCTTGTCAGATGGTGCCACAGGCTATACTCCAAGTCCGGGTGATGATACTGATTGGGCTCTATTTTCAGAAGAGCTGTACTCTGGGTGTGAACAGAGGTACAGACTGAACTCTGTGATCAGATAGTTCCAGTGGCTGTGCTTCATTGTGTGGGGTCACTGGAGTCCCAGGTAGGATGATACCTCTGACTATACCACACATTTGGATGGGGCTGCAGGTTGAGATATGCATTTGAATAGGGTTGCAACTCTGAAGAAAGCTGCTCTGCAGTCAGATGGGGTTGTAGGCTTGTCTCCATCAATGGACTGAACTACCATTTAGGAACCTTAGCCAAGCAGAACTGCTGACTGTGCATATTAGTCATATGGGGCTGCAGTTTGTCTTCACAAATGCATGAAGCTGCTGGTTTGGCTCTCTGGTAAGGGAGAATTTTCAGCCATAAAGAAGGTTGCTGTTGTTCAGTCACTCAGTGGTGTCCAACTCTTTGCAACCCCATGGACTGCAGCACACCAAGCTTCCCTGTCCTTCACTATCTCTCTGAATTTTCTCACTTATGTCCTTTGAGTCAATGATGCTATCCAACCGTCTCATCCTCTGTCACCTTCTTCTCCTCCTGTCTTCAATCTTTCTCAGCATCAGGATCTTTTCCAGTGAGTCAGCATTTCATATCAGGTGGCTAAAGTATTGGAGCTTCAGCTTCAGCATCAGTCCTTCCAATGAATATTCAGGGTTGACTTCCTTTAGGACGGTCTGGTTTGATCTCCTTGCAGTCCCAGGGAATCTCAAGAGTCTTTTCCAGCACCACAGTTTGAAAGTATCAATTCTTCAGCACTCAGCCTTCTTTATGGTCCAACTCTCACATCCATACATGACTATTGGAAAAACTGTAGCTTTGACTAGATGGCTCTTTATTGGCAAAGTAATGTCTCTGCTTTTTAATTACATAGTCTAGGTTTATCATAACTTTTCTTCCAAGGAGCAAGTGTCTTTTAATTTCATGGCTGCAGTCACCATCCACAGTGATTTTGAAGCCCAAGAAAATAAAGTCTTTCATTGTTTCCCCATCTATTTGCCATGAAGTGATGGGACGTGATGCCATGATCTTTGTTTTTTGAGTATTGAGTTTAAACCAGCTTTTTCACTCTCTTCTTTTACTTTCATCAGGAGGCTCTTTATTTCCTCTTTGCTTTCTGCCATTAAAGTTGTATCATCTGCATATCTGAGGTTATTGGTATTTTTCCCACCGGTCTTGACTCCAGCTTGTGCTCCATCTAGCCCGGCATTTCGCATGATGTACTCTGCATACAAGTTTAATAAGCAGGGTGACAATATACAGACTTGACATACTCCTTTCCCAATTTTGAACCAGTCTGTTTTTCCATGTCTGTTTCTAACTGTTGCTTTATGACCTGCATACAGGTTTCTCAGGACACAGGTAGGGTGATCTGGGATTCCCATCTCTTTAAGAATTCTCCACAGTTTGTTGTGATCCACACAGTCAAAGTCTTTAGCATAGTTGGGAAGCAGAAGTAGACTTCTTTTCTGGAATTCCTTAACTTTTTCTATGATCCAACGGATGTTGGCAATTTGATCTCTGGTTCCTCTGCCTTTTGAAAATCCAGCTTGTACATCTGGAAGTTCTTTGTTCATGTGCTGTTGAAGCCCAGCTTGAAACATTTTGAGCATTACCTTGCTAGCATATGAAATGAGCATAACTGTGGTTCGAAAATTTAGTTTGAAAATGTAGTTTGAACACTCTTTGGCAATGCCCTTCTTTGGGATTGGAATGAAAAACTGATCTTTTCTAGCCCTGTGGCCACTGTTTTTTCAACTTTGCTGGCACGTTTACATTGCATTATCTTGCATCATTATCAGATTGATTCCATGGGGTTGTAGCCATTGAGAATCCTTTCCTGGTTTCTGTTCCTTTGTTGTGTGAACACCTACATTCTTCTCTAAACCGCACTTCTTAACACTTTCTCATCCTTTGCCATGACTGGGATAATAATTCCCTTAGTTTAGATAATGCTACTTTAATAGCTCTACCAGTCCCTTGCCAGAGTTTCCTCTACACGTTTTTCCTGATTGCTCCCTGCCTCCTTGTCCATTAGACGTGTGCATAACTGTTTACAAAATAGTAAGAACTTCATTTAAAGGGAAATTATTTTTGATATTTTGGGGGTGTTGCCCACATCAGTGACATTGAATAACCTCTTCTTCCCTTCAAGGCCTACTGATCCCATTCTGGGATTTCTGCAACAGTTCTGATGAATGTCAGTACCTTTTTTCTTTATTACATTTAATTTGGTGAGGTTTTGTTTGTTTTGTTCCTGATGATAATGAAGGTACAATGTTAGTCATTGTTTGAAATGTTTAGTATATATTTTCAAAATAACAGTAGAAATATTAAGATTAGAAGATTATCCAAAGTGTTTACCAGCAACTAGAATTTCCTTTTTTATATTTGAAATTTTTTACTTTGTTCCCCTCTGTAAATAAGGAGGTGATTGGGGGAAGAGTGCAAAAGATTTTCAGTTTGGGAACTCTGGCAGAGGTGCAGGTGCTAGATGATAGTGATTGGAAGGGAAGTGGTGGGGAAGATCATAAAGGGACTTTGGCACGCACACACACACACACACACACCGTCTTGATTTTCATATACATTTTCTAGGCAGCTCAAATGGTAAAGAATCTGCCTGGAATGCAGGAGACCTGGGTTGGATCCCTGGGTTGGGAAGTTCCCCTGGAGAAGGAAGGGGCTACCCACTCCAGTATTCCTGTCTGGAGAATTCTATGGACAGAGAAGCCTGAGGGGCTACAGTCCATGGGGTTGCAAAGACTCAGATATGACTGAGCAATTAACAAATTCTTGTATTCAGTTCAGTTCAGTTGCTCAGTCGTGTCTGACTCTTTGCAACCCCATGGACTGCAGCACACCAGGCTTCCCTGTCCATTACCACTCCTTGAGTTTACTTAAACTCATGTCCATAGAGTCGGTGATGCCATCCAACCATCTCATCCTCTGTCGTCCCCTTCTCCTCCTGCCTTCAATCTTTCCCAGCATCAGGGGCTTTTCCAATGAGTCAGTTCTTCCCATCAGGTGGCCAAAGTATTGGAGTTTCAGCTTCAGCATCAGTCCTTCCTATGAATATTCAGGACTCATTTCCTTTAGGATGGACTGTTTGGATCTCCTTGCTGTCAAGGGACTCTCACAAGTCTTCTGCAACACCACAGTCTATTAGCAAAACTAATAACTAAAACTGTAAGCAAAGTGCTTATAGACCAATTTTTTCCCCTTCTTTCATCTATATTATTCTAGTTCAAATAAAAACACTATTTTTCATATTTTTCCTTAACTACAGAGGGATTTTGTTCTATTTTGTTTCCACATTATATTAAAGAAAGTCTTAAACTCCACAGATTGTAAACTTGAATAAATATACAGATTTTTTTAGATAAGACAATATTCTGTGAACATTTGGTATATATAATTGTGTATAGTTTCATATATGACATACCTCATTGCATCACATATAATTATATATATATGTATGTATATATATTTATAAATTATGTAAATACAGTAGATTATGTTATATATAACAACAAATTATAATATATAATTATATAACAACACACATATATGTGTTATATATAACACATATAACATATATATTATATAACATAATATATTATATATAACATATATATGTTAATAATATACATTATATAATATATATAATAACAAATTATAACCAACTTTAATGGTAAACAATAAAATAAATCACATTTCTCACATGATAAAAGCTTACATAATCTCTGAAAGTTAGATATTTTTGATGTGTTTTAAACTTTTGATATAACATAAAAATACAAGATTTGGATATATAGTAAGTGTAAACAGCATAAAGTATTGAAAATTATAAAAATAGATATGTATTTACTTAAAGAAATTATTAATTTATAATTTGACTACCACCAGTTTAATATTTATTCCCATTATAATAATAAATATGTAAATTTTTATTAATGTTTACAGGTGTTGAGCAAGGAGTATGGAGATGAAAGTAAGTTTTTTAATATCACTAAGTTGTTTCTTCTGATATACTAAGCAGTTAACAGTAATCATTTTTAAGTGAAGATATCATAAGTAAATATTATTTTAAAATTTTGTTTTTATTATTAAAATATTATATACTAAAATGCAATGTGTTTAAAGTACATTTTCAAATGAAATAATAAACAATTAGGTGAATATAAGCAGCATTAAATTATTTAAAAAATACTTTTTCAACTATTGTATTTTAATAGAAAAAGGTATGAAAAATTTAAGTGGAAATAGCTATAAAGGAGAGAGACAAGATAGACTACTTCTCTAACTCATCTCTAAATACTTGTAAGCTACTCTACAATAATCAAAAAATGTTAAAAATTATTGGGAAGGCTGTAATTGAAGAGAAGGAGGTGGGAAGTGAAGAAGGAACCATGGAATAATGTGTGTGTGAGAGACTGCTAACTGGGTATTTAGTTAAAAATGTCCGCAGCTCAAACTCTGTGTTAAGTCAATGGCAGTGTCCAAACAAATTAGTGGGTGTCATGGTGATGCTACTGTTTTTCTCATCTAGTCTCTTTCCTCTCTTCTCAAGACCACCGACCTCTTTAGAGTTCCCTTCTCGGCCACATTGGTTCAAACTTCTTTCCATGCCTGGGATATGTCATCACTACTCGCATCTAACCTATATTCTCTCCACATATAACTGTTATTTTTCTCAATGTCTCCTCCATATTTGTCTGCCATTGGATAATTTTTTTAGAAAACAATAGCAGACTCTTCCAGGAGTCTGCAACCACTATTGATAGAATCAGTCAGTTCAGTCGCTCAGTCGTGTCCAACTCTTTGTGACCCCATGAATTGATAGAATAGAGTCTCACAAATGCACATTACTAAATTTACAGAGATGTCTCTGCTAGATGAAGAATGTAAAGCAGGTGATACCCTTTTGGATTAAGAACGAAAAGAATCAGGCATTGTGATGGTGTCTGTGTTAGAGTTCCTCCTATTAGGGTGGAATCTGCTTCAAGAAAACAGATTCCAGATGGGGAGAGGTATTTTCTGTCAAAAATATACATTGAGGAAACTGCTATCATTCTTTCACAACATGGTTGAATGTTGTAAGAGAAAAATAATCATATTGGAAACAATTACAGTTTACTAATATTCACCTCCTCACTTTCTATCTCCAGAGTATAAACCCTTTTATGAATTGAAGGCTGCAAGATAATGGAAGAAAGCAACAGCAGCTCTGAAAAAGGGTTTCTTCTTCTGGGATTTTCTGATCAGCCCCAACTAGAGAGAATACTCTTTGTTATAATTTTGCTCTTCTACATTTTAAACCTACTGGGAAACACTGCCATCATTTTAGTTTCTTACTTGGACCCCAAACTCCACACTCCAATGTACTTTTTCCTCAGCAACCTCTCTTGTGTAGACATCTGCTTCACCACCAGTGTTGCCCCACAGTTGCTGGTTACCATGAATAAGAAAGACAAGAACATGAGCTATGGCGGATGCGTGGCCCAGCTCTATGTAGCCACCGGGCTGGGTTCCTCTGAGTGTATTCTCCTAGCGGTCATGGCTTATGATCGCTATGCTGCTGTCTGCCGGCCTCTGCACTACACAACCATCGTGCATCCTCAGCTTTGTGCATCCCTGGCCAGCACAGCGTGGCTCAGTGGCCTCATCACCTCCCTTATTCAGTGCTCCCTTACTGTGCAGCTGCCTCTTTGTGGTCATCGCAAATTGGACCATATTTTTTGTGAGGTGCCAGTGCTCATAAAACTGGCCTGTGTGGACACAACTTTCAATGAAGTAGAACTATTCGTGGCCAGTGTAATCTTTCTAATTGTCCCTGTGTCACTCATTTTAGTCTCCTATGGCTTTATAACGCGAGCGGTGTTGAGGATTAAATCAACAGCAGGGCGTAGCAAGGTCTTTGGGACTTGCTCCTCCCACCTGCTTGTGGTCATCATTTTCTATGGGACCATCATTTTCATGTACCTTCAGCCAGCTAAAAGTAGCTCCAAAAACCAGGGAAAGTTTGTCTCCCTTTTCTACACCATAGTCACCCCACTTTTAAACCCCATTATCTATACTCTGAGAAACAAAGATGTGAAAGGGGCCATGAGGACACTGGTAATGGGAAATGCTTTCAGTTCATAAAGGGTATGAGCTGTAGGTATAATTTTAGTGGATTAGTTGTAGTTTATGGATTATTTGTTCTAAGTGCAATTTTCTTATTCAATGCTGTAAGAGATAGTAAAAGACACAGAACTCTACAAGAAGCTAATATTCTCGAGTCACAATAGTGTTTCATTTTTTCCAAACATTCTTCTCATGAAGTCCAAGATTCTATGCTCTATCTAGAGAAAACTCTTTGCTTTTCCTCCACTATGCCATCAACTTTCATACACAAATTATTTCACCCTGGAATACTGGTCTATTTCGTAAATCTCTGCTTATCTCTAAAATCTACAATAAATTTTACCTGTACTCTTGAGTTTTCTTGAAACTTGATCCATCTAATCCTCTGGGTAAAACTGGCTCATAATATATGTTTCCTTAAAACATGAAGCATTCTCTCTCTCTCTAATAATATAGAGACCGTTTTGGAAATAATATATAACCACTTACCCACAATGTCATCTTAAACCAGAGACTGGACAAGCCTTATTATACTGGCTCATTTATATTATGAAAAAATATAAAACAGAATTATGATACATTGATAACATTTATGATGCAAATTTTCACTTTATTATTTTACAAAAGTGATAGAATAAATAATATTTCATTAAACAGATCAGTCCATATATAATTTAGAGTTGTTCCCCTTTTCTTTAAAGGGATTAGAAGTCGAGTGAAAGTGACAGAGTGTGTATCATTCTCTCTGTCTCTTTCTCTCAAAAAGAGCAGAATTGATCAATTTGTGAATCTCCAGTATTTTAAGAGAACTGTGCAACTAGAGAGAGATTAATTTAATCTACATATTAAGTTCACTTCCATCTTCCATAATAATTTCAAGGTAAAAAAAACCCGTGAAAACAATGAAGACAAAAAAATCAAATTCATACGTGACTTAGACTTATGATTACAGAGAGGAAAACTGAGGCTCATTTAAATTCAGTTGGTACTAGAATATTGCTGTCAGTCTATAAATATTACAGATAAAGTTTGGAGCTGTTTCTACTGCCAAAGCCTAGATTGAAGGCAAAATGGCTGCACCCAAAAGGAAAAAAAACATGTAGAGAATTTTCTGAGTGAATCAGTAATGCCTCTGCAAACAACCTCTGCCCAATTTACATCTATCTAACATCTTTATATGAAATAAAATGACTACTATTTAACAGAAAGAAGAATCATAAAGGTCTGACTGAATTTGTCTTCTAGAAGTTTCTTATGTGAGTTCCCCACTCAATAATGGAAGGAAGAGTTGGGAATTCAATTGAACATGTTTTTAGAAATGCACACTTTCATTTATAATGCCCAAGGAGAGAAGACGTTCCGTAGGAAAGCTCATACTTATAAAAAACATCACTTTTTTATACCCAGAAAAGCACAACACAGGAAAGAACATACATATGTCAGAATCCAAATAAATTTAAACAAAATAAAGCCCCTATGACACAAAATTTTACAATTAATAAAAAATTAAAAAAATAAAACAAAAAACAGTTAAACTTTTTTCTGGATATTTAGGACTCTGAATCACCACATGTGGAGAGCCCAGACTCTATGCTGTGAAACATCTCTACAAATTCTAATATCCTGTGGAGGAGAGAAATGCCATCCTTGAGATCCTTAGTAAGGGCTACGACAAAGTGCTGGCCAGAGGTCTCCCAGGAAATATCTGTAGATGCTCATTCTGAAGGGCATGTGTGGGAACCTAGGTTGGAGGCCTTGAGGATGACCCCAAACTGAACCCCTCTTCAAGAGCCACATGGACGATCTTCAAGGACAGCAACAGTTGCTACCATAATAAATCGAATAGCTGTCAAGAAATACTTGGCAGCCAACCTCAGGAAAAGAACTTAAAAAAAAAAAGGATAAACAGCTGAAAAATGAGAGGAAAAAAATGTTTGAAGTAAAGGAAGTAAACAACAGATAGGACTACTCTGAGAAAAAACAAATGCAAGGACGAAATAACAACAACAAAACCAACACTTGAAGGTAATATGAAAAAAAATTTCTATTGGAAAAAATAAAATTTTTATGTATGATTACTTAAATGCTAATATAATTCATAAAAAGTATAGATAGAATGAAATAAAGAGAAATACACTATTTTCTACAACCAAAAAATAATAGGCATAACTCTTCAAAAAGAAATCAATAAATAACATAAAGAGTGGTAACACATATGGAAAGAAAAATTAATAAAAAGTCTCATTCTTAGATGAAAATGTAACATATTTGAAAAAACATGCCACTATTTTTTCTGTATTTAATGCAGGGTTTTCTATGTTAATATGTTTACATTGATTTTGCAATATACAATTTTATACTATATTTTAAAATTTGTAATATTCTAAGTTTTCCTATAATGATTGAATAATCTCAAAAAAAAGCCATGGTTTATTTTCAAAAGTTTCTCCATAGTTTGCTTACAGTTTTTCTGTTGATTAATAACTGGAGTAAGCATCATTTCAGTTCAGTTCAGTCACTCAGTCATGTCCGACTCTTTGCAACCCCATGAATCGCAGCACGCCAGGCCTCCTTGTCCATCACCAACTCCTGGAGTTCACTCATACTCATGTCCATCGAGTCGATGAAGCCATCCAGCCGTCTCATCCTCTGTCGTCTCCTTCTCCTCTTGCCCCCAATCCCTCCTAGCATCAGAGTCTTTTCCAATGAGTCAACTCTTCGCATGAGGTGGCCAAAGTATTGGAGTTTCAGTTTTGGCATCAGTCCTTCCAATGAACACCCAGGAGTGATCTCCTTTAGAATGGACTGGCTGGATCTCCTTGCAGTCCAAGGGACTCTCAAGAGTCTTCTCTTCACATTTGTAGTCTACGTTTATTGTCATATATTGATAAGGCCCTTTTAAACATATATATATTTTATTGAAATATAGTTGACTTACAGTGTTTCAGGTGCAGAGCAAGGTGATTCAATTATACATATACATGTATATTATTTTTGAGATTATTTTCAGTCATAGGTTATTATAAGATATTAACTAAGGTTCCTTATGCTGTAAAGTAAACCTTTGTTGCTTGTTGCCTATCTATTTTTTAATTAGATATCTAGCATTTTATTCATACTAAGTCAAACGTGTGGAATCAAAATGTCATAAATATTTAGTTAGGCAAAAATTCTTGAGTTTTATAAAATATATATATTACACACACACACATATATATACAGAAGCTTTTCTATTACACTTGATAGAGGCTTGAGAAAGAACATCAAAATAAAGAGACAGATTGGAGAACATAAGCAAAATGAAATGGGATTATTGATTGTGAAATAGGAAAAGTGAAACAAACTAGATAAAAGTAAAAGATCATCATATAGTGCAGTTGTTTTTAAACATGAATACTCATTAGAAACATATCTGGAAGTCTGGAGAAAGAAGGTAATACCTAAGGATTTGTATTTTTCAAAAAATTCCAAGAGAATTCTGATAGGCATCTGGACTTTAAAAAGTGATTACAGGTTTTTCTATGAAATGGTAGTTTTGGTGATATAGAGTTCTATTATTTTTTTATTGACCAGCCTGGTGTGCTGCAGTCCATGCAGTTGCAAAGAGTCAGACACAACTGAGCAACTGAACTGAACTGAATCATGATACAAAGCTGTTAAGTGAGTAATAGTTACACAATAACAATAGTAATGTATGTTTATCAGTTCTCATAATCAATAGCCAGATAAAACATAAAAGATAATTACAATTGCAAGCCATAGTAGGAACACAATTCAGTTCAGTTCAGTTCAGTTGCTCAGCTGTGTCCGACTCTTTGTGACTGCATGGACTGCAGCACGCCAGGCTTCCCTGTCCATCACCAACTCCTGGAGTTTGCTCAAACTTGTGTCCATTGAAGTCAGTGATGCCATCCAACTATCTCATCCCTATAGTCCCCTTCTCCTCCTGCCTTCAATCTTTTCCAGCATCAGGGTCTTTTCCAATGAGTCATTTCTTCACATCAGGTGACCAAAGTATTGGAGCTTCAGCTTCAGCATCAGTCCTTCCATTGAATATTCATGACTGATTTCCTTTAGGATGGACTGGTTGGATCTCCTTGCAGTCCAAGGGACTCTCAAGAGTTCTCCAACACCACAGTTCAAAAGCATCAATTCTTGAGTGTTCAGCTTTCTTTATAGTCTAACTCTCACATCCATACATGACTACTGGAAAAACCACAGCTTCGACTAGACAGATATTTGTCGGTAAAGTAATGTCTCTGCTTTTTAAAATGCTGTCTAGATTGATCATAGATTTTCTTCCAAGAAGCAAGCATCTTTTAATTTTATGGCTGCAGTCACCATCCACAATGATTTTGGATCCCAAGAAAAGAAAGTCTGTCACTGTTTCCATTGTTTCTCCATCTATTTGCCATGTAGTGATGGGCCCAGATGCCATGATCTTAGTTTTTTGAATGTTGAGTTTTAAGTGAGCTTTTTCACTCTTGGGCACCTGATGCGAAGAGCTGACTCATTGGAAAAGACCCCGATGTTGGGAAAGATTGAGGGCAGGAGGAGAAGGGGATGACAGAGGATGAGATGGTTGGATAGCATCACCAACCCAATGGACATGGGTTTGGGCGGACTCTGGGAGTTGGTGATGGACAGGGAAGCCTGGTGTACTGTGGTTCATGGGGTTGCAAAGAGTCAGACATGACTGAGAAACTGAATTGAACTTTCACTCTCTGCTTTCACTTTCATCAAGAGGCTCTTTAGTATCCTTTCTCTTATAAGGGTGATGTCATCTGCATATCTGAAGTTATTGGTATTTCTCCAAGCAATCTTGATTCAAGCTTATACTTCATCTAGGCAGCATTTCACATGATGTACTCTGCATATAAGTTAAATGATCAGGGTGACAATATACAGCCTTGTTGTACTCCTTTCCCAATTTGGAACCAGTCCATGGTTAACTTAACAATATAAAATAATTGCGTACAATTTGGGAGGGTCAAACAGAGTTATGTGGTAAGTGGAAGTCCATATATGCACATGTATTCCATCCAGGAAGTCTATGTCTTTTGGTTGGTGCATTTAATCCATTTACATTTAAGATAATTATTGCTATTCATGATCCTATTGCCATTTTCTTATTTTTTGGAGTTTTATTTTCTGTAGGTCTTTTCCTACCCTTGTGTTTCCTGCCTAGAGACATTATTTTAGCTTTTGTTGTAAAGCTGGTTTGATGGTGCTGAATTCTAATAATTTTTGCTTGTCTGGAAAGTTTTTTATTTATCTATCACACCTGAAGGAGAGTCTTGCTGGGTAGAGTATTCTTGGTTGGAGGTTCTTCCCTTTCAACACTTTAAATATATCGTGCCATTCCCTTCTGGCTTGTAGAGTTTCTGTTGAGAAATCAGCTGATAGCCTTTTGGAAGTTCCCTCTTATTTGTTACTTTTCCCTTGTTGCTTTTAATATTTTATCTCTGTATTTAATTTTTGTCAGTTTGATTACTATGTGTCTCAATGTGCTCCTCCTTGGGTTTATCCTTTCTGGGACTCTCTGTGCTTTCTGGACTTGGTTAACTATTTCCTTTCCCATGTTTGGGAAGTTTTCAAGCTATTATCTCTTCAAATATTTTCTCAGGTCCTTTCTTTTTTTGTTATGTGAATATTGATGTGTTTAATTTTTCCAAGAGGTCTCTTAGGCTGTCTTCATTTCTTTTCATTCTTTTAATATTCTGTTTGTGGCAGTGAGTTCCACCATTCTGTCCTCCAGGTCATTTATTTGTTCTGCCTCAGTTATTCTGCTATTGATTCCTTCCAGTGTATTATTAATCTCTGTTTGTTTGTTTTTTCAGTTCTTCTAGGTCTTTGGTAAACATTTTGAGCATCTTCTCGATCTTTGCCTTCATTCTTTTCCCTAGATCCTGGATCATCTTCACCATCATTATTTTGAATTCTTTTTCTGGAAGGATGCCTATCTCCATTTAGTTGTTCTTCTGAGATTTTATCTTGTCCCTTCTTCTGGGGCATAACTTTCTGCTTTATTGTTGTGATTAATTCTCTGCAATATGGTTTTTATTTTGGCCACTGTGAGCTGTGAGACTGTGCTTTTTCTTGCTTCTTCTGCCTGCGCTCTGATGGATGAGGCTAAGAGGCTTTGTAAACTTCCTGATGGGAGGGACTGGTGATAGGGAAAACTGAGTCTTGCTCTTGTGGTCAGGGCCTTGCTCAGTAAAACTTTAATCCAATTATCTGCTGATGGGTGGGTTTTCACTCCCTTCCTGGTAGTTGTTTGACCTGAGGTGACCCAGACATGGGGTCTATGGGTTCTATGGTAGAGTTAGTGACAAACTCCAAGAGGGTTTATGCCAAGGTGTATCCTCCAGTGCCCCAGTTCCTGCAGTGAGCCCCTGCCAGCTTATGTCTCCACAGGAGGCCCTCTGACACTAACAGGTAGTTTTGGTTCAGTCTCTTGTGGGGTCACTGCACTTCTCCTTTAGATCTTGTTATGCATAAAATTTTGTTTGTTCCTTCCCAGACTGGGATCTCGGTTTCCATCAGTCCTCTGGAAGGATAATCTAATCCTGCTGGCCCTAATGGCCAGATTCCTTAGGGATTCCCAGTCCCTTTGTCAGATTTACAGGCTGTGAAGTCTGATGTGGGGTTCAGAACCTTAACAATAATGTGAGAACTTCTTTGTATTATTGTTCTCCAGTCTATGGGTCATCCACTTGGCAGGTATGGGGTTTGATTTGATCATCATGTGCCCCTTCCACCATCTTGCTGAGGATTCTTCTTTGTATTTGGACATGGGTATCTTTTTTTGGTGGGTTCCAGCATCCTCCTGTCAATGGTTGTTCTACAGCTAGTTGAAATTTTGGTGCTCTTGCAGGAGGAGATGAGTGCACATTCTTCTACTCCTCCATCTTGAGCTGGAATTGATAAGACCCTTTTAGGAATGCAATTGTCAAAAACAAAGACACATAAGTAGATTTACATACATTACCAATTTATTTTCCAATTTTTTTTTTCCATTTCATTCCCATGGAAGGGGCAATCTTGCCTATCTCTGTGATAATTACATATTGAAATTGCTTTTAACCTGTACAATAAAAGGGGCATAATGAACAAAAAGTTCCAACATCCTTCCATGAAGCAAGAGATGTACTTTTTAGAATAATTTTTTTAAAAGCTACATATATTGGAAATACTGAGGAATTCAAGGGAAAGAGAAATATAGGATAAGATTTAAAAAAAAAAAATTGAGGGAAACCACAGCACAAACCTAGCCTAAATACTATCAAAGAAATGGAAACATTTTGAAGTTTATAGATACAGATGCAGGAATTATTAAGCAGTTCATCCAGGATAATTTGCAGAGGAGCTGAGGATCATAATGACTTCCATCCCAAATATGTACCCCTTCTCTCCCCCGCAAAAAGCTATTTAAGGAATAAAAAAGAAAAGAAAAGTCACCATAATGCTCAGAAGATAAACTGTAGTTTTGCCTCCATATGATAAAAAGAGTCTCAGAAACAATGGAGGAAAGAAAATATATACTACTACATATAAAAAAAAAATAAAGTAAACAATTTCCTAATATTTAAGCAGACCCAAACTCACCAAAGAAATTAAAATAAGAAAAATAATGAAATGAGGAAGATAAAAGAAAAAGAATCACTAAATACCAAAAAGGAGTTAAATAAAGTAAAAAAAATTTTTTTTAAATACCTTCAAAAGTAGTGGGAAAAATAAAAAATAACCGGAAACACATGACTTTTAAAGATATTAAATTATTATTATTTTTTTTTTTACTTTACAATATTGTATTGGTTTTGCTATACATCAACATGCATCCGCCATGGGTGTACACGTGTTCTCCATCCTGAACCCGCCTCCCACCTTCTTCCCCGTACCATCCCTCTGGGTCATCCCAGTGCACTAGCCCCCAGTTTCCTGTATCCTGCATCAAACCTGGACTGGCGATTCATTTCTTATATGATATTATACATGTTTTAATGCCATTCTCCAAAATCATCCCCCCCTCCCTCTCCCACAGAGTCCAAAAGACTGTTCTATACATCAGTGTCTCTTTTGCTGTCTCGCATACAGGGTTGTCATTATCATCTTTCTAAATTCCATATGTATGCGTTAATATACTGTATTGGTGTTTTTCTTTCTGGCTTACTTCACTCTGTATAATTGGCTCCAGTTTCATCCACCTCATTAGAACTGATTCAAATGTATTCTTTTTAATGGCTGAGTAATACTCCCTTATGTATATGTACCACAGCTTTCTTATCCATTCATCTGCTGATGGACATCTAGGTTGCTTCCATGTCCTGGCTATTATAAACAGTGCTGTGATTAAAAAAAAATAAAAAAAATATTAAATTTAGAAAACATAGTAATAGGACTCAGTAGAAGGAACACAGATGACGAAATGTTTATCAAATGGAAGATAAAGTCTATAAATGTTCCCAGAATATTTTGAAAAAGGAAACACACATATATGTATATAATAAAAACAAGTAAACATAGAGACTATATGTTATATATAAATAATGCATAAATTATATATAGATAACATGGGCTTCCCCCATGGCTCAGTGGTAAAGATTCCACCTGCACTGCAGGAGACACAAGAGACCTGGGTATGATCCCTGGTTCAGAAAGATCCCCTGGAGGAGGGCATGGCAACCCACTCCAGTATTCTTGCTGGGAGAATTCCATCAAATTTCATGGACAGAGGACTCTGGCGGGTAATAATCCATAGGTTCACAAAGAGTCAGACACCACTGAAGCTACTGAGCACACATATACATAACATATATATTTACATTATATAAATAATAAATGTCGAAGCAGTAGTGTTGATCATCTCTCTCTTAAAAGAAAACTGCATAAAACAACAAAAAAAATTTCTGCTAATTTGTGTGACTTTTATTTGCAAATTTCTATGGTCTAAATATTTCCACCATGGTAAATTCAAGTTGCCAATGCAATATCACTGACTACAGAATTAGGAAAAGATGTATCAAATTACCTCTCACAAGAAAGAGCAATCTTTCTCTAGCACACTGATGAATAAATACTATACATCAAATTACATTTCCAAAACACACAAAATGAAGAAAGCTAACAGGACGGAATGATAGAAACTGATTTCTGGACTGGGGAATTAAATACAAAAACTAAAAATTTCCACACTATATATATCATATTAAACTATACATATCGTATTGTTGTTGTCCAGTTACTAAGTCCCGTCCACTCTTTGCAACCCCATGGACTGCAGCATGCCTGGCTCCCCTGTCCTTCACTATCTCCCAGTTTGCTTAAATCCATGTCCATTGAGTTGGTGATACTATTTAACCATTTCATCTTCTGCCACCTGCTTTTCATTTTACCTTCATTCCTTCCCAGCATCAGGGTCTTTCCCAACAAGTCAGCTTTTCACATACAGGTGGCCAAAGTATTGGAACTTCAACTTCAGCATCAATTCTTCCAATGAATATTAAGGGTTTCAACAGTAAAGAATTGGGATTGGCTGGTTTGATCTCCTTGCAGTCCAAGGGACTCTCAAGAGTCTTCTTCAGTGCCAGAATTTAAAAGCATTAATTCTTCAATTCTCAGTCTTCTTTATAGCCCAACTTTCACATCTGTACATGACTCCTGGAAAATCTATAGCTTTGACTGTATGGACCTTTGTTGGCAAAGTGATATCTCTGCTTTTTAATACATTGTCTAGGTTTGTCATAGTTTTCCTTTTAAGGAGGAAGTGTCTTTTAATTTCTGGCTGCAGTCACCATTCACAGTAATTTTGGGACCCCCTCTCCCCACCCCAAAAAAAAGATCTGTCACTATTTCCACTTTTTCCTCATTTATTTGCCAAGAAGTGATGGGACCAGATGCCATGATCTTAGTTTTTTTTTTAAATATTGCATTTCAAGCCATCATTTTCACTCTCCTCTTTCTCCCTCATCAAGAGGCTTTTTAGTTCCTCTTCTCTTTCTGTCATTATAGTGGTATCATCTTCATATCTGGGGTTGTTGATATTTCTCCTGGAAGTTTTGATTCCAGGTTGTGATTCATCCGGCTTTCATTTTGCATGATGCAAAATGTGTATAAGTTATATAAGCATAGATTTTATATATCTTTATGACTTTATCTTTTTATTTTATAGTTTTCTAGCAATGTACTTATTTCTTTTAGGTTATCCAGTTTGTTGGGATATACCTATTCATAGCAGTCAATATAATACCAAATATGAATCTTTGCATTTTGTGGTATCAGTTGTAATGACTCCTCTTTAATTTGTGATTTTATTTACTGTATTTCCCCATTACTTTTTAATTTTTCTAGTTGGAAATTTTGTCAAATTTATTTGTCTTTTAAAAAAAACCCTGTTCTTAATCTTTCAAAATAATTCTTTTATTTTTCTAATCTCTGTTTTATTTCTGTTCTGATTTTTATTTCTTTCCATTAGTAGGGCTTAGTTGCTTTTCTAGTTCCCTGAGGTGTAAAATTAAGTTGCTGAATTAAATTCTCTCTTTTTATTCCTAACACAGTTGTATATTACTAAACATTTTCCAAGTTTCCTTCTACTTTTGATTTCTAGTTTTATACCATTGTGGTTGAAAAATATACCTGGTGCAATTTCAATCTCTTAAATATGTAAGAGTTCTTTGGTGACCTAATGAACTATGTTTGAAAATGTTACATGTGTTTATGAGAAGAATGTGTATTTTATTGCTATTTTATGGAATGTTCTGTGTATGTCTATTAGTTTTATATAGTGTATGGCATGGTCCTAGTCTCAAGTTTCCTTGCTGATTTTCTTTGTTGATGATATTCACTTTTGAAAGTGGGTTACTGGAAATCCCTATAATTATTGCATTGCTGCCCATTTCTCCCTTAAGATTTGTTAATATTTGCTTAATATATTTGGGCACTCCAATATTAAGTGCAGATATATTTATGAATGTTATGTCTTCTTGATGACTTAATCTTGTTTATCATTATATATAGACCTTGTCTTTAGTTACCATTTTTGGATCAAAGACTATTTTGTCTAAAGTGAGTAGAATTACTCTATCTTTTGAGTCTCAATTGTATGAGACATCTTTTTTTCCATCTATAAACTTTGAGCCTTCATATATCTTTAAACTTGAAATGAGTCTTTTATAAGCAACATAGAGTAGTTTCATTTTTGTTTATTTTCCTCTAGTTTATCTATCCATTTAATGCCTTCTGTTTGGAGAATTCAATCAACTTATATGTAGTATAACTGTTGATAGGTAAGGAGTTAATAATAACAACATCTTGTGGCTTTCTAGGTGTCTTGTAGTTGTCATATTCTTTTCCTCCTCTATTGTTGCTGTCCTTTTCAAATTGATAATTTTCTGTAATGGTATACTGATTTCATTCACTTTCCCTTTTGTAAATCTTTTGTAGATTTTTTTTTTTTTTTGTGGTTACTATGAGGCTTATTGGAGAAGGCAATGGTACCCCACTCCAGTACTCTTGCCTGGAAAATCCCATGGACAGAGGAGCCTGGTAGACTGCAGTCCATGGGGTCGCTAGGAGTTGGACACGACTGTATAACTTTCAAGTAGACAACCTAAGTGACTTCACTTTCACTTTTCACTTTCATGCATTGGAGAAGGAAATGGCAACCCACTCCAGTGTTCTTACCTGGAGAATCCCACGGACGGGGGAGCCTGGTGGGCTGCCGTCTCTGGGGTCACACAGAGTCGGACACAACTGAAGCGACTTAGCATGAGGCTTATATAAAACATCTCATAGATATAATAGTCTATCCTACACTGATAAATGGTCTACCAAAACTATATATTTCTCTCCAGCTTATTTTTATTTTTGCTGTATTTATTAATAAATTATTTCACCTATAGTTACTTTTAATACTCTTGTCCTTTAACCTTTATACTAGAGTTGTTATTAATATATTATCATGTTAAAGTATTAATGCTTGGATTTGACTATATTACCAGTATGCTGAATTTTTCACATGCTTTCATGGTACAAATTAACTTTATTTAATAAGTATTTGAAAGACTGTTTTCATATTTTTTCTAAAGCAGATGTAATGGTGATAAATTCCCTCTTTTTTTTTTTGGCCTGGGAATGTCTTCATCTCTTTTTCATATATGGAGGGCTGTTTTTCTGTGAATAATATACTTCATTAACAGCTTAATTTGGTTTATTGCATTGAATATATCATCCCAATCTCTTCTGGTCTTTAAGAAACCCATTGATATTGGTATGTAAATGTCTTTGTATGTTACAAACATTTTCTTATGTATCAATGAAGATTCACCCTTTGTCTTTGATTTTTAACAATTTTATTTTAACAAGGCTTGGAGAGAATCTCTTTATTTGATCTTAATTGGTAACCTATGAACATCATGAACTTGAATACTTATGTCCTTGCCATATTTGAGAGCTTTTAGCCATTATTATTTTTAAAAAATAAACTTTCTGTCCTTTTATCATTCTCTTCTCTTTCTAGAATTCCAATTATTCTCAATTTTACCCTTTTAGTTGTAATTTATGCACCATAAGCTTTCTTTTGGAGAAGGCAATGGCACCCCACTCCAGTACTCTTGCCTGGAAAATCCCATGGACGGAGGAGCCTGATAGGCTGCAGTCCATGGGGTCGCTAAGAGTTGGACACAACTGAGCGACTTCACTTTCACTTTTCACTTTCATGCATTGGAGAAGGAAATGGCAACCTGCTCCAGTGTTCTTGCCTGGAGAATCCCAGGGACGGTGGAGTCTGATGGGCTGCCATCTATGGGGTTGCACAGAGTCAGACATGACTGAAGCGACTTAGCAGCAGCAGCAGCAGCAGCAAGCTTTCTTTATAATTTTTTATTATTTTCTCATTTTTAAAAATTATTTTAGTTTGCTCTATTATAATGGATAATTTCAAAGTTCCTGTATTCAATTTAAGCAATTTATTTCTTCTGCTTGACCATATCAGCTTTTGATGCTATCTTTAGTATTTATCATTTCATGCATTATATTCTTCAATTCCAGAATATTTTAAAGATTTCTACTTCTTTTTAAAGTTTATTTGTTCATGTGTTGTTTCCCTTATTTTGCTGAACTGTCTTTCTGTATTCTCTTGTAGAGCTTCCCTGTTGTCTCAGGTAGAGAGTCTGCCTGCCAATGCAGGAGACAGAGGTTCAGTTCTCGGATTGGGAAGATCCCCTGGAGAAGGAAATGCAACCCACTCCAGTATTCTTGCTTGGGAAATCCCGTGGACAGAGAAGCCTGGCGGGCTACAGTCCATGGGCTTGCAAACAGTTAGACATGACTTAGCAACTGAGCATGCATGCAAGATATCTTATAACTCATTGAATTCGCTTATAGCAGGTGTTGTAAATTGTTTATCTGATAAGTTGAAGACCTCTGTGTCTTTCGGTTTGACTAACAAGATGATTATTGTGATCCTTTGTTGGTGTATGTTGCCTTTAAACTTTTCATATTTCTTATGATTTTTATTTGATCCTTTTGCATTTAAAGTAACAGGTATCTTTTCCAGGTTTTACTGATTGTCTTAAGAGGGGGAACACTGTGAGCTACACAGAGAGTCTGAAGTTTTCTCAACCTTCTATTGATATACCTGTTCCATGCTTCTTGCTCTACACTGGCGCAGAGCTCCTAAGCTTGTGCGCCTTCTCTGGATCATGCAACTCACTAGTTTGAATTTTGGCAATCTCTCTTTTGTTTTCCCAAATATAACTCTAGAACTCATGTTTGTAATATTTCCCTGGCCTCCAGGTTTGATGAATACTCTTTGCACATTCACTGGCTATCTGCCAAAGCTTGCTTATGCAATCCTTGTGAGTGCATACAGGAAGATGTCCACAAAGTAGGGGGAGGGGAAATGTCAGTGAGGCAGTGTGTTGGCATGCCCATGGGCCAGGTATGGAAATTAATGGAAAGCACATTTCCAGTGGCTTGTGATTAGACTTCTCATTGGAATCTGTGATGTCTCTTTAATGCCTTCTGCTATTCCTGTCTGCGGCTCTTCCACAGTTTCCAATCCCCAGTAACGGAGCACTTGATTTAATTCTCTGAAAGAGGTGAGAAAAATGAGCCCCTTTGTCCTGTTCCATATAACTTGTGAGGTTAGGTATTCACTGGCACACTCTTTCTCCTCTGGGGATAAAATATCGAACAAAAAAGTAAATTTCATGGATGGGCCACTTTGGGGATGGGTAATATGGATAAGCTAAACTGTTCCTCTTACACACTCAAATGTGTGTGGATGATTGCACAAGAATGTTCTCCAGGGAATCCTGCTGCTGCTGCTGCTAAGTCACGTCAGTCGTGTCCGACTCTGTGTGACCCCATGGACGGCAGCCCACCAGGCTCCCTCGTCCCTGGGACTCTCCAGGCAAGAACACTGGAGTGGGTTGATATTTCCTTCTCCAATGCATGAAAGTGAAAAGTGAAAGTGAAGTCGCTCAGTCGTGCCCGACTCTTAGCTACCCCATGGACTGCAGCCTACCAGGCTCCTCCATCCATGGGATTTTCCAGGCGAGAGTACCGGAGTGGGGTGCCATTGCTGTATCCCCAGGGAATTCTAGAATGCAGCTAAGAGTTTCTGACCCTAGTTCATTGGCTACTTCAGGAACTATAGTCAGAACTGAGGTATGTCTACCTATTACTCAATGTGTAAATGTGCAAGATCCTTTCAGAATCCCCTGGCATATGGATATGAAAACAGTTTTATAAAAAATATTTTTGTCCGTGGAAGGATGGTGTTTTTTTTTTTTTTTGTGAGTGTGTGTGTTTGTTTGTTTGCTTATGGGGGGCACAAAATCAAGGAGCCTCTTATGTCAATATAATGTTGATGTCAGTCTTGCTTTGTGATTCTTTTTTGTCACATCGTATTTTTTCTTTTTAGGTGTTGTCTAAGTTTTACTTTTTCATGTGTTTCTATTTTAGTTATCAATGTATTTTATTCAGAATTTGATTTTTAAATATGCTTTTTTCCTTTTCTTTTTTATTTATTTTTTAATTTAAATTTATTTATTTTAATTAGAGGTTAATTACTTTACAATATTGTATTGGTTTTTGCCATACATCAACATGAATCTGCCACAGGTGTACACGTGTTCCCAATCCTGAACCCCCCTCCCACCTCTCTTCCCATACCATCCCTCTGGGTCATCCCAGTGCACCAGCCCCAAGAATCCTGTATCCTGCATCAAACCTGGACTGGCGATTCATTTCTTATATAATATTATACATGTTTCAATGCCATTCTCCCAAATCTTCCCACCCTCTCCCTCTCCCACAGAGTCCATAAGCCTGTTCTGTACATCAGTGTCTCTTTTGCTGTCTCATACACAGGGTTATTGTTACCATCTTTCTAAATTCCATATATATGCATTAGTATACTGTATTGGTGTTTTTCCTTCTGGCTTACTTCACTCTGTATAATAGGCTCCAGTTTCATCCACCTCATTAGAACTGATTCAAATGTATTCTTTTTTAATGGCTGAGTAATACTCCATTGTGTATATGTACCACAGCTTTCTTATCCATTCATCTGCTGATGGACATCTAGGTTGCTTCCATGTCCTGGCTATCATAAACAGTGCTTCGATGAACACTGGGGTACACGTGTTTCTTTCAATTCTGGTTTCCTCGGTGTGTATTCCCAGCAGTAGAATTTATTTTACTATAGTTGATTTACAATGGTGTGTTAATTTCTGATGCATGGCACAGTGACTCAGTTTTACATATATATTCTTTTTCATTTTCTTTTCCATTAGGATTTTTTAAATTAATTAATTTTAATTGCAGGATAATTACTTTACAACATTTTGATGATTTTTGCCATACATTGACATGAATTGGCCACAGGAATACTTGCGTCCCCCCCATCTTGAACACCCTTTCCACCTCCTTCCAAACCCTATCCCATTAGGGTGTCCCAGAGCACAGGTTTTGCATGCCTTACTTCAATCATTGAACTTGCACTGGTCATCTATTTTACATATGGAAATGTACATGTTTCAGTGCTATTCTCTTAAATTACCCCACTCTTGTCTTCTCCCACTGAGTCTGAAAGCTGTTCTTTATGTCTGTGTCTCCTTTGCTGCCCTGCATGTAGGATCATTGGTATCATTTTTCTAGATTCCATATATATGTGTTAGTGTGTCTCTTTCAGTTCTGGTTTTCTCAGGGTATATGATTAGCAGTGGGATTGCTGGGTTGTATGGCAGTTCTGTTCCCAGATTTTCAAGGAATCTCCACACAGTTCTCCATAGTGACTGTATCAGTTTTCATCCCACCAACATTGTAAAAGGGTTCCCTTTTCTCCACACAATCTCTATCATTTATTATTTGTAGTCTTTTTGTTGATGGCCATCCTGACCAGTGTGAGATGATACCTCATTGTGGCTTTGATTTGCATTTCTCTAATAATAAGTGAGGTTGAACATTGTTTCATGTGTTTATTAGCAATCTGTATGTCTTTGGAGAAATGTTTGTTTAGGTCTTTTGCCCACTTTTTGATTGGGTTGTTTATTTTTCTTCTATTGGGCTGAATGAGCTGCTTGTGAAAGTTAGTATATGGAAAGAAACCTTAAAAATCAGAGGAGAAATAAATGGAAAGAAACCTTAAAAATCAGAAGAGAAATAAATGAAAAGAATTGAATGAGACTATAGCAAAGATCAGTAAAACTAAAACCTGGTTCTTTGAGAAGATAATCAAAATAGACAAACTCTATTAGCCAGACTCATCAAGAGGAAAACAAGGGAGAAGACTCAAATCAATAAAATTAGAAATGAAAATGGAGAAATTGTGACAACACAGAAATTTTAATGATCATAAGAGACTACCATGGGCAACTATATGCCAAAAAAAAATGGACAACTTGGAAGAAATGGACAAATTCTTAGAAAAGGATAACCTTCCAAAACTGAACCAGGATGAAATAGAAAATTTGAACAGACCAGTCACAAGCACAGACATTGAAACTGTAATAAAAAAATCTTCCAACAAATAAAAGCCCAGGACCAGACGACTTCACAGGTGAATTCTACAAAAAATTTAGAGAAGAGCTAACACCTATCCTACTCAAACTCTTCCAGAAAATTGCAGAGGAAGGAAAAGTCCTGAAGTTATTCTATGAGGCCACCATCACCCTGATACCAAAACCAGAGAAAGATGCCACAGGAAAAGAAAACTACAGGCCAATATAACTGATGAACATAGATGCAAAAATCCTCAACAAAATCCTAGCAAGCAGAATCCAACAATATATTAAAAAGATCATACATCATGATCAAGTGGGCTTTATTCCAGAGATGCAAGGATTCTTCAATATTTACAAATCAATCAATGTGATACACCATATTAACAAATTGAGAGATAAAAACCATATGCTTATTTCAATAGATGCAGAGTAAGCCTTTGGCAAAATTCAACATCTACTTATGATAAAAACTCTCCAGAAAGTAGACATAGAAGGAACATACCTCAACATAATAAAAACGATATACAAACAAACCCACAGCAAACATTATCCTTGATGGCAAAAGATTGCAAGCATTTCCTCTAAAATCAGAAACAAGACAAGGGTGCTCACTCTCAGCATTACTATTCAACATAGTTCCCTCTTACACTGTTGGTGGGAATGCAAACTAGTACAGCCACTATGGAGAACAGTGTGGAGATTCCTTAAAAAACTGGAAATAGAACTGCCTTATGATCCAGCAATCCCACTGCTGGGCATACACACTGAGGAAACCAGAAGGGAAAGAGACACGTGTACCCCAATGTTCATCGCAGCACTGTTTATAATAGCTAGGACATGGAAGCAACCTAGATGTCCATCAGCAGATGAATGGATAAGAAAGCTGTGGTACGTATACACAATGGAGTATTACTCAGCCATTAAAAAGAATAAATTTGAATCAGTTCTAATGAGGTGGATGAAACTGGAGCCTCTTATACAGAGTGAAGTAAGCCAGAAGGAAAAACACCAATACAGTATAATAATGCATATATATGGAATTTAGAAAGATGGTAACAATAACCCTGTGTACGAGACAGCAAAAGAGACACTGATGTATGGAACAGTCTTATGGACTCTGTGGGAGAGGGAGAGGGTGGGAAGATTTGGGAGAATGGCATTGAAACATGTAAAATATCATGTATGAAACGAGATGCCAGTCCAGGTTTGATGCACGATACTGGGGCTAGTGCACTAGCTTGGGGCTAGTGCACTGGGACGACCCAGAGGGATGGTATGGGGAGGGAGGAAGGAGGAGGGTTCAGGATGGGGAACACATGTATACCTGTGGCGGATTCATTTTGATATTTGGCAAAACTAATACAATTATGTAAAGTTTAAAAATAAAATAAAATTAAAAAAAAAAAAAGAAAGTTCTGGCCACAGCAATCACAGAAGAAAAAGAAATAAAAGGAATCTTCTTTTCTTGGAAAAGAAGAAGTAAAACTCTCACCATTTGCCAATGACATAATCCTCTACATTTAAATATGTTTTAAAGAATTTCAAATCTGTTAAACATATTACCATGCTTCATGGAGTAATCATTAATGAACTGTTACACAGTCCTGTGTAGACTTATTTTGTTCATCAATGCATGCCTAAGATAAAACTGAGTTGTTTTCATCTTTTACTTTATCCTCAGTCCCTAAACTTTATTTTTTTCTTTTCTCTTGTGTAAATACTGCTTTGAATTATCTCAGTCAGTTCAGTTCAGTTCAGTTGCTCAGTCGTGTCCAACTCTTTGGGACACTGTGAATCGCAGGAGGCCAGGCCTCCCTGTCAATCACCATATCCCAGTGTTCACTGAGACTCATCTCCATCGAGTCAGTGATGCCATCCAGCCATCTCATCCTCTGTCGTCCCCTTCTCTTTCTGCCCCCAATCCCTCCCAGCATCAGGATCTTTTCCAATGAGTCAACTCTTCGAATGAGGTGGCCAAAGTACTGGAGTTTCAGCTTTAGCATCATTCCTTCCAAAGAAATCCCAGGGCTGATCTCCTTCAGAATGGACTGATTGGATCTCCTTGCAGTCCAAGGGACTCTCAAGAGTCTTCTCCAACACCATGGTTCAAAAGCAGCAATTCTTCAGCTTATCTAATGTCCTCTAAGTTTTAAATTATATATTAATGTATATAATTTTAGCTTGATAAATGCTTTTTGATGCTTCTTGATTTTCTCTTATCTCTAATGTTTCCTAATACTAGCATAGGGAGGGGAAAAAAAATAGTCATTTAGTAAAAATTTGTAAATAAGTAAACCAATGACTTTACATTTTAGCATATATAATTTATTGTTTGCCTGATAATGTTGTTGGGAGGGCAATTAAAAAGAGTTAATTGAAATAGTTAAATTTCTACCTCATTTCATATGCTAAAACAAAAGATTTTTTTTTTTTTTTTAAATTTTGTAGGCTTTTAAGACTCTTCTGGACTGTCAGCTGATTACCTACAATGATTAGGCCTCAGGGACCTCCTGGGAAGTGCTCTTCCCTCTGTGCTGCTTATGCTTTATGGAAAGAAAGTTTCACTGCTTTGATCACATCTCCTGATGACTACACAATGACATATATTTAACTGGAGAGTAGCTCAGAGTAGGGGAGGCTGATATCAAGGAAAGCAAGGGAGAGTTTCTGAATGGCTCTCAGGCAAGCTAATTTATGTTTCCCACATTCTGCCACTGATCTGTTTTCCAACCCAGGTAAGTTACTTACATTTGCCGAGTAGAATAGTTAAAAATAAAGAAAAATAATCAGGCTTACTTATTAATAAATTCAAAAGTCATGATATGTCTTTGGACTTAAAGGAAACCTATACACATTTCTGTAGAATGTCATGGAACATGATGTATTTTAAGATGAACAGATTATTATTGTGCCCTTTCTAACCTCAAGGATACTATGTTTTCACTTATGTACAATGTATATGTTAAAATACAGCCACACACATAACTGAGTTTTTTTTTTTTATGTTTTGTTACTGAAATTTTATTGCACACTTTCATTTCCTGTGAATGTCGTTCAGTCATGTCCGACTCTTTGTGACCCCATGTATTATACAGTCCATGGACTTCTCCAGGCTAGAATACTGGAGTCGGTAGCCTTTCCCTTCTCCAGGGGATATTTCCAACTGAGGAATCAAACTGGGGTCTCCTGCATCGAGGCAGATTCATTTCTTATACCACAAAAATAAATTTTAAAACTCCCCCATATTAAAAGCTACAGAGTTGGTTTATTGTTTAGTATAATATAATTTAAAATAAATTTTAGATTTTAATGATTTCTTTAAACACTTTATATGTGACGATCTGAAACAGAGTCAGTCTTAAGAAATGTGTTGATTACTTATTCAAGCAAATATCTGCATATAAAGCTATTTATTAGGTATGACTAGTGTCATCACAAAAAATTTTTAGCATCATAATCTGATTAAAATAGAGTGCTGAACAATAATATTGTGGCTTCAAAAAACAAAGATATTTATTTAGGGTCTTAAGAAATGTAATTCAGGAGACATATTTTAGCAAAACTGAGAGTATTCTGGGAAAAAGAAAGAGTCAGGGTCTAATAAAGGCAAAACCAAAAATCCGTATTCTGACACAAGAAAAAATTATTTATCCAAATGGGATAGGCTGTGATCAGTCATTTTAGGGTAAGGACCTGATGAGTATCTTGAGTTTCTGGCAGATGCTTTGGATGTCTTTATTAGAATAGTAAATGTTCAAAGGCCAAATTCCACTGAGGCAGGGACATACTTAAGTAATACTTCATCAGTGTCTTCTCAGGTTCATTTTGGAGAGCTCTCTTAATGGCAGGAGAATCCAACTCCATTTTAATTCCCCTTCAATTTCCTTTTTAAAAAAATACAGAAAGAGAGATAAAGTATTCTAACAGACTAGTTAATTTTTACAGTAATCATAACAACGGAACATGAAACCCCCAACCATGATTGTAGCTGAACTCTTGGCAAATAAACAGCAAAATCATCATTGTGAATCAGTGAATTGAAAAAAGATTTTTTAGTAAAATACTCTGATAATATAGCAACAAATCAGAAATAAACTTTATATATAAGGTTTACATTTAAAAATTAAACTAATTAAAGATTTGGATCCAAAAAAATAAAAAAGTCAAGGAGTAAGGCAAAAGTATATGAAAAATTTTAAATAATCTATGAACAAATATATTTAAAGATATTATGGGAAGTAATTTAGGATTTGCAGAAAATAGGGAGAAGAAACAGATGAACTATAATAAGATATATTTAAATTTGTAGAATTTGTAATCTGAATCATGCAAACATATATCAAAAGCTAAAAGCAATGTGTCTTATTACTTGTTAATCAGAAAAATCAGAAAAAGGAAGCATATCAAGTTAAAAATGTTACAGACATTTTGATGAAGAAGAATTTGCATAAACAAACAAACATATAAGTAACAAAAATGCAAGTTATATTCATAATAGGGATTCACTCCTTTACTTGATCAATTATAAGTAGGAAAAATGATGACCTTTACTGACTGTGAGAAAAGTAAAAGTGAAAATTGCCTTTTGTGATAGATCAGGGAAGAGCCTTCAAAGAAAGCAATCTGAAACTATAGAAGACAATATTTTTTAATGCAATTGTATTCATAGTTAGAATAAAGGAATTTTTACATAGAGTGTTGTTTAGGTTATCAAGAATTTTTAAAGATACATTTAAAATAAAATATTTTGTATAAACTTTGTTAGTAACATAAAATACTATGAATTATTAAATATACTCAAGCAGATTATATTTCTAAAAGTATTTAGAGTCATAACAGTGTGTAAAAGGTATAATATTGAGCTATGCACATTTTAAGTGTACTATATAGCAGATACAGTTTATATATTATATCTATATATCTATGTCCATTATTTATTAAAATATATTCTTAAAAGAAGAAACCAAAGTTTTACAGAAAAATTCATATTTGATGGTGGGGTTAAAGGTGACTTTATTTTTGTTTTCGTTTCATACTTATGTTGCTAAATTATCTGTAAGTATGTTAGCTGCTTATTTGTGCCTGAGTTTTTGTGATCCAATGAACTGTAGCCCTCCAGACTCCTCTGTCCATGGAATTCTCCAGGCAGGAATAGTAGAGTGGACTGGAGTGGATTTCCATTCTGTTCTCCAGGGGATCTTCCAGATCCCAAGGATCAAATCCAGGTCTCCTGCAATGCAGGTGGATTCTTTACCAACTGAGCCACCAGGGATATATACTATACTGCTCATAAAATGTGTTTATATAGTAAAAAAAAAATCTTTAAAAATAATTCAAAGGAATTTGTAAATATATATATATATATATATAATTGACCTAAATTTTTTTTTCACGTAATGACAAATGAGCCCATGATATCATTTAAAAATAAATCCATATGAACTACGTCATTCTTGCCTAAATGTCGAGTATGACACATTTTGAGCCAAGTGAAGGTAAGTACATGAAAAATACTCTAAATAATTAGAGAACTAAAGGAACAATACAGTCTGGTAAAGCAAATGGATATTTCATAGTTGGTTCAGGAATCCTGCAGAAAAAAAAATGAAATAAGTTCAGGACATGGTCATGGGAACTTAGCACAGAGAAGCTGAGTTCATCTGACATGTCTCACCACATCTAGTGTACAAGGCTTTAACATTCTGTCAGCTATCTGGATTCCTTGTATAGACACACTTCCTCAGTACTAGATTGCTTTGTCTTCCTGTTTCCTCTGAGTAAAATGATCCTCTTCTGTTCTCATATCCTCCATTTTTATCCTAATGATAATACTCTTGATTTTTAAATTATTATTTTTAGAATTATCTTTAAAATAGTTGAATACTGCTTATGATTTATTTGCTTGTTTTTTTTCACTTGCTCTCTCCCCCATGGGCCTGCATTAAGGATTTTTTATCTCTCCATTCTGGGCTTCTCTGGTGGCTCAGTTGGTAAAGAACCTGCCTGCAACTCTAGGAAACCTGGGTTTGATCCCTGTGTCAGGAAGATCCCCTGGAGAAGGGAATGGCAACCCACTCCAGTATTCTTGCCTGGAGAATTCATGGACATAGGAGGCTGGGCAGGCTACAGTACATAGAGTCACAAAGAGTCTGATATCGCCATGCCATAGCACAGTGCCTGGCACATGACAGGTTCTAAATAAATACACATAAACTTACTACTGAATAGTAGCAGACCTCTGTAATGCTCCTCAGATTTTTGTATTGTTTGACCACTAGCAAAATGTAATATTTACAGTCTAAATATCAATTTTATATACCTAACAGTATTTTTGTCTCTGATGCCTCTTACATTCTTGAAATTCTCTGAACTATTATAAAGTTCCTAGAAGACAAAATTAATACCCCAAGAGAATGATACCCAAAACTAATACCATACCTTTCTACTAATTAGCATTAGCCCATGAATCACCTTTCTTTGCTTTTCTGTCCATGATGTAAAGCTTTAAAAATACATATTTTATTATTTTATTAGTTTGATTTTTCTATTATTAAGTTATTGTTCTATATTAAAGATTTGTATTATCCCCAAGTGATTATTGAGAACATTATACAATTATTCATATAATTCAGAATTATTATACAATAACTGGTATAATTCATGTGATACACCTGGGGTAAGAGTTATTGTAGCTATTCATTAGATAAGAATATTGATGCATATTTTAAAGTTATCTATTAAGTAAGTTTAAATTGCTTTAGTTAAAAATGGTAAAACATTCAACTTAGGTTTGCCTCATTTAAAAACTGGTATGGTTCCTATCCCAAATTTTTGTTCTTCAGATACTAAAAATTATTTATGTTCAGGGTATCACTGTTTAGGACCTCCATTTCATGTGTTCCTACTCATATCACCAAACTTCAAATTGTACCCTGATAAATTAGATAACTACATATTTCAAAGCAAAAGCTTGCTGTTCAACATTTTATTTAGCTACTACATACATAGCATGAACAATCTGGGAGGAAAATGCATGTGATCTAAGGTGATTATCTGAGGATGTCTGATGGGGATGTTATAATTACAGATTACGGGAATGAATCTCAAGGTTAGTTTTTAATGAATACTCCTTTCTATGTTAAACTCACAGCTTTTTAGAAGAGAGATTGTATGCTATTGGTCTAAGATAAGAAAATCACCAATATGTCCCATTTCCCAAGACCATATGGAAAACAAATTCTTTTCCTGTCTATTTAACCTTTTCTCAAATCTATTCACATTTTTTTCCTTAAAATTACGTCCAAAACTCTATGCCAAAAGCAACAGGAAACACCAACAAGAGCTTCCCAGTGGGATTTGTACTCCTTGGCTACTCTGAATTTCCCCAGCTAGAAATGGTTCTCTTCTGGATAGTTATCTTCTTATACACCATGATCATTCTCTCCAACATGACTATCATCTTGCTCTCATACATGAACCCTCAACTCTACACCCCCATGTACTTCTTTCTTAGCAATCTCTCTTTCTTGGATCTCTGTTTCACCACGACTGTTGTGCCCCAAATGTTGTTCAATTTGTGGGGGCCAGATAAGAGCATCACTTACATAGGATGCATCATTCAACTGGGCATGGTGCTCTGTGTTGGTGCCACACAAGGTGTCATGCTGGTGGTGATGGCTTTTGACCGCTATGTTGCTATTTGCCAGCCCCTGCGCTACACTATCATCATGCATCCTCAGTTCTGTTGGAAACTGGTGCTTATGTCTTGGCTGTCTGGACTGATTGAGTGTGTTACCCAAACACCTATCACATTCCAGCTGCCGTTTTGTGTCCACCATTGTCTGGATGACTTTGTCTGTCAGGTTCCTTCTCTCATAAGACTAACTTGTGGAGACACTTCCACTACTGAGTGGCAGATGACAATCTCTGCTGTTTTCTTTACAATTTTGCCAATTGGGTTGATCCTGACTTCTTACGGATACATAGCTCAAACTTTAGGTAAAATCCAATCTGAGGAGGGAAGGCAGAAAGCCATTGCTACCTGCTCCTCCCACCTCACTGTGGTCTTCATGTTTTATGGGACAGTGGCCATGGTTTACACAGACCCTAAGAACCAATTTGCTTCAAAACATGGCAAATTTGTCAGTTTCTTCTTCACTGTGATCACACCATTGCTGAACCCTCTCATCTATACCCTGCGGAACAAAGAAGTGAAGAGTGTCTTGCAAAGACAGCTGAGGAAGGGCATCAGCATAAGAAAAAAAAGAAACTGATCTTTTGAACCAGAATGTTCACAGTACAGAAAATCATGACATCCACTCTACATGAAAGTCTAAATTATTACTAAAATTGGGTGGATTTACTTCAAAGACAATACTTTATGAGTTACTATTTATTCCTACAATTTGCATGTAATTTTTGTAAAAATATCTGTACAAAGTTAATATTTTATCCATCTATTTAGTGTTCAAATATATTTGTCTAAGGAGATACACCATTTGCAGAATGAAGTTTTGATGAATTTATCTTTCTTAAGCAACACATGCAGCATGAGCTAAACATTTTAAAGTTATAAAAACAATAAATTATAAATTATCTTTCATATATACTTTAAAATTGAAAAAATGAAAAGAAATGTTTATCATGAATTCTTTTAGACAAGCCTAAAGGGAGGAAAATTTTTTCTGGAGTTTCCTTAAGTTCTTTCTACACATCCAGTCTTCCTTCTTTAATTTGACTATAAGAATGACATTTTGTATATAAAGAAGAAATCTTACATGTACATATTTTGCTATATTTTCTTTTTATTTACAGTATTTATAAGATGAAACCATAGTGAGGTGCCTCTGAGGTGTCTGAATAGAGGTGTTTAGGTATTCTTTCCTATGAAAGAGATCTATAAATTTAATTCATACTTATTTTATTCTTTTTATAATTATTAATACAAATTTCTTAAATATTTAGTCATTTCTATTCTTCTACCCATGTAAGATGTGCTGTGCTGTGCTTAGTCTCTGTTGTGTCTGACTCTTTGCAACCCCATGAACTGTAGCCTGCCAGGCTCCTCTGTCCATGGGATTCTCCAGGCAAGAATATTGGGGTGTTTCCATACCCTCCTCCAGGAGATCTTCCCAATCCAGGGATTGAACCCAGGTCTCCCACATTGCAGGTGGATTCTTCACTGTCTGAGCCACCATATAAGATAAAGCTATTTAAATATAAAATGGCATATTTTAAAAGGTAATTTTCTCATGTATTCTCTGATAAAACAGAGAATCTTTCTTATAAAGTTGTACAAACATAACTCAGCCAAAATCCAGGTGAATTTTTGTAAATGGACATTAAGTGTTAAATGGTGGTCTCAGCATTTTAGCACAATTGAGTTGAGTTGGTAATTTCCATTAAAGTGTATTGATCATTTTATAGGAACTTGTGCTATTAGGAATACTAAAGATAACACACAGTTACATGAAATTTTAAGACACCTATTTTCTGATTTATTAGTCTTTGCAATGTTCACAGTGATTCCCTAATGTCATTAGCAAGTTAGGTGAAACAGACGGAGTACTAGTGAATAGTGGAATGCCTAACACACACACAAAAGATGAAAGAGAAACTCAGCTGAAAATGTTGATAAAGATGAGAGGGAAGGTTACGCTTATTTGTGATGCTGTTAATCAAATAGGAGTTTTCTTTTTAAACATTGTATGAAAAAGGTTGTTTCTTTCAAAAGCCTAAGAATATTTCATAGAAGTAAAAATTATAGAAAACGCTTTTGTTGCTCTGTTAACTGATTCAATAAAGTGGTAGTGGTTTCTGTGTTTATTTTTTCTTGTTTCTCCTTTCATTCTTGTTTCCTTTCTATTCATTACCATAATATACAATGAATTTCCTTTATAAAAGTAAGTTTTTTATTTATTCCTCTTCTTTCCATTTCAAAATATTTTCTTCTTCAATAATTATTCACTCTCTGTTAGTCTTGTTAGCTGTGAAAATTGATGCCTTGAAGTGCATTTCATCACTGTCCACACCCAGAGTTTATATTAAAAATCACAAGGAGCAGATTCAGGGTTAAAATTTCTCAAGAGATGAAGTTTGATTATTTTGATTTTTTTCAGACATAAACTTAGTAAGCAATATGTTTCAAGTGAGCATCTTCAAATGACCTGACTTTTTCTTCCTAAAAGGCTCAAATGATTGGAAACAAACTCTGAATGGAAAAAAAAAAAATAAAAAGACAACCCTGACACAATGCAGACTGATATATTTCACCTCCAAAAATAGAATACAAATAATTTTTAAGCATTCAAAAATATTAACATGATACTGGATGCTTGGAGCTAGTGCACTGGGACGACCCAGGGGGATGGTATGGGGAGGGAGGAGGGAGGAGGGTTCAGGATGGGGAACACATGTATACCTGTGGCGGATTCATTTTGATATTTGGCAAAACTAATACAATTATGTAAAGTTTAAAAATAAAATAAAATAAAAAAAAATTAACCGAGGTATACAGTTTTCTGGGTCATGAAAGCAAACTGAAAATGTTAAAACACTGAAATCATACAGACTGTACTCTCTCAAATAATGAAATAAAACTGAAAATAAAAACAATATGTTTTTAAAATTTAGAGAAAAATCTGTAAGTATATGGAAATTAATATACACCTGAGTAAACTGAGGTAAGAGGAGTCTCAAAGGAAAATGCCTAGAATAAAACTATCAGTCTTGTATGTAAACAAAGCTTAACTATTTTTCAAGAGTAAAAGAAAACTTAGTTAAAAAAAAGATTTTTCAGGAGATGGAGTCAAGATGAAGAAACAGGAGGACATGGAGTTTGCCTCTCCCCGTAAGTACATCAATAATTCATCAACAAATTAAACAGTTCTCACAGAGCACCTACTGAATGCTAGCAGAGGATCTCAGATACCTGAAATGACAAGCAAATCCCCACACATCTTGGTAGGACAAATTGAGGGGAAAAAAAAGAGGAAGCAACTACACCCCTGGGGGGAGCTGAAAGAGAGTAGGGGTTCCCTAACTTAGGGAAGCACCCTCATCTGTGGAGAGATCAACTGGGACAGAGAGGTAGCTTTAGTGACCTGGAAGAAAACATAGCAACCCTAAAACCTACATGGATGGTCTACGCCTCAACCCTGCACACCCAGCCTGAATCTGTTTCTGCTGGTGTGAAGGGGGCTGGATGCTGGAACATGGGATTCGGAAAGTGGGCCCAGGGAGGGGAAAACTGTTAGCTGCAAAGAGATGGGAATAAGGAGCTCCCACACCAGAAATTTCATGGAAAAAGCTCGAGCAGCTATCGAAGAAGGGTGCCATTGTTGAGTGGTGTGCAAGGCGCAGGGCTGCCATTGTGGTCCCCTTCCCAAACTCTTGCCCCAGCCTCTGCTGGTATTAGGAGGGGTGCCAACCTGAGTAGGCTTTCTCACCCAGCTCACAACTGCCTCTTCCAGTCCCACAGGACCAGATGGGCTTGTGCACTTCACCCACCAATGCCTCCACCTCTGTCTATCTGTCTACCTGGGCAGGTGCCTGTGCTTCAGGCAGCTTCAGGAGCAGACATGTGTTGAAGGAACACATGCAGAAGTGGGGTTGAAATCACACCTGAGCACTAGGGACTGTGCAACTAAGGAAGAAGAGCTAAAATCTCTGCTTATGGCTGCAGCAGCTACAGATTTACCCTCTGTGTTGGCTTTGTAGACTCAGCACCTGTGGAACTTCTGAATGTATGAGTGCTCCCAAAGCTGAGATGGGTCTAGTTTTAGCATCTGTGGGCTTTGTGAGCATGAATGCACTGAGACAGAACTAGATCAGAATCTGAGCTGCCTCCATAGCTCCCACAGTGGTTCCAAGTGCACAATTACTTCAGTCCTAGGACCTGATTTGGTGGATCTGCAGTGGTAGCCTGGTGAAAACAGTGTCTTAGAGATACTAAGGCCAACTGCCAGAATATTCACAGATAAGGTGGGGCTAAGAGCAGTCCCATGGAGAAGGTGATGGCATCCCACTCCAGTGCTCTTGCCTGGAAAATCCCATGGACGGAGGAGCCTGGTAGGCTGCAGTCCATGGGGTCGCTAAGAGTCGGACACCACTGAGTGACTTCACTTTCACTTTTCACTTTCATGCATTGGAGAAGGAAATGGCAATCCACTCCAGTTTTCTTGCTTGGAGAATCCCAGGGACCGGGGAGCCTGGTGGGCTGGTGTCTATGGAGTCGCACAGAGTCGGACACAACTGAAGCGACTTAGCAGCAGCAGCAGCAGCAAGAGCAGTCCCAACAACACTGTAATAAGTAAGCCAGCACAGTGGTTGAAAAGTGACACCTGTAACACACTCACAGGTGATCAGCTCCAGGGGAGGAAAATCAGTGGCTTCTCTCTCACTGCGAATGCTCCAATCCCACCTACCTCACATCACAGGTCAGAATCGCAGCAAAGAAACAGATTTAGGAGCCTCTTCTCCTACAACTAAGGAGCAGACTCTACCTCTGACACTGCAGTAACAACCATGGAGAAATGGGGAGGCCCCATTTAACGTCCAATGCAGGCTCAGGTCACCAAAACATTAGTCACATCTTCTATCAAGGTGATAAAAGCCAACATGCACTGAGTAAAGAGGGCTACTAAAAGTAGCCCTTGCACCAAATAGTATTAAGCACACAGAGACTATACAGAGATGCTCCCACATTAAAGTAGACTCCAAGAAAGTCTAAGGATCAGGAATCCAGAGGAAGAAGCCCCAGAGCATTTGGCTTTAAAGGGCAGTGGAGCCTGACTGAGAGAGCTCCACAGGGCTGGAAGAAACAGACTCCACTCTTGGAGAGTGCACACAAGACCTCATGTGCATTGGGACACTGCACAAAGTACTTCCACAGGAGCTGGGGTTAGATATAACTAGGGTCTGGGAAGTTCTCCTGAGGAGGTGGGGATTCACTGTAGCTCACTGTGAAAGTAAAGACGCTAGTGGAGGACAATTCAGAGAATATTGATTGGTATGAGCTCTCTCAGAGGTCTTCATCTCAGCCTCAAGATCAAAAGCTTATAAGTTCCAGACCTGAAATGCCTCAGGAACAAACAACCAGCAAGACAGGAGCACAATCCCAGCCTCAATAGAAAGACTGCCTAAGGTCATATTGAGCTCATGGCTACCTCAAAACACCATTTAACATGGCCCTACCCATCAAAGGGACAAGACCTAGCTTCACCCATGAAAGGGAAGGCACCAGTTTCTACTCCCAGACAGCCTGCAGGAGCCACTGGACCAACTTCACTCATCAGGGGGCAGATATTCAGAAGTGAGAGGAACTGCAATCCTGCAGCCTGTGGAAAGAAAGCCACAAACACAGAAAGTTAGACACAATGAGATGACAGAGAAATATGTTGCAAATGAAGGAATGAGATAAACCCCCACAAAACAACTAAATGAAGAGGAGATAGGCAATCTACTGGAATAGGAATTCAGAATAATAATAGTAGAGATGACCCAAAATCTCAGGAAAAAAAAAAAAATGGAGGCACAATTTAAGAAGCAAGAATAGCATTGACACATATACATTACTATATGTAAAACAGATAGCCAGTGGGAGTTAGATGTATGATGCAGGAAACCCAAAACCAGTGGTCTGTGACCACCTAGAGGGGTGAGATGGGGAGAGAGGTGACAGGTGGATCAAGAAGGAGGGGATATATGTATACCTAATGCAGATCCATGTTGATATATTGCAAAAAACCATCAGAATATTGTAAAGCAATTTCCCTCTAATTAAAAAATTTAACAAGGAATTATAAGATTTAAATAACAAATAATCAGAACTGAACAGTACAACAATTGAAATTAAAAAATACACTAGAAGAAATCAAAGAAGAAATTAAAAAAAAAAAAACCTAGAAATAACTGACAACGAAAACATGATGATGCAAACTCTATGGGTTTCATCAAAAGCAGTTCTAAGAGGGAATTTTATAACAGTGCAATCTTACCTCGGTAAATAAAAATCTCAAATAAACAATCTAACTTTACACCTAAAGCAACTAGAGAAAGAACAAACAATATCCAAAGTTAATAGAAGGAAAGAAATCATAAATATCAGAGCATAAATAAATGAAATAGACACTGAGAAAACATATCCAAGCTCCTGTGTTCCTGTCGTTTGAAGTAAAAGGCTTTTGCTTTAGTCTCCCAGGCCTCCTCTGAGTCTAAATAGGCTAGCCCAAGAGTTAATAAATGGGAAATGTGAAGATGTAGAAATAAAGAATACACACTGAGCTGTGATACTGGTAAAAATTTAAACTATATACCAGTCATAAAGCAGAAACACCAAATTCCCAGTTCCCTGAAAAATATAAAGGCTTGAGGAACATTCCAAAGTTTTTTTTAGGAGAAGTAAACCCCTAACAGATGAAAATTGCTGACCACAAGCATGTAGACTTCAGACCAATTGAAACCAGAAGATTCAGTTCAGTTCAGTTCACTTCAGTCGCTCAGTTGTGTCTGACTCTTTGCGACCCCATGAATCGCAGCACGCCAGGCCTCCCTGTCCATCACCAACTCCCGGAGTTCACTCAGACTCACATCCATCGAGTCAGTGATGCCATCCAGCCATCTCATCCTCTGTTGTCCCCTTCTCCTCCTGCCCCCAATCCCTCCCAGCATCAGAGTCTTTTCCAATGAGTCAACTGTTCACATGAGGTGCCCAAAGTACTGGAGTTTCCGCTTTAGCATCATTCCTTCCAAAGAAATCCCAGGGCTGATCTCCTTCAGAATGGACTGGTTGGATCTCCTTGCAGTCCAAGGGACTCTCAAGAGTCTTCTCCAGCACCACAGTTCAAAAGCATCAATTCTTCAGCGCTCAGCTTTCTTCACAGTCCAACTCTCACATCCATACATGACCACTGCAAAAACCATAGCCTTGACTAGATGGACCTTTGTTGGCAAAGTAGTCTCTGCTTTTGAATATGCTACCTAGGTTGGTCATAACTTTTCTTCCAAGGAGTAAGCGTCTTTTAATATCATGGCTGCAGTCACCATCTGCAGTGATTTTGGAGCCCAGACCAATCGAAACCAGAGGATTGCTGCTGCTGCTGCTAAGTCGCTTCAGTCGCAGCCGATTCTGTGCGACCCCATAGACGCCAGCCCATGAGGCTCCCCTGTCCCTGGGATTCTCCAGGCAAGAACACTGGAGTGGGTTGCCATTTCCTTCTCCAATGCATGAAAGGGAAAAGTGAAAGTGAAGTTGCTGAGTCTTGTCCGACTCTTAGCGACCCCATGGACTGTGGCCCACCAGGCTCCTCTGTCCATGGGATTTTCCAGGCAAGAGTAATGGAGTGGGGTGCCATTGCCTTCTTCGAACCAGAAGATTAGTGATACTTAAAATTTTCCTTGGGAGAATGGCATTAAAACATGTATAATATCATATAAGAAAGGAATCGCCAGTCCAGGTTCAATGCAGGATACAGGAAGCTTGGGGCTGGTACACTGGGATGACCCAGAGGGATGGTATGGGGATGGAGGTGGGAGGGGGCTTCAAGATGGGGAAAATGTGTACACCCATGGTGGATGCATGTTGATGTATGGCAAAACCAATACAATATTGTAAAGTATAAGAAAAAAATAATAAAAAAGTTAAAAATATTAAAAAAGTAAAAATAAAAACATGTCAGAAAAAAAAACAAAAACCAACAACAACAAAAAAAACACTTTACTTTGATGCCAACCAATCTGAGAATTGTAAAAGATCTGATCATGCATCCTGCAGCCCCTTCATTCACTTTGCCTCTGAAACCCATTTTCTGAAGGTCATTGGGAATTTTGAGCCTTTTGAGTCTTCTGAGCATGAGCTACACATTCTTATTTGTGTGTGTGTGTATGTGTGTGCTTAGTCACTCAGTCGTGTCCGACTCTGTGTGACTCCATGGACTGTAGCCTGCCAGGCTCCCCATGGGGATTCTCCAGGCAAGAATACTGGGGTGGGTTGCCATGCCCTCCTGCAGGGGATTTTCCTAACCCAGGGATTGAACCCAGGTCTCCCTCATTGCAGGGGGAATTTTATTTTTTTTTAACCATCTGAGCCACCAGGAAAGTCCATTTCTTATTGTTTGGTATTCTGCATAAACTATGTACTTTTCTTCACCACAACCTGGTGTCAGAAGATTGACTTTACTGTGGATGAATGAGAGTACTCAAGTTCAGGTTAAGTAACAGTAACAGGCTCTACGGATTTTGTTTTCCATGTCTGATTCTCAGATAATTCATGTTGAGCTTAGTCTGTGACCATTCTTTGTACTTTTTAAATAGCAGAAAATCTGGAGAGCATATGTTCTTGTTGAAAAGGCAGACAAGGATTCTGATTTTATTTTTTAATTGCTTGAATCCTTTTTTTCCCCTTTTTTTGGTATTTTCACTTGAGTAATATGATATCTATTGGCATTTTGGGTAAATATCTTTTGCCACTAGGAATCAAGAGTTGTTTTATTTATTTTTTTTTAGTGATCTCAACCTTGGATTTCAGAAGTCCCTTTCTACTCCAGTATTTATCTTTTCTTACTATTGTTAAATTTCTTGTGCTTTTGATTGTGATGCATCTTTATGTGCATGCTGTGCATTTCCCTCACTGCAAAAATTAGTATTCTGCTCAAATACAAGCTGAACACTAAGAGTATAAACTATACCATTTTATTTCTGTAATTTTCATCTAACAGGAAAAACTAAATTGTTGTGTTTAAAAATACATTTTTTTATCTAGGGATACAACAGTAACTCCCAGAAATGATGACAATCAAATTGATTCTACAAAATAAGCAGTTCATATTCCTCAAAGTTGTCAATATTTCATGAAGGAAACAGACTGAAGGAGACTCAGTGACAATAACAACTAGATGCTGTGTGGGATCCTGAATGAGGGAAAAAAACAAAACAAAACAATGGCAAGAGTCAAAACACGGGTGAAATATTAACTTCCTTGTTCTGACAACTTTTTATGGTTATATAATATGTTAATACTGGTAGAAGTTGGTTAAGACTACATGGAAACTTTACTAACTTTGCAACTTTTCTAAATGTCTAAAGATAGCTCAATAAGAGAGAGGCACAAGACGGTTATGGAGAGCTATTCATGTTCTCCAAGGATGTGTGGGGACATTACATGAATGGTTTCATGATTGTTTTTTCTGTGATTAAGCAGTAAATTTTGGACACTTCTTTTTTAAATTTATTTATTTTAGTTGGAGGCTAATTACTTTTATGTGTTTTATTTATAGTATAAAAAGAAATAAAAGTCATTTGTAATGTGGTTGTCTCTCTAGGACCTCTGCTCTTGCCTCTGTTATTAAGCAATAAGTGTAAGTTAGCTTACTGAAATCCCCATAAAATAGTTCTTACCTAAAGGTACCTGGAAGCTTTCAAATTGATGCTTTCAAACTGTGGTGACGGAGAAGACTCTTGAGAGTTCCTTGGACAGCAAGGAGATCAAACCCATCAATCTCAAAGGAAATCAACCCTGAATATTCATTGGTAGGACTGATGGTGAAGCTGAAGCTCCAATACTTTGGCCAACTGATGCATATAGCCAACTCATTGGAAAAGACTCTGAGGCTGGGAAAGATTGAGGGCAGGAGGAGAAGGGGGCTGACAGAGGATGAGATGGTTAGATGGCTTAATCAACTCAATGGACATGAGTTTGAACTCCAGGAGACAGTGAAGGGAAGCTTGGCTATAGTCAATGGGGTGGCAAAGTGTGGGACATGACTGAGAAACTGAACAGAAAAAGGAACGTAGGCAGTCATATTGATGGGAACTTTTCTCATGTGTCCTGGAGCGTCAGGTTTAATTGAGCCTTACCTCTTAAACTTGTCCTGTGACTACACTCACAAACCCAGAGTCTTGAAGCCCAGACAGTTTGGATATCAGCCTTATCCTGTGCCTGTGATTTCCTCGGCATCAGAGGCATCAAATTACGGGTATCAATATTTGCTTATCCACTGTTATGCTTAAGTAAAAAAATATTAATTCATGACAAGATATTTTATAATTTTAAATTATAAATTTAAATTATAAATTATAAATTTAAATTATAATTAAATTATAATTAAATTTAAATTATATTATAAAATATAAATTAAATTATATTGCAAAGGGAAAAAACATTAATGACATTTTATAATTTCGTCATGCAATATAATATGTATCAATTTAAAAAATGATAATGTTTCATGATGTCTTATTATACTTGATAGAATAATAAATAAGGAAATACATATTGAGCATTCAAGGAAATTTTTAAAGAAATCAGCTGAAAATTAGCATAACCAAAAAAGAAAAAAAAAACTTTCTTCCCTTGTGCTGAATCTGAACTGATCTACAGACTCAATGCCATCCCCATCAAAATTCCATTGAAATTTTTCACAGAAATGGAACAAATGTCTAATATTTGTACAGAACCTAAATAACCAAAGCAATCCTGAAATTTAAGAACAGAGCTGGAGACGCATTTTTGGATTTCAAAGCTAAACATTACAAAGCTATATTAAATAAAACAATAAGACACTGGTATAGAAAGAGAAACAGACCAAAGGAATAGAATATATGTATGGGTTTATTGACTCATTTATAAACCTACACATATATTGTCAACTAATCTTTGACAAGGTTGCCTATCATAAGTAACAGCAAAAGGCAATTAATTCAATAAAACATATCAGTAACACAATATACAAGTACAAAACATAAATAAGTAAATTAATGTGTGAATGAATGAATGAATTGAGAAATAAAAACTGGGGCCCTAGCTCACAAAACTCACAAGAAAATATAAATAGTTTAAAGACTCAAACATAGGTACTATAACCATAAGACTCCTAGAAGAAAATATACAAAATAACTACCTTGGCATTGATCTTGGCAATCAATTTTGGACATGACATTAAAAGTACAGACAAAACTGCAAAATTAAGACCTAAGGCTGTATCAAACTAAAAAGTTTCTTCTCAGCAAACAACCAGATATAAAAACAAATTATAGAATGGAAGAAAATATGTGGAAATCATGAAACTGATAAAGTTGCATATTCAAAATTTATATGGAGTTTATACAGTTTAATATAAGTCGCTCAGTTGTGTCTGACTCTTTGCAACCCCATCAACTGCAGCCCACCTGGCTCCTCTGTCCATGGAATTCTCCAGGTAAGAATACTGGAGTGGGCTGCTATTTCCTTTTCCAGGGGATCTTCCTGACCCAGGGATCGAACCAGGGTCTCCTGCATTCCAGGCAGATTCTTTACCATCTGAGACACCAGGAAAGCCCCCCAGTAGCAAAATATAAATGAATAAAGACATTGTATAATCCAACATAAAATTCGGCAAAGTACACAAATAGACATTGTTCCAAAGAAGACATACCTTGGCCAACAGACTTATGAAATGTGTAAAACAATATTTGTTATCAGGAAAATGCAAATGGAAACCACAATGTGATAACTCACACCTATTAAAAATAGCTTTTATAAAATTATCGACAGAATACAAATTGGTGAGAATATCAAGTAAAGGTAACCCTTAGACACTGTTGCTGCTGCTCTGCTGCTAAGCCACTTCAGTCATGCCTGACTCTGTGCGACCCAATAGATGGCAGCCCATCAGGCTCCCCCGTCCCTGGGATTCTCCAGGCAAGAACACTGGAGTGGGTTGCCATTTCCTTCTCCAATGCATGAAAGTGAAAAGTGAAAGTGAAGTCGCTCAGTTGTGTCTGACTCTTAGGGACCCCATGGACTATAGCCCTCCAGGCTCCTCTGGCCATGAGATTTTCCAGGCAAGAGTATGTTAATTGGTATAGCCATATGGAAAAAAATATGGATGCTCCTCAACTTATTAAAATAGAACCACAATAAAGTACAATAATACCACATCTGGAAATATATTAAAGGGAAATAAACAGTATCCTGAGGAGATATTTGTACTTACATATTCATTATGGCAGAAAGTGAAGAGGAACTCAAAAGCCTCTTGATGAAAGTGAAAGTGGAGAGTGAAAAAGTTGGCTTAAAGCTCAACATTCAGAAAACGAAAATCATGGCATCCGGTCCCACCACTTCATGGGAAATACACGGGGAAACAATGTCAGACTTTATTTTTCTGGGCTCCCAAATCACTGCAGATGGTGACTGCAGCCATGACATTAAAAGACGCTTACTCCTTGGAAGGAAAGTTATGACCAACCTAGATAGCATATTCAAAAGCAGAGACATTACTTTGCCAACAAAGGTCCATCTAGTCAAGGCTATGGTTTTTGCAGTGGTCATGTATGGATGTGAGAGTTGGACTGTTAAGAAGGCTGAGCGCTGAAGAATTGATGCTTTTGAACTGTGGTGCTGGAGAAGACTCTTGAGAGTCCCTTGGACTGCAAGGAGATCCAACCAGTCCATTCTGAAGGAGATCAGCCCTGGGATTTCTTTGGAAGGAATGATGCTAAAGCTGAAACTCCAGTACTTTGGGCATCTCATGCGAAGAGTTGACTCATTGGAAAAGACTCTGATGCTGGGAGGGATTGAGGGCAGGAGGAGAAGGGGATGACAGAGGATGAGATGGCTGGATGGCATCACTGACTCAATGGACGTGAGTCTGAGTGAACTCTGGGAGTTGGTGATGGACAGGGAAGCCTGGCGTGCTGCGATTCATGGAGTCGCAAAGAGTCGGACATGACTGAGTGACTGAACTGAACTGATTCATTGTAACAATATTCACAATATCCAAGATGTGGAAATAAATTAATTAGATTTATGGATGTAAGGATGAATGGATAAAGAAGATATGTATAAATACTATTAAAATATTAATTGCTCACATAATTTGAAATATTAAAATAATAAATATATCCATAAAATTTTGCCTTGAGCAATGAGAAAACCGTGCCATGGATAAGTTCAAGAGGGCACAAAGCAAAATAAAAATAAATTAAAACTATTGATGTTCAAGCTAGTTTTAGAAAAGGCAGAGGAAACAGAGATCAAATTGCCAATATCTGCTGGATCATCCAAAAAACAAAAGAGTTCCAGAAAAACATCTATTTCTGCTTTATTGACTATGCCAAAGCCTTTGACTGTGTGGATCACAATAAACTGTGGAAAATTCTGAAGAGATGGAAATACCAGACCACCTGACCTGCCTCTTGAGAAATCTGTATGGAGGTCAGAAAGCAACAGTTAGAACTGGACATGGAAAAAAAGAATGGTTCCAAATAGGAAAAAGAGTATGTCAAGGCTGTATATTGTCACCCTGCTTATTTAACTTCTATGCAGAGTACATCATGAGAAACGCTGGGCTAGAAGAAGCACAAGCTGGAATCAAGATTGCTGGGAGAAATATCAATAACCTCAGATATGCAAATGATACCACCCTTATGGCAGAAAGTGAAGAGGAACTAAAGAGCCTCTTGATGAAAGTGAAAGAGGAGAGTGAAAAAGTTGGCTTAAAGCTCAACATTCAAAAAACTAAGATCACGGGATCCGGTCCCATCACTTCATGGCAAATAGATAAGGAATCAGTGGGAACAGTGTCAGACTTTATTTTTCTGGGCTCCAAAATCCCTGCAGATGGTGATTGCAGCCATGAAATTAAAAGACACTTACTCCTTGGAAGAAAAATTATGACCAAACTAGATAGCATATTGAAAAGCAGAGACATTACTTTGCCAACAAGGGTCTGTCTAGTCAAGGCCATGGTTTTTCCAGTGGTTATGAATGGATATGAGAGCTGGACTATAAAGAAAGCTGAGTGCTGAAGAATTGATGCTTTTGAACTGTGGTGTTGGAGAATACTCTTGAGAGTCCCTTGGACTGCAACTGAAGATTCACTGGAAGGACTGATGTTGAAGCTGAGAGTCCAATACTTTGGCTACCTGATGTGAAGAGCTGACTCATTTGAAAAGACCCTGATGCTGGGAAAAATTGAGGGCAGGAGGAGAAGCAGACGGCAGACAATGGATGAGATGGTTGGATGACATCACCGACTCAACGGACATGGGTTTGGGTGGAGTCTGGAGTTAGTGGTGGACAGGGAGGCCTGACATGCTGTGGTTCATGGGGTCACAAAGAGTCCAACATGAGTCTGCGACTGAACTGAACTGAACTGAACTGAATAATACATAGTTTTGACAGTTAGCCAAATAGACTCTGAATAACTAATGAAATATTTTGGGTTCCTTTGGTCTAAGAGGAAGAAACCTGACTAAGTAAATCTTCTTTAATTGTCACCTCTAAAAAAATATTTAATAGCTGCAGAGAGTCTCTTGTGAAACAAAACACACTGAGGATATTATTGGGGAAACCTATTTCCAGATTATTGAATCTCTAAGCATCACTTGTGAATATGTTCTATGTGGATAAGCATTGTGCAAATATCTTTTTAAATGCTCCTGAAACATCCTTGTTTCTGAGGCTGTAGATAAGAGGATTGAGCATGGGTGTGACAATGGTATAGAAGGCTGATACTACCTTGTCTTGCTCAGGGGTGTGAAATGACTTGGGCAACACATAAGTGTAGAAGGCAGCCCCATAGAAAATGCTGACTACAGTCAAGTGGGAAGAACAAGTTGTAAAGGCCTTTTTCCGGCCCTCAGCAGAGCGCATGCGGTGGACAGTTAACAAAATGAGTGAGTAGGAGGTTGAGATAATAGAGATGGGGATGAGCAACATGAGCACACAGCAGATGTACATTAAGGTTTCATACAAGGATGTATCAGCACAGGCCAATTTGAGAACAGCAGGGATCTCACAGAAGAAATGATCGATGATGCAGGATCCACAGTAGGGGACATTCATGGTGATAGGGGTGAGCAGAAAGCCATCCAGTGATCCACCAAACCAGGCACCAGCAGCCAGAAGGAGACACACTCTGCGGTTCATCAACACTGGGTACCTAAGAGGGTTGCAGACAGCCACATAGCGGTCATAGGCCATGAGGCCCAACAGGAAGAACTCTGATCCAATCATAGTTAAGTACAGAAAGATCTGGATGCCACAGGCCACAAAGGAAATGGTCTTCTGTATGGAAACCATGTCCACCAGGAGCTTTGGGACAGTAGTACAAATGAAAAGGGTGTCCATGATGGACAGTTGGCTGAGCAGAAAGTACATGGGGGTGTGGAGGTGGGAGTCCATGTGAATCAAGAATATCATGACCAAATTTGCAGTTACAGCCACCACAAAAATAGCCAAAATAACTGCAAAGACAATCCCCGTAGCTTTACTGTTTACTAGAAGCCCCAGGAGGATAAAGTCAGAGGAAGCAGTTCTATTCTTCGTTGACATTTCTGTTGACAGCTCCAGGGAAAAGGGAGCCACAAATGTGATGGAAAACGAGACAGAAGACACTTCCTAGGAGGTAGAAACTCACAATGGAGATAATATCTCAGAGGCTACTGGTTCAGATAAGATTTTCCAAGTCATAAAGCTAGAGAAAAACAAGCAGGCCAAGAGACATTATAAACTAGGAACTATAGATCTATTTTTTTCTTTCTGGAGCACAACCCTTTCTATATTGTGCTGTAATACATAGGTAATGCAAATTGCATAATAAAGCTGGCATTTGCTATATCTAGATTGGAGTTTTAAATATCACTATCTGCCCTATTTATTCTGCATTGGTGGCCTTCAGCATCTTGTCCAGCTAATAGTAGGCGTAATAAATAAAATTGGTTATTTGGATTGCCAAAGATAGGCAGAATGAATAGCTGATGAAGTGAAGGATATAAAGGAGAAGATACCTCCTGTGTGTCTACTCTCAGCAACACTTTCTGACACTTCAGATAACCAGATGTGTGGGGTTTTCCCCACTTGTGAAGCAACCATCAAATTTCCAGACACTAGATTGGCATATTACAACTTGATTCAGTTCTCACACTCTCTGCCTAGACAGAGCCCAATATCCCATAGTTTCAGTCCTCTAAGACTGACCCCACTTGAGAAACCAGTTGCTAGTACATGTCATCACCTGTGCTACTAATCTCTTGGCTATATATTGGAGTTTCCTATGACTCTCTCCAAGAGTAAAATCAAATTTTCTAGTCTTTCATAGATCTCAGGAAAACATTTCACTTAACTGACTAGTGTGTAACTCAGGAACAACAGAAGTGGAAGATGGGGAATATGTAGGAAGATTCCATCATTTGTGTTTGCACGCTAAGTCACTTCAGTAGTGTCACTTTGTACCACGAGGGACTGAAGCCCGCCAGGCTACTCTATCCATGGGATTCTCTATGCAAGAATACTGGAGTGTGTTGCCACGCCCTTCTCCAGGGGATCTTTCCGACACAGGGATTGAACCTGTGTCTCCTGCACTGCAGGTGAAATCTTTACTGCTGAACTACTGTGGAAGCCTGCCTCCATTAGTCACTGGTGATTAATAAAATCTCTACGCTTTTTTTCCCCTTGGAGATCTAAGAGGTAGGAATTTAGAAGTTCCAAACCACTGAAGGTGTGGTTAGTCTCCTGGTAACCAGCTCCCACCCGTAGGGCTTTCCATAAGTAACCTCATTAACATAAATTCAGGTGTTGCTAGAAGGGATTCCTTATGAATAAGATACCTGAGGAAGCCTCATTTCATTTAGGAAATTGTGAGGAATTTAGGGTCTCTGCCAAGGAATTCATACAAAGACCAAATATATTTCTTATTACACACCACAATATCACAAAATGTTAGAAAAACTTGTTTGGGCATTATGAGTAAAATGTTAAAGCTGTTTTCTAAGTTTTTTCAGTAGCTTTGCCATCATCTACTTGTTCTTTCTTGTATGTTTTTATTCTGATCTCAGTAGAGCACCGTGATTTTGAGAAATCTACATCAGACAGGTAACTTTAACCTCAAAACTCTGTTGTGGAGCTTCACATGCTGCTTTAAGGCCCATTGTGTTATGACAATTTCATCCTCTGGAGTCATTTTATTCTGCCTCCAATGCATTTGCTCTGGTGCTACAGCTCCTATGACCTCCTTGCTGATCCTTTGTCCTCACTTTGTGGGAGTTTCCCAGCCCAAGTCCTTTGCTTCTGCCCTAACCCTGGCTTGTTTCTCACCCTCATAACTCTATGTGGTCATCTCCTCAGGTCTTTCCTCAAAATCCACTTCTCAGAAGGATCTATTCTGTAGGACTTGATGACTTTCTATTTTTCATTGTACTTAACACAATCTGTCATACACAATCATTTTATTTTGGGTTTCTGTCCTGCCCACTAGACAGTAAGATCAATATGGGCATGGGTATTTGCTTATTTTGCTTACTGTACACTTTCAAAATATAAAATAATGTCTAAAATCTGATAACTTTGTTGAATATTTAAATGAATGATTATTTAGCATATGCACTCCTTAAAATGCAATTTTTGTCTTTTAATATGATTCATTTTTAGTAGAATTTCTTTAAAATTCACCCTAGTATGTTCCATAAAATATGCCAAAATGAAATTATAGTCCAGGTCTTTCTGTTTATCTTCAATCTAAAATAATATCATAAAATAGGATTCACTCACACTTTCTAAAGGCAAAACCAATACAATATTGTAAAGTAATTAACCTCCAATTAAAATAAATTTATATTAAAAAAAAACTTAGTAATAAGAAACAGAACTATATTACAACCCAAGATCAATACAAATATTACATCTTAATGAAGTTTTATGTAAACAAATTTGAAACAATCACTGTGAGTTAAAAGCATCATTCTTTTAGAAAATGAAACTCACTTCTGTATCTTTCTTTTGAATCTGATTTTTTGGTGACAGCTATTTATTCATTATATATCAATTATTGAGTAAAAGACAAATTTAACTTCAGATGTTATTATTCATACAGTGATTGTTTTGTAGAAGTTAATATAGTTTGAACTCACCTTATGTTCCACAGTTAAAAGCACAGAAAATCATTATGCATTATTCTTAGCAACAAGTTTGCATCTAGTATCAGAAAAATTGTGCAGTAAATGATACTTTTAATTTGGTATCTTATTAAAATAGTAAGTCTATAATAGATTAACTTGTGTGCATACATGCTAAATCACTTCAGTTGTGTCTGACTCTTTGTGACCTTATGAACTGTAGCCCACCAGGCTCCTCTGTCTTTGAGATTCTCCAGGCAAGAATACTAGAGCGTGTTGCCATACCCTCCTCCAGGGGATCATCCAACCCAGGGATTGAACCTGTGTCTCCTATGTCTCCCTTATTGGCAAGTGCGTTCTTTACCACTAGTGTCACCTGGGAAGCCCAATAGATTAATTTAGTGTTAAACAAAGCCTATCTTGAAAGGCAGAATAATGTTCCCACCCCAACTCAAAGAACCCTCCGTCCTAATCCCCAGCCTATAAATATCTTCCCTACTTGGCAAAAGAGACTTTGCAATTGTGATTCAGTTACAGATGATGAGATGAGATTACTCTGGAATGTCCCATTGTGCCCAATCTATATTCCAGGGCCCTTATAAGAGAAGAGACAGGAAAGAGGAGGCAGGGATAAGAAGATGAGATGTGACATTATGAACAAAGGTCCAAGTAATACAAATGCTGGTTTTGAAAATGAAGGGGACTATGAGGCAAGGAATTAGCTCAGCATGACCAGTTTTGGAGTTGCAGTCTTCAAAATGGAAAGATAATAAATTTGTGTTATTTTAAGGCACTGAATTTGCTCTATTCGAATAGTAGCCACAAGAAATTATCATAAATAATTTTACCAGATTTTAAACATAAGTATAACATGAGGGAGTCATATTGCTAATAATAAAATACCCAGCATCCATCTATGCCGGGCATCTTTTTGCATGCTCTAGTGCTTGATGTAGTTCCTCTTCACAGCACCTCTGTGGGGAAAATTACACTAATTATTACCATTTTATGGTTGGACAAAGTGAGGCATAAAGAATAAGTAGTGGAGATGGGTCCTGGCTCAAATCTAAGGCTTTGTTTTCCATATACTCCACAGCTACACTCAACTGGCCGCTAAATGCATAGTATCCTTTTAATCATCAGTAACTTCAACCAGCTAAAAAAATGTCAGAAGAATACCAACTGCAAGACCATAATCACAATCAAGAAAAACTTGAATTTCTGGTCAAAACTTGTCAACAAATTACAAAGTAACATAATGAAGTTAAATATTTCCAGATATTCAAAATTCTCTCTAACTCCTGGGCAATCTCATACCTGTGGCTTTCTAATGATGTACAGGGGGAAAAAAGTCCTCACCAAATGGATGCTGAGAAAGATCCTGCAAACATCAGATTCACAAATCTCACTGTTGAGCACACACAGCCGATGACAGCTTCTTATCTCCAAGCAGACCTAGTAATGTCCCATTCAAAAGTCTTGCTGTCAGGCTGTCATCAGTGTAACCACCATTACAAATACAGCTCAGTAAATATTGTCCCAAATTTCCTTTTGAATACAGAATTGAATTAAGTCTTCTGTTAATGTGTATCAGAGGAAAGTAGCAGAGTTCATTTAAGGATAAAGAACCCCTGAGGACAAGACTATTACATGAAGTTGAGTAAAGAATAAACAACAAAACCATTTCAAAATATTGCATAGAGTTATGAACCCACTTTGGAGTAGGAAATGGCAACCCACTCCAATATTTTTGCCTGGAGAATCCCATGGACAGAGAAGCCTGGTGGACTACAGCCTATAGAGTTGCAAAGAGGTGGGCATGACTGAGTGACTGAGCACAAACACATGCACATGAATCCATTTTAAATCCTTGTGAAATAAACTGAAATGTCTTCAGAATTATCCTGTCAGTGATATACAAGTCTAAAATCACATACTTGCAAGCATTTTCAAATTATAATTATCCTCTTCTACTATATTTTCCTACATACAGGTGCTCCCAAATGGGGAGCAGACATAACATTTTAAATTGCATTTTTCAAAAGACTCTGTCAGATGTGAACCCTGCGATTAGACTTCTATATTTTATGGTTATGTGCAATTTTTGTTGAAACACAGTACATCATTGTCTTAAAGCAAAGCCTCCCTCCAGGCAGTGGTACTTTGAAAGTTCACTAATCTAGGACAAGTGGTTACATCAGACCAGATGTTTCCAGTACAATTATTCCCTGCTGGAGCTGGATCGGACTTATTATTAAAGAATGTCATTTCAAAACTAAGTGTGTTCCCAAGCTTCTTTTCCAGCCAGGTTGTCCCCTCTGTATTTTCCTGGGTGATTTTAGAAAAACAAATCCCACCATTTTCTCCCCTGAATATGTATGATGAGTCACTGAATCTTTTGTGCCATATTTCTTTAACTATGAGGCTATGAGATGTGATGAAATGTTAAGCTGTTAATCTGATTGTACTCAGCTATGCACTGCATGCTTAAAGTGAAAAAGTTGGAGCATAAGATTAATCTGCTCTAACTCTTCTTGTTTGTACAGGCTTAAAGAGCTGAAACTCCAGTACTTTGGCTACCTCATGGGAAGAGTTGACTCATTGGAAAAGACTCTGATGCTGGGAGGGATTGGGGGCAGGAGGAGAAGGGGACGACAGAGGATGAGATGGCTGGATGGCATCACTGACTCGATGGACGTGAGTCTGAGTGAACTCTGGGAGTTGGTGATGGACAGGGAGGCCTGGCGTGCTGCGATTCATGGGGTTGCAAAGAGTCGGACATGACTGAGCGACTGATCTGACCTGATCTGATCTGAAAGAGGCTTCCTCAACAAGACTGATGTTGGAGAGCACTGGTTGCATTCTCTTCTACTGCACAGGACACAGGCTATAGAAATGGGGTTGGAACTGCCAATCTTACTCAAACTGAACCTCTATTTGAGAGTTAGATTGTATCAACACTGAGTATCTACATGTATACCTGTGGCGGATTCATTTTGATATTTGGCAAAACTAATAACAATTATGTAAAGTTTAAAAAATAAAATAAAATTAGAGAAAAAAAAAAAAAGAAAACTAAAAAAAAAAAAAAAAAAAACACTGAGTATCTAGAGAGTACTATCATATATTGCTGGTGAGAATGTAAGTAGGTATTATTTTTGTTAGAGAGAGCAGCAAACCAATATCTGGACTTTAAAAATAACATATACTTTCTACTCCTAGCAAATTTTATATAGAAACTAAGAAATAGGTGAGCAATTTTATATAAATATTCATCTTGGTATTTTTTGTATTACTAAGAAAGCAGAGGCAGCTTAAGCATCTGCTATTGGACACTTACAAAATTATTTAGTTTTTGGAATTAGTAACACGATTCCAAGCATCCTTTAGGATATGAGGTAGACTGAAAATCATTATAGTATGACAATTTCACTGCATTCTTAAGTGAAAAATCCAGCAGTTAGAAACCCTTATGTTCTTTATATATAATATAAATATCTTATCATAATATATATAAAATTTTTGTATGTGTCCAACAGCAGATGCTATTATGTATATATTTTTCCTCTCTTTGATAAAAAAAGTCTTATACATATAACCTATAATATATATGTGATAAGGGTATATGTATCACTAGTATACATGTGGTAAAGAGCTATATACAAAAACATATATACACATATTTTAATGTGCATATATATGTGCATATATAAGTATGTGTATGTATATATGTACACACACACACACATATATATATATATACACACACAATTATGAAGTAAAAGTTTCACTGATGGTCGAGTCTCAAGAACATGTTTGTCTTCACTATATTTTCCGTTTTCCTACATCATAGATTATGTGTGTAAAAATAATTTAATTTCAAGTTAAATAATAAGCCTCCTGTTCACAGCTTGGGCAATAAATACCTATAATGTTCCATTTTTCAATCTTTCAGTATCAGTAGGGTCACTAAGATGTATCAGATTTACCCCAGAATCCTGCTTAAATTGGATCCCGCATTCTAAAACAGAATTCATCTGATTCCTTCTGACTCTTAAGCTTCCATACTGCAAGATGTCACCTGAAGTATGTGCTTCTGGCCTTAAAATATTCACTTTAGTCTCTGCATGTTATATTTGAAGGGACTCACTAACATACATACATCAAAATAATCAGAAAATGTGAACTTGTAAACATGTAACTTATTATAAAAGTAAAATAACTTTTTATCAAAGAGAGGAGAAATATATACAAAATAATTCCCATAAGTGATAGATTTATGCATTGGTATAAACAACTCTGGTTTGATAGTTTAAATTTCCTAGGTTTCTATCATCACTTCAAACCCTGTCAGATTACCTTTGATCATTATGTAAAACCTGTACCTAATTACCTGGGTGAAAATCCAAGACCTGCCATTTATTAGACATATGGCAGTGGGAAAGTCCCTCTTCAAATTTGTAACTAGCCAAAAGTACATCAGAGCAGCCCCTGCCCTCAGGGATATTGGGAGGGTTTTGTGTAAGGATCTCATAACAATAGTGGCACCTGATAATGTTATGGAAATGTTTAGACTCTCCCTTCACTCAAAATAAAGAACTCTCTAATTTGGCAATTGTGGAAACAGAACAGGCTCCAGAATGAGAAGATAGTATTAACTTCTGAATTTGAAAATGGCCAATATGTATAACCTTTAATCCTTTTAGCCTAATTTTCCCTGTATTTAAAGCAAACATGATAGTAAACATAATTATATAAGTTTTGGATTATAAGTATAAATTTATAAAAACATTTATTTTCAATTAAAATAGCACTGGAAAAGTTCTCTGTCTTAAGACTGAGACCATTGAAGACATGCACTGCATACGTTGCTATCTTGTTGTTAAATATACTCAAATATAAAGATTGTTATAATCTTTCAGATTACAAAGGACAATTATTTACAGGGAGTCCTGACTTCCTTCAGCTCTATATTCATTTTTGTCTCATAGAAATTTTCCCACAATATTTCCAGGGATGCAAGGAAACAGCTCTCTGTTGCAGCTTCATCAGTTCTATTAATTGAACTGTAGATGAAGTCCAAAGACATGGACTTAACTATGTTCTAACCTGTTTCCTCATTTTATCTTCCTAAGGTTATTGGCTGCTGATTAAAACCACTGCCCATTGCAGGTAAACACTATGGAAATTCAGGGAAAGGATAATTTTTGATAATGCCAGCTCATATATACAATCATAAGCCTTGTTCTAACATGTAAGTTTTCAGTCAATATGGAAAAACTGCAAGTTTCTATCTCTATACCTCAGTAAATGCCTACTTATGATACCTACCTCTTATTGGCTCCAAAGGAGGACAGATATCTATGACAAATCTAGCAAAAAACAATGATGTTTCTTTGTGGGAGCCACAGTTCTAAAATGCTTCAATAGAAATGATATCTGAACTGGTGAATTTGGAAAGAATTTAAGTATATTTCTTTGGCTTCCACTCTCATCCTGGACAGGCAATTCTGTGCAAACATGCAAAAGGTACCTAATCACTTTCACTGTAACTCTTCAAAACTGATTTTCCAGGAAAAAGAAAAAAGAACTGCATAAACATTAAAGTATGTGTTTTCAAGTGTGAATTCTAAAATGAAATGACATTTTTTCATTCATATTAATTGTATTTTACATCAGGAAAATTTCTTGGTACTTGGGATGTATCAGGGAGCAAAAGTCAAGATCCTTGTCCTTTGTCATGTGATGACTAAAATCTAATATAACTGAATAAATCACCAACTCCCAGAGCTTGCTCAAACTCATGTCCATTGAGTCAGTGATGCCATCCAAGTGTCTCATCCTCTGTTAATCAGATCTATTCTCAGCATAATCCCAACTTGAAAAAATAAATAGAAATAGAAAAAAAAAAAAAAAGAAGAAGAAGAAGAAAAAATAGAAAAAAGTAGAAATATTTCTGGTTTGGGATAATTATGTATGTCAGCCTGTTCTTTGAGTTAAGCTTTCAATACCATGAAATTTTCCATTATTACAATTATCCTGTCTCATGTAAATCTTCTTTTCTGATTATCTGAAGTTTTAAAAGTTTATTTTCACTTGGTTAATAGAACTGTTAGCAGGACTCCACTTCATTCAAAGTGAATAGTAGTCTAAATTGTCAGGGATATACTGTCTTTTTTTTTTTTTTTTGGCAACAAAATTCTGAATTCTTTTCTGAACACCAATCCTTCTCTAAATATTTTCAGTATTGACAATCATCCTTTTATGTCTGAATGTTTCTTGGTATTCAATAAAGGATTTAATGGGCTATTTAACAAGTAGACTTTATATCATCCATTATTATAACTTTCATATTATATAAATATATATTTTATTTATTGTGTAAATGAAATAAGTATGTGGAAGAAATGGTTCAGTTAATTTTATGCCCATATCCCTCACCTGTAGAAAGACCCCAGATAGGGTCTGACTGCCTCTCAGCATGGAACATCAGGTCCTTGGTAGACCAGCCTAGCTGGCACACAACAGAAGCTGAACATAGATTTTATCTGCATGTTACTCCCGGAGGGATATGTTTTCCCCAGGTCATTATCAGGATTAACAAGCGTCCAGGTTTGTATTGTGCCATATGCCTCCCTGCTTTTGGAAATTGTCTATCAAAGAATAGCAAGTTTTAGCACAAAATCACAAGACCAGAAGTCAGAAAATATGGTTATAAATTTCTATATATCCCATGAGGCTAATTCCTTCTCAAAATACTTGGCAGAACTTTATGAAGATCAAAGTCAAATAATGTAGTTAAATGTGTTTTGAAAAATGGAAAAAGTTTTCCCTTCATGTTTACCCCATGTTTAAGAACAGTATCTGACATCTTGCAAGTATGCAATTGGTTTTTTTAATTAATTTTAAATTATTACAATTTATCATTTTCAATCTCAAGCTAATACATTATATTTTTAAATTTAATTTTATTTTATATTAGGGTATATTTTATTTACAATGCTGTGTTAGTTTCAGGTATACAGCAAACAGTTAGACACATATCCATTCTTTTTCAGATTCTTTTCCCTTATAGGTTATTATAGAATATTGAGTAGAGTTCCCTGTGATATACAGTAGGTCCTCATTAATTATCTATTTTGTATATAGTAGTGTGCATATGGGGCTTTCCTGCTGGCTCAGCAGTAAGAATCCACCTGCAATGCAGGAGCCACAAGAGACAGGGGTTTGATTCCTGCATTGCGAAGATCCCCTAGAGAAGGACATGGCAACCCACTCCAGTATACTTGCCTGGAGAATCCCATGGACAGAGGAGCCTGGCAGCTACAGTCCATAGGGTAAAAAAGAGGATTGAGCATGGATGTGACAATGGTATAGAAAGCTGATACTACCTTGTCTTGCTCAGGGGTGTGAAATGACTTGGGCAGCACATAAGTGTAGAAGGCAGCCCCATAGAAAAAGCTGACTACAGTCAAGTGGGAAGAATAAGTGGTAAAGACCTTTTTCTGGTCCTGCAGCAGAGTGCATGCAGTGGATGGTTAACCAAATGAGGGAGTAGGAGGTTGAGATAATAGATATGGGAATGAGCAACATGAGCATACAGCAGATGTACATCAAGGTTTCATACAAGGATGTGTCAGCACAGGCCAATCTGAGAACTGTAGTGATCTCACAGAAGAAGTGATCAATCCTGTGGGATCTACAGTAGGGGACATTCATGGTGATAGGGGTGAGCAGAAAGCCATCCAAGGATCCACCAAACCAGGCGCCAGCAGCCAGAAGAAGACACAGTCTGTGGTTCATGAACACGGGGTACCTATGAGGGTTGCAGACAGCCACATAGTGGTCATAAGCCATGAGGCCCAACAGGAAGAACTCTGTTCCCATCATGGTCAAGTAGAGGAAGAGCAGGCCACAAAGGAAATGGTTTTCTCATTAGAAACCATGTTGACTAGAAGCTTTGGGACAGTAGTACAAATGAAAAGGGTGTCCATGTGATAGACAGTTGGCTGAGCAGAAAGTACATGGGGGTATGGAGATGGGAGTCTATGTGAATCAAGAATGTCATGACCAGATTTGCAGTTACAGCCATCACAAAAATAGCCAAAATAACTGCAAAGACAATCCCTGTGAATTTACTGTTGACCAGAAGCCCCAAGGAGGATAAAGTCAGAGGTTGAATTTGTATTCTTCATTGCCATCATCTATGACAGTGCCAAAGACCAGGAAGCCACAAATACCAGAGGGAAAAAAGAGACAGAAAACACTTCCTGTAACTGAGAAACTCACAATGGAGATGACATCTTAGAGGCCACGGTTCAGATAAAATAATGCTAGAGAAAATCAGACCCAGAGATGTCTTAAATCAGTAGCTAGAGATATGTTTCTTCTTTTTGGAGAACAACCCATTTTATACTGTGCTCATATATATGTTATGATATATAGTTTATGCATAACAAAATTTGTGGTTGCTCATATCTAGAGTTTTAATTATATTTGCCCTATTTGTTCTACAGTTTTAGCCTTCAGAATCTTGTTTGTCTCATAGTTGGGTTAAATGAACACTGTGTCAACTACAAATTGGCACTAGTCATGGGCACTTGTGCTTCCCTGGTGGCTCAGACAGTAATCTGCCTTCAATGCAACAGACCCGGGTTTGATCCCTGGGTTGGGAAATTCCATGAAGAAGGGAATGGCTACCCACTCCAGTACTCTTGCCTGGAGAGAATTCCATGGAATCTCCTGGAATTCCTGGACTCTCCATGGAATTCTCTGGTGGGATGCAGTCCATGGGGTCACAAAGAGTCAGACAGAACTGAGTGACAATGACACACACACAGGCACTTGCCTCCCACCTCTATAAGGACTAAATCATGTGCTACTGCTGGTGCTGTTGTTGACCTCCAACACCCCCTGAAATAGTTCAGGGTAGAGAGCAGAAATGATGCATTCTGTCCTCTGGGAAAACTGGCAGGACAAGTCTTCAGATAGTTAGATATTCTCAGGAACTGATTTCATGAGCCCAATTCTTGTGTCTCCTCATATCTAGAAAAGCACTAAAATTCTTCTGGATGATGATTCTCAGGACTAAGAAAAGCTTCAAAGACCAGTAGAAACTTTCTACAAAAAATGTGTGCTTGATTGCATGTGCTTAATTGCACTCCCCTCTTTACCAAAATCACGTATATACTATCCTTTCCCTCTACCTTTTGGAGCAGTTTCTTAGAGCTATCTGAAGTGCTGTCTCCCAGGTGGCAGTCCTTATTTTGCCCCAATAAAACTAAACTTGCAATTCTCACATTATGCATTTTGTTTTTCAGTTGACAACTAGAGAAAAGAATGATTGAATCATTGCTTATTTGGAAGTTTAAAGGTGAGCAGAATGAAAACCTTGAGTTGTGACCAGAGTAAAGGAAATTCTATGGGATTCTCCAGGCAAGGATACTGGAGTGGGTTGCCATACGCCTCTCCAGGGCATCTTCCCAACCCAAGGATCGAACCTACAGCTCTTACGTCTCCTGCATTGGCAGGTGGGTTCTTTATCACTAGCACCACCTGGGAAGCCATATGCAGAGTATATAATGTGAAATACCATTTAACTATAAAATTGTTGGAGAAACTAAAATGGAGAAATCTTATTCAGGCTTCAGAAGCAGGAGAGCAGGTCCTGACCTTGCTTCAGACCTGCCTGAACACTGACTGGATTCCCTGCCAGTTCAGAAGCTCAGCAAGTCAAGAGGAGTTTTAGATAAGAAAGGGAGTGCATCTTAGAATGACTCCTGGAGGTCTGGCCAACTGCCTGGGGCATAATGAAATCCTTTGATTCACAAGATAAAACAAACAGCATTGTAGAAAGCAAAAGTTTAAAGTAAAGTCAGAACTGCATGCTTGCACACAAACTGATGATGATATCATTTTTCGGCATGGGATTATACGAGGGAACCCCCAAAACTGAAATTTGGAGTCTTGCACCTGGAGAGGTCACACTGCCCAGGATCTGTTCCCTACTGGGACTCCAGATTGCTGTCAACAATGGACTTCTCTACACTGTTTAAATCTGAATGTTGGTCTGTCCAATTTGGTGGTATATATGCTCTTACTCTTTTCTTTTGTTTCTATTTATCTTTTCTTTTAATGATTATATACTGAAATTAAGTCAAATAATCCTCTATTAAATATTGAAATTGTTTATCATGTGTCATGAATGGTTTCTTTTGTTAACAAATCCTTGGAACCTAAAACAAAAGTAAAACTTTCAGCAAAACATAAATTGGCACTATAAGCAAGATTTGTGAAATGAAAGGAAAAAGAAAGAGGTTAAGACTATTCAACTTTTTTTTCCTTGATGGGAAAGTTTGCCTTACTGCTCATGAGTTACTGAATGGGGCATATCCACTGGACTATGTCAGAATTGGGACCCCAAATTAAAGTGGGCCAAACCTTTAGAAGTTATTGAATGTTTACCACTTGTGCCAACTGAGGAAGAATCAGAATGTACCACCATGCTGTGTTGGAGAGATTGGATTCTCCTCTCTGCATGAAGGGTACATGAAGCCAAATTAAAATTGATTGAAAAGTTAAAATTGGAGAAAGAATTATGCAATCTGCAAGGATGACATTCTACATTACAATGTCAAAATTAGATTTTAACTGACCAAGTCTCTGCTTTCCAGTCGGTAGCTGAAAAAGCCACAGTAAAGATTGCACAAGCTAAATATCGAAAGTCACATGGCTAGGTTAACAAAAAGAAAGCAATAGGTAAGGAAGGATAGACTTGGACCCTGAAGCTTGGGATGAGAGATTAAACCCTAGAAAATTCAGGAATCTGCTCAAATTGTAAAGTTTTTGACAATACAATGTGTTAAAGGACATGGAGAGATTTTATCTAAGGCCAAACAAAAGAAAATGGAATTGAAAACTCTCCAGACAAAAAGGGAGGCTCAAAAAATGTATAGGGCCATTTAGTTTCTGGTGACAGTATTTTCCACAAATGGGCCAGATGGTAAGTCCATTTTACAAAGTAACTTGATGTGAAGAAACTTTGAAGGAAAGAAAATCTAAATGAGATAAGAGCTTTTAGATAAAGTCTATTAAGAATAACCATACTTGAGAAATGCCTACCTAAAATAGTTTCTCTAGATTTTTGGTCATTTGAATTTCTAGGGTAGTGCTAAATTAAGTTAAATGATGGAAGTTTATTAAATAACTAGGCCATTTCCAAATAAAATAAGAAGCTTTAACATTACTAACTAAACACTGGCTTCCTTTTATAGAGAAACAAAACACTCCATTCTGAAGGAGATTAGCCCTGGGATTTCTTTGGAAGGAATGATTCGAAAGCTGAAACACAAGTACTTTGGCCACCTCATGTGGAGTTAACTCACTGGAAAAGACTGATGCTGGGAGGGATTGGGGGCAGGAAGAGAAGGGGACGACAGAGGATGAGATGCCTGGATGGCATCGCTGACTCGATGGATGTGAGTCTGAGTGAACTCTGGGAGTTGGTGATGGACAGGGAGGCCTGGCGTGCTGCGATTCATGGGGTCGCAAAGAGTCGGACACGACTGAGCGAATGAACTGAACTGAACTGAATGTATATGCTTGGTGCCATTCTAAGGTATTCTCTATAAGAAAGCAAATATTTTTATAAATTATCACTGGTATTTATGTTTGCCAATCTACAGAATGCTAATATAAAGGATAGTTCATGGCTTAAGGAAAGTATGTTTTTAGTAGAGAAGGTATGAGGAATGGAATTGAATGTTGTTAAGGGTGAAGAAAGTAGATTTGATTTCAGAAATAGGTGTCTATTTCTGAATGGGAAAATAAAGTGATAAATACAGGAAAAAAAAAACATTTTTGTGGAAAGTGGACCCTAAGAAAAGAATTTTATGCATGGTACACGTTTTCTTGGGATGTTGAACTGCCTTTGATGACAGATTTTACGTTTCTTTGCCTCTTAAGTGATTTAATCTGTATTTGCCTTTGAAATCTTTTATTATCTCTTTGGCTGACTGAATAACTGTTGTTTCATAGTAACCTATAATTTTATCTGACAGAGTATTCTAAACTCTTTGTTTTTTTTGTTTTTTTTTTTTGACAGAGCCTCCTAAAATCAAATTCTAATGAAGCTCTTTTGACTTCTAGCTAACTTTGTAGTGCTTCAGAGGGTCCCTGAAGCATCCCAAAGAAAAATACTGGACTAATTAGGTTATTTGGTATGTTAAAGGTACATGGGAAGTTCTGTAAGATAATTTATGTTGTATATCAGAATTTGTTTTTTTTCTCTTGGTTAAGAGAGCAAAGTTTTGTTGGGATGTACATTTTGATAACAGACTATGTGAATTTCTTTGCCTTTATACTTGTTTTTAAAAAGCCTTTGCTACTTTGGTAAAGTAAATAAATATTACTTCACAATGATCTATGAAGATTGTACAGATAGGTAAAGGTCATTCTGCTTGTACAGAAAAATTAACCCCTGATTATCAAACTTTCACTATCCTGATATTCTTAGGACAATGGCAACAGTCTACTCCTAAATCAAGGATTTAAAGATGGATAAACAATAGTTGAAAATCAAAAAGGCAGGGCTATGGGAAATCCAAGAAGGCTGCTTGGCTTTTTCCTGTGGACTCAGTTGCTTCAGTCATGTCTGACTCTTTGTGACCCCCATGGACTGTAGCTCGACAGGCTCTTCTGTCCATGGGGATTCTCCAGGCAAGAATACTGGAGTGGATTGCTATGCCCTCCTCCAGGGGACCTTCCCAACTCAGGGATCGAAACTGAGTCTCTTATGTTTCCTTCATTGGCAGGTGGATTCTTTACCACTAATGCCACCTGGGAAACCCTTGCTCCCTCACAAAAGTCATTTTTTATTTGATAGGATAAAGCTTTCCCTGGCTTCAGGGTTAATGCCATCACATACACAGAAAAAAAAGTAAATACAAATTATGTTTCACTGAATAGTACATTCTAGTTTTGTTAATTGAAATGTATGTTAACTAAGACTTGCTTCCCAGGTTTACTTCTTTGCTGTCATGTTTTATTGCTAAAATTTTGATTGAGTTATTTTAAGGTTTATCTCAGTAATCTATCTTTGAATAGAGATCAAATACCCTCTGAGCTACAGCCAGGAGACATAAAATTAAATGTATCTATCTATATGCTAATTGGAGCTTATGGCAAAAACAAGACAAAAGAGTGCTCTTGGATTTCTGGAGTAGGAAATTTCCAGAAGTCATAAAGAATTATATTAATAGTGGCCATTTTGATAAATTATAAGTAGCATATCAGGTTCTAAAACAATAAAATTTAACTGAATGCCATATATATACATATATATATTATTGGTCAGAAAACAATGAATTGGCCACTTGGCTACCCCTATGGGTTAAGAATAACTGGAAAATTCACTCCAAAGAACTATGGGGAAAGGAATTATGGTCTGACATTTGGGAGATTTTTCATGTGGACGCTTATGGTGAAATTGTTAGGTGTCATTTCCAGGACTCTGAAGAGTTCCAGCATCACAGGCCTTTATGTTTCAACAGTGGAATGGAATTTAGTGAGAGGCAAAGTGATAAATAAGGAGTGATTTATTAGAATGAGATGCTTGTAAGGTTAACAAATAGGCAGGCAAAAGTTGCACTGCCCCCAGCACTCAGTGGGTTATATTTTTATAATCAAAGAAAGAGAGGGGAGGGGGAGAAGATCTCCTTTGTCTTTCTTGAGTAGATGTCATATTTCCATCTCCCTCTCCCAAATAAGGCAGAGAAGTTTACTTATCCCTATATGGTCAGGTCAGGACTGTCACAGCACTTTCAAAAAATATTTTCAGGTCTCAGTACAATGAGGGTCTTTCATTCTGAAAAGTCACCTTTCCATAAATGATTGTTTTTTGTGTGCACAGAGCATGCTTGGGGGGTAATTACTTGATGACACCACTGGGCAAGTTTTAGGCTTTATTCTCTACTATTGTTTTTTTTTTTTTTGGGGGGGGGGGAGGGGGTGGTGGTGGTGGTGGTGGTATTGTGCAAAGAACATGTCGTTGGGGCCAAAAAGTATGTTTTAGGAGTTATTAACTCACTGAACTCACAGGGAAGGATGTGGGTCTCATGACACCATTGTTTTGTTTTTTAGGGGCATGTCTTGTGCTTCTGTCACATGTATTTCTGCTAAGCAAGGTAGCTTGGTTTTAGTGTTAAGCAAGCCAATCTGACTTTACTGGTAAGTGACGTGTTTTGCTTTATAAGTCAATCAAGCTCATCTTATTTTGTAGAACAGCTTTTTTCATTGAGTCATTTCATTGTTTAGGAGGGATATAACATTGCTATCATTTTAAAGCTTTTTGAGTACATATTGTTAGAGCCTCAGTGTGAACTACATTTTCAAGACCTGGCATAAAGATGTTTACTAAATGATCATACCACTGAAACACAGACAAGATCCATCTAGCTTGCTTCATAGGGTGGTTGGCTGGAGAGTGGCTTCTCAAGAATTAATAAAATATTCATATTCGTATTAAAAAGCAGAGGCAATACTTTGTCAACAAAGGTCTGTCTAGTCAAGGCTATGGTTTTTCCAGTGGTCATGTATGGATGTGAGAGTTGAACTGTGAAGAAAGCTGAGCCGAAGAATTGATGCTTTTGAACTGTGGTGTTGGAGAAGACTCTTGAGAGTCCCTTGGACTGCAAGGAGATCCAACCAGTCCATTCTAGAGGAGATCAGTCCTGGGTGTTCTTTGGAAGGAATGATGCTAAGACTGAAACTCCAAACCTTTGGGCACCTCATGCGAAGAGTTGACTCATTGGAAAAGACTGTGATGCTGGGAGGGATTGGGGGCAGGAGGAGAAGGGGATGAGAGAGGATGAGATGGCTGGATGGCATCACCAACTTGACGGATGTGAGTTTGAATGAATTCCAGGAGTTGGTGATGGACAGGGAGGCCTGGTGTGCTGCAATTGATGGAGTCACAAAGAGTCGGACACGACTGAGTGACTGAACTGAACTGAAATCATATTCAATATATTGATTCTTTCAATCCAAGAATATGGTAATTTGTTCATCTGTATCATCTTTGATTTCTTTCATTAGTGTTTTATTAGTTTCTCTACTTGAAGAGATTCATCCATCTAAGCCATTTTTCCATCTCTTTTCTATTTGTTTGTTTGTTTCAGCATAAGATCAAATTTGGGGGAATCTTCCAAGGCAAAATGAACCCTGGATTAGCATATTAGTGAGGATGAGATTTACTTACATGAACATCTATGAAGGATACAGTTTTCACTTTGCATTGGCACTACAAGGACATACAGTAACCTATTCTTAATCTTTGTCAATTACAAAATCACCCAAAAATGATCCCAGCACATTCTAAGCTTTTGATTGCAAAACAAAATAAACAGTAGGTGAATAAAAATTTATTTGTCATATTTTAGTGCCTTACACATAAGAAGGAAGTTAAAATTAAGTAGGTAAATGGACGGACAGTCCTTAGTGAGTGTGGTCTTTTTAAATAAACATTCTGTTGTATCAGGATCCTGTATCTATTAAAGCTTCTCAAATAACCAAAAGATAATTAATAGAAAAAATATTACCAGTCTACTAGATGAAAACTTTTACAATAGGAAAATTGACCAAGGGAGCTGATTTAACTAACAAAAGGTCTTGATTTATTCATGTTTTGTTTCATAAGTCATTTTATTAGGCAATAAATGGAAGTTACTAAAGGATTGTAGCAATATCTATCTTAATAATAATAGAAGTCAAATCTAATCAATCAGTAAATAGTTAGTGATTTCCAGACACATAATGAACTCTACATGAATAAAATTATGATAACAGTTTAAATTTAGAGATTAGAGAACACAGATATTTATAAAAGATAACAAAGAATACTGAACCCCAAACCCAACTGAATTATCCTTACAAAAGTTTTCTAAATGGAGGTGCTACATAGACTATAGTCATCAGAAAATATTTAATTTGTATTGAACATTTGACTTTAAATCAACAAGGACATGAAAATTATTCCTCGCATTTTCTATTCAAAAGTTTGTCAGAAATACAGACACAAAAGGCACATGAAAATATGTAACATAAAAATATCCATTCAGGACTTTCAAAGGGATGTTTGGACTGACTGGAATTGGATTTATAATGCTACCAGAAGAAAATGCTTTCTGAGAGATGTCTGTCAGTTAATCCAGACAAGTGAGTTGGCTGTTGCTGAGATACTGGCTGTGTTCAGCTACAGTTCTTAAGTGTTGGTGTCAAAAGAATTATTTTGCCTGATATAATCCAGGATTGTGAAAATGATAGTGAATATTTTTCAGAACCAACAATATATTTTCTAGAATTACTGTGTGCCAGTAGCCACAGTACCAAGAAAGTTTGTACCCAGATCCTTCTAGTACTTCTTGGACACATCCCCTGCTCTGACTTTCTGGGAGTATGTACATCTCCCCTGTATTCTTCTTAGAGCTGTAGCCACATCTTTATTTCTCAAGCTGTAGATGAGTGGGTTGAGCATTGGAGTGAGTATGGTGTAGAAGGCAGATACAACCTTGTCTTTCTCTGGTGTGTGATATGATTGGGGCAGCACATTGGTGTAGAAGGCTGCCCCATAGAAAATGATCACCACCACAATATGGGATGAACAGGTAGCAAAGGCTTTGCGCCGGCCCTCAGCAGAGTTCATCCGATGCACTGTGAGCAGGATGCGTGTGTAGGAAACAGAGATGATGGATATAGGGATGAGCAGCATCAGCACACAGCAGGCATACATCAGGGTCTGGTAGAGTGATGTGTCAATACAAGACAGCTTCAGTACTGCTGGGATCTCACAGAAAAAGTGATTGATCTCTCGGGACCCACAGTAAGGGAAGCTCATAGTAAAGGGAGTCAGCATGAACCCATCCAAGGAGCCACCAACCCAGGAACCCACCACCATAAACAAGCAAATCCTGCGGTTCATGAGGAGAGGATATCGAAGAGGGTTGCACACAGCCACATACCTGTCATAGGCCATAAGGCCCAGCAAGAAGAATTCCCCTCCAATCAGGGTCAGGTAGAGGAAGATCTGAAGTGCACAGCCCAGGAAGGAGATGGTCTTTTCCTTGGACAAGAGATCTTGCAACATCTTGGGGACAGTGATGCAGATGTAGACAGTGTCCATGATGGACAGTTGGCTAAGCAGGAAGTACATGGGCGTGTGGAGGTGGGAGTCTGTGTGAATGAGCAGAATCATGACCATGTTGGCTGTTACAGCCACCAGAAAGATGGAGAAGACCACTGCAAAGATAAACCCAGGGAATGTGGGATGTGTGATGAGGCCCAAGAGGATGAAGTCAGTGGAATTTTGAAGAACCGTCTCCATGTTTACATCACATAATAGCTCCTAGAACTGCAAAGACAGGAAGTTGTTAGGTTAATTAATAATCCAAAATTTAGGGAGGGCCTACCATGGATAGTATGTCAGAAGCAGAGTGAGATAAAGGAAAGAACATCAGTTCAGAATCATATTGAATCTGTCTTGGTATTTCCAACCAGTCCATTCTGAAGGAGATTAGCCCTGGGATTTCTTTGGAAGGAATGATGCTAAAGCTGAAACCAGTGCTTTGGCTACCTCATGCAAAAAGTTGACTCACTGGAAAAGACTCTGATGCTGGGAGAGATTGCGGGCAGGAGGAGAAGGGGACGACAGAGGATGAGCTGGCTGGATGGCATCACTGACTCGATGGATGTGAGTCTAAGTGAACTCTGGGAGTTGGTGATGGACAGGGAGGCCTGGAGTGCTGCGATTCATGGGGTTGCAAAGAGTCGGACACGACTGAGCAACTGAACTGACCGACCATTGGACAGAAAAATTAATCTATAAACTAACTCAATTTCATCACTTGTGAAAAGTTATCATTGGTCTATATCTCTGTAGGCTGATATAAGATATAAATGTAATAATTCATACAGTATCATTTTCAAATTTTTCTTTATTTTTATTTTGAACTATCTTCTGTATATATTTTATAATCTTATTTTAGAATAAAAATTTCTCCAGTTTGATAATTGTGCCTTACCCTTCATATTGCCTTGCAATCAATATGTATGGGTAGATTAAATTTAAATTGCACTCTGCCATTTAATATTGCATTGTTAACATCATGCACATCCATTTGTGATTTCATAAACTTATAAAAAATAAGCACGAAGCCAATAAATTTAGATAATTTGGCTGTTGTTATAATTAAGCTGCTTTGATCAGGAATTAACAAGGCAATACTACAAACTTTAATTAATGGTCAATATCTGTGGCCTATGGTTAGATGTTTTTCTGCCAAGGAAGTTCATATTTTAGGCACAGGTCATTTTAAGTATTTGGATCCATTTTTTTCTCACAGAATAATATAGGGTCATAAATCTCAAATGAGTATCACCTTAAATGTATTCTACAAGCAAGGCTTTGGGTTCTTCAACACTGTGATCTTTCTGATTGACACCACTGAGTGGACTGAGATTTTATCACTTAGAATGGCCTCATATCATTTCATAGTGACCTAAGCAACTTTTTAATTATTGTTCAGCCAAACATTAACAGTTTTTCTGACATTCTGAAATTATGAAAATTTTATATTGTCATAGGAATCCATTACTACTTGATTTGTTTTTCATTTTTAATTCCTTAACAATTATATTTCTACATTGTTATCTATCCTCTATGTTTATAAGTAAAGGCAACTCTAGATGGAAATGAGATTCCTGAATTTAGAGGGGAAAAACTCAGTTGAACTAGATGGAATGAACTCTTGCATCTTTTATTCTTGAGAGATGTAAAAGCGCACTTCTTAGATATATTCAGGAACATGGAGGAATGAGTTTATTATTACCATTGTTTTATAGTGTACATTTCTGCAGTGTACATCTCTTCATTTTAGTGACAGAATTACTGAAGAAGTATATTTCAATAAAATATATTAGTTACTAATACTTTATCTGGATTTTTAAATAAATATATAGTCTTTGAGGTATTAAGAATGAATTAATCTTTATGCTGAAGCAGAACTATTAGGAACAATACTGGGACTTTTTCTGAGTGTTTATTAAAGATGTAATTACATTATAGACTAGGTAAATGAGCAAAATTCCAGAGGAAGAAAGTAAAAAGCAATTTTATGTTGGTCTGTGTTGAAACTTTAATATACCTTTTCAATTGAGAAGGAGAAAAACAAATGCTTGGGTAAACCAGCATAAACCTTACCTAAATATCAAATATCAGCTTTCAATAAGTTTGATAAAAGTCAGCTACTTCTGCCTTTTTAAATGTGTGAAAGATTTACTTGTGAAAGCCACAGCTCTGAATCATAGACACAGAAATTAAATTTAAGATGTTAGAATTAAAACTGTGTTTATGGAGCTCTGCAATAACTGGTTGGGATAAAAATATTCATGCTGGTAGACAATAACTTTATCTTGATCAACAATCCTTTTTTTCACTTAAGCACATTGTAGATTTTATGTGCACTACTGACAGTATCAAATCCACTCCTAATCATCACTTTGAAAATACACTGAAAAACTGAGATAGCCAAATAATCTGAAAATTGCCTAAGGAAAAGTTGCTTTGCAATCAAAATATGGGTCAGAGAAATTTATTTCACACATACACTCAGACTGGAGTCTACAGAATATGAAAAATAGTAAATCATTCTCATTGCCTCAGAAATCTTTGATTAAGGAACGCAACTTCTTCAAACTCCAGATCCTTTCTTAGAGTAGATCCCAGAATGTTAAAATATATTAATAAAACTGAAGGAGGACAAGGATATGTTGTAAACTAACTTTATTTCTAAAACAATCAGAGTTTCAGTGAATAAAAGAGCCTCAATTTGGATCCAAGCTGCTTCTCTGTGTATATGTGAGTGTGTGTGTAAGAGAGAGAATATTTAAGAGTAGGGAAGAGATCCTGTTAGAGGAATAGCATACTAAGAGGCTTAGCACAAATGTGTATGTGTTACTTTTGTCAGTAATCAAATATAAAAAACTAATGTGACACACAATCAAAATATGTAGTTAACATTGTACTGTGGAATGTTTGACATGGCAACATCTACACTATGAGCACAATGACATGTCATGATGTAATCTATTTGCATCAGTTCCCAGTATCTAATTTTAACATTAGTGTTAACACTATTGACTACTGTTTAATGTAATGTGTGATTTGGTTTACACATACTAGATACTGGATTACATTCCCCGTTAGGTAACCTTTCTACCACAATCATCATTATTCCCTAGTCTTAAGTTTTCTACCATTTCCTTCTTTAATTACAATCCTTCTAAAAATTAGAAGAAAAAAATGAAACCTTGTATCTGCATGGCCCCAGGTTCAGGCTTTTCTGTTGTTCAAGACAGAGAATGCCCCACCTCCAGAACTGACATAACTGACATAACATCACCTAGTATAGTTCCATAACCACCTGGTATGGCAGAGGCTAAGGTATGGGCCTGGTAGGCTGCAGTCCATGGGGTTGCCATGGGGGAGCCTGGTGGGCTGCCGTCTCTGGGGTCACACAGAGTCAGACACGACTGAAGTGACTTAGCAGCAGCAGCAGCTGCTGCAGCAGCAGGGTATGGGAAGATCCAGCCAAAGTAAGAAGAGCACTGTGAATGGAGACTCTGGATCTCTGCCATGGGAAAGGATGGGTAAGTTCTGCAAGAGGCTTTGATTTTTTTCTCTGATATGCCATGTGGAAAGTAAAGGTAAGGAAATGAAAGAGGGTTCCTGTGCAAGGTGCTAGCTGGTAGAACCTGAACATTTCAGGACAATAAGACTGAAATTATTCTGAGAGAAGCCACAGAAGTCTGGACACAATTCAGATCCTTGCAACATCTTGTAAAAATAGGCCTTCAAGTGAGATCAGGGAGAAGGATTACCGAAGATAAGGAGGTCTTGGACCAATCCTTTCTGATTCACTGTATGTACAATTGACAGGGAGAAGGTCTGATTCCAGATAGTTTAGTTTTCATATCAAAGACATTCTAAGACTTGTGCTATCTCTAATAACTGACTAGTCCAGGGAGGGGCAGTCTCTCCACAGCTAGAAATGTTAAGATGTCAAAACATCATAAGGTACAGAAGATTTAAATATGTACATATATTTAATCATAAAATGTTAGTTCTAATACCAGGTGCCAAGTTACCTAAAGCACACTGTTAAGGGTATACCCTGATGCTGGGAGAGATTGACGGCAGAAGGAGAAGGGGACAACAAGATTTGAGATGGCTGGATGTGACCACCGACTCGATGGACATGAGTTTGAGTATGCTCCAGGAGTTGGTGATGCATAGGGAAGCCTGGAGTGCTGCAGTCCATGGGGTCTTAAAAGAGTTGGACACAATTGAGCGACTAAAAACTGACTGAACTGGAAACAATAAGTACATCTGGCTTCCTGGAATATTGTATGAAGGGTCTAAATTTAAAGCTGTCAGATGCCAGGACAGCTACTTATTTTGATTAATAGAGATATATCCTGAGTAGTGGTGTCAGTTTGTGCAGAGGTAAACAGAAATCAAAGAATCAGGCACAGGGGACATCTACTCTCTACTCTGCTAGTGCTATAGGGGAGTAAAGAATCAGAGGAAAGGAACAACTGTACAAGACCAGAAATGACAGAGGAACATAAAAAGCTGATACCTGTAGCTCTAAATGTAACGTGCTCATTATTGCATGATGCAATCTAAGTTTCTGACATGTAGACACAATCCTATTCTGCTTCAGTGATTCAGCCCAGTGGTCTCTGATAGGACCATGGTAAAATCTTTTAAGGGAATTTCTTTAAGAAATGCTGCTTGTCTATTAAAAAAAAATAGATTTTATCTTTTGAGCACTATGAGAGCATATGACTATGCCTATGGAGTAAGGAAGGGAGAAGGGAGCTTAGAAAATAATAATAATAATAAAGAGAAATAATTCAATATATTTCAATCTCTCTCTAAGGACGCAAAAACCTCTACCCACACTTTTTTCCATACAAAAAGGTTAACTCTTGCCTTAAAAATATTCAGACAGAAAAAAAAAAAAAGCAAAAAATATTCAGAGGGCAATCCATGCTTTTCATTAGTAATACATATCTTAGACATTAAAGTCTAAAAATTACTCATCATGAATACTAAGCTAGATCTTTCAACCATCAGCTTTTACATGCCCTTTTTCTCTTTAGTAAATTCATTCAAGCACCCATAAACTAATACTAGATTCCCCTATGCTTCCTATTTCATGCTAAAGTATCCCTTTTCTGAGAACTGAATGTACAAATTTATCCTTCTTAAACCTGAAGATAGTTTCTAATAGTCTTAGAGTGATGCCTAAAGAAAACATCATAGTGTATGGGAAATGTTCTATTTGGTTTCCATGAAATTATTTACTCTTACCTCAGAGCAATTGAGTCCAGACCTTAGTTAGGCAACATTGAAATGGCAGCCTTTTAAAATACTTGGATATGAGGGTGGGACTAAGACAAAAGTAAGTGTTTAATTAACATTGGATCTCAGCATCTTGCAGGAGAAATCCCTAGGTTAGTAATTAATCTATATTTACTGGGCTCACCTCGTGCATAAGAGGAAGACCAGCCAAAGTCCAATCCTTTTACCAGAGAGTCTATTCTTTTCCAAAGCAAAAATTATAATTACTTCTTGAGATTTTTTTCATAAAACTACTTATCTAGCCCTGGCATCTCTTAAGAATAAAAAAAGCATGTAATGTAGAGATGAAAGTAAAGATCATTCTAAAGTTAAAACTTCTGTTGTGATCTCTCCATTTTCATTTCTAATTTTATTGATTTGATTTTTCTCCCTTTGTTTCTTGATGAGTCTGGCTAATGTTTTGTCAATTTTATTTATCCTCTCAAAGAACCAGCTTTTGGCTTTGTTGATTTTTGCTATGGTCTCTTTTGTTTCTTTTGCATTTATTTCTGCCCTAATTTTTAAGATTTATTTCCTTCTACTAACCCTGAAGTTCTTCATTTCTCCCTTTTCTAGTTGCTTTAGGTGTAGAGTTAGGTTATTTATTTGACTTTTTTCTTGTTTCTTAAGGTATGCCTGTATTGCTATGAATCTTCCCCATGGCACTGCTTTTACGGTGTCCCACAGGTTTTGGGTTGTTGTGTTTTCATTTTCATTCATTTCTATGCATATTTTGATTTCTTTCATGATTTTTTGGTTATTCAGCAGCGTGTTGTTCAGCCTCCATACAGTTTTTCTTCTGTAATTGAGATCTAATCTTACTGCATTGTGGTCAGAAAAGATGCTTGGAATGATTTCATTTTTTTTGAATTTACCAAGACTAGATTTATCACATGTGATAAAATTTTCCAGCCATTTAGAGTGCTATTCAATAACTACCTAATGCTTCTTAAAGAATAGTTTATATCACTTATCAACAAATATAAAAGTCCTTTAATTTGGAAATAGAATTATTTGAATATCCTTTTCCTTCCAGTGTGATGTAGCTCAATACAGAGCCACCAATGGTTTACTACCAGGTACTGATGTCCCCAGAGAAGGAAATGGCAACCCACTCCAGTATTCTTGCCTGGAGAATCCTGTGGACAGAGGCACCTGGTGAGCTGTTGTCCATGGGGTTGCACAGAGTCGGACACGACTGAAGCGACTTAGCAGCAGCAGCAGTAGCATTGATGTCCCCAACGCTAAATGGGTCTGATAATACCTGAGCAGGTATAGCCACCAGGAAATTGATTTGGCAGTCAACAACCACCTCAATTTACCCCAATGACTACCATTTCTTTTTTTTTTGATGTCCATGTCAGGAAAATGGTTGAGAAGTGCTGCTATAACAAGCTGGTCTTCTATTATTATTACCAAGTTTACAAAGGAAAATAACACAGCTTCTGAACATGACAATTTTTGTTGGTAAAGTATCAGAGTCTAAATTATTTATATATGATAGATATTTTGTAACTTCTCAAGGTTTTCTTTCTTTTTTTCTTGCTCATCTTTCTCTTTTAGCTCTTTTCCTACTAATACCCTTTATCTCCTTTAGCCTTTTCCAGTAACAGTCCTTATACAGAGGTAGAAATAGACCTATATTTTAAGATAGTAATTCTTAAATTCTAGATGTTTTGTTTAACCTCAGATAATTTTGTTTGCCTACCCCATTCCAAAGTGCTACCTGGCATTTAGAGTGAATTCTTCTTGGACACGTGTATACCTGTGGCAGATTCATGTTGATATATGGCAAAACCAATACAATATTGTAAAGTTAAAAAATAAAATAAAATAAAAAAAAAGAGAATGAAGTAAGATAGAACATACAATACTGAACTAAGGGCCTTGTTCAAAGCAGATGCTGATAAGCAGTTCTTTCTTCTTGTCCTTCATTATTTTCTTTTCCACCATTTGTAGTAAATGAGTTATTTACTGCTTAAGTCCTAAATAAATAATTGTTTAATGACACAAAAAATCCCAGTATTTATCACGATAAGACCTAAATTAATATATTTTTAGGAAGCTCTTTCTAAATTTCTAAAGAGTTAGTTCTCTGCTGATGTTCTTGAAAGACAGAGGCACATATCAGGTTCCCTAACTGGAACTTCATACATGGAAGAAAAAAGTGTGAGGATACAGAGAGACCTAGTGGGAAAAATTCCAAAGCTGCCAGAATATTTAATCTAAATGACTCATAAATCACATAATTCACCCATCTTCTTGGGAGAATGATTAAAAACAAAGCCTCAGAGGATATGCTAAATATCCATGAAACTAGAATAAGGATACCTTGATTGCAACCGCAGTTCTACCATTTCCCATATGTCTTTGGGAAGGGGATTCTGTTCTCAGGGTTTGTTTTTCCATCTATTAAATGAAAAGGTTTGGCACAATCATCTCTAAGATTACTTCAGACTCAAATTTTCTATGATGCAGAATTCAAGTAATGTTTCCTTCTTTTCCTTTTTAATTCTCATTATTTTATTATGTTTACTTCATCTTTAATAATCCCTCAGTATAACCAAAATAGACTTAATATTATCTATTGTTTACAAATAAGACAGTGAAGAAAATAATGTTTAGAGTATTTCTATTTCTCTTGAGATTATGGAAGATGCTCTGGGATATCTCTAAACAAAGACTGGGAGTTACTAAAATATAAGTCTATACTTTCGGAGAAGGCAATGGCACCCCACTCCAGTACTCCTGCCTGGAAAATCCCATGTCCATGGGGTCGCTGAGGGTCCGACACGACTGAACGACTTCACTTTCACTTTTCACTTTCATGCATTGGAGAAGGAAATGGCAACCCACTCCAGTGTTCTTGCCTGGAGAATCCCGGGGACGGGGGAGCCTGGTGGGCTGCCGTCTATGGGGTCACACAGAGTCGGACACGACTGAAGTGACTTAGCAGCAGTAGCAGCAGCAGCAAGTCTATACTTTAAGTAAAAAATTGTTGACTCAAATATCAAAGAAGCAGTCATAAGCAGATGACAGAACTTACCCAGAGCACACATGAAGGATCAGACATGTAAGACAGAAAGAATGCCCAATCATAAGCTGAGAATGAGGTCTCTGCTTCTCTGCTTAGAGATGCAAACAACTTTCTCTAAATTTGCCTTGCTCACTGTGGAACAGTAGATTCTCAACGCTGGGGAAAATCCATTTATTTTATTTTACTTTTTAATTTCTCCAGACTATAACTTTCTTTTTTTATTTACATTTTAATTTTATAATGGATCATAGTTGATTAACAACATTGTGTTAGTTTCAGTGATTCAAAAAAGTGATTCAGTAATATCGAATACATATACATGTATCCTTTTTTGAACTCTTAGACTAAAAATTATGTTGAAATAGCAGAACCAAAGAGGCCTATAGAGTACACAATTAAGAAAGTACTATTAGATTTGTCTACATTTTCCATTATGCAAACCTTCTGGCTACAGTTAAATACATCTAACCAATACAAACACATCTATGTTAAGTAGTTTCTATTAAAATTCTCTCTATATTAAAACCTCATCTTCTCTTTCATTTTATTGCCAGCACACTACATTTTAAAGTAAAGCCCATTTTAAAAGTCCCTGAAATCCCCAAGCCCCTAGCTATCCTAGTAATCTATAATAATTAAAATCCCATGATTCACTAGAGAAGAACAGCATCACTACTAAGAGCAATGAGAGCTGGAGCATAGTCAATAAAACAATAAGTTGGGAATAGATAAAGTGCAAGAGCAAGGGAGAGAGAAAAAAAAAGAGGAATGTGTTTGGGAAGTAAGAATTGTTAGGAATAGAAGAGGGAGAGGTATAAATTAAGGAAGAGAAAGAATTTGTAGGAAAAAAAGGAGAGAAAAAGCAAAAATTGAAGAAAAGAAGATCCTACTATGTCCAAATATGCCTTGGATTTGCTAACACTACAGTATAGGGGAGAAACTGGACTGATGTTGAAAACAAATGCATTATAAGACATGTGACATTTATTTTATTTATTCAGTTTATATCATCAGAGTGACAACTATAAGTGTCACTAAGCTGGAAAGTGTCAGGCAAATGTAATGTCCTTGGTTCTGTCTCATCTAGACAAAAATTTGAAGCAATGGACATTAAAGCCTGTGGTGCATCACAGCTCTTGGACAGACCATGTTATAGTTCTCGGGTTTTGAACAGATCAGTGTTAACAGCTCCATGTTACAGCTCAATTTTATTTAGAAAATAGCAGGAAAATACACCCTCAAGGTGTGGGGGCATGCCAACACAAAGATGAGAAGAGAAGAGAGGGCCCCCGGCCCTTTGGCTCCTCTTTTTATATGTTTTTTCCAACCCCCTGGGCCTGCCCTATGTAAATTGGGCTAGCCAGGAGTGCTGTTAGTTCTACCTGAGGTCCTCACTCCGGTCCTTGGACCTTCCTTTGTTCTATTTTCGCTGGCTTTTCCCTTCCTTGTCTTTTAGCCCAGCCACTCTGGACTCCTATGCCTATTCTAACTACCTAACAAAAGAAAAGTAAATATTCTCTGGCTCCTTTTAATTTACCATGTGGAAAAAGAAAGTGATCAACCCCTACACAGGTGGCTATGTAGTTCTCTTTCAAGAAGCGTTCTTCATATAGGGTGTTCTTGCTTGTTTTCTTCAGCTTCTGAAGTCAGGTAGAATTTAGTGTGAAGTGAAGTTAGGATATCTGTCCTCTCATGATACACTAGAGGCAATGACCATTGTTTTTGAGAGAGTTAATTTAGGTAGATTGATAAAGAGTCAGAGGCCCTCAAGGAGAAGAGGTCCAGGACCCTCCAGGAGGAGAAAGGGGCCTGGGGCTCTCAAGGAGGAGAAAAGGATAAATGTTTTTTTTTTTTCTACATTCTTTCCTCTTAGTCAAATAAAATGCTTTTTCTTTAAGCCCAGAGCTAATGGCTCAAGAGCATGTTTTCCCTTAAACTCTGTACTAAAGATTATATAACAACAATGCATCTTACTCAAGGACATGTTTCTCCTTTTTAACAAGAACCTTCTGACTAATCTTGTTATCTTAAGACATTTGTTTCAAGAGTGGGTCTGTTAAGATCTTTCTATTATTAGTTCTAATCTTGTTAATTTAAGGTGTCTGTTGTGGGAGTCAGTCTGGTAAAAGTATAGAAGGCCTTGATAAGACTAGCAAGGGGGGCACACTCCATCCCCCTTCTAATGGCTATGTCAGAAGTTTTTTCTGTCCTTTTTCACTTTAATAAAACTCTGCTACACAAAAGCTCTTGAGTGATCAAGCCTGGTCCCTGAACCTGAAGCTAAATCTTCAGAGATCACAAATCTGACATTGTTCACTGTAAGCTATCATTTTATCACAAGTATGTGCTGTGGACAGACTAACATCAGTCCTTGAAATAGTTTCTGAATGTTTTAATAAAGGTCTTATGTTAGAGTTAGGGATATTAATCACCTCTGTAACCTCATCTCTGCAAGAGGAAATTCTATGTTAAGTACAATTCAAGAGACAAGACCACTTCTGGTATAGAAATGGGTGAAGAAAGCAGGTTTCACTGCCTCTTCTCTATAGTGTTGTGTCAGTTATAATAATACATCATGGCATATAGCACCTTCCAAAGCTAAAGTTGCTTTGCACCAGTTATATCGTGTTCTTTTAAAATTATTCCTCTGAGGTAAGAATTAAGTTAGAATGTTCTAATTTAATACCTTGAAAAAGAGGATTTCAAGAAATTAAATTAATTTGTTCAACCAGACATAGAGAGGTTGAAAAAATTAATTTCATGTCTGTAATTAAAGTTTAATAAGGGTTATAATACCAAGGCATCTTTTTAAATGTGAGTGCAATTTTTCTAATCTATTTCTTTTCTATCCAGAAGCTATTTGTAAAGCATATTCACTATTCCTATATCATAAAAAGCCAAAATTTCCAATCTTGGCATGAATCATTCTCTCTATGACACAAATGTTAGAAAATGAATTCCAAGGACTAGTTTGAAGGTTTCTAGGAAATTTAGATAAAATGGTGGAGTCTTTAAAAGTTGACTCCAACTTCTGGTTATAATATAGGTGTTATTGAGAGAAAATAGGACAAATTTTTACATTTAGGTATACTAAACAATATTATTTTTCACCCACATGGAAATGCAATATAGAAAAGTGAGATGCATTAGAAAGTTCTCTAATGATATGTTCCTCCTTTTTTCCAAGATGTAGAAGCATTGGATTTTCTGAAACATATGTCAATTCCCAGCTGACTTATACATATTCAGACCACTCTGATATTAATAAAATTTTAAATGAGCTTACACATAATTGCATTCTCATTTTAGTAATGCAAAATGTTTTCTTTTTAGAAAATTAAGTCTAAGATGAGCAAACCTGAAGATATAAAGGTAGAAAGACAGAAAGACTGAGGACTCAAAATAGAAGGAGTTTGGTCAAGTAGGGAAAAGCATATAAAAGAAAAAAGATGATGAAAAATAAATTTCTCTACTTCAGAGGACTATTGGTTAACCACAATTATTCAAGTAATTAAATTATTAAATAAAATAATTATAACTAAATTAAAATATTATAAAATAGAAAATAAGGAGTAGCATATATTAATTTTTAAAAGAATAAATCAACATTTAACTCTCAAAGGAGTTCCATTCTTTTGCATGAAAATCTTTCAAATGAAATATATTAGATCATCAGGCAATTTAAATACAGCGAAAAGATATGATTTCAAACTGCCCTGGATGTTCCTATTAAATTATATCATTAGGAAGGATAGAAAATGTAGAAGCCATCCATGTTTACCAGTCTCAAAAGCACATTGGTCCATTATTCTGAGATTATTTTAGCAAAACTTCATGGGAAAAAAAGTAAAGGTACTGGTCTCTTCCAGAAATTGATGTTTACTATTGTGTCTACTAGCCATGTTAATAGAATTCAGTTGAAAAATTGATTACATAAAGTCAAACCAATTTTTAAAATAATGATACTGCCAATATTGGCTTGATTGAATTAAATGTTTTGGAAGGCTAAAAACATCATTTGTAAAAAATTCAATTAGTTATTAAAATAGCATTTGAATACAATCAAAATAATATTGGACATATTGATTCTTTGGAGTAGTCAATTTGTATGATGTCTAAAAAGAAACTGTGATGAGAAGCTAGAGGAATAGCAGAAGATTAGCATTTCTTTTGCCATGACTGACCATGGCAGGAAACAAACATCTGTTCAGTGGGATGCAAAACTTGTAGAAAGCATATGGGTGGAACCATCTACTGAAACCCCTATTTTATTCCAGTTCCATTCAACACCATTTTGTAGAATCCTCTTATGTTTCAAAAGATGATGAAAATCTTCAAAATGCTACTGTAGGCTTTCTAAATCCCAGGATGCCTCATAGTTGCTGGCATGTGGATGACCTGCTATTTCCAGGCAGACAATGTTTAAATCCAAAGATGACAAGTCCTATATCCTCTTCTCCAAACCTCTAGCAGCAAATGCAGTTTCTCTGGAAGGTGGTTACCTTCCTGAGGATGAGCACCTTCCCAGAACTTTCTGTAGGGCCCCTGTGACGTCTTTGTTCCTGAGACTGTAAATAAGTGGGTTGAGCAAGGGAGTAAGGATAGTGTAGAAGGCAGACACAGCCTTGTCCTGCTCAGGAGTATGGTAAGAGTGAGGTAGCACATAGGTGTACATGGCAGCCCCATAAAAGAGACTGACAACTACCATGTGTGAGGAGCAAGTGGCCACTGCCTTTTTTCTCCCTTCTGCCTCATTCATTCTGTAAACAGTAATGAGAATCCTTGTATAAGAGGCTGAGATGACAGAGAAAGGAATGAGGAGCATCATGATGCAGCAGACATACATGGCTGTCTCATAAGCTGATGTATCCATACAGGAGAGCTTCAGAAGAGCAGGTACCTCACAGAAGAAGTGATTTATTTCCCGAGAAGCACAGAAAGGGAACTGCATGGTGACTGGTGTAAGTAAGAAGCCATCTATGGACCCTCCCAGCCAGGCTGCCATCACAATCAACAAGCAGACTTTGCGGTTCATAAGCACAGGATAGCGCAGAGGATTGCAGATGGCAACATAGCGGTCATAGGACATGAGTCCTAGAAGGAAGAACTCAGCTCCTGCCAAGGTCAAATAGAGAAAGTGCTGGGCAGTGCATCCTGCAAAGGAAATGGCCCTTTGGTCTACCATTTGGTCAACCAGCATCTTGGGCACAATGGTGGAAATGTACAAGATATCCATGATGGAAAGCTGGCTGAGCAGGAAGTACATGGGAGTGTGGAGGCGGGAGTCCAGGTGGATGAGAATGATCATCATTGTGTTGCTGGCTACTGAGATGACAAATACCAGGACGATAAGGGCAAAGAGAAGCCAGGGGAAACGTGTGTTGCTGAACAAGCCCAAGAGGACAAAGTCCGCATACATGGAAAAATTGCTCCACTCC